>NC_063166.1:34705558-35975648 GCF_023159225.1 Perognathus longimembris pacificus | reverse complement strand
TTCTTAATCTAATTGGAGATATTTACTGATTAACTGCTACCTAACCAGTATTTGCATGTCGTTCATAATGAGCTTTTATCTCTCTCCCCTCACCACAAATCAGATTCTTCTGAGGAGATCCCAGTACATTAACATTTCCTCGATGTAATTACCTTAACAAGATCCAGATGTTCTTATTCTCAGAAGCGATACTCCCTGATGTACTGCTGCTGACCACCTTCGTAAGTGCAGGTCTTTAATGAGCTTTTTTCTCTATTCCCTCACCACAATCCAGATTCTTTTGGGGAGTTACCAGTACAGTAACCATACCAGGAAGTACTTAATTTATTAAGCTACGGTTTTCTTAATCTCAGTGGAGATATTTACTGATAAACAGCTACCTACCCAGTATGTTCATGTCCTTTTTCAATGAGCTTTTAACTCTCTTCCCTCACCATTAATCAGATTCTTCTGAGGAGTTCACAGTACATTAACCTTTCCTCGATGTAATTACATTAACAATTCCCAGATGTTCTTATTCTCAGAAGGGATACTCCCTGATATACAGCTGCCGACCACCTTCATAAGTGTACGTCCTAAATGACTTTTTACTCTGTTCTCTCACTTCAAGGCAGATTCTTTTGAGGAGTTTCCAGTACATTAACCATGACAGGAAATACTTAATTTACTAAGCTTCTCCTTTTCTTAATCTCAGTGGAGATACTTATTGATAAACAGCTTCTTACCCAGTATGTTCATATCCTTTTTAAATGAGCTTTTAACTCTCTTCCCTCACCACTAATAAGATTCTTCTGAGGAGTTCCCAGTTCTTTAACCTTTCCTCAAAGTAATTACATTTACAAGTCCCAGCTGTTCTTATTCTCAGAAGGGATACTCCCTGATATACAGCTGCAGACCACCTTTATATGTGTAATTGCTAAAGTAACTTTTGTCTCTGTTCTCTCACTACAAAGCAGATTCTTTTCAGGAGTTTCCAGTACATTAACATACAAGGAAGTACTGAAATTACTAAGCTACTGCTTTTCTTATTCTCTGTGCAGATATTTACTGATAAACAGCTACCTACACAGTATGTTCTTGTCCTTTTTAAATGAGCTTTTAACTCTCTTCCCTTATCACTAATCAGATTCTTCTTAGGAGTTCCCAGGACATTAACATTTCCTCGATGTAATTACATTAACAAATCCCAGCTGTTCTTATTCTCAGAAGGGATACTCCCTGATATACAGCTGCCGACCACCTTTATAAGTGTAGGTGCTAAATGAACTTTTGTCTCTGTTCTCTCACTACAAAGCAGATTCTTTTGAGGAGTTTCCAGTACATTAACCATGCCTGGAAATACTTAATTTACTAAGCTTCTGCTTTTCTTAATCTCAGTGGAGATACTTACTGATAAACAGCTACCTACCCAGTATGTTCATGTCCTTTTTAAAGGAGCTTTTAACTCTCTTCCCTCACCACTAATAAGATTCTTCTGAGGAATTCCCTGTACATTAACCTTTCCTCGATGTAATTACATTAACAAGTCCCAGGTGTTCTTATTGTCAGAAGGGATACTCCCTAATATACAGCTGCAGACCACCTTTATAAGTGTAATTGCTAAATTAACTTTTGTCTCTGTTCTCTCACTACAAAGCAGATTCTTTTCAGGAGTTTCCAGTACATTAACCATACAAGGAACTACTGAATTTACTAAGCTACTGCTTTTCTTATTCTCAGTGCAGATATTTACTGATAAGCAGCTACCTACCCAGTATGTTCATGTCCTTTTTAAATGAGCTTTTAACTCTCTTCCCTCACCAGTAATCAGATTCTTCTGAGGAGTTCCCAGGACATTAACATTTCCTCGATGTAATTACATTAACAAGTCCCAGCTGTTCTTATTCTCAGAAGGGATACTCCCTGATATACACTGCCGACCACCTTTATAAGTGTAGGTGCTAAATGAGCTTTTGTCACTGTTCTCTCACTACAAAGCAGATTCTTTTGAGGAGTTTCCAGTACATTAACCATACCCGGAAGTACTTAATTTACTAAGCTACTGTTTTACTTAATCTCAGTGGAGATATTTACTGATAAACAGCTACCTAACCAGTATGATCATGTCCTTTTTAAATGAGCTTTTAACTCTCTTCCCTCACCACTAATCAGATTCTGCTGAGGAGTTCCCAGTACATTAACCTTTCCTTGATGTAATTACATTAACAAGTCCCAGCTGTTCTTATTCTCAGAAGGGATACTCCCTGATATACAGCTGCCGACCACCTTCATTAGTTTAGGTCCTAAATGAGCTTTTCTTCTGTTCTCTCTCTACAAAGCAGATTCTTTTGAGGAGTTTCCAGTAAATGAAACATACCAGGAAGTACTTAATTTACTAATGTACTGCTTTTCTTAATCTCAGTGGAGATATTTACTAATAAACAGCTACCAACCCAGTATGTTCATGTCCTTTTTTAATGAGCTTTTAACTCTCTTCCCTCACCACTAGTCAGATTCTTCTGAGGAGTTCCCAGTACATTAACCTTTCCTCGATGTAATTACATTACCAAGTCCCAGCTGTTCTTATTCTCAGAAGGGATACTCCCTGATATACAGCTGCCGACCACCTTCATAAGTGCAGGTCCTAAATGAGCTTTTGTTCTGTTCCTCACTACAAAGCAGATTCTTTTGAGGAGTTTCCTGTACATTAACCATACCCGGAAGTAATTAATTTACTAAGCTACTGCTTTTCTTAATCTCAGTGGAGATATTTACTGATAAACAGCTACCTACCCAGTATGTTCATGTCCTTTTAATGAGCTTTTAACTCTCTTCCCTCACCACTAATCAGATTCTTCTGAGGAGTTCCCAGTACATTAACCTTTCCTTGATGTAATTACAGTAACAAGTCCCAGCTGTTCTTATTCTCAGTAGGGATACTCCCTGATATACAGATGCCGACCCGTCATAAGTGTAGGTCTTAATGAGCTTTTTTCTCTGTTCTCTCACTACAAAGCAGATTCTTTTGAGGATTTTCCAGTACATTAACCATAACAGGAAGTACTTAATTTACTAAGCTACTGCTTTTCTTAATCTCAGTGGAGATATTTACTGATAAACAGCTACCTACCCAGTATGTTCATGTCCTTTTTAAGTGAGCTTTTAACTCTATTCCCTCACCACTAATCAGATTCTTCTGAGGAGTTGCCAGTATATTAACCTTTCCTCGATGTAATTACGTTAACAATTCCCAGCTGTTCTTATTCTCAGAGGGGATACTCCCTGATATACAGCTGCCTACCACCTTCGTAAGTGCAGATCCTAAATGAGCGTTCCCTCAACACAATCCCGATTCTTCTGGGGATTTACCAGTACAGTAACCATACTAGGAAGTTCTTAATTTTTTAAGCTACTGCTTTTTTTAATCTCAGTGGAGATATTTACAGATAGAAAGCTACATACCCAGTATGTTCATGTCCTTTTTAAATGAGCTTTTAACTGTCTTCTGTCACCACTAATCAGATTCTTCTGTGGAGTTCACAGTACATTAACCTTTCCTCGATGTAATTACATTAACAATTCCCAGCTGTTCTTATTTTCAGTAGGGATACTCCCTGATATACAGCTGCCGATCACCTTCATAAGTGTAGGTCCTAAATGACTTTTTACTCTGTTCTCTCACTTCAAAGCAGATTCTTTTGAGGAGCTTCCAGTACATTAACCATGCCAGGAAATACTTAATTTACTAAGCTTCTGCTTTTCTTAATCTCAGTGGAGATACTTACTGATAAACAGCTACCTACCCAGTATGTTCATGTCCTTTTTAAAGGAGCTTTTAACTCTCTTCCCTCACCACTAATAAGATTCTTCTGAGGAGTTCCCAGTACATTAACCTTTCCTCGATGTAATTACATTAACAATTCCCAGCTGTTCTTATTCTCAGAAGGGATACTGCCTGATATACAGATGCCGACCCATTCATAAGTGTAGGTCTTAATGAGCTTTTTTCTCTGTTCTCTCACTACAAAGCAGATTCTTTTGAGGAGTTTCCAGTACATTAACCATACCAGGAAGTACTTACTTTACTAAGCTACTGCTTTTCTTTATCTCAGTGGAGATATTTACTGATAAGCAGCTACCTACCCAGTATGTTCATGTCCTTTTTAAATGAGCTTTTAACTCTCTTCCCTCACCACTAATCAGATTCTTCTGAGGAGTTCCCAGGACATTAACATTTCCTCGATGTAACTACATTAACAAGTCCCAGCTGTTCTTCTTCTCAGAAGGGATACTCCCTGATATACAGCTGCCGACCAACTTTATAAGTGTAGGTGCTAAATGAGTTTTTGTCACTGTTCTCTCACTACAAAGCAGATTCTTTTGAGGAGTTTCCAGTACATTAACCATACCCAGAAGTACTTAATTTACTAAGCTACTGTTTTACTTAATCTCAGTGGAGATATTTACTGATAAACAGCTACCTAACCAGTATGATCATGTCCTTTCTAAATGAGCTTTTAACTCTCTTCCCTCACCACTAATCAGATTCTGCTGAGGAGTTCACAGTACATTAACCTTTCCTCGATGTAATTACGGTAACAAGTCCCAGCTGCTCTTATTCTCAGAAGGGATACTCCCTGATATACAGCTGCCGAACACCTTTATAATTGTAGGTGCTAAATGAGCTTTTGTCTCTGTTCTCTCACTACAAAGCAGATTCTTTTGAGGAGTTTCCAGTACATTAACCATGCCTGGAAATACTTAATTTACTAAGCTTCTGCTTTTCTTAATCTCAGTGGAGATACTTACTGATAAACAGCTACCTACCCAGTATGTTCATGTCCTTTTTAAAGGAGCTTTTAACTCGCTTCCCTCACCACTAATAAGATTCTTCTGAGGAGTTCCCTGTACATTAACCTTTCCTCGATGTAATTACATTAACAAGTCCCAGCTGTTCTTATTCTCAGAAGGGATACTCCCTGATATACAGCTGCAGACCACCTTTATAAGTGTAATTGCTAAATTAACTTTTGTCTCTGTTCTCTCACTACAAAGCAGATTCTTTTCAGGAGTTTCCAGTACATTAACCATACAAGGAACTACTGAATTTACTAAGCTACTGCTTTTCTTATTCTCAGTGCAGATATTTACTGATAAGCAGCTACCTACCCAGTATGTTCATGTCCTTTTTAAATGAGCTTTTAACTCTCTTCCCTCACCACTAATCAGATTCTTCTGAGGAGTTCCCAGGACATTAACATTTCCTCGATGTAATTACATTAACAAGTCCCAGCTGTTCTTATTCTCAGAAGGGATACTCCCTGATATACACCTGCCGACCACCTTTAAAAGTGTAGGTGCTAAATGAGCTTTTGTCACTGTTCTCTCACTACAAAGCAGATTCTTTTGAGGAGTTTCCAGTACATTAACCATACCCGGAAGTACTTAATTTACTAAGCTACTGTTTTACTTAATCTCAGTGGAGATATTTACTGATAAACAGCTACCTAAACAGTATGATCATGTCCTTTCTAAATGAGCTTTTTACTCTCTTCCCTCACCACTAATCAGATTCTGCTGAGGAGTTGCCAGTATATTAACCTTTCCTCGATGTAATTACATTAACAATTCCCAGCTGTTCTTATTCTCAGAAGGGATACTCCCTGATATAGAGCTCCCAACCACCCTCATAAGTGTAAGTCCTAAATAAGCTTTTTTCTGTGTTCTCTCACTACGAAGCAGATTCTTCTGAGGAGTTTCCAGTACATTAACCATACCAGGAAGTACTTAATTTACTAAGCTACTGCTTTTCTTAATCTCAGTGGAGATATTTACTGATAAAAGCTACCTACCCAGTATCTTCATGTCCTTTTTAAATGAGCTTTTAACTCTATTCCCTCACCACTAATCAGATTCTTCTGAGGAGTTGCCAGTATATTAACCTTTCCTCGATGTAATTACATTAACAATTCCCAGCTGTTCTTATTCTCAGAGGGGATACTCCCTGATATACAGCTGCCTACCACCTTCGTAAGTGCAGATCCTAAATGAGCGTTCCCTCAACACAATCCCGATTCTTCTGGGGATTTACCAGTACAGTAACCATACCAGGAAGTTCTTAATTTTTTAAGCTACTGCTTTTATTAATCTCAGTGGAGATATTTACTGATAGACAGCTACCTACCCAGTATGTTCATGTCCTTTTTAAATGAGCTTTTAACTCTCTTCTGTCACCACTAATCAGATTCTTCTGAGGAGTTCACAGTACACTAACCTTTCCTCGATGTAATTACATTAACAAGTCCCAGCTGTTCTTATACTCAGTAGGGATACTCCCTGATATACAGCTGCCGATCACCTTCATAAGTGTAGGTCCTAAATGACTTTTTCTCTGTTCTCTCACTTCAAAGTAGATTCTTTTGAGGAGCTTCCAGTACATTAACCATGCCAGGAAATACTTAATTTACTAAGCTTCTGCTTTTCTTAATCTCAGTGGAGATACTTACTGATAAACAGCTACCTACCCAGTATGTTCATGTCCTTTTTAAAGGAGCTTTTAACTCTCTTCCCTCACCACTAATAAGATTCTTCTGAGGAGTTCCCAGTACATTAACCTTTCCTCGATGTAATTACATTAACAAGTCCCAGCTGTTCTTATTCTCAGAAGGGATACTGCCTGATATACAGATGCCGACCCATTCATAAGTGTAGGTCTTAATGAGCTTTTTTCTCTGTTCTCTCACTACAAAGCAGATTCTTTTCAGGAGTTTCCAGTACATTAACCATACAAGGAAGTACTGAATTTACTAAGCTACTGCTTTTCTTATTCTCTGTGCAGATATTTACTGATAAACAGCTACCTACCCAATATGTTCATGTCCTTTTTAAATGAGCTTTTAACTCTCTTCCCTCACCACTAATCAGATTCTTCTGAGGAGTTCCCAGGACATTAACATTTCCTCGATGTAATTACATTAACAAGTCCCAGCTGTTCTTATTCTCAGAAGGGATACTCCCTGATATACAGCTGCCGACCACCTTTATAAGTGTAGGTGCTAAATGAGCTTTTGTCTCTGTTCTCTCACTACAAAGCAGATTCTTTTGAGGAGTTTCCAGTACATTAACCATACCCGGAAGTACTTAATTTACTAAGCTACTGTTTTACTTAATCTCAGTGGAGATATTTACTGATAAACAGCTACCTACTCAGTATGATCAAGTCCTTTCTAAATGAGCTTTTCACTCTCTTCCCTCACCTCTACTCAGATTCTGCTGAGGATTTCCCAGTACATTAACCTTTCCTTGATGTAATTACATTAACAAGTCCCAGCTGTTCTTATTCTCAGAAGTGATACCCCCTGATATACAAGTGCCGACCACCTTCATAAGTGTAGGTGCTAAATGAGCTTTTGTCTCTGTTCTCTCACTGCAAAGCAGATTCTTTTCAGGACTTTCCAGTATATTAACCATACCAGGAAGTACTTAATTTACTAAGCTACTCCTTTTCTCAATCTCAGTGGAGATATTTACTGACAAACAGCTACCTACCCAGTATGTTCTTGTCCTTTTTAAATGAGCTTTAACTCTGTTCCCTCACCACTAATAAGATTCTTCTGAGGAGTTCCCAGTACATTAACCTTTCCTCGATGTAATTACATTAACAAGTCCCAGCTGTTCTTATTCTCAGAAGGGACACGCCCTGATATACAGCTGCCGACCACCTTTATAAGTGTAGGTGCTAAATGAGCTTTTGTCTCTGTTCTCTCACTGCAAAGCAGATTCTTTTCAGGACTTTCCAGTATATTAACCATACCAGGAAGTACTGAATTTCCTAAGCTACTACTTTTCTTAATCTCAGTGGAGATATTTACTGATAAACAGCTACCTACCCAGTATGTTCATGTCCTTTTTAAATGAGCTTTTAACTCTCTTCCCTCACCACTAATCAGATTCTTCTGAGGAGTTCCCAGGACATTAACATTTCCTCGATGTAATTACATTAACAAGTCCCAGCTGTTCTTATTCTCAGAAGGGATACTCCCTGATATACAGCTGCCGACCACCTTCATAAGTGTAGGTCCTAAATGATCTTTTGTTCTGTTCTCTCTCTACAAAGTAGATTCATTTGAGGAGTTTCCAGTACATGAACCATACCAGGAAGTACTTAATTTACTAATGTACTGCTTTTCTTAATCTCAGTGGAGATATTTACTGATAAACAGCTACCAACCCAGTATGTTCATGTCCTTTTTAAATGAGCTTTTAACTCTCTTCCCTCACCACTAATCAGATTCTTCTGAGGAGTTCCCAGTACATTAACCTTTCCTCGATGTAATTACAGTAACAAGTCCCAGCTGTTCTTATTCTCAGAAGGGATACTCCCTGATATACAGCTGCCGACCACCTTCATAAGTGTAGGTCCTAAATGAGCTTTTTTCTCTGTTCTCTCACTAAAAAGCAGATTCTATTGACGAGTTTCCAGTACATTAACCATACCAGGAAGAACTTAATTTACTAAGCTACTGTTTTCTTAATCTCAGTGGAGATATTTACTGATAAACAGCTACCTACCCAGTATGTTCATGTCCTTTTTAAATGAGCTCTTAACTCTCTTCCCTCACCAGTAATCAGATTCTTCTGAGGAGTTCCCAGTACATAAACCTTTCCTCGATGTAATTACATTAACATGTCCCAGCTGTTCTTATTCTCAGAAGGGATACTCCATGATATACAGATGTTTACCACCTTCTTTAGTGTAGTTCATAAATGAGCTTTTTCTCTGTTCCGTCCCCAAAATACAGATTCTTATGAGGATTTTTCAGTACATTAACCTTTCCACGAACTACTTGCCTTAACAAGCTACAGCTGTTATTAATCTCAGAAAAGATACTGCCTGATACACAGCTGCCAACCACCTTCGTAAGTGTAGTTCCTAAATGAGGTTTTATCTCTCTTCCCTCACCAAAAAGCAGATTCTTTTGAGGATTTTCTAGTACGTTAACCAGAGCAGGCAGTACTTAATGTACTATGCTACTGCTATGCTCCTTCTCAGGGGGGATATTTACTGATAAACAGCTAGCTAGCGAGTATGTTCATGTCATTCATAAATGAGGTTTTATCTCTCTTCCCTCACCACACATCACATATTTTTGAGGAGTTTCCAGTATATTAACGTCTCCTCAATGTAATTACCTTAACAAGCTCCAGCTGTTCTTATTCTCAGAAGGCACACTCCATGATATACAGTTGCATACCACCTTTGTAAGTGTAGTTCCTAAATGAGCTTTTTTCTCTGTTCCTTCACCTCAAAGCAGATTCTTTTGAGGAGTCGCCAGTAAAATTACCATACCAGGAAGTACTTAATTTACTAAGCTACTGCTATTCTTATTCTCAGTGGAGACATTTACTGATAAACAGCTACCTACCCAGTATGTTCATGTTGTTCTTAAATGAGCTATTATGTCTCGTCCCTCACCACAAATCAGATTCTTGTGAGCAGTTTCCAGTACTTTAAACTTTCCTTTCTGTAATAACCTTAACAAGCTCCAGCTGTTCTTATTCTCTGAAGGGATAATCCCAGATATACATCTGATTACCACCTTCGTAAGTATAATTCCTAAATGAGCTTTTTACTCTGTTCCCTCAAAACAACGTGCAGATTCTTTTGAGGAGTCTCCAGTACAATAACCATACCAGGAAGTACTTAATTTACTAAGCTACTGCTATTCTTAAACTCAGTGAAGATATTTACTGATAAACAGCTACCTACCCAGTATGTTCATTTTGTTCTTAAATGAGCTTTTATCTCTCTTCCGTCACCACGAATCATATTCTTCTGAGGAATTTCCAGTTCATTAAACTTTTCTCCGTCTAATTGCCTTAACAAGCTCCAGCTGTTCTTATTCTCAGAAGGGATACTCCCTGATATACAACTGACTACCATTTACGTAAGTGTAGTTCATAAATGAGCTTTTTTCTCTGTTCCCTCACCAAAAAGCAGATTCATTTGAGGAGTTTCCAGTACATTATTCTTTCCAAAAACTACTTACCTTAACAGGCAACCGCTGTTTATATAATCAGAAGGGATATTGCCCGATATACAGCTGCCTACCCCTTTCGTAAGTGTAGTTCCTAAATGAGCTTTTATCTCTTTTCCCTCACAAAAAAGCAGATTCTTTTGAAGAATTTCCAGTACATTACACATACCAGGAAGTACTTAATTCACTATGCTACTGCTATTCTTATTCAGATGGGAGATATTTACTAATAAACAGCTACCTACCCAGTATGTTCATGTCGTTCCTAAATGAGCTTTTTTCTCTGTTCCCTCACCACGAATCAGAATCTTTTGAGGAGTTTCCCGCACATTAACCTTTCCTCGATCTTATTATCTTAACAAGCTCCAGTTGTTCTTATTCTCAGAAGGGATACTCCCTGATATACAGCTGCCTGCCACCTTCATAAATGTAGGTCCTAAATGAGCTTTTTTCTCTGTTCCCTCACCACAAAGCAGATTCTTGTGAGGAGTTTCCATTACATTAACTTTTCTACGAACTACTTACCTTAACAAGCAACAGCTGTTCTTATAATCAGAAGGAATATTGCCTGATATACAGCTGCCTACCACCTTCGTAAGTGTAGTTCTTAAATGAACTTTTATCTCTTTTCCGTCACCAAAAAGCAGATTCTTTTGAGGAATTTCCAGTACATTACCCATACCAGGAAGTACTTAATTTACTAAGCTACTGCTATTCTTTTTCTCAGGGGAGATATTTACTAATAAACAGCTCCCTACCCAGTATATTCATGTCATTCCTAAATTAGATTTTATCTCACTTCTCTCACCACGAATCAGATACTTTTGAGGAGTTTCCAGTACATTACCCTTTCCTCGATCAAATTTCCTTAACAAGCTCCAGCTGTTCCTAATCTCAGAAGGGATACTCCCTGATATATGGCTGCCTACCACCTTCGTAAGTGTAGTTCCTAAATGAGCTTTTTCCTCTGTTCCCTCACCACAAAGCAGATTCGTTTGAGGAGTCTCCAGTAAAATTACCATACCAGGAAGTACTTAATTTACTAAGCTACTCCTATTCTTATTCTCAGTGGTGATATTTACTGATAAACAGCTAGCTACCCAGTATGTTCATGTTGTTCTTTTTTTTCTTTGTAATTTATTCACTTATGTATGTTTATTTTTATTTTTTATTATTGAGTGAACATAAATTTTTTTACAAGGTGTTGTGCAAAGAGGGTGCAGTTACAAATTAGGGTACTGTGTACATTTCTTGTGATATCTTACAACCTGTTTTTCCATCCCTTGTCTAGGTCAGTTAGACCCATATGCAATATACAATGTATCAAGCACATATACAGTGTTCACAGACTTGGTCTCTACTGTCTCTCCGTCTCCTTTGTTAACAGTCATATATCAGGGAGATCATGCCCCTTTGTTTTCTGTGTTCTAGGCTTGTCTCACTCAACATTATTTGTTCGAGTTCTGACCATTTCCCTGCGAATAACCATGTATCACCATTCCTAATCGCTATGTAGTATTCCATTGTGTATAAGTACCATATTTTTTGGATCCATTCGTCTGTGGAGGGGCATCTGGGTTGTTTCCATATTTTGCTATTGAGAATTGTGCCGCGATAAACATGGAAGTACAAATGTCTTTTTCACATCTTGGGTTTTGCTGTTTAGGATAGATGCCTAAGAGTGGTATGGCTGGGTCATAGGGTAGGTCTATATTGAGCTTTTTGAGAAACCTCCATACTGTTCTCCAAAGTGGTTGTACTAATTTGCACTTCCACCAACAATGGAGAAGGGTTCCTCTTTCCCCACAGCCCCTCCAGCATTTGTTGTTTCCTGAGTTCAGAGTATAGGCCATTCTAATTGGGGTGAGGTGGTATCTCAGGGTTGATTTTATTTGCATTTCCTTTACTAGCAGGGATGTTGAACATTTCCTCATGTGTTTCTTTGCCATTTTTATACCTTCTCTTATGAAGTCTCTCTTTAGCTCTTTTGCCCATTTCCTAATAGGTTTATTGGGCTTGGAGGGGCTTAGTTTTTTGAGTTTTCTGTGGATGACAGATATCAGGCCTTTGTCTGTTGCTGTGCTGGTAAATATCCTTTCCCATATCGTTGGCTGTCTTTCTATTTTGGTGGCTATGACCTTAGCTGTGCAGAAACTTTTTAATTTGTAGTAGTCCCATTTGTTGAGTCTTTCCCCTATTTGTTGTGCCCCTGGGACTCTATTCAGGACGTTCCTTCCTGTGCCTATAAGTTCTAGTGTCTTTCCTACTCTGTCCTTCAGTAGTTTCAAGGATTCAGGTCTGATGTTGAGGTCCTTGATCCATTTTGAGTTGATCTTGGTGCATGGTGATAGGCTTGGGTCTACTTTGAGTTTTCTACATATGGCTGCCCAGTTCTCCCAGCACCAGTAGTTGAAGAGGCTATGTTTATTCCATTGTATGTCTTTAGCTCCTTTGTCGAATATCAGTTGGCTGTAAGAGTGCGGTTTTATTTCTGGGTCTTCAATTCTAATCCACTGGTCTTCCGATCTGTTTTTATAGCAATACCATGCTGTTTTTGTTATGATGGCCTTATAGTAGAGCTTGAAGTCAGGTATTGTGATACCTCCTGCACTGTTTTTTTGCCTAGAATTGCTTTGGCTATTCTAGGTTTTTTGCTGTTTCATATGAATTTATGGATTGGTTTCTCTATTTCATTGAAGAATGTGGCTGGGATTTTGATAGGTATTGCATTGAATTTGTATAACAATTTGGGCAATATGGCCATTTTCACTATATTGATTCTGCCTACCCATGAGCATGGGAAGTCTTTCCATCTCCTTGTGTCTTCTTTGATTTCCCTTATTAGATTTTTGTAGTTTTCATTGAATAGGTCCGTCACGTCCTTGGTTAAGTTGATCCCTAGGTACTTTATTCTTTTTTTGGCTAATGTAAATGGAATTGTTTCCATAATTTCATTTTCTGTTTGTCTATTGCTGGTGTACAGAAAAGCTGCTGACTTTTGTGGATTGATTTTGTATCCTGCTACTTTGCCAAATTGGTTTATTAGGTGTAGGAGTTTGGGTACTGAGTTTTTTTGGGTCCTTCAGATATAAGATCATGTCGTCTGCGAATAGGGATAACTTGATTTCTTCCTTGCCGATGTGGATCCCTTTGATGTCCTCCTCTTGCCTTATTGCTATGGCTAGGGATTCCAGCACTATGTTGAACAGAAGTGGGGAGAGTGGGCATCCTTGTCTTGTTCCTGAGTTTAGGGGGAATGATTTAAGTTTCTCTCCATTTAATATGATATTAGCAGTTGGTCTGTTGTATATGGCTTTTATTGTTTTGAGGAATGTTCCATCTATTCCTGTTCTCTCCAAAGCTTTTAATAGGTATGGATGTTTTATTTTGTCAAAGGCTTTTTGGGCATCGACTGAGATAACAATGTAGTTCTTAATTTTAGATCTGTTTATGTGGTGAATTACGTTGATTGATTTACGGATGTTGAACCATCCTTGTGACTGAGGGATGAAGCCTACTTGGTCATGATGTATGATATTCTTGATCAGTTTCTGGATCCTGTTAGCTAATATTTTATTGCGGAGCTTTGCGTCTGTGTTCATTAGTGATATTGGTCTGTAGTTCTCTTTTTTTGTTGGGTCTTTGCCTGGTTTGGGAATGAGTATGATATTAGCTTCATGGAATGAGTTTGGGATTTCTCCCTCCGTTTCTATTTCGCAGAAGAGTTTGAGGAGTATTGGTATTAGCTCCTCACTAAAGGTTTTGTAGAATTCGTTGGTGAATCCATCTGGGCCTGGGTTTTTCTTAGTAGGGAGGTTCTTGATTACCTCCTGTATCTCACCGTAAGTTGTTGGTTTATTTAGTTGATTTATTTCTTCTTGGTTCAGTTTGGGAAGTTTGTACTTCTCTAAGAATTGATCCATTTCTGTAAAATTATTGTTTTTTGCTGAGTAGAGGTTTTGGAAATAGCTCCTTATGATTGTTTTAATATCGTGTGTACTTGTTGTAATTTTTCCAGTGGAGTCCCTGATTTTACGTATATGAGTCTCTTCTCTTTTTTTTGTGAGTCTTGCAAGGGGTCTGTCAATTTTGTTTATTTTCTCAAAGAACCAGATTTTAGTCTTATTTATTTGTTGAATGGTCTTTCTATTTTCAATCAGATTTATCTCTTCTTTAATCTTTGTGATCTCTCCCCTCCTAGTCGTTTTAGATTCTGTCATTTCTTGTTTCTCCAGTTGTTTTAGTTTCATCGTGACGGTATTCACCTGTGCTGCTTCAATTCTTTTAATGTGGGTGCTGAGTGCAATGATCTTGCACCTCAGTACTGCCTTAGCTGTGTCCCATAGGTTTCTTTGTGATGTGTTTTCTTTGTCATTGTGGCTTATGAATTCGTTGATTTCATCTTTAATTTGATCTGTGGCCCAAGTGTTGGATAGCAGCGTGGGGTTTAGCCTCCAAGAGTGTATATAGGCTCTTTGGTATCCTTTGCTTTTGAGGGTTACCTTTAATCCACTGTGATCAGATATAATACATGGGATGACGTTAATACTTTGGTATTTGCTGAGGTTCTTTGTGTGGGCTATGACGTGGTCTATTTTGGAATATGATCCATGGGCTGCTGAAAAGAAGGTTTATTGGGTCTCTGTAGGGTGAAATGTTCTATATAGGTCTGTTAGATCCATTTGGGAAATGGTCTTATTTTGGTCCTCAGCTCCCTTACTATTCCTCTGGGTGTTGTATCTGTCTCTTGGAGAGAGAGGAGAATTAAAGTCACCCACTATGATTGTGTTTGCGTCTAGCTTGCTCTGTAATTCTGTGAGAATTTGCTTGACATATGTCGGGCCTCTTTGGTTCGGTGAGTATACATTTATCACCTTAATGTCTTGATTCTGGATTTTTCCTTGTATTAATATGTAGTGTCCTTCTTTGTCTTTTTGAGTGGACTTTAAAGAGAAGTCCAGCTTGTCTGAGATCAGAATGGCTACACCTGCCGTTTTGGTGGGTGCATTTGCTTGGTAGGTCTTGCTCCATCCTTTCATTCGAAGCCTGTTTTTGTCCCTTGCTGTAAGGTGGGTCTCTTGTAGACAGCAGATGTCAACTTTTTGTTTGCGAATCTATTCTGCCATTCTGCTCCTCTTAATTGGGGAGTTTAAGCCATTTATATTTAAAGAGATCAAGGATAAGGGTGTTTTTTCTCCTTCCATTTTCTTGTTGGGCTGTTTTTTCCTGTTTTTTTTTTTTCTTCTTGTCTTTAGTGAGCTGGTCTTTCTGCTGGACTTTGGCTATTGAAGTTTCTTTCTGATTCTGTGTGTCTTTTACGATCTCTGTTGGGTGGGGTTCACCTCTTAATATTCGCTGTAGGGCTGGTTTTTTATTGACATACTCCTTTAGCTCCTGTTTGGTGTGGAAAGATCTGGTTCTCCCTTCGAATGTGAACTCCAATTTCACTGGATATTTGACCCGAGGTTGTAAATTGTTATTCTGAAGTACTTGGATGGTGTTCTTCCACTCACTTCGAGCTTGGTAAGTTTGTGTGGATAAGTCGGATGTTATTCGAATCCTCTTCCCATTGAAAAAAGTTTCCTTCTTCGCTTTGGCTGAATTCAGAATTTGCTCTTTAATCTTGAGGTCTGTAGTCTTGAATATTATGTTCCTTGGGGTGGTTTTCCTGGGGTCTGGCCTCCCAGGTGTCCTATAGGCTTCGGTTACCTGGATGGGGTCCCCTGTGAGATTGGGGAAGTTTTCTGCAATAACTTTATTGAGAACATGATTAAGCCCTCTGTTCTGATATTCGGCTCCTTCTTCTATTCCAATTATGCACAGATTATATCTCTTGTCTTTGTCCATTAGTTCCTGGATTAATCTTCCCTGAAGCTTCACCTTTTCTTGGAGTGTGGTCATTTTCTGGTTGTTGTCAGCTGCTTCATCGTCCAGGCGAGAGGTTCTGGATTCTATATGGTCCCCTCTTTGTGTTATGGTTTCAATTGCGGAGTTTATGGATGTCAGAGAGCTATTCATGGTTGTCATATCAGCTCTGATCGTGGAAATTTCTTCCGTTAAAGAGTTGTATTTTAAATCTATTTTTTCATGCATTTCAAGTCTCAGGATGTGGAGATTTTCTTTAAAGGCGGCTTGCATTGTATCCATTTTTGCTTCCATTTCTTTAAACGAGGCTTGCATTGTATCCATTTTTGCTTCCATTTCTTTTTTGGCTTCCTGGGTGTCCTTCCAGATTTCCGCTCTAAACTCCTGGAATTGTTTTCTGATTTCATTTCTGACGCTTTCGATCATTCCTGTTAACATGGCCTCATTTTTAGTCTCCATCTCCTCTTCAGTCGTGCTGCTTTTTCGAGCTGGCGAGTTGGCTTGTCCTTTGATGAACTGAGTTATGTTTCTTTGTGATTTGCGCATCTGGAAATCTGGGTGGCTTCTCAGGTTTGGTTTGTAGCTCTTTCCTCCCTCCTGTGTAGGCGTATCTACGGCAGCAGGGGCTGCCGCTGTGGCCCCGCCCACCAGTGCAGGGTACACGCCTACCAGAGCGGGCGCTGTCGCCGGGGGCCCCGCCCTTCTGTGCGCTGTTGTCCACTGCAACAGGCACTTTGGCGGGATATGCCTCCCAGAGCGAGTCCTGGGTTCTTTTGAGGAGTCTCCAGAACAATTATCATGCCAGGCAGTACTTAATTTACTAAGCTACTGCTATTCTCATTCTCAGGGGAAATATTTACTGATAAACAGCTAACTACCCGGTATGTTCATGTCATTCCTAAATGAGGTTTTTATCTCTCTTAACACACCACACATCAGATTCTTTTGAGGAGTTTACAGTACATTAACCTTTCCTTGATCGATTACCTTAACAAGCTCCAGCTGTTCTTGTTCTCAGAAGGAGTACTCTCTGATATACCGCTGCCTCCCACCTTCGTAAGTGTAGTTCATAAATGAGCTTTCTTCTCTGTTCCCTGATATACAACTGCCTACCATGTTCTAGTCTAGTTCCTAAATGAGCTTTTTACTCTGTTCGCACACCACAAAGCAGATTCTTTTGAGGAGTTTCCAATACAATAAACATACCAGGAAGTACTTAATTTACTAACCTACTGCTATTCTTATTCTATGTGGAGATATTTACTCATAAACAGCTATCTAACCAATTCGTATGTGTAGTTCCTAAATGAGCTTTTATCTCTCTTCCCTCCCCACAAATCAGAGTCTCCTGAGGAGTTTCCAGTACATTAACCTTTCCTCGAACTAATTACCTTAACAAGCTCCAGCTGTTCTCATTCTCAGAAGTGATGCTCCCTGATATACAGCTGACTACCACCTTCGTAAGTGTAGGTCCTAAATGAGCTTTTTCCTCTGTTCCCTCACCAAGAAGGAGATTGTTGTGAGGTGTTTCCCGTACATTAACCTTTCCTCGAACTACTTACCTTAACAAGCAACAGCTGTTCTTATAATCAGAAGGGATATTGCCCTGATATACATCTGCCTACCACCATTGTAAGTGTCGTTCCTAAATGAGCTTTTATCTCTCTTCAATCAACAAAAAGCAGATCCTTTTGAATAATTTCCAGTACATTACCCATACCAGGAAGTATTTAATTTACGATGATACTGCTATTCTTATTCTTAGGGGAGACATTTTCTAATAAACAGCTACCTACCCAATAGGTTCATGTCATTCCTAACCGAGCTTTTATCTTTCTTCCCTCACCACGAATCGGATTCTTCTGAGGAGTTTCCAGTACATTAATCTTTCCTCAAACTAATTACCTTAACAAGCTCCAGCAGTTCTAATTCTCAGGAGGGATACTCCCTGATATACAGCTGCATACCACCTTCATAAGAGTAGGTCCTAAATGAAATTTTTTATATGTTCCCTCACCACAAAGGAGATTTTTGTGAGGAGTTTCCAGTACATTAACCTTTCCACGAATTAGTTACCATACCAAGCAACAGCTGTTCTTATTCTCAGAAGTGATATTCCCTGATATACAGCTGCCAACCACTTTCGTAAGTGTAGTTCATAAATGAGGTTTTATCTCTTTTCCGTCACCAAAAGCAGATACTTTTGAGGAGTTTCCGTACATTAAACATATCAGGCAGTATTAATTTACTAAGTTACTGCTATTCTCATTCTCAGGAGAGATATTTACTGATAAACACCTACCTACCCAGTATGATCATGTCATTCCTAAATGAGCTTTTATCTCTCTTCCCTCACCACGAATCAGATTCTTCTGAGTAGTTTCCAGTAAATTAACCTTTCCTCGATTTAATTACTTTAACAATCTCCAGCTGTTCTAATTCTCATAAGGTATACTCACTGATATACAGCTGCATTCCACCTTCGTAAGTGTGTTTCCTAAATGAGCTTTTTACTCTGTTCCCTCACCACAAAGCAGATTCTTGTGAGGACTTTCCAGAACATTACCCTTTCCACGAACTACTTACCTTAACGAACAACAGCTGTTCTTATTATCAGAAGGGATATTGACTGATATACAGCTGCCACCCCGTTCTTATTTGTAGTTCCTAAATAAGCATTTATCTCTCTTCCCTCACCACAAATCAGAGTCTTCTGAGGAGTTTCCAGTACATTAACCTTTCCTCGATCTAATTACCTTAACATGCTCCAGCTCTTCTTATTCTCACAAGGGATACTCCCTTATATACAGCTGCCTACCACCTTCGTAAGTGTAGTTCCTAAATGAGCTTATAATCTGTTCCCTCACCACAAAGCATATTCTTGTGAGGAGTTTCCAGTACATTGACCATACCAGGAATTACTTAATTTACTAAGGTACTGCTATTCTTATTATCAGGGGAGATACTTACTGATAAACAGCTACCTACCCAGTATATTCATGTCAGTCCAAAATGAGATTTCTCTCTCTTCCCTCATCAGGAATCAGATTCTCGTGTGGATTTTCCAGTACATTAACCTTTCCACGAACTACTTACCTTAACAAGCAACAGCTGTTCTTATAATCAGAAGGGATATTGCCTGATATACAACTGCCTAATACTTTCGTAACTTAAATTAACTTAAATTAGCTTTTATCTCTATTCCCTCACCAAAAACCAGATTCTTTTGAGGAATTTCCAGTACATTACCCATACCAAGAAGTACTTAATTTATTAAACTACTGCTATTCTTATTCTCAAGGGAGATATTTACTAATAAACAGACACCTACCCAGTATGTTCTTGTCATGCCTAAATGAGGTTTTATCTCTTCCCTCACCACACATCAGATTCTTTTGAGGAGATTCCATTACATAAACCTTACCTCAATCTAATTACTTTAACAAGCTCCATCTGTTCTTATTCTCAGAAGGGACACTCCCTGATATACAGCTGCCTACCACCTTCCTAAGTGTAGGGCCTAAATGGACTTTTTTCCTTGTTCCCTGACGAAAAAGGAGATTCTCTGAGGAGTTTCCAGTACATTAACCTTTCCACGAACTACTTACCTTAACAAGGAACAGCTGTTCTTATTATCAGAAGGGATATTGCCTGAATTGCCTGATATACAGCAGCCTACCACTCATATGTGTAGTTCCTAAATGAGCTTTTATCTCTCTTCCCTCACCACAAAGCAGATTCTGGTGAGGAGTTTCCAGTACATTAACTATTCCACGAACTACTTACCTTAACAAGAAACAGCTGTTCTTATTATTAGAAGGGATATTGCCTGATATACAGCTGCCTACCCCGTCCGTATGTGTACTTCTTAAGTGAGATTTTGTCTCTCTTCCCTCACCACAAATCAGAGTCTTCTGAGGAGTTTCCAGTACATTAACCTTTCCTCCATCTAATTACCTTAACAAGCTCCAGCTGTTCTTATTCTAAGAAGTGTTGTTCCCTGATATACAGCTGCCTACCACCTTCGTAACTGTAGTTCCTGAATGAGCTTTTTTCTCTGTTCCATCACCACAAAGCAGATTCTTTTGAGGAATCTCCAGTACAATTACCATACCAGGAAGTTCTTAATTTACTAAGGTAGTGCTATTCTTATTCTCAGTGGAGATGTTTACTGATAAACAGCTACCTATCCAGTATGCTCATGTCATTCCTCAATGAGGTTTTATCTCTCTTCCCTCACCACACATCAGATCCTTTTGAGGAGTTTCCAGTACATTAACCTTTCCTCGATCTAATTACCTTAACAAGCTCCAGCTGTTCTTACTCTAAGAGGGGATGCTGCCTGATATACAGCTGCCTACCACTTTCGTAAGTGTAGTTCCTAAATGAGCTTTTTTTCTCTGTTCCATCACCACAAAGCAGATTCTTCTGAGGAGTCTCCAGTACAATTACCATACCAGGAAGTTCTTAATTTACTAAGCTACTGTTATTCTTATACTCAGTGGAGATATTTACTGATAAACAGCTACCTAACCAGTATGTTCATGTTGTTCTTAAAGGAGCTTTTATCTCTCATTCCTCACCACAAATCAGATTCTTGTGTGGAGTTTAAAGTACATTCACCTTTCCTGTACATAATGACCTTAACAAGCTCCAGCTGTTCTTATTCTCAGAAGAGATACTCCCTCATATACAACTGCCTACAACCTTCGTAAGTGTAGTTCCTAAATGAGTTTTTTCTCTGTTCCATCACCAAAAAGCAGATTCTTTTGAGGAGTCTCCAGTACAATAACCATACCAGGACGTGATTAATTTACTAAGCTACTGCTCTTCTTATTCTCAGTGGAGATATTAACTCATAAACAGCTACCTACCCAGTATGTACATATTGTTCTAAATGAGCTTTTGTCTCTCCTCTCTCACCAAAAATCAGATTCTTCTGAGGAGTTTCCAGTAAATTAACCTTTCCGCGATGTAATTACATTAACAAACTACAGCTTTTCTTATTCTAAGAAGGGGTACTCCCTGATATACAGCTGCCTACCACCTTCATCAGTTTAGTTCCTAATGAGCTTTTTTCTCTGTTTCCTCACCACAAAGCCGATTCTTTTGAGGAGTCTCCAGTACAATAACCATACCAGGAAGTACTTAATTTACTAAGCTACTTCTATTCTTACTCTCAGTGGGGATATTCACTAATAAACAGCTACCTACCCAGTATGTTCATGTCATTCCTAAATGAGCTTTTATCTCTCTTCCCTCACCATAAATCTGATTCTTTTGAGGAGTTTCCAGTACATTAACCTTTCCTCGATCTAATTACCTTAACAAGCTCCAGCTGTTCTTATTTTTGGAAGGGATACTCCCTGATATACAACTGCCTACCACCTTCGTAAGTGTCGTTCCTAATTGACCTTTATTCTCTGTTCTCTCACCAAAAAGCAGATTCTTTTGAGTTAATTCCAGTACATTAACCATACCTGGAAGAACTTAATTTTCTCAGCTACTCCTATTCTTATTGTCAGGGGAGATATTACCTGATAAACAGCTACCTACCCAGTATGTTCATGTCATTCCTAAATGAGCATTTATCTGTCTTCCCTCACCGCAAATTAGATTCTTCTGAGGAGTTTCCAGTACATTAAACTTTCCTCGATGTAATTACCTCAACAAGGTCCATCTGTTCTTTTACTCTGAAGGGACATTCCCTGATATAAAGCTGACTACCACCTTCGTACTTGTGGTTCATAAATGAGGTATTTTCTCTGTTCCCTCAGCAAAAAGCAGATTCTTGTGAGGAATTTCAAGTACATTAACCTTTCCACGAACTACTTACCTTGACAAGCAACAGCTGTTCTTATTATTAGAAGGAATATTGCCAGATATACAGATGGCTTGGCCTTTCGTATGTGCAGATCCTAAATGAGATTTTGTCTCTCATCGCTCAACACAAATCAGAGTCTTCTGATGAGTTATCCAGTATATTAAACTTTCCTCGATCTAATTACCTTAACATGTTCCAGCTGTTCTTATTCGCAGAAGGGATAATCCCTGATGTACATCGGCCTACCACATTCGTAAGTGTACTTCCTAAATGAGCTTTTTAATCTGTTCCCTCACCACAATCCAGATTCTTTTGAGGAGTTTCAAGTACATTATCCATACCAGGAAGTACTTAATTTGCTAAGCTACTGCTTTTCTTAATCTCAGTGGAGATATTTACAGATAAACAGCTACCTACCCAGTATGTTCATGTCGTTCCTAAATGAGCTTTTATCTCTCTTCCCTCACCACAAATCAGATTCTTCTGAGGAGTTCCCAGTACATTAACATTTCCTCGATGTAATTACCTTAACAAGCTCCAGCTGTTCTTATTCTCAGAAGGGATACTCCCTGATATACAGCTGTCTACAACCTTCGTAAGTGTAATTCCTAAATGAGCTTTTTTCTCTGTTCCCTCAATACAATCCACATTCTTTTGAGGAGTGTCCAGTACATTAACCATACCAGGAAGTACTTAATTTACTAAGCTACTGCTATTCTTATTCTCAGGGGAGATATTTACTGATAAACAACTCCCTACCGAGTATTACCTTGTCATTCCTAAAAGAGCATTTATCTCTCTCCCCTTACCACAAATCAGATTCTCCTGAGGAGTTTATACTACATAAACCTTTACTCGATGTAATTACGTTAACAACCTCCAGCTGTTCTTATTCTCAGAAAGGATACGCCGTCATATACAGCTGCCTACCACCTTCATAAGGGTATTTCCTAAATGAGCTTTTTTCTCTGTTCCCTCACCACAATCCAGATTCTTTTGAGGAGTTTCCAGTATATTAACTTTACCAGGAAGTCCTTAATTTAATAACCTACTGGTTTTCTTAATCTCAGCGGAGATATTTACTGATACACAGCTAAATACCCAGTATGTTCATGTCGTTCCTAAATGAGCTTTTATCTCTCTTCCCTCACCACAAATCAGATTCTTCTGATGAGTTCCCTGTACATTAACCTTTCCTCGGTGTAATTTCCTTAACAAGCTCCAGGTGTTCCTATTCTCAGATGGGATACTCCAAGATAGACAGCTGCCTACCCGCTTCGTAAGTGTAGTTCCTAAATGAGCTTATTTCTCTGTTCCCTCACCACTATCCAGATCCTTTTGAGAAGTTTCCAGTACAATAACCATACAAGGTAGTACTTAATATACTAGGCTACTGCTTTTCTTAATCTCAGTGGAGATATTTACTGATAAACAGCTACCCACCGAATATGTTCAAGTCGTTCCGAAATGAGATTTTACCTCTCTTCCCTCACCACAAATCAGATTCTTCTGAGGAGTTACCAGTACGTTAACCTATCCTACATGTAATTACCTTAACAATCTCCAACTGTTCTTATTCTCAGAAGGGATACTCACTGATATACAGCTGCCTACCACCGTCATAAGTGTAGGTCCTAAATGAGCTTTATCTCTCTTCCCTCACCACAATCCAGATTCTTTTGAGGAGTTTCCAGTACATTATCCATACCAGGAAATACTTAATTTACTAAGCTGCTGCTATTCTTATTCTCAGAGGAGATATTAACTGATAAACAGCTACCTACCCAGTATGTTCATTTCGTTCCAAAATGAGCTCTTATCTCTCTTCCCTCGCGACAAATCAGATTCTTCTGAGGAGTTCCCAGTACATTAACATATTCTAGATTAATTACCTTAACAAGCTCCAGGTATTCTTATTCTCAGAAGGGATACTCCCTGATATACAGCTGCCTACCACCTTCCTACGTGTAATTCCTAAATGAGCTTTTTTCTCTGTTCCCTCAATACAATCCACATTCTTTTGAGGAGTGTCCAGTACATTAACCATACCTGGAACTACTTAATTTACTAAGCTACTGCTATTCTTATTCTCAGGGGAGATATTTACTGATAAACAACTACCTACCCAGTATTTCCTTGTCACTCCTAAAAGAGCATTTATCTCTCTCCTCTCACCACAAATCAGATTCTTCTGAGGAGTTTATACTACATAATCCTTTCCTCGATGTAAGTACGTTAACAACCTCCAGCTGTTCTTATTCTCAGAAGGGATACTCCCTGATATACAGCTGCCTACCACCTTCGTAAGTGTAGTTCCTAAATGTGCTTTTTTCTCTGCTCCCTCACTACATAGCAGATTCTTTTAAGGAGTTTCCAGTACAATAACCATACCAGGAAGTACTTAATTTACTAAACTACTGCTTTTCTTAATCTCCGTGAAGACATGTACTGATAAACAGCTACCTACCCAGTATGTTCATGTCGTTCCTAAATGAGCTTTTGTCTCCTTTCCCTCACCACAAATCAGATTCAACTGAGGAGGTCCCAGTACAATAACCTTTTCTCGATGTAATTACCTTGACAAGCTCCAGCTGTTCTTATTCTCAGAAGGGATACTCCCTGATATACTACTGCCTACCACCTTCATAAGTGTAATTCCTAAATGAGCTTTTTTCTCTGTTCCCTCACTAGAAAGCAGATTAGTTTGAGGAGTTTCCAGTACATTAACCATACCAGGAAGTACTTAATTTACTAAGCTGCTGCTATTCTTATACTCAGGGAATATGTTAACTGATAAACAGCTACCTACCCAGTATGTTCTTGTCATTCCTAAATGAGCTTTTATCTCTCTCCCCTCACCACAAATCAGATTCTTCTGAGGAGTTTCTAGTACATAAACCTTTCCTCGATCTAATTACCTTAACAAGCTCCAGCTGTTCTTATTCTCAAAAGTGATACTCCCTGATATACAGCTGCCTACCACCTTCATAAGTGTCGGTCCTAAATGAGATTTTTTTCTCTGTTCCCTCACCGCAATCCAGATTCTTTTGACGAGTTACCAGTACATTTACCAACTCAGCAAGTACTTAATTTACTAAGCTATTGCTTTTCTTAATCTCAGTTGAGATATTTCCTGATAAACAGCTACCTACCCAGTATGTTCATGTCGTTCCTAAATGAGCTTTTATCTCTCTTCCCTCACCAAAACTCAGATTCTTCTGAGGAGGTTCCAGTACATTAACCTTTCCTCGATCGAATTACCTTAATAAGCTCCAGGTGTTCTTATTCTCAGAAGGAAAACTCCCTGATATACAGCTGTCTACACCATTCATAAGAGTAGTTCTTAATGAGATTTTTTCTCTGTTCCCTCACCACAATCCAGATTCTTTTGAGGAGTTTCCAGTACATTAATCATTCCAGGAAGTACTTAATTCACTAAGCTACTGCTTTTCTTCATGTCAGTGGAGATATTTACTGATAAACAGCTACCTACCAAGCATGTTCATGTCGTTCCTGAATGAGCTTTTATCTCTCTTCCCTCACCAAAAATCAGATTCTTCTGAGGGGTTTCCAGTACATTAACCTTTCCTAGATCTAATTACCTTAACAAGCTCCAGCTGTTCTTATTCTCAAAGGGATACTCCCTGATATACAGCTGCCTAACCCGTTTGAAAGTGTAGTTCTTAATGAGCTTATTTTTCTGTTCCCTCACCACAATCCAGATTCTTTGGAGGAATTTTTAGTACATTAACCATATCAGGAAATACTTAATTTACTAAGCTACTGCTTTTCTTATTGTCACTGGAGATATTTACTGATAAACAGCTACATACCCAGTATGTCCATGTCGTTCCTAAATGAGCTTTTATGTCTCTTCCCTCACCACAAATCAGATTCTTCTGAGGAGTTTACAGTACATTAATGTCGGGAGCCGAGCTAGCAGCTAAGCTCATCCTGACCTCTGGCTGAGCTGATATCGCTAAGATGTTGGGAGCCAAACCTGCACCTAGGTTCATTATCACCTCTGGCTGTGCTGTTACCTCCAGGATATGCTAAAAGCAAGGACAATTGTTCACAGCCACTATCCGGAATTGCTTTGCTATGTCCCCACCTTGCTATGTCCGCTGGAGTAGATTCCTATGTTAATCAACCTTGTCCTGTGTCTACTGTAATCAAATGTTGCAAACTTCAAAGCCTCTTTATGTTTTGGAATTTTAACAATCCTATGCTATTCCCTGGTTCCAAAACTGCATATAAGCTGGGAGTTGGAATAAACTGTTGCTGCAGTCTTGAGTCTCAATCTCGAGATGCAGACCTCCCGCACCCCATCTTTGCCTCTTGTCGTTTTTCTCTTGCCTTATTTTTCCTTTTCATTATCCCTGCCGCCCCTCAGTCAGGATTCCTGTTTCCCTGCCAGCTGGCCCAGCAGTTTTGGCGCCTGGAACAGGGACTTGAAGGTCTGGGATCGAATGCGGAGGACCCCCGCTCCAGTAAGGACGTCCGAATACTTGGGATGGATAGCGGGAGGAGAGTGTATTGTCGGGAGTAATAAATTATGGGATAAAGTATAGGCTGCATGCTATACATGCAGGCCCCCAAAGGCATGCTTAATGCCCGGGCAGTGAAAGTTGGCCAATGTAACTTAGAACGTTTCTTTTACTTTATTGAGGAAGCATGCCCCCAGTTCCTGGAGGAAGGAACCAATAACTTAGAAAATTGCTAAAAAAAAAAAAAAAAAAAAAAGGAACATTATGATGCAACTTTCCCTGAGAAAACCTCAGTGGATGCTATTATTCTTTGGTATCTGGTCCGAGATTGCTTAGATCTTAGACATGAACAGATTAAATTTGATCAGTCGATTGGAGAATCTGAACAGGGACCTGATGAGTGTTGCCCAGCCCCGGGAGCATATGCTGTTGCTCGGGAAGTGCTGAGAAAATTAACAAAGACCTGAACCCACTAGGCTAGATAGTAAGGAAGACTCAGATGGCTCAGACACAGAGGAGAAATTATGCAATGAGCCTACTAAAGATAGATTGACCTATGTTGAAAATATGTTAAAATCAGTTATAGCTCTATTATCACAGCTTCTTCCAGAACAACAAACTCCTTTAAAGGGAGATACTGGTGAGCCCCGCAGACAGTCCTGGCAGACTTACAGCTCTCCTAGGTGCAGGCTGCTAGCAGGGGGAAGGGACTTGAGGCTAGGGAAATGCTAACACCACTGAGGTAACTTGTCCTGACCCAGCGCTCTATTTCCATCCACCAGGACAGATTTGAAACCCCAACCAGGGTGAGTGACCATTAGACTGGAGCTTACATTTTCCATAAATCCACTGGGCTAGGTCAAGGAGATCAGCAATTGTGGGTGCTTGGAGACAACTGATATCTAGTTCAGCTCAGCTGGTTGCTCCTCAAGTCTAAATTGTTTCAGGAAAGCTGCTCAAGTTTGAGCCCAATCTCATATATTTGGAATATTTTGCAGGACTTACCTAACTTCTATGAGTGCTCAGGCAGATGAAGTTCATTAACCTTTCCTCGATGTAATTACCTGAACAAGCTCCAGCTGTTCTTATTCTCAGAAGGGATACTCCCTGATATACAGATGCCTACCACCTTCGTAAGTGTAGGCCATAAGTGAGCTTTTTTCTCTGTTCCCTCACTACAAAGCAGATTCTTTTGAAGAGTTTCCAGTACATTAACCATACCAGGAAGTACTTAATTTACTAAGCTACTGCTATCCTTATTCTCATGGGAGATATATACTGATAAACAGCTACCTACCCAGTATGTTCTTGTCACTCTTAAATGAGCTTTTATCTCTCTCCCTTAACCACAAATCAGATTCTTCGGAGGAATTTCCTGTACATAACCCTTTCCTCGATCTAATTACCTTAACAAGCTCCAGGTGTTCTTATTCTCAGAAGGGATACTCCCTGATATACAACTGCCTTCCACCTTTGTTAGTGTAGTTTCTAAATGAGCTTTTTTCTCTGTTTCCTCAACAAAAAGCAGATTCCTGTAAGGACTTTCCAGTACATTAACCTTTCCTCGAACTACTTACCTTAACTAGAAACAGCTGTTCTTATTATCAGAAGGGATATTGCCTGATATACTACTGCCTACCCTGTTCGTATGTGTAGTTCCTAAATGAGCTTTTATCTCTCTTTCCTCAGCACAAATCAGAGACTTCAGAGGAGTTTCCAGTACAATAAACTTTCCTCAATCTAATTACCATAACATGCTCCTGCTGTACTTATTCTCATAAGGGATACTCCCTGATATACAGCTGCCTACCACCTTCTTAAGTGTAGGTCCTAAATGAGATTTTTTCTCTGTTCCCTCACTACATAGGAGATTCTGTGAGGAGTTTCCAGTACATTCAGCTTTTCATGAACTACTTACCTTAACAAGCAACAGCTGTTCTTATAATCAGAAGGGATATTGCCTGATATACAGCTGCCTACCACCTTCGTAAGTGTAGTTGGTAATGGGCTTTTATCTCTCTTCCCTCATCAAAAAGCAGATTCTTTTGAGGAATTTCCAGTACATTTCCCATACCAGGAAGTACTTAATTTACTAATCTACTGCTTTTTTATTCTCAGGGGAGATATTTACTAATAAATAGCTACCTACCCAGTATGATCATGTCATTCCTAAATGAGCTTTTATCTCCCTTCCTTCAACAAAAATCAGATTCATTTGAGGAGTTTCCAGTACATTAACCTTTCCTCGATCTAATTACCTTAACAAGCTCCATCTGTTCTTATTCTCAGAAGGGATACTACCTGATATACAGCAGCCTACCACCTACGTGCGTGTAGTTCATAAATAAGTTTTTCTCTGTTCCCTCACCACAAAGCAGATTCTCGTGAGGAGTTTCCAGTACAATAACCATACCATTAACTACTTAATTTACTAAGCTACTGCTTTTCTTAATCTCAGTGGAGATATTTACTGATAAACAACTACCTACCCAGTATGTTCTTGTCATTCCTAAATGAGCTTTTATCTCTCTCCCCTCGCCACGAATCAGATTCTTCTGAGGAGTTTCCAGTACATAAACCTTTCCTAGATCTAATTACCTTAACAAGCTCCAGGTGTTCTTATACTCAGAAGGGATACTCCCTGATATACAGCTGCCTACCACCTTTGTAAGTGTAGATCCTAAATGAACTTTTTCTCTGTACCCTCACCACAATCCAGATTCTTTTGAGGAGTTTCCCGTACATTAACCAAACCAGTAAGTACTTAAT
Source organism: Perognathus longimembris pacificus (assembly GCF_023159225.1). NCBI lineage: Eukaryota > Metazoa > Chordata > Mammalia > Rodentia > Heteromyidae > Perognathus > Perognathus longimembris. Next base: position 35,946,687 of record NC_063166.1, on the reverse strand, counting down.
TTACTAAGCTACTGCCTTTCTAAATCTCAGAGGAGATATTTACTGATAAACAGCTAACTATTCAGTATGTTCATGTCGTTCCTAAATGAGCTTTTATTGCTCTTCCCTTACCACAAATCAGATTCTTCTGAGGAGTTCCCAGTACATAAACCTTTCCTCGATGTCATTACCTTAACAAGCTCCAGCTGTTCTTATTCTCAGAAGTGATACTCCCTGAAATACAGCTCCCTACCACCTTCTTAAGTGTAGTTCTTAAATGAGCTTTTTTCTCTGTTCTCTCACCACAATACAGATGTTTTGAGGAGTTTCCAGTACATTAACCATACCAGGAAGTAATTAATTTACTAAGCTACTGCTTTTCTTTATCACAGTGGAGATATTTACTGATAAACAGCTAGCTATCCAGTATGTTCATGTCGTTCCTAAATGAGGTTTTATCTCTCTTCTCTCACCACAAATCAGATCCTTCTGTGGAGTTACCAGTACATTAACCTTTCCTCGATGTAATTATCTTAACAAGTTCCAGCTGTTCTTATACTCAGAAGGGATACTCCCTGATATACAGCTGCCTACCACCTTCGTAAGTTAGGTCCTAAATGAGCTTTTTTCTCTGTTCCCTAACTACAAAGCAGATCCAAGTACATTAACCATACAAGGAAGTTCTTAATTTACTAAGCTACTGCTTTTCTTAATCTCAGTGGTGATATTTACTGATAAACAGCTACCTACCCAGTATGTTCGTGTCATTCCTAATTAGCTTTTATCTCTCTTCCCTCACCACAAATAAGATTCTTCTGCGGAGTTCCCAGTACATTAACATTTCCTCGATGTAATTACCTTAACAACCTCCACCTGTTCTTATTGTCAGAAGGGATACTCCCAGATATACAGCTGTCTACCACCTTTGTAAGTGTAGGTCCTAAATGAGCTTTTTTTCTCTGTTCCCTCACTAGAAAGCGGATTCTTTTGAGCAGTTTCCAGTACATTAACCACACCAGGAAGTACTTAATTTACTAAGCTACTGCTATTCTTATTCTCAGGGGAGATATTTACTGATAAACAGCTACCAACCCAGTATGTTCTACTCATTCCTAAATGAGGTTTTATTTCTCTCCCCTCACCACAAAGCAGATTCTTTTGAGGAGTTTCTAGTATATTAACCAGACCCCGAAGTACTTAATTTACTAAGCTACTGCTATTCTTATTCTAAGGGGAGATATTTATTGATAAACAGCTACCTACCCAGTATGTTATTGTCATTCCTTATTGAGCTTTTATCTCTCTCCCCTCACCACAAATCAGATTCTTCTGACGAGTTTCCAGTACATAAACCTTTCATCGATATAATTAACTTAACAAGCTCCAGCTGTTCTTATTCTCAGAAGGGATACTCCCTGATAGACAGCTGCCTACCACCTTTGGAAGTGTAGTTCCTAAATGAGCTTATTTCTCTGTTCCCTCACTACAAAGCACATGATTTTGAGGAGTCTCTAGTATATTAACCATACCAGGAGGTACTTAATTTACTAAGCTACTTCTTTTCTTAATCTCAGTGGTGATATTTACTGATATACAGCTCCCTACCCAGTATGTTCATGTCATTCCTAAATGAGCTTTTATCTCTATTCCCTCACCACAAATCAGATTCTTCTCAGGAGTTCCCAGTACATTAACCTTTCCTCTATGTAATTACCTTAACAAGCTCCAGCTGTTCTTATTCTCAGAAGGGATACACCCTGATATACAGCTGCCTACCACCTTCGTAAGTGTAGTTCATTAAGGAGCTTTTTCTCTGTTCTCTCACCACAAAGCAGATTCTTTGAGCAGTTTGCAGTACATTAAACATACCAGGAAGTACTTAATTTACTAAGCTACTGCTTTTCTTAATCTCAGTGGAGATATTTACTGATAAACAGCTCCCTACACAGTATGTTCATGTCATTCCTAAATGAGCTTTTATCTCTATTCCCTCACCACAAATCAGATTCTTCTCAGGAGTTCCCAGTACATTAACCTTTCCTCGATGTAATTACCTGAACATGCTCCAGGTGTTCTTATTCTCAGAAGGGATACTCCCTGATATACAGATGCCTACCACCTTCGTAATTGTAGGCCATAAATGAGCGTTTTTCTCTGTTCCCTCACTACAAAGCAGATTCTTTTGAAGAGTTTCCAGTACATTAACCATACCAGGAAGTACTTAATTTACTAAGCTACTGCTATCCTTATTCTCATGGGAGATATATACTGATAAACAGCTACCTACCCAGTATTTTCTTGTCACTCTTAAATGAGCTTTTTTCTCTCTCCCTTAACCACAAATCAGATTCTTCGGAGGAATTTCCAGTACATAACCCTTTCCTCGATCTAATTACCTTAACAAGCTCCAAGTGTTCTTATTCTCAGAAGTGATACTCCCTGATATACAGCTGCCTACTTACTTCGTAAGTGTAGTTCATAAATGAGCTTTTCTCTCTGTTCCCTCACCTAAATCCAGATTCTTTTGAGGATATTCGAGTACATTAACCATACCAGGAAGTACTTAATTTACTAAGCTACTGCTTTTTGTAATCTCAGTGGAGATATTTACTGATAAACCCCTACCTACCCAGTATGTTCATGTCGTTCCTAAATGAGCTTTTATCTCTCCTCCCTCACCACAAATCATATTCTCCTGAGGAGTTCCCAGTACATTAACCTTTCCTCGATGTAATTATCTTAACAAGCTCCAGCTGTTCTTATTCTTGAAGGGATACTCCCTGTTATACAGCTGCCTACCACCTTCGTAAGTATAGTTCATTAAGGAGCTTTTTTTGTGTTCCGTCACCACAAAGCAGATTCTTTTGAGGAGTTTGCAGTACACTGTTCCCTCACTACAGAGCAGATTCTTTTGAGGTGTTTCCAGTACATTGACCATACAAAGAAGTACTTAATTTACTAAGCTACTGCTTTTCTTCATGTCAGTGGAGATATTTACTGATAAACAGCTACCTACACAGTATGTTCATGTCGTTCTTAAATGAGCTTTTATCTCTCTTCCCTCACCACAAATCAGATTCTTCTGAGGAGTTCCCAGTACATTAACCTTTCCTCGATGTAATTACCTTAACAAGCTCCAGCTGTTCTTATTCTCAGAATGGATACTCCCTTATATGCAGCTGCCTACCACCTTCGAAAGTGTAGTTCATTAAGGAGCTTTTTCTCTGTTCCCTCACCACAAAGCAGAGTCTTTTTAGGAGTTTCCAGTACATTAACCATACCAGGAAGTACTTAATTTACTATGCTCCTGCTATTCTTATTTTTAGGGGAGATATTTACTGATAAACAGCTACCTACCCAGTATGTTCTTGTCATTCTCTTTTTTTTTTTTTTTTTTTGGCCTGTCCTGGGGCTTGGACTCAGGGCCTGAGCACTGTCCCTGGCTTCTTTTTCCTCAAGGCTAGCACTCTGCCACTTGAGCCACAGCGCCACTTCTGGCCATTTTCTATATATGTGGTGCTGGGGAATTGAACCCAGGGCCTCATGTATACGAGGCAAGCACTCCTGCCACTAGGCCATATCCCCAGCCCTTCTTGTCATTATTAAATGAGCCTTTATCCTTCTCCCCTCACCACAAATCAGATTCTTCGGAGGAGTTTCCAGTACGTAAACCTTTCCTCAATCTAATTACCTTTAAAGCTTCAGGTGTTCTTATTCTCAGAAGGAATACTCCCTGATATACAGCTGCCTACTACCTTCTTAAGTGTAGTTCCTAAATGAGCTTTTCTCTCTGTTCCCTCACCACAATCAGATTCTTTTGAGGAGTTTCCAGTACATTAACCATACCAGGAAGTACTTAATTTACTAAACTACTGCTTTTCTTAATCTCAGTGGAGATATTTACTGATAAACCCCTATCTACCCAGTATGTTCATGTTGTTCCTAAATGAGCTTTTATTTCTCCTCCCTCACCACAAATCTGATTCTTCTGAGGAGTTCCCAATAAAATAACCTTTCCTCGATATAATTACCTTAACAAGCTCCAGCTATTCTTTTTGTTTTTGTTTGTCTTTTTGTTTTTTCTTTTCTTTTCTTTTCTTTTTTTTATTAATTGGACATAAATTTTTTTACAAGGTGTTGTGCAAAGAGGGTGCAGTTACATAGTAGGGCAGTGTGTACATTTCTTATGAAATCTTACGACCTGTTTTTCTATCCCTTTTCTAGGTCAGGTTGGCATAAATGCAATATACAATGTATCAAGAACATATACAGTATTCACACACTTGGTCTCTACTGTCTCTCCGTCTCCTTTTGTTAACAGTCATATATCAGGGAGATCATGCCCCTTTGTTTTCTGTGTTCTAGGCTTGTCTCACTCAACATTATTTGTTCGAGTTCTGACCATTTCCCTGCGAATAACAGTATTTCACCATTCCTAATCGCTATGTAGTATTCCATTGTGTATAAGTACCATATTTTTTGGATCCATTCATCTGTGGAGGGGCATCTGGGTTGTTTCCATGTTTTGGCTATTGTGAATTGTGCCGCGATAAACATGGAAGTACAAATGCCTTTTTGATATCTTGGATTTTGCTGTTTAGGATAGATGCCTAAGAGTGGTATGGCTGGGTCATAGGGTAGGTCTATATTGGGCTTTTTGAGAAACCTCCATACTGTTCTCCAACGTGGTTGTACTAATTTGCACTGCCACCAACAATGGAGAAGGGTTCCTCTTTCCCCACAGCCCCTCCAGCATTTGTTGTTTCCTGAGTTCAGAGTATAGGCCATTCTAACTGGGGTGAGGTGGTATCTCAGGGTTGTTTTTATTTGCATTTCCTTTACTAGGAGGGATGTTGAGCATTTCCTCATGTGTTTCTTTGCCCTTTTTATATCTTCTCTTGTGAAGTCTCTCTTTAGCTCTTTGCCCATTTCCTAATAGGTTTATTGGGCTTGGAGGGGCTTAGTTTTTTGAGTTCTCTGTAGATGACAGATATCAGGACTTTGTCTGTTGCTGTGCTGGTAAATATCCTTTCCCATATCGTTGGCTGTCTTTCTATTTTGGTGGCTATGTCCTTAGCTGTGCAGAAACTTTTTAATTTGTAGTAGTTCCATTTGTCGAGTCTTTCCCCTATTTGTTGTGCCCCTGGGACTCTATTCAGGAAGTTCCTTCCTGTGCCTATAAGTTCTAGTGTCTTTCCTACTCTGTCCTTCAGTAGTTTCAAGGATTCAGGTCTGATGTTGAGGTCCTTGATCCATTTTGAGTTGAACGTGGTGCATGGTGATAGGCTTGGGTCTACTTTGAGTTTTCTGCATATGGCTGCCCAGTTCTCCCAGCACCAGTAGTTGAAGAGGCTATGTTTATTCCATTGTATGTCTTTAGCTCCTTTGTCGAATATCAGTTGGCTGTAAGAGTGCGGTTTTATTTCTGGGTCTTCAGTTCTAATCCATTGGTCTTCCAATCTGTTTTTATATCAATACCATGCTGTTGTTGTTATGATGGCCTTGTAGTAGAGCTTGAAGTCAGGTATTGTGATACCTCCTGCACTGCTTTTTTAGCCTAGAATTGCTTTGGCTATTCTAGGTTTTTTGCTGTTCCATATGAATTTATGGATTGGTTTCTCTATTTCAGTGAAGAATGTGGCTGGGATTTTGACAGGTATTGCATTGAATTTGTATAACAATTCAGGCAATATGGCCAATTTCACTATATTTATTCTGCCTACCCATGAGCATCGGAGGTCTTTCCATCTCCTTGTGTCTTCTTTGATTTCCCTTATTAGATTTTTGTAGTTTTCATTGAATAGGTCCGTCACGTCCTTGGTTAAGTTGATCCCTAGGTACTTTATTCTTTTTTTGGTTAATGTAAATGGAATTGTTTCCATAATTTCATTTTCTGTTTGTCTATTGCTGGTGTACAGAAAAGCTGCTGACTTTTGTGGATTGATTTTGTATCCTGCTACTTTGCCAAATTGGTTTATTAGGTGTAGGAGTTTGGGTACTGAGTTTTTTGGGTCCTTCAGATATAAGATCATGTCGTCTGCGAATAGGGATAACTTGATTTCTTCCTTGCCGATGTGGATCCCTTTGATGTCCTCCTCTTGCCTTATTGCTATGGCTAGGGATTCCAGCACTATGTTGAACAGAAGTGGGGAGAGTGGGCATCCTTGTCTTGTTCCTGAGTTTAGGGGGAATGATTTAAGTTTCTCTCCATTTAATATGATATTAGCAGTTGGTCTGTGGTATATGGCTTTTATTGTTTTGAGGAGTGTTCCATCTATTCCTGTTCTCTCCAAAGCTTTTAATAGGTATGGATGTTTTATTTTGTCAAAGGCTTTTTGGGCATCGACTGAGATAACAATGTAATTCTTAATTTTAGATCTGTTTATGTGGTGAATTACGTTGATTGATTTACGGATGTTGAACCATCCTTGTGACTGAGGGATGAAGCCTACTTGGTCATGATGTATGATATTCTTGATCAGTTTCTGGATCCTATTAGCTAATACTTTATTGAGGAGCTTTGCATCTGTGTTCATTAGTGATATTGGTCTGTAGTTCTCTTTTTTTGTTGGATCTTTGCCTGGTTTGGGAATGAGTATGATATTAGCTTCGTAGAATGAGTTTGGGATTTCTCCCTCCGTTTCTATTTCGCGGAAGAGTTTGAGGAGTATTGGAATTAGCTCCTCACTAAAGGTTTTGTAGAATTCGTTGGTGAATCCATCTGGGTCTGGGCTTTTCTTAGTAGGGAGGTTCTTGATTACCTCCTGTATCTCACTGTAAGTTATTGGTTTATTTAGTTGATTTATTTCTTCTTGGTTCAGTTTGGGCAGTTTGTCCTTCTCTAAGAATTGATCCATTTCTGTAAAATTATTGTTTTTTGCTGAGTAGAGGTTTTGGAAATAGCTCCTTATGATTGTTTTAATATCGTATGTACTTGTTGTAATTTTTCCAGTGGAGTCCCTGATTTTACGAATATGAGTCTCTTCTCTTCTTTTTTTTGTAAGTCTTGCAAGGGGTCTGTGAATTTTGTATATTTTCTCAAAGAACCAGCTTTTAGTCTTATTTATTTGTTGAATGGTCTTTCTATTTTCAATCAGATTTATCTCTTCTTTAATCTTTGTGATCTCTCCCCTCCTAGTCGTTTTAGATTCTGTCATTTCTTGTTTCTCCAGTTGTTTTAGTTTCATCGTGAGGGTATTCACCTGCTCTGCTTCCATTCTTTTAATGTGGGTGCTGAGTGCAATGATCTTGCCCCTCAGTACTGACTTAGCTGTGTCCCATAGGTTTCTTTGTGATGTGTTTTCTTTGTCATTGCGGCTTATGAATTCGTTGATTTCATCTTTAATTTGATCTGTGGCCCAAGTGTTGGATACCAGAGTGGGGTTTAGCCTCCAAGAGTGTGTATAGGCTCTGTGGTATCCTTTGTTGTTGAGGGTTACCTTTAATCCACTGTGATCAGATATGATAAATGGGATGACGTCAATACTTTTGTATTTGCTGAGGTTCTTTGTGTGGTCTATGACGTGGTCTATTTTGGAATATGATCCATGGGCTGCTGAAAAGAAGGTGTATTGGGTCTCTGTAGGGTGAAAGGTTCTATATAGGTCTGTTAGATCCATTTGGGAAATGGTGTTATTTAGGTCCTCAGCTCCCTTACTAAACCTCTGGGTGTTGGATCTGTCTCTTGGAGAGAGAGGAGGATTAAAGTCACCCACTATGATTGTGTTTGCGTCTATCTTGCTCTGTAATTCTTTGAGAATTTGCTTGACATATGTCGGGCCTCTTTTGTTTGGTGAGTATACATTTATCACCGTGATTTCTTGATTCTGGATTTTTCCTTGTATTAATATGTAGTGTCCTTCTTTGTCTTTTTGAGTGGACTTTAAAGAGAAGTCCAGCTTGTCTGAGATCAGAATGGCTACACCTGCCGTTTTGGTGGATGCATTTGCTTGGTAGATCTTGCTCCATCCTTTCACTCGAAGCCTGTTTTTGTCCCTTGCTGTAAGGTGGGTCTCTTGTAGACAGCAGATGTCAACTTTTTGTTTGCGAATCCATTCTGCCAGTCTGCTCCTCTTTACCGGGGAGTTTCAACCATTTATATTTAAAGAGATCAAGGATAAGAGTGTTTTTTCTCCTTCCATTTTCTTGGTGGGCTGTTTTTTCTTCTTTTTTTTCTGTCTTTAGTGAGCTTGTGTTTCTGCTGGACTTTGGCTATTGAAGTTTCTTTCTGATTCTGTCTGTGTGTCTTTTACGATCTGTGTTGGGTGGGGTTCCCCTCTTAATAGTCGCTGTAGGCTGGTTTTTTATTCACATACTCCTTTAGCTCCTCTTTGGTGTGGAAAGATCTGGTTCTCCCTTCGAATGTGAACTCCAATTTCGCTGGATATTTGATCTGAGGTTGTAAATTGTTATTCTGGAGTACTTGGATGGTGTTCTTCCACTCACTTCGAGCTTGGTAAGTTTGTGTGGATAAGTCGGATGTTATTCGAATCCTCTTCCCATTGAAAAAAGTTTCCTTCTTCGCTTTGGCTGAATTCAGAATTTGCTCTTTAATCTTGAGGTCTGTAGTCTTGAATATTATGTGCCTTGGGGTGGCTTTCCTGGGGTCTGGCCTGCCAGGTGTCCTATAGGCTTCGGTTACCTGGATGGGGTCCCCTGTGAGATTGGGGAAGTTTTCTGCAATAACTTTATTGAGAACATGATTAAGCCCTCTGCTCTGGTATTCGGCTCCTTCTTCTATTCCAATTATGCGCAGATTATATCTCTTGTCTTTGTCCATTAGTTCCTGGATTAGTCTTCCCTGAAGCTTCACCTTTTCTTGGAGTGTGGTCATATTCTGGTTGTTGTCAGCTGCTTCATCATCCAGGCGAGAGGTTCTGGATTCTATATGGTCTACTCTTTGTGTTATGGTTTCAATTGCGGAGTTTATGGATGTCAGAGAGCTATTTATGGTTGTCATATCAGCTCTGATCGTGGAGATTTCTTCCTTTAAAGAGTTGTATTTTAAATCTATTTTTTCATGCATTTCAATTCTCAGGCTGTGGAGATTTTCTTTAAAGGCAGCTTGCATTGTATCCATTTTTGCTTCCATTTCTTTAAAGCAGGCTTGCATTGTATCCAGTTTTGCTTCCATTTCTTTCTTGGCTTCCTGGGTGTCCTTCCAGATTTCCGCTCTAAATTCCTGAAATTGTTTTCTGATTTAATTTCTGACGCTTTCGATCATTCCTGTTAACATGGCCTCATTTGCTTTTTTAGTCTCCATCTCCTCTTCAGTCGTGCTGCTTTTTGGATCTGGCGAGTTGGCTTGCCCTTTGATCAACTGAGTTATGTTTCTTTGTGATTTGCTCATCTGGAGATCTGGATGGCTTCTCAGGTTTGGTTTGTAGCTCTTCTCACCCTCCTGTGTAGACGTGTCTACAGCAGCAGGTGGTGCCGCTGTGGCCCCGCCCACCAGTGCAGGGTACGCCTACCAGAGCGGGTGCTGTCGCCGGGGGCCCTGCCCTTCTGTGCGCTGTGCGTCCACTGCAACAGGCACTTTGGCGGGATATGCCTCCCAGAGCAAGTCCTGGGTTGTTGGGTTGTGCTTGCGCCCTCCCACGAGTCTGTTGGGGGGGTGCGGTATGTGTGGGGTCCAGTGGGATCGACTGTCCCGGTGTGGCTTGGCACCTTCAGACCTCACCTCTGCTGTGAGTGGGGGATGTGATCAGGCTCAGGTGACCCTGCTGGGCTGGTATTGCCCACCAGCGACTGTGGTTTTAGTTGTAAGAGCCTGCGAGGTCCAGGTGCCTCAGGTGGGGTTTGCACAACTGGCCATCTCCCGGCCCCTGTTGGGAAGGGGGCGGGGCCGGTTCTGCCAGTTCAGGAACCTGTGGGGTGTTGGTGCTGCTGGGCCCTTCCCCTGCTAAACTGACTTCCCAGCGCCTGATAGGAGCTTCCCCGGCTGATTTGGGGGTTCTTTGTCCCTCAGGGGTGGCGGAGGGGGAGGGAGGGCACTCACTTTTGCTGCTTTGTGTGTGTGTCCTGCGCAGCCGTTGGCCCTCCAGGGGTTGGCTAAGTGTCGTGGTGGCTTCCCTGGTTCCCGATTTCTGCCGTGCTGGGTTCCCTTGTCCGAAACCGGTGTGGACCCGAGCTTCTCGTCGCTGCCGGTGTGTGTCTTGGTCCGCAACCTGCCTTGTGTCCGTGGGGTCTCCCACTATATGAATTCTGTGCTCCTGGCAGCCTGTCTGCCGATCGCCGGGTTCCCCTTTCCCAGCCTGACCCTGTTTGGGCCAGCGTCGGCTGGTGTGGGGAGGGTGCCCCGATGAATCTCCGGCTCCCTGTAGGGTTAGGTTCTTCTTTTTTGCTCCTTTTTGTTTTGCTGCGTTTCTCCACTGCTTCTGGATGCTGGTTTTGCTGGGTTCTTGATGCGGTGTTGGGTGTTGGAGTTCCCAGCTCACTATGCCATTGGAGCGAGTCGGGGTGCCTCCCTATTCTATCGGCGCCATCTTTCCTCTCCCTGTTTTTTCTTAAAAGTTATTCAAAAGAGAGTCCAGATATTCATATTCGCAGAAGGGATACTCCCTGATATACAGCTGCCTACAACCTTCGTACGTGTACTACATAAATGAGCTTTTTTCTCTGTTCCCTCACCACAAAGCAGTTTCTTGTGAGGAGTTTCCAGTACATTAACCTTTCCTCGATCTATTTAACTTAACAAGCTCCAGCTGTTCTTATTCTCAGAAGGGAAACTCCCTGATATACAGCTGCCTACATCCTTGGTAAGTGTAGTTACTATATGAGCTTTTTTCTCTGATCCCTCACCACAAAGCAGATTCCTTTGAGGAGTCTCCAGTACAATAACCATACCAGGAAGTACTTAATTTACTAAGCTACTGCTATTCTTATTGTCAGTGGAGATATTTACTGATAAACAGCTACCTACCCAGTATGTTCATCTTGTACCTAAATGAGCTTTTATCTCTCTCCTCACCACACATGAGATTCTTTTAAGGAGTTTCCAGTACATTAACCTTTCCTCGATCTAATTACCTTAACAATATCCAGCTGTTCTTATTCTCAGAAGGGACACTCCCTGATATACAGCTGCCTACCACCTTCGTACGTGTAGGTCCTAAATGAGCTTTTTTCTCTGTTCCCTCACCACAAAGCAGATTCTTTTGAGGAGTTTCCAGTACATTAAACTTTCCACGAACTACTTACCTTAACAATCAACAGCTGTTCTTATTATCAGAAGGGATATTGCCTGATATACTGCTGCCTACCTCGTTCGTAAGTGTAGTTCCTAAAAGAGCTTTTATCTTTCTTCCCTCACCACAAATCAGAGTCTTCTGAGGAGTTTCCAGTACATTAACCTTTCCTCGATCTAATTACCATAACATGCTCCTGCTGTTCTTATTCTCAGAAGGGATACTCCCTAATATAGAGCTGCCTACCACCTTCGTATGTGTAAGTCCTAATTGAGCTTTTTTGTCTATTCCCTCACCACAAAGCAGATTCTTGTGAGGAGTTTCCAGTACATTAACCTTTCCACGAACTACTTCACTTAACAAGCAACAGCTCTTCTTATAATCAGAAGGGATATTGCCTGATATACAGCTTCCTACCACCTTCGTAAGTGTAGTTCGTAATGGGCTTTTATCTCTCTTCCCTCACCAATAAGTAGATTCTTTTGAGGAATTTCCAGCACATTACCCATACCAGGAAGTACTTAATTTACTAAGCTACTGCTATTCTTATTCTCAGGGAAGATATTTACTAATAAACACCTACCTACCCAGTATATTCATGCCATTCCTAAATGAGCTTTTATCTCTCTCCCCTCACCACGAATCAGATTCTTTTGAGGAGTTTCCAGTGCATTAACCTTTCCTCCATCTAATTAATTTAACAAGCTCTGGCTGTTCTTATTCTCAGAAGGGATTCTCGCTGATATAATTCTGCCTACCACCTTTGTAAGTGTAGTTCCTAAAAGAGATTTTTTCTCTGTTCCCTCACCACGAAGCAGATTATTTTGACGAGTTTCCAGTACAATAATCATACCAGGAAGTACATAATTTACTAAGCTACTGCTATTCTTATTCTCAGGGGAGATATAAACTGGTAAACAGCTACCTACCCAGTATGTTCATTTCGGTCCTATGTGAGCTTTTATCTCTCTTCCCTGACCAAAAATCAGATTCTTCTGAGGAGTTTCCAGTACATTAACCTTTCCTCGATCTAATTACCTTAACAAGCTCCAGCTGTTCTTATTCTCAGAAGAGATACTCCCTGACATACAGCTGCCTACCACCTTTGTATATGTAGTTACTAAATCAGCTTTATTCTGTTCCCTCACCACAAAGCAGATTCTTTTGAGAAGTCTTCAGTACAATAACCATACCAGGAAGTACTTAATTTACTAAGCTACTGCTATTCTTATTCTCTGTGGAGATATTTACCGATAAACAGCTACCTACACAGTATGTTCATTTCGGTCCCAAATGAGCTTTTATATCTCTTCCCTCACCAAAATTCACATTCTTCTGAGGAGTTTCCAGTACATTAACCTTTCCTCGATCTAATTACCTTAACAAGCTCCAGCTGTTCTTATTCTCAGAAGGGATACTCCCTGATATACAGCTGCCTACTACCTTCGTATGTGTATTTAATAAATGAGCTTCTTTCTCTGTTCCCTCACCACAAAGAAAATTCTTTTGAGGAGTCTCTAGTACAATAACCATACCAGGAAGTACTTAATTTACTCAGCTAGTGCTATTCTTATTATCAGTGGAGATATTTACTGATAAACAGCTACCTACACAGTATGTTCAAGTCATTCCTAAATTCGGTTTTATCTCTCTTCCCTCACCACACATGAGATTCTTTTGAGGAGTTTCTAGTACATGAAGCTTTCCTCGATCTAATTACCTTAACAAGCTCCAGCTGTTCTTATTCTCAGAAGGGATGCTCCCTGATATACAGATGCATACCACCTCCGTACTTGTATTTCATAATTGAGCTTCTTTTTCTGTTCCCTCAGCACAAAACAGATCCTTGTGAGGATTTTCCAGTACATTAAACTTTCCACCTACGACTTACCTTAACAAGCAACAGCTGTACTTATTATCAGAAGGGATATTCCCTGATATACAGCTGCCTACCCCGTTCGTATGTGTAGTTCGTAAATGAGCTTTTTTCTCTGTTCCCTCACCACAAAGCAGATTCTTTTGAGGAGTTTCCAGTACATTAACCATACCAGGAAGTACATAATTTACTAAGCTTCTTCTATTCTTATTCTCAGGGGAGATATTTACTGGTAAAGAGCTACCTACCTACCCAGTATGTTCATTTCGTTCCTAAATGAGCTTTTACCGATCTTCCCACACCATAAATCTGGTTCTTCTGAGGAGTTTACAGTACATTAACTTTTCCTCGATGTAAAAACTTAACAAGCTCCAGCTGTTCTTATTCTGTGAAGGGATACTCCCTGATATACAGCTGCCTATCACCTTTGTAAGGGTAGTTCCTAAATGAGCTTTTTTCTCTGTTCCCTCACCACAAAGCAGATTCTTGTGAGGAGTTTCCAGTACATTAACCTTTCCACGAACTACTTACCTTAACAAGCAACAGCTGATTTTTTTTTATCAGAAGGGATATTGCCTGATATACTGCTGCCTACCTCGTTCGTAAGTGCAGTTCCTAAATGAGCTTTTATCTTTCTTCCCTCACCACAAATCAGAGTCTTCTGAGGAGTTTCCAGTACATTAACCTTTCCTCGATCTAATTACCTTAACAAGCTCCAGCTGTTCTTATTCTCAGAAGAGATACTCCCTGACATACAGCTGCCTACCACCTTCGTTAGTGTAGTTCTTAAATGATCTTTTTATTCTGTTCCCTCTCCACAAAGCAGATTGTTTTGAGGACTCTCCAGTACAATAACCATACCAAGAAGTACTTATTTTACTATGCCACTGCTATTCTTATTCTCAGTGGAGATATTTACTGATAAACAGCTACCTACCCAGTATGTTGAGGTTGTTCCTAAATGAGCATTTACCTCTCTTCCCTCACCACAAATCTGATTCTTCTGAGGAGTTTCCAGTATATTAAGCTTTCCTCGATGTAATTACCTTAACAAGCTCCAGCTGTTCTTATTCTCAGAAGGAATACTCCCTGATATACAGCTGCCTACCACCTTCATAAGTGTAGTTCTTAAATGAGCTTTTTATTCTGTTCCCTCACCACAAAGCAGATAGTTTTGAGGAAACTCCAGTACAATAACCATACTAGGAATTACTTAATTTACTCAGCTACTGCTATTCTTATTCTAAGGGGAGATATTTACTAATAAACAGCTACCTACCCAGTATGGTCCTGTCATTCCTAAATGAGCTTTTATCTCTCTTCCCTCACTACATATCAGATTCTTTTGTGAAGTTTCCAGTACATTTACCTATACTCGATCTAATTACCTTAACAATCTCCAGCCGTTTTTATTCTCAGAAGGGATACTCCCTGATATACAGCTGCCTACCACCCTCGTACGTGTAGTTACTAAATGAGCTTTTTTCTCTGTTCCCTCACCACAAAGCAGATTGTTTTGAGGAGTTTCCAGTACAATAACCATACCATTAACTACTTAATTTACTAAGCTACTGCTATTCTTATTGTCAGTGGAGATATTTACTGATAAACAGCTACCTATCCTGTATGTTCATCTTCTTCCTAAATGAGCTTTTATCTCTCTCCCTCACCACAAATCAGATTATTCTGAGGAGTTTACAGTACATTAACCTTTCCTCGATGTAATTACCTTAACAAGCTCCAGCTGTTCTTATTCTCAGAAGGGATGCTCCCTGATATACAGCTACCTACCACCTTTGAACTTGTAGTTCATAAATGAGCTTTTTTCTCTGTTCCCTCACCACAAAGCAGATTCTGGTGAGGAGTTTCCAGTACATTAACCTTTCCACGAAATACTTACCTTAACAAGGAACAGCTGTTCTTAATATCAGAAGGGATATTGCCTGATATACAGCTGCCTTCCTCTTTCGTATGTGTAGTACCTGAATGAACTTTTATCTCTCTTCCCTCACCACAAATCAGAGACTTCTGAGGAGTTCCCAGTATATTAACATTTCCTCGATGTAATTATCTTAACAAGCTCCAGCTGTTCTTATTCTCAGAAGGGATACTCCCTGATATAAAGCTGCCTACCACCTTCGTAAGTGTAGTTCCTAAATGAGCTTTTTTCTCTGTTTCCTCACCACAAAGCAGATTCTTGGGAGGAGTTTTCAGTACATTAAACTTTCCACGAACTACTTACCTTAACAAGCCTCAGCTGTCCTTATTCTCAGAAGGGATACTCCCTGATATACAGCTGCCTACCACCTTCATATGTGTAATTACTAAATGAGGTTTATTCTCTGTCCCCTCAACACAAAGCCGATTCTTGAGGAGTCTCCAGTACATTAACCATCCCAGGAAGTACTTAATTTACTAAGCTACTAATATTCTTACTCTCAGTGGAGATATTTACTGATATACAGCTATCTACCATGTATGTTCATCTAGTTCCTAAATGAGCTTTTATCTCTGTTCCGACACCACAAATCAGATTCTTCTGCGGAGTTTCCAGTACAGTAACCTTTCCTCGATCTAATTACCTTAACAAGCTCCAGCTGTTGTTATTCTCAGAAGGGACACTCCCTGATATACAGATGCCTAACACCTTCGTACGTCTAGTTTATAAATTAGCTTTCTCTGTTCCTCACCACAACAGATTCTTGTGAGGAGTTTCCAGTACATTAAACTTTCCATGAACTACTTACCTTAACAAGCAACAGCTGTTCTTATTATAAGTAGGAATATTGCCTGATATACAGCTGCCTACTCCGTTCATATGTGTAGTTCCTAAATGAACTTTTATCTGTCTTCCCTCACCACACATGAGATTCTTTTGAGGAGTTTCCAGTACATTAACCTTTCTTCGATCTAATTACCTTAACAAGCTCCACCTGTTCTTTTTCTCAGAAGGGATACTCCCTGATATACACCTGCCTACCACCTTTGTACGTGTAGTTCATAAATGAGCTTTTTTCTTTGTTCCCTAACCACAAAGCAGATTCTTATGGGGAGTTTCCAGTACATTAAACTTTCCACTAACTACTTAACTTAACAAGCGCCAGCTGTTCTTATTCTCAGAAGGGATACTCCCTGATATACTGCTGCCTACCACCTTCGTAATTGTAGTTCCTAAATGAGCTTTTTTCTCTGTTCCCTGACCACAAAGCAGATTTTTTGAGGAGTTTCCAGTACATTAACCATACCAGGAAGAACATAATTTACTAAGCTACTGCTATTATTATTCTCAGTGGAGATACTTGCTGATAAACAGCCACCTGCCTAGTATGTTCATGTCGTTCCTAAATGAGTTTTTATCTCTCTTCCCTCACCACAAATCACATTCTTCTGAGGAGTTTACTGTACATATACCTTTCCTCAATGTAATTACCTTAACAAGCTCCAGCTGTTCTTATTCTCAGAAGGGATACTCCCTGATATACAGCTGCCTACCACCTTCGTAAGTTTAGTTCCTAAATGAGCATTTTTCTGTTCCCTCACACAAAGCAGTTTCTTGTGAGGAGTTTCCAGTACATTTACCTTTCCACGAACTACCTACCTTAACAAGCAACAGGTGATCTTATTATCAGAAGGGATACTCCCTGATTTACAGCTGCCTATCCCGATCGTATGTGTAGATCCTAAAAGAAATTTTATCTCTCCTCCCTCACCACAAATCTAATACTTCTGAGGAGTTTCCAGTATATTAAGCTTTCCTCGATGTAATTACCTTAACAAGCTCCAGCTGTTCTTATTCTCAGAAGGGATACTCCCTGATATACTGCTACCTACCACCTTCGTAAGTGTACTTCCTAAATGAGCTTTTTTCTCGGTTCCCTCACCAAAAATCAGAATTTTTTGAGTAGTTTCCAGTACATTCACCATATCAGGATGTACATAATTTACTAAGCTACTGCCATTCTTATTCTCAGGGGAGATATTTACTGGTAAACAGCTACCTACCCAGTGTGTTCATTTCGGTCCTAAATGAGCTTATATCTCTCTTCCCTCACCACAAATCAGATTCTTCTGAGGAGTTTCAAGTACCTTAACTTTTCCTCGATGTAATTACCTTAACAAGCTCCACCTGTTCTTAAACTCAGAAGGCATACTCCCTGATATACAGCTGCCTAGCACTTTTGTAAGTGTAGTTCCCTCATGAGCTTTTTTCTCTGTTCCCTCACCACAAAGTAGATTCTTTGGAGGTATTTCCAGTACAATAACCATAGCATGAAGTACTTAATTTACTAAGTACTGCTATTCTTATTCGCAGTGGAGATATTTACTGATAAACAGCTACCTACCCAGTATGTTCATGTTGTTCCTAAATGAGCTTTTATCTCTCTTCCCTCACCACAAATAAGATTCTTCTGAGGAGTTGTCAGTACTTTAACCTTTCCTCCATCTAATTACCTTAACAAGCTCCAGCCTTTTTGATATCTTGGATTTTGCTGTTTAGGATAGATGCCTAAGTGTGGTATGGCTGGGTCATAGGGTAGGTCTATATTGAGCTTTTTGAGAAACCTCCATACTGTTCTCCAACGTGGTTGTACTAATTTGCACTGCCACCAACAATGGAGAAGGGTTCCTCTTTCCTCACAGCCCCTCCAGCATTTGTTGTTTCCTGAGTTCAGAGTATAGGCCATTCTAACTGGGGTGAGGTGGTATTTCAGGGTTGTTTTTATTTGCATTTCCTTTACTAGGAGGGATGTTGAGCATTTCCTCGTGTTTCTTTGCCATTTTTATATCTTCTCTTGGGAATTCTCTCTTTAGGTCTTTTTCTCATTTCCTAATAGGTTTATTGGGCTTGGAGGGGCTTAGTTTTTTGAGTTCTCTGTAGATGACAGATATCAGGCCTTTGTCTGTTGCTGTGCTGGTAAATATCCTTTCCCATATCGTTGGCTTTCTTTCTATTTGGGTGGCTATGACCTTAGCTGTGCAGAAACTTTTTAATTTGTAGTAGTCCCATTTGTTGAGTCTTTCCCCTATTTGTTGTGCCCCTGGGACTCTATTCAGGAAGTTCCTTCCTGTGCCTATAAGTTCTAGTGTCTTTCCTACTCTGTCCTTCAGTAGTTTCAAGGATTCAGGTCTGGTGTTGAGGTCCTTGATCCATTTTGAGTTGATCTTGGTGCATGGTGATAGGCTTGGGTCTACTTTGAGTTTTCTGCATATGGCTGCCCAGTTCTCCCAGCACCAGTAGTTGAAGAGGCTATGTTTATTCCATTGTATGTCTTTAGCTCCTTTGTCGAATATCAGTTGGCTGTAAGTGTGCGGTTTTATTTCTGTGTCTTCAATTCTAATCCACTGGTCTTCCGATTTGTTTTTATACCAATACCATGCTGTTGTTGTTATGATGGCCTTGTAGTAGAGCTTGAAGTCTGATATGGTGATACCTCCTGCACTATTTTTTTGCCTAGAATTGCTTTGGCTATTCTAGGTATTTTGCTGTTCCATACGAATGTCATTCTTAAATGCGCATTTATCTCTCTTTCTTCACGACAAATCAGATATTTTGAGGAGTTTCCAGTACATTAACCTTTCAACGAAGAACTTACATTAACAAGCAACAGCTGTTCTTGTTATCAGAAGGGATATTGCCGGATATACAGCTGCCTACAGCTGCCCTCTCTTCCCTCACACAAATCACAGTCTTGTGAGGAGTTTCCAGTACATTAACCTTTCCTCAATCTAATTAACTTAACATGCTCCAGATTTTCCTATTATCAGAAGGGATACTCCCTGATATACAGCTGCCTACAACGTTCGTAAGTGTAGGTCCTAAATGAGCTATTTTCTCTGTTCCCTCACCACAAAGCAGATTCTTATGAGGAGCTTCCAGTACATTAACCTTTCCACGAACTACTTACCTTAACAAACAACAGCTGTTCTTATAATCAGAAGTGGTATTTCCTGATATACAGCTGCCTAACACCTTAGTAAGTGTAGTTGCTAAATGAGCTTTTATCTCTCTTCCCTCACCAAAGAGCAGATTCTTTGGAGGAGTCTGCAGTACAATAACCATACCAGGAAGTACTTAATTTACTAAGCTACTGCTACTCTTATTCTCAGTGGAGATATTTACTGATAAAAATCTACCTAACCAGAATGTTCATGTTGTACATAAATGAGCTTTTATCTCTCTTCCATCACCTCAAAGTAGATTCTTGTGAAGAGTTTCCAATAGATTAACTTTCCACCAATTACTTACCTTAACAAGCTCCAGCTGATCTTATTCTCAGTACTGGAAACTCCTCAAAAGAATCTGGATTGTGGTGAGGGCACAGAGAAAAAAGCTCATTTAGGAACTACATTTATGAATTTGGTAGGCAGCTGTATATCAGGGAGTATCCCTTCGGAGAATAAGAACAGCTGGAGCTTTTTAAGGTAATTAGATCGAGGAACGGGTTATGTACTGGAAACTCCTCAGATGACTCTGATTTGTGGTGAGGAAAGAGAGATAAAAGCTCTTTTACGAACTACACATACGATCGGGGTAGACAGCTGTATATCACGCAATATCCCTTCTGATAATAAGAACAGCTGGAGCTTGTTAAGGTAATTACATCAAGTGAAGTTTAATGCACTGGAAACTCCTCAGAAGAATCTAATTTGTGGTGAGGGAAGAGACATAAAACTCATTTAGGAACTAGATGAACATACTGGGTATGTAGCTATTTATCAGTAAATATCTCCACTGACAAAAAGAATAGCAGAAGCTTAGTAAATTAAGTACTTCCTGGCATGGTTATTGTATGGGGACTCCTCAAAAGAATCTGCTTCTTGGTGAGGGAACAGAGAAAAAAGCTCATTACGTAACTACACATAAGAAGGTGGTAGGCAGCTGTATATCAGGCAATATCCCTTCTGATAATAAGAACAGCTGTTGCTTGTTAAGGTAAGTAGTTCGTGGAAAGGTTAATATACTGGAAACTCCTCACAACAATCTGCTTTGTGGTGAGGGAACAGAGAAAAAAGCTCATTTAGGAACAACACATACGAAGTTGTTAGACAGCTGTATATCGGGGAGTATCGCTTCTGAGAATAAGAACAGATGGAGCTTGTTAAGGTAATTACATCGAGGAAATTTTATGAACTGGAAACTCTTCAGAAGAATCTGACTTGTGGTGAGGGAAGACAGATATAAGCTCATTTAGGAACGACATGACCATACTGGGTAGGTAGCTCTTTATCAGTAAATATCTCCATTGAGATTAAGAAAAGCAGTAGCTTAGTAAATTAAGTACTTCTTGGAATGGTTAATGTACTGGAAACTCCTCAAAAAAATCTGGATTGTGGTGAGAAAACAGAAAAAATGCTCATTTGGGACCTACACTTACGAAGGTGTTTGGCAGCTGTCTATCAGGGAATATCCCTTCTGACAATAAGAACAGCTGGAGCTTGTTAAGGAAATTACATGGAGGAAATGTTAATGTACTGGGAACTCCTCAGAAGAATCTGATTTGTGGTGAGTGTAGAGATATAAAGCTCATTTAAGAACGACATGAACATACTGGGTAGGCCGCTGTTTATCAGTAAATATCTCCACTGAGATTAAGAAAAGCAGTAGCTTAGTAAATTAAGTACTTCCTGGTATGGTTAATATACTGGAAAAACCTCAAAAGAATCTGCATTGTGGTGAGGGAACAGAGAAAAAATCTCATTTAGGAACTACACTTTCGAAGGTGGTAGGCAACTGTATATCCGGGAGTATCCCTTCTGAGAATAAGAACAGCTGGAGCATGTTAAGGTAATTACATCGAGGAAAGGTTAATGTACTGGGGACTCCTCAGAAGAATCTGATTCGTAGTGAGGGAAGAGAGATAAAAGCTCATTTAGGAACGACATGAACAGACTGGGTAGGTAGCTGTTTATCAGTAAATATCTCCACTGATATTAAGAAAAGCAGTAGCTTAATAAATGATGTATTTCCTGGAATGGTGAATATACTTGAAACTCCTCATAAGAATCTGGATTATAGTGAGGGAGCAGAGAAAAAAGCTCATTTAGGAACTAGACTTACAAAGGTGGTAGGCAGCTGTATATCAGGGAGTATCCCTTCTGAGAATAAGAACACCTGGAGATTGTTAAGGTAATTAGATCGAGGAAAGGTTTAAGTACTGGAAACTCCTCAGAAGAATCTGATTTGTGGTAAGAGGAGAGTGATGAACGCTCATTTAAGAATGACAAGAACATACTGGGTAGGTAGCTGTTTATCAGTAAATATCTCCCCTGATAATAAGAATAGCGGTAGCTTAGTAAATTAAGTAATTCCTGGTATGGATAATGTACTGGAAACTCCTCAAAAGAATCTGCTTTGTGGTGAGGGAACAGAGAAAAAGCTCATTAATGAACTACACTTACGAAATTGGTAGTAAGTTGTATATCAGGGTGTATCCCTTCTGAGAATAAGAACAACTCGAGCTTGTTAAGGTAATTTCATCGACGAAAGGTTAATGTACTAGTAACTCCTCAGAATTTCCTGATTTGTGGTGAGGGAAGAGAGATAAAAGCTCATTTAGGAATGAGAAGAACACACTGGGTAGGTAGCTGTTTATCAGTAAATATCTCTCCTGAGAATATGAGTAGCAGTAGCTTAGTAAATTAAGTACTTCCTGGTATGGTTAGTGTACTGAACACTCCTCAAAAGTATGGGGATTGTATTGAGGGAACAGAGAAAAAAGCTCATTTAGGACCTACACTTACGAAGGTGGTAGGCAGCCTTATATCAGGGAGTATCCCTTCTGAGAATAAGAACAGCTGGAGCTTGTTAAGGTAATTACATCGAGGAAAGGTTTATGTACTGGGAACTCCTCAGAAGAATCTGACTTGTGGTGAGGGAAGAGAGAAAAAAATCTCATTTAGGAACGACATGAACATACTGGGTAGGTAGCAGTTTATCAGTAAATATCTCCACTGAGATTAAGAAAAGCAGTAGCTCAGTAAAGTAAGTACTTCCTGGTATGGTTAATGTACTGGAAACTCCTCAAAACAATCTTGATTGTGGTCAGGGAACAGAGAAAAAGCTCATTTATGAACTAAACTTACGAAGGTGGTATTCAGCTGTATATCAGGGGGTATCCCTTGTGAGAATAAGAACAACTGGAGCTTGTTAAGGCAATTACAAAGAGGAAAGGGTAATGGACTGGGAAATCCTCACAAGAATCTCATTTGTGGTGAGGGAAGAGAAATAAAATCTCATTTAGGAACGAAATGAACATACTGGGTAGGTAGATGATTATTAGTAAATATCTCCACTGAGAATAAGAAAAGCAGTAGCTTAGTACATTAAGTACTTCCTGGTATGGGTAATGTACTGGAAAGTCCTCAAAAGAACTGGATTGATGTGAGGGAACAGAGAAAAAAGCTCATTTAAGACCTACACTTACGTAGGTGGTAGGGAGCTGTATATCACGGTGTATCCCTTCTGAAATTAAGAACAGCTGGAGCTTGTTAAGGTAATTACATTGAGGAAATGTTTATGTAGTAGAAAATCCTCAGAAGAATCTGATGTGTGTTGAGGGGAGAGAGATAAAAGCTCATTTAGGAAAGACATGAAAATACTGGATAGGTAGCTGTTTATTAGTAAATATCTCCAATGAAATTAAGAAAAGCAGTAGCTTAGTAAAGTAAATACTTCCTGGTATGGGTAATGTACTGGAAACTCCTCAAATCAATCTGGATTGTGGTCAGGGAACAGAGAAAAAGCTCAATTAAGAACTTAACTTACGAAGGTGGTAGGCAGCTGTATATCAGGGAGTATCCCTTCTGAGATTAAGAACAGCTGGAGCTTGTTAAGGTAATTAGATCGAGGAAAGGTTTATGTACTGGAAACTCCTCAGAAGAATCTGATTTGTGGTGAGGGGAGAGAGATAAAAGCTCATTTAGGAACGACATGAAAATACTGGATAGGTAGCTGTTTATTAGTAAATATCTCCAATGAGATTAAGAAAAGCAGTAGCTTAGTAAATTAAGTACTTTCTGGTATGGTTAATATACTGGAAAAACCTCAAAAGCATCTGCATTGTGGTGAGGCAACAGAGAAAAAATCTCATTTAGGAACTACACTTTCGAAGGTGGTAGGCAACTGTATATCCGGGAGTATCCCTTCTGAGAATAAGAACAGCTGGAGCATGTCAAGGTAATTACATCGAGGAAAGGTTAATGTACTTGGGACTCCTCAGAAGAATCTGATTCGTAGTGAGGGAAGAGAGATAAAAGCTCATTTAGGAACGACATGAACAGACTGGGTAGGTAGCTGTTTATCAGTAAATATCTCCACTGATATTAAGAAAAGCACTAGCTTAATAAATTATGTATTTCCTGGAATGGTTAATATACTTGAAACTCCTCATAAGAATCTGGATTATAGTGAGGGAGCAGAGAAAAAAGCTCATTTAGGAACTAGACTTACGAAGGTGGTAGGCAGCTGTATATCAGGGAGTATCCCTTCTGAGAATAAGAACACCTGGAGATTGTTAAGGCAATTATGTCGAGGAAAGGTTAATGTACTGGGAACTCCTCACAAGAATCTCATTTGTGGTGAGGGAAGAGAAATAAAATCTCATTTAGGAACGAAATGAACATACTGGGTAGGTACCTGATTATCAGTAAATATCTCCACTGAGAATAAGAAAAGCAGTAGCTTAGTAAATTAAGTAATTCCTGGTATGGGTAATGTACTGGAAATTGCTCAAAAGAATCTGCTTTTTGGTGAGGGAATTTACATAAAAGCTCATTAATTACCTACAGTTACCAGGTGGTAGGCAGCTGTATATCAGGCAATATCCCTTCTGATTATAAGAACAGCTGTGGCTTGTTCAGGTAAGTAGTTTGTGGAAAGGTTAATGTACTGGAAACTCCTCACAAGAATCTGCTTTGTGGTGAGCGAACAGAGAAAAAACCTCATTTACGACCTACAATTACGAAGGTGGAAGGCAGAAGTATATCAGGAAGTATCGCTTCTGAGAATAAAACAGCTGGAACATGTTAAGGTAATTAGATCGAGGAAAGGTTACTGTAGTGCAATCTCCTCAGAAGACTCTGATTTGAGGTGAGGGAACAGAGATAAAAGCTCATTTAGGAACTACATTCACGAAGTTGGTAGGTAGCTGTGTCAACGAGTTTCCTTTCTGAGAATAAGAACAGCTGGAACTTGTTAAGTTAAGTAGTTCGTGAAAAGGTTAATGTACTGGAAAATCCTCACAAGAATCTGATTTGTGGTGAGTGAAGAGAATTAAATGCTCATTTAGGAACGACATGAACATACTGGGTAGGTAGCTGTTTATCAGTAAATATCTCCACTGAGAATAAGATTAGCAGTAGCTTAGTAAATTAAATACTTCCTAGTATAGTTATTACACTGGAGACTCCTCAAAAAAATCTGCATTGTGGTGGGGGAACAGAGTAAAAAGCTCATTTAGGAACTACACGTACGAAGGTGGTAGGCAGCTGTATATCGGGGAGTATTCCTTCTGAGAATAAAACAGCTGGAGCTTGTTAAGGTAATTGGATCGATGAAAGTTTAATGTACTGGAATCTCCTCAAAAGAATCTGATTTGTGGTGAGGGAAGAGAGATAAAATCTCATTTAGGAAATTGATGAACATACTGGGTAGGTAGCTGTTTATTAGTAAATATCTCACCTGAGAATAAGAATAGCAGTAGCTTAATAAATTAAGAACTTCTTGGTATGGGTAATGTACTGGATATTCCTCAAAAGAATCTGCTTTTTGGTGACGGAAGAGACATAAAAGCTCATTTAGGAACTACACTTACGATGGTGGTAGGCAACTGTATATCAGGCAATATCCCTTCTGATTTTAAGAACAGCTGTTGCTAGTTAAGGTAAGTAGTTCGTGGAAAGGTTAATATACTGGAAACTCCTCACAAGAATCTGCTTTGTGGTGAGGGAACAGAGAAAAAAGCTCATTTAGGACCTTCACTTACGAAGGTGGTAGGCAGCTGTATATCAGGGAGTATCCCTTCTGAGAATAAGAACAGCTGGAGCCTGTTAAGGTAATTAGATCAAGGAAAGGTTAATGTACTGGAAACTCCTCAGAAGAATCTGATTTGTGGTGAGGGAAGAGAGAAGAAAGCTCATTTAAGAACAACATGAACATATGGGTTAGGTAGCTGTTTATCAGTAAATACCTCCACTGAGAATAAGAATAGCAGTAGCTTAGTAAATTATGAACTTCCTGGTAGGGATATTGTACTGGAGACTCCTCAAAAGAATCTGCTTTGTGGTAAGGGAACAGAGTAAAAAGCTCATTTAAGAACTACACTTACGAAGGAGGTAGGCAGCTGTATATCAGGTAGTATCCCTTCTGAGAATAATAACAGCTGAAGCTTGTTAAGGTAATTACATCGAAGAAAGGTTAATGTACTTGAAACTCCTCAGAATAATCTGATTTGTGGTGAGGGAAGAGAGATAAAAGCTCATTTAGGAACAACATGAACATACTGGGTAGGTAGCTGTTTATCAGGAAATATCTCCACTGAGAATAAAATAGAAGTAGCTTAATACTTTAAGTACTTCCTGGTATGAGTAATGTACTGGAAATTCCTCCAAGGAATCTGCTTTTCGGTGAAGGAAGAGTGATATAGCTCATTTAGGAATTACACTTACGAAAGTGATTGGCAACTGTATGTCAAGCAATATTCCTTCTGACTATAACAACAGCTGATGCTTTTTAAGGTAAGTCGTTCGTGGAAAGATTATTGTACTGGAAACTCTTCAAAAGAATCTGATGTGTGGTGAGGGAAGAGAGATAAAACCTCACTTAGGAATGACATCAACATACTGGGTAGGTAGCTGTATGTCAGTATATATCTCCCCTGAGAATGAGAATAGCAGTAGCTTTGTAAATTAAGTACTGCTTGGTATGGTTAATGTACTGGAAACTCCTCAAAAGAATCTGCTTTTTGGTGACGGAAGAGACATAAAAGCTCATTTAGGAACTACACTTACGAAGGTGGTAGGCAGCTGTATATCAGGCAATATCCCTTTTGATTATAAGAACAGCTGTTTCTAGTTAAGGTAAGTAGTTCGTGGGAAGGTTAATGTACTGGAAACTCCTCACAAGAATCTGCTTTGTGGTGAGAGAACAGAGAAAAAAGCTCATTTGGGATCTACACTTACGAAGGTGGTAGGCAGCTGTATATCAGGGAGTATCCCTTCTGAGAATAAAAACAGCTGGAGAAAGTTAAGGTAGTTAGATCTCGATAAGGTTAATGTGCTGGAAACTCCTCAGAAGACTCTGATTTGTTTTGAGGGAAGAGAGATAAAAGCTCTTTTACCAACTACACACACGAACGGAGTAGGCAGCTGTATATCAGGCAATATTCCTTCTAATAATAAGAACAGCTGTTGCTTGTTAACGTAAGTAGTTCGTGGAAAGGTTAATGTACTGGAAACTCCTCACAAGAATCTGCTTTGTGTTGAGGGAACAGAGAAAAAACCTCATTTATGAACTACACTTACGAAGGTGCTAGGCAACTGTATATCAGGGAGTATCCCTTCTGAGAATAAGAACAGCTGGAGCTTGTTAAGTTAATTAGATCGAGAAAAGGTTAATGTACTGGAAACTCCTCAGAAGAATCTGATTTGTGGTGAGGGAAGAGAGATAAAAGCTCATTTAGGAACTACACATACGAACCGGGTATGCATCTGTATATCAGGCAATATCCCTTCTAATAATAAGAACAGCTGTTGCTTGTTAATGTAAGTAGTTCGTGGAATGGTTAATGTACTGGAAACTCCTCACAAAAATCTGATTTGTGGTGAGGGAACAGAGAAAAAAGCTCATTCAGGTACGACATGAACACACTGAGATTGTAGCTGTTTATCAGTAAATATCTGCACTGAGAAGAAGAGTGACAGTAGCTTAGTAAATTAAGTACTTCCAGGAATGATTATTTTACTGGAGACTCCTCAAAAGAATCTGCTTTGTGGTGAGGGAACAGAGTAAAAAGCTCATTTAGGAACTACACTTACGATGGTGGTAGGCAGCTGTATATCAGGGAGTATCCCGTCTCAGAATAAGATCAGCTTGAGCTTCTTATTGTAAATAGATCGAGGAAAGGTTAATATACTGGAAACTCCTCAAAAGAATCTGATTTGTGGTGAGGGAAGTCAGAAAAAAGCTCATTTAAGAATGACATGAACATACTGGTTAGGTAGCTGTTTAAAAGTAAATATCTCCCCTGAGAATAAGAATAGCAGTAGCTTAGTAAATTAAGTACTTCCTGGTATGGTTAATGTAGTGGAAACTCCTCAAAAGAATCTGCTTTTTGGTGAGGGAAGAGAGATAAAAGCTAATTTAGGAACTGCACTTACGAAGGTGGTAGGCAACTGTATATCAGGCAATATCTCTTCTGATTATAAGAACAGCTGTTGATGGTTAAGGTAAGTAGTTGGTGGAAAGGTTAATGTAGTGGACACTCCTCACAAGAATCTGCTTTGTGGTGAGGGAACAGAGAAAAAAGCTCATTTAGGAACTACACTTAAGAAGGTGGTACACAGCTGTATATCAGAGAGTATCCCTGGTGAGAATAAGAACACCTGGAGCTTGTTAAGGCAATTACATCGAGGAAAGGTTAATGTACTGGAAACTCCTCAGAAGAATCTGATTCGTGGTGAATGAAGATAGATAAAAGCTCATAGAGGAACGAAATGACATACTGGGTAGGTAGCTGTTTATCAGTAAATAACTCCACTGAGAATAATAATAAAAGTAGCATAGTAAATTAATTACTTCCTGGTATGGTTATTGTACTGGAGACTCCTCAAAAGAATCTGGTTTATGGTGAGGGAACAGAGTAAAAAGCTCATTTAGAAACTACACTTTCGAAGGTGGTAGGCAGCTGTATATCAGGGAGTATCCCTTCTGAGAATTACAACAGCTGGACCATGTTAAGGTAATTAGATCGAGGAAAGGATATTGTACTGGAAACTTCTCAGAGGACTCTGATTTGTGGTGAGGGAAGAGAGATAAAAGCTCATTTAGGAACTACACATACGAACGTGATAGGCAGCTGTATATCAGGCCATATCCCTTTTGATTATAAGAACAGCTGTTGCTTGTTAAGGTAAGTAGTTCGTGGGAAGGTTAATGTACTGGAAACTCCTCACAAGAATCTGCTTTGTGGTGAGGGATCAGAGAAATAAGCTCATTTAGGAACGACACTTAAGACGGTGGTAGGCAGCTGTATATCAGGGAGAAACTCTTCTGAGAATAAGAACAGCTGGAGCTTGGTAAGGTAAGTACATCGAGGAAAAGTTTATGTACTGGAAACTCCTCAGAAGATTCTGATTTGTGGTGGGAAGAGAGATGAAAGCTCATTTAGGAACGACATGAACATACTTGGTAGGTAGATGTTAATCAGTAAATATCTCCACTGAGAATAACAATAGCAGTAGCGTAGTAAATTAAGTACTTCTTGGTATGGTTATTGGACTGGAGACTCCTCAAGAAAATCTGCTTTGTGGTGAGGGAACAGAGTAAAAAGCTCATTTAGGAACTACACTTACGAAGGTGGTAGGCAGCTGTTTATCAGGCAATATCCCTTCTGAGAATAAGAACAGCTGGAGCTTGTTAAGGTAATTAGATCGTGGAAAGGTTAGTGTACTTGAAACTCCTCAAAAGAATCTGATGTGTGGTGAGGGAATAGAGATAAAACCTCATTTAGGAATGACATGAACATACTGGGTAGGAAGCTGTTTATCAGTAAATATCTCCGCTGAGAATGAGAATAGCAGTAGCTTAATAAATTACATACTGCCTGTTATGACTAATGTACTGAAAACTCCTCAAAAGAATCTGCTTTTTGTTGATGGAAGAGAGATTAAAACCTCATTTAGGAACTACACTTCCGAAGGTGGTTGGCAGCTGTATAACAGGCAATAACCCTTCTGAAAATAAGAACATCTGGAGCGTGTTAAGTTAATTAGATCGAGGAAAGGTTAATGTACTGGAAACTCCTCACAAGACTCTGATTTGTGGTGAGGGAAGAGAGATAAAAGCGCATTTAGGAACTACACATACGAACAGGGTAGGCAGCTCTATATCAGGCAATATCCCTCCAGAGAATAAGAACCGCTGTTGCTTGTTAAGATAAGTAGTTCGTGGAAAGGTTAATGTACTGGAAACTCCTCAAAAGAATCTGCTTTGTGGTGAGGGAACAGAGAAAAAAGCTCATTTAAGAACTACACTTATGAAGGTGGTAGGCAGCTCTATATCAGGGAGTATCTCTTCTGAGAATAAGAACAGCTGGAGCTTGTTAAGGTAATTGGATCGAGGAAAGGTTAATGTACTGGAAACTCCACAAACGAATCTGATGTGTGGTGAGGGAAGAGAGATAAAACATCATTTAGGAATGACATGAACCTACTGGGTAAGTAGTTGTTTATCAGTAAATATCTCCACTCAGAATAAGAATAGCAGTAGCTTAGTAAAGAACAGCTGGAGCTTGTTAAGGTAAGTAGATGGAGAAAAGGTTATTTACTGGAAAATCCTAAGAAGAATCTGATTTGTGGTGAGGGAAGAGAGATAAAACCTCATTTAGGAACGACATGAACACACTGGGTAGGTAGCTGTTTATCACGAAATATTGCCCCTGAGAATGAGAATAGCAGTAGCTTAGTAAATGAAGTACTGCCTGGTATGGTTAATGTAGTGGAAACTCCTCAAAAGAATCTGCTTTTTGGTGAGGGAAGTGAGATAAAACCTCATTTAGGAAATACACTTAGGAAGGTGGTTGGCAGCTGTATATCAGGCAATATCCCTACTGAGAATAAGAACAGCTGGAGCTTGTTAAGGTAATTAGATCGAGGAAAGGTTATTGTACTGGAAACTCCTCAGAAGACTCTGATTTGTGGTGAGGGAAGAGAGATAAAAGCTCATTTAGGAAATACACATACGAACGGGGTAGGCCGCTGTATATCAGGCAATATCCCTTCTGATAATAAGAACGGCTGTTGCTTGTTAAGGTAAGTAGTTCCTGGAACGGTTAATGTACAGGAAACTCCTCACAAAAATCTGATTTTTGGTGAGGGATCAGAGAAAAAAGCTCATTTAGGAACTACACTTACGAAGGTGGTAGGCAGCTGTATTTCAGGGAGTATCCCTTCTGAGAATAACAACATCTGGAGCTTGTTAAGGTAATTAGATCGAGGAAAGGTTAACGTACAGGAAACTCCTCAGATGAATCTGATATGTGGTGAGGGGAGAGAGATAAATGCTCATTTAGGAACGACATGAACATACTGGGTAGGTGGCTGTTTACCAGTAAATATCTCCACTGAGATTAAGAATAGCAGTAACTTAGTAAATTAAGTACATCCTCGTCTGGTTATTGTACTGGAGACTCCTCAAAAGAATCTGCTTTGTGGTCAGGGAACAGAGTAAAAAGCTCATTTATGAACTACCTTTTCGAAGGTGGTAGGCAGCTGTATATCAGTGAGTATCCCTTCTGAGCATAAGAACAGCTGGAGCTTATTAAGGTTGTTAGATCGAGGAAAGTTTAATGTACTGGAAACTCCTGCGAAGGATCTGATATGTGGTGAGGGAAGAGAGATAAAAGCTCATTTAGGAACGACATGAACATATTGGGCAGGTAGCAGTTTATCAGTAAATATCTCCACTGAGATTAAGAAAAGCAGTAACTTAGTAAATTGAGTACTACCTGGTATGGTAAATGTACTGGAAACTCCTCAAAAGAATTTGTATTGTGGTGACGGAAAAGAGAAAAAAGCTCATTTAGGAACTACACTTACGAAGGTGGTAGGCAGTTGTATATCAGGGAGTATCCCGTCTGAGAGTAAGAACAGCTGGAGTTTGTTAAGGTAATTACATCGACGAAAGGTTATATACTGGGAACTCCTCAGAAGAATCTGATTTGTGGTGAGGGAAGAGAGATAAAAGCTCATTTAGGATCTATACTTACGAAGGTGTTAGGCAGCTGTATATCAGGGAGTATCCATTCTGAGAATAAGAACAGCTGGAGCTTGTTAAGGTAATTAGATCGAGGAAAGATTAATGTACTGGAAACTCCTCATAAGAAACTGCTTTGTGGTGAGGGAACAGAGAAAAAACTCATTTAGGAACAGCATGAACATACTCGGTAAGTAGCCATTTATCAGTAAATATCTCCACTGAGAATAAGAATAACAGTTTCTTAGTAAATTAAGTACTTCCTGGTATGGTTATTGTAGTGGAAACTCCTCAAAAGAATCTGCTTTGTGGTGAGGGAATACAGACAAAAGATAATTTAGGAACTACACTTACGAAGGTGTTAGGCAGCTGTATATGAGGCAAAATCCCTTTTGATAATAAGAACAGCAGTTGCTTTTCATGGAACGTAGTTCCTGGAAAGCTTAATGTACTGGAAACTCATCACAAGAATCTGCTTTGTGGGGAGGGAACAGATAAAAAAGCTCATTAAGGAACTACACTTACGAAAGTGGAGGGCAGCTGTATTTCAGGGATTATCCCTTCTGAAAATAAGAACAGCTGGAGCTTGTTAAGGTAATTAGATCAAGGAAAGGTTCATATACTGGATACTCCTCAAAAGAATCTGCTTCGTGATGAGGGAACAGAGAAAAAAGATCATTATGAACTACACCTATAAAGGTGGTAGGCACCTGTATATCAGGGAGTATCCCTTCTGAGAATAAGAACAGCTTGAGCTTGTTAAGGCATTTACATCGAAGAAAGGTTAATATACTGGAAACTCCTCAGAGGATTCTGATTTGTGGTGAGGGAATAGAGATAAAAGCTCATTTAGGAACAACCTGAACAAACTGGGTAGGTAGCTGTTTATCAGTAAATTTCTCCCCTGAGAATAAGAATAGCAGTAGCATAGTAAATTAAGTACATCCTGGTACGGTAAATGTACTGGAAACTCCCCAAAAGAATCTCCTTTGTGGTAAGGGAACAGAGAAAAAAGCTCATTTAATACCTACACTAACTAAGGTGGTATGCATCTGTCTATTGGGCAATATCCCTACTGATAATAAGAATAGCAGTAGTTCAGTAAATTATGTACTTCCTGGTATGCTTAATGTACTAGAAACTCCTCAAAATAACCTGCTTTGTGGTGAGGGACGAGAGAAAAAAGCTCATTTAGGAACTACACTTACAAAGGTGGTAGACAGCTGTATATCAGTGAGTATCCCTTCTGAGAATAAGAACAGCTGGAGCTTGTTCAGGTAACTAGATCGAGGATAGGTTATTGTACTTGAAACTCCTCAAATGCATCTTCTTTGTGCTTAGGGAACAAAGAAAAAGCTCATTTAGGAACTACACTTACGATGCTCGTAGGAAACTGTACATCACGTAGTATGCGTTCTGAGAATAAAAACATCTGGAACTTATTAAGGTAATTAGATCGAGGAAAGGGTATTGAACTGGAAACTCTTCAAAACATTCTAATTTGTGGTGAGGGAAGAGAGATAAAAGCTCATTTATGAATGACAAGATCATACTGGGTAGGTAGCTGTTTTACAGTAAATATATCTTCCCTGAGAATAAGAAAAGCAGTAGCTTAGTAAATTAAGTACTTCCTCGTATGGTTAATGTACTGTAAACTCCTCCAAAGAATCTACTTTTTGGTGAGGGATGAGAGATAAAAGCTCATTTAGGAACCACACTTACGTAGGTGGTAGGCAGCTGTATATCAGGCAATATAACTTCTGCTAATAAAACCAGTTGTTGCTTGTTAAGGTAAGTAGTTCATGGAAAGGTTAATGTACTGGAAACTCCTCAAAAGTATCTGATTCGTGGTGGGGGAAGAGAGATAAAAGCTCATTTAGGAACGACATGAACATACTGTTTAGGTAGCTGTTTATCAGTAAATATCTCCCTGAGTATAAGAAAAGCAGTAGCTTAGTAAATTAAGTAATTCCTGGTATGGTTAATTTACTGTAAACTCCTCAAAAGAATCTGCTTTGTTGTGAGGGAAGAGAGATAAAAGCTCCTTTTGGAACTACACTTACAAAGGTGGTAGGCAGCTGTATATCAGGAAGTATCTCTTCTGAGAATAAGAACAGCTGGAGCTTGTTAAGGTATTTAGATCTAGGAAAGGTTAATGTACTGGAAACTCTTCAGAAGTATCTCATTTGTGGTGAGGGAACAGATATAAAAGCTCATTTAGGGACTACACCTAGGAACGGGGTATGCAGGTGTATATCAGGCAATATCCCTTCTGATAATAAGAACAACTGTTGCTTGTTAAGGTAAGTAGTTCACGGAATGGTTAATGTACTGGAAGTTCCTCAAAAGAATATTACTTGTGGAGGGGGAAGAGAGATAAAACCTCATTAAGAACTACATTTATGGGGCTGGGGATATATCCTAGTGGCAACCGTGCCTGCCTCGGATACTCTAGGCCCTAGGTTCAATTCCCCAGCACCACATATACAGAAAACGGCCAGAAGTGGGGCTGTGGCTCAAGTGGCAGAGTGCTAGCCTTGAGCGGAAAGAAGCCAGGGACAGTGCTCAGGCCCTGAGTCCAAGGCCCAGGACTGGCAAAAAAAAAGAACTACATTTACGAAGGTGGTAGGCAGCTGTATATCACGCAATATCCCTTCTGATAATAAGAACAGATGTTGCTTGTTAAGGTAAGTAGTTCGCGGAATGGTAAATGTACAGGAACCTCCTCAAAAGAATCTGCTTTGTGGTGAGGGAACAGAGAAAAGTGCTTATTTTGGAACTACACATATGAAGGTGGTAGGCAGCTGTATATCAGGCAACATCCCTTCTGATAATAAGAATAGATGTAGCTTAGTAAATCAAGTACTTCCTGGTAAGGTTAATGTACTGGAAACTCCTCAAAAGAATCTGCTTTGCGGTGAGGGAACAGAGAAAAAAGCTCATTTACGAACTACAACTACGAAGATGGTAGGCACCTGCAGATCAGGGAGTATTCCTTCTGAGAATAAGAACAGCTGGAGCTTGTAAAGGTAATTAGATCGAGGAAAGGTTAATGTACAGGAAACTCCTCAAAATAATCTGATTTGTGGTTAGGGACGAGAGATAAAAGCTCATTTTGGAATGACAGGAACATACAGGATAGGTAGATGTTTATCAGTAACTATCTCCCCTGAGAATAAGAAGAGCAGTAGCATAGTAAACTAAGGACTTCCTGGTATGGTTAGTGTACTGGAAACTCCTCAAAAGAACCTGCTTTGTGGTGAGGGAAGAGAGATAAAAGCTCATTTATTAACCACACTTACAGAGCTGGTATGCAGCTGTATATTAGGCAATATAGCGTCTGATAATAAGAATAGCAGTAGTTTAGTAAATTTATTTCTTCCTTGTATGGTTAATGTACTGGAAACTGCTCAAAAGTATCTGCTTTGTGGTGAGGGAAGAGAGAAAAATGCTCATTTAGAGACTACACTTACGATGGTGGTAGTCAGCTGTATATCAGTGAGTATCCCTTCTCAGAATAAGAACAGCTGGAGCTTGTTAAGGTAACTAGATTGAGGAACGTTTAATGTACTGGAAACTCCTCAAAAGAATCTGCTTTGTGCTTAGGGAACAGAGAAAAGGCTCATTTAGGGACTACACTTACGAAGCTAGTGGGAAACTGTACATCACATAGTATGCTTTCTGAGAATAAGAACATCAGGAGCTTGTTAAGGTAATTAGATCGAGGAAAGGTTAATGAACTGGAAACTCCTCAAAACAATCTGCTTTGTGGTGAGGGAAGAGAGATAAAAGCTCATTTAGGAACTACACTTACGAAGGTGGTAGGCAGCTGTATATCAGGCAATATCCCTTCTGATAATAAAAACAACTATTGCTTGATAAGGTAATTAGTTCATGGAACGTTTAATGTACTGGAAACTCCTCAAAAGAATCTGCTTTGTGGTGAGGGAATAGAGATAAAATATCATTTAGGAACTACACTTACGATGGTGGTAGGCAGCTGTATATCAGGAAATATACCTTCTGATAATAAGAACAGCTTTTGCTTGTTAAAGTAAGTAGTTCCTGGAAAGGTTATTGTACTGGAAACTGCTCAAAAGAATCTGCTTTGTGGTGAGCGTCCAGAAAATATCTCATTTAGGAAGTATACTTACGAAGGTGGTAGGTAGCTGCATATTAGGGAGTATCCCTTCTGAGAAAAAGAACAGCTGGAGTTTGTTAAGGTAATTAGATCGAGGAAAGGTTAATCTACTGGAAACTCCTCAAAAGAATCTGCTTTGTGCTTAGGGAACATAGAAAAATCTCATTTAGGAACTACACTTACGAAGGTGGTAGAAAACTGTACATCAAGTCGTATGCTTTGTGAGAATAAGAACAGCTGGAGATTTTAGGGTAATTAGATCGAGGAAAGGTTAATGTACTGAAACCTCCTCAAAAGAATCTGATTTGTGGTGAGGTAAGAGAGATAAAAGCTCATTTAGGAATGACATGAACATACTGGGTAGGTAGCTGTTTTTCAGTAAATATCTCCCCTGAGAATAAGAATAGCAGTAGCTTATTAAATTAAGTACTTCCTGGTATGGTTAGTGTACTGTAAACTCCTCAAAAGAATCTGCCTTGTGGTGAGGGAAGAGCGATAAAAGCTCATTTATGAACTACACTTACGAAGGTGGTAGCCAGCTGTATATCAGGCAGTATCTCTTCTGATAATTAAAACAGCTGTTGCTTGTTTAGGTAATTAGTTCGTGGAAAGGGTAACGTACTTGAAACTCCTCACAAGAATCTGCTTTGTGGTGAGGGAACAGAGAAAAAATCTCATTTAGGAACTACACTTACGAACGGTGAAGGCAGCAGTATATTAGTGAGTATCCCTTTTGAGAATAAGAACAGCTGGAGCTTGTTAAGGTAATTATATAGAGGACACGTTTATGTACTGGAAACTCCTCAAAAGATTCTGATTTGTGGTGAGGGAAGAGAGATAAATGCTAATTTAGGAATGACATGAACATACTGGGTAGGTAGCTGTTTATCAGTGAATATCTCCCCTGAGAATAAGAATAGCAGCAGCTTAGTAAATAAAGTCCTTCCTGGTATGGTTCGTGTACTGGAATCTCCTCAAAAGAATAGGCTTTGTGGTGAGGGAAGAGGGATAAAAGATCATTTAGGAACTACACTTACGTAGGTGGTAGGCAGTTGTATATCACGCAATATCCCATCTGATAATAAGAACAGCTGTTGCTTCTTAAGGTAAGTAGTTCGTGGAAAGGTTAATGTACTGGAAATTCCTCAAAAGAATCTACTTTGTGGTGAGAGAACAGAGAAAAAGCTCATTTAGGAAGTACACTTACGAAGGTGGTCGGCATCTGTATGTCAGTTAGTATCCCTTCTGAGAATGAGAACAGCTGGAGGTTGTTAATGTTATTAGATCGAGGAAAGGTTAATGTACTGGAAACTCATCAGAAGAATCTGATTTGTTGTGAAAGAAGAGAGATAACAGCTCATTTAAGAACGACATGAACATACTGGGTAGGTAGCTGTTTATCAGTAAATATCTCTCCTGAGAATAAGAATTGCAGTAGCATAGTAAATAAAGTACTTCCTTGTATGGTTAATGAACTGGAAACTCCTCAAAAAAATCTCCTTTGTGGTGAGGTAACAGAGTAAAAAGCTCATTTAGGAACTACATTTTCAAAGGTGGTATGCA
Source organism: Perognathus longimembris pacificus (assembly GCF_023159225.1). Lineage (NCBI taxonomy): Eukaryota > Metazoa > Chordata > Mammalia > Rodentia > Heteromyidae > Perognathus > Perognathus longimembris. Next base: position 35,909,971 of record NC_063166.1, on the reverse strand, counting down.
GCTGTATATTAGGCAATATACATTCTGATAATAAGAATAACAGTAGTTTAGTAAATTAAGTACTTCCTGGTATGGTTAATGTACTGGAAACTCCTCAAAATAATCTGCTTTGTGGTGAGGGAAGAGAGAAAAAAGCTTCTTTAGGAACTACACTTACGAAGGTGGTATGCAGCTGTATATTAGGCAATATCCCTTCTGATAATAAGAACAGCTGTTGCTTGTTAAGGTAAGTAGTACGTGGAAAGTTTAATGTACTGGAAAGTCCTCACAACAATCTGCTTTGTGGTGCGGGAACAGACAAAAAACCTCACTTAGGAACTATAATTACGAAGGTGGTAGGTAGCTGCATATCAGGGAGTATCTCTTCTGAGAATAAGAACACCTGCAGTTTGTTAAGGTAATTAGATCGAGGAAAGGTTAATGTACTGGAAACTCCTCAAAAGAATCTGCTTTGTGCTGAGGGATCAGAGAAAAAGCTCATTTAGTAACTACACTTACAAAGGTGGTAGGAAAATGTACATCACTTAGTTTGCTTTCTGAGAATAAGAACAGCTGGAACTTGTTAAGGTATTTAGATCAAGGAAAGGTTAATGTACTGGAAACTCCTCAAAAGAATCTGCTTTGTGCTTAGGGAACAGAGAAAAAGCTCATTAAGGTACTACACTTACAAAGTAGGTAGGAAACCGTACATCACGTAGTATGCTTTCTGAGAATAAGATCAGCTGGAGCATGTTAAGATAATTAGATGGAGGAAAGGTTAATGTACTAGAAACTCCTCAAAAGAATCTGCTTTGTGCTGAGGGAACAGAGAAAATGCTCATTTAGGAACTATACATACAAAGGTGGTAGGCAGCTGTATATCAGGGAGTATCCCTTCTGAGAATAAGAACTGCCAGAGCTTGTTATGGTAATTAGATCGAGGAAAGGTTAATGTACTGGAAACTCCTCAAAAGAATCTGATATGTGGTGATGGAAGAGAGTTAAAAGCTCATTTAGGAATGACATGAACATACTGGGTACGTAGCTGTTTATCAGTAAATAACTCCCCTGAGAATAAGAATAGCTGTACCTTAGCCAATTAAGTACTTCCTGGTATGGTTTATGTACTGAAAACTCCTCAAAAGAATCTGCTTTGTGGTGAGGGAAGAGTGATAAACGCTCATTTAGAAACTACACTTACGAAGGTGGTAGGCAGCTGTATATCAGGGAGTATCCCTTCTGAGAATAAGAAGAGCTGGATCTGGTTAAGGTAATTTACTCAATTAAAGGTTAATGTACTGGGAACTTCTCAGAAGAATCTGATTTGGTGGGAGGGAAGAGAGATAAAAGCTCATTTAGGAACTACAGTTACGAACGGGGTAGGCAGCTGTATATCAGGCAATATCCCTTCTGATAATAAGAACAGCAGTAGCTTAGTAAATTAAGTACTTCCTGGTAAAGTCAATGTACTGGAAACTCCTCAAAAATATCTGGTTTGTGGTGAGGTAACAGAGAAAAAACTCATTTAGGAACTACAATTATGAAGGTGGTATGCAGCTGTATATGAGGGAGTATCGCTTCAGAGAATAAGAACAGCTGTTGTTTGTTAAGAAAAGTAGTTTGTGGAATGGATAATGTACTGGAAACTCGTCATAATAATCTGCTTTGTGGTGAGGGAACAGAGAAAAAAGCTCATTTAGGAACTACACTTACAAAGGTGGTAGACAGCTGTATATAAGGCAATATAACTTCTGAGAATAAGAACATCTGGAGTTTGTTAAGGTAATTAGATCGAGGAAAGGTTAATGTACTGGAAACTCCTCAAAAGAATCAGATTTGTGGTTAGGGAAGAGAGATAAAAGCTCATTTATGAACTACACTTACGAAGGTCGTAGGCACCTGTATATCAGGCCATATCCCTTCTGATAATAAGAATAGCAGTAGCTTAGTGAATTAAGTAATTCCTGTTATGAGTAATGTATTGGAAACTCCTAAAAATAATCTGTTTTATGGTGAGGGAACAGACAAAAAATCTCATTTAGGACATACCCTTACGAAGCTGTTAGGCAGCTGTATATCAGGGAGTATCCCTTCTGAGAATAAGAACATCTGGAGGTTGTTAAGGTAATTAGATCGAGGAAAGGTTAATGTACTGGAAACTTCTCAAAAGAATCTGATTTTTGGTGAGGAAAGAGAGATAAAATCTCAAGTAGGAACTAAATGAACGTACTGGTAGGTAGTTATTTATCAGTAAATATCTCTCCTGACAATAAGAAGAGCAGTAGCTTAGTAATTTAAGTACTTCCTGGTATGGTTAATGTACTGGAAACTCCTCAAAAGAATCTGCTTTGTGGTGAGGGCAGAGAGATAAAACCTCATTTAGGAACTACACTTACGAAGGTTGTAGGCAGCTGTATATCAGGCAATATCCCTTCTGTTAATAAGAACAGCTGTTGATTGTTAAGGTAAGTAGTTCGCGGAAAGGTTAATGCACTGGAAACTCCTCACAAGAATCTGCTTTGTGGTGAGGGAACAGAGAAAAAAGCTCATTTAAGAACTACACTTACGAAGGTGGTAGGCAGCTGTATATCAGGGAGTATCCCTTCTGAGAATAAAAACAGCTGGAGCTTGTTAAGGTAATTAGATCGAAGAAATGTTAACGTTCTGGAAACTCCTCAAAAGAATCTGATTTGTGTTGAGAGAAGTGAGATAAAATGTCATTCAGGAATGACATGAACATACTGGGTAGGTAGCTGTTTATCAGTAAATATCTCCTTTGAGAATAAGAATAGCAGTAGCTTAGTAAATTAAGTACTTCCTGGTATGGTTAATGTACTGGAAACTCCTCAAAAGAATCTGCTTTTTGGTGAGGGAAGATTGATAATAGCTCATTTAGGAACTACACTTACGAAGGCGGTAGGCACCTGTATATCAGGCAATATCGCTTCTGAGAATAAGAACAGCTGTTGCTTGTTAAGGTAAGTAGTTCGTGGAAAGGTTAACGTACTGGAATCTCCTCAAAAGAATCAACTTTGTTTCGAGGGAACAGAGAAAAATTTCATTTAGGAACTACCCTTACAAAGGTGGTAGGCGGCTGTATATCAGGGAGTATCCCTTCTTACAATAAGAAGAGCTGGAGCTAGTTAAGGTAATTTGATGTAGGAAAGTTTAATGTACTGAAAACTCCTCAAAAGAATATGATTTGTGGTGAGGGAAGAGTGATAAAAGCTCATTTTGGAACGAAATGAACAGACTGGGTAAATATCCCTTTATCAATAAATATCTCCACTGAGAATAAGAATAGCAGTAGGTTAGTATATTAAGTAATTTCTGGTATGGTTAATGTACTAGAACCTCCTCAAAAGTATCTGCTTTGTGGTGAGGGAATAGGGATAAAAGCTCATTTAGGAACTACACTTACGAACGTGGTTGGCAGCTGTATATCAGGGATTGTCTATTCTAGATTAAGAACAAGAGTTGCTTGTTAAGGTTACTTGTTCATGGAAAGGGTAATGTACTAGAAAATCCCCAAAAGAATCTGCTTTGTGGTGAAGGAAGAGAGAAAAAAGCGATTTCAGGAACTACGTGAACATACTGGGTATGTAACTGTATATCAGTAAATATCTCCTCTGAGAATAAGAATACCAGAAGCTTACTAAGTTAAGTACTTCTTGGAATGGTTAATGTATTGTAAACTGCTCAAAAGAATCTGCTTTGTGGTGAGGGAAGAGAGAAGAAAGCTCATTTAGAAACTACACTTACGAACGGGGTTGGCAGCTGTATATCAGGAAATATTCTTTCTAGATTAAGAACAGCTGTTGCTTCTTATGGGAAGTAGTTCGTGGAAAGGTTAATGTACTGAAAAATCCTCAAAATAGTCTGCTTGTGGTGACGGAAGAGAGATGAACGCTCATTTAGGAACTACGTGTACATTCGGGGTATGTGACTGTATATCAGTAAATATCTCCTCTGAGAATAAGAATGGCTGTATCGTAGTAAATTAACTACATCTTGGATTGGTTAATGTACTGGGAACTGCTCAAAAGAATCGGCTTTTTGTTGAGGGAAGATAGATGCAATCTCATTTAGGAACTACATGAACATACCGTATAAGTAACTGTATATGACTAAATATCTCCTCTGAGATTAAGAATAGCAGTAGCTTAGTAACTTAAGTACTTCTTGGAATGGTTAATGTACTGGAAACTCCTCAAAAGAATCTGCTTTTTGGTGAGGGAATACGGATAAAAGCTCATTTAGGAACTACACTTACGAACGGGGTTAGCAGCTGTATATCAGGGAATATCCATTCTAGATTAAGAACAACTGTTGCTGGTTAAGGAAAGAAGTTCATGGAAAGGTTAATGTACTAGAAAATCCTCAAAAGAATCTGCTTTGTGGTGACGGAAGAGAGATGAAAGCCCATTTAGGAAATACGTGAACATTCTGGGTAGGTGACTGTATATCATTAAATCTCCTCTGAGAATAAGAATAGCAGTAGCTTAGTAAATTAAGTACTTCTTGGAAAGGTTAATGTACTGGAAACTCCTCACAAGAATCTGCTTTGTGGTGAGGGAAGAGAGAAAAAAGCAATTTTAGGAACTACATTAACATACTGGGTAGGTAACTATTTCAGTAAATATCTCCTCTGAGAATAAGAATAGCAGTAGCTTAGTAAAGTAATTACTTCTTAGAATGGTTAATGTACTGGAAACTCCTCAAAAGAATCTGCTTTGTGGTGAGGGAGTAGAGATGAAAGCTCATTTAGCCACTACCTGTACATACTGGGTAGGTAACTGTATATCAGGAAATATCTCCTCTGAGAACAAGAATAGGAGTAGCTTAGTAAATTAAGAACTTCTAGGAAAGGTTAATGTACTAGAAAATCCTCAAAAGAATCTGCTTTGTTGTGACGGAAGAGAGATGAAATCTCATTTAGTAACTACGTGAACATCCTGGGTAGGTGACTGTATATCAGTAAATACCTCCTCTGTGAATAAGAATAGCAGTGTCTTAGTAAACTAACTACTTCTTGGAATGGTTAATGTACTGGAAACTGCGCAAAAGAATCTGCTTTTTGTTGAGGGAAGAGAGATGAAAGTTCATTTAGGAACTACATGAACGTACTGGGTCGGTAACTGTATATCAGTAAATATCACCACTGAGATTAAGAACAGCAGTAGCTTAGTAAATTATGTACTTCTTGGAATGGTTACTGTCCTGGAAACTCCTCAAAAGAATCTGCGTTTTGGTGAGCCAAGAGAGATCAAAGCTCATTTAGGAACTACATGAACATATTTGGTAGGTAACTGTTTATCAGTAAATGTCTCCTCTGAGAATAAGAATAGCAGTAGCTTAGAAAATTAATTACTTCTTGGAATGGTGAATGTACTGGAAACTCCTCCAAAGAATCTGCTTTGTGGTGAGAGAAGAGAGATGAAAGCTCATTTAGGACAAACATGAACATTCTGGGTAGGTAACTGTATATCAGTAAATATCTCCTCCTAGAACAAGAATAGCAGTAGCTTAGTAAATCAAGTACTTCTTGGAATGGTTAATGTACTGGAACCTCCTCAAAAGTATCTGCTTTGTGGTGAGGGAAGAGAGATGAAAGCTCATTTAAGAAATACACTTACGAACGGGGTTTGCAGCAGCATATCCGGGATTATCTATTCTAGATTAAGAACAATTGTTGCTTGTTAAGGCAAGTAGTTCTTGGAAAGATTAATGTACTGGAAACTCCTCAAAAGATTCTTCTTTGTAGTGAGTGTAGAGAGATGAAAGCTCATTTAGGAACTACATGAACATATTTGGTAGGTAACTGTTTATCAGTAAATATCTCCTCTGAGAATAAGAATAGCAGTAGCTTAGAAAATTAATTACTTCTTGGAATGGTGAATGTACTGGAAACTCCTCCAAAGAATCTGCTTTGTGGTGAGAGAAGAGAGATGAAAGCTCATTTAGGACAAACATGAACATTCTGGGTAGGTAACTGTATATCAGTAAATATCTCCTCCTAGAACAAGAATAGCAGTAGCTTAGTAAATCAAGTACTTCTTGGAATGGTTAATGTACTGGAACCTCCTCAAAAGTATCTGCTTTGTGGTGAGGGAAGAGAGGTGAAAGCTCATTTAAGAAATACACTTACGAACGGGGTTTGCAGCAGCATATCCGGGATTATCTATTCTAGATTAAGAACAACTGTTGCTTGTTAAGGCAAGTAGTTCTTGGAAAGATTAATGTACTGGAAACTCCTCAAAAGATTCTTCTTTGTAGTGAGTGTAGAGAGATGAAAGCTCATTTAGTAACTACATGAACATACTGCGTATGTACCTGTATATCAGTAAATATCTCCTCTGAGAATAAGAATAGCAGTAGGTTAGTAAATTAAGGACTTCTTGGAATGGATAATGTACTGGAAACTCATCAAAGAATCTGCTTTGGGGTGTGGGAAGAGAGAAAAAAGCGATTTTAGGAACTAAATGAACACACTGGGTAGGTAACTGTATATCAGTATATTTCTCCTCTGAAAAAAGAATAGCAGTTGCTTAGTAAACTAAGCACTTCTTGGAATGGTTAATGTACTTTAAATTCCTCAAAAGAATCTGGTTGGTGGTGAGGGAAGAGAGATGAAAGCTCATTTAGGAACTACATGAACATACTGGGTAGGTAACAATATATCAGCAAATATCTCCTCTGAGAATAAGAATAACAGTAGCTTAGTAAATTAATTTCTTCCTGGAATGGTTAATGAACTGGAAACTCCTCCAAAGAATCTGCTTTGTGGTGAGGGAAGATAGATGAATGCTCATTTAGGAACTACATGAACATACTGGGTAGGTAACTGTATATCAGTAAATATCTCCTCTGAGAATAAGAATAGCAGTAGATTAGTAAATTAAGTACTTCTGGGAATGGTTAATGTCCTGGAAACTCCTCAAAAATATCTGCTTTATAGTGAGGGAGGAGAGATGAAAGCTCACTTAGGAACTACACTTGTGAACGGGATTGGCAGCTGTATATCAGGGAATATCCCTTCTAGATTAAGAACAGCTGTTGCTTGTTAAGTTATGTAGTTCGTGGATAGATTAATGTACTGGAAATTCCTCCAAAGAATCTGGTTGTTGGTGAGGGAAGGGAGATGAGAGCTCATTTAGGAACTACACTTACCAATGGGTTTGGCAGCCTTCTCTCCCTGTTGGTGCAATCGTGATTCTCTGAGGTTCGCACAGCTTGCAGGCAGGACTTGGGCGTCCTCTTTAGATGGGGACGTGAGCAGTCTCAGGAACTGTGGCTCCTCTGTCTGCTGTGGGGCCGCTGCCTTTGCTGCCTGGATTTGAATAGACTGTGAACTCAGCAGGGCGGGGCACCTCTGGCCTGTTTTGCTCGGCTGAGAGTTGCTTGCCTGAGGGAGGCGGCCTGCTTGGCATAGGTGGCTATGGAATGCAGCTCCTTTTTGGGCTGGGAATTGGGCTTCCTCTGTGACAGGACCATTTAGCTGTCCCAGGAGCTGTTCGTTCCTCCCTCTGGTGTTTCCGTGCCGCCGGTAGCTGCTCGCAGCTTTTGCTTTAAATTTAGAAATTCCGGCGGGCAGGACAGGCACCTCTGGGTAAGCCGCAGCCCCGGACACGCCTCCCGCCAGGACAGGGGGCGTTCTCCTGGACGGAGCTGTCTCTCACTGATTCCTGCCCTCCTGCCCTTTTCAAAGATGGCTTTTTTGACCTCGCTTTCCCCAGTCCCGCTTCAGTTCCAATCTGGTCTGACCCTATGCCAGTGGCAAAGATGGCACTTTGCTCTGGCGGTGGGGACAGGGATGCCTTCCAGAAGCTGGTCTGTGCGCACGAGTAAGAATATCTTTTGTGGGGTACTCATGCTGTCTCTGTGATGTCAGGTCGTCCGAGCTCAGCCGCTGTTTGGAGTATTTCTCGCTTTAGCTGGACGCAGTGCGGGTTGCTGTGCCGGGCGCTGTGCTGGTGGCGGCACTGGCACGGCAGTGGGATGCCGCCCGGAGCTCAAATCTGTGTTTTCAGAGCAGCAGAGTCGATTTTTCCTTCCTGGTCAGAACCCCTGTACTGTTAGAACTTACTTTGGCTGTCTTTCTAGGAGTAAAAGTTTCTATGGGGTGAGAAAACTGCAATGTCAGAGGGAGCTCCGCGAGGGCTCTGCTTCTCCTTCGCAGTCATCCACGGGATCTGATTCTAGATTAAGAACAGCTGTTGCTTGTTAAGATAAGTAGTTCGTTTAAAGATTAATGTACTGGAAACTCCTCAAAAGAATCTGCTTTGTGGTGAGGGAAGAGAGAAAAAAGCTCCTTCAGGAACGACATGAACATAATGGGTAGGTAACTGTATATGAGTAAATATCTCCACTGAGAATAAGAATAGCAGTAGCTTAGTCAATTAAGTACTTCTTGGAATGGTTAATGGACTGGAAACTCCTCAAAAGAATCTGGTTGGTGGTGTGGGAAGAGAGAGGAAAGCTCATTTAGGAACGACACTTACGAACGGGGTTGGCAGCTGGATATCTGGGAATATCCCTTATAGATTAAGAACAGCTGTTGCTTGTTAAGGTAAGTAGTTCGTGGAAAGGTTAATGTACTGGAAACTCCTCAAAAGAATCTGCTTTGTGTTGGGAGAAGAGATTTGAAAGATCATTTAGGAAACACATGAACATTCTGGGTAGGTAACTGTATATCAGTAAATATCTCCTCTAAGAATAAGAATAGTAGGAGCTTAGTAAATTAAGTACTTCTTGGAATGGGTATTGTACTTGAAACTCTTCAGAAATATCTGCTTTGTGGTGAGGGAAAAGAGATGAAAGCTCATTTAGGAACTACATGTACATACTGCGTAGGTAACTGTATATCAGTAAATACCTCCTCGGAGAATAAGAATAGGAGTAGCTTAGTAAATTAAGAACTTCATGGAAAGGGTAATATACTGGAAACTCCACAAAAGAATCTGCATTGTGGTGAGGGAAGAGAAATGAAAGCTCATTTAGGAATTATATGAACATGCTGGGTAGGTAACTGTGCATCAGTAAATATCTCCTCTGAGAATAAGAATAGCAGTAGCTTAGTAAATTAAGTACTTCTTGGAATGGTTAATGTACTGGAAACTCCTCAAAAGAATCTGGTTTGTGGTGAGGGAAGAGAGATGAAAGCTCATTTAGAAACTACACTTACAAAGGAGGTTGGCAGCTGTATATGAGCCAATATCCATTCTAGATTCAGAACACATGTTGATTGTTAAGGTAAGTAGTTCGTGGAAAGGTTAATGTACTGGAATCTCCTCAAAAGAATCTGCTTTGTGGTGAGTGAAGAAAGATGAAAGCACATTTATGAACTACATGAACATCCTGGGTTGGTAACGGTATATCAGTAAACATCTCCTCTGAGAATAAGAATAGCAGTAGCTTAGTAAATTAAGTACTTCTTGGAATGGTTACTTTACTGGAAACTACCGAAAACAATCTGCATTGTGGTGAGGGAAGAGAGATGAAAGCTAATTTAAGAACTACACTTAAGTGCTGGGGATATAGCCTAGTGGCAAGAGTGCCTGCCTCGGATACACGAGGCCCTAGGTTCGATTCCACAGCACCACATATACAGAAAACGGCCAGAAGCGGCGCTGTGGCTCAAGTGGCAGAGTGCTAGCCTTGAGCAGGAAGCAGCCAGGGACAGTGCTCAGGCCCTGAGTCCAAGGCCCAGGACTGGACAAAAAAAAAAAAAGAACTACATTTAACAACAGTGTTGGCAGCTGTATATCAGAGAATATGCCTTCTAGATTAAGAACAGCTGTTGCTTGTTAAGGTAAGTAGCTCATGGAAAGGTTAATGTACAGGAAACTCCACAAAAGATTCTGCTTTGTAGTGAGGGTAGAGAGATGAAAGCTCATTTAGGGAATACATGAACATACTGCGTATGTACCTGTATATCAGTAAATATCTCCTCTGAGAATAAGAATAACAGTAGCTTAGTAAATTAAGTGCTTCCTGGAATGGTTAATGTACTGGAAACTCCTCAAGAGAATCTTCTTTGTGATGAGGGAAGAGAGATGAAAGCTCAGTTAGGAACTAAACTTATGGACGGGGTTGGCATGTGTTTATCAGGGAATATACTTTCTAGATTAAAAACAGCTGTTGCTTGTTAAGGTAAGTAGTTCGTGGAAAGTTTAATGTACTGGAAACTCTACAAAAGATTCTGCTTTGTAATGAGGGTAGAGACATGAAAGCTCATTTAGGAACCACATGAACATACTGGGTAGGTAACAGTATATCAGTAAATATCTCCTCTGAGAATAAGAATAGCAGTAGCTTAGTAAATTAAGTACTTCTTGAATGGTTAATGTAATGGAAACTCCTCCAAAGAATCTGCTTTGTGGTGAGGGAAGAGAGATGAATGCTCATTTAGGAACTACATGAGCATACTGGGTATGTAACTGTATATCAGTAAATATCTCCTCTGAGAATAAGAATAGCCACAGCTTAGCAAATTAAGTAATTATTGGAATGGTTTATATTCTGGAATCTCCTCAAAAGAATCTTCTTTGTGGTGAGCTAAGAGAGATGAAAGCTCATATAGGAACTTATGGACAGGTTGGCAGCTCTATATCAGTAAATATGTCCTCTGAGAATAAGAATAGCAGTAGCTTAGTAAATTAAGTACTTCATGGAAAGGTTAATGTACTGGAAACACCTCAAGAGAATCTGCTTTGTGGTGAGGGAAGGGAGATGAAAGCTCATTTAGGAACTACAATTGTGAACGGGGTTGGCAGCTGTATATTATGGAATATCCTTTCTAGATCAAGAACAGCTGTGCTTGTTAAGGTAATTAGGTCGTGCAAAGGTTAATGTACTGGAGACTTCTCAAAAGATTCTGCTTTGTGGTGAGGGAAAAGAGATGAAAGCTCATTCAGGAAATACATGAACATACTGGATAGGTAACTGTATATCAGTAAATAACTCTTCTGAGAATAAGAATAGCAGTAGCTTAGTAAATTAAGTACTTCTTGGAATGGTTAATGTATTGGAAACTCCTCCAAAGAATCTGCTTTGTGGTGAGGCAAGAGAGATGAAAGCTCATTTAGGAACTACAAGAGCATACTGGGTGGGGAACTGTATATCAGTAAATATCTCCTCTGAGAATAAGAATAGCAGTAGCTTAGCATATTAAGTACTTATTGGAATGGTTAATATACTGGAAACTCCTCAAAAGAATCTTCCTTGTGGTGAGCTAAGAGGGATGAAAGCTCATTTAGGAACTACACTTACGAACGGGGTTGGCAGCTGCATATCAGGGAATATCCCTTCTAGATTCAGAACAGTTGTTTCTTGTTAAGGTAAGTAGTTCGTGGAAAGATTAATGTACTGGAAACTACTGAAAAGAATCTGGTTGGTGGTGAGGGAAGACAGATGAAAGCTCATTTAGGAACTGCATGAACATACTGGGTAGGTACCTATATATCATAAAATATATACTCTGAGAATAAGAATAGCAGTAGCGTAGTCAATTGAGTACTTTTTTAATGCTTAATTTACTGGAAACTCTTCAAAAGAATCTGATTGGTGGTGAGGGAAGACAAATGAAAGGTCATTTAGGAACTACACTTACGAACGGGGTTGGCAAATGTATATTAGGGAATATCCCTTCTAGATTAAGGATAGCTGTTGCTTGTTAAGGTAAGTAGTGAGTAGAAAGGTTAATATACTGGAAACTCCTAAAAAAATCTACGTTGTGGTGAGGGAAGAGAGATGAAAGCTCATTTAGGTATGGATAGTATACTGGAAACTCATGAAAAAAATCTGCTTTGTGGTCAGGGAAGAGAGATGATAGCTCATTTAGCAACTAAACTTATGGACGGGGTTGGCAGCTGTATATCAGGGAAAATCCTTTCTAGATTAAGCACAGCTGTTGCTTGTTAAGGTGAGTAGTTAGTGGAAAGTTTAATGTACTGGAAAATCCTCAAAAGACTCTGCTTTTTTTGAGGGTAGAGAGATGAAAGCTCATTTAAGAACTATATTAACATATTTGGTATGTACCTGTATATCAGTAAATATCTCCTCTGAGAATAAGAATAGCAGAAGGTTAGTAAATTAAGTACTTCTTGGAAGGATAATGTACTGGAAACTCATCAAAAGAATCTGCTTTGTGGTGTGGGAAGAGAGAAAATAGCGATTTAAGAACTACATGACGATTTTGGGTAGGTAACTGTATATCAGTATATATTTCAAATGAGAAAAAGAATAGCACTTGATTAGTAAATTGAGTACTTCTTGGAATGGTTATTGTTTAAATTCCTCAAAAGAATCTGGTTGGTGGTGAGGGAAGAGAGATGAACGCTCATTTAGGAACTACATGAAAATACTGGGTAGGTAACAGTATATCAGTAAATATCTCCTCTAAGAATAAGAATAGCTGTAGCTTAGTAAATGAAATACTTCCTGGAGTGGTTAATGTACTGGAAACACCTCAAAAGATTCTGCTTTGAGGTGAGGGAAGATAGATGAATGCTCATTTAGGAACTACATGAACATACTGGGTATGTAACTGTATATCAGTAAATATATCCTCTGAGAATAAGAATAGCAGTAAATTAATAAATTAAGTACTTCTTGGAATGGTTAATGTTCTGGAAACTCCTCAAAAGAATCTTGTTGGTGGTGAGGGAAGAAAGATCAAAGCTCATTTAGGAACTACACTTACAAACGGGGTTGGCAGCTGTATATAAGCAATATCCCTTCTAGATTAAGAACAGCTGTAGGGCTGGGAATATGGCCTAGTGGCAAGAGTGCTTGCCTTGTATACATGAAGCCCTAAGTTCGATTCCCAAGCACCACATATATAGAAAACGGCCAGAAGTGGCGCTGTGGTTCAAATGGCAGAGTACTAGCCTTGAGCAAAAAGAGGCCAAGGGCAGTGCTCAGGCCCTGAGTCCAAGGACCAGAACTGGCAAAAAAAAAAAGTCAAAGAACAGCTGTTGCTTGTTATGGTAAGTAGTTCGTGGAAAGATTAATGTACTGGAAACTCCTCAAAAGTATCTGCTTTGTGGGGAGGGAAGAGAGATGAAAGCTCATTTTGGAACTACATGAACATACTGGGTATGTAACTGTATATCAGTAAATATCTCATCTGAGAATAAGAATAGCAGTAGCTTAGTAAATTATGTACTTCATGGAATGGTTAATATACTGGAAACTCCTCAAAGGAATCTGGTTGGTGGTGAGGGAAGAAAGATGAAAGCTCATTTAAGAACTAAACTTTCGAAAGGGGTTGGCAGTTGTATATCAAGGAATATCCCTTCTACATTAAGAACAGCTGTTGCTTATAAGGTAAGTAGTTTGTGGAAAGGTAATGTACTGGAAACTCCTCAAAATAATCTGGTTCGTGAAGAAGGAAGAGAGATGAAAGCTCATTTCAGAACTACAATTATGAATGGGGTTGGCAGCTGTATATCAGGCAATATTCCTTCTAGATTAAGAACAGCTGTTGCTTGTTAAGGTAAGTAGTTCGTGGAAAGGTTTATGTACTGGAAACCCCTCAAAAGAATCTGGTTGGTGTTGAGGGAAGAAGATGAACCCTCATTTAGGAACTACATGAACATACTGGGTAGGTAACTCTATATCAGTAAATATCTCCTCTGAGAATAAGAATAGAAGTAGCTTAATATATTAAGTACTTCTTGGAAAGGTTTATGTACTGGAAACTCCTCAAAACAATCTGCTTTGTGGTGAGGGAATAGAGATGAAAGATCATTTTGGAACTACAGGAACATTCTGGGTATGTAACTGTTTAACAGTAAATATCACCTCTGAGAATAAGAATAGCAGTAGCTTAGTAAATTAAGTACATTTTGGAATGGTTAATGTACTGGAAACTCCTCAAAAGAATCTGGTCTATGGTGAGTGCAGAGAGATGAAAGCTTATTTATAAACTACATTAACATTCTGGGTAGGTAACTGTATATCAGTAAATATCTCTTCTGAGAATAAGAATAGCAGTAGCTTAGTCAATTAAGTACTTCCTGATATGGTTAATGTACTGGAAACTCCTCAAAAGAACCCGCTTGGTGGTGAGGGAAGAGAGAAAAAAGCGACTTTAAGAACCACATGAACATTCTGGGTATGTAACTGTATATCAATAAATACCTCTTCTGAGAATAAGAATTGTAGCAGCTTAGTAAATTAAGCGCTTCTTGAAATGGTTAATGTCGTGGAAACTCCTCAAAAGAATCTGCATTTTGGTGAGGGAAGTGAGATGAAAGCTCATTTAAGAACTACATGAACATAGTGGGTACGTAACTATATATCAGTAATATCTCTTCTGAGAAAAACAATACCAGTAGCTTAGTAAATTAAGTACTTCTTGGAATGGATAATGTAATGGAAATTCCTCAAAAGAATGTGCTTTGTTTTGAGGGAAGAGAGATGAAATCTCGTTTAGGAACTACAGGATCATACTGGGTAGGTACTTTTATATCAGTGAATATCTCCTCTGAGAATGATAATACCAGTAGCATACGAAATTAAGTACTTCTTGGAATGTGTCATGTACTGGAAACTCCTCAAAGAATCTGCTTTGTGGTGAGGGAAAACAGATGAACGCTCATTTAGGAACTACACTTACAAACGTGGTGGCAGCTATATATCAGGGAATATCCCTTCTAGATTCAGAACAGCTGTTGCTTGTTAAAGTAAGTACTTCTTCGAAAGTTTTATGTACTGGAAACTCCTCAAAAGAATCTGCTTTGTGGTGAGGGAAAAGAGATGAAAGCTGATTTAGGAACTACATGAACATCCTGGGTAGGTAACTGTATATCAGTAAATATCTCCTCTGAGAATAAGAATAGTAGTAGCTTAGTAAATTATGTTTTTCTCGGAATGGTTAATGTCCTGGAAACTCCTAAAAAGATTCTCCTTTGTGGTGAGGGAAGTGAGATGAAAGATCATTTTGTAATTACATGTACATACTGGATATGTAACTGTTTATCAGTAAATATCTCCTCTGAGAATAACAATAGCACTAACTTAGGAAATTAAGTTCTTCTTGGATTGGTTAATGTACTGGAAACTCCTCAAAAGAATCTGCTTTGTGGTGAGGGAAGAGAGATGAAAGCTCATTTAGAAACTACACTTACAAACGGGGTTGGCTGCTGTATATCAGTAAATATCTCCTCTGAGAATAAGAATAGTAGTAGCTTAGTAAACTAAGCTTTTCTAGGAATGGTTAATGTCCTGGAAACTCCTAAAAAGAATCTCTTTTGTGGTGAGGGAAGTGAGATGAAAACTCATTTAGGAACTACATGAACATAATGTGTACGTAACTGTATATCAGGAAATACCTCCTCTGAGAATAACAATAGAATTACCTTAGTAAATTAAGTACTTTCTGCAATGGATAATGTAATGGAAATTCCGCAAAAAATCTGCTTTGTGGTGATGGAAGAGAGATGAAATCTCATTTAGGAACTACACTTATGAACGGGGTTGGCAGCTGTATATCAGGGAATATCCCTTCTAGATTAAGAACATCTGCTGCATGTTAAGGAAAGTAGATCGTGGAAAGGTTAATTTTTTGGAAACTCCGCAAAAGAATCTGGTTGGTGGTGAGGGAAGAAAGATGAAAGCTCATTTAAGAACAACATGAACATACTGTTTAAGTATCTCTATATCAGTAAATATCTCCTCTGAGAATAAGAATTGAAGTATCATAGTAAATTAAGTACTTCTTGGAAAGGATTATGTGATGGAAATTCCTCATAAGAATCTGCTTTGTGGTGAGGGAAGAGAGATGAAAGCTCATTTAGGAACTACTTGAACATACTCGATACGTAACTGTTTACCAGTAAATACCTCCTCTGAGAATAAGAATAGCAGTAGCTTAGTAAATTAAGTACTTCTTGGAATGGTTAATGTACTGGAAACTCCTCAAAAGAATCTGGTTGATGTCATAGCGAGAATTTGGAAGCAACCCAGATGTCCCTACGTAGACGAATGGATCAGGAAAATGTGCCACATATACACAAAGGAATTTTGTGCCTCTATCAGAAAGAATGACGTTGCCTCTTTTGTAATGAAATGGAAGGACATGGAAAAAATTATACTAAGTGAAGTGAGCCACACCCAAAGAAACATGGATTCTATGTTCTCCCTTATTGGGAATAATTATCACAGGTTTAGGCAAGTCACAGCAGAGGATCACAAGAGCCCAATAGCTATACCCTTTGGAACACATAAGATGATAGTAAGTGAAATGAACTCCATTTTATGGAAATGATTATTATATCACAGTTGTAACTAATTTCAACATCCCATGTGTATCTGTAAATTCTATTATTGATGATGTTCGTGTATCACCTTCTTGGGATTGTATCCACAAAATCTCTGTATACTTATCAGAGTGTATGGGAAACAGTGTGGACTGGTAGTAGAATTAGGAAAGTCAAAGGGAATAGCAAAATTGAGAGACAAAGGGTAAAATAAGAGAAACAACAACAAAAGCAATACTTGCAAAACTGTTTGGTGTAAGTGAACTGAACACCTCAGGGGGGAAAAGGGGGAAAGGGGTAGGGGGTAACAGGGACAAGGTAATAAACAGTACAGAAATGTATCCAATGCCGAACGTATGAAACTGAAAAATCTGTACATCAGTTTTATAATGAAAACTTAAAAAAAAAGAATCTGGTTGTTGTTGAGGAGAGAGAAATGAAAGCTTATTTAGGAACTACAAGAACATACTCTGTAGGTAAATGAATAGCAGTAAATATCTCCTCTGAGAATAAAAATAGCAGTACCTTAGTAAATTAAGTACTTCTTGGAATGGTTAATGTACTGGAAACTCCTCAAAAGAACCTGCTTTGTGGTGAGGGAAAAGAGATGAAAGCTCAATTAGGAAGTACATGAGCATACTGGGTAGGTAACAGTATATTAGTAAATATCTCCTCTGAGAATAAGAATAGCAGGAGCTTAGTAAATTATGTACTTCTTGGAATGGTTAATGTACTGTAAACTCCTCAAAAGAATCTGGTAGGTGGTGAGGGAAGAGAGATGAAAGCTCATTTAAGACCTACAATTTCGAAAGGGGTTGGCAGTTGTATATCATGGAATATCCATTCTACATTAAGAACAGCTGTTGCTTGTTAAGGTAGTCAGTTGGTGGAAAGGTAATGTACTGGAAACTCCTCAAAATAATCTGGTTTGTGGTGAAGGAAGAGAGATGAAAGCTCATTTAAGAACTACAATTAAGAACGGGGTTGGCAGCTGTATATCAGGCAATATCCCTTCTAGATTAAGAACAGCTGTTGCTTGTTAAGGTAAGTCATTCGTGGAAAGGTTAATGTACTGGAAACTCCTCAAAAGAATCTGGTTGGTGTTGAGGGAAGAGAGATGAAATCTCATTTAGGAACTACATGAACATACTGGGAAGGTAACTCTATATCAGTAAATATTTCCTCTGAGAATAAGAATAGAAGTAGCTTAATAAATTAAGTACTTCTTGGAAAGGTTTAGGTACTGGAAACTCCTCAAAACAATCTGCTTTGTGGTGAGGGAAGAGAGATGAAAGATCTTTTTGGAACTACATGAACATACTGGGTATGTAACTTTTTATCAGTAAATATCACCTCTGAGAATAAGAATAGCAGTAGCTTAATAAATTAAGTACCTTTTGGAATGGTTAATGTACTGGAAACTTCTCAAAAGAACCTGCTTTGTGGTGAGGGAAGAGAGATGAAAGCTCATTTAAGAACTACATGAGCATATTGGCTAGGTACCTGTATATCAGTAAATATCTCCTCTGAGAATAAGAATAGCAGAAGGTTAGTAAATTAAGTACTTCTTGGAATGCTTACTGTAGTGGAAACTCCTCAAATAATCTGGGTGGTGGTGGGGGAAGAAAGGTTAAAGCGATTTAAGAACTACGTGAACATTCTGGGTAGGTAACTGTATATCAGTATATCTCAAATGAGAAAAAGAATAGTAGTTGATTAGTAAATTGAGTACTTCTTGGAATGGTTAATGTTCTTTAAATTCCTCAAAAGAATCTGGTTGGTAGTGAGGGAAGAGAGATGAAAGCTCATTTAGGAACTACATGAACATACTGGGTAAGTAACAGTATATAAGTAAATATATACTCTGAGAATAAGAATAGCTGTAGCTACGTAAATTAAATACTTCCTGGAATGGGCAATGTACTGGAAACTTCTCAAAATTCTGCTTTGTGGTGAGGGAAGATAGATTAATGCTCATTTAGGAACTACATGAACATACTGGGTATGTAACTCTATATCAGTAAATATCTCCTCTGAGAATAATAGTAGCAGTAGATTAGTAAATTAAGAACTTCTTGGAATGGTTAATGTACTGGAAACTACTCAAAAGAATCTGGTTGGTGGTGAGTGAAGAGAGATAAAAGCTCATTTATGAACTACACTTACAAACGGGGTTGGCAATTGTATATCAGCAATATCCCCTCTAGATTAGAACAGCAGTTGCTTGTTATGGTAAGTCGTTCGTGGGAAGATTAATGTACTGGTAATTCCTCAAAAGTATCTGCTTTTTGGGGAGGGAAGAGAGATGAAAGCTCATTTTGGAAATACATAAACATACTGGGTATGTAACTGTATATCAGTAAATATCTCATCTGAGAATAAGAGTAGCATTACCTTAGTAATTTATGTACTTCTTGGAATGGTTAATGTACTGGAAACTCCTCAAAAGAATCTTGTTGGTGGTGAGGGAACAGAGATGAAAGCTCATTTAAGAACTAAACTTTGAAAGGGTTGGCAGTTTTATATCAAGGAATATCCCTTCTACATTAAGAAGAGCTGTTGCTTGTTAAGGTAAGTAGTTTGTGGAAAGGTAATGTACTGGAAACTCCTCAAAATAATCTGGTTTGTGGTGAAGGAAGAGAGATGAAAGCTCATTTAAGAACTACAATCAGGAACGTGGTTGGCAGCTGTATATCAGGCAATATCCCTTCTAGATTAAGAACAGACGTTGCTTGTTAAGGTAAGTAGTTCGTGGAAAGGTTTATGCACTGGAAACTCTTCAAAACAATCTGGTTGGTGTAGAGGGAAGAGAGATGAAACCTCATTTAGGAACTACATGAACATACTGGGTATGTAATTGTTTATCAGTAAATATCACCTCTCAGAATAAGAATAGCAGTAGCTTAGTAAATTAAGTACCTTTTGGAATGGTTAATGTACTGGAAACTCCTCAAAAGAATCTGGTCTGTGGTGAGTGCAGAGAGATGAAAGCTTATTTATAAACAACATTAACATTCTGGGTAGGTAACTGTATATCAGTAAATATCTCCTCTGAGAATAAGAATAGCAGTAGCTTAGTAAATTAAGTACTTCCTGATATGGTTAATGTACTGGAAACTCTTCAAAAGAATCTGCTTTGGTTTGAGGGAATAGAGATGAAAGCTCATTTAGAAACTACATGTCCATACTGGGTAGATAACTGTATATCAGTAACTATCTCCACTGAGAATAAGAATAGCAGTAGTTTAGTAAATTAAGTACTTAATGTAATGGTTAATGTACTGCATACTCCTCAAAAGAATCTGCTTTGTGGTGATGGAAGAGAGAAAAAAGCGATTTTAAGAACCACATGAACATTCTGGCTATGTAACTGTATATCAGTAAATATCTCCTCTGAGAATAAGAATAGTAGTAGCTTAGTAAATTAAGCGCTTCTTGGAATGGTTAATGTCCTGGAAACGCCTCAAAAGAATCTGCCTTGTGGTGACGGAAGATAGATGAATGCTCATTTACTAAATACATGAACATACTGGGTAGATAACTGTATATCAGTAAAAATCTCTCTGAGAATAATAGCAGTAGCTTAGTAAATTAAGCAATTCTTGGAATGGTTAATGTAGTGGAAACTCCTCAAAAAAAATTTGGGTGGTGGGGAGGGAAGAGAGATGAAAGCTCATTTAGGAACTACATGAACATACTCGGTATGTAACTGTTTACCAGTAAATATCTCCACTGAGAATAAGAATAGCAGTAGCTTAGTAAATTAAGTACGTCTTGGAATGGTTAATGTACTGGAAACTCCTCAAAAGAATCTGGTTGATGTCATAGCGAGAATTTGGAACCAACCCAGATGCCCCTACGTAGACGAATTTATCAGGAAAATGTGGTACATATACACAATGGAATTTTGTGCCTCTATCAGAAAGAAAGACATTGCCCCTTTTGTAAGGAAATGGAAGGACTTGGAAAAAATTATACTAAGTGAAGTGAGCCAGACCCAAAGAAATATGGACTCTATGGTCTCCCTGATTGGGAATAATTATCACAGGTTTAGGCAAATCACAGCAGAGGATCACAAGAGCCCAATAGCTATACCCTTAGGATCACATAAGATGATAGTAAGTGAAATGAACTCCATTTTATGGAAATGATTGTTATATCACAGTTGTAACTAATTTCAACATCCCATGTGTATCTGTAAATTCTATTATTGATGATGTTCGTGTATCACCTTCTTGGGATTGTATCCACACTATCTCTGTATACTTAACTGAGTGTATGGGAAATAGTGTGGACTGGTAGTAGAATTAGGAAAGTCAAAGGGAATAGCAAAATTGAGAGACAAAGGGTAAAATAAGAGAAACAACAACAAAAGCAATACTTGCAAAACTGTTTGGTGTAAGTGAACTGAACACCTCAGGGGGGAAAAGGGAAGGGGGTGGAGGGTAACAGGGACAAGGTAACAAACAGTACAAGAAATGTATCCAGTGCCTAACGTATGAAACTGAAAAATCTGTACATCAGTTTTATAATAAAAACTTTAAAAAAAAAAGATTCTGGTTGTTGGTGAGGGCAGAGATGAAAGCTTATTTAGGAACTACAAGAACATACTCTGTAGGTAAATGAATAGCAGTAAATATCTCCTCTGAGAATAAGAATAGCAGTACCTTAGTAAATTAAGTACTTCTTGGAATGGTTCATGTACTGGAAACTCTTCAAAAGAATCTGGTTGGTGGTGAGGGAAGAGATATGAAAGCTCATTTAGGAACTACATGAATATACTGGGTAGGTAACTCCATGTCAGTAAAAATTGTCTCTGAGAATAAGAATAGCAGTAGCTTACTAAATTAAGTACTTCTTGGAATGTTTACTGTACTGGAAACTCCTCAAAAGAATCTGGTTTGTCTTGAGGGAAGAGAGAAAAAAGCAATTTTAGGAACTGCATGAACACACAGGTTGGTAACTGTATATCAGTAAATATCTCCTCTGAGAATAAGAATAGCAGGAGCTTAGTAAATTGAGTACTTCCTGGAATGATTAATGTACTGGAAACACCTGAAAAAAGTCTGCTTTGTGCTGAGGGAAGAGCGAAAAAAGTGATTTTAGGAACTACATGAACATACTAGATGGTAACTGTATATCAGTAAATATCGCCTCTGAAAATAAGAATAACAGAATCTTAGTAAATTAAGTACTTTTTGGAATGGTGGATGTACTGGAAACTCCTCAAAAGAATCTGCTTTCTGGTGTGGTAAGAGAGATGAAAGCTCATTTAGGTAATACATGAACATACTGGGTAGCTAACTGTATATCAGTAAATATCTCCTCTGTGAATAAGAATAGTAGTAGCTTAGTAAATTAAGTACTTCTTGGAGTGGATAATGTACTGGAAACTCCTCAGAAGAATCTGCTTTGTGGTGAGTGAAGAGAGATGAAAGATCATTTAGGAACTAGACACACGAACGTGGTTGGCAACTGTATATCAGGAATTATCCCTTCTAGATTAAGAACAGCTGTTGCTTGTTAAGGTAAGTAGTTCGTGGAAAGGTTAATGTACTGGAAACACCTCAAAAGAATCTGGTTGGTGTTGAGGGAAGAGAGATGAAAGCTCATTTAGGAACTACATGAACATACTGGGAAGGTAACTCTATATCAGTAAATATTTCCTCTGAGAATAAGAATAGAAGTAGCTTAATAAATTAAGTACTTCCTGGAAAGGTTTATGTACTGGAAACTCCTCAAGACAATCTGCTTTTTGGTGAGGGGAGAGAGATGAAAGATCATTTTGGAACTACATGAACATACTGGGTATGTAACTGTTTATCAGTAAATATCACCTCTGAGAATACGAATAGCAGTAGCTTAGTAAATTAAGTACCTTTTGGAATGGTTAAGGTACTGGAAACTCCTCAAAAGAACCTGCTTTGTTTTGAGGGAAGAGATATGAAAGCTCATTTAGGAACTACATGAACATACTGGGTAGGTAGCAGTATATTAGTAAATATCACCTCTGAGAATAAGAATAGCAGTAGCTTAGTAAATTAAGTACTTCTTGGAATGCTTAATGTAGTGGAAACTCCTCAAAAAATTTGGGTGGTGGTGAGGGAAGAGAGATGAAAGCTCATTTATGAACTACACTTAGGAACGTGGTTGGGGGCGGTATATCAGGGAATATCACTTCTAGATTAAGAACAGCTGTTGCTTGTTAAGGTACGTTGTTCATGTAAAGGTTAATGTACTGGAAATTCCTCAAAAGAATCTGCTTTTTGGTGAGGGAAGAGATATGAAAGCTCATTTAGGAACTACATGAACATACTGGGTAGGTAACTGTATATCAGTAAAAATCACCTCTGAGAGTAAGAATAGCAGTAGCTTAGTAAATTAAGTACTTCTTGGAATGTTTAATGTACTGTAAACTAATCAAAAGAATCTGCTTTGTGGTGAGCTAAGAGCGATGTAAGCTCATTTACTAAATACACTTAAGAAAGGGATTGGCAGGGTTATATCAGGGAATATCCCTTCTAGATTAAGAACAGCTATTGCTTGTAAGGTAAGGAATTCATGGAAAGGTTAACTCCTAAAACTCCTAAAAAGTATCTGCTGGGTGGTGAGGGAAGAGAGATGAAAGCTCATTTAGGAACTACATGAACATACTGGGTAAGTAACTGTATATCAGTAAATATTTCTTCTGAGAATAAGAATAGCAGTAGCTTAGTAAATTAAGTACTTCTTGGAATGGTTAATGATTAATGTACTGGAAACTGCTCAAAAGAATCTGTTTTGTGGTGAGGGAAGAGAGATGAAAGCTCATTTAGGAACTACATGAACATACTGGGTAAGTAACTTTATATCAGTAAATATCTCCTCTGAGAATAAAAATAGCAGTAGCTTAGTAAATTAAATAATTTTTGGAATGGTTAATGTACTGGAAACTCCTCAAAAGAATGTGCTTTGTGGTGAGGAAAGAGAGATGAAAGCCTATTTAGGAACTACACTTACGAACGGGGTTGGCAGGTGTATATCAGGGAATATCCGTTCTAGATTAATAACAGCTGTTGCTGATAAGGTAAGTAGTTCGTGGAAAGGTTAATGTACTGGAAACTCCTCAAAAGAATCTGGTTGGTGTTTAGGGAAGAGAGATGAAAGCTCATTTAGGAACTACATGAACATACTGGGTAGGTAACTCTATATCAGTAAATATTTCCTCTGAGAATAAGAATAGAAGTAGCTTAATAAATTAAGTACTTCCTGGAAAGGTTTATGAACGGGAAACTCCTCAAAACAATCTGCTTTTTGGTGAGGGGAGAGAGATGAAAGATCATTTTGGAACTACATGAACATACTGGGTATGTAACTGTTTATCAATAAATATCACCTCTGAGAATAAGAATAGCAGTAGCTTAGTAAATTAAGTACCTTTTGGAATGGTTAATGTACTGGAAACTCCTCAAAAGTATCTGGTTGCGGTGCGGGAAGAGAGATGAAGATCATTTATGAAGTACACTTACTAACGGCGACGGCAGCTGTATTTCAGGGAATATCTCATCTAGATAAAGAACAGCTGCTGCTCGCTAAGGTTAATAGTTCATGGAAAGGTTAATGTAATGGAAACTCCTCAAAAGAATCTGCTTTGTGGTGAGGGAAGGGAGAAAAATGCGATTTTAGGAACTATATGAACATACTGGGTAGCTAACTGTATATCAGTAAATATCTCCTCTGAGAAGAAGAATAGCAGTGGCTTAGTAAATTGAGTACTTCTTGGAATGGTTAATATACTGGAAACTCCTCAAAAGAATCTCGTTTTTAGTGACGGAAGAGAGATGAAAGCTCATTTAGGAAATACGTGTTCATACTTGGTAGGTAACTTTATATCAGTAAATATCTCCTCTGAGAATACGAATATCAGTGGCTTAGTAAATTAAGTACTTCTTGGAATGGTTAATATACTGGATACTCCTAAAAAGAATCTGCTTTTGGGTGAGGAAAGAGAGATAAAAGCTCATTTAGGAGCTACATGAACATACTGGGTAGGTAATGGTATATCAGTAAATATCTCCTCTGACAATAAGAATAGCAGTAGCTTAGTAAATTAAGTACTTCTTGGAATGGTTAGTGTACTGGAAACTACCCAAAAGAATCTGCTTTGTGATTAGGAAAGAGAGATGAAAGCTCATTGAAGAAATACATGAACATATTGGGTAAGTACTGTATATCAGTAAATATCTCCTCTGAGAGTAAGAATAGCAGTAGATTAATAAATTAAGTACTTCTTGGAATGGGGAATGTACTGGAAACTCCTCAAAAGAAAATGCTTTGTGGTTTGGGAAGAGAGAAAAAAATCTATTTTAGGAACTACATGAACATACTGGGTAGGTAACTGTATATCAGTAAATAACTCCTCTGACAAAAAGAATAGCAGTAGCTAAGTAAATTAAGTACTTCGTGGAATACTTAATGTACAGGAAACTCCTCAAAAGAATATCCTTTGTGGTGAGGGAAGAGAGATGAAAGCTCATTGAGGAACTACATGAACATACAGGGTAAGTAACTGTATATGAGAAAATTTCTCCTCTGAAAATAAGAATAGCAGTAGCTTAGTAAATAAAGTACTTCTTGGAATTGTTAATGTAATGAAAACTCTGCAAAGAATCTGCTTTGTGGTGAGGGAAGATAGATGAAAGCTCACTTAAGAACTTCCTGAACTTATGGGTAGGAAACTGTATATAAGTATATATATCCTCTGAGGAGAAGAATAGCAGTACCTTAGTAAATTAAGTACTTCTTGGAATGGTTAATGTACTGGAAACTCCTCAAAAGATTCTGCTTTATGGTGAGGGAAGAGAAATGAAAGCTCATTTAGGAACTACATGAACATTTTGCGAAGGTAACTGTATATCAGTAACTATCTCCTCTGAGAATAAGAATAGCAGTAGCTTAGTAAATTAAGTACTTCTTGGAATGGTTAATGTACTGGAAACTCCTCAAAAGAATCTGCTTTGTGGTGAGTGAAGAGAGAAGAAAGCTCATTTAGGAACTACACTTACAAACGTGGTTGGCAGGTGTATATCATAGAATATCCCTTCTAGATTAAGAACAGCTGTTGCTCGTTAAGTAAGTAGTTCTTGGAAAGGTGAATGTACTGGAAACTCCTCAATTAATCTGGTTGTTGGTGAGGAAAGAGAGATAAAAGCTCATTTAGGAAGTACACTTACAAATGACGTCGTCAGCTGTATATCAGGGAATATTCCTGCTAGATTAAGAACAGCTGTTGCTTGTTAGGGTAAGTAGTTCGTAGAAATGTTAATGTACAGGAAACTACTCAAAAAATCTGGTTGGTGGTGAGGGAAGAGAGATGAAAGCTCATTTAGCAACTAAACTTACGAATGGGGTTGGCAGCACTATATCAGGGAATAGCGTTTCTAGATTAAGAACAGCTGTAGCATGTTAAGGTAAGTAGTTAATGGAAAGGCTAATATATTGGAAACTCTTCAAAATAATCTGGTGGGTGTTGCAGGAAGAGAGATGAAATCTCATTTATGAACTACACTTAAGAATGGAGTTGGCAGCTGTATATGCGCGAATATCCCTTCTAGATTAGGAACAACTGTTGCTTTTTAAGGTAAGTAGTTCGTGAAATGGTTATGTAATGGAAACTCCTCAAAAGAACCTGGTTGGTGGTGAGGGAAGAGATATGAAACCTCATTTAGCAACTACATATACATACTGGATATTTAACTGTATATCAGTAAATATGTCCTCTGAGAATAAGAACAGCAGTAGCTTAATAAATTAAGTACTTCTTGGAATGGATAATGTACTGGACACTCCTCAAAAGAATCTGCTTTGTAGTGAGGGAAGAGAGATGAAAGCTCATTGAGGAACTGCACATTCGAACGGATTTGGGAGCTGTATATCAGGGAATATCCCTTCTAGATTAAGAACAGCTGTTGCTTGTTAAGGTAAGTACTTATTGGAATAGTTAATGTACTGGAAACTCCTGAAAAAAATCTGCATTGTGCTGAGGGAAGAGAGATGTAAGCTCATTTAGGAACTACATGTTCATACCGGGTAGGTAACTGTATATCAGTAAATATCTCCTCTGAGAATAAGAATAGCAGTAGCTTAGTGAATTAAGTACTTCTTGGAATGGTTAATGTACTGGAAACTCATCAAAAGAATCTGCTTTGTGGTGAGGGAAGAGAGATGAAAGCTCATTTGGGATCTACAGGAACATACTGGGTTGGTAACTGTATATCAGTGAAAATATCCTCTAAGAATAAGAATAGTAGTAGCTTAGTACATTAAGTACTTCTTGGAATAGATATTGTTTGGAAACTCCTCAAAAGAATTTGCTTTGTGTTGAGGGAAGAGGGATGAAATCTCATTAAGGAAAGTCATGAACATGCTGGGTAGGTAACTGAATATCAGTAAACATATCCTCTCAGAATAAGAATAGCAGTAGCTTTGTAAATTAAGTACTTCTTGGAATGGTTAATGTACTGGAAACTCCTCAAAAGATTCTGTTTTGTGGTGAGGAAAGAGAGATGAATGCTCATTTAGGAACTACATGAACATACTGGGTAGGTAACTGTATATCAGTAAATATCTCTTCTGAGAATAAGAATAGCAGTAGGTTAGTAAATGAAGTACATCTTGGAATGGTTAATGTACTGGAAACTCCACAAAAGAATATGATTTGTTGTGATGGAAGAGAGATGAAAGCTCATTTAGGCACTACATTTACGAACGGGGTGGCAGCTATATATCTGGGAATATCCCTTCTAGATTAATTATAGCTGTTGCTTGTTAAGGTAAGTAGTTCGTGGAAAGGTTACTGTACTGGAAACTCCTCAAAAGAATGTGCTTCGTGGTGAGGGAAGAGAGATAAACCTCATTTAGGAACTACAAGAACATACTGGGTAGGTAACTGTATATCAGTAAATATCTCCTCTGAGAATAAGAATAGCAGTAGCTTAGTAACTTAAGTCCTTCCTGGAATGGTTAATGTACTGAAAACTCCTCAAAAGAATCTGTTGTGGTGAGGGAAGAGAGAAAACTTGATTTTAGGAACTACATGAACGTACTGGGTTGGTAACTGTAAATCAGTAAATATCTCCTCTGAGAATAAGAATAGCAGAAGCTTAATAAATTAAGTACTCCTGGAATGGTTAATGTACTGGAAACTCCTCAAAAGAATCTGCTTTGTGGTGAGGGAAGAGAGATGAAACCTCATTGAGGAAATACACTTTCAAACAGGGTTGGCAGCTGTATATCAGGGAATATCCCTTCTAGATTAAGAACAGCTGTTGCTTGTTAAGGTTAGTACTTCGTGGAAAGGTTACTGTACTGGAAACTCCTCAAACGAATCTGCTTTGTGTGAGGTAAGATAGATGATATCTCATTTAGGAACTACATGCACTACTGGGTAGGAAACTCTATATCAGTAAATATCTCCTCTGAGAATAAGAATATCAGTAGCTTCGTAAATTAAGTACTTCTTAGAATGGTCAATGTAGTGGAAACTCCTTAAAAGAATCTGCTTTGTGGTGAGGGAAGAGAGATGAAACCTCATTTATGAACTACATGAACATACTGGGGTGGTAACTGTATATCAGTAAATATCTCCTCTGAAAATGAGAATAGCAGTAGCTTAGTAACCTAAGTATTTCTTGGAATTGTTAATATAATGGAAACTCCACAAAAGAATCTGCTTTGTGTTGAGGGAAGAGAGAGGAAAGCTCATTCAGGAACTACACTTATGAAAGGGGTTGACAGCGGTTTAATAGGGAATATCACTTCTAGATTAAGAACAGCTGTTGCTTGTTAAGGTAAGTAGTTCTTGAGAAGGTTAATGCACTGAAAACTCCTCAAAAGAATATGGTGGGTGGTGAGGGAATAGTGATTAAAGCTAATTTAGGAATAACATGAACATAGTGGGTAGGTAACTGTATATAAGTAAATATCTCCTGTGAGAATAACAACAGCTCTTGCTCGTAAAGGTAGGTAGTTCGTGGAAAGGTTAATGTACTGGAAACTCCTCAAAAGAATCTGCTTTGTTTTGAGCGAAGAGAGAAGAAAGCTCACTCAGGAAATACATGAAAATACTGGGTCGGTAAATGTGTATCAGTAAATATCTCCTCTGGAATATGAATAGCAGTAGCTTAGTAAATTAAGTACTTCTTGGAATGGTTAATGTACGGGAAACTCCTTAAAAGAATCTGCATTGTGGTGAGGGAAGAGAGATGAAAGCTGATTTAGGAACTACATGAACATTCTGGGTAGGTAACTGTATATCAATAAATATCTCCTCTGTGAATAATAATAGCAGTAGCTTAGTAAATTAAGTACTTCTTGGAATGGTTCCTGTTCTTGAAACTTCTTAAAAGAATCTGGTTTGTGGTGAGGGAAGAGAAATGAAAGCTCTTTTAGGAACTACGTGAACATACTGGGTAGGTAACTGTATATCAGTAAATATCTCCACTTCGAATAAGTGTAGCAGTAGCTTAGCAAATTAAGTACTTCTTGGAATGGTTATTGTACTGGGAATTCCTCAAAAGAATCTGCTTTGTGGTGAGGGAAGAGAGATGAAAGCTCATTTATGAACTAAACTTATGAACAGTGTTGGCAGCTGTATATCAGGGAATATCCCTTCTAGATTAAAAACAGGTGTTGCTTGTTAAGGTAAGTAGTTCGCAGAAAGGTTGCTGTATTGGAAACTCCGCAAAGGAATCTGATTGGTGGTTAGGGAATAGATATGAAAGCTCATTTAGGAACTACACTTACGATCGGAGTTGGCAGCTGTATATCAGGGAATATTCCATCTAGATTAAGAACAGCTGTAACTTGTTAAGGTAAGTAGTTCTTGTAAAGGTTAATGTACTGAAACTCCTCAAAATAATCTGGTTGTTGGTTTGTGAAGAGAGATGAAAGTTCATTTAAGAACTACATGAACATAATGGCTAGTGAACTGTATATCAGTAAATATCTCCTCTGAGAATGAGAAAAACAGTAGCTTAGTAAATTAAGTACTTCCTGGAATGGGTAATGTACTGGAAACTCTTCAAAAAATCTGCTTTGTGGTGAGGGAAGAGAGAAGAAAACTCATTTAGGGACTACATGAACATACTGGCTAGGTAACTGTATATCAGTGAATAACTCCTCTGAGAATGAGAAAGCAGTAGCTTAGTAAATGAAGTACTTCTTGGAATGGGTAATGAACGGGAGACTCCTCAAAAGAATCTGCTTTTTGGTGAGGGCAGAGAGATGAAAGCTCATTGAGGAAATACACTTACTAACGGGGTTGGCAGCTGTATATCAGGGAATATCCCTTCTAGATTAAGAACAGCTGTTGAATAATAAGGTAAGTAGTTCGTGGAAAGGTTAATGTACTGGAAAATCCTCAAAAGAATCTGTTTGTGGTGAGGGATTAGAGATGAAACCACGTTTAGTATCTACGTGAACACACTGGGTAGGTAACTGTATATCATTGAATATCTCCTTTGAGAATAAAAATAGAAGTAGCTTAGTAAATTAAGTACATTTTGGAATGGTTAATGTACTGGAAACTCCTCAAAAGAATCTGCTTTGCGGTGAGGGAAGAGAGATGAAAGCTCATTTAGGAAATACATGAACATACTGGGTAGATAACTGTATATCAGTAAATATCTCCTCTGAGAATAAGAATAGCAGGAGCTTAGTAATTAAAGTACTTCTTGGAATGGGTAGTGTACTGGAAACTCCTCAAAAGATTCTGGTTTGTGGTAAGGGTAGAGAGATGGCAGCGCATATAGGAACTACATTAATATACTGGGTATGTAACAGTATATAAGTAAATATCTTCTCTGAGAATAAGAATAGCAGTAGCTTAGTAAATTAAGTACTTCTAGGCGTGGTTATTGTACGGGAAACTCCTCAAAAGAATCTGCTTTTTGGTGAGGGAAGAAAGATGACAGCTCATTTAGGAACTGCACTTACGAATGGGGTTGGCAGCTCTATATTAGGGAACATCCCTTCTAGATTAAGGACATCTGTTGTTTGTTAAGGTAAGTATTTCGTGGAAAGGTTAATGTACTGGAAACTCCACAAAAGAATCTGGTTGTTGGTGAGGGAGGAAGATGAAAGCTCATTTAGGAACTACATGAACATACTGTTTAGGTAATTGTACATCAGTAAATATCTCCTCTAAGAATAATAGTAGTACTTCTTGGAATGGTTATTGTACTGGAAATTCCTAAAAAGAATACGATTGGTGGTGAGTGAAGAGAGATGAAAGCATATCTAGGAACTACATGAACGTACTGGGTAGGTAACTGTATATCACTAAATATCTCCTCTGAGAATAAGAACAGCAGTAGCTTAGTAAATTAAGTACTTCTTGGAATGGTTAATGTACTGGAAATTCCTCAAATGAATCTGGTTGGTAGTGATGGAAGAGAGATGAAAGCTCATTTAGTAACTACATGAACATACTGGCTAGGTAACTGTATATCATATCTGAGTATAAGAATAGAAGTAGCTTAGTAAATTCAGTACTTCTTGGAATGGTTAATGTACTGTAAACTCTTCAAAGGACTGTGCTATGTGGTGAGGGAAGAGAGATGAAAGCTCATTTAGGAACTACACTTTCGAACAGGGTATGCAGCTGTATATCAGGGAACATCCCTTCTAGATTAAGAACACCTGTTGCTTGTTAAGGTAAGTAGTTCGTGGAAAGGTTAATGTGTTGGAAACTCCTCAAAAGAATCTGCTTTATGGTGAGCGAAGAGAAATGAAAGCTCATTTAGGAACTCCACTTATGAACGGAATTGGCAGATGTATATCAGGGAATATAGCTTCTAGATTAAAAACAGCTGTTGCTTGTTAAGGTAAGTTGTTCGTGGAAAGGTTAATGTACTGGAAATTACTCAAAAGAATCTGTTTCGTGGTGAGGCAAGAGAGTTGAATGCTCATTTAGTTCCTACATCAACATACTGGGTAGGTAACTGATATCAGTAAATATCTCATCTGAGATTAAGAACATCAGTAGTTTAGTAAATTAAGTACTTCTTGGAATGTTTAATGTACTGGAAACACCTCAAAAGAATCTGCTTTGTGGTGAGAGAAGAGAGGTGAAAGCTCATTTAAGAACTACAATTACGAACGATGTTGGCAGCTGTATATCATGGTATATCCATTCTAGATTAAGAACAGCTGTTGCTTGTTAAGCCAAGGAATTCATGGAAAGGATAATGTACTGGAAATTCCTCAAAAAAATCTGGTTGATGGTGAGGGAATAGAAATGACAGCTCATTTAGGAACTACATGAACATACTGGGTAGGTAACTCTGTATCAGTAAATATTTCCTCTGAGAATAAGAATAGAAGTAGCTTAGTAAATTAAGTACTTCTTGGATAGGTTTATGTACTGGAAACTCCTCAAAACAATCTGCTTTGTGGTGAGGGAACAGAGATGAAAGATCTTTTTGGAACTACATGAACATACTGGGTATGTAACTGTTTATCAGTAAATATCACCTCTGAGAATAAGAATAAAAGGAGCTTAGTAAATTAAGTACTTCTTGGAATGGGTAATGTACTGGAAACTCCTCTAAAAAAATCTGCTTTGTGGTGAGGGAAAAGAGAAAAAAGCGATTTTAGGAACTACAAGAACATATTGGGTAGGTAACTGTATATCGGTAAATATCTCCTTTGAGAATAAGAATAAAAGGAGCTTAGTAAATTAAGTACTTCTTGGAATGGTTATTGTACTGGAAATTACTCAAAAGAATCTGGTTGGTGGTGAGGAAAGAGAGAAGAAGCTCATTTAGGAACTACATGAACGTACTGGGTAGGTAACTGTATAACAGTAAATATCTCCTCTGAGAATAAGAATAGCAATAGCTTAGTAAATTAAGTACTTCTTGGAATGGTTAATGTACTGGAAATTCCTCAAAAGTGTCTGGTTGGTGGTGAGGGAAGAGAGATGAAAGCTCATTTAGTAACTACATGAACATACTAGGTAGGTAACTGTATATCAGTACATATCTCCTCTGAGAATAATAATAGCAGGAGCTTAGTAATTTAAGTACTTCTTGGAAAGGTTAATGTACTGGAAACTCCTCAAAAGAATCTGCTTTCTAGTGAGGGAAGAGAGATGAAAGCTCATTTAGGAACTACATGAACATACTGGGTAGGTAACTTTATATCAGTAAATATCTCGGCAGAGAATAAGAATACCAGTAGTTCAGTAAATTAAGTACTTCTTGGAATGGTTAATGTACTGGAAACTCCCCAAAAGAATCTGCTTTGTGTTGAGGGCAGAGAGAAAAATGCGATTATTGGAACAACATGAACATACTGCGTAGGTAACTGTATATCAGTAAATCTCCTCTTAGGATAAGAATATCAGTAGCTTAGTAAATTATGTACTTCTTGGAATGGATAGTGGACTAGAAACTCCTCAAAAGAGTCTAGTTTGTGGTGAGGGAATAGAGATGGCAGTGCATTTAGGAACAACATGAACATACTGCGTAGGTAACTGTATATCAGTTAATATCTCCTCTGAGAATAAGAATAGCGGTAGCTTAGTAAAGGACTTCTTGAAATGGTTAATGTACTGGAAATTCCTTAAAAGAATATGGTTGGTGGTGAGGGAAGAGAACTGAAAGCTCATTTAGGAGCTACCTGAACATACTGGGTAGGTACCTGTATATCAGTAAATATCTCGTCTGAGAATAAAAATAGCAATAGCTTAGTAAATTAAATACTTCTTGGATTGGTTAATGTACTAGAAATTCCACAAAAGATTTTGGTTGGTGGTGAGGGAGGAGAGATGAAATCTCATTTAGGAGCTACATGAACATACGGGGTAGGTACCTGTATATCAGTAAATATCTCCTCTGAGAATATGAATAGCAGTAGCTTCGTAAATTAAGTATTTCTTGGAATACTTAATGTACTGGAAACTCCTCAAAAGAATCTGCTTTGTGGTGAGGGAAGAGAGGTGAAAGCTCATTTAGGAACTACACTTACGAACGCTGTTGGCAGATGTATATCAAGGAATATCGCTTCTAGATTAAGAAGAGCTCTTGCTTGTTAAGGTTAGTAGTTCGCGGAAAGGTTAATGTACTGGAAACTCCTCAAAAGAATCTGGTTGGTGGTAAGGGAAGAGAGATGAAAGCTCATTTAGGAACTACATGAACATACTGAGTAGGTAACTGTATATCAGTAAATATCTCCTCTGAGAATAAGAATAGTAGTAGCTTAGTAAATTAAGTACTTCATGGAATGTTTATTGTACTGGAAATTCCTCAAAAGAATCTGGTTGTTGGTGAGGGAAGAGAGATGAAAGCTAATTTAGTAACGACATGACCATACTGGGTAGGTAACTGTATATTAATTAAAATCTCCTCTGAGAATAGGAATAGCAGTAGCTTAGTAAATTAAGTACTTCTTGGAATGGTTAATGTACTGGAAGCTCCTCAAAAGAATCTGCTTTGTGGTGAGGGAAGAGAGATGAAAGCTTATTGAGTAACTACATGAACATACTGAGTAGGTAACTTTATATCAGTAAATATCTCCTCTGAGAATAAGAATAGCAGTAGCTTCTTAAATTAAGTATTTCTTGGAATGGTTAATGTCCTGGAAACTCCTCAAAAGAATCTTCTTTGTGGTGAGGGAAGAGAGGTGAAAGCTCACTTGGGAACTACACTCAAGAATGGGGTTGGCTGATGTATATCAGGGAATATCGCTTCTAGATTAAGAACAGCTGTTGATTGTTAAGGTAAGTAGTTCATGGAAAGGTTAATGTACTGGAAATTCCTCAAAAGAATCTGTTTCGTGGTGAGGAAAGAGAGATGAATGCTCATTTAGGAACTACATGAACATACTGGGTAGGTAACAGTATATCAGTAAATGTCTCCTCTGAGAATAAGAATTGCAGTAGCTTTGTAAATTAAGTACTTCTTGGAATGTTTAATGTTTTGGAAACTCCTCAAAAGAATCGGCTTTGTGGTGAGGAAAAGAGATGAAGCTCATTTAGGAACTACATTACCATACTGGGAGGTAACTGTATATCAGTAATTATCTCCTCTGAGAATAAGAATAGCAGTAGCTTAGTAAATTAAGTACTTATTGGAATGGTTAATGTACTGGAAACTCCCCCAATGAATCTGCTTTGAGATGAAAACTCATTTAGGAACTACACTTATGGAACGGGTTTGACAGGTGTATATCAGGGAATATCCCTTCTAGATTAAGAACAGCTGTTGCTTTTTAAGGTACATAGTTCGTGGAAAGTTTAATGTACTGGAAACTCCTCAAAAGAATCTCGTTGGTGGTGAGGAGAGAGATGAAAGCTCATTGAGGAACTACATGAACATACTGGGTAGGTAACTGTATATCAGTAAATATCTTCTCTGAGACTCAAAATCGCAGTAGCTAGTAAATTAAGTACTTCTTCGAATGGTTAATGTACTGGAAACTCCTCAAAAGAATCTGGTTTGTGGTGAGGGAAGCGTGATGAAAGCTCAATAAGAAGTACATGAACATACTGGATAGGTAACTGTATATCAGTAAATATCTCCTCTGAGAATAATAGTAGTAGTAGCTTAGTAAATTAAGTACTTCTTGGAATGGTTAATGTACTGGAAACTCCTCAAAAGAATCTTTTGGTGGTGAGGGAAGAGAGGTGAAAGATCATTTAGGTACTACATGAACATAATGGTTAGGTAACTGTATATCCGTAAATATCTCCTCTGAGAATAAGAATAGCAGTAGCTTAGTAAATTAAGTACTTCTTGGAATGGTTAATGTACTGGAAACTCCTCAAAAGAATCTGCTTCGTGGTGAGGGAAGAGAGATGAAAGCTCATTGAGGAACTACATGAACATACTGGGTGGGTAACTGTATGTCAGTAAATATCTCCTCTGAGTATAAGAATAGCAGTAGCTTCGTAAATTAAGTATTTCTTGGAATGGTTAATGTACTGGAGACTCCTCAAAAGAATCTGCTTTGTGGTGAGGAAACAGAGATGAAAGCTCATTGAGGAACTGCAATTACGAACTTGGTTGTCCGCAGTTTATCTGGGAATATCCCTTCTATATTAAGAACAGCTATTGCTTGTTAAGGTAACTAGTTCGTGGAAAGGTTAATTTACTGGAAACTCCTCAGAAGAATCTGCTTTGTGGTGAGCTAAGAGAGATGAAAGCTCATTTAGGAACTATATGTTCATACTGGGTAGGTAAATGTATATCAGTAAATATCTCCTCTAAGAATAAGAATAGCAGTGGCTTAGTAAATTAAGTACTTCTTAATGGTTAATGGACTGGAAACTCCTAAAAAGAATCTGCTTTGTTGTGAGGGTAGAGAGATGAAAGCTCATTTAGGAACCTCATAAATATACTGGGTAGGTAACTTTATATCAGTAAATATCTCCCCTGAGAATAAGAATACCAATAGCTTAGTAAATTATGTACTTGTTGGAATGGTTAATGTATTGGAAACTCCTCAAAAGAATCTGCTTTGTGGTTAGGGAAGAGAGATGAAAGCTTATTTAGGAACTACATCAACATACTGGGTAAGTAACTGTATATCAGTAAATATCTCTTCTGAAAATAAGAATAGCAGTAGCTTAGTAAATTAAGTACTCCTTGGAATGGATAATGTACTGGAAACTGCTCAAAAGAATCTGCTTTGTGGTGAGGAAAGAGAGAAAAAAGCGATTTTAGGAACTACATGTACATACTGTGTAGGTAACTGTATATCAGTAAATATCTCCTCTGAGAATAAGAATAGCAGTACCTTAGTAAATTAAGTAATTCTGGAATGCTTATTGTACTGGAAACTCCTCAAAGATTCTTCTTTGTGGTGAGTGAAGAGAGAAGTTAGGTCATTTAGGAACTACACTTACGAACGGGTTTGGCAGCTGTATATCATGGAATGTCCCTTCTAGATTAAGAACAGCTGTTGCTTGTTAAGGTAAATAGTTCGGGGAAATGTTAATGTACTGCAAACTCCTCAAAAGAATCTGCTTGTTGGTGAGGGAAGAGAGATGAATGCTCATTTAGGAAGTACACTTTCGAACGGCGTTGGCAGCTGTATCTCAGGGAATATCCCTTCTAGATTAAGAGCAGCTGTTCCTTGTTAAGGTAAGTAGATCGTGGAAAGGTTAATGTACTGCAAACTCCACAAAAGAATCTTGTTGTTGGTGTAGGAAAAGAGATGAAAGCTCGTTTATCAACTAAACTTACGAATGGGGTTTCCAGCAGTATATCAGGGAATATTCCTTCTAGATTAAGAACAGCTGTTGCTTGTTAAGGTAAGTAGTTCATGGAATGGCTAATGTACTGGAAACTTCTTAAAAGAATCTGGTTGGTGGTGAGGGATAGAGATGAAATCTCATTTAGGAACTACAAGAACATCCTTGTTAGGTAACTGTGTATCAGTAATTTTCTCCTCTGAGAATAAGAATAGCAATAGCGAAGTAAATTAAGTACTTCTTAGAATGGGTAGTTCACTGGAAACTCCTGAAAAGAATCTGGTTTGTGGTGAGGGAAGAGAGATGAAAGCTCATTTAGGAACTACAGGAACATACTGGGTAGGTAACTATATATCAGTAAATATCTCCTCTGAGAATAAGAATAGCAGTATCTTAGTAAATTAAGTTCTTCTTGGAATGGTTAATGTCCTGGAAACTCTTCAAAAGAATCTGCTTTGTGGTGAAGGAAGAGAGAAAAAAGGGAAAAGGTACTACATAATCATCCTGGGGACTTGCGTGAAGACAGCAGAGCAGCTGTAGTGCAGTAGCTCAGCTTCCTCCAGCACCGCAGATTTCTCACCCCGTAGAAACTTACCACTAGAAATACAACCAGCCTAAGTTCTAATTGTACAGGGATTCTGGCCAGGAAGGAAAAATTGACTTTCCATGACTGAAAACATAGATTCGAGCTCTGGGCGGTTTCCCACCATCCCGCCAGTGTCGGCGGCACCAGCACAGTGCCCATCACAGCAACCTGCACTCCACGCAGGTAAAGCACACTGCGGAGACCAGCCGGCGCCTGAGCACGGACAACCTGAAATCGCCGAGGAAGCGTGAGTACCCACGAAAGATATTCTCACTCACGACCACAGAACAACTCCGGCAAGGCAGCCCTGCCCCCACCGCCAGAACAAAGCACCATCTTTACCACTGGCATAGGGTCAGACCAGATTGGAACTAAAGCAGGCCTGGGAAAAACGAGGTCAAATTAGCCATCTTTGAAAAGGGCAAGAGGGACCAATCAGTGAAGCCAACTCCGCCCAGGAGAATGCCCCCTGCCCAGGTGGGAGGCATGCCCTGGGCCTCGGCTTAGCCAGAGGTGCCCCACCCTGCCGGCCGGAACTTCTAAATTTAAACCGAAAACAGCCACCAGCTCCCAGCGGCAGGGAAACACCAGACTGAGGAACCTGAGACAGTTAAATGGTCCAGTCACAGAGGAAGCCCAATTCCCAGCCTGAAAAGGAGCTGCTTTCCAAAGCCACCTCTGCGAAAGAGGCCACTCGGTACAGGTGGCAGAAGCCTTGCACAGGCAAGCACCTATCAGCTGGGTAAAACAGGCCAGAGGCGCCCCTCCCTGCTGAGTTCACAACCTATTCAAAGGCAGTCTGTAAAGGCAATGGCCCTGCAGCAAACAGAGGAGCAACCTGAATTCTGCCAAACCCAGAAAATCAGGAATATAGACTGCAGACCATCATAAGGAAACCAGAGACTGGGGAAAGACGACCCAAACAAAGAAGACTCCATTTTTTTCCTTTATCTTTTCAACATTTCTTAAACTTTAAAAAAAAATGCTTTTCAATTGGGAAACGTCGTCTTTTTTTCTTTTTTTTCCCCATGTTTTCTATTTTTACCAGTTTATTTTATCAAGTTGTTTTTTTCCTTTTCTGTTTGTTTAGGTTGTTCCTTTGCTGATTTTTTAAATTTTTTTCCTTTTTATTTTATCTTCTTTTTTAAATAATTTTTCTCTGTTGTGTGCATGTGTCTCGCACTATTTTACTTTATTTCTCTCTCTGCATTCTTTTTCTTTAAAACTTACTTTCCTATGAAGAACACATCCACTCTTTTCTGCTAACTCTCCATTATCTATCATTGCAACCTTATTCTCTCTACTGATTCTACTCTTCTCGACACTTCCACGTCATTGAAACTAAAACAAAATCACCACCTCCCCTCCCCAATACATTTTACTCTATTCTCTTTACTACCTCCAACTTACCCTCCTGACTTACTGCCTGGACCTATAGTCTTCAATGACTCCTGGTTATTGGACAGAGGGTATCCCAGCTTAATACAAGTGAATCAAAGGGGTTCATAGAGAAAGCCAGTCCTAAAAGATCTTAATATTAAAACAAGAATTGCATATAGGGTTGTAACAGTAAATAAGTAACTACTGAATACAGCGCGCAGGATCAGTTGTTATATTGAGATTGTATTCTTTAGGAACACCAAATCTAATTTTATAGACAGGTATACAGGGTATCTGTACATAATTGTGAACTTGTAAGATTTACACAACAGTGCTTGGTAAGTGCTGCGTTGGGTCTTAAACGGTGCTCACAGGTGCTGGTAGACTGGCATCCCCAATTCAAATGGGCAGAAGAAACACAAGAAAGATGGCAAACAATGAAGTCTTATCTCCCAGTCAAAACAAGCAGGAAGCAGAGCAGCCATTCAAAGACATAGAAGAGAACCCTCAAAATGCTCTACAAAGTCTACTGATAAACATGATAAATGAAAAGTTCGAATTTCTTCAGTCAATAATTCTAGAGCGTCAGGAGGCAAAGCAAAAATTAATGGAATATTTTATGGCATCCACAAATAGAAAGATAAATGAACTTCAAGAGTCAAATGAAAAGATAGCTAACCAGCTTAAAGATTTGAGAGACAACTCTCAAAACCAAAGTAATGAAGTTAATGAAGTAAAGAAGTCCATACAAGACCTAAGAAATGACATGGAAATCATCAGGAAAGACCAGTCAGAAGCAAAAGAGATTTGAAATCAAGTAACTAGCCTACAGTCCTGACTAACTGAAGCAGAGGATCGAATTTCGGGAGCTGAAGATTCCTTAGATACTATGGAGAAAGATCAAAAATCAATACAAATCCAGTCCAATCAACAAAACAGATCGCTAGAGGAGATTCAAGACACGATCAGGAAGCCCAATTTAAGGATAATAGGTATTGAGGAAAACTTGGAGAAAGAGGTTAATGGCATAGGCAACCTATTTAACAGAATACTAACTGAGAACTTCCCAAAAATCCAGAAGGAAAGGCCTATACAGATACAAGAAGCATTTAGAACCCCAAATCGACCAGACCAGAATAGGACATCCCACTGACACATTGTGATCAAAACAGCTTCAGCAGAGTGCAAGGAAAAAATACTCAAAGCTGTTAGGGAGAAGAAAACAATTTGATATAAAGGAAAAGCAATCAGAATTACCCCAGACTTCTCAGCAGAGACCATGAAAGCAAGGAGAGCCTGGAATGAAGTATACCAAACTCTAAATAAAAATAACTGCCAACCAAGAATTCTGTACCCAGCCAAACTCTCCTTCATAGCAGAAGGTCAAATAAAAGTCTTCCACAATAAGGAAAAACTGAAACAATATATCTCCACCAAAGCAGCTTTACACAAAATCCTTAAAGATGTACTATACAGGGAAAATAATCAAGATCCCAATACAGACAGAGAAATGAACCCTAATTAGTAAACATCAAATCAAGAAATGGGAAGACACAGCTTTAAACAAGACAGTGATAATGAAAGGAACAAACGATCATCTCTCAATCCTAACTCTCAACATTAATGGACTTAATTCTCCAATCAAATGACAAAGGCTCTTAAGTTGGATCAAAAATCAAGATCCATCTTTCTGCTGCCTCCAAGAGACACATCTATCCAGCAAAAGTAAACATCTTCTAAAAGTGAAAGGCTGGAATCAAACCTATCAAGCAAATGGCCCCCATAAGCAGGCTGGAGTTGCAATCCTAGTATCAGACAAAATTGACTTCAAAATAAAAAAGGTAAGAAGAGACAAAGAAGGTTACTACATACTAGTAAAGGGATCTCTCCTACAGGAAGATATAACCATTCTAAATATCTACATGCCAAATGCAGGAGCACCCAACTTCATCCAACAAATACTACTGACTCTAAAAACACTCATAGACCCAAACACATTGATAGTTGGGGACTTTAACACCCCACTATCACCTCTGGACAGATCAATACGCCAAAAACTGAACAAAGAAACCACAGAACTAAATAATTTCATAGACCAACTAGACTTAACTGACATCTACATAATATTCCACCCAGCAACAACAGATTACACATTCTTCTCCGCAGTACATGGAACGTTCTCCAAAA
The DNA here is from genome assembly GCF_023159225.1 of Perognathus longimembris pacificus. Taxonomy (NCBI): domain Eukaryota; kingdom Metazoa; phylum Chordata; class Mammalia; order Rodentia; family Heteromyidae; genus Perognathus; species Perognathus longimembris. The sequence goes on along the minus strand of NC_063166.1, from coordinate 35,869,338 downwards.
TAGATCACATCATAGGGCACAAAGAAATCTGTCCAAATTCAGAAGTATCAAAACCATTACCTGCATTCTCTCAGACCACAATGGAATAAAATTAGAGCTCAACTCAATAAGCCAACACAGAAAATACTACAATTCATGGAGACTAAACAACATACTGCTGAACCATCAGAGGGTCATTGAAGAAATTAAAACAAAAATTTAAATGTTTATAGAATTCAACCAAGTTGAGGACACAAAGTACAGCAAAGTACAGCAAAGGCAGTACTCAGAGGAAAATTTATATCTCTGAATACATACATCAACACACTGGAGAAACAGCAACTCAATAATTTAAGGAAGCATCTTAATTTCCTTGAGAGAGAACAACAGGCCAAACCCCACGTCAATAGACGGAAGCAAATAATTAAAATCAAATCAGAATTAAATCAATTAGAGATGAAAAAACTATCGAAAGAATCAACAAAACAAAGAGTTGGTTCTTTGAAAAAATCAACAAGATAGACAGACCCCTAGCAAACATGACCAAGAAACGAAGGCATCAGACTCAAAGAAACAAGATAAGAGATGAAACAGGTAACATCACCACAGAAATAACCGAAATTCAGAAAATAATAAGGGACTATTTTGCAAAACTTTATGCCAACAAAATCGAGAACTTGGAAGAAATGGATGATTTCCTAGAAAAAATTCATATCCCCAAACTCAAACATGAAGATTTAAACCTTCTAAACAGACTCATATCCAGTATTGAAATAGAAATGGCAATAAATGATCTCCCATCCAAGAAAAGCCCAGGTCCAGACGGATTCACTGCAGAATTCTACAAGGCCTTCAAGACAGAATTCACACCAATATTTCTCAAACTCTTCAATGAAACTGAAAGAGAACGTTCACTTCCAGTCTCATTCTATGAAGCCAATATAACCCTCATCCCAAAACCAGGCAGGGACTCATCACGGAAAGAGGACTACAGACCGATTTCCCTGATGAACATAGACGCAAAAATTCTCAACAAAATTCTGGCCAATCGACTTCAACAGGTTATCAAAAAAATCATACACCACGATCAAACTGGATTCATTCCAGGGATGCAAAGTTGGTTTAATATATGCAAGTCAATTAATGTAATCCACCACATCAACCGCAGCAAGGTAAAGAAGCACATGGTTTTATCTCTGGATGCGGAAAAAGCATTTGATAAATCCAGCACCCATTTATGGTTAAAGCCCTGAAAAAACTAGGATTCCAGGGAACATTCCTGAATATAATCAAGGCAGTTTATGACAAACCAATAGCAAGCATAACTCTAAATGGGGAAAAACTAAAGCCCTTCCCTTTAAAATCAGGAACAAGGCAGGGATGTCCACTCTCTCCCCTGCTCTTCAACATAGTACTAGAATTCCAATTAGGCAATTAGGCAAGAAGAAAATATAAAGGGGATCCAAATAGGAAAAGATGAAGTTAAACTTTCTCTCTTCGCAGATGACATGATCCTATACCTAAAGAATCCCATAGACGCTACCCCCAAGCTACTAGAGCTGATCCAAAACTTTGGCAAAGTTACAGGATATAAAATAAACCGTCAAAAATCAATGGCCTTTCTCTATGCTAACGACCCGAAGACCGAGGCTGAAATCAGGAAAGCAACTCCTTTTGCAATAGCCCCCCAAAACATAAAATACCTAGGAATAACCTTAACCAAAGAAGTGAAAGACCTCTTTGATGAGAACTTTAAAAGCTTGAAAAACAAAATTAAGTCAGAACTAAGGAAATGGAAAAACCTCCCATGATCCTGGATTGAGAGGATTAATATAATCAAAATGGCAATATTGCCTAAGGCTATCTACAAATTCAATGCAATACCCATTAATATCCCAACACCATATTTAGTGAAATAGGGGAAGCAATCCAGAAATTCATATGGAACAAAACAATCCTAAGCAGAAAGAACAGTGCTGGAGGAATTACAATACCCAACTTCAAGCTGTATTATAAAGCTATAGTAATAAAAACAGCTTGGTATTGGCACTGGAACTGGCCTGAAGACCAATGGAACAGAATTGGAGACCCAGAAATGAACCCACAGAGCTATGCATACTTAATCTTCAATAAAGGAGCTAAAACAATAGTATGGAAGAAAGATAGCCTCTTTAACAAATGGTGCTGGCAAAACTGGTTCAATACATGCAACAAACTAAAGCTAGATCTTTATATATCACCCTGCACCAAAATCAATTCCAAACAGACTGAAGACCTCGAAATCAAAACAGACACCCTAAAAACACTAAAGGAAGCAGTAGGAGAAACACTTGGGCTCCTTGGCACAGGACGGAACTTCCTTAACAAAGACCCAGAAAGGCTACAAATCAAAGAAAGGTTGGACAAATGGGACTTCATCAAACTGCAGAGTTTCTGCACAGCAAAGGACATATCTCGCAAGATAAACAGAAAACCCACAGACTGGGAGAAGATCTTTACTGGCCATTCAATGCAAAAAGGCCTCATATCTAAAAAAATATGCAGAACTAAAAAAATTACCCTCTTCCAAAACAAAACCGCTAAGAACCAATAGCTCCCTCAACAAGTGGTCTAAAGACTTACAAAGAGACTTCTCTGATGAGGAAATGAGAATAGCCAGGAAACATATGAAAAAATGCTCTACATCACTGGCCATAAAAGAAATGCAAATCAAAACAACATTGAGATTCCATCTCACCCCAGTAAGAATGTCATATATCAAGAAAACTAACAATAACAATTGTTCGAGGGGATGTGGCCAAAAGGGAACCCTACTTCATTGTTGGTGGGAATGTAATCTGGTTCAGCCACTCTGGCAAGCAGTATGGAGATTCCTCAGAAGGCTAAATATAGAACTCCCCTATGACCCAGCAACCCCACTATTGGGTATTTATCCAAAAAAACACAAACAAAATCACAGTAAAGCCACCAGCACAACAATGTTCATTGCAGCACAATTTGTCATAGCATGAATCTGGAACCAACCCAGGTGTCCCTCAGTAGATGAATGGATCAGGAAAATGTGGCACATATACACAATGGAATTTTATGCCTCTATCAGAAAGAATGTCATTGCCCCCATTTGAAAGGAAATGGAAGGACTTGGAAAAAATTATACTAAGTGAAGTGTGCCAGACCCAAAGAAACATGGACTGTATGGTCTCCCTTACTGGGAATAAATAGTACAGGTTTAGGCAAGTCATAGAAGAGCATCACAAGGCCCAATAGCTATACCCTTATGAACACCTAAGATGATTCTAAGTGAAATGGTCACCATGTTATGGAGACAATTGTTATATCACAGTTGTAACTACTTTCAACGTCTCATGTGTATCTGTAGCTTCTATTATTGATGATGTTCTTGTATCACCTTCCTGTGGTTGTACCTACACTATCTCTGTAATCTTATCTGAGTCTATTGGAAACCGGTATACTGGTATTGGACCTAGGAAATTGAAAGGAAATACCAAAATTGAGAGACGTAGGGTAAAAAAGGACAAACAACTACAAAAGAAATACTTGCAAAACTGTTTGGTGTAAGTGAACTGAGCACCTCAGGGGGGGGGGGAAAGTGTAAGGGGGAGCGGGGTATGAGGGACAATGTAACAAACAGTACAAGAAATGTATCCAATGCCTAACATATGAAACTGTAACCTCTCTGTACATCAGTTTGATAATAAAAATTTGGAAAAAAAATATAGAGACAACTGTCTCTAACTACCATCATCCAGTCCTTCATGATAGAACTCCTGTCTGAAAAATTCATCTTTCAAGATTTTATTATTTTGTGGATATCAAAGTGCACTTACAATACCAAGAAGCACTTGGACAGAGACTGTAATCACAAGAATGATGAAAATGCTGAGCATTCAGATACAAAAAAAGGAAGTTTTATAGGGTTGAACAGCTGATCAGTTTATACATGATCAGCTGATTCTGTTTTCATAAAGAAATACAGAATAGACAGATGCAGTAAGAAATAATGAGCCATCTAGGAACAGCCAGGATATTATAAACCTTGCAATTGTTATATCATGACCCATATTTCATTTTCTCACTAAGCTGTAGATTTGAAAGTCACCTTCTAGATGGCTACACTAGTTAAACCTGAAATTAGAGGAGCAGAGCACCCCTCTACCCACCTACTGTGCTACATGAGGAAGCATGGTGATCATAAAAATTTAGAGTTTGAGGAAACACTTTGATTCGTAAATTCTAAATCACTGTGTATCTGTGGCATCAAGCCTATCTCCCTGCTGGCATGCAGCAGTGCTCATTTTCTGGGGAGATGGAAAATTGCTTCAGCATTTTCCTGCTAGGCTGCTAATATCCACCAGATCACTCTTCCAAAGCAAGGCTGACAGTGATATGTCAAGTCACAAGCCACACTTCCTGCTTTTGTTTACATTGGTACCGCAGATTAGGGAAACAATTAGCTTCACAGTCAATCTGGTGATGAAAAAAATTATGAATTTGCCCCATGTGTTAGAAAAAGGAAAGTCCTTGTGGGAATGGGAGAGGGATCATGCAATAAGATGAGAGGAATGTGCTTTCTGCTTAGGATGACAAATTCTCACATCTGAGGCCATGAGCCCCAAACTCACTATCCTCCCTCATGTGCTGTCAAGATTTGGTACATGTCACCCACAAGAAAGGGACACATGAAACAGAAAACTCAGCTGCTCTTAAAGAAGGAGGGCCTGACAGCCCACTGAAAGTCTCTTCACTTGGGTCAACCACCTTTAGCTCTTGGGTCGCACCACGTCTCTGTCAGGAATGCATTCGGCTATTACTCTACACCCATTTGGAGACACTCAAGTCCAATAAAATGGAGATTCCAGTCTAAGCCCTTTATTGAATCCTCATAGTGATAAGAACTAGGACATTTATGCATGCCAGTGCCATTCTTTTTTAAATCATACCAGATATTATTGAGTCTCTAAGCAAGATAGCACAGGAATGGCAACTAAGTACCCTCAACTTGATTTCTATTCCACCAAATACACCAAAACACAACAGGATACACGAGATTCAATTGCGATGCTAAAGGAGTTTTATGTACTGGAATCAGAGATGAGTCATCTTAATTATAAACATATGTGTGGCACATCCCAGGGGAATATTAAATGCCACAGGAACGAGGATCTGCGGCTAGTAAATTCCAACAAGAAATGTAAAAGAGAGCATATACGTATGTATATGTACTAAATATAAGTATATACTTAATATATAAATATATTTATTATATTATATATAAACAGGGAGAGAGAGAGAGAGAGAGAGAGAGAGAGAGAGAAAACCAGTCACCAGTGGCTCATGCCTGTGATTCTAGCTACTCAGGACCTAAGACCTGAAGATTGATGTTAGAAGCCAGAACAAGCAGGAAAATTAGTGAGAAACTTATCTCCAATAAACTTCCCCCCTTCCTTCTGCAAAAGCAACAGCTCATGGATAGCACCCAGTACCAGCACAATATAAGCACCCACATACACACACACTTTTAAATAGTTATACAAAGTGGCTTCAGTGCAACAGTTAAAATTTAATTGGATAAGGAATGTTTACAAATGTTACCCAAGAATCTGAGCCCTGAAAGACAGGTAGGATGAGAAATCAACAGATGCAGAATTTGTTTGGACAAGGAGGTAACTCTGTCCAGCTGGGACAGAGGGCATGTGGAGAGGCAGAGGCTGCCCAACAAAGTAAGGCACAAACAGCCTCATGCTAATGGTAGGGGCCGGGTATATGGCCCAGTGGCAAGAGTGCTTGCCTCATATACATGAAGCCCTGGGTTCGATTCCCCAGAACCACATATAGTGAAAATGGCCAGAAGTGGCGCTGTGGCTCAAGTGTCAGAGTGCTAGCCTTGAGGAAAGGAAAAAGAAGCCAGGGACAGTGCTCAGGCCATGAGTCCAAGGCAAAGGACTAGCAAAATAACAACAACAACAACAATAATAATAATATTCCAATGGTAGAAAGGAGACCTTACTTAGAAAGGGAAGAATCCAGTGATCACATGGAGAAAGGTGGAGTAAAAACAAAGAAAATCTGGGTGAATGGTGGAGTTGCAATACTTCAGATTGAAAGTAAAAGGACTTCATAGATTCTTCCGTGTGTATAAAAGACAAATATACTTCATTGCAAACAAATACACCTCAAACTACTACCTCTATGAAGGATACAACAAGAAAGCCCAGGTTGCTTTCATGAACAACCCAGCCAATGCAAGGGCAGTTGAATGTGCCAATAGTGGAATATTCTATTTCTATTTTTAGAGGCCAGTCTTTACCATAATGTTAGCAAAATATTATAATCCAAAGCTTTGGTGGATCAGAAATATTACTATTTTTTGTTATTTATGGTCCATTTAAAAATGTAGTAACCTGATATCTATTCTACAAACACTTTTGTTTATTAAGAATTTAAAGTATTTATTAAGTCTATTAACTCTTTAAAGTCACAGGACAGTCTTTTCAACTTTCATATTAAGATTTTTTAAGCAATTGCTGGGTGCTGGTGGCTCACATCTGTAGTCCTAGCTGCTCAGGAAGCTAAGCTATGAAAGGCATGGTTCAAAACCAGCCCAGACAAGATAGTCCATGAAATTTTATCTCCCATCAACTATTCAACTATGGCACTGTGGCTCAAGGTGGTAGAGCTCTAGCCTTGAGCAGAAGAGCTTAGGGACAGTGCCCAGGCCCAGAATTCAGTCTCATGGCCAAAAGAAAAGTTTTTAAACAGTCACTGGAGAAAATACAAACTTAAAAGATTATACCTTATTGGGTAGCCACTCTATCACTTGAGCCATAACTCTAACTGTGCCTTCTGCTGATTTTGTTATTGTCCAGGAGTATGAATTCGAGTATCTTACATTGTACTAGGCTAGCTTGCTGGCTAGCTCTCCCCCTCCAGCCTGGATTTTTGCTGGTTATTCTGAAGGTAGAGTTTCTCAGACATCTTCCTAGGCCAGTCTGCAGTCATAGTTCTACAAATCTCATAAGTAGCTGGGATTACAGACATGAGCCACTGGTGTTTCTTTTATGAGATAGAATTTCACAAACTTTTCTGCCCAGGCTGGCCTTGAACCATGATATGCCTGCTTTCAGCCTCCCAAGTATCAAGGATCCCAGCCTAAGACCTAGCTTTGTATCATATTTTCAAAAGGGTTATATTATGCAGGTGTTTCTAAGACACGTACCAGATAATCCAGAGTCTTTTAAATCAACTAATAATTACTTAGACTAACAATATGGAAAGTGCTGTAGCATATTAAAGGTGATCCGTGCAACAGATAAACTAGTTACTCATCTTGTCAAAATAGTTTATATTCTTTGAAATCAGATAAATAACACGTATCAGTGGAAGGCCACATCGAGATAAAGTAAAGTTGGTTACTCAAACTACACATTACTCAAACTACTACATTACATATGTTTCTTCATCATATAAAATCTGCTCTTCAATTTATCTTGGAGTGTATATGTCTTAAAAATAATTTTCTGCCAGGTTCTGGCGGCTCACATCTGTAATCCTAGCTACTCAGGAGGTTAGGATATAAAGATCACTGTTCAAAGCAAGGCCAGACAGGAAACACGGTGAGACTCTTATCTCCAACAAACTACTAAAAGACCCAGAAATGGATCTGTGGTTCACACTGTAGATCACTAGCCTTAAGCAAAAGCAGCTCAAGGATAGCTCTCAGGGCCCAAGTTCAAGCCCCAAGACTGGCACAAATAATAATTCTCCTTGTATTTTTATATCTAGTGTTTGTTTTGACTTTGCTTATTTTCCATTCTCCCTTACTCTAGCTGTATAGAATAGATAGGGGCTCTAGCCAACACTGACTGATTTTGTAAAACTTGTTAGCTCAACACAAGATTTGCCGGGAAGGCCTTTTCCAAACTTTCTTCATCCCCTCTTTAGCTTTATCAACAGTAAAGTCTACTCACCACAGCAGATGCTACCTATTCACCCATAAACAGAATTGATATGTAGCTATGAATGCTAGCCACTTAGATGAAGGGAAACCACAGTGTTCAAAACATACTCCATTGCATATCTCTGGCAGACTTCTTGACCTATGATTTTAACACTTTATAATTGTCCCAAGAGAATTAATTCTACACATTTATTCCTTCCAATCACTGGTTACCAGGTAAAGAGCAGTAACAAGTAAAGTTTCCTGAGATGATGGCAAAGGCAAAAAAGGCTAGGAAGGACACAATGTCCCAAAGCACTAGTACCCTAATTGCTTTCTGCTCCCCCTAAGTCAGCTCTCTTTCTAACAGAGACCACAAAGTGTTGCAGATAAATCTGTCTCCATTGTGATGAGAAAAACATGTTTGCAAAAATCCATAAAATGACTCACTCCTGTCATACCCACACTTAAAATAATTTACAGTTGAAATCCTTAATAATGCTGAAAATGTCTAGGGTGCATCCCTGAAGACTTCTAATGTGTACATTTGTGAAGACTGTTAGATTCAGGAGATGAATCTGGTACTTGAACCTAGGAAAATAAAGTACAGCTCTTGCGCTGAACATTAAACACTTCCCCAGACAGCATTTATAAATTGTAATTAGGGACTCAATCTATACTAAGGAAAGGCAATACTTTAAATGGGGTGCAGACAGTTAGAAGGTCCTGAAGCATTAGCTTGAGGATGTGATCTGTACAGACATGTATGAGCCTTGATTCGTCTTCTATCACTCACCTTTATGATGCTTGACATTTTGTAAATGAATCATAGAGAAGCTTCAAAGACTTCAAGGGCCCTTAGTCAACTAAGTCTAAGAAAATGTTCCAACAGATTTCATTAATTCTGGTCATGGTGGTAAATAAGTGTGCATTTTACTAAAGTGTAGGAAAAGAAATTGAACTGGGAGACAGATGGAAAAAACTATTCCTTTTTTGTTGTTTTTGCTGTTTTGTTTCCTTTGGCTTATCCCCTGTTGTCACTCTTTCTGATTTCGGTACCCTGTGTCTTGTATATACCTTTATCTGATTTGAGGAAAGTAAGGGGAATGACAAAATGGTGAGACATAGGACAAAGGGTGAACCAATGCAACAGCAACAATTACAAGACACTACATTGGAAATGAACTTAGGGCGGGGGAGGGGAGAGTTGGGGTGGTAAAGTGGGCGAAAATGAGGGAGAGGTCACAGTGTTCAACAAGAAATGTACTCATTTACCTTAGTTATATAACTGTAATCCCTCTACAATAAAATAAAAATTAATTAGTTAAAAGAATCATCTAAAAGTGTTTCATTATCTGTTCAGCACCAGTGGCTCATACCTGTAATCTTACCTACGCAGGAGGCTGTAATCTGAGGATAAGGTTTCCAGCCCAGGCAGAAAAGTCTATGAGACTCTTCTCTCCAATTAACAACCCAAAACAGCCAGAAGTGGAGCTGTGGCTCAAGTGGTCAAGTGGCAGCCTTGAGAAAGAAAATGAAAAACCTAATGGACAGTGCCAAAACCATGAGATCAAGCTTTATTACTGACACAAAATTTTTTTTAATTATTTTGAACCTTTATATTAAAGCAATGATTATTTTTAATCGTGTTTCTGAAAATGGCTTTATAAATGATAATGAGATATACTTAGTATTCTTTTCTGCTTAGAAACGAAGTTGGGATATGAACCTATGTTTGACTTTTATGAGCCTATGCCTGACTTTTAATAGAAACAACCAACACTTTGATAACTGTAAATCAATCAAATAATATAAATAAATAAATGGCCTGGAGTAGCCATTTGTAGCATGTTCAAAATTCTCTGGCCAGTTAGTTCCTCTCAATCACATATCACAGGTTGTACCTTCTTGCTTCTTGGAAGGTGGAATGGTTATGTGACTTGATTTGGTCAGTGAAATGTGAGTTAAAGCAACTGGAAGTCACTTAGGGGATTGAGCATTTAAAAGCCAGTGTGTAATTTACCATGATTTTTCTGCTCTCTGCCCAGAATGACTGAAATGCTGAAGAAGAAGGTTTCCCTGATCCTCTAAATGCTAAGGAAAATATAAAATAAATAAACAAAAACGAACTGCAGAAAACCCCCAGCTGACCCATTACCTAATATATATGGAGTCTCAGTGAGAAACACACCTTAGTTGTTTTAAGCTGCTGAGATTTGAAGGACTGTGGTTTATTGCAGAATAATTTAGCCTAGACTAGCTGATGGATGTCTTTCTGTATGAAAGCACAGAGATTTCTAAAAGGCAGATAAATCAGCAACCAATTTCACAATTACTGGCTTCTATGCCATTCACTTTACATCGTTTATCATCAATGTCCTTCTTCCCTGGTTCTTTTCACACAACTGCACGTGCTCAGGCTGGTGGTGTGCTACATTCTTGATTTTTCTGTGCCTTTAACATTTCTATTCAGTTCACTGACACCATTGCTGAGAAAAGGTATCTTTTCAGCCTCCACTATGGCATGCATGGTACCTTTCACTCCACATACTTTCAGGAAAACAAATCATAATTATCAAATTTAAAGCCTCAGTCTTTCTTTGCTGCCATCTTTGAAATGTTTCTTTCCTATTCACTGTGATCACTATCCTGAATCCTTACAACACCTTCCACTTCTGATATCCTATCATTTGGTTTGTCTTTGTTGATTCTTACATCTCCACATATTTCTTAGGATTTTTTTTTATGATCACTTACCTTCTTTCCATCTCTCTCAACAAACGTGTTAATTAGCCTGGTGCTGGTGGTTCACACCTGTGCCTCTAATCTTAGCTACTTGGGAGGCTGAGATCTGAGGACTGCAGTTCCAAGCTAGTCTGGGCAGGGAAGTCTGTGAAACTCTTTTATCTCCACTTAACTCCTGAGAAAAAGCCATACGTGGTGCTGGAACTCAAGTGGTAGAGTGCTAGCTTTGAGCACAGAGAGGCTCAGCAACAGTGACTCGGCCCTCAGTTCAAACCCCAGGACTAGCACAAAACAACAAAATCTTGTTACTTGTACAGCTTGGACACTTTTGTGCAGCTAGTTTTGCTGCACTGTTACTGCAATAACTGATGGCTCCAACTTCATATACACACTGTCCTGCAGTGATGACCCACAAGCCCCACCCCTGCACCTCAGGCCTCACTCCTCCACATACTTTCACAGCCAACCACAAACATTGCCTGGGCTTGCCAAGATTGAAAGCACAAGCTAAAGGCCCCGGAGGCCTGGTTTGAGGCCTACCCTCACTGAAGCCACGTGAGGAAGGGCCCAAAAGAGCAAACAGGGAGGCAGGCAACGCTTCTCCACACACTTTCACAAACACCCCACACCCATGCCCTGGGCCCAACCTGCCAGGAAGCTCAGCTTACCTCTGCTTATCTCCTGCAGTTGACTCACATGGTCAGCTTGGTGCACCTGGGTCCAGCCTTCTCCACAAACAAGCCGCATCTGCGCATGGTCAAGAGTTCCTCCAGGCTTTCCCACACAGAAAAGCGGCTGCTGCATGATGGAACAGATATACGGAAGCCCAGCCCAACCACTGAACCACACTGAACCTGACCAGCTTTGTAGGACTGAACCAAATGACAGGACAGTCCGAGTAAGGAGCTGCTTCCTAGCCTCCTGGCAAGTCCGCTGGTTCCAGGCAGAACCGACCTAAACCAGTACATAGCGCCGGCCACATCACTTGACCTCACACTTCCTCACCTTGCCCCTCCACTCTTGTTCTGTGTTGCCCCATAAGCCCTGCCCCTTCACCTCTCACTTCCTGTCTCTTGCTCCACCTCTTTCATGCTGATGCCCCATAAGCCCCACCCATACTCTCAGTTCCACCCTCTTGCCCCTCCCCTCTTGTGCTGTGCTGCCCGAAAAGCTCCACCCCTGCATCTCAGACCCCACTCCTCCACACACTATCACAGCCAAACACAACAGTGGCTTGGGCCTGCCAAGACTGAAAGCATCAAATAAAGGTTCTGCACTGACTGGAAGCCGGCTCTGGAGGCCTGGTTTGAGGCCTGAGGCTCACCAAAACCACTTCAGGAAGTGCCCAAATGAGCAAACAGAAGTGGCAGTCTGCACTTCTCCACACACTTTCACAAACACCCCAAACCATGGCCTGGGCCTGCCAAGACTGAAAGCCCCAGCTAATGGCTCAGCACTGACTGGAAGCCTGCTCCAGAGGACTAGTTTGATGTCTAGCCTCACCAGAGCCACTTAAGGAAGGGCACAAACAAGCAAACAGAAGAGAGTGAACACGCTTCTCCACACACTTTCACAAACACCCCACACCCATGCCCTGGGCCCCACCTGGCAGGAAGCTCAGCTTAGCTCTGCTTGTCTTTGGGAGTTGCCTCAAGATCACCTTGGGGCACCTGGGTCTGGCCTTCTCCACACGCAAGCCACATCTGTGCATGGTCAGTGTTCCTCAAGGCTTCCCCACACAGACAAGTGGATGGAATGGGTGTACAGAAGCCCAGACCCACCACCAAACCACAGGGAGCCTGACCAACTTTGTAGGCCCAAACACAACTAACCGACCCTCAGACAAAGAAACTTCTGGCAGGTCTGCTTGTCCCAGGCAGAACCAACTTAAACCAGTTCAGCCTTCCGGCCACACCCCTTGACCTCTCACTTCCTCACCCTTGCCCCTCCCCTCTCATGCTGTGATGCCTCATAAGTCCCGCCCCTGCACCTCTAGCTTCCTGGCTCTTGCCTGGCCTCTCCCATGCTGTGTTGCCCACAAGCCCTGCCCCTGCACCTCTAGCTTCCTGGTTCTTTCCCTACCTCTCTCTTGCTCTTAGGCACCACAAGCCCCTCCCCTGTACCTCTACCTTCCTGTCTCTTCCTGGACTCTCACTGACACCCCATCAGCAGACCTGCTTCCCTGCCTGCCTAGCAGAAGGCTTTTACTCCAACCCAGGGCCTGGTGCAGGCCAGCCCACAAGCCTTCATGGTCTCTCCTGCCCGAGAACTGTACAACCCACTGGCACAAGCAAGCATGGAGCGTCACAGACACTTGTTAGGGACAGCTGTAACAGGGAGAGCCTCTCTCCACAAGTCAGTCACCCTCCAACACCAGTGGCTGCACACATGCATTCATATACCCATCTGCCATCAGTCAAGTGTGCACCTGATACACAGCCTCAACATTCTTTTCTCCCCTGTGACACTTCTGAATTGAGGTCCCAGGACAGACTCTGCTACAGGGAGTAGCTTATCAAGAAAGAGATAAATGGCTCTTCATCTCTAAAGAATCAGGCATGAGGGGAAAGAGTGACATCCACTCACATTCTTTCCCACAGTGCCAAATGAAACACTTTGCTAGAGTGTGCTGCTTGAGGGACAACGCTTCCTCTGATCCACTGGAGACATGTTGGCTTCTATGTACTATGGGGAAACCTCCGTTTCTCTCATATCTCATTAATCTTTCACCTTTCAAAGTAGATACATGACATATACCTACAAATGCATCCCTTGGCAGGGATAATTTACTCTGATCACTCTACATTCAAGTGGGTAAAGGGGGAGCATTATAAGGTATTCCTTACCAAAGAAGGTATTTGGAATGCATGGCTATCAAGACTCACGTGAGCCACATTTCTGCCTTTTACCCCTAATGTCAACACCCCATGCCAGCAGGAAGCAGCCAGACAGTCTTTGTCCTTTTTCATAGCTATTAAAAGGCTGGAATGTTAAGGTCTGTCCTGGAGGGCTTGGAGCAGGTGCCCCCACCACATTAAGTCTACAAACAGATACCTGGGTAACAGCAGACCTGGAGGCTGTTATCTCCCCTTCCCTGAGGTCACATCTTAATCCACCTGGCCAAACCCCCTGACCCTGCCCTAGATAAGGCATGGCTGGGTAGGGGTCACTCCTTCTCTCCCTTCTCTCCCTTTTCTCTGGCCCTGGATCACCTTGGCAACAGGCCAGCAGTTCGGTAATAAACTTTCTCTCCTGCCTGAATAACAACAACAACAACAAAGACTGATGTGAGGTTGTAACATAATTCACATGCAACACATAGATTCCTATGGGGTGAAGGGAATAAGGCAATATTGTCTTCAGTCAGTACTGAAGAGTTAGAGTAGGATGCTGGGCAGACAAGCACTACCTAAAATAAGAAGGCAGGCGTTATGGGTTAGAGGGGGACCTTGGTTCACTTGATGAGCAGACTAACCGTAGGTCTAGAGACATAATCCAGATAAGATGCGAAGAATCCTATGTTCCCTGTAGCAGAACAACACTTTAGCAACAACAGGAACAAATATGGTGCTTCTGTCATAGTGTGCCTATGAGTCTCATAGAAAAGAATGCCCAGCATGAATCATTCAGGGGAGATCCAAGAGCTGCTAACTGGACAGCCTACCTCACAGACTAAGCTTCTGAAAAACTTCCCACAGCCTTCTAGAAAAGGCATCTCTCTGTCCACCTTTTTAGATGGAAAGCTGACGAAAACTCGGGAAGAATGGGTTCATGTTGGAGGTATAACTCCCCTCTGCCCAAAGTAATTTCCTTAAATACCCAACTAGCAGCACACTTGCAACAAGCAACTGGAGTGCTATATTGACAAGGGGCCCTTTTCTCAGAATTTGTGTGTTTTATTTCACCTCAGCTCCTGTCTCGTGTTGGCCATTAAATTGCAAGTTGCCCAAATCTGATAGCTTTTGTGTCTGAGCTTAGGACAGCCATCTGAAGAGATGCCATGAGCCTGGGAATGGGTGGGGCTCCTTTGTTCGTATGTATTTGCTGCAGGCCTCATTACCTAACATCAACTGACTTTAAGTAACATTACATATTTATGATCAATTTTTAAACACGTCAAGCAGGTAACTACTGTAACAACTTGGCAAATTTTCCTTGCCAAGGAGAATGTATCCATCATGCTTATACTATCTCCATTGAAGGACTTGACGTATTTAAAATTGACAGCTCTATTTCCAAGGATTTGTGCAAGATAACTGGGTCCTTGTATAGAAAACTTATTTCTAAAGATTACTTTGAAAAGCTCCAGCAATAAACCAGAAAGGGGTCAATGTTTGAAAAATATGTACAAGTTACCTCTATTCCAGACAATGCCTTGCTCAGGTATTTGGGCCCAAGGATCCTCTAATTTCAATGGCCCTATCTACCCGGAGGAGGAAGAACAGCACTGTGTATGACAAACACGATCTCAGCCCACCATGTTGGGGATACTTGTATCAGGGCCAAGAAATCTCAGGGAGCAGCCATGTTCAACTGCTGTGTCTGTCACCCTAAACAACTTTTTCATCTTCAACTATTTCTCATTTGTGCCAAAGTACTTCAGAACAAGAGTCCACAAGACAGAAAAAGTACTCAAGCCTGCCGGGCCAGCCGGCAGGGAAACAGGAATCCTGACTGAGGGGCGGCGGGGATAAGGAAAAGGAAAAATAAGGCAAGAGAAAAAAGACAAGAGACAAAGATGGGGTACGGGAGGTCTGCAGCCATAAGGTTGAACCTCAAGACTACAGCAACAGTTTATTCCAACTCCCAGCTTATATGCAGTTTTGGAACCAGGGAATAGCATAGGATTGTTAAAATTCCAGAACATAAAGAGGCTTTGAAGTTTGCAACATTTGATTACAGTAGACACAGGACAAGGTTGATTAACATAGGAATCTACTCCAGCGGACATAGCAAGGTGGGGACATAGCAAAGCAATTCCGGATAGTGGCTGTCCTTGCCTTTAGCATATCCTGGCGGTAACAGCACAGCCAGAGGTGATAATGAACCTAGGTGCAGGTTTGGCTCCGACATCTTGGCGACATCGGCACAGCCAGAGGTCAGGATGAGCTTAGCTGCTAGCTCGGCTCCCGACAGTTCCCCTGTCTTTTTATTAAAAGAAGCGAACCCGCCTGTCTTAGGTGGGGTGAGTACCTCAGCCTGCCTTACCCGTCTTAGGGAACAACTTCAGAGCAGTGCTGAAGGCCCTGTCTTAGGTCGGTCTAGGCTGGCACTGCCTCATACCCGTCTCTGGCTGCGGTTCCTCTCAGGGGAAATTCATTTACTTGGAGCTTGACCTTATGCAGCTGGCTGGCTAAACTCATGAAAGAGTTTTGCAATATGCGTACAATGCAAGGAAGGCATAGGAAAGCCATCAGCAAGTATCCCGGGGCCGAGCAATGTCATTAGCAGCCCCTTAACGTTAGTTAAGGAAGGGACATACTGTTGAAGTTGTTCAAACAGTTTTTTTGCTGTTTCTGCCACTTTAAAGTCCAAAGGTGGAGCTTGTTCTAGTCCGGCTATTTGTCTATGGAGTTGAAAGAGATCTAAGGACAAGTTATTATGGTGCCAAATACCATTTAGATGTGCTACAACTTGTTCCCAAGGATAGCTCGACCCATTATACTTATGGAGGGTCACACAAATAAAGTCAAACCCAGCATGACAGCGCACCCGTTGCAAAGTTTGTAAGGCACGAATTTGTTCTCCCAGAGACAACAAAGATTCATACAAGGCTTCTAATTTTTGTTCTACCTTATCATCAATCCTGCCTTGAAAGTGCAGGGCTTGCGTGGTATTATGAGCAAGCTGATTAACATGGTGAGCTGTCTGCACATTTTGTGTTAAAGCCACAGTAGTCGCTACAGCAGAGGCAGCTAAGGAAATAAAGGCTAAAATTCCTGCTATTAATAGCCCTACAAATCGTCTAGGGCGCATAAGTTCTTTTAAATGTTTTAACACTTGAATACCTGTTTCTTCATACCAAGCTTCAGATAAGTTTACAGGAAGCATAACAAATGGTGGTTGCTTAATAATAATTACAGAATCAGTAAGACCACTATACAAGCAATTTGTAAAAGAACAGTTAGTGCAGGTAACATTGAAATACATGGCTCCTATAGAAATATTAAAAGGTCCATGCATAATAGCATAAGGGGGTGTTACACAACTCATAATATTTTTAAAGAAGTAGAAATGGGCCAGGAGATATTATTCAGAGCAGCCACTAACATCCAGACATGGCGTTGAGGGCATCCATTCATCCACCACAGACCTGGGTTGAACCTGTTGGTGAGATTAGCTCCAGACCAGTCCATCAGCTGAGAATTAGTTCCTGAAATATTGGTTATAAAAGGGTGATCATGTCTACACTTTATGGGGTGCAGTTCTCCCGTGGATTCTACAATTTGAGAGGAGTTGATGCAGCGAGGTATCATGGAGGATGAGGTAGAATTGGCATGTACAGGAAACCCAGTAGGCAATGAAGTCATTTGTATATTACATACTTGACTATTATCAGGAATCCAAATTCTATAGTTTATGGATTGCATTACAGTACAGCCTGGAATATAACTGTTGGAGTCAGTTGTAAAGCATAAAGGGGTTCCAATGCCAGAAGCTGCAAAATCTCCCATCTTAATGTGTTGGACAAAAGTGTCTGGAGCTGTACCATATGCTGATCTGTTGACATGGATGAACACCTCAGCTCCCTCCCAGGTCGCGGGGTGCACAATCGGTGGATCTGGCACGTAAGCCCAGTGGGTCAGCGCTTGTACCATTCTGATGAGTTTCCACAATGCGAACACAACGCTCAGGTAGCCAGCGGGCATCATTTTCATCCTGTGAAAAAACACAGACATGTCCTCGACCCCATGTCAATACCGGATCGGGCCCGTGCCAAGCACTTGTTAAAGGATCTTTCCACTTAACTTGAGCAAAAGCTCTTTGCTCTCTCTTTTCCCAGAACCGCTGTGCTGCAGAGTGGCCATTGCAATCCAAATTTTAAAAATTTAGTATGAATAAAGTATGAGAAAGTATATTAACAGGAGAGAAGGGGTATAGTTCCCCCCTTTTAATTTAGAAATTTGGTGTTTTAGCAAACCGTTGGCCCGTTCGACAATTCCTTGACCATGAGGATTATAGGGACTTCCTGTAGAGTGAACAATTTGGTAAGATTTGTAACATCCATTTGCCAAACATGGTTGGCCACTCTCGGGGGTTAATGCCATTGGAGGGCACAGGCAGGAAGATAGCACAGTTGGGACAAGTTTTTTTACAATTTAACGAGCAGCCTCACGTGTGATATGAAATTGCTGACATAAGGCACGACTGTTTTGATGGTGGGAAGCATGTGATTGCTTTGCCAAGTCAATTTGAGAAAGAAAAATTTGGGTATCCTCATCTGTAATAGCATTGTCCTCACTTAATGGTAAGAAGAGGCAAAGTGAAGTAATTTGTTGGAGGGACAATGATGTGAAATTGTGCCCACAAAATTGGCCCAAGCAATGGCTCAGGAATCACAATGAGTATAAAGCCATTTTTGCTGTTGTAAAGTATAGGGGATATAAATAACCTGTGGATCTCGTCCAAGATACTTACAAGATTCCACACGGCACATATGGACTAAGGTGGCTACCAATTCATAATAAGGAATTAATACTTTTGAAGGAGTAGCAGGCAAGGAAAGCCACAAAAGGGGTCCCTTCTGCCAGAGGACCGCTGTTGGAGAATGAGGTGTAGTTAAAATATAAGCTTCCCAAGGGGTTGAGTAATCTATATAATTTACATGTTGGGAAGAAATGGCAGAATTTACTATGCTCAAGCCTTTTGCTGCTTCAGTTGTCATTTCTCTGGGAGATGTAGGGTCCGGGTCCCCCTTCAACAGACCAAACAGAAGGAAAATTTTGGCCAGTAGAAGAGAGAGCCCATGCTACAAAGCTTTGACGCAAGGTGGGGCTGTTCGCCATGCCTTGGGGTAACACTAGCCAATGGTACCTTTTCATGGGTTCTTTAAAATTTGTAGAGGGGACACTAAATGCAAAGCGTTTGCAATCTTGAGGAGCAAAAGGTATGGTATAAAAACAATCTTTTAAGTCAATTATAATTTTGTATGTATTTTGAGGAATTGCCATAGGAGAGGGCAAGCCCAGTTGTAATGCCCCCATAAGTTCCATGGTGGCATTCACTCGCCGGAGATCCTGTAGGAGTCTCCATTTGCCAGATTTCTTTTTAACAACAAAAATAGGCGAATTCCATGGGGAAGAGGCCCTGGGTTTGATTCCCCAGCACCACATATACAGAAAATGGCCAGAAGTGGCGCAGTGGCTCAAGTGGCAGAGTGCTAGCCTTGAGCAGAAAAAAGAAGCCAGGGACAGTGCTCAGGCCCTGAGTCCAAGCTCCAGGACTGGCCAAAAAAAAAAAAAGGCAACTCTGATATCACTCAAAGTATTCCAGGGGTGAGCAGTGTTAAGTATATCCATATCATTCAGTCACAGCATTCCTTTTTTAAGCACAGTAGCATAAAGCAAATCAAACTTCCTAGCACTTGAAAATAAGAGTCATTTGGCATTCTCACATACAGGGGTCAGAAACCATTCCTCTCTTCCAAGAACACCACAAAACCCAAGAAAGAGAAACAATCTTTGGTTGTCTCACCTCCACTCTTATCCCTCAGGCTGAGGGTAGGGCGGGAGGGAGCAGTACATAATTTGGTCTCTAATTTATCACTTCTATTTTCACAGTCATAAATTACTTCTTAGGCTTTAAAACAGGATCTTAAAAGGGCACTGTAAGGTACTTAAATTCCAGTAACTAAATTCAGATGTATGAGACAATTTCAAATCTATATAAAAGCTTCCTGTTTCAAAACTTTCCAAAAAGGAATTGTAGGAAATTTGTACAGAAAAATGCTATAGAAATGAGGTTAAAATGAATGCATTAAACTGATCTTTTCAAGGGTCTCAGTGTACAGGAAGTAGTCCATCAATCCACGAAGGAGACTAATACCATAGTTTCTCGTGGTTGGTCAGCTATTACAATACCCAGTAGAAATGGGAATCATCTTCATCAAAGACAAACAAAACATTCAGTGGTTCAAAGTCCCATTTTGTTCCCTACACAAAATGGAATTGGTTAAGGCAGGCACCATTATGGAAACACGGTACATGTAAGTACACAGAGAGAGAGAGACAGAGACAGAGAGACAGAGAGACAGAGAGAGAGGGAGAGAGAGAAACTAGCAAATGCTTCTGGAAAAACTGACCCAAGGCATACACAAGGCCAAGGCAGAGTGAACAAACAAAGCAAAAGTAAGATGCTTAGAGGGGGGGAAAGCATACTTGAGGCATAAATCCAAAAGAAAAACAAAAACCATCTATTAGGTACATAGTCAGTGCAAGGTCATTTGTCAAAAGTCAGTAGGAACAAACTTGAAGTGGCTGTCTTACAGAACTCAAGAGGCAGCATTGAATTGGGGCTGTCAAGTGAAGGAGCTCTAATTTGACCCTCCTGAGACCCAATTCCAATTAGCACCACAAAAAGAAAAGGCATTTTCACATGGTGCTTTGGAGCAGATCTTACCCTCTATGTCAGTGTCAACTGAAACACAAAACTAAAGGGACTTTCTCAAGTATGCTGTCTATTCTAGACAAAAAGCCAAGAACCTTTTAGACCCAGCCTTTGAAGTGTATCTCTAGACACTAAGTGGGCAATTCAAATACTGAACACTGCCTTTGTCTGTTTCTTCCATGACTGCTGGTTTGCCTTGGGAAAATGGAGAGCTACCATTGCAAGCTCTGTATCACAGTCTGGAAAAAAGTAATAATAACCAGCTAAAGATATTTTGGTCTCAATGGTCAAGCACCAAGCTATGAAAAGTATTCATCTGTTAGTGATTTCAAATCTGGCTTCCCACCTAGGTTTGTCATCGCTGAAAATTCTTTTTGGAGTTGCCTCAAATCTATACTATATTGGTATGGCTGCCTCAACTGCAAAACTAACTCATGAGAAAATAAGGTCTGTTAGGGGGAATCAAGAGAGTTAAAAAGGGACACATCTTTGGGGCTCCTCTCTGAGTGGAGAGTTTTGGTACTTTCTTCTAGGGCTTTCTTTTTACTTTCAAATACACATAATTCTGTTTACCTCAAAGTGGGTAAAGAATACAAAGTATAACTTGGCATTTTAGCTGAGAGTCACAAAGAAACAACTAATGTTGGAGGGGATGTGGCCAAAAGGGAACCCTACTTCATTGTTGGTGGGAATGGAAACTGGTTCAGCCACTCTGGCAAGGGTATGGAGATTCCTCAGAAGGCTAAACATAGAGCTGCCTTATGACCCAGCAGCCCCACTTTTGGGCATCTACCCAAAAGACCACAAACAAGAACACACTAAAGTCACCAGCACAACAATGTTCATAGCATCACAATTTGTCATAGCTAGAATCTGGAACCAACCCAGATGCCCCTCAGTAGACGAATGGATCAGGAAAATGTGGTACATATACACAATGGAATTTTATGCCTCTATCAGAAAGAATGTTATTGCCCCATTTGTAAGGAAATGGAAGGACTTGGAAAAAAATCATACTAAGTGAAGTGAGCCAGACCCAAAGAAACAGGGACTCTATGGTCTCCCTCATAGGGAATAATTAGCACAGGTTTAGGCTAGTCACAGCATAGGATCACAACAGCCCAATTGCCTTTATGAACACATAACATGATGCTAAGTGAAATGAACTCCATGCTATGGAAATGAGTGTTATATTACTGTTGTAATTACTTTCAACATGCGATGTGAAACCGTAGCTTCTACTATTCATGATCCTTTTGTATCCCCTTCCTATGGTTGTACCTGCACTATCTCTGTATGTTATCTGAGTACATTGGAAACCAAGTATACTGGTATTAGAGATAGGAAATAGAAAGGGAATACCAAAATCGAGAGACACAGGGGAAAAAAGACAAACGACTACAAAAGCAATACTTGCAAAACTGTTTGGTGTAAACCAACTGAACAACTCATGCGGGGAAAGGGAAAGGGGGGGAAAGAGGGAGGAGGTAACAAACAGTACAAGAAATGTATCCAGTGCCTAACGTATGAAACTGTAACCTCTCTGTACAACAGTTTGACAAAAAAAAAATTAAAACAAGAAAGGTACCACTAGAAGCTGTTGGGGTCCTCAATACATTGAGCATAGTCAAAACCATCAGATAAAAATTTAGAAATCAGATAAAAATAAAACAAAAATTTTAGTCTTCCTTCTCACACTTTTAAAGACTAAATATTCCTCTGTTTGTATATTAATCTACTCAACTATTCCCAAAACAG
Organism: Perognathus longimembris pacificus; assembly: GCF_023159225.1. NCBI lineage: Eukaryota > Metazoa > Chordata > Mammalia > Rodentia > Heteromyidae > Perognathus > Perognathus longimembris. The sequence continues at coordinate 35,847,293 of NC_063166.1, read as the reverse complement.
GAAGTTATTTATTCATTTTTCCTAAGGATTTCATTTTTGAAAGAGCTTCACTTTCCTAGGAAAGTAACCTTCAATTAATTTCTAGCCATGGAATAGATATGTATAATTCACACAAAAACCAAGGTACAGCTTATACAGGTGGAAGAGACAACCCAGATCTAGTCCTAAAAACATCTGCAAAATGTCTAGTTGTGTCTAATATCCTTTTGTTTTACACCTTTATGAGGCTGTAACATGTACCAGGATTTTCTAACTCCTTCAAAATTATTTTTAACTTTCACTTCATGTTCTTCCAATAATCTTTTCCAATAAGTCAAATTACACTTCTCTTAAGTAGTTACATTAGACTACAAAGGTTCAAAGTCCTTCTAGTTGTCAAAAAGTTCTTCTAGTTCATTTATTCAAAAACCATTTACTAAACATCTATGAGGGCCACTCATTGGTGCTACAAAAAAGGAAATAAAATATGCATTTCTTGTCTTTAAAGAAGCACACACAGAAACTAGAGAAGGACTTGAATTAAAAAGGAAAGAATCTTAAGGAAGACAGTGATAATGCTTCTCCCATAAACTCTAAAGGCTCAATGGATGCAGGGAAGAATGAAAATGCTGATGATATTACAAAGTAGAGTGATGTGTTGGGTTCCATTGTGATCCCCACCAAATAGTGATGTACAAGTTCAAGTGCCAACCTGTGGTGTAACTTCCTTTGGAAAAAGGGTCACTGCAGACTGTGTGAAGGACGCCAAAGCAAGATCATTATATATTCACCAGACAGAAGTTAGATCAAAAGCCAAGTTTCCTTAAAGTAATAGAAGACCCAGAAAGAAGAGGAGAAATTCAGGGTAGAAGATGCTGTAAAGAAATATGCAGAGCCTGGAATCAGGAAACATCTAGTTCTAGAAGAAGCTAGAAAAGGCAAGGTAGGATTCTCCCCTGGAGGGAAGAGAAAGAAAGCCCCTCATTCTCAACTGACTGTCTCCAGAATTAGGAAAGGAAAGACCTCTGTGGTTGGGAGTCACCAAGCTTGTGGTCATTTGTCACTGAAGCCATGGAAAACTGAAGCAAGGTGTGAATTTCCCAGTCTAGGAAAAGAAACATGAACAAGGTCAAGTTTCTGTGCTGGAAAATTGTATTCCCCTCTGAAAACACAAGGGATGCAATGTCAGAGCGTCTGCATTGGCCTAAATCAAAAGTCCCATCTGTCACTGCCTCGCTGTGTCATTTGGATCCATGCCTCTCCAAGTCTCCTTTTCATTATCTGCACAGTGAATGAGATTGAGTAGGAAAATGTTGAGAGTTGATTATCTAGCATAAACAAAACCTCAACAGCCTACAGAACCACCCACCCAGCTGGACACTTGGAGATCACTGGCAAAAAGCTTCACTGGAAAACACTGAAATGGAAACCTCACATTAGCCTAGAGGCCAAAATGGTTATTCCAATGGACTTCTTCCTGGATCAGCCCAAATCCCAGACCCTCTTCCTCCATTTTGAAGCAGAATCTTTAGACTAAATGCAATGGGCACCATCTGCTATCAATACAGCTGCACACTTTCCAGCCAAGATGAGTTTCAGGCCAAGAATATCTTGTGAGCTAACAGGAGGTGACAAGCCTGGCAGGACAAGAATTCTGCCTGCAAGATTCACTCAGCCTGGCTGACCAGCTACATGCTAATGAGGATGTGCCAGAGTTCTCAACCAAAAAACGATTTTTTGAATAATTTAAAACTTTAGATCTTCTCCCAGTCTGTGGGCTTTCTGTTTATCTTGCAAGCTATGTCCTTTGCCATGCAGAAGCTCTGCAGTTGGATGCAGTCCCATTTGTCCAACCTTTCTTTGATTTGTAGCTTTTCTGGGTCTTTGTTAAGGAAGTTCCGTCCTGTGCCAAGGAGCCCAAGTGTTTCTCCTACTTCTTCCTTTAGTGTTTTCAGGGTGTCTGATTTGATTTCGAGGTCTTTAATCCATTTGGAATTGATTTTGGTGCAGGGTGTTATATAAGGATCTAGTTTTAGTTTGTTGCATGTGTTGAGCCAGTTTTTCCAGCACAATTTGTTAAAGAGGCTATCTTTCTTCCAAACTATTGTTTTAGCCCCTTTATCAAAGATTAAGTAGGCGTAGTTCTGTGGGTTCATTCCCGGGTCTTCAATTCTGTTCCATTGGTCTTCAGGCCAGTTCCGGTGCCAATAGCAAGCTGTTTTTATTACTATAGCTTTATAATACAACTTGAAGTTGGGTATTGTAATTCCTCCAGCACTGTTCTTTCTGCTTAGGATTGTTTTTGCTATTCTAGGTCTTTTATTATTCCATATGAATTTCTGGATTGCTTCCTCTATTTCATCAAAAAATGGTGTTGGGATATTAATGGGTATTGCATTGAATTTGTAGATAGCCTTTGGGAATAGAAAGCCCACAGACTGGGAGAAGATCTTTACCGGCCATTCAACGGACAAAGGCCTCATATCTAAAATATATGCAGAACTAAAAAAATTACCTTCCTCCAAAACAAAACCGCAAAGAACTAATAGCCCGCTCATCAAGTGGGCTAAAGACCTACAAAGAGACTTCTCCGATGAGGAAATGAGAATGGCCAAGAGACATATGAAAAAGTGCTCTACATCACTGGCCATAAAAGAAATGCAAATCAAAACAACATTAAGATTCCATCTCACCCCAGTAAGAATGTCATATATCAAGAAAACTAACAATAACAGTTGTTGGAGGGGATGTGGCCAAAAGGGAACCCTACTTCATTGTTGGTGGGAATGTAAACTGGTTCAGCCACTCTGGCAAGCAGTATGGAGATTCCTCAGAAGGCTAAATGTAGAACTCCCCTATGACCCAGCAACCCCACTTTTGGGTATTTATCCAAAAAACCACAAACAAAATCACAGTAAAGCCACCAGCACAACAATGTTCATTGCAGTGCAATTTGTCATAGCGAGAATCTGGAACCAACCCAGATGCCCCTCAGTAGACGAATGGATCAGGAAAATGTGGTACATATACACAATGGAATTTTATGCCTCTATCAGAAAGAATGTTATTGCCCCATTTGTAAGGAAATGGAAGGACTTGGAAAAAGTTATACTAAGTGAAGTGAGCCAGACCCAAAGAAACATGGACTCTATGGTCTCCCTTATTGGGAATAATTAGCACAGGTTTAGGCAAGTCACAGCAGAGGATCACAAGAGTCCAATAGCTATACCATTATGATCACATAAGATGATGGTAAGTGAAATGAACTCCATTTTATGGAAATGATTGTTATATCACAGTTGTAACTACTTTCAACATCCCATGTGTATCTGTAGTTTCCACTATTGATGATGTTCTTGTATCACCTTCTTGTGATTGTATCTACACTATCTCTGTAATCTTATCTGAGTATATTGGAAACCGTGTATACTGGTATTAGAATTAGGAAATTGAAAGGGAATACCAAAATTGAGAGACAAAGGGTAAAATAAGAGAAACAACAACAAAAGCAATACTTGCAAAACTGTTTGGTGTAAGTGAACTGAACACCTCAGGGGGGAAAGGGGGAGGGGGGAGGTGGGTATGAGGGACAAGGTAACAAACAGTACAAGAAATGTATCCAATGCCTAACGTATGAAACTGTAACCACTCTGTACATCACCTTTATAATAAAAACTTAAATTAAAAAAACAACAACTTGAGAGCCTGACTTGCCAGGTAGTACAATTCTTTGTGCAATTTTGACTGTAGTTGAGTCTACTTTTGTGGGGCTAGTGACTATAATCTGCTTACTACCCAAATTAACTGTATAAATGATGCAAAAGACCAAAGAAACATGTTAATCTTGTGAGGGAAGACAGTGAAAGCAAGGCTGGACTATAATGTCATGGATTGAGTAGTCCTTTGAATGCATATATATATATATATATATATACATATATATATACATATATATGTATATATATATATATATTTGTTTGTTTGTTTTTACAACACTGGGGTCTGTGATTTGTACTTCAGGTCTTATATTTGTTCAACTTGCTTGCTCAGCTAGTGCTCTAGCACTTGTACCATGCCTCCAGCCTATTTTGATTTTTGCTGGTTATTTTGGAGATGGAAGTCATGCATAATTTTTTTGCCTAGTCTTGTATTAAAATGGGGATCCTCCAGATCTCAGCCTCTGGAGTAGCTAGGATTATAGTCAACAGCCAAAACCATCCAGTCAATTGCAGTTTTTTAAGTGAGTATGTGAATTAAAATACAAAGAAAGTATTTTAATCTTTGATAGTAGGGTTGAGATAGGATACTCATATTTCTGGAGTACAGCCTTTTATTTCTTTCCTAATTCAGTCATTTATGTAAGTGCCTTTTTACTATGTGGTAGATAATGCCCTTCTAGGCACATCCTTATGCCAATTGTTCAAATAAGGTATAACAAACACAAACATCTGAAACATTCCAAAACACATGCATTTGCCAAGTAACCTCATCCTAAGGAATGAAGACTGAATGAAGAGCTTTTCAACTTTTCTAGGTAAATTAGGTCTACAAAATATGCCTCAAAGTTTGGTTTTGTTTGCTGTTTGACCCGGGACTTAAACTCAGGGCCCATGCACTGTCCCTTATCAGGTTAATGCTCTACCACTTGAGCCACAACTCTACTTCTGGCTGTTTCCTGGCAAACTGGAGACAAGAGTCTCATACACTTTCCTGCTGGGCTTGCTTCCAACAGTGATCCTCAGGTATCAGCCTCCTGAGTAATTAAAGTCATTGTTGCCTGACTCTGACAGGTTGTTCTCAAAAACAAAATGCTTCACTTTGAAGAGGGGAAAGTTGAAGAAAATAATTATAAGCAGAACTTTTTACCTAGATGGAGCCTGTAGAGAAAGAGCAATAAATAAAATCTGGAGCCAAATAGATTCTGAGTTTCATGTGACCTCACAAAGTATTAGCTAAGAAGAAGTAGAAAATGGACTCTTCTCCCTAAGCCTTAGTTTCCTACCTATATCATAGACTTCATAACACCTAGCCATCCTGCCTCCCATGAATTTTGAGGCCTTAGCAGATTAGTAAGCTATCAGTCATGCACATAGATATATATTCATTGAAACTCACATTTCCTTTGCATGTTTAGAAAGGAAAACCAACTAACAAACAAAACTTTTTGAGCATTTCACTACATTGTATCTGCCGCTGTCCACAGGAATTCAGGAAATCTCATCCTCCCTTCCTGATCTGAAGGCACAGTAAATCTTCTAGTCTGGTGACAGGAGGTGCTTCAAGGTGATGGTCACCACCTGTGCCTCAGTCTAATAAACTAGAATCTCTGAGATTCTTCTGCACTGGCAAGAGACACCAGGCCCTCCAACCAGTCATAACCAGTCTTGTTGGCATCTTGGCAGTCTGTTCGTCCTCCCCCTCTGCACCTGACATGACAGCTGTTTGGGCAGCTTCCACAAGAGCTGCTGGGTTCAAAGCCTGGTGCAGTTAAACTCTGCATGCCCCCACCCCCACCCATCCTGCCCATCAGGGTGATCTGAGACACCTGAAATGCACTCGTGATCCTAAACATTTGCTCCTCCATTGGTTGCTTTGGATTTCAGAAACCAAACTCCCCAATAGAAACCTGGCAAGCCAGGGCAGAGAAAAGTGGTGTGCAGATGAATTGATTTATCATGATATGATTATGATCTGTTTCACATATCTCATTATTTGGACTAAGCAGTCTCAAAGGCCCCTTAATACCTGAATTACTGATTACTGGCTGCGTTATAAATCTGTATTTGTTTCCCATCTCCTCAAAATCAAATCTGAACTTATTGTAGCTTTATTTTTTTGTTGTTAGTACAGTCTTGTGGAGACTAATAAATCTGTAACAACTTAAATATCTATTAGAAAAGTTTACCAAAATGTTGCTTTATTTGTAGACAAAAAGTACTGTGCATGTTTCTTGCCATTTGACTGACAATAAAATCTTGATGCATCAAGATTGATTTCATCTGAAATCAATAGGGATTTCTGCTTCCACGCTCAAAGATGGCAAAGCCAGCCTATTATGGAGAGATTTACATATATTAATTATAATAGAAGCCAATGTGCCTTGGGGAACCATGCTGCTTGGGGAAGCTGTGAATTGTTCTCTAAGTGTGCATAAATAAATCTAAGTTCATAAATATGTTAAGATGGGAATGTCTTCATTTTAATGTGCAGGCATAGTATTTTCTCTGAGAATTCATTTTGAAATGAGAATCCTGAGACTAACTGGCACCATCTTGGCCATGTGGTAGGTGATATGGAATTGGTTTGAACTGGTGGCATCTTGTCTTCATGGTAGAGAAAGGTGAAGTCTCACCCCCAGGTGATGGCCTGCCTGAGTTCGAAGAAGCAGAGGTAGGGATTTGGACAATAGGTTACTGTACCAGTCATTCATGTACCTTGAACTCATGAGACTCTTAAGCTCCCTGTGAGCCTGCCCTGTGTGCCTGACCCTATTTAGGTCCAGACGCCATTACGCCATGCATCATGTCTCTTGGCTCTCCTCTGGTCATCTTGCTGTCCCACTTTAGCTTTCCATTGGAATTGATCTGGTTTGTCATTTTTCTGCTCTTTCTTTCCTCTCCTACTTTCATGGTTTAGTTTTCTAACAGTGTTAAGTGTAGTTAAGCTGGCTACAGGTCTTTGAGATAAGAGTCCACCTGCAGTCACTGGCTTTCTAATACAGACTCCCAATTTGACCTCTCAAAATGTGGCTTCTATCTTTTCTCCTGACTGAATTCCCATACAACCATTTGGAGGACAGCAAACTAGGGAGATTAAACTGCAGATAAACTGCTTACAGAGGTCAACTAATACACTCAAACAATCCTAATATGACTTTGGCACAGTGGTCTCAAATACAAGCTGCAATGGGCTGAACTCTGAAGCCCAGATGGTCAAATGTATACTCATCCTGGCTTTTAGTTCTCGAGGTCTACTGCCTACATATTGTAGAAAATATTGCTTAAAAAATCCAAAAGAATATTGAATCATTCATTTATTTACTCCTTGAGATCTTACTTGTCCCATATCCTCTTGGCTACAGTTTTCTGATTTGTATAATTAAATGGTTTAACACAGAGCACTAATTCAAGTGCCAAGCATGGAGGGAGAGTGTGGGGTGATACTTGTGAGATACTGAACAGTCACATATTTACTTTTTATGTTGAGGGCATTTTTTAAAAAACATCTTCTTTTTAAAAGCTATTTCCAACTGCACCATACATTGTTATTAATACAGTTATCATGGTGTATTATTGATCTCTTGAGCTTATTCCTTTATCTATCTGAAATTGTGTAGTCTTTGGCCATCTTCCCCATTACCACCCCACTACACCCAGTCCTTGGAAACCACTATCCTACTCTGTGTATTAGCTAAGCTTTTCTAGACTGTACATATTACTGAGATCAAAAGGTAGCTGACAGTTCTCTATCTAGCTTCTTTCAGTTAACAAAATGTCTTCTACATTCACCAATACTGTTACAAATAAGAAGATGTCCCTGTTGTTCTAGTTAAGTAGATTTTCATTGTGTACAAATGCCATCTTCCTTATCCATTCATCCACTGACCGATGCTGAGCTCCTGGCTACTGTAAAGAGTGCTACAGCAGGCATACCTTCAGTACACTGATTTGCTTTCCTGTGGATAATTACCCTGTGATAGCCTGATGGATCATAGGATAGCTGTAGTTTCGATTTCCTGAGGAATCTCCACTCTTTTCTAGAACAGCCTCACTCAAGTATATTTACCATATTTCAAGTCTGTTTGTTGTTTTAAATTGTGCGAAGAACAGATCGAGAAAATGTGAGCAGGAGATTTGTTCTTCATTAAATAAGAGAACTCAAAGGTTAAACTACAGTACACAATTAAATTGATTTCATCACTGTATAATTGTATTGGGCAAGAGACATTCTTTTGCTTCGTGGTGGGGTGTGCTTATTAGCAGGCATGAGACTCTGAGTTCCAGACCCAGACAAGAAAAAGGAAGGAGGCAGAGAGAGAGGAAAGGAAGGAGGGAGAGAAGATAGGCAAAGGGGAGAGAAGAAAGAAAGAAAAGGAGAACCAAGGCAGTAAAATGAGGAAAGAAAAAGGGAGTAAAAGGGGAAGAAAAGGAAAGAGAGGGAAGAGGAGAGAGGAGAGGAACAGGACTTTAAAAAAATATCAACATAACTGTTTAAAAATAAACACTTGATCAGTATGACAAAAGTGTGGCCAATTTTGGAGGTGAATGGGTGTTTCTGGCAGTTCACAGCTGTATCTAACTGAAGCACTAAGACAATTTAGATAACACAATATACAATTTATAGAAATATTCCTATTAAATAAAATGGGATTGACAGATGTTTATAGAGTTCCCTCACTTTATAAGCAAGTGACTAAGGCCATACCACAAGGCCATTAGAATTAAAGGCAAATTTAGAGCCCTAGTGTCTACTGTAGCAGGTGTTAGGATAAGTGACAAATTTGCAGCCTGAGAATTTCTTGTATTTTAAGGCAAACTGATGACTCATTAGCCTTCAAGTTGCTCTTTGCAGAATCAGAACAGTAAATGTCATGGTACTCATGCACGCATGCGCACATGTGCACACACACACATGCACACACACTCACATAAAGAGAAAGCTAGTTTTATCCAAGCTTTCTTGTGCCCACTTCACTGCTCATTATTCCAAAAGTTTTTGTTTTTGTTTTTTGTCTAGCTGTCAAGAATACTGAAAAGAAGCACTGGCCTAGTCACCTTTATACCACACAATTATTCACATTACCATTAACCCTATAGGAGAGAAGTAGCACCTATGATACCATCCCTTGTCACAAATAGGAGGCTTTAAAATTAAGTAATGCTGCCTCTACAGACATCTTCATCATACATTAAAGATTCTGATTCTTTGCTACCACACCCACCTGCCACAGATCTACAAAGAAGCAGAAAAAAAGGAGAAAGAAATATGAAGGACAAGAACAGGAGAAACTATAACCATAATAAAGACTTCGTGCCCACACAAAATGACATCCAGAAAACAATTTCACAGTCTCTGCTCATCATAACTCAAGCTTAAAAGTTTGTCTAACTTCCCTAATCTTCCTCCCCTAGTCTGAGTGAGTCCCAGTATTAAAAAGTCATTTGCATAATGGTGCTTATATAGAGCAAGCACTGGTTTCCTTCTTCATCTTTGAAGGATCAAAATAGAACAAGCAGTTTGGTTTCTCCAGGGCATCTTGAAAACATTAAAAGTTTTGAATGCAAAAAAAAAAAAAAAACTATATACCATAAAGCATTCTTTGTCCTTAGAAATAAAGGGTAAACCTAAAAGCATTTGTTTTTTTCAAGAATACACAACACAATGGATTGGATGTGTTTCCCTAGTTGGACGTATTCAGGATCGCTCTGGGATTTCCAGTGTGCCAGTTGAAATGGCACAGGAGAAACTGGTGTTTAAACTGATTTATGAAACTCTTATTACTGATACCTTTTAAAGCACACAGTAGCTTTTTAAAGATATGAGTTGAGCCCTGGAAACTTCTTCAAGGGTTCCTCCACAAATTTCTTTGGAAGCCTGATTCATAAAGAAAACACTGCTGTCTAAAACTTAGCTTGGAGAACACAGTGTTACCATTGTCTTGAACTTAAGACAAAGGAAAGCATACATTAGCCTTCTTGGCTCTAGACTTCCATGGCTGAGCCAGCATATGGCTTTCATCCAGAGAGAAGTTTTCAAGGAATTTTGCTTACAAGGAAGTGCTAAACCAGGTATTTTAATTAACATAGTTACTTTGTTGCTAAATGAATCTAAGGCTTCCATTGACAAAGATTAACTCTCACTTCCATAAATCCAAAATCCCCTTTGGAGATTCCAACTCTGGAAAGAGAGAGAGATGCATTAACACTCCATTAATATCTTCCTTGGAAACCCTCTTTTCAATATGTTATCTCTTCAACATTTCCTGAATCTGTAATGAAATTCTTGTGCTGGCATCTAACAAAAGGATTGTGTCCAGACCCTAATGAAGTGTGAGACACCAAGGTAAGACCCAAGTCCCCTGCACTGGCTCTTAGTCGGATATACAATGGTACTTTTCTATGTTAAATTTAGTTCCAAAGTGATAGTCAGTAGCTCTAAGACTTAAGGAGTTCCAGAGTTCCAGAGCTGCCTGAACAAGCCAATCAGAATTCTCCTTTGTAAGTCATAATAAGCCCAATGCTGAGGTAATTTCCATTTGTGCATCCTTCCCTAAAGAGGGAGACTTCCTGTTAAGTGGCATTCTGGATCACAAACTCAGGGCAAGGTGGTGGAGTTGGGGGGAGAGATCTTTGAGGTCACATAGAGCGGCTTCCTGATCAATGTTGGAAACCCTGCCACCATATTTCTGCCAAGTGATCCCCACTTAGAGATGAGGAAATCCCCACCTCCCGAGGTGGTTCATTCCTAATTCAGCAGCTCAAGTAATTCCAGAGTTCTTTCTTTAGTGGACATTAAGTCTTTCTCTTGGGGGAAAAAAATTCACTTATTGAGCCAGATTCTGCCCTCCAAGCCCCCGCCAACCCCAGAACAAGATGAATCAGTGGAAAATTTTCTCTGGCATAAGACTGATTTTGTTGTTCTGCAATCCAAAGGTTTGTAGGAAAGAAGAGAGTGCTATGAGTAGCAAAGAATCTTAAGATAAAAGAAAGTCCTCTTAAAAAGCCTTTATAAAAGTGTATGTGTGTGTCCTTAGAAGAAGAAATACCAGAAAGCACAGTGCAAAGCACCATCTGCAAACCAGAGAGGGGCCCCACTCAAAATCAACCCTGCCAGTCCTCGGTCTGGATGGCGTCCAGCCCTCAGAACGATGAGAAAATCAATGTCTGCTGTTTTGCTTTAAGCTGCCTAGTCCATAGTATTTTGTTATGGCAGCCTAGATGAATAATACAAGGTCTACCAGTTGCCAAACCTACCAAATGTATGAGTAAAGAATGCCAAGGAGGCACTCATGTGGAACTTTTCTAATACCTCCTACTTTCTGGTGTCCAATGAGACTAAAGAGAACCACACTTCACAATCTCCTTGTTCTGGCCCACTGGTTGTTAGCACCAGTTCATGTGACATCCCTTCATTTCTTCTCTACAAATCCAGAGATTCCCTGTTCTAATGCTCTACCAGCTGAACTGCAGGGAAACAAAACTTTTTCTACTCCATTCTTCACTTCTTAATTTTGCCTATTTGTTTCATTTCTCAAGTACTTGCTACTATTTTTTATTGTCAAAGTGGTGTACACTTCATACATAAGGCAGTGAATACATTTCTTACCAAACTTGTTACCTCCTCCCTCATTTTTCTCCCACCTTCCCTCCTCCAATTCCCTCTTTAGACTTTTAATGTAAAACTTTGGAGGTGCCAAGTGACTCACACTTGCAATCCTAGGTACTCAGGAAACTGATATCTGAGGATCATGGTTCAAAGCCAGCCTGAGCAGGAAAGTCTGTGAGACTCATCTCCAGTTAAACAACACACACAGACACATACACACAAAAAAAAATCAGAAGTGGAGCTATGGTACAAGTAGTAGAACACCAGCCTTGAATGTAAAACCTAGGAGACAACACCTAGGCCCTGAGTCCAAGGCCCAGTATCAACACATACATACACACGCACAAATTTAGAAGGAATAATTACATGAATGTTAGACATTATAGGGGGGAAAAAGAACTCTAGTGGTTAACAGTACATGGGAGATAACAAACAGTGGGGTGAATGAGCATGGGAAAGCACAATAAAGAATCTCTAGCCTTAAAGTATACTTTGTGAATGTAAGCTTGCCTTCTCTTTTATAGCATTGTATGCTGCCTATCAAAGCTGACACAATTAAGAAAGGAGGGTGGGAGCATCCTAAAAATCCCACCATGTAGTCTCAGGCACTGTTGTAAATTAATCCAACAACCTCACCAATATAATAAAAGCCCTTCCTGTTCCTCTCCAGAAGGGTAGCGCATTCCATAGTCTGAAAAATGTGATGTGATTACTACACAGTAAAATGTAGAGCACCCCACCTGGGGACAATTCTGAGCCCCTCTAAACAAGTGTGGCAAGGAGAAACATTTACATAATGTGTGCCTTCCAGATGTAAACAGTCTCATCCCAGGAGCTCATTTGATTTGGGAATGTTTCTGACCGAAGTCCAAGGTCAGGAATTCAACATCAGCAAATGTTTTACTCTATTCTGTGGCCAAAAACTCAGCTCAAGACTATGTTCATCTATCTCACAAAGTCAAACTGTTGATGGTCTATGGAAACTGGTTTGAAAAATAAAGTGAATCAATGCAATTTGATCACTCTTAAAGGGAAAAAACAACTCTTAAGGATAGATGATGAGTGATCATTGGCATTGTTATTATATAAAATGTAAGGCAATTAAGATTTCAATTATTTTCAAAGTGGTTGAAATTATTGCAATGGATACTACATCTAGAGACTTGTTCCTCTGTCTGAGCTGCAGGCATACCACACACTTTCTCTCCCTCTTCACATCTTCCTCCATTCCTACTATTTCTCTCCTCACCCTCCTTCTTTCTCTCCAGTCATCCTTTGATTATCTGTGGGGAATTAATTCTAGAAGTCCATATGAATACTAGAATCTAAGATGCTTGAGCCCTATATATAAAATAGCATAGTACTTGCACAATTCACAAGCACCTTCCTGTATAGTTAAAAATCTTCTGTAGGTGATAACACTTCAAACAATGTAAATGCAGCCAAACCCAAAGAAACATATACTCTGTAGTTTTCCTCATTGGTAATAATTAGTACATGTCTAGGATAGCCCTAACAAAAGATCACAAAAGCTCAATACCTATGTACATATGATCACATAAGATGATGCTACATGAAATTAACTCCACGATATGGAAGCAAGCAGTTTTTCATTGTTATTATTTTTAATGTACTATGTGAAATTATTTCTTTTTTTAATCTTCCCTATGGCTTAGCCCCTGTTGTCACTATATTTCATTTTGTTACCCTGGGTATTTTATATATGCTTGTCTGAATTAGGGAAGGGAAGGGGACATCAAAATGATGAGACAAAAGGTAAAAGGAAAACCAACGCAACAGCAATATTTACCCAAAAAAAGATGTAAATGGCATGCATGTCATTTTTAAATTGTGTTAAACTTCAATAAAATCCTGGAGGAGGTATCATCTGATTGTCAATCTCCTCTCTTTCTGAGATGACCCACTTTCACCTCTGAAAGTACCTTTTCTATTCTAAATAAAACTGTACTTGCATAACATTTAGGGTGTTGCTTTAATTTTCTTGCCAGATACATGAAGCAAGTATGAAGGTAGCTGCTCTGAACTCTGTGGAAATTCTGCTTCTCTTTTCCTTACCTTCTTTCTCCTCTTTGTCCTTCTTCTCTTTCTTTTTAGTTCATCTTCCATAGGAAAAATGTAGAACTATGTTGATAAAAATTCAAATATTTCTTCCTAATATAAACAATTAGTATTAGTCCTATATTAAGTACTGTTGGACTGCAACAATAGGTTAATAATAGAGATAATCTACTTGCCTAGCATCCACTAGGCCTCAGAATCCATTCTCAGCATGTGTTCACAAGGGTGCTGGTATACAGACACACACACACACACACACACACACACACACACACACACACACACAAAACCAGGATTTGAATTCAAGGCCTATTCCTTCTAGGTAACTATCACTGGGACATATCCCTTGTCATATATGTTTATATCTCTCTATAGGGATATAGATATAGATACAGAGAGAGATGTTTATCTATATATACTATAGATAGATTATATATACTACATATACTATATAAACTACATATATAATTACATATGATGTAGTATATGTAGTGTATATATAGATATCTATAGTATATATATTTATGTATAGTATATGTACATATATGTGTAGCATATCTATGTATCTATATATAGTATATCTATAGATATACAGATAGATATAGTTACGGATATAGAGATATAGCAAAACCTCAAAACACACTATTTGGATAGTCATTGTTCCAGACTGCAATCCTAATCAGTTCCCAAATATTTGTAATGCTCTTTGCTCTGAAATATTTTGATTTCACTCTTGATTAACATATTATTTATAGATAATGATAGATATTTGGAGAAGGATCCCCTAATAGGTGCTTTGAGAGACCGTGAAGGAAAAATGTATGCTAGACCCTAAGGACTGACTCTGTTTAGTGGCAAGATGAATAGGGGCTCCAAAAAGAGGCAGCCATGTAGCTTAATTGGTAAAATGTATCTCAGTGAGTCGAATTTGACCCCATCTGGAAAATACATGCAGATGGAGGAACAGGGAATAGGAATGAATTTGAGCATCAACAGTAGACAAATCAATAAGATGACAAACAATACAATTGAAAAGTTAACACATGCATTTTATACACTTGCACACCACCCAACTTATTTACTAATAATTTTATGAGCTAAATGTAGTTTCCTCATGTAAGAGAAAACATGGGTCCTTGTCTCTCAGTTCCTGACTTACTTAGCATAATTTTTCCAGGTCAATATCATGCTTTCTCATGAATGAATTAAATTCCAAGACAATCTACTATCACATTTTCTTGATCAAAGAAAGGTTGAGTAAGGGAGATTGCATTAAACTGCAGGGATTCTGCATGGCAGATGACATCGTTAGCAAGATAAATAGGAGGTGCACAGATTGGGAGAACATCTTCACTAGCCAAACAGACAAGGGCTTCATATCAAAAATTTACCTAGAGCTGAAAAAATTAAACTCCCCAATAACAACTCCTCAAAAAACAACAATGGCATTCATAAGCAGGCTAAAGAGTTAAGAAGAGATTTCCTTTTTTAGGAATGTTCACACATTTATTATAACTCCAAACTGAAAAGCAGACATCAATAACAGAATTCCTACATAGTCACACATTGCTAAATGGAATACTGTGATAGATGGCAATTCAACAGAATGAATTACAGCTCTATGAACAACCTAAACAGCCTATGGATTAAAACAATGTTAAGCAAAGGCAGAAAACATAATAGATTATGTATTACACTGTTACATTTGCATACAGTTGAAAAGAAAGAGTAAAAATAAACAATATGTTCCTTAGAGTTGGATGTTTGTGATAAAACAATAAAGAAAAACAAGGAAATTGTTCTCATGAAAGTTAGAATAATGGCTACTTCTAAGGCAGAGGGAAAGGCCAAGGTCATTAGAGGGTATCTGGGGAGCTAGCAATAGTTTATTTTTTGACTTTATTAGTTTCTTTCTTCATAATACTGTACAATACTACAGTATTATAATCTATTATGTTTTCTGCATTTAAAATATTTGACAATAACATACCAAGAGTAATTTGATATACTGTAGATAACATAGAAAGGAAAGAAAGTTTGCCAGATTATGTAGTCTTTGTCAGTAGAAACCACTGGTATGGGACAATCACTGATTAGTTTCTCATAAGTGCTCACTTTCAAGTGTAGATGTGCTAAACCCTATTCAAATACTCTTTTGTGTTATATATATATATATACATATATATTAAATAGAGTATACAGATATCTATCATAAATTGACAAACTAGGTAAAGAACTGTTGGCTGAAAGTTCAGTTTCTTTTGAAGTATCTAGTTGATTTGTCCTCTAGATTTATAAGCAATGTAAGATTATGAGCTAACAAGATGTAGAACAAGTTAGAAATCTATGCACTTCCTTCTTCCGAGTGGCTAGTTCCAGCTGTTGCCCTGAGTTAGCAGGCTGGGTGGGAGGTAGGTGGATCTTGCCAGGTAAGCTTAGTGCAGCTTGCACTTCACAAGTAGGCTCAGGACTCTCCTGAGTGTCATTCTGTCCCTCAGTGTTAAGGTTCTAAGGTGAAACTACTGAAGTTTCTAATTTCAGGACATAGCTCTGAGAATTCTAGTCCTTTAAAAATTTCTATTCCTAGAAAAACTACACTTACGGACCTTTAAAAAAACTCTTGTGGGGTATACTTTTTGGAGGTGTTCAGTGGGTGACACAGCTCTTCTGGGTGCATTCTTTTCATTCCAAGCTCACAAAGCTAAACTATGTGATTCTCAGCTTCACAAAAGTCTAAATTTGTGTATTACTCCTTTAATTTCTCCTCAGTCAAAACAGGAACAAAATTGGAAAACTGTCAAAAGAAAAAAAAAAAAAAACAAGATTTTGCTGCCATTAACTGTTGATCTGATACCCTATGAATATAATTTGGGATGATGGTCACATAGAGACAGTCAAGTTAAAGCAGAATGCTCAGCCTGTCTTGGAACTTTAGGTAGAAGGCAATAGAGTCAGGGGCAACTTTTGCAGCATCCTTCCCCTCTCTCTTTCCATCCCCATTTCCTGCAACATTTTAATTTAGAAAAAAAAAATAAACAATCAGTTGTTAAATTAGTCATTAGAAGCTTTCCTGGCCTAATGCTTGTGCATACGTGGTGGTGGGAGTGCAGGAACCCCAAGCTTCCCGACTTTGTCTCATGCACTTGTTCCTACTCCCCTACCTCAAGTGGAGAAGCGCACAGTCCACTACAGTAGCTTCCAAGCCCCACCTCACAGCTGGGGAATCTGGTTTTATTTACCTTCCTTGTTGCTGCTTTAGTCTCATGCTCACACTACTCAGCAGGGCAGGGTCAACACATAATTTTGAGGGTCATAGTCCTTTCAAAATATCTAGTCCTAGAAGACTACATAACATTCCATAAGATTTTTTGTAACTTGAATTTATTTTCCAGGACAGCAATACCACTAGTAAACTTGCAAATTGTAAAAATATTTCACAAGTAGTTAAGTCAGGCCTGGTGGCTCTGCACTCAAGCCACATCTGTTTCTTTTCCCGGATAGCGGGGTGGGGGGGCCTCACATCTCTCATCTTTGCCATGCACTGGCATTTCCATCATTTCCAAGCTCCACTAGTGCCATTCCAGAGAGGCACTCATTCACTCACCCATTCATTCGCCAAATGTCTGCTTGTCCAACCCCAGTGTTCCCCTGCTAGGTCCAGCTGCACCAGCCCAGGGGTGAGGCAACTTCTCCCTTTGTCTGGCGTTTCCAGGTCCTAGTGGTGGCCCGACGCCTCCCTTACTAGTGGTGTGCCTGGCCTCTCCATGGCAGGCTGCCTGCCCCCCCCCTCTGCCCGGAGGACAACCCCCACTGAGCAAGCTCTCCCAGCTCTCCTCTAGTCAGGGGCAGGGGCCAGCAGGGGCTCCGCTGGGCTCCTCCCCATCCTCTCATCAGTTCTGAAGTGGCTCTGGAGGAGGCTGCAGTGACAGAGGTGGTAGCAGAGACAGGGTGGTGGAGACTGCATCCCGTGGCCCCAGAAGAGGTTTCTGTGGAGAGAAAATAAGAGTATCCATTAGACACATGAATAGATGTTTGACATCTCTGGCTATAAAACAAATGCAAATCAAAACTACATTGAGATTCCACCATACCCCCGTTAGAAAGGCCATTATGAAAAATATAAAGAGTAACAGATGCTGGCAGGGATGTTGGTCCCGGGTAACTGCAACCGCAGTCAGGACATGGGGGATACAGAGGCGAGTGGACCAATGCACACTTTATTTCCGGAGGGCCATGGTTTATATAGGGTTAGAAATCAATTCACAACTTCAAGGGTAAAAATTAATACAGTATGATATCCATTTCAAATACAAAAGTTGAGGATGTTACTACTGGGAGGAAGAAAGCTAATAAGTTTTCCTACTACAAAAGGTGACTACTTCAAAGAGTGGTTACTACTAAGGGCTGAGCAACTTCAAAGAGCTGAGCTACTACAAAGATTGTTGATATCAAAACAGAGGAATAAACCAGTCAAGGCAGAACTTTATCACCTAGCTACTATTTCCTCAAGACTTTGACCAAGACTTCTCTATTAACTGTGGAAGAGACGTCCCTATGTACTGTGAAGCGTCTTCCCTATTTATAATGAAGAGCTTTTGCTAAAGGCAGATGGTCAAGCAAGTCTCCCCAGGGAGCTCTGTACAGGGGGAAAAGTCTCACGACAAAGGTGGCTTCCTTTGGCCATCAGACACAAACTTCTTTAATGGAGATTTTTCCCCATAGGCCTATTAGTGTGCTAATGAGGCATCAGAGCTTCTGTGCCTAGGCTAAGTTTCCCACTGGTCAGAGAAGTTATTCTCTCACACAGGGGTGTGGCCAAAAGGGAATGCTCCTACACTGTTGGTGGGAGTGCAAACTCATTCAACCACTCTGGAAAGCACTATGGAGTTTCCTCAAAAGGCTAAACAGAAAGCTCCCCTTTGACCCAGAAACCCCACTCCTGGACATTTACCCAAATGACCACAAGTAGCTATGTTCACTGTGGCATTATTTATCATAACATTACCAAGATATGGAACCAACCTAGATTCTCCTCAGTGGATGATGAATGGCTCTACCAATTGGGGCATGTTAACACAATGGAATTCTGTGCTTCCATCAGAAAGAATGACATCGCCCCATTCATAAGAAAATGGAAAGACTTGGAAAAAAATCTTATTGGGGCTGGGGATATGGCCTAGTGGCAAGAGTGCTTGCCTCATATACATGAGGCACTGGGTTCAATTCCCCAGCACCACATATACAGAAAGCGGCCAGAAGTGGCGCTGTGGCTCAAGTGGCAGAGTGCTAGCCTTGAGCAAAAAGAAGCCAGGGACAGTACTCAGGCCCTGAGTCCAAGCCCCAGGACTGGCCAAAAAAAAAAAAATTCTTATTAAGTAAAGTAGGGCAGAACCAAAGAAACAGTCTCCATGGCTTCCATCTATTTTAATGATTGATATATGCCTACAGTAGTCCTACCAGAGGATCACAATAGCTCAATAGCTATGTACCTATGACCATATAAAATGATGCTAATTGAAATGAGCTCCAAGATTAGAAACAAGGGCCTTGTTTTGTGGTGTGGTTTTGTTTGCTTGTTTGTTTTGGTACTGTGTGAAGTGGTGTCTATTTCTTTCATTTTTTCCCCATTTGGTTTATCACCTGTTGTCACTATTGTTTGTTTGTATATTTATTTATTTGTTGCCCTGTGTGATGTATATATGTTTATCTAATTTGAGGAAGTAAAGAATCCTGAGACATAGGACAAAGGGTGAACCAATGCAACAATGATACATATAAGACATTTTGTTGGAAATGAACTTTACAACTTGTAAGGAAGATACTCAGGGGCAAGGGAAAGTGGGAATAAACGAGGGGCAGAGTAACAGTGTTTGACAAGCAATATACTCATTACCTTCTGTAACTGTTATCTCTCTGTACATCATCTTTTTAATAAAATAAAATGTTAAAAAGAGATTTAAAAAAGAGAAGACCAAGGAATGACTTTTAATGTATGGGAAGAAAATTTTTAAGCCATCAAGAATAGTTACCTAGTAGGAAATACTTTCAAAGTCAAGCCAAACTAGAACTGCATTTCAAATGTATTATAATGTATTATAATCATATTTCCCTTCTAAGAATCCTTACCAAGAATTATCAAGAATCCTTATGCAAGAATTACAAGCACCAGAATTACAAACACAAAGATCCAGACTTATTATCTTTGCTTTAAAAACAATCCATCCAAATTGCAAAATAGCATAGAAATCAAATTTCATCATACACATAAACTTTTAACCCTCTTTTAAAGACTTTTCAATTATTCATACATCCTGATGGGCAGTTTTAGAAATACCAAACAAATTATCACCTTGCCCATTTTACCCTCATGTTTCCAATGTCTATCAGCAAGGAACAGGCAAAGATAGGCCTCCATTGGCCCTGCCTACAGAATGGGCATATATCCATCTGACTCCTTAGGGCTGGATGAACTGCCTTTGTGACAGCTTACTCTTTTTCCACCACATGTGGACTAGCCCCTGGGCAGTGATAAACATTAATATCCCAATTTCTGACATTATCTTCAAATTTGTAAATAGTGGAGGGAAATAAATTTCAAATTCTGGAAGCCTTTTGCTAAGCCAGATAACTTGGATTACAGTGCAAACAGCCTAACACATTAACATACCAATATTTTGCAACTTCAAATTAAAGAATTTTTTTTGTTTAAAATATAATTCCTCTTTAAAGCAATGTAAAACTCCTTTAAAAATTTGGGAACACCCAAACTTGATGACCTTTATGGAGTTTGAACTGAAACTCAACCATTTTTACATAATACTGACAGTTTTAATCTTGAATATGTTCACACTCATACACACACACGCACACACACACACACACACACACACACACATACATTTGCAGAAAAGGTCCTAAAGCAGGCAAAATAAATATGGGCCGTATGTTTCCCAGTGGCAAGAGGTATTTTTTGCCAATCTTGCAAATCACCAAGATTTAAGACAATACTTTTTTTTTTTTTCCGGCCAGTCCTGGGCCTTGGACTCAGGGCCTGAGCACTGTCCCTGGATTCCTTTTGCTCAAGGCTAGCACTCTGCCACTTGAGCCACAGCGCCACTTCTGGCCGTTTTCTGTATATATGTGGTGCTGGGGAATTGAACCCAGGGCCTCATGTATATGAGGCAAGCTCTCTTGCCACTAGGCCATATCCCCAGCCCCGACAATACTTTTTTAACAAATGACTTTGGCATCCTATGGCCTCATTTACCAGGACTTGCTTCGGTAGCAAGGCATTTTAGGACACCAAATAGTTTTTGGTTGAAAAAATTTGGGTAGAGGTCCCCTGGAGCAAAATTGAGCCCACCCAGTTCTTGACTCCAATCTTTAGCCCAATTTTGACTAGAGAATTTAAATTGTCACTTTACCTTTTGAATATTTTCAGCTGGGGAAAGAAGGTGGTTATCTGGTCTCTTAGCTCACCAGGTGGCCTGACTGACTTGACTATTTAAGCCACCAGGCCCTAAGCTGGCTGTACCCTTCCAACTGCCTCATTACAGAAGGGTTTTCCTGGTCCATTGACATGAATAGAAGCATCATTATCCACCTGAGTTGAAATAATGAGGCTTCTCCATTTACTGTTAGTATATCATTATAAAATATTGTATTTTCATTTGGCTTGTCAAATTTCAAAGCTCAGAAGGCAACTTCCCCCAAATATATCACTTTCTCACAAGTGTACTTTGAGTTGAAGTGAAATAAAATCATGTTTTAGAGAAGCTGTCTGAGCTGGGAGTGTATGTTAATGGCAGAATGAGTGCCCTTGAATCCCAAAGCCCTGGATTCTTCAGCACTGAAGAGAGGGAGCAGCTGTAGGAGAGGGAGAATGGGAAAGGAAGGAAAGTGGTAATGGCATAGAGTGGCGGAGGGTAGGAAGAGAATTAAAATCAAAGACAAGCTGAAAGTCAGAGCAAGGAATTAGCTCAGGGGTAGAACACTTGCATAGAATTCCTGAGGTTCAGGGTTCGATTCCTCAGTTAGGGCTAGGCTAGGAGAGGGTAGAGGTAGAACAGAGTAGGACAGGGTAGAGGTAGGACAGACTAGCACACAGTAGAGGTAGGATACGGTAGAGTTAGGACAGAGTAGGACAGGGTAGAAGTAGGACAGGATAGGGAGGAGCCAGGGAGACCCCTGTATCTAGGGGACCCCTTCCTTTCTTTGGAAACCCTATAGCCAACCCTATAGCCTAAACTGTTAGCAGTCCTGAGAACCAATGTTTGAATACTGCAGAATGAGTGGAAAATGACCAGAATTGGTGTCTGCTGAGACATGTTCATACTCACTAATGGAGATTCAAAGCACAATATCTCTTGTCAACTTTTGGGTTGAAGTCTACAGAAGTTAAAAACAGGGCTGGGGATATAGCCTAGTGGCAAGAGTGCCTGCCTCGGATACACGAGGCCCTAGGTTCGATTCCCCAGCACCACATATACAGAAAACGGCCAGAAGCGGCGCTGTGGCTCAAGTGGCAAAGTGCTAGCCTTGAGCGGGAAGAAGCCAAGGACAGTGCTCAGGCCCTGAGTCCAAGGCCCAGGACTGGCAAAAAAAAAAAAAAAAAAAAAAGAAGTTAAAAACAAATCCATGACAATGAGTGTCTTTCCTGGAAGTGGGTACCAGGTTCTCAGGAGGCTGCAACTTGTGACTACAGACTGATATGCACAGACTTTGACGTATTGACATGGAATTGGACCTTGCAAGTCTAAATCACATCACTTTCTCTATGTGGTTCTTGACCTTGGAGAATCCCCAAGGCCAGAGCCAGCCTTGTGTCATGCCATGGGGCCAACAGCAGGAGCTGTGGTGTGGCTTGTTCCCTCTGAAGAAGATGTGGGGGGGGGGGGTGAGAGTCAAATGCCCCAGGGCGGGTCAGTGTCCCTTGTCTGCTACTCAGGGGTGGGAATCCAGTCTGCTTCAAGAGAGGCCCCACCCCAAGCCTCAGAAAGTATCCTGTCTCTAGTCTATTCTACCATATTGCTTCTCATCTAATCTTATCCTTGCAGAGGAAAGTGGGCATGCCCAAGTAACACCAGGGCGGAAGCCCCAAATGGCCAATGAATTTGTCATGCAGGCTGTGATTGAGGGAGTTGGTGACAATAGTCCTGCAGCAGATGAGGACTTAAGGTGGACATACTGTTGTTATGCAACTTCGAACTGCCATAGGGAGGAGGGAAAAGGTACATTATTTCAGGCCTCAGGATTCTGGGAGGCAGTTTTTCTGTTGGTTCATAGAAACATCTCTCTCGTTGTGGATATGGGTACTTCACTAGATTGTATGTGTGAAAGGATGCTGACTTGTTGTGTACTGTCATCAGGTGTGCATGACAGAGCCTGGGTATTCTATCTCTGTGTGTGCTTTTGAATAAGAGTGGGTGTGTGTGTGGGGGGGGGAGTTTGTGTGATGTTTCTGAGTGCCTCTGTATTGAGCAAGTCTAATTCTATACACATGTTGGGTGTGGTGCTTCTTGTACCTGTGTGACCATAGGACATGTTTGAGTCTATGTGTCTATGTGTGTGTTATTTGTCTATGAGACCATGCATTGTATGTGTAAGTGTGGGAACCAGAGTTCCTGTGTGTTTATGGAGTGTGTGGATGAGGGGAGCTGTCTGTGTGAGTTAGAGTGGGTGGTCTTTGTGGTGGGAGTGTATGTGGTAATGGATTAGGAAAGGACAGGAATGTCACCTCTTTCCAGAATTTCCCCTGCAGATCTGAGGTATTGTGCCCAGCAAGCAGTGTTTCTGAGGGCCCAGCTCCCTGGAATGTGGAACTGCAGGGCTGACTGTGCTGAGGGGAATAAGAGAGCAGCCTTGGCTCCCTGTGTGCTCACTCTTGGCCTGGTGGACAGCCCCCAGGTCCATGGCTCCTCCAGGAGGTCACATGCCAAGTTAGTTTGCTGTTGGAGTCTAGTCTTCAACAATGGTGAAGGATACCAGTACCAATACCGGGAAACAAGCAAGACATAGAAATGTCTAGAATGATATTTATTTGTCCTGTGATTCTCATGGAGGAGACTTGGACCCACAAGGACACCAGAAAATCATTGTGATGTTTGGACAGCTCACATTTCCCAAGCATGGGAAAATTCGAGGGTCTTCCACGTTCCTGCTCCAAGTTCAGTTTTTCAGTTTGGGCAGAACTGACCTGGGACTCACATCTGCCACCTTTACTTCATGCCATTTGGACAAAAGTGGACACTGCTAGACTTCCCTGGGTCCTGGTCTCCTGTTTCTAGCAAAGTCATTGGGTTGTGGTGAGAATTGGCACAGACAACAGATAAAGACTTTTGTTTGTTCTGTATGAAGATGGTGATGATGACAATGATGATAGTGGTGATGGTGATGGTGATAATTGTGATATTGATGGTGATGATGAGGCCGGTGCAGGTGGATATACAGATGATGGTGTTGGTGGTGTTGTTATTGTACTGGAGATAGTGCAGATGGTTTTGATGATGGATTGACACAGAGTGATCTGGGGACTCATAGCTGGTCCTATGTGTGCTCAATACCATGCTGTAGGGGGTTCAGATCCCCTCCCTTCCATTGTACATTGGTTCTTTCAAGGGTTCCTATGGAGCAAGAAGAAGGAGAGTGCAGTTTACAGAGGCAGACCAAGGTCACCAGGTGTTGGTGGAGTCAGGAATTGGCAATCAGGGGATATGACAGGATCTCATACTGGGGTCAAATGGACATGATTTATATTTAACAGATGCTGATTTCTGTTATCTCAGTGAGGCTCATTCTGCAGACAGAATAGGACCTCAGTCCAGGTGCCAGTCCCAAGGGCATTTAGCTATGGGAGACAGGCCACAGGACCAGGAGCTAGGATACAGTTAGGAATAAGGATGCTCTGTGCTGGATGTAGATCTTACAGTGAGGAGGGGGTGAGATGGTGGCTGTGATGGTTATTTTTTCTTGCAATGGAGGGGTCGTGATATGAGGAGAGATGATGATAAGTATGTGAAAGGTTTATATTGGGAAAAGAGAGGTCAAGAGCAAGTCTACACTAGGCAAAGTGACCCAAAGGTCAGGTGAAAAGGAAGGGAAGGAGCTATTTTCCCTTGCACATCTAACAGGCAGCAAGTGAATATTTCTTATAGAAGTGCAAATGAACTGTGGTCTGCATTTTGAAGGCATATTTGATCAAATCTCTACCACTGCAGCATTAAATACTGAGAATTCCCACCCCCAAATAAGGTGAAGAAGTAGAACAAGTTCTCTTGAACTTAATGGGAAGTCATTTGCTATTTGATATTGAATTTTCCCGCATACTTTTTCCTCAGAATATGGTCTATGTCTTTTTGACCTTGGTCATGAGTTCATTTGTTTGTGTGCTTGTTTGTTCCAGTTCTAGCTGTTGTGATCATTGTCAACACTTTATGACATGAACTACAAGTCTACATCTGCCTCTTTTGGAGGTTGACTACAGATGGGAGTCTGAAGGACATTCCTGCCCTGACTGGTTTTGAATTGTGATACTCAGATCTCAGACTTTCAGTGTAGCTAGGATTCTAGAGATGAAAAATACTCTCATTCTTTGGTGCTGAGAAAGAAGATATTCTTACTTGTGCTTTTCCAAACTTTTTATTTTTGATGAATTGATACAGTAAATTAGAGGTAGTAAGTGATTCTTCCAGACCTGAGAAGCTTTCTTTCAAGCATTGATAAAAACGTGATCAGGTTCCAGGTCTTTCCAGGCTGAATTGACTCCAGATTCCTTATAGTGTGTACACAGGACACATGAATCCTAAAAACACTCAGGAACTCCTGGGGCTCCAGAGCTGTGGTTGAAATGAAAAGCTCAGGCCCAGACACTCTCTCTCTCATCCACCCAAAATGAATATGCACTATGTGTACCTGGAAAATGCACGTCTGTCCTGGCTTTCATTTCTGATGCTGAGAAGAGGTGCCAGACTACACAGGACAATCACAAAGGCCAAGAAGATCCTCCTCTGTGACCACCCAAGAACCATCAGGCTCCAGATTATAGAATTGGTACGTCCTTTCAGGACAGTAACAGCCACCAATTTGGACCATATTTTTTTAAATTAAATTTTATTGATAAGGTGATATACAGAAAGGGTATAGTTACATAATAAGGTAGTGAGTACAATTCTTGTTATATTTGTTACACCCTCATTCATTTTTCTTTCCTTTCCGCAGTTCAGATAAGCATGTATACAATATCCAGTGTACCAGAAACATATACAGTGACCACAGGGGGTACGTCACAACATTAGACGTAATAATAAACCAAAACCAAGCCAGATGCCCAGACTTAACCATAAACTTATCCATAACCCTAGTACTATATGGAGACCTACCTAGCACTAGCACTAACTCTGGCTATAACTCTAACCCAAAGACTAGCCCTAATCCTGACCCAAACCCTAGCCACAAAAAATGACCCTTTATATAATCTTAAGCATAATGCTAAAGCTAGCTCTAACACTAACTGTAAAACTAACCCTACGTTGAACCCTAAACCTAGCCCTAACCACAACCATAAACCTATCCCTAAAGCTAACCCTACCCATAACACTAACGTAAAAAGACCTAAATTAAATTTAAATCTAGCCCTAACCCTAAATCTAGCCCTAAACCTAACCCTAACTCTAACCCTAAACTTAACCCTAACACTAGCCCAAGGCCTAACACTAACCATAGCCCTAGCCTTAGTGGTAACACTAATGGTAGCCCAAACCCTGACAATGCCTTAACCCAAACCGTAAGCTTAAAATTCCCCTAACCCTAACCCAAGTACCAACCCTAACTCTAACCCTAAACCTAACCCTAAGCCTCAATCTAAGCCTAGGCCTAGCCCTAAGCAAAATACTAGGCTTAATCCAAACCCTAAGCTTAACCCAAGCCATAACCATCAACCTAGCCTTCATAAAAGGTTAACCATAACCATAGTGTTAGACCAAACCAAAACCCTATTCCTAACCCTAATACTCACCATAGAGCTATCCCAAAGACTAGCCCTAGCCCAAACCCCAACCTGGCACTTACCCTAATCCAAACTCTAATCCAAACCCTAGCCCTGACCCTAACCCTAGCCCTAACTCTAGCCGAAGCCCTTGCCTATACTTAGAAATAAGCCAAATACTGTGTTTAACCTAACACTAAACCTAACCATAACCCTAGCTATAACCCTAAGCCTAACCCAAGTAATAACCATTAACCTAGCCTACATAATAAGCTCATCCCTAACCCTAAGCCTAGCCAAAACCCTAACCATAGCCTGAAACCAAATACTAACAATAGACCTAACACTAAGCCTAGCCTTAACCCTAACCATAGAGACTACGCTAACCCTAACCCTAATGCTAGTGGTAACTCTAACCCTAAAACTAACCCTAAGAATAACCCTAGTCCTATACTTAGACCTAAACCAAATCCTGCCATTTTGTGGAAGAATTAATTTCTTTGACCAAGTGGAAGACTTAGCCTCGGCACAGTCACTTCGATGCCTCATTAGCATACTAATAGGCCCTTGGGAACATATTTCCAGTAAGAAGTTTCTTTGTGTCTGAAAGGCCAAAGGATGCCACTCCTTGTCAGGAGAATCTCCCCTTTCCCCATACAAAGTCTCCTTGAGGAGACTCGTTTGACCAGCTGCCTTCACATGGTAGATTCAAAATATGAATAGGACAGCCTCTCCTTAGTAATTAGCAAAGTTTCCTCCCAAATAATCTGGGCAGTCTTTTCATAGTAAACAGGGAAGTATCTTCTAGATGAATGGAGTCCTGATCAAAGTCTAGAGCAAACAATAGCTAGGAAATAGCTCAGCCTTAGATATGTAAACTCTCTTTGAAGCAGCAAACTACTGTAGGGGATAAACTTCTGTATCAGCTTCTTTACTCTCAGTAATGGCATTCCTCAATTTTTATAATCCTAATGGATCACATGATATGTTAACCTTTTACCCTTGAAATTGTAAGTTGATTTCTAACCCTACTTAAACCCTGGCCCTCTTGAAATAAAATATGCATTGGTTCACTTGCTTTGCATCCCTCGTGTCCTGATTATGGCTGCAGTTACCCAGGCCCAACATCTGGTGTCCGGACCCAGGGACCTGACAACTGATCCACAGGAGATTGTGGAACTGCCAAGCTCTCCAGTGAGGTGAAAGATATTTTAATTCACAGGAGACAAAGGATCTGTGTGTAATTCACAGGAAATAAGGGATCTGTGTGGTGAGCTCCTATTCTTAAAGAATTACTGGGTTATGGGACAAGCTAAATCAACTCCATTTTCTAATTTTATCCACCATGTATTGAAACAGAACGGAGCTATGGTCTTGGGTTCACAAAGAGATGAGTACATGCAGGTGGTAGTGGAGTATAATCCTTGGTTCCCGGAGGGAGATACTTTAGATTTAGAAGTCTGGGAATGAGTAAAGAATAATGTGGATAATGAATATCGGTGTGGAGACAAGGTTCCAGTTACATTTTGGTCTGTTTGGGCATTAGTGCGTCCAGCCCTGAGTATGATGTCTCCTGATGCTGTCGTAACAACAGCCGCTGAGCTGAAGGCTGATGTGAAGAAAGCTATGAAGGCTTATAATTTGTCCAAGGAGGCAAAAACTCAAATTGGGCAGGAGCTAAAAGAGATGGCTACACCGGAACAATCTCCTGTCAGTTTTTTTTTTTAAAGAAAAATTAACATCAAATAAACCTTCGGTCCCTACATATGCTCCTTCAGAGAATGATGCTAATTTTGGCAGCCCAGCAGCGCAGTTGAAGTGCTACAGATGCTCTGGCGATCTGCCAGGGGCCATCAGGAAGGTGAAAGTAAAAAACAAAAGATTACTGCCCCAGAGCCCACTTTTACTTTAATCTAAGTCCTATGGTTCTGCTTCTGTCTCTTGCTATCAAACTTTTCCTGTCATTCAACCCCCTCCAACCAGAGGTGTAGCACAGCCCCTAATTATCAAGATATGGACCAGATTCACTTAACTTAGAACAGTTGTAATATGGGGCCATCTCATGGCTCGCTTCCAGTGAAGGAGGCTTCCCCATCATCTTTTCTTTACAACCAGGCACTAGCAGGGGAGCTGACACTCCCTGTTTCAGTCCATCAGCCTAGAATTAGGGAAGGACTAGTGATTTTTCTTTTACTTCTCAAGAGAATTTTTACTGCAATTGCACTTTAAATTTGCGCCTGCACTACGTGTTTCATGTGTCTTTGTCCTTGTTTGATTAGTTGTTTTTGTGTGGACTGCCAAATTGGGAAAAAAAAAATAAAGGCCTCTGGTGGGCGGCCTCAGCAGGCTGATTGCCAGGGGATGGAAATCTCCGCTGGGAGGATCCCCATGAGAATTTTCAGGGCCCTATGGAATTTCCATCACTCTGACTGGCAGCTTGTGGACCCTGGACTGTTGGTGTCTGGTTATACCTTTAAGAGGCAGGCCCCTTCTCCCACCCTGGGGCTGCTTGGCTGCTATCTACTCCTACCTTCTCCCAGGAAACTAAACCAGCCCCGCCCTCTGTCTGTAAGCATGTGTGGCACCATGGCACTGGCGAGCCCAGGGGGAGGGGGACCCTATGGGATGTGACGTTAACCTTGGAGTAGGTCCTAGCGTGTCACTCTTGGATGGTTAGCTTATTAGCCAATCGCTAGTGCCTAGCTAGGCACTCCAAGTCCCTCCCCTTCCCACCGTCATTAGTGCTATAAATGTATTTTCCCTTCCCTTTATTAAACGGAAATCCAAGGAGCTTTCCCCGAAGGAGCCCACGTGTTCTTAGTGAGTCAAAGGGGAGGAAGGGTGTCTTCGCGTTCACACCAGCCTTACTACCTGCAGGTCAGGCAGCTCGGGTGTGAGGGCAAAAGGGGTTACATGGGAGATAGATAGCCTGACACTGGACATGCCATCCAAGGCATAAAAGCCTCTGTTTCTATGTATTGTTTTGTCTTGACTAATTTTGTCTTTGAGGTTGGTACCAATTGTAAATACAAACTTTTGTTTCCCATATTTCTATTGTCTATTTACATGCCTATGGGAAAAACATCTACTATGTACTGAGTCTCCTCCTCCAAGAAGGCAGAAAAAGTGCAGGCTGCTAAAAGCCAGGTTCAAACGACTGGCTAATCTTAGCCTGAGAGTAATTCAAAACTGTAGAATGCCCCTAGCTAAAATTGGGCTAAACACTGGAGTCAAGTGCTGGATGGGTTCAGTTATACTACAGGGGACCCCGACCCAGTCAGTTATCTTCAGCTAAAAGGTATTTAGTATGTTAAGATATTTTGCTACAACTAACAGGTCCTAGTGAATAAGACTAAAAAATGCTAAAATCATTCATTAAAGGTTTTGTCTTAAGTTTTGGTCATTGCAAGAGTAAGATTGGCAAAAATACCTCTTGCCACTGAAAAATTTACTGCCAAAAGTTGTTTTGAGCGCTTTTAAGTTCTTTTACATGAATACTTGTATATGTGAATGTGTGTATGTGTGTGCGCGCACACAAGTATATGTGGGTGTGATTGTGTTCAAGATTGAAAGTGTATGATGTAAAAATGGGTTAGTTTAACTTTAAACTTCAAAGGGTCATCAAGTTTGGGCATTACCAAAAGCTTTAAAAGATTATTACTTTATTTCAAAGAAGAACTATAGTTAAAAATTCTTTAACTCATGTTTATAAATAAATAAATAAATAAATAAATAAATAAATAAGAACTTAGCATGGGCCCTTGAGCCTATGCTCAGGAGTAAGGGGTAAACTGATAAAGGTGCAGCTTAGCCAGTCCACGTGATGGGACAGCCCTAGGGGGCATCCATTCATAGTGGAAGAAGGCAAGCTGGTGCCAAGGCAGTTCATCAAGCTCTAAGGAGTAGGATGGAGATATGCCCATTCTATAGGACAGGCCAATGGAGGCCTTTCTTTTGTTTCTTTTGTTTTCAGGTAAACATTGAAAATCTGGTGGTAAAAATGAATGATTTGACTGATACTTCTAAAACTGCCCCTTAGGATGGATTCAAATTGGAATATCTTAAAGGAGAGTTAAAAGTTTATTTACCTGATATAATTTGATTTCTGTACAGTTTTGCAATTTGCATGTATTAAAAAGGCAAAGATGCTAAGTCTGGAATCTCATGTTTATAATTCTGGGGCACACTGCTAAATGTACTCTTGTTACAATTGTTTTGGGTATCAGCTTAATGAATCAGGTACTAAATTTTATAAGTGTAAATTATGATAAGTTACATATACTCAGGTAAATATTTTGAAGTATATAAACTAATGGGGATAGAAGTACACAACTCTCATTAACTCTGTATATTTTTTAAAAAATGGCTCTTTTAAAACAGGCAGCGAGGAGGCAATGTGCCACTTGGGCTTCAGTTTTTCCATGCAAATAAAGGCTGAGAGAATGGTGTGAAAGCCTCCACTTTAAAATGCTTTAGAATGCCTTTCTAGATAAGAAATTTGGCAGTGAAAACAAGCAGCCTAAAGCAATGGGTGGTACCTAGGCTCCAGATTTCTTCAAATACACCCAGGCTTGGTAAAAGACTTGAGATCAAAAATGGATTTCTAGATAAGAGATCTGAAAAGCAGATCTATCCTAAATGTTTGTTTTAAGTTGGATATAGGAAAACTATGGCTACCAAGATGATTGTTCCATTGCTACTCCAGTTTGTCTTGCAGGTTTTCAATAAAATGTTTTATTATTTGCTAAACCTGATAAAAATGTATCAGAATTGTTGCAAATTTTGCCTTTGTGCTTGCAACAGTATGGTTTAATAATTTCCCCTGGTAAAATTCATTTAAACAGAAGAGCCATTTAAGTATCTAAGATATTTAGTTAGAAGACAAGCAATTACCCCCGAATTAATAAAGATTTGGACTAAAGAATTAAACACTTAATAATTTTCAAAAGTTACTGGGAAACATTAACTGATCCCTACCTATGCTTTTCATAATCTATTCTCCATTCTTCAGAGAGATTCAGCTTTAAATAGCCTTTGTAAATTAACTAGTGAGGCACGTCAGGAATTACTTTTAGTAGAAAAAGCCCTGACTCAAAATTCCTTATCTTGGGTAATTTATCTGCCCCTTTTGGGTTATTAACTCTACTTACCAAAAAACTACCCACGGGGTGCTAACACAGTACTGTAAGCCTTTGGAATGGATATATACCAGGCCCACATTCTCTAAAATGCTAACTACATATCTAAAAATGATTGGTTTTATTATTATACTACGTTATGAAAGGTGCCTGCAAATCCATGGGCAAGACACCTACTTCATTATCATCCCCATACCTAAACAGCAATTCGAGTTTGCGTTTCAAACCTCTGATCTTCTCCCTCTGGCTTTGAATGGCTTCACTGGGGAAATTTTATAGCATTTACCTTCTAGCCTTTTTTGGCAATTTTTTCAAAAAAAATTATATTATTGATAATATTTTACTTTCGGAGCCCCATTCTAAATACTCCAAATGTTTTTGTAGGTGGTACTAAATGTAACAAATGTATATTTTGAATAAAAGACAAATATCAAGTTTTTCTCACTCCTTAGTAATTGGCACAACAACAAGTTACAGAACAGTATATTCTTCTAATATTTCTCAAATAAAATCCCCACTAGGTTCACTATTTAAAAAATTACAGAGCCTGTTGCGCCAGAGGCAGCACTCCTTATATGTAGTTCATATTTGTGCTCATTCTAATTTTCCAGGTCCTATGGCATATGGTAATTCTAAAGTAGATGCTCCCTTTTAGTCTCTTTTGCCTCAGCAGAAGAAGATCATGCTGCCTGGCATTCTAATGCAGGTCATTTACATGTCACTTATAAAATTCCTTTTAAACAAGCTGAACAAATTATTGCCAATTGTCCTACTTGCCGACCTTTGCATTTACAAACTTCCCCCGTGGCTCTAATCCTCGAGGCCTGGCTCCTAATGAAATTTGGCAAATGGATGTAACACACATCCCTGAATTTGGCCATTTACAATATGTGCATGTTACCATTGACACATATTCTTCATTTATTTGGGCCACGCCTCTACTGGGGGAAAAAGGGACTCATGTTATTCAACATTTACTAGAAACGTTTGCAGTCATGGGGATTCCTTCTCAAATAAAAACTGACAATGCACCAGCTTTTTTCAGTAAACAAGTACAAAAATTTTTAGAATTTCAAAACATCCTTCATGTTACAGGAATTGAATATAATCCTCAAGGTATAATAAAAAGGGCTCACTATACCTTAAAAACACAAATTAAAAAGTTAAAGAGGGGGAGTATGGATAGTACTTTGCAGAAGCAATATTTGTTCTTAATTTATTTGTTCTTAATTTTTAAAATTTGCCTCTAGGAGATATAATGGCCAGAGTAGAGTAACACTTCTAAGCCCTGCCTTTGTTAAACAAGCCACAGGCTGTCTGGACTTGATTGGGTGTGGGGCTAGATTGTGTCTTAGGGGAGATAATACCCCAAGGGTGAGGATATGCTTGTTTCTACAGAAGACAGCCCATATTTCGAGCACCTGCTCCAGTGGATCCAGCAACAAACATCCCCCTGTGCATCAAGACTGGGGTGAGACATTCTCATCCAAGTGATAAGGCCATTATAATGGACAGGTGTGCACTGGTAACATCTAGGGGATACATCAGAGGTAAGGTATTGGGCCTATATTTCTAACCCTCCTTTATTACGTCCATATTTATGGACAGAAGCCCCTGTCTCTGTTTTTACATCCTTATGGGTCTGGCATTCCAGTCTTTCCCATGGAAGAAGGACGATCTTTTAACTTCTGTTATTCTCAGTTCACTAAAGCTATCTGTCTAGGCTGTTCTCCATGTTATCCTTTCCAATATTAATATAGGATTCAACATGGAGGTTCATATAATTCCAGTAGAACTTGACCAATTAGACTGTCCTCTTGGTTTGTGGGATCTCATACTTATAAGTTGGACAATTATCCTAGTCTTGCTGGCCTGCCTAAATGTGACATTTTTACTTATCTGAACTTTAATTTTACTGAAAGGAGTTGGGAAACTTGTCAAGGAATTTTTCCAACTATTTGGAATACATCCCAACATATTTGGTATGATTGGGGACCTTTTGGTGTGTAGTTACAAAACTGCACTGAATATAACCCATCTTGTGACCCTGCTTTATCTATGAACATGTCCAACTCCATGTCTGCTAAACAGCGTTTAGGATGGTTTGGAGCAGGCTTTAGTGACCTCCGGCTTGCCCTTGCCTGCAGGAAGCCGGCAACAACGCCATTACGAGATGGCGCCTACTTCCTTGCAGCCTTACTGGTAAATAACGGCAAAGCCTAACGGACTTACTGGCCTGAACCCCGCGCATGCGCAAGTGAGTTCTAGTCCCAGCCAATCCCGTGGCAGCTGCTAGTAGCAACCGGTCACAGACCAATCAGGGAACGACCCATGCTCACCCAACGGTATATAAGCAGGCGTTTTTGGCCTTTTGGTGCCCCTCGCTTCAGCTCTCCCTCAACCAAGCAGCTCCTCAATAAAATGTGATTGGGAAGGATCCTCGTGTGGTGGTCGCCTTTCCTCGCTGGACGGGGTTGCCGCCCGCCGCAACTGGTGCCGAAACCCGGGAACCAGGCGAGGGGTCGAAGAGGATCCAGAACCCAACACATGAGGAGGTAACTTCCCTCAGGTATGTGGACTGCCGTTCCTGTCTGGTGCTTCTTATTATCCTTCCGCTGTGAGTGCTGGTGGCTGGTGTGTGCTTGCTCTGTTTGCGCTGTGATGCGCTTATGGCGCATGGTACGCTCATGCCTGGAAGATGGACACTCCACAGATCTTATAAAGGAAGGTCAAAGGGCCCTTAGTAAGCACCAGGATAGTCTTTCGGAATCCTCATCAGTAAAGGGGGAAGTGGTTAGGCCTAAGGAAAATAAAAATAAAAAGATGAAAGAAAGAAAAGGGAGACCCCATAAGGGTCTGGAGGAGGGACTGCAGCCCTCCGGAAAATCCTCGACCGCGCAGGCGACGGGGACAAACTCAAAAGGGACAAGGACAAGAACCAGTTGCCCCATTGTATCCTTCTTTGGAGGAATTTAAGATTGATAACTCCTTCTCAGCTCTTAGTATAGAGGGCAGTGAATCAGAGAGCGAGGCCGAGAGTGGCCATACCTCGGGCAGCGAGCTGAGCCCAGAAGATGAAGAGGGCTTGGAGGAAGCCGCTGCTAGGTACGAAAAGGACAGATACGGACCTGGTTACCCCCTTGGGGCCAAGGCCCCCAGGCAAAAAACACCCTCTGCCCCCCCCCCCGCCTTATGCGGTGTCCGGGCTGAGCAACTTCATAAAGAGAAGTATGTGGTCTAGGTTGGCCGCGGCTTTTCCAGTCTTTGAGAACCCAATAGCAGATGAAAGGACCTATGAGCCAGTCTCTTATAAACAACTAAGGGATCTAATGGAGTCAGTGCGCACATATGGAGTTACAGCCAGTTATACCACTGCTTTATTGCGGCGACCCACGGTTAATGCCATGACGCCCACGGATTGGTTTGAGATTGCGCGCACATGTCTCAGTCACGGGCAGTTCCTTGACTTTAGGTCCATTGTTCAGGACAAGGCACAAATACAATTCAGAAAGAATCTCCAAGAAGGGAGAGCCGAATGGTCGGTGGACATGCTCCTAGGACAGGGAGCTTATGCAGTGGAACAGACCACCTACCCCTTTGAAGTCTACCGCCAGGTAAATGAGATATTTTACAAGGCTTGGCGGGCCTTGCCAAACAAAGGAGAGGTGGCTGGCAACCTTACAAAAGTGATTCAGGCGCCCAATGAACCATTTTCTGATTTTGTGGCACGCATGCTTGAGACGGCGGAGCATGTACTTGGGAATTTGGATGCTGCCATGCCACTTGTACAACAAATAATCTATGAGCAAAGTACCAAGGAATGTAAAAGAGTGATAATTCCTATAAAGGAAAAGGGCCTTGAGGCATGGGTAAAAGCTTGCCGAGAGGTGGGAGGCCCATTGACAAATGCAGGCTTGGCGGCGGCCGTGCTTTCTGCCGCTCGCATGGCTAGGGACAACAAACAGAAGGGCTGCTTTAAGTGTGGCCAATTAGGACACTTTAAGCGGCAATGCCCGAAAATTAACATGGACCGGATCTGGTGATAACGAGATCCAGGGGAGCTGTTTGTGTTTTTCCTCAGGGCCAAGAAGTGCCTCACTGGGTGCCAACGAGATTGACCAGGCCTGTGGAAATGACAGAAGAAACCCATTGCGAAAATAAAGACTCGCAAGATGAAGACGCCATCCACTTGCCCTGTGGTACAACTGATCCCCCTGCTACTTGCAACAGTGCTGACTGCAGCCCCGATGGCAGCAAAAGAAATGACACTATGGGCTGTGACTAAGGCATGGCCAGTACCTATGCCCTTGCATGCAGATTCTCCCTTCCTCCCCACCTTGTTTTCTGCAGACTGCAACATGGAAGTCCCATGTATTACTCGTATTTTTACTACTATGCCTAGGGGGCAGTATGGTCTGCCTCTGGTTGGTCTGTCACCTGCGAACCCAAACACGAAGGGACAAGGTTGTAATTTCACAGGCTTTAGCCGCCTTGGAGTATGGAGCTTCCCCCCAGATTTGGCTTTCAGCCCTAAAAAGGGACTAAGCCCTCAATTGCACGGCCTTTGCACCCCAGGAAGCTGGTAGCTTCACTTGCACTAGGGATAGGCGTGCATTTGAGCAGAGCAGGATGCCGGGCAATAGCACCGCACTTGGGAGTCCTGGGGTAACAGGCCCCAAGAAGAGCAAGTCTGATTGCACGTGGGTAGATACCCTAGACCCCACCTCTGGAAAAAAGGTATCGGACGGGTCTGGCGTCCGATGAATGGATAACACTCATGGGAAAGCCAGTACAATGTTCCAAAATAGCACACAGAGATCAGACCTCTACTCTTACCTGCACAAAAACAAAAAGGGGGAACTGCAGGAAGCCGGCAACAACGCCATTACGAGATGGCGCCTACTTCCTTGCAGCCTTACTGGTAAATAACGGCAAAGCCTAACGGACTTACTGGCCTGAACCCCGCGCATGCGCAAGTGAGTTCTAGTCCCAGCCAATCCCGTGGCAGCTGCTAGTAGCAACCGGTCACAGACCAATCAGGGAACGACCCATGCTCACCCAACGGTATATAAGCAGGCGTTTTTGGCCTTTTGGTGCCCCTCGCTTCAGCTCTCCCTCAACCAAGCAGCTCCTCAATAAAATGTGATTGGGAAGGATCCTCGTGTGGTGGTCGCCTTTCCTCGCTGGACGGGGTTGCCGCCCGCCGCACTTGCCCATGAAAACAGGCTATTTCCTCCCCAGCGTCATTTGTGGAAATTAGCCGCCTCTCTGGCCCCTGTATTGTTGGCCTGGAAAATCCTAGCCTTATTAAAAATGTCTTATTACTAAAACTTATTGCCTGGCAAAATTACCCAAGGGCCATTGATTGCCTAAAGGTGTTTTGAAATTTAGTGGGACACCAGCTTACAAAAGCCAGTGTACTTTAAAAGCAATCAGGAAAATAGTAGCATTTGCTCAGGTTAGGCTTTATAACCTAGCTTCTATAACCAGTCTATGCATAAAGTTGCAGGCAGCCAAGCAGAAGGTGTGACATTCCATTGGAGCCACTGGGAGACACTGCTGCCTGCTGCAACCAGGCCCCCTGCTCATCCTATTTGGGTTAAGATGGACAGCCTGACAGTCATTCTCTTCACCCTGTGCACCCTACCTTGTCAAGATAGGATCGTGATTTTGACCCAACGCCACTCACTTTGGGTGCCTGTTTGCATGCATCATCCCTGGACTGGAGGACCTGTACAAGGACTAGTAATACACTCTTTCAAACAGCTTTTAAAAAGGAGTTATCCTGGGCTGGGGATATAGCCTAGTGGCAAGAGTGCCTGCCTCAGATACACGAGGCCCTAGGTTCGATTCCCCAGCACCACATACACAGAAAATGGCCAGAAGCGGCGCTGTGGCTCAAGTGGCAGAGTGCTAGCCTTGAGCGGGAAGAAGCCAGGGACAGTGCTCAGGCCCTGAGTCCAAGGCCCAGGACTGGCCAAAAAAAAAAAAAAAAGAGGAGTCATTGTGCAATTGGACTGATTATCGCAGGACTCGTTGGACTGATTGCCATCGCCACTTCTGCAGCAGTATCCGGAGCCACATGGCGAAAATCTGTACAGACTCATGACTTTATGGTGCAGTGGCACCAGGACTCCCACAATCTGTGGCAACATCAGCTGAAAGTAAATGCCCACCTTCAAGATGACATACAAGCTGTCAAAGGAGGAGTGTTTTGGCTTGGACAGAAATATTTGGCTTTACAGCAACGATTGTTTTTGACTTGTGATTGGAATTCTAGTCATGTCTGTGTAACACCTTATAAATATAATGCCTCTGAATGTGAGTGGAATGATATAAAAATGCTTATAGATGGAACCATAGCAAATGATAGTTTAAGTGAGCAAAGTTTATACCGGGAGGTTTTTGAGGCTTTTCAAAAGAAATTGCCAGATGCTTCTTCTATTGATGACTTAGCCCAAGGACTTGCCAAGACCTTAGAAGGATTAGACCCTAGGGTGTGGTGGCAAAGTATTACCCATAGTATTGGAAATGCTTCTATTGCCTTATTACTTGTCTTATGTGTCTTCTTCTTAGGATATTGTATTATCATAGCAATAATGAAGTGTTTCACTAGAGATAGATTTTCTGATATGTTACAGACTGCCCTTAAGCTTAGAAAAAAATGAAGCTGTTGATAATTTTTTAAAAAGGGGGAATTGTGGGAGAATTAATTTATTTGACCAAGTGGAAGACTTAGCCTCGGCACAGTCACTTCGATGCCTCATTAGCATACTAATAGGCCCTTGGGAACATATTTCCAGTAAGAAATTTCTTTGTGACTGCGGGCCAAAGAATGCCACTCCTTGTCAGGAGAATCTCCCCTTTCCCCGTACAAAGTCTCCTTGAGGAGACTCGTTTGACCAGCTGCCTTCACATGGTAGATTCAAAATATGAATAGGACAGCCTCTCCTTAGTAATTAGCAAAGTTTCCTCCCAAATAATCTGGGCAGTCTTTTCATAGTAAACAGGGAAGTATCTTGTAGATGAATGGAGTCCTGATCAAAGTCCAGAGCAAACAATAGCTAGGAAATAGCTCAGCCTTAGATATGTAAACTCTCTTTGAAGCAGCAAACTACTGTAGGGGATAAACTTCTGCATTAGCTTCTTTAATCTCAGTAATGCCATTCCTCAATTTTTATAATCCTAATGGATCACATGCTATGTTAACCTTTTACCCTTGAAATTGTAAGTTGATTTCTAACCCTACTTAAACCCTGGCACTCTTGAAATAAAATATGCATTGGTTCACTCGCCAGGCATCCCACATGTCCTGATTTATGGCTGCAGTTACACAGGCCAAACACCCTTTTCCCTAACCATAAAATAAACCCTAACCATAGCCAAAAACCTAGACCTACCCAGAGTCCAAACCCTAACCCTAGCTTTCTCGCAAATGATAACCATAGACCTACACGTAGCAATAGCCATGTCCCTAAACTGTAGTCCTAACCAACTCTGATTCTAAACCAAGGCCACTCCCTAATTCTATCCCTAAACATTATCCTAACCATAGCACAAACACTACTACATAACCATAAATTAGCCCGAGTCCCAGCAATCACCCGAAAATTAGGCCTATGCCTATACATATCACTATCCCTAATGCTTTACCTAACCTTATTCCTAGACTTAGACCAAAGCCTAATCATCTCCTTTGCACTAGCCTAAACCGAAGGAGAATCCTAG
This sequence comes from Perognathus longimembris pacificus, assembly GCF_023159225.1. Lineage (NCBI taxonomy): Eukaryota > Metazoa > Chordata > Mammalia > Rodentia > Heteromyidae > Perognathus > Perognathus longimembris. Next base: position 35,808,062 of record NC_063166.1, on the reverse strand, counting down.
CCCTAAAACTAAGCCTAACTCAAACCCTGACATTAACCCTAGATCTAACCCCAACCTTAATCCTAACCCAAACCCTACTCATAGCTCTAGCCCTAACCCTAAACCAAGCCCTAACCCTAACCTTATTAATAAACCTAAAACTAGCCCTAACCCTAACAAAACACTTCTTCTAACCCAAGCATAACAAAAGTGCTAACACTAACATTAACCCTAAACCAAACCTTAATGCAAGCCCTAAACCTAAACCTAGATCAAACCCTAACCGTAGACCTAACCCAAAACATAATCCTACCCTAACACTGACTCTAGCACAAAAGCTAACCCCAAACCATAGCGCAAACCCTAGCCTTAACCCTAGCCATAACCCTAACAATAGCCGTAACCCTATCCCTAGTTTTATATGTAGACTTAACCCTAACAGTACCCTTATCCTAACCAAAACCCTAACCCTAACCTGAACCCTAGGTGTAAGCCTAAAAATTCTCCTAGCCTAATCAAATCCATAACTTTAGCCTAAACCCTAACATGAACAATAGGCTGAACCACAACAAAGCCCTATCGCCAACACTAACCATAGCCTGAAACCTACCCTAGCACTAACGTTAACCCTAGTCCTAACCCTACACCTAGCCCTAGTCCTTGCCCTAACCATAACCCTAAACGAACACTAACTTGAGCCCTAACCCTAACTCTAACACTAAACCTAGGACTAGCCATAACCATAAATGTAACTCTACCCCTAAGAATAACCCTAACCAGAGCTACAGTCCTAACCCAAACCCTAAATTTAGCCGAAACCCTAACAGTAGACCCAACCCTAAATTTAATCCTAACGGTAGCCCAAACCCTAAGAACTAACCCTACAACTGACCCATACCAATATGGCTATCCTTATCACTAACTCTAGTCCAAAACCTGTATCAAAGCTTAATTCTAGCTCTTGCTGTAAGCCTAACCTTAACCTTAATCCTAGCACAACCCTAACCCTTGCCATAAGTCAAGTTCTAATCCTGAACCTATCACTAGCCATAGCCCTAACCCTAGCCCTAGCTCTAACCATAGCCCTACCCCTAACCTGACAATAGCCCTAAACATAACCCCTATCCTAACCATAACAATGGCCTTAAGCCAACCATAAGATAACCCTAACTCTAGCCAGAAACCTACACATAATCTTAGCTCTAAACCTAACCCTTGCATTAACCCTAACCCAAGTATTAAACCACCCAAAACTTAAACCAAGCCCTAGTCCTAAACCCAACCCTAGCACTGAATCTAACCCTAACAATAGGCCTTGTCGGGAGCCAAGCTAGCATCTAAGCTCATCCTGACCTCTGGCTGTGCCGATGTCGCCAAGATGTCGGGAGCCAAACTTGCAGCTAGGTTCATTATCACCTCTGGCTGTGCTATTATCACCAGGACATGCTAAATGCAAAGATATTTGTCCAGAGCCACCATCCGGAATTGCTTTGTTACCTTGTGTTTACTATAATCAAATGTTGCAAACTTCTAAGCCTCTTTGTGCTCTGGAATTTTAACAACCCTATGCTATTCCCTGATTCCAAAACTGCATATAAGCTGGGAGTTGAGAATAAACTGGGCTGAAGTCTTGAGTCTCAATCTCGAGATGCAGACCTCCCGTGCCCCATCTTTGCCTCTTGTCTTGTTTTGTTGTTTTTTTTTGTTTTTTGTTTTGTTTTTTGCCAGTCCTGGGCCTTGGACTCAGGGCCTAAGCACTGTCCCTGGCTTCCTTTTGCTCAAGGCTAGCACTCTGCCACTTGAGCCACAGCTCCACTTCTGGCCGTTTTCTGTATATGTGGTGCTGGGGAATCGAACCCAGGGCTTCATGTATACGAGGCAAGCACTCTTGCCACTAGGCCATATCCCCAGCCCCTTTTCTCTTGTGTTGTATTTTTCCTTTTGCTTAATCCTGGCCGCCCTCAGTCAGGATTCCCGTTCACTGCTGGCTGACTCGGCAGGTGTGGCGCCTGGAACTGGGACCTGAAGCCTGGGATGATGGCAGAGGATCCCCGCTCAGGTAAGGACGTCCGATAAATTGGGAAGGAGAGGGGGAGAGAGAGAGTATTGTCGGGAGTAAGAAATTATGGGATAAAGTATAGGATGCATGCTATACGTGCAGGCCCCCAAAGGCATGCTTAATGCCCGGGCAGTGAAAGTTGGCCAAAGTCACTTAGAATGTTTCTTTTACTTTATTGAGGAAGCATGCCCCCAGTTCCTGGAGGAAGGAACCAATAACTTAGAAACTTAGCAAGAGAGAAAGAGAGAGAGAGAGAGAGAGAGAGAGAGAGAGAGAGAGAGAGAGAGAGAGAGAGATTCGGGAACGCTATTATTCTTTGGTATCTGGTCCAAGATTGCTTAGATCTTAGACATGAACAGATTAAATTCGATCAGTCGATTGGAGAAACTGAACAGGGACCTGATGAGTGTTGCCCAGCCCCGGGAGCATATGCTGCTGCCCAGGAAGAACTGAGAATATTAACAAGACCTGAACCCACTGGGCTAGACATTAAGGAAGACTCAGATGGCTCAGACACTGAGAAGAAATTATGCAATGAGCCTACTAAAGGTAGATTGACCTATGTTGAGAATATGTTGAAATCAGTATAGCTCTATTGTCACAGCTTCATCCAGAACAACAAATTCCTTTATAGGGAGATACTGGTGAGCCCCCATGAACAGTCCTGGCAGACTTAGAGCTCTCCTAGGTGCAGGCTGCTAGCAGGGGGAAGGGACCTGAGGCTAGGGAAATGCTAACACCACCGAGGTAACTTCTCCTGACCAAGTACTCTATTTCCATCCACCAGGACAGATTTGAAACCCCAACCAGGGTGAGTGACCATTAGCCTGCAGCTTACATTTTCCATAAATCCACTGGGCTAGGTCAAGGAGATCAGCAATTGTGGGTCCTTGGAGACAACTGATATCTAGTTCAGCTCAGCTGGTTGCTCGTCAAGTCTAAATTGCTTCAGAAAAGTTGCTCGAGTTTGAACCCAATCTTATATATTTGGAATATTTTGCAGGACTTACCTAACTTCTATGAGTGCTCAGGCAGATGAAGTTCTCTCTATCTCTTTTTCTGCCTCCCTCTAACCTCTGCCTGCCGGCCTGTGACATAGGATGGGTATCGATATTTGTTTAACATCTGCTTTAAAAGACTCAAAGAAAGGTTTTCTATTCTTGTTATTGATGTTAAGTTTACGAGACTCAGTTAAATTCTGCTTGTTTGGCTAAATCATAAGCTTTCTCTAGAAGACGGCGGAGGAGCGGCTGAGCCCTGCAGAGCTCCCTCCGATATCGTAGTTTTCTCACCTCATAGAAACTGTTTCTCCGAGAAAGACAGCCAAAGTAAGTTCTAACAGTACAGGGATTCTGAACAGGAAGGAAAAATCGACTTTGCTGGTCTGAAAACACAGTTTTGAGCTCCAGGCGGCGTCCCGCCGCGGCGCCAGCGCCGGCTCCGGCACAGTGCCAGGCACAGCCCTCCGCACTCCGCGCAGCTAAAGCAAGAAATACTCCAGACGGCAGCCGAGCACGGAGTACCTGACATCGCAGAGACAGCGTGAGTACCCCAAAAGTTATACTCACTTGTGCCCACAGTCCAGCTTCTGGAAGGCATCCCTGTCCCCACCGCCAGAGCAAAGCGCCATCTTTGCCACTGGCATAGGGTCAGACCAGACTGGAACTGAAGCGGGCCTGGGGAAAGCGAGGTCAAAAAAGCCATCTTTGAAAAGGGCAGGAGGGGCAGAATCAGTGAGAACCAGCTCTGCCCAGAAGAACGCCCCCTGCCCTGGCGGGAGGCGAGTCCGGGAATTATCCAGAGATGCCCCGCCCTGCCCGCCGGAACTTCTAAACTTAAAGCAAAAGCTGCGAGCAGCTACCAGGGGCACGGAAACAACAGAAGGAGGAACAAACAGTTCCGGGGACAGCTAAACGGTCCCGTCACAGAGGAAACTAATTCCCAGCCCAAAACGGAGCGGCAATCCATAGCTACCTATGCCAAAGAGGCCGCCTCCCTCAGGCAAGCAACTCTTAGTGGAGCAAAACAGGCCAGAGGTGCCACGCTCTGCTGAGTTCACAGTCTAGTCAAGTCCAGGCATCAAAGGCAGCGGCCCCACAGCAGACAGAGGAGCCACAGTTCCTGTGACTGCCCACGTCCCCATCGACAGAGGACACCCAAGGCCTGCCTGCAAGCTGTGCGAACCTCAGAGACCCACGATTGCACCAACAGGGGAGAAGGTCAGAACAGAACCACCCCTTGCCAACTGAAATCAAGTCAAACCAGCCAATCAGGAAAATAGTCTGCAGTCCATTGCAGGGAAACCAGAGACTGGTTTCTTTTTCTTTTCAAACATTTTTTTTTAACTTTTCTTTTAAATTTTCTTTTTAATTTTTTCACACCTGAAACATCATTGGCTGTTTTCTTTTTGTTGTTTTTTTTGTTTGTTTGTTTTCCATTTTTACTGGTTTGTTTTATCAAGTTTTTTCTTTGTGTTTGTTTATTTGCTTGGGTTGTCCCTTTTCTGTTATTTTCCTTTTTATTTACTTATGCTTCCTTGTTAAATAATTTTTCTCTGTTTTGTGTATCTGTCTTCAAGTATTTTTACTTCATTTCTCTCATTGCGTCCTCTTCCTTTAAAAATTACTTTCCTATAAATAACACCTACACCCTTTTCTGCTAACTCTCCAGTGTCTGTCATTTTATCAATGTGCTTTCTACTGATTCTACTCTTCTCCACATTTCCACGTCACTGAAACTAAACCAAAATCACCACCACCCCCCCCAATACACTTTACTCTATTCTCTTTACTACCTCCAACTTACCCTCCCGACTTACTGCCTGGACCTCCAGGCTCCATTGACTCCTGGTTATTGGATAGAGGATATCCCAGCTTAATACGAGTGAATCAAAGGGGTTCATAGAGAAAGCCAGTCCTAAAAGAACTTAATATAAAAACAAGAATTGCGTATAAGGTTGTAACAGTAAATAAGTAACTACTGAATACAGGGCCCAGGATCAGATGTTATATTGAAATTGTATTCTTTAGGAACACCAAATCTAACTTTATAGTCAGGTATACAAGTTATCTGTATATAATTGTGAAATTGTAAGATTTACACAACAGTGCTTGGTAAGGGCTGCTTTGGGTCTTAAACAGTGCTCACAGGTGCTGGTAGACTGGCATTCCCAATTCAAATGGGCAGAAGAAACACAAGAAAGATGGCAAATAATGCAGTCTTATCCCCCACCCAAAACAAGCAGGAAGCAGAGCAGTCAATCAAAAACATAGAAGAAAACCCCCAAAATGCTCTACAAAGTTTACTGATAAACATGATAAATGAAAAGTTTGAATCTCTTCAGTCAATTATGTTAGAGCGTGAGGAGGCAAAGCAAAAATTAATGGAGAATTTCATGGCATCCACAAATAGAAAGATAAGTGAGCTTCAAGAGTCAAATGAAAAGATAGCTACCCAACTTAAAGATTTGAGAGACAACACTCAAAACCAAAGTAATGAAGTTAATGAAGTAAAGAAGTCCATACAGGACCTAAGAAATGACATGGAAATCATCAGGAAAGACCAGTCAGAAGGAAAAGAGATTCGAAATCAAGTAGCTAGCCTACAGTCCCGACTAACTGAAGCAGAGGATCGAATCTCAGGAGCTGAAGATTCCTTAGATTCTATGGAGAAAGATCAAAAATCAATACAAATCCAGTCCAAGCAACAAAACAGATCGCTACAGGAGATTCAAGACACAATCAGGAAGCCCAATTTAAGGATAATAGGTATTGAGGAAAACTTGGAGAAAGAGGTTAATGGGATAGGCAACCTATTTAACAGAATATTAGCTGAGAACTTCCCAAACATCCAGAAGGAAAGGCCGATACAGATACAAGAAGCATTTAGAACCCCAAATCGACCAGACCAGAATAGGACTTCCCACCGACACATTGTGATCAAAACAGCTTCAGCAGAGTGCAAGGAAAAAATACTCAAAGCTGTTAGGGCAAATAAAACAATCACATATAAAGGAAAAGCAATCAGAATTACCCCAGACTTCTCAGCAGAGACCATGAAAGCAAGGAGAGCCTGGAATGAAGTATACCAAACTCTAAATAAAAATAACTTCCAACCAAGAATTCTGTACCCGGCCAAACTCTCCTTCATAGCCGAAGGTCAAATAAAAGTCTTCCACAATAAAGAAAAACTGAAACAATATATCTCCACCAAACCAGCTTTACACAAAATCCTTAAAGATGTACTATACAGGGAAAATAATCAAGATCCCAACACAGACAGAGAAATGAACCCTAATTAGTAAACACTAGATCAAGAAATGGGAAGACACAGCTTTAAACAAGACAGTGATAATGAAAGGAACAAACGATCACCTCTCAATCCTAACTGTCAACATTAATGGACTTAATTCTCCAATCAAACGACATAGGCTCATAACTTGGATCAAAAATCAAGATCCATCTTTCTGCTGCCTCCAAGAGACACATCTATCCAGCAAAAGTAAACATCTTCTAAAAGTGAAAGGCTGGAAACAAATCTATCAAGCAAATGGCCCCCATAAGCAGGCTGGAGTTGCAATCCTAGTATCAGACAAAATTGACTTCAAATTAAAAAAGGTAAGAAGAGACAAAGAAGGTTACTACATACTAGTAAAAGGATCTCTCCAACAGGAAGAAATAACCATTCTAAATATCTACACGCCAAATGCAGGAGCACCCAACTTCATCAAACAAACACTACTGGCTCTAAAAACATTCATAGACCCAAACACAATGATAGTGGGGGACTTTAACACTCCACTATCACCTCTGGACAGATCAACACGCCAAAAACTGAACAAAGAAACCACAGAACTAAACAATTGCATAGACCAACTAGACTTAATCGACATCTACAGAATATTCCACCCAGCAAGGACAGAATACACATTCTTTTCGGCAGCACACGGAACATTCTCCAAAATAGATCACATCTTAGGGCACAAAGAAAATCTGTACAAATTCAGAAGTATCAAAATCATTCCCTGCATTCTTTCAGACCACAATGGAATAAAATTAGAGCTCAACTCATTCAGCCACCACAGAAAATCCCACAATTCATGGAGACTAAAGAACACACTGCTGAACCATCAGTGGATCATTGAAGAAATTAAATCAGAAATTCAAATGTTTATGGACTTCAACCAAGTTGAGGGCACAAAGTACCAGCTCCTTTGGGACACAGCAAAGGCAGTACTCAGAGGAAAATTTATATCTCTGAGTACATACATCAACAAACTGGAGAAACAGCAACTCAGTAATTTAAGGAAGCACCTTAATTTTCTGGAGAGAGAACAGCAAGCCAAACCCCAAGTCAATAGACGGAAGCAAATAATTAAAATCAAATCAGAATTAAATCAATTAGAGACCAAAAAAACCATCGAAAGAATCAACAAAACAAAGAGTTGGTTCTTTGAAAAAATCAACAAGATAGACAGACCCCTGGCAAACCTGACCAAAGAACGAAGGCAGCACACTCAAATAAACAAGATAAGAGATGAAACAGGTAGCATCACCACAGAAATAACCGAAATTCAGAAAATAATAAGGGACTATTTTGCAAACCTTTATGCCAACAAATTCGAGAACTTGGAAGAAATGGATGATTTCCTAGAAAAAATTGATACCCCCAAACTCAACTATGAAGACTTAAACCTTCTAAACAGACCCATATCCAGTATTGAAATAGAAACAGCAATAAATGATCTCCCATCCAAGAAAAGCCCAGGTCCAGATGGATTCACCGCAGAATTCTACAAGGCCTTCAAAACAGAACTCACTCCAATATTTCTCAAACTCTTCAATGAAATTGAAAGAGAACGTTCACTGCCAGACTCATTTTATGAAGCCAGTATAACCCTCATCCCAAAACCAGGCAGAGACTCATCACGGAAAGAGGACTACAGACCAATCTCCCTGATGAACATAGATGCAAAAATTCTCAACAAAATTCTGGCCAATCGACTTCAACAGGTCATCAAAAAAATCATACACCACGATCAAACTGGATTCATCCCAGGGATGCAAAGCTGGTTTAATATACGCAAGTCAATTAATGTAATCCACCACATCAACCGGAGCAAGGTAAAGAACCACATGGTTCTATCGCTGGATGCGGAAAAAGCGTTCGATAAAATCCAGCACCCATTTATGCTAAAAGCCCTGGAAAAACTGGGATTCCAGGGAACATTCCTGAATATAATCAAGGCAGTTTATGACAAACCAACAGCAAGCATAACTCTAAATGGTGAAAAACTAAAGCCATTCCCTTTAAAATCAGGAACAAGGCAGGGATGTCCACTCTCTCCCCTGCTCTTCAACATAGTACTAGAATTCCTAGCCAGAGCAATTAGGCAAGAAGAGAATATAAAGGGGATCCAAATAGGAAAAGATGAAGTTAAACTTTCTCTCTTCGCAGATGACATGATCCTATACCTAAAGAATCCCATAGACTCTACCCCCAAGCTACTAGAGCTGATACAAAACTTTGGCAAAGTTGCAGGATATAAAATAAACCTTCAAAAATCAATGGCCTTTCTCTATGCTAACAACCCGAAGACCGAGGCTGAAATCAGGAAAGCAACTCCTTTTGCAATAGCCCCCAAAAACATAAAATACCTAGGAATAACCTTAACCAAAGAAGTGAAAGACCTCTTTGAAGAGAACTTTAAAAGCTTGAAAAATGAAATTAAGTCAGAACTAAGAAAATGGAAAAACCTCCCATGCTCCTGGATTGGGAGGATTAATGTAATCAAAATGGCAATATTGCCAAAGGCTATCTACAAATTCAATGCAATACCCATTAATATCCCAACACCATTTTTTAATGAAATAGAGGAAGCAATCCAGAAATTCATATGGAACAATAAAAGACCTAGACTAGCAAAAACACTCCTAAGCAGAAAGAACAGTGCTGGAGGAATTACAATACCCAACTTCAAGCTGTATTATAAAGCTATAGTAATAAAAACAGCTTGGTATTGGCACCGGAACAGGCCTGAAGACCAATGGAACAGAATTGAAGACCCAGAATTAAACCCACAGAACTATGCCTACTTAATCTTTGATAAAGGAGCTAAAACAATAGTATGGAAGAAAGATAGCCTCTTTAACAAGTGGTGCTGGCAAAACTGGCTCAACACATGCAACAAACTAAAACTAGATCCTTATATATCACCCTGCACCAAAATCAATTCCAAATGGATTAAAGACCTTGAAATCAAAACAGGCACCCTGAAGACACTAAAGGAAGGAGTAGGAGAAACACTTGGGCTCCTTGGCACAGGACAGAACTTCCTTAACAAAGACCCTGAAAGGCTACAAATCAAAGAAAGGTTGGACAAATGGGACTGCATCAAACTCCAGAGCTTCTGCACGGCAAAGGACATAGCTCTGAAGATAAACAGAAAGCCCACAGACTGGGAGAAGATCTTTACCGGACATTCAACAGACAAAGGCCTCATCTCTAAAATATATGCAGAACTAAAAAAATTACCTTCTTCCAAAACAAAACTGCAAAGAACCAATAGCCCCCTCATCAAGTGGGCTAAAGACTTACAAAGAAACTTCTCTGATGAGGAAATGAGAATGGCCAATAGACATATGAAAAAATGCTCTACATCACTGGCCATAAAGGAAATGCAAATCAAAACAACATTGAGATTCCATCTCACCCCAGCAAGAATGTCATATATCAAGAAAACTAATAATAACAATTGTTGGAGGGGATGTGCCCAAAAGGGAACCCTACTTCATTGTTGGTGGGAATGTAAACTGGTTCAGCCACTCTGGCAAGCAGTATGGAGATTCCTCAGAAGGCTCAATATAGAACTCCCCTATGACCCAGCAGCCCCACTGTTGGGTATCTATCCAAAAGCCCACAAACAAAATCACAGTAATGCCACCAGCACAACAATGTTCATCGCAGCACAATTTGTCATAGCGAGAAGCTGGAACCAACCCAGATGCCCCTCCATAGATGAATGGATCAGGAAAATGTGGTACATATACACAATGGAATTTTATGCCTCTATCAGAAAGAATGACATTGTTCCATTTGTAAGGAAATGGAAGGACTTGGAAAAAGTTATACTAAGTGAAGTGAGCCAGACCCAAAGAAACATGGACTCTATGGCCTCCCTTATTGGGAATAATTAGTACAGGTTTAGGCAAGCCATAGCAGAGCATCACAAGGCCCAATAGCTATACCCTTAGAAACACATAAGATGATGCTAATTGAAATGAACTCCATGTTATGGAAACAAGTGATATATCACAGTTGTAACTACTTTCAACGTCCTATGTGTATGTGTAGTTTCTATTATTGATAATGTTTTGTATCACCTTCCTATGTTTGTACCTACACTATCTCTGTAATCTTATCTGAGTATATTGGAAACCGTGTTTACTGGTATTGGAAGTAGGAAATTCAAAGGGAATACCAAATTCGAGAGACACAGGGTAAAAAAAGAGAAATAACTACAAAAGCAATACTTGCAAAACTGTTTGGTGTAAGTGAACTGAACACCTGGGGCGGGGAGGGAAAGGGGGGGAGGGAGGGGGGCATGAGGGACAAGGCAACAAACAGTAAAAGAAATGTATCCAATGCCCAACGTATGATACTGTAACCTCTCTGTACGGCAGTTTGATAATAAAAATTTGAGAAAAAAAAAAAAAAAAAGGTGAAGACCACAAATGGTATTGCTCCAGTCTGCAGCAACCATATTACAAGCAAGATAAAAGGTAAAATATCTTGCTCAACATTATTTGTTGAGCAACGCAAGCCTAGAACACAGAGAACAAAGGCACATGGTCTCCTTGATATATGATTGTTAGGGGGCGGGGAGAACAGTAGAGATCAGGTCTGTAAAATAACAAACTTCTTTTCAAATGGCATTTCCACATGTTTGGGTCAGCGATTTCACATTATGTATCTAAAACCAAACAATTACTAAAAAAAACATAAAAAGGTCTATGATAGACCTATCGGAGGATCACAATAGCTCAACAGCTATGTACACATGATTATATAAGATGAGGCTAAGCAAAATGAACTCCAAGAGAAGGAAACAGGATGATTTTATTGTTGTCGTTATGTTTAATGTACTAGGTGAACTTCATTTGGCATACCCCATGTGGTTACTGTATATGATTTTGGTACACTGGATATAGTATATATGCTTACCTGAACTAGAATGGAAAGAAAAGAAAAATGAAGGAAGGTTTAATAAATATGACAATAAATGTTCTCACTACCTTATTATGTAACTGTACCCCCTCTGTACATCACCTTGTCAATAAAATTTAATTAAAAAAGAAAAAAAATAAGCTTTCTCTAGCATTGAGCACATGGTAGACAATAGGATTGGTTGGAGTGAAAGCCTGCCCATCCCCCAGGTGACAAGCATGCCAAATTCCTGGAGGCTGGGCAGGGACTTGGAGTCTTGTGGCCTTGCATTTCAAAGGTTCCTTACAATTCAAATGCTGAAAGATGAAGGTGTCTTACTGTGAGCTCACTGTCTGTGTTCATATCCTGTCTCCCATATGCTCCCTTTGTGAGCTAAACTGGTTTCTCAAAATGTGGCTTCTCAGATGATCTGAAAATTTTGGTTTGCTGAAAAGGTTTTTTTTGTTTATTATCTAACCACGTGGTTCTAGAATATAGGCAAAATAATATCATTTGCCACTGGAATTCCAGAAAAACGTACATGGCCAATTAAAGAACAATTTTAAGTGCACCCCAAAATGTGTGCACATTGTCTGTATGTGTATGTATGTATGTCTATGTCTATGTGTTGGTAAAACTTAAAAACAAAACAAAACAAAAAACAGGTTTCAAACCCAAACTGATCATGTTTGGGAGCAAACAAATGTGTCTATGAAAAACTCCAAAAGGTTCTAATATACAGCACGTGATATAAGTACAATAATGTACAACCAGTGTGTTATTCTTTATGTCTATCTATGCTGAGTCAAGTGTACATCTAATCCTGACAATTCTTTGGTATAGACTAAGATTTTGCTTCTCCATTTTTTTTCTTTTTTAGCTGTGCTCTCATAAACTCTTTAAGATCAAGGGACCAGAGTCATTTTGAAATAACTGCACAGATGTGACTATTAACCTAAATTTTCCGGACCCCAAATTAACATTTTGCTTTATAGGATACAGGTTGACATGTGTGCTAGCTGAGTGGACCGTGGCAGTCTATGGCTACAGAAAGCTGCCTCCACAGTTGGCTCCCAAACTGGGAGTTGTTTGTAACTCAGAAACTGCCCTGGATGCTACAGAGAGCAGACTTGGTTAGCCTTCAATCTGTGTGGTTTTGTGACTAGAAAGATGGTTAAAGGCCCAAGCCTTCTAAAGTCTGTTTAAAAATTCCCTTAACCAGTCTGTGTAGAAATTTACAGGCAACAAGCAGGAAATGTGACAGCCTATCCAGGGAACTCTACTACAGAATTATCCAGATGCAAGCCATCTCTCCTGCTGGCCTACTAATTTGGGATGGAAGACACAGCCACTTCAGATCCACTGAAGCTGAGACTTTTATTGTTATTCATTTGTTTTCTCTTTCACGTGCCAGTAAGGTAAGGTTAAATAATATGATTTGAGTTGTGTAACACCCCTTTATGCTATTATGTATGGACCTTTTAATATTTCTATAGGAGCCATGTATTTCAATGTTACCTACACTAACTGTTCTTTTACAAATTGCTTGTATAGTGGTCTTACTGATTCTGTAATTATTTTTAAGCAACCACCATTTGTTATGCTTCCTGTAAACTTATCTGAAGCTTGGTATGAAGAAATAGGTATTCAAGTGTTAAAACATTTAAAAGAGCTTATGCACACTAGACGATTTGTAGGGCTATTAATAGCAGGCATTGTAGCCTCTGCTGCAGTGGCTACTGTGGCTTTAACACAAAATGTGCAGACAGCTCACTCTGTTAATCAGTTGCTCATAATACCACGCAAGTGCTGCACTTTCAAGGCAGGATTGATGATAAGGTAGAACAAAAATTAGAAGCATTGTATGAATCTGTGTTGTCACTGGGAGAACAAATTTGTGCCTTACAAACTTTGCTACAGGTGCGCTGTCATGCTGGGTTTGACTTTATTTGTGTGAACCTCCATAAGTATAATAGGTCAAGCTGTCCTTGAAAACAAGTTGTAGCACATCTAAATGGTATTTGGCACCATAATAACTTGTCCTTAGATCTCTTTCATCTCCATAGACAAAAGCCGGACTAGAACAAGCTCCGCCTTTGGACTCTGAAGTGGCAGAAACAGCAAAATAACTGTTTAAACAACTTCAACAGTATGTCCCTTCCTTAACTAACGTTAAGGGGCTGCTAATGACATTGCTCAGCCCAGGGATACTTTGCTGATGGCTTTCCTATGCCTTCCTTGCATTGTACCCACATCGCAAAACTCTTTCATGAGTTTAGCCAGCCAGCTGCATAAGATCAAGCTCCAAGTAAATGAACTTTCCCCCCCGAGAGGAACCGCAGCCAGAGACGGGTATGAGGCAGTACCAGCTTGACCGAAGTAAGACACGGGACTTCAGCACTGCTCTGAAGTTGTTCCCTGAGACAGGTAAGGCAGGCTGGGGGACCCACCCCACCTAAGACAGGCGGGTTAGCTTCTTTTAATAAAAAGACGGGGGAATTGTCGGGAGCTGAGCTAGCAGCTAAGCTCATCCTGACCTCTGGCTGTGCCAATGTCGCCAGGATGTCGGGAGCCAAACTTGCAGCTAGGTTCATTATCACCTCTGGCTGTGCTATTATCACCAGGACATGCTAAATGCAAAGATATTTGTCCAGAGCCACCATCCGGAATTGCTTTGTTACCTTGTGTTTACTGTAATCCAATGTTGCAAACTTCTAAGCCTCTTTGTGTTCTGGAATTTTAACAACCCTATGCTATTCCCTGATTCCAAAACTGCATATAAGCTGGGGGTTGAGAATAAACTGGGCTGCAGTCTTGAGTCTCAATCTCGAGATGCAGACCTCCCGTACCCTATCTTTGCCTCTTGTCTTTTTGCTCTTGTCTTGTATTTTTCCTTTCCCTTAATCCTGGCCACCCACAGTCAGGATTCTCATTCACTGCCGGCTGACTCGGCAGGAGGCCTAACCCTAACCATAGCGCTAATCTAAACACTAACACTAACACTAACCCTAGGAATAACATTAACCCTACTCGAAACTAACACAAGGCATAAACCCAGAATTAGCCTAGACAAGCTAACCCTAACCCTAAACCTAGCACTAACACAAGCCCTAACCATAAACGTAACTCTACCCCTATGAATGATCCTAACCAGAGCTACAGTCCTAACCATAACCCAAGACCCAAATTGAACCCTAACAATAACCCTAGCCATAAGGCTAAATCTTACCCTACTGCTAAACAAAGACCTAAGCCTAAACTTAGCAATAGCCCTAACCGTAGCCCTAAACCAAGCCATAGACAAACACAAAGCCTAATCCTAACCCAAGTCGCGAAACCACCACCAAGAAGACCACCGAGACTCAGACATTCCGAAAAGCAAAAGCAAGGCAAGGCTTTATTTAAACGAGCTGCAACTCAGGCCTCGTCCTACCCACCGACACAGCGGAGGTTAGGAGGGAGCCCCGAGCTGTGATTACACAGGGCTTATAAAGGCAAAGAACAAGGTTACAACAATCAGCTGTTCAAGCAAGCAAGATTAGGACACAGGTACAAATCTGATTGGCTCAAAGTTCGATTCTAAAATGGGGCTCACGTGGTAAAGTGGGGCCTGAATTCAAAGACTGGCACTTCAGACATAACCCTAAACCTAAACATAGCCATAGGAAAAAAACTAACCCAAACATTAGCAATAACCCTAAAACTAGCACTAAAATTAGACCCAAACGTAGGGAGAGCGCTAACCCTATGATAGACCTATCCCTAAGAAAAACCTTACACAAAAATTTGACCCTAGCTCTAGCCATAATCCTATCACCAAACCTAATCCTAGATCTAATGCTAAACCTAACACTTGCCTAACCGTTCCCTAGACCCTGGCCGTAACCCTAGCCTTAACAATAAACCCTAATCCAAGTTCTAATCCTAATCCTAAACCAAACCCAAACCCTATCCAAGGCACTAACTACAATGAGAGAAATAAGCCTAAACATAACCAAGGCCCTACCCTAAAACTAACCCTAGACATAGCCCTAATACTAACCCTAACTCTATCCCTAACCCTAACCTAGGTAGAGCCAAACCCTAGCCTTAACCCAAACCATAAACAAAGGACTAGACGTAACACTAAACATAGCCTGAACCCTAAAATTAGCCCAAGAACTACTCCCAGCTCGAACCCTAAACTTGCTTGAATCCTATACCTAAACTTGGACCTAACTCTAGGTCTAGACCAAAGCCTAAGCCATACCAGAATGCTATCCATAAAATAAACCTGAACCATAAATTGAAGCCAAACCCTAAACCTAACACTGGACTTAACCCTAAAGCTAAGCCTAGCCCTAGTCCTAGCCCTAACCCAAACCCTAAGAACAGTCGAAGGTTGCCCCTACCCCTAACCTTAGACTGAAGCCTAAGTCTCATCCTAACTCTAAGCCTAACCCTAAAACTAGAACTCATAATAACACTCACCCTAACCCCAGAACTAGGCCTAAGTGTAAGCCTACACCTAGCACTAACAATAAACCTAGACCTAACCCTGACCCTAACCTTAACCCTAAACCTACCCTTAAACCTAAATCTGTTGTGCCAAGTTGCAAGACCACCCCCAAGAAGACCACCGAGATTCAGACACTCCGAAATGCAAAAGCAAGGCAAGGCTTTATTTAACGAGCTGCCAACTCGGGCCTCGTCCTACCCACCGACACAGCGGAGGTTAGGAGGAAGCCCCGAGCTGTGATTACACAGGGCTTATAAAGGCAAAGAACAAGGTTACAACAATCAGCTGTGCAAGCAAGATTAGAACACAGGTACAAATCTGATTGGCTCAGGGTTCGATTCTAAAATGGGGTTCACGTGGTGGGGCCTGACTTCAAAGTCTGGCACCTCATTTCCCCCTTTTTCTTTTTGGTACCTTGGGAGCCAATCATGGCTCCATTCTGTCCATTTCAATGGCTTGCATGTCTAGGGGATGATATAGAGGTAAGGCATGGGCCAGTAGGGCCCAATGTAGTAACCAAAGGGCCTGTCACCATTTCTTACAAGAATAGTCTCTGTACCTCTGTTTTGCATGCCTCTAGTTTATCCTGCCTCATCTTCCCAAAAACAACTCTGGTCCCTTGATTTTAAAGGGGGGCTGATGGGTGAAGATCATCCATCTTCTGTAACTTCTTCAGGCTGACTCAGGGGCGTAGACCTTACCTAGCCAGGAACCTATAACTTTAGTCTCAGTCTAACTTTCTTTTCTTGAGGCGAAGGTGAAGCGGCTGAGTTGGGTGCTTGGAGACCTCCCATGTTCCATCACGGTAGTTGTCATCCAGGGCAAAAGGGTCAGCTAGCCTGGCGTGGAAGCAATGAACCCAAGTGGCGATGCCGTCTAGGGTCCCTTCCACCGTGGTTAATCTGTTGATTGGGGGCATTGGCAAGCTGACAGGCCTTTAACAGATCTCAATAAGAACACAACACAATCTCAGGTCTACAAGCTTTCTTTCCTAAACAGATGTATCAACTTAAAATTCTTACTGCCAATCAGAGCTTTTGAGTAAATGCGGGGGGGGGAGGGTGAGATTTTAATCTATTCTCTCATTTGACAAACTTCCCCTTACTAACCACTATCACAGATGACTGGCAAATTCCTGCCCAGTAGACAGACATGGGCATTGGAAAGGCATGCTTATGAACTATTCTTCTAGGACTTCCCGGCTTTAACTTTTGAAAGGCCAAATAGGAGTGACTCTAGGATCTGACACCATCTCTGCCATCCAAGCAGTGGCTTACTGCCTCTGGATGCTCCATCACTTTTGTCCCAGGAGTGACTTTCGACTTGGACTCAGGGCCTGAGTGCTGTCCCTCAGCTCTCCAGCTCAAGACTAGCACCCTACCACTTTTGAGCTCCACACCACTCCGTTCCCAGCACTCTGCTGGCTGATTAGAGACAAGTCTCTCACAGGGACCTTTCTTTGCCCGGGCTGGCTTCCAACCGCAGATTCAGATCAATGAGTCTTATAAGGGGCCACTTTACTCCAATTATAAGCAACAAGGTGGTCCACACAGAAGTAGTTTTTAAGCATGCTCTCTTACCTGGAACTTATTAAGGGTCAGTATTAGATCTTGACAAACTTGTAGGAATCACCTGTGCTTCTCTGTGGGCCTGCTGGAAACTGTTACAAAAAACCTACAAAGAAGCTGGAATGGCAATTAAACATTTTGGTAGCCATAATTCTCCTTTTCTCACTTTGCAATAATTATTTAGGACAATTTTACTTCCAAATTTCTTATCTAGAAATGTATTCTTGATTTCCAAAGCCTTTCCAACACTAACAACACTTTAGCTTTTATCTGCATCGGGAAAACTGAAGCTCACAGGCAATCTGAAACCAGGTGCCGCCCTTTGCTTACGGGCTGCTTGTTTCAAAAGAGCCTTTTTTTTTTCTTCAGTCCCAGTTACTGCATGGCATGAAGACCTTTGAATTTAAACTTAGTTTTGCATCATACTGCAGTCTTGAACATGTTCACACTCACACATGCACACACACATACATTTTCAAAAGATCTTAAAGCACGCTGAATAAGCATCGGCCGTACATTTTAAGACAAAAACCTTTAACAAATGATTTTAGCATTCTCCAGCCTCATTTTCCAGGGCTTGATAGTTTTAGTAAAACATTTTTAGTCTTAGTAAAACATTTTAGCGCACCAAACAATTTTCTGCTTAAGAAGGCTGGGTGGGGGTCCCCCCAGAGTTCTTTCTGTGGACACTCACTCTGATTGTGAACCATCGCCTGTACATCTTTCCAATGAACTATGCAGGTTTGACACAAAAGAGACTGTTAGACTTACAAACAACACAGAGATGACAACGCAGCATGGTGAGGTCACTCCCTGCCACCTGTGGGTGGCTTGGGCTGGCCCTACATCCACCCCGTCGGCGGCTGCGGGTCAGGACTTGGACTTGGGGCTGATGCGTCCGTGTCCTGGGCTGTCAGCGCCGGCGAGTCGACTGGGCAGGACCCTCCGGAGCGGAGGGCACAGCTGAAACATTTTCCTCAGAGTCTTCCTCTTGTAGAGTTAACTGGGATGGGGAGTATGGAGCGGGAAACATTTCCTCCTCCGTGCTTCCTCCCTATGTCAAAGCTCCCTCAATTTCCTCAAAGGTGGACCATTCTGACTTGCACAGGGTGATCCACTTTTCCTTTTTAAGGGCCACACCTTGGTTCTGAGCTATCTCCTTAACCTCCCTCCAGTGAGCTAGGATCAAGTCTAGGGGGCTAGATGGAGGTCCTCAAGATAGAACGTTATCCATAGCTCTGATCAGAAGTTCAGTCCAAAAGGCTACAAAAAACAAAACAATAAAAAAGGAGGAAAACACACAGGCCTGAGAACAAGAAAAGCTATGAGTTGGAGATCTCCCAAGCTGGCCCACAACCTCCTACAAGGGTGCAGAAGGAATGGACCCAAGTTGGCCCACAACCTCCTGTAAGAAGGAGTGGACCCGAGTTGGCCCACAACCTCCTGCAAGGGTGCAGAAGGAGTGGACCCGAGTTACGAGTTGGAGATCTCCCAAGTTGGCCCACAACCTCCTGCCAGATAAGCAGAAGGAGCAGACCCAAGTACAAGGTGGGCGGGTTGAGTCTCGTTTAGGAGGCCCTCCTGGTCAGTTCCGGCCAAAAACCAAACTGACTTGCGCCCTACAAGTATAAGCAAAAGCAAAACAGACAAACAGACAAATTACAGGACAAGACAAATGAACAGCGCTGTTTTCTTACCTTCGGAGTCTGGGATCTCGGGGTCTCTGGGGCTATCCCGGACGAAACCCCAAATGTTGTGCCAAGTGGCAAGACCACCCCCAAGAAGACCACCGAGATTCAGACACTCCGAAATGCAAAAGCAAGGCAAGGCTTTATTTAACGAGCTGCCAACTCGGGCCTCGTCCTACCCACCGACACAGCGGAGGTTAGGAGGAAGCCCCGAGCTGTGATTACACAGGGCTTATAAAGGCAAAGAACAAGGTTACAACAATCAGCTGTGCAAGCAAGATTAGAACACAGGTACAAATCTGATTGGCTCAGGGTTCGATTCTAAAATGGGGTTCACGTGGTGGGGCCTGACTTCAAAGTCTGGCACCTCAAATCTTAATCGAAAT
Organism: Perognathus longimembris pacificus; assembly: GCF_023159225.1. Taxonomy (NCBI): domain Eukaryota; kingdom Metazoa; phylum Chordata; class Mammalia; order Rodentia; family Heteromyidae; genus Perognathus; species Perognathus longimembris. The sequence continues at coordinate 35,788,680 of NC_063166.1, read as the reverse complement.
ATAACATTAGTAATAACCATAACTTTAGTCCTATACCAAGACCTAACACTAACCCTAAACCAAGCCATATGACTAGAACTAAACGTTGACAAAACCTAAAGCTAGCCGTAACCCTAAATGTAGCATTGCCCCTAACCCTAAAACTAGCAATAATGCTATCCCTAACACAAACCCTATCCCTTGCCCTAGACCTAACCCTAAACCTAGCCTTAGACCTAGCCCAACCCATAACCATAACCCAAACCCTTACAATAACACTAGCAATAAGCCTAGCAAGTGCTAAACCTAACCCTAAAACTAACGCAAACCAAAACCATATCCCATGCCCTAACCATAACCCTAACGTAGGCCTAGCCCAAACCCTGGGCCAACACCTAACCCTAGCTGTAACCCTAACCCTAGGCAGCCCTATCACTAGCCATAACACAAACACTAACCCTAGTCCGATCTCTAATACCAACATTAGCTCTAGCACTAAACATAACCCCATCCTTAACTCTAGTCCTAAAACAAGCCCTAACCCTAACCATAGCCATAAACTAAACAATAGTCATAACCTAATTTCTAACCTTAGGACTAATCCAAAATTTAGATCTAAGACTACACTGAGCCCTAGACCTACTCCTAACCCAAACCCTAGAATTAAATCTACCACTAACACAAGCCCTTATAATAATCCAACCCAATTTCTAAGCCTAAACCATAACCTAGCACTAACCCTAAACATAGCCTTAACCTTACTGTATCCCTAAAATGAACACCAGCCCTAAACCTAGCCCTATCCCTAAACCTAATCCTACACCTAACTGTAAATCTAGGCCTAGTCTTAAACCTAACCTTACCCCTAACCACAACCACAAACATAGCCCTAGCCCAAACTATAACCATAGCCCTAACCATATGGCCTTCCTAAACCTAACACTTGCCCTAACTCTAACCCTACCCGTAGCCCTTACACTAACCTTAACAATTGCCCTAAAAATAACTGTAATTTTAGGCCTAGCCCTAACCCAAACCCTAGTTCTAACCATACCCCTTGACCTTAGCTCTAACCCTAATCCTCACGGAAAGACTAGCCTTAATCCTGAACATAATGCTAAACCTAGCCAAACCCTAACCATAACTAGAGGCCAGACCAAACCATAACACTAACTCTACACCCAACATTAACCCTAGCCCGAATCATATGCCTAGACCTAACTCTAAACCTAGCCCTAATTCTAAACCTAACTGTAACCTTAGCCAAAACCCTGACCCTAGGACCAAACTTAAGCCTAGCCCAAGCCCTAACCATAACCTGACCATAGTTATAACATTACCCTAGCCCAAACCATAACACTAGCCATAACCCTAAAGCAAAACCAAAGCTAAACTCTAAACATAATCCTACCCTTAAACATAATCCTACCCATAGGCCTAACCCTAACCCTAACCCTAAACAGAGGCCTAGGTTTTCCCCTACCCTACCATAGCCCTAACCCTAAACCAAGAACTAATAATAACACTCACCCTAATCCTAGACCTAGGCCTAACCAAAAATCTACACCTAGCAAACCTAACACTAATACTAATGCTAGACCTAACCCTGAACTTAAACCTAGCCCTAAACATATCCCAAACCCTAACCCAAATACTTAGCCCAACCCTAACCTTAGCACTAATGCTAGTCCTATACCTGGACCAAACACTAACCCTAAACTTAAGCCTAGACCTACAACTAGCCGTAAACTTTGCCCTAGCCCTAGCCCTAGCCCTAGCCCTAAACTTAGCCCTAGCCTAAAGCAAACACTAGCACTAATCCTAGACTTAAAGCTAACGCTATCCCTAGCCCTAGCTCTAGACTTACACCTAAAAATAGGAATACCTCTAACCCTAGACCTAGACCTAGACCTAACCCAAAACCGAGCCCTAACCATAACCCTAGCCATAACTCCTAACCTAATCATAGGTGTAAGCCTAAACCAAAAAATAAACTTACTGCAACCTAACCGTAAAACTAACCAAACACTAACCCTAGACTTAGCACTATCTATAGCCCTGACATTAAAGTAACTCTAATACAAGTGCTAATCTTCCCTAACTAAAAACTTAGTTCTAACTCGAACACTAACCCTAGCCTTAATCCTAATGCTAGCCAAAGCCCTAACTCTAACCATAGACTTACAACTAGCTCTAATACTAATATTAAGCCTAGCCCTAACCATAAACCTAACCCTAACTTAGCCCTAGCCTTTACCCAAACCCTAATACTAATCAAGCAGTATAACTAATGCTAACCCTAGCACAAAATCTAACCCTACGACTAACATGAAACATAGCGCTAGCCATTATCCTAACAATACCCTAGCACAAAACCTAGCCCTAACCAGAGACATAGCACTAAATCTAACGCTAGACCTAGCCCTAGATAAAAACCTAACCATAAAACTAGCACTATGCCTAAAACTAGCCCTACCCATAAGCCTACCCAAGTCCTTACCAAAAGCATAACAATAAGCCTAGACATAGCACTAAAGCTAAACCTAAGACTAACCTTAAATTTAGCTCTAAACTTGCCCTAACCATAAACCTAGCCCTAACTCTAGTACTAAACCTATGCCTAGCCCAAACCCTAGCGCTAGCCCAAATGATAGTGTTAGCAGCAACCCTAATGCTAACCCTAAACCTACCACAAACCCTAACCTAGACCTTTACCCTACCATAACCATAAACCTAACCCAAGGAGTAACCCTAAGACTACAACTACCTCTAACACCAAAATTAGCAGAGCCCAAAAACTAACACTGGGTTTAGCCCTATGCTGACCCAAAATCCTAGCACTAAACTAAGTCCTAGCCATAATCCAAATCCTAGACCTAAAATTAGCCCTAGTCATAACCCTATCTCTAACCCTAGGCCTAACCTAACCCTAGCCAAAGCCTACACCGAACCCTAGACCTAGTCTTAACCCTAATCATACCCCTAAATCTCACACAAATCCTAGCCACTTACATAACCCAACCCATAACCCTAATGCAAGCCCTAACAATAACCCAACCCAATTTCAAGCCTAAACATAACCCTAGACCTAATCCTAAACCTAAACATAAACATACCTGTGATCCAAGTAATAACCCTAACCCTAAGCATAGTGCTACCACTAACACAAACCCTAGGCCAAACTATAATTCTACCCCTAGCACTAACTCTGACTCAAACCATAGCCATAACCCAACCCTACCCCAAAAAAGAACCCTAGCCCTAACCCTAATCCTAACCATAAACCTAGCCCTAATCATAACCCTAACCCCTAACCCTAGCCCTAGCCTTTACCCTAACCCTAGCCCTAACCCTAACCCTAGTCCTAACCCTATCCCTAACCCTATCCCTAAGCCTAGCCCTTAACCTTACCCTAGTGTGGTTTTGAACTAATAGGCTCAAGTGATCCTCCTGGCTTAGGCTCCCAACATACAGGAGACTACAGTTGGGTATCATCATATTTGGTATCAAAGGTACTTTTTGAAATAAAAATTTTCAAAAATCAAGTCTCAACTATGAAAATACTTGAAAGAAAAACAAATAAATAAAATGAAATATTGGCCATTTGCAGTTCAAAATTAAAGCAAAACAATATGTAAGGTATGACAGACAGAAGAAGGACAATTCTTAAATTTTTCATCCACGACAAGGTGAAGACCATCTCCCCCTGCTGGAAAAATGTAGTGCTGCAATGGAGAAGGCCGATAATCTGTGTAAATTACATGACAGGGCTTTAAAAGAAAGAATTAAACATAAAATTTCTTCAAAATATTAAGGGTTTTGTTTATTGGATGTATTAAAAAATTTTAGGGAGTTTTGCAAAACTGTGCTTTAAACATTCAAAAAGATATGACACTTTTTAAAAATGTTAAAAAGATAAATTTGGGGATACTTAGTTCTATTGAATCATACTACCAACTTCTCAACTCAATTCTGTAACAAGGGCCAAATATATGAACAAAACTTCAAGTATTCATTATCTAGTTTTGTGATACTCAACTATAGACATCAAGCCCTGTTTCTATGGAAGAATAATATGGATTCTTGGGCAGTAGTTTGATTTTCTTCCTCCAGCAGATCCACTAGATTTTGATATTACAGAAATAATATGGAGAAGGAAAACAGTAGTATGCAAATACACTACTGGAGAGCTCATAAACTGATTTTAAAAAGTTCGAAGGACATAAGTATAAAATAAGGACAGGAAAACAAAACCAAGAATAAATTCACAGAAAGGCACCAGTAGCTCATGACTATAATACTGGTTACTCCAGAGTCTGAGATCTGAGGATCGAAGTTTAGAGCCAGCCCAGGCAGGAAAGCTCATAGCACTCTTATTTCCAATAAACTACTCAGAAAAAGCTGAAAATGGAAGTGTGGCTCACGTGACAAGAGTGCCAGCCTTGTGCAAAAGAAGTTCAGGGACATTTCAAGCCCACAGGTCAGGTTGTAAGACCAATGTGAGCATGTGCGTGCTGAGAGGGGGTGGGGGAGAGAGAGACACAGAGAGAGAGAGAGACAGACAGACAGACAGACAGACAGACAGACAGACAGACAGACAGATAGAGACAGGGAGAGAGAGACAGAGAGGGAGAGGGAGAGAGAAAGAGAGAGAGAGAGACAGAGTCTTAGGGAAGTTACAGGGTTATTAGCTCAGGAGCCATGTTTGTACAAGATGTCAACTCAAGAGAGGCTGAGTGTGAGGCTGTTCTTCCACCAAAATGAGCCACACCATTCGTGTGTGTGTGTGTGTGTGTGTGTGTGTGTGTGTGTGTTGGTAGTGGGGCTTGAATTTAGGGCCTGGGGCGCTGTCCCTGAGCTTTTGCACTCAAGATTTGCCTGCATTCTACCACTTGACCCAGAGCTCCACTCCCAGCTTTTGGGTGGCTAAATGGAGATGAAGAGTCTCAAGAACTCTCCAGCCAAGGCTGACATGGACCACTTTATTCAGATCTCAGCTTCCTGAGTATGAGCCACTGGTAGCCAACTTCGCAAGAGTGCGGGCGAGTGTGTGTGTGTGTGTGTGTGTGTGTGTGTGTGTGTGTGTGTGTGTGTGTGTGTGTGTGTGTGTGTGTGTGTGTGTGTGTGTGTGTGTGTGTGTGTGTGTGTGTGTGTGTGTGTGTGTGTGTGTGCTTTCCCAGCGCCTCGAAGCCCCGCCCCTCGCAGCCCCGCCCTTATATCGCGCAGTCTATAGCGAAGGCGCGCTCGGTGGCTCGATGGCTCGGCGCTCGCTCTTTTTGGGCTGGCTGACTGCAGCGGCGGCGTCCGGTGGGGCTCCGGTCGGGGAGCTGTGGGCAGGGGCTGGCTGGAGGCATGGAGGAGCCGCGGGCCGCCGCGGGCGGGGACGTGTCCCTGCACAACTTCAGCGCGAGACTGTGGGAACAACTCGTCCATTTCCACGTCATGCGGCTGACGGACTCGCTCTTCCTGTGGGTGGGGGCCACGCCGCACTTGCGCAGCCTGGCCGTGGCCATGTGCAGCCGCTATGTGAGTACGGGTTGGGGATGGTGAGGGGCCGGGGAGGGAGAGGAGAGGGGGATGCGCACAGTTGGGGGTCAGGAGAGGGCTGGTGGAGGGGGTCTTAGTCGCGTCCCTCCGGGGTCTGCGGTGTCCTCAAGCTGGGGCATCTCAGGGCACTTCTGGCACCTCTGGAAGGGGCTTGGAGGGGGGGGGGGGGACGCCAGGCCCCGCCCCCAAACGGGGCCACAGCCAGAACCCCCCTCCTCCAAGCCCCGCCCTTTATGAGCCCCGTTCCTCCAAGCCCCGCCCTCCTCCAAGCCCCACCCCACCGTCGTTCTCCCACCAGCCTCTGCTTCCTCCTCCAGAGTGTACTGGGGTTAGCCCTCCACCTCCTGCCTTTCCCACCATCTCACTTTGACCCTGCGGATGTTTGCTTCCAGATCTTGTGCCCCCGCCATGCCACCCACCCGTTCCCCACCACCCCGAACTCGGGGCTCCTGCATCTTCGCTTAGATGTCTACTAGTCAGACAAACTCAGGACCAAACTTGACCTCTCCCCTAGACAGCTACCCCTGCAGCCAGTCTCTTCCGTGCCTTTGCTGGTCCTCCATCCTTTCACAGTTCATGGCCCCCAAGGCTTTGTTTGTTATCGCTAGCTGTGAAAACACAAGGGGAGTACACCTCTACTTCTCACATGTCTGCCATTCTGGAGAGTGGGTCCCCTCCTCCTTGCCCCTTATCTGCTTCCTCATTGTTGCATGCACCAGTTTCCTAGGGCTGTTGTAACAGTGCTATAAACAAGGTGTTAAAACAAGGGGGATTTGCCCTGTCACAGTTCTGGAGGCCAGAGGTCCAAAATTCATTTGTTGGCTAGGTTAGTTGTTTTTGGAGACTCTAGTGACCAAACCATCCAGCTTCAGGGTTACTGGGAACCCTTCCTGGTCTTCATCTTATAGTTCTCAAAATGTGGCCAACTTTTCCCTTTGTGTCACTTGGCCTCCTTTCCTTTGTTTTTACAGTGCTAGGGACTGAACCAGGGTCCTGTCATGCTAGATGCTAGGCAAGTGCTCTATCCCTGAGCTACACCCCAAGCCCTCTCTCTTATAAATGCATGAGTCATATTGGATTAAGGACCTATATAACTGTTATGATTATCTATTTCTCTGTCTTGCAGGTACTGGAGCTTGAACTCAGGGCCTAAGCACTGTACCTTTTTCACTCAAGGCTAACAGTCTGCCATTTGAGTCATAGCTCCACTTCTGGCTTTTTACTTGTTTATTGGAGATAAGTATCTCACAGACCTTCCTGCCTGGGCTGGCTTTGAACCTTTATCTTCAGATCTCTGCCTCCTGAGTAGCAAGGATTATAGGCATAAGACACCAGTGCCTGGCTTAACTTGCATCTTAATGACATTTGCTAAGACTGTATTTCCAAATTCATATTCATATGTACAAATGTAACTTTTCAGGGAACGCAGCTTATCCTACACTGCCTGTGGCCTGAGTGGCACTGAGTACCACAGTGATAGCTTTAAAACAGGTCTGGGCTTGTTGCTTCTTAGCATTCTTCTTTGCTCATTCACTCCTTCAGCTCTGACTTCCTTGGCAGTTTAGTGTTCCAGAATGAAACCTGTCTGTTTACCAATGTCTGTATTCCTAGCTTCTATTGGGTACCTATCAGTCATTGTGGAGTCCTTGAGTGAGACTCCTGGAGCCTATGGCAGTCAGGGCCTAAGGACTGCAGTGGTGGGGAATCATATCAGTGAGTATTCAGTTTTGTATCACAGCGAACACCTGAATTAGTACTGATGTCCTTATCTAGTAGCATTCTTGCCATTCTTTTTTTAATTTTTTTTTAAATGGGCAAATAGCTTTATTTATTTATTTATTTTTATTTTTGCCAGTCCTGGGGCTTGGACTCTGGGCCTGAGCACTGTCCCTGGCTTCTTTTTGCTCAAGGCTAGCACTCTTCCACTTGAGCCATAGCACCACTTCTGGCCATTTTCTGTATATGTGGTGCTGGGGAATCGAACCCAGGGCCTCATGTATATGAGGCAGGCACTCTTGCCACTAGGCCATATCCCCAGCCCCTCTTGCCATTCTTTACTTGGTGTTTTTTTGTTTTCTGGTGAGTCCTAGCAGGTGAGCCTTTGGGCAGATGTTAGGTTTATGAGGAGAAGGACCAGTTTGGGAAGATCAGGATGACCGGTGGTCTTGAGACTTTAGTAATAGATGGTGAGGGAAGGTTGTAGCCACATAGGACCCAGGACCGTGTGTTGCTAAGACCAGGCATCATTCCTGAATGGTTTCCATCCCCTTTTGCAGCCCTGGTGTGGGAAATACATAATTCAGCTCCTCTTGTGGGGATGCTTTGGAGATCTGAGCACCTGGGAGTTGTAGCTCCCAACAGGCGTGTTTTTGAACTGGAAGGCCATACTTTACCTAGGGTAAACCCTTCTGTACTACATCTGTCAGGAGCCCATTAGGACAGAAGTCCAGCAAGGGAAAAGAAGTCGGAATGCCATGTTCCTGTGGGACAGGTCATAGTCATGTATCCTGCAGGCCAGTCTTCCATCTACTTTTGTAGTAAGATTTTACTCTTTCCCCCTGCTTTTTTTTTTCCAGTCATGGGGCTTGAAGTCAGGGCCTGAGCACTGTCCCTGGCTTTGTTTTGCTCAAGGCTAGCCCTCTGCCAACTTGAGCCACAGTGCCCACTTCTGCCTTTTTTTGTGTGTGTGGTACTGAGGAATCGAACCTAGGCTTCAGGTATACAAGGCAAGCACTCTTGCCACTAGGCCATATTCCCATCCCTTCCCCCTACCTTATTTTTTTGTAATAAAGTTTTATTGGAACAGGGCCATATTCATCCAGACATGTGGTCTTTGGCAGTTTTTGTGCTTTGATGGCAGGATTGAGCCATTGGAATAGAGACCTTGTGGCCCGTAAAGCTTCAACTGTCTGCTATCTTGCCCATGTACGGAGGAGGATAGCATCAAATGATCTTTGATGCCTTTCTGTCAAGCCCCAAACCTAGAAAAGACCGTGGAGAGCAGAGACAGAGCTGCTTCTCCAGCTGGCCTGCCTTGGCTGGAGTGAGGTTTTGGCTGCAGAACTCAGACTTGATAGCCTGAGGGGGACAGCCCTGGGACCTAGGATATCCCTGACCTCTGCTTGGAGTGGAATTTGGTACTGACACCCAAGCAGAGATGTCTGAGCATGTGTCTGCTGGGGTATCCCTGTCCCATTTGCTAGTAGTGACTGTTTAGAATAGGAACAGATGGGGTTTAAAAGTTTTCCTTTTGATGGAAAAAAATCCACTTGATAAAGTAGATTACTTCTTTTTTGAGGAAGTTTAACCATACTGTTATAATACAACTAAGTACAATTAAATGTTAAACTTGGAGTCGCCAAACAACAGGTTCTTTAGTTAATACCATACTTTTTTTTCTAACCAAAAAATTATCTGTGTTTTTGATTTCCCAAACAAATTCAGGTAGTGACTGGGTGCAGTCTTTGGTTCCTCTGCCTCAGTGCCCAGTATGCAGTAGGTGTGTGTTCAGCTCACATGTTTCCATGTGGACATGGGGTGGCGGCATCCAAACTCAGTTCCTCTATCTTTCCACGACCTTTTCCACTCACTAGTTCTCCCAGGGCTCTTCGCTCAAGATATGTTTACTAGAAGTTTGCTGACTTTCTCCACCTCCCAGCCTAGAGCCTCATGCATTACATAAGTACGTAATATGAGCTATGCCCACAGCCTCGTACTCTCATCCCCTTAACATTTGTTTTTTTAATTTAAAAAATTTTCTACCTTTACCCTGGTTGGTGTCACATTCCCTCTACTTCTCTCTCCTGTATAGCTGGCAATTAAAGGCATTTGCTACCATGTCCAGCTAGAGATCTGTTATTTTGATAGTAGTAATTTTGACTATATTGCAAGTTCGTAAGTGGAGTTTTTCCTTCTGAGATAGGCATTTCTTAATGGTGAAGGAGATTACTTCCAAAGTAACTGGGAGTAAGATTGACTTCAGATTTCAGAAAGGCATATTATCTTAACATCATTTCTACTATTTGTTTTATTGATTCTTATCTGAAATGAGATTGGCCTACTCTACTCAGAAGTCTCCCTGCTCAGAGTGGTCGTTGCTGGTGTCATTTCTTATATATAGGCAGTTATTATCCTTTAAGAGCCCAAGTGAGCAGAGGACTGGAGCTGTGTGTTCTTACAGGTATCATGAGATCAGGCATCCTGCCTCTCAGTTGAGGGCCAGGCCCCAGGCACCTGGAATCTTATCACTGGCTTTCTACTTGCTGTGGTTTTAATGATCTTGTTTGCTTTCCTCTTGGTTGGAATGTTGCCCTTCAGAATATTGCCCTTTGGAGTTTCCAACATTAATACAAGTCCTTTATGTGAAATCAGGTCTAGAACTAATTAACAGGCCTGTGGGGTGGCTTCTCTTTGTTCCAAATCTATTCACCTCTTATGTTGGGGTGACCCTGCTTGACTGTTGACAGATTAGAGCCCTTCTTCCCAAGGGCCTCTCAGAATCTGTTTATACCACCCTTGTGAACAACAGAAGCTACAGAAATGTGGCTATTGCACCCCGATGGAGAAGCTGTATTGTGCTCATTTTTGTTGTTGTTGTTGTTGTTGTTGTTGTTTTCTTGTAGGACTCCATCCCTTTGTGCACCTCCCTCTTTGGAGACACTTCTGACACAACCTCCAGTGGCCTGGCCCAACGCCTAGGTATGTACCTATGGCTGGTGCTGAGACCAGCCAGGTGGGATACCCCTGCTTACTTCGGAACTAAAAAGCCCCCTTACATTACTGCTGGAAGCGCAGACCAGAGTGCACTGGTTTTCTTTATTGGACATGTCTGTGCTCACCCTTCCCTACTGTCTCAAGCCAGTACATTCCCACCTATTCCCTTGTCCTCCTTCACTTTCCCTTTGAGGTGATCAGCTGGTGAGTGCCTTGCCTCCTTATGGAAGGAGAGTGAGTATTGCCCACAGTGCTGTAGGGACAGCTGCTCAAGGTAGCCCCAGGCTTCATGGGTTTTGATGGAGCTAGTGGGCAGGTGTCACCAGTGTACAGAAAGGACTGTCCTTCAGTTTCTGTGTGATGGCCAGAGCTTTGTGGGAGACTGGCCTGGCCTCTAAGTGTAGAGTGGGGTCTGTCTGGTGGTGACGTACACAAAGTGAAGACTCTACATGCTCCTGCACCCAAGACACCACTTACATAAGTATGTGGGAGTGTAAGTAAGAGTAGCATGTGTTCTGTCATCCCTAGTATAGAGTGCCTTGGTGTTCTTGGTACTCTGGGTCCCAGGCAGTTTAGTAATAGAGTTAGCCTTGGGGTCCTTGGTGTCCTCAGGAGATAGGCAGGGAAGGAGCCCAGTTCCTGGTTTTGAGACACTCATATTTCACTTTGGTGCTGTACACAGGGATCTCTGTTGTCTTGACATGTGGGGATGCACCTCTTAGTCACCTGAGGCCCCAGTGTATGAAGAGAGTATACAGCGAGGAAGAACACCACCTGCTCATGTAGGCGGGCCAGTGTCACCAGCCATTCCAGCTGCTTATGCTGCTATGGTAGAGGTCAGGGAGGGCACTGGTCAGCGCTTTAGCAACTCGCAAACTACCTTTTCTCTAACCTGGAGTCAAAACTGATGAATTAGGATTTTGGTAACTTTTTATTAAGAAATGATTTATAAGTAACCCAGGAGAGAATTCCTGCGTTATTTGGAGTACAAGTCCATCTCTTTCTGTTTGTTTTTTAAAAATTTTTATTATCAAACTGATGTACAGAGAGGTTAGAGTTTCATATGTTAGGCATTGGATACATTTCTTGTACTGTTTGTTACCTCGTCCCTCATTTCCCCCTCCCCCCTCTCCCTTTCCCTTTCCCCCACATGAGTTGTTCAGTTCATTTACACCAAACAGTTTTGCAAGTATTGCTTTTGTAGTTGTTTGTCTTTTTTTACCCTGTGTCTCTCGATTTTGGTATTCCCTTTCTATTTCCTAATTCTAATACCAGTATACACGGTTTCCAATATACTCAGATAAGATACAGAAATAGTGTAGGTACAACCACAGGAAGGAGATACAAGAAGATCATCAATAATAGAAGCTACAGTTACACATAGCACGTTGAAAGTAGTTACAACAGTGATATAACAATTGTTTCCATAGCATGGAGTTCATTTCACTTAGCATCATCTTATGTGTTCATAAGGGTATAGCTATTGGGCTCTTGTTATCCTCTGCTGTGACTAGCCTAAACCTGTGATAATTATTCCCTATAAGGGAGACCATAGAGTCCATGTTTCTTTGGGTCTGGCTCACTTCACTTAGTATAATTTTTTTCAAGTCCTTCCATTTCCTTACAAATGGGGCAATGACATTCTTTCTGATAGAGGCATAAAATTCCATTGTGTATATGTACCACATTTTCCTGATCCATTCATCTACTGAGGGGCATCTGGGTTGGTTCCAGATTCTAGCTATGACAAATTGTGCTGCAATGAACATTGTTGTGCTGGTGGCTTTAGTGTGATTTTGTTTGTGGTCTTTTGGATAGATACCCAAAAGTGGGGCTGCTGGGTCATAGGGGAGCTCTATGTTTAGCCTTCTGAGGAATCTCCATACTGCTTGCCAGAGTGGCTGAACCAGTTTACATTCTCACCAACAATGAAGTAGGGTTCCCTTTTGGCCACATCCCCTCCAACAATTGTTTTTGTTAGTTTTCTTGATATAGGACATTCTTACTGGGGTGAGATGGAATCTCAATGTTGTTTTGATTTGCATTTCTTTTATGGCCAGTGATGTAGAGCACTTTTTCATATATCTCTTGGCCATTCTCATTTTCTCATCAGAGAAGTCTCTTTTTAAGTCTTTAGCCCACTTTTTGTTGGGGCTATTGGTTCTTTGTGGTTTTGTTTTGAAGGAATGTAATTTTTTTAGTTCTGCATATAGTTTAGATATGAGGCCTTTGTCCGTTGAATGGCCAGTAAAGATCTTTTCCCAGTCTGTGGGCTTTCTGTTTATCTTGCGAGCTATTTCTTTTGCCCTGCAGAAGCTCTACAGTTTGATGCAGTCCCATTTGTTTGATTTCTAGTATTTCTAGTATTTGTAGTATTTCTGGGTCTTTGTTAGAAAGTTCCATCCTGTGCCAAGGAGCCCAAGTGTTTCTCCTATTCCTTCTATTAGTGTGTTCAGGGTATCTGTTTTAATTTCGAGGTCTTTGATCCATTTGGAATTGATTTTGGTGCAGGGTGATATGTAAGGATCTAGTTTTAGTTTGTTGTCTGTGCTGAACCAGTTTTGCCAGCACCATTTGTTAAAGAGGCTGTCTTTCTTCCATCCTAATTTTAGCTCCTTTATCAAAGATTAAGTAGGCATAGTTCTGTGGGTTCATTTCTGGGTCTTCAATTCTGTTCCACTGGTCTTCAGGCCTGTTCCGGTGCCAATACCAAGCTGTTTTTATTACTATAGCTTTATAATAACAGCGTGAAGTTGGGTATTGTAATTCCTCCAGCACTGTTCTTTCTACTTAGGATTGTTTTTGCTATTCTGGGTCTTTTATTGTTCCATATGAATTTCTGGAACTTTTTATTAAGAAATGATTTATAAGTAACCCAGGAGAGAATTCCTGTGTTATTTGGAGTACAAGTCCATCTCTTTCTGTTTTTGTTTTTTTTTGTTTTGTTTTTGTTTTTGTTTTTTTTTTTTGCCAGTTTTTGGGGCTTGAACTCAGGGCCTGAGCACTGTCCCTGGCTTCTTTTTGCTCAAGGCTAGCACTCTACCACTTGAGCCACAGTGCCACTTTTGGCTTTTTTTCTATATATGTGGTGCTGAGGAATTGAACCTAGGGCTCCATATACAAGAGGTGAGCACTTTACCACTAGGCCATATTCCCAGCCCCATTTCTTTCTGTTTGCGTCATTTGTTTTCTTGGAATCATGTGAAAGTCAGTTGGAGACACAATGCTTCTAAGTGCTTCACTGTGTATTTCTCCATGTTGAGAGGGTAGCACATCAAACTGATCACTGTGAGCTTGTGTTCACTCAGAAAAAATCAAGGGAAATGTTCATATTATGGAGAAAGGATCTAGGTTGGCATCAGCTAACAGACCCTGATAGGAGGTGGAGGAGGATGGCAGGAGTTGTTCTGATATGCTGCAAAAAGAAGCTTTACACAAAAAGCATAAAGTATCCAAAAGAACACAAACAAAATCACAGTAATGCCACCAGCACAACAATGTTCATCGCAGCACAATTTGTCATAGCTAGAATCGGGAACCAACCCAGATGCCCCTCAGTAGACGAATGGATCAGGAAAATGTGGTACATATACACAATGGAATTTTATGCCTCTATCAGAAAGAATGACATTGTTCTATTTGTAAGGAAATGGAAGGACTTGGAAAAAGTTATACTAAGTGAAGTGAGCCAGACCCAAAGAAACATGGACTCTATGGTCTCCCTTATTGGGAATAATTAGTACAGGTTTAGGCAAGTCATAGCAGAGCATCACAAGACCCAATAGCTATACCCTTATGAACACATAAGATGATGCTAAGTGAAATGAACTCCATGTTATGGAAACAATTGTTATATCACCGTTGTAACTACTTTCAACATGCTATGTGTATCTGTAGCTTCTATTATTGATGATGTTCTTGTATCACATTCCTGTGGTTGTACCTACACTATCTCTGTAATCTTATCTGAGTATATTGGAAACCGTGTTTACTGGTATTGGAAGTAGGAAATTCAAAGGGAATACCAAATTTGAGAGACACAGGGTAAAAAAAGAGAACTACAAAAGCAATACTTGCAAAACTGTTTGGTGTAAGTGAACTGAACACCTCCGGGGCGGGGGGGGGAGGAACAGAAAGGGGGGGGAGGGAGGGGGGTACGAGGGACAAGGTAACAAACAGTACAAGAAATGTATCCAACGCCTAACGTATGAAACTGTAACCTCTCTGTACATCAGTTTGATAATAAAAATTTGGAAAAAAAAAACAACAAAAAGCATAAAGTGTGCTCAAGAATATCCAATAGATGGAGGGCTAATACCAGCATGTATGCAAACCCCAAGCAGTTCTCAATCACGTAGGTCATTGGCTGCCAGAGTCTCCCAAGAGTTTGGTTCCTGCCAGCCAGTGAAGTCCTTAGCTGTACGTGGCCTCAAGCCTGGAGATGCTATGTTAATGCATCCTGATAGGAAGGGAGAGGTGTCCTGCACAGCTTCTTTTACAGATGATGAAAGCAGGCAGGGAAAGTCACCCTGGAAGCATCTCGGCTTCTGTGGGGAAGAGAACCTGAATTCTTGTGGTCTTGGAGGCAGAGTTGGATCTGGGAGGATGATGCCACAGATAGTGGCTCTGCTCTCTGGGAAGGCCTGTCTTAGCAATTCCAGTGATTGGAATCAAACTGGGCTCCAAGAGGGCAGGCCAAACAGGGTATGGCCTGATGGTCCTCCCAGCTAGCCTTTGTGGGATCCACTGCTCATTTTCAAGATCACTGTCTAGCTGTCCTAACCTAGGGATAGTGAGATTGGCGAGACACTATTGAGGAGATTTGCATCTTGCTCCCCCCTACCTACGAGTTGATTAGATCACAGTCTGGGCACAGCTGTCCCCCTATGGGTATACTGCATGTAACAAGCTGGCATGAGACTCTACTCCAGTTTCTGTGAGCAGTTCCTAAAATGTCAGCTTTCATGATAATTGAGTAACTGTGTCTGTCCATCCAGATACAGTCCTTTGATTTTAAAGAATAACAGCTTTATTGAGATGTATCCACCTCCATACAATTCACCCCACTGTCCTCAAGGCTGGGGCTGGATTCATCCTCTCACTTTGCACAGTTGTGTTAGCTGCCTGGTCAGTGAGGCATTATCTAAGTACTCTTGCAGCTCCCTCTCCCCAAACCACATAGGTTTTAGTAGCTGAGAAAAAGACCTTTAAGACCAAGAGGTTGGGGCTGGGGATATGGCCTAGTGGGTAGAGTGCTTGCCTCACACACATGAAGCCCAGGGTTCGATTCCTCAGCACCACATATATAGAAAAAGCCAGAAGTGGCGCTGTGGCTCAAGTGGTAGAGCGCTAGCCTTGAGTGAAAAGAAGCTAGGACAGTGCTCAGGCCCTGAATTCAAGCCCCAGGACTGGCAAAAAAAAAAAAAAAAAAAAGACCAAGAGGTTGATTTACAAAAGAGGACTTAAAGAGCTTTCAATATTGTGATGGGGCCTAAGAGGCCCTGACTGGAAGCTGAGCCAGCTCCTGTTCTATGTGCCACTCTGCTTCACGTGTATCTAGTGAGACTGCTGGTAAGACACCCACCAAGAGGACAGAATTCCCACCAGTCTGTAATCCTGTGGCAGGTATTCTGTACTACCTTCTGGCACTGCAGCCTTACCATGTTGCCTTTCTGCCTATGGATGAGTGATGGCAGTGGGGTAAGGGTGGAGTCCATGCTTCAGTAGGTGAGCAGGAGTTTCTGTACCTGCCCTGGGTCAATGGAGGAGGTGCCCAGCTCTGGTCCAGGTACAATTGAACTGGCTTAGGCTTTTTGCTACTCATCTTGTTGCTACTCATCTTGTTTGCTACTCATCTGGTCTTGACTAACTGGTCTTAATGCTGAATGTTAGTCATATGTATGTACATGTACATCCATAGAATATATGATCATCTCCAGGTAGAGATTGAAATTGGAGTGGAATCAGGTATTAGTGAAAGAGAACTTAAACATTTCATTCTAAATACATTAACATGTTTCTAAAAACAAAACCTACAAAACTCCAAAGCCCAAAAGCCAGTGGAAAGCAGAAGAGGCTCTCACATGTTAAGTGTGTCACTGGAGGACTCTCGTTAACACTGATTGGTACACGGAAACCCCAGCTTTCTAATGTAGGAGGTCTGGATAGGCCTTGGAATCTGCATCTCTTAGCAAGTTCCCACTAATGCTGCTAATGTGGGGCCCACACCAAAATACCCAGTGCTCAAGAGCCTAAGGTAGGTGCTGAGTAACGTCTGTCTGCATGAACTGCACCTGGAATAAGTTAGAATTCTTTTCTCCTAAACCTTGTTTTCTCTTTAAAGCCTTTCCCCTCTGTAGGCACGTGTGAGGAAAGTGAACCCTGGGGTCTTTCTTTGATGGCTTTGTCAATGTTTCTTTCTTTTTAGCCAGGAAGACCAACAAACAGGTGTTTGTCAGCTATAACCTTCAAAACACAGACAGTAACTTTGCGTTACTTGTAGAAAACAGGATCAAAGAAGAAATGGAAGCTTTTCCGGAAAAGTTCTGAGTAGCAGAAGAGAGAGTTTATAACTTATGTATAATATACATTTAAATAAATGGATTGGGTTGTTTTTGTTATCAGGCTGTGTTCATTCTTCATTTAAAGGGTTTATCTTGAGCTGGGAGGGTGGCTCAAATGGTAGAATTAAGCAAGTATAAACTTAGTTCTAACACCAGTACTACTGAAAAAGAAAAACCCGAAATAAGTGGTTCATCTTAAGGGCTCTCCCTTTCTACTAAGTCTTTCAGTGAACCAGAATGCCACTGATAGGCTGGGGAAGGAGGAAAGCAAAGGGTAGCAAACACTTGACTACTCTGTGGTGGCAAAATGGGGCTTTATGGGGACTAAAGGGTACAATGTAATACAGAGTTTAAATCGATTGTGACTTGTATACAGTCCCAATTAGAGTTGAGGTTAATATCTTTTTAAATATGCTTTGGTGGGTTGGGGGTAATGGCTCAAGCTAGTTAACAAGCATGAGGCCTGGAGTTCAAGTCCCCAGACTGCTGGCCCCTCCCCCCCAAAAGAATGTGCTTTAGTTATTCTAGATATTCTGTGTTTTCTCCAGGCTTCTGTCTGCCTTCCATGAATGGATGTGTTTTCCCATCAATTTTAGATAAGCCTATCTCTTGGGAACTTCATGCTCTGCTATTCTGCTCTTTCCCTGGGCCTTATTCCTGCTAGAATAAGGGCCCCTCCAAGAGTACATGGGGGTGTCTGAGGTTTAGGAGCCTCTGCAGCCTCCCCATGTTGGCCTCAGAGGCCTGAGCCACCATTTCCACAGTCTGGGAAGCAGCACAGGCCCTGTTCGAGGATAGAATAGTAAGTGACACAAAAGCAGGGCTATAGAGAGAAGAGTTTTGTATAAATACTTTATTAAAGACATATTTTCTTGTTAAAAAATACTACATTGAGAAAAGTTTGGGGTTATCAGTCTGTCCTCCGAGAATCACAGTGTAAGATAACCATTTCTTAACCTCTCTAGGAACTTTCACGGATTAGCAGAACATAAGTGAGAAAAAAAAAATTCCTCTTTAATGTATTGAATTCTCAGGTAGGCTGAGAATGGCACTAGATAAACAGTTTGTGTTTCGTTCCACCGCTCCACCTCCGCCTGCCTTTTAAGACTCGGACTTTAAAGCACTGTGACAGCTCCCTCTGTCCCCCTTGCCCCCCAACAGTGGACAGTTTACAGAGGCGTTTAAAGTAGTGAGGCAGTGAGCTCTGAATCAACATGGAGGACTTTATTACTCTTTGTCAATGGTAGTGAAATGCCCTTCGCTAGATACCATCAGGTGAGGTAGGGAAGACATTCCAGAGGAAATCTGTTAATGGGGCAACATTTTTATTTCTGTACATTTACATACGAATTTCCTCCAAAGGTACAACAGAGGCAACACCATGCAGACAGGTAGATGTGAATGACAGTTCAGAACTCAGTGTAGCTTGTGTTATGAACAAGTACCGCTGGAGGAAGCCCTGTGGACATGTACAGTAACATGGTTCCTAGAGTCAAACCTTACAAGGTTGGGGTGCAGGGGGCCAGAGGTAGGGAAGTGTCCCTCACTTCACAGGACACACCACACTGCTCTCCCAACACATACTCACACAAAACATTAAAGTGAGATGGTGTCCTTCAAGACAGTTGAAGCATAGGCCTCTCAGCCTGAGGGCTCCAGGGCTGGGCAATGTGACAGTCATGAGATGTGCTGAGTGGCACTTGCAGTTCAGGGGTCTCCCATGTGGCTCTGGGAAGCAGTCATTTTGAGTGGGATCCTTCCACTATGAGGTCTGGTTGGATGCCTGCCATTTTGTGGTCAGATCCACTTACTAGCTATGTCCTCCAGTTGCCGGTGATTATATGGTGGAAGACAATCCCCTTTCCTGTTTGAGTGCTAATAACTACAGTATTTGATAAGAGTTATTACTGACTTCTGGAAAAGAATAAGAAATAACCCTGTCTCAGGTGTTCACATTTGTGCATAACTTCTTAAAGGGTTTGCAGGGCACAAGGATGGGTGGTGAGTGCAGCGGGGGACCTTCCCACGTTTCCCCAGGGGATGGGAGGGCAAAGCAGAAAGCGAATGTGCCTGAGATGACTCTTCTATCCAGGGCGGACACTGGACCAAGAAGCTCGAGGATATAGGCTGGTGCTAGGGAGCTGGGGCTCAGACCTCCCTGTAGGGCCAGGCAGGCTTGTCCTGGCTCTGGCCTGGGTGCCCTCCTTTCTTTCTGCCTTGCTATGGACATCACAGTGCTCCCATAGGGAAGCATTCTTGCTCTGACTATATTTCATACAAGAGCTTCAACTACTCTTAAGTTTCAGGAGCTCAGACTTACCCCTAGATTTCCCCCACAGGGTTCTGGAGACCTCCTGCCTGCTGAGAACTTCCCGCACATTCACTAGACCCAGATCCCAGAGCTAGCTGCTTATCCAGTCACTGATGGGTTCGCCTGGATGCTGAAGTGCTTAGCTCTGTTTTCACTGATTGGTTGGCCTTGATTGCTGATGTGCTTAGCACTGTTTTCACTGGCCCAGTGGTTTTTTTGTTTTGTTTATTTTTAATCATTGTCATTTGAGGTGGAAAAGTTTAGAAGTGTTGTACCTTGACACCACGTTCTTGTGATGTAGGCAGCATTCTGTAGCTTCCATACATTGCTTTATAAAGCACTGAACGACCAGTGTGAGGCTACTCACAACTTCCATTTATGTTCTTTCCTTTATTTAGCTGGGTTTGCTGCCAGATGACTTGGTAGCAAGTACCCTAAAAAAAGGTAAAAGGTATCTCACAAGTTTGGCACACAAAGGCTTGCAGAGATCTAAAGAAAGGCCTTTGTAGAGGTGAATGCTGACTGAATGGACACACAGAACAAGATGGCTTCAGAAAATGGACCAAGGAAGGTGAAGATGAGCTGGATTTGGAGCAAGTTTTAGAAAGGCTGGCCAGACGGCCTCTATCCTGTCATCTGTCCTGGAGCAAAGCTGTCAGACCGCAGGCATCGAGCTGTCACTGATGAGTTGGCATAGGCCCAGCAGCTGCAAATGCGGGGCTGCAGGTCTGATCACTAGCCCCAGAAGGTCTTCATCAAGGCAGCAGGTGTCTGCTGATGTGTGTACCAGATGTGGAGAAGAGGTGGGTGAGACAGGAAGAAACAGACCAGGTGGAAAGCTGGAAAGGGAGTAATTCAACCCCTTTCTGGCCCTTTGAATTCTAGCAACTCATTTGAAGTCATCTAATTGGCTACACAGGCCCACGACTGATTTCCCCACTGACCATAGTCCATAGCAGAGATGCATCAAAGAAGCAAGACTGACGGTTCTAGTAAGCCAACAACCTGTCCAGAAAAGCAGGAGTCTGAGTTGCTACAAAGCAGTGCTTGTCTGTGCAGAGCAAGCAGGTTTCTTAGCAGCCCCAAGTGTTCTGCTGCCTAGGGCAAAATGAGGAACATAATGAGAACCCTGGGAGAGGGCAGCATGGGAGTTGAGCTTTGGTGAGTTATTGCTTTCTCACTTCTTGCTTCTCTCGAGAGGCTAGAGACCATGTGGACTGGACTGTGAGCAATCTGCACTCCTGTCCTAGGCCCTTCTGTGCTGAGTGAGTGACAGGCAGGAAGTGGAGAGGAAGACATGAGAGGATGGTCTCCTTAGTGCTGTAGACTCTGGGATCCCCAGAGAATGCCAGCCATCCAAGCTGCTGCTCTCTGTGCTGTGTGTTCTGGACGTGGATGATGGCCACATGTGGGAGAGCAAGGTTTCCTCCTGGGACTTGCCTTAGTCATCTTCCTCAATTATTTTCCTGTCATTATAGTCCACACAATAGCCACATTTTCAAGTAGTGCTGACAAAAAAGCTGATTGGAGGAGGGAATTGCTCTGTTGGAGCAAAATCTGGGAAGGGGTTTTAATAAAAATGAATGTCTCAGGCCCCAACACATTTGTTACTTGTGTTTTTTGTTGCTGTTTTTTTAACTGAGCAAACCTAGTGTCAGAAACCTGGTGGATAATATCGCTGATCATTTTGGATTTCTGGTAAAGCATCAAGTACAAGTGATGGTACAGAAGGAATGAGGGATAAGCTGGTTTTGATGATATCCAGGAGCTGTTTCCCCTACATGGCATAGAAACTTCCTTACAAACAAAAAAGAGAAAAGAGAGGGACTTTTTTTTTTTTTTTTTTTTTTTTTACAACATACAGATTAGCAAAACCCTAACCTGGGTCCACTTCGTGTCTAATACATAGTCCCCAGAGATTTCCCCAAGGGTGTCATGTCCATCCATGGTGGGTGGCCTGCGTGGCAGATCCAGGTGTGTCCGGTGAGTGCCAGGGGCAGCTGGAGGGTGAGGAGCCATTAGGACCTCCAGCCCGGAGGCTGATTGTGGTGCGGCTCACTCCTGGGTGCTTCCATCCCTGCAGAGGCCCTGGCCTCACTCCTGAAGGGGGTTCCACCTTATGATCGGTGAGAGGGAAGGAAATAAAGTGCTTCTTGTAAAAATGACCAAAATAAATACCAACATTTAATGGCAGAAAAGAAAAGTCTTGAAGGATTATTTCCAGAGTCTGTTTCCTTCATCCCACTTCTTGGACATTTGGAAAGAGGACTTCCCCACACCACTCAAAAGTCTCACGACTGGATGGCCTCAGCAGCAGAGCTGGGCTTTCTTCCCCTTGCCATGGTGCTCCCTGGTCTGTGAATCTGTGTCTGAGCTCCCTCAAGCCTCTTGAGTCCCAGGGACTTGCAGGATGGCAGCAGTTCTTGGCCAGCTACATGGACTTCATGCCATTGGCTGTGGCACCCTCAGGCAGCCCATCACCTGTAGCAGCTGTGTCGTGCAGGCCCGAGTAATCCTTGAGCTCAGCGTTGGTGAGCAGGAGCGGCTGTTCCCCCTTCTTGTGGGGCAGCAGTGGCTGCCGAGTGTAGTGCTCCCCATTGGAGATGTTCTCAGGCAGGTTCTGGTCCCTGCTCTCCGGCAGCAGCAGGATGCAGATGATACAGATGAGTGTGCAGCAGGCAAAGATGATGTGGTGTAGGAAGTAGCCTTTCTGGTTGTGCAGCTCAATGATGGGTGCTGTCAGCATACCAAAGCCTGCACTGGCCAGCACCAGCCCCAGCCCACCACACCTGCATGGGAGGGAGGGAAAGGAGAGCATAGTGTTAGTGGAGCACACGGGGTTGGTACCCCAGCAGGCCTTGGTACAAGCATGGTTACCAGCTCAGAATTGAAACATACTCCTCAAACCTTGTGGAAACAGTCTTCCAATCTATACTGATGACATTTAAAGGTATGGCCTTTGGGAATTAGGACTAGAAGTGATCAAGAGGACGGGGCCCTCATGATGATATTAGTGGCTTTTCAAGGAGAGGAACAGGGACCTGGGCTAGTATGCTTGCTGTGCCTTTACCATGTGATGTGTGCTGTCTTAGGTCTCTACCAACAATAGGGTACTCTTCTGGTACAATCTACCACCTTTGGACCTCTCAGCTTCTAGAACCATGAGATGAATAAACCTTTATACTTTTTTAATTATCCAGTTTGTGGTAATTACTCCTAGCAACAGAAAACAGACTAAGACACTGGAAATTGGCTCCTATTCTGCTTGGCACAACACAGCATATTCCACAGGTGGGACATCATAAGCAACATTCTTCTTTGCTGTATCTGTGGACCACTGCAGGTCTGAACACAATAAACATCCAAAGCTAGGTAGGCACTAGGGACAGGCAAAAGGTTTTGTCTTCAGCAGCATGATGTGAATTGTTAGCCTAATCTCAGAGTAGTGGGTAAAAAACAGAAATGCAGACTTGAGTTGTTTTAATGAATCACTTTCTGATAGAGCTGCCCAAGACTTCTGCACAATCCCTGACTGACAAAGGAACTTTTGTCTTTGGTATGTGGGTCAGAGGAGAGTAAAGGGGAGTCCCTGCAGAGCTGGTATAGAGTTCTAGTTCCTGACTAGTTTGTGGTGCCCTATAAATGACTCTTAACTCACAAAAAGGCTTTCCTACAAACTCAAAATATACAGTCAACATAAAAGAGCAAATGCTGCCTACCGGATAGCAACAAACTACTCAAGAAAAATGAAAATTTTAAAAATGAAATTAAAATGCTTAGACATAAACAACAAAAGGTGTTGCATGATAGCATATACCTACCATCCTAGATACTTAGGTGGTAGAGATTAGGAGGATCAAGATTCTAGGCCAGCCATGCAAAAGATTAACAAGACCTCATATGAACCAATTAAAAAAAAAGAAGCTGAGTGTTTTATTCTATGCTTGTCATCCCAGTTATGAGGGAAGTGTAAACAGGATCTCTGTCTGTGGGCTGGCTTGAGTAGGAATGCAAGATTCTATTTGAAAAATAACTAAAGCAACATGGGTTGGGTGTGTGGCTCAAATGCTAGAGTACCTGCTTAGTCCCTGAGTTCAAACTCTAGTCCTGCCAAAAGACAAAAAGATTTGCAAAGATGGCAGTCCTTCCCAAGTTGAAGTATAGATTCAACACAATCACTCTTAAACTTCCAGTTGATTTTTTTCCATTTGAGAATATTATAAACTGATCCTAAACTTCATATGGAAATACAAAGGATCCCAAATAGCCAAAAGCTATCTTAGAAAAGACAAAAGATTACAAGACCTTATATCTACAGAAAGACCCATGTAACAGAACTATGAGTTCAGAAACAAAGTGGCTTTTGCTCCGTCCTTGGTACTCTAGGTGAGGCTCAGCACCACTTGAGATGCTGAGCAAGTGGTGCTGCCAAAGTCATGCACTCAGGCACAGATGACCTTTTACACTGATTTTTGACAAAGGCAAACTCAGTAGGGGAAAGAGTAGTGATTTCAACAAGCAGTGCTGGCACAACAGGACATTCACATGCAAAGAATGAAACTGCCCCTGTCCTTCACACTTCACGTCACATACAAAAATGAACTCAGGGTGGACCTGAGAACCAAAGAGTGAAAGCACAAATGGGCATGTCCAGAAAAACATCAAAAATCTTCCTGATTTTGAATCAGGCACATCAGGCAGGATTTAATTAAGAGTTTTTTTCTACTGTTCATTAATTCGTCTTTCTTTCATAAGAGGCAGGAAATGTTTCTTCTCCCTACTTTATCCTGTTTTACTGAAAATAAACCATTGCTAAAATTTTTGCCTGATGAGACTTCTTTCTGTAAGTCACTTCTGAAATGTTATTTCTGAGTGGAACTCCAGGACCCTGCATTTCTGTGGAAACTGGGAAGCTGAGGGAATCTCTCCTCCATCCTCCAGTGACAGACATTGTCCAGTCTGAGTCAGGGCTGAGTCTCACAAGAGCTACATGGTAATGGATATTGAAACCACGAAGATCAGAAGAGGGACTGCTCTCCTAGTTTATAGACAAAATGGCTCCCAGGCCAGGCCCCTGTCCCATAGCCCTCCTCCTCCTCCCACACTGCTGTATTGTGGACCCCTTGTATTTATTCCGGAAAGAAAATTGTCAGTGAGCCTTCTGAGTCTTAGCCTTACTAAATCTGGCAGAGATTTCTTCAGGATGAGTGCAAGCATCATCACAATCCAGCCCTGGCCTGTCAGAGCACGTTTGGAGCCTCCATCTTTGATGTATCCTTGATCTTTCTCCTCCTGAGTGCTAATCATTGCACCCTCCAATAACCATTGCAAATCTTACAGTCAATGCAGCAAGCAGCAAAGAAACACCTTCAAACTAACCAATGGATCACTTGGTATGTTCCAAGAATTAAAATGAGAAAAAAAGGATTGGGAGGAAAGAAAGGCTCTTAATATCCTCACATCCTCTTGGCCTACCTTTAAAAAGTATAAAAAATCATATGCTTCAGAAAGGGAAAAGACAAGCCACGGGCTCAGAAAAATGTGTGCAAAGCATGTATCTGGTAAGGGATGTGTGTATCTAGACTTAAAAAGCAGTATATAAAGAACTCAAACAGAAGACTTCGTGATTTAAAAAAAATGGGTAAAAGATTTCAAAAGACTTGCTCAAAGAAACCATATGAAGTATAAGTATCCAGTAAGACACAAGAAGATGCATAACACCATCAATAGAGAAATGCAAATCAAAACTGAACATGTGCTAGGAAACTATAATAAAACAAAATGTTGGTGAGAATATGGAGCAACTAGAACTCATAGAGCCCTCATATATTCATGCTGCTAGTCGGAATCTAAAATACTGCAGCTACATGGAAAAATTTTTTATTCAAGGATAGTTTGGGAAAAGAGCTAATTAACCTGTATCAGTCAACAATCAGGGTGTTGGTAACACCCCGATTGACTCTGGTCTCAGCTACAAGGGAAGCTGTAGCTAGGAGGATTATGGTCTGAGGCTAGACCTGGGCCAGAATTTGAGACCCTACCTGAAACATAACTAAAGGGCTGAGTGTATGGCTCAAGTGGTGGTGGAGCATTGGCCTAGCAAAGCACAAGTTGAGTTCAAACTAAAAAAAAAAAAGTTAAGCATTTGTATAACCAGCAGTTCCATATAGGAAGTAAAATATATACTCGTAAAAATTTATAAGCAAATATTATTGCAGCATTATCCATAATAGCCAATAATTGGATAAGCAAGTTGCTTGTCAGCTGGTGAGTGGGTAAATGAAACATGGCCTATCATAGGTAATGGAGTATTACTTAACTAGGAATGAAGCAGTGATGCAAGATACACTATGAAAACATTATGTAAGTGATTGTGTGATTCCATTTGTATATAGTGTCAAGAAGGCCAGTCTATACAGAGGGAAAGCAGATTAGTGACTGCCTGGGGCTAGGAGGGAGGACAAAAACTTGCTTACAGATGGTATGGACTGGGGTACTGGGAAGGTGAAAATTGGGCTGTGGTGATGGGTACACAGTTCTATCAAAGTAGTAAGTTACTGACTAAACTTCAAATGGGTGAACTTATGATATGTCAATGGCACCTTAAAGTTGTTATCAACTTGCCCCACTGTTCCTGTTGTGGGGGTTGGGTTTCCTCTTGGTACAAATGCCCAGCACATTCGTCTAGGGCAATTGCCTGGTCACCTTTTCTTCCCCAAAGCCAAGATGCCACCTCCACCCTCTACTGCCGCCATGGCTGCCTAGGCCTGGGTTTCTGCCCCCATTGGTTGCTGTGGCCCGGCAGTCTGTTCCCAGGGTCTCAGGTCTTCTCCCACTTGGTTGCAAGGGGGGAGACCAGTCCTGGCTGAGGGAGACATTCCTGGGAGCACTTGGCCCCACATAGGTGCTCTGTTTGGTCCCTGGCTCTAGGTCAGTATTGTGGAGCCCAGCTGAGCAAGCTGCAGAGCCGCTCCCACCATTTCCTCCTCACCCCCAGTACTGTCCAAGTCACAGTGAAGATTTGTGTCTCTAACACTTAAGAGGTTTTCAAGGGTAGGATCAGGCCTTCAGTCTTTGGTCCCTACCATTGACCTAGGTTCCTGAGGTCTGCCTGGCACTATCCCATGATCCCCACATTCCAACATTCCCACCATTTGCCTTGCATGGGGGGCTTCAAACCAGTACAGTACAATAATAATGAGACATCCCTTTCATGACCCAGTTACTGCAGACTGATTGAGCAGATGCTTGCTGGCTGAGTAGAACCTACACTGTTATGCTATTGAAGTGCCATGACAAAGAATGAAGTGGTCCCTGACCGAGAGGCCTCAGTACTGAGTCCTCAATGTAACAGTCAGTGAGGACCTTGATCTGCCAATGACTACTGGCCTGGAAGCAGGTCCCTCTGGATGACTGCAGCCTGGGATACCTGAGCAGGGAGCCCAGATAAGCTGCCCCAGCCCCTTACCCACTGGCAGTGGAGAGATAACCAGTATGTTACCTCAAGCTTCTAAGGTTTAGGGTCATTTATCATGCAGAAATTGACCCTCAGACCTGACCCTTAGTAAGGCCATGTGTGAGAGATCCCCAGTGTTAGAAAGCCCTTTGCCAAGTGAAAATCCAAGAGAGCTGCAGGAAAAGCCACACCTACTGCTGATGGTCCATCAATGGAGGCAAATAAAGAAGAGCATATACTTATTTTAGTGCCTCCCATATACTTACTCTCATCTCAGGCAGAGGGGCTCAAGTCACCCTTTGAAACACTCTACATTGTTCTGTCAATATCTACTCACAGGCCCATCTTCCTTTCTCACTCAGGCTTTGAGGGCAAAGGCTATTTTCTAGAACATCAAGTGGCGCACACTATTTGTACTTTATAACTTTTGGATGCCTGTGGATCCCACTGGTTTCCTAGGTATCTCACCTCAATGTACAGGATGGTTAAATATAGAGGACCACATCAAAGAGTAGAGGGGTCAAGAGCAAAGGGTCTGTAGATGAACAACAGCATTACCTAAAATAGCCACTTAGTGCTTCTGAGAAACTGCAGGATGTTGTATAGACACATAAGATGCCAGGGATAATGGAGGTATTTGACTGGGCAGTAAGGCATTGTATTCTTTGAACCTTTCTGGCCCTCCTGGCACAGAGTGTGGATAGCCCCTTGGCTACTGTACAGGCAGCAGGGCACAATGCTCCAGGTTGGCAGTCAGCCCCAGGAGTCTCCCCTAATGCCAGGTGAACAATACTAAGTTAATTGGTTACTAAATCATGTTGACTGAAATAAAGTAAGCTTGATTTGTGGCTTATTTAAAGAATTGCATGTATTCATATGTGTGTATGTGATATGTAATACATGCTCACACATAATACTTGATAATGATAAAAGTTCTTTTGTTGTTATTTGAGTGTACTACTTTAAAAAAGAAGTTTTCGGTGAACAGTGCCATGTGATGCAGCTGCCTCACCTCTCTTGCATTTACTGCATCTCTCGATTGCACCAGGAGACTGCGTAAGCAGTTGGCATAGACAAGCTTGACTGTATACGCACGCCCGAGGATATTTACATGGTAACAAATGGGATCAGACAGATTTCTCCCAACATATCCTGTCACGCAATGCATGACCAGGTATATGTATTTTATTTATTTTTTTGCCATGAAAGCACTTTTTGTTTGCTTTTCTGTCACATCAGAGATTCCTTAAAATAATTCAATGCTTTCTGGAAGGATTTTGGCAGAAGTTGATGTGACATTCTTGGCTTTGTGTTTTTCTTTTGAAATCTCTAATAGGATCTTTACATGCTTATTTGAAGATGTTTACTTTCCTCCAAAATGTAGACCTTTTGTTCTAGGCATTTCAGCCATTCTCCAGGCAGTCACTAGAGGGAAGCATAAGCCCATTTTTGCACATTAGAGCCCCCTCACCGTAGATGAAAGAACTGCAAGTTCTGCCTCCTTGGGTGTTGAGAGCACAAAAACGCTCCGCTGAATTTTATGTTACTAGGTGTAACCTCTAAATGATTCTAGAGGTAGAAATATGCTGTATAGGCAGACTTACTAGAAGGAGCCAGTATGAATGAAGAGATCCAGAATCTCCAGATTGTTTTAAACATTCTTCTATTTTCAGGTCCTCTTTTATATCTCTTAGTTTTTCTTTTACACATTTCTCTAAAGTCAAGAATGCACATATATCTTTACAGAAACAAATTTCCCTTTGTGCTCCTGACGGATGGGCTCTAGGACTTCCTGGAAACCAAAATCCATAGATGCTCAAGTTCCTTACATAAAATATTGTTTGAATAGGGTTTGAATATGTTTGAATAGGGTTATACATATCCTCTTGTACACTTTTCATTATTGCTCAATGCTTTATAATACCTGACACAATGTAAGTGCTGTACAAATAGTTTTTATACACATATACATACATGTACACACACACACACACATACACACACATATCGCAGTGCTAGGGACTGAACTCAGGGCCCTGTGCATTCTAAATATATACTATACCATTTAGCTATACCCAATTGCCATGTTTTCTTTTTTGTTGTTTTTGTTTTTTGTTTTCACATAAGCAATTTTATTTGTAGGAAAAGTCCCATTTGGTATTGGTTTATTAAAGTAGGAAGCCGATGAACGAGAACACTGTGTGGTATTCAGGCAGGAGAGAAAAGTTCATTCTCGAACTGCTGGCCTGTGGCTGACATGATGCATGACTGGAGAGAAGGCAGTTGCCATGTTTGGCTGCTTGAAGTATAAATACAGACAGCATCCCTTATTCCTACTCTGTTCATCAGAATAAGTGTGATCAGGCTCATTTAATCAAAGAAACAAGCTGTCTAATAACTTGCTCAAGGCCATATAGGAATTTGGCCCCTGGTTCATACACAGCTCAAGGATGAGAGCTGCCTTGGCTACTTCCTCAGCACTGCCCTTCACTCTCATCTACTGTGTCTCCCAGTCTAGGTACACATTTTTAAGGAAGTTAAGTACATTCCAAAAACCACTCTACACAAAAGATGTATGGTAGAACAAGTGGAGTTTTGCATTAAAGGAGTGAGGGTGGGTCTCACTTTCTGAACTTAACATAGGGACATTCCTTCCAGTTTTACTTCTTGAAATTTTTTTGTATGAATTTGTGGGTATGGCAGGGAAATTCATTTCCACTTGATGGCTGGGGAACCCAGAAGTCTAAACAAGTCTTGGATTCTCTTTAAAGGACCACCTTTGTTGGAATCTTTTATGAAAGAAGGAAATGGAGCTAGGTGAAAAGAGATTAAGCTGCTGTGTGTCTAGGGTGTTTCTCAATGGCCAGCACCAAACAAGCTCGTGACTGGTCTCCTTGCCAGGTTTACTCAGAAGGAAGGACAGAGATGAAGTTGCATCGAATCGCTTTTCTTAAACATACAGTATCTTGGTACTTTCTTACTTTGCCTGTATGATAGAAACCCGAGAAGGAACGAATATGAGGTCATGTGAAAACTCAGGTGTCAGCATTACCTGTGGAAATCTAGAAAGGAAATTAGTCCTAGAACCTGTCTTCCAGCTTCTCCAGTGCTCCTTGGCATGCAGGGGACTACAGGAATTCATCTCTATACTTCCTGCTGGAAACAGAAAGGCTTCTGCTTATCTTTATAGGGTGTTGGTATGCTGACCCCAGGTTTCAACTGTCCACATTTACTTAAAAAATTTTTTTGGGTGGTACTGGGATTTTAACTCAGGGCTTCTGCTTGCTAGGCAGGCATTATACTACTCTGCTTTGGTTGCTTTTCTGGTAAAGTCATGCATTTTTTTTTTTTTTTTTTGGTCTGGCTGGCCTGAGCTATTATACTTATACCTGCCACACAGGCTGGAATGACAGACACAATTCATCACACCCAGTTTTTTTTATTGAGATGGGGGTCTCTTGATCTCTACTTCCTGAGTAGCTGGGATTATAGGTCTGAGCCATCTCATGCAGCCTCACACCCACAATTTTTTTTAAAAGCATGAATACTAGAAATGCTAATGATATTCCATGAAAAGCTCAGCGAGTGCCATAAACCAACAAGAGCTGGTCAGAAAGCAACAAAGAACAGGATAGGTAGAATATCTCTCATTCAAAATGCTGGGGATGAGAAGTGTTTGGATTTTTTTCAGGCTTTGGAATATTTGCAGATACATAATAAGATTATTTTAGGTGTAGGACCTAAGTCTAAACATGAAATTTATTTATGTATCATATTCACCTTAAAATATAACATGAAAGTAATTTTATATAATATTTTAAATAATCTGTTCATGAAATAAATTTCCCAGTATGAAAATTTTCACTGTTGTGCCACATCAGAAAAAAAAAGTCTTTGTAGCACTTGGGATTTCAGATTAGGAATGTTCAACCTGTACTAGGAAAATGACAAGCCTGAAGCTAAATGATACTCTTCTGTAACATAACTCAACAGCAGTACCAGGAAGGATTCAACTTCACATTATGAATTAACTTGTGTAAGTTAATAACACCTATGAGGAAATTATGAAGGAGGTGAGCTAGGTTGCCTTATCTACTGGCTTGATGCCAGCAGGATGAAGTGATGATGATGAGGAGGGGGTGTGGGAAGGGGAAGGGGGACAGACAAATGGAGAAAGGGTGAGTGAATGCAGTCATAATATCCAAGGTATATATGTGAAAAAATGGAACAAGGTAAATTGAGGGGTAGGAGGGTTGGGAGAGTGGGGAAAATGATGAAAATGTTGACATTGACCAAGAGGCATTATACTCACAAACTGACATGTTGAATTGAAACCCCTTTATACAATTACTTAAAGATAAAAAAAGGTAATTTTATTATGACTTGCTGGGCTTCTTTTTTTTCAGTTCTTCCTTTGGCTTACTGATACCAGATTCTTGGGCCAGTAAAAACTAGATCCTTTCTACTTCCCTTTTTATTTTTATTTTTTCAAGTTTTTTGGGGGTAGGTGCTTGGGCACTGTCCCAAGCTTCTTTTGCTCAAGGCTAGTGCTCTACCACTTGAGCCACAGAACTATTTCTAGATTTTTCTGTGTATGTGGTACTGAGGATTCAAACCCAGAGCTTCATGCATGGTAGTCAAGCACTCTACTGCTAAGCCACATTCCCAGCCCTAATATGTTGTGTTTTAGACAAGATCCTGACACATAAGCCAGACTTGGCCTCAAACTCACGCTCCTCTATGCCTTAGCCTCCTGAGTAGCTAGGATCACAGATGTGTGTCACCATACCCAGCTTCCTGTTTTAGTTGGAATGAGCTATATGCTATTGGTGTTGCTTAGAAAGGCTAACAGCACTAATTGATTACAGCTCCAGTATGGGCAAACATGAGCCGTTGCCTTTCCCCTCTTCCAGCTATTGACATGTTTCTTGCTCCTCCATTCCCTGGATGAGATATGAGGGTCAAGCTCTCACCTGATCTTGGGTGTGCCGGGCCACCAGCTATGAGTCAGGCCACTGATACACCCAGCACTCCATACCCTGGTCTAGAGGTGGGGTAGAGTTGATATTGACTGTGCCGAGGCTTCTGTGCTCAGAAGAAAGTCCTGTGGCTCCCCATTACCTACCTTATCACCGTGGGTGTTATCTCTGCACAGAAGAACACGCTGAGACTGCCCACTGCGTGGGATGCAAACATGCCCACGATAGAAAATGCAATGGAGAACTTGTCCTTGACGCTGTCACTCATCCCTGGAGGAGGATCAGAAATGGGCAGTGAGCAGGGAGAGCAGGAAGACAGCAAAAGCCAGCCAGGGAGCAGGGAGGGTGGAAAGGATGTATGGGGCCATCACAAGGGCCCCAATTTTCCCACTGTGGATGCAGCTGTCAGGGACATGCAGCAGCTTCAGATTTAGGAAGCCTGAGTCCTCTTGGCAGAAGACTCAGCTCCTTTGAGCCCTTATGCAGCAGGCATGCTAAGCTCCCTGTGGCCTGTGGCAATCCTTGGGTAGGAGCGTTTCAGGAGGCTGGGCTGGTAGATGGACTGTAGCTTCAGGGTGACTGCCCAATCCAGGGGTAATGTTGATTTTGGGGAACAAAAGCACAGATGACCCATACAGAAGAAGTCATGGCCTGGAGGGAAAGAGCACAGCCAATCCCAGGGCCTGTCAATGGTAGCAGAGCTGGCTTGGGCAGTACGGAACATAGAACTCTGGCATGCAGACAGTTCACACAGCCAGGCTACTTCCCTTCAGACCTATGGAAGGCATGTGCTCCCTTGGGGCCTGGCAGCATGGTCTTGCATTGGGCCAGGCAGGCACAACAGCAGCATGAGTTGCAAGTGGCTCTGCTGTCCCTATCAGGTGAGCAGCAAGCTTACATGGGTCCTGAGGGGACAGCCAAGCTTCAACACTCCCAAGGTTTTCTGAGCCTAATCAGGTACCATCCATGAGACAAACTGCACTGGTGCTGAGTCGGGGGCTGTGCTGACTATGGTGCCAAAGGATGGGAAGGGCATGCACGCCAAGCTGCCAGTCCCTCCAAAGTGGGGACACATGAGTCATTCGGCTTAGTAGCAAGAGGGGATAGAGAATACAAATGTATGCTTATAGTGTCCAACCTACGGCCAACTTCAGCTGCAATTCTTGGAGGACAAGCAGGGAGAAGAAAGAGAGGAAATGGAAACCAGTCTGTGAGTCTTGTGAAAACTCGCTCATGGGTACAATAAAAGATGAGGCTGAATTGGCATAGGTGTTTGGGACTCACCTGAGTCTGGATGCTGGCTGTATTTTCCGATCACTGGTCATGCCCACGCACACAGAGGTATGAAAATGGGAAGAGGGGAAGAAGGCAGATTAGGTTTGGAGCTATTGCTGTGTGCTCCCAAGTGACTTGTTTCTAAGAGAACTCCCTTTTGGTCTGGGTTGGCACCAGATACCTGGGCAGTGGAATTCACACTGTCTTAAACAAAGATGTTTTTGTTAGGGAGAGAGGGCTAGCACCCCACTAGCCTCAGCTGGGGGTGATAATGCAGCTTTGCAGAATAGAGCTTCAACCATGTCCAAAGGCCAGGTTTTCTTGCATATGAAGTTATTCAAGAACCTGTGCCAAGGGACATCAGGCACTATGGGGACAGACCTGTCAGGCTACATTTCTGCCTGCCCCAAGCCCTGCTCTACACAGTGACTTTCCCTGTGCCTAGAATGCCTGTGGCATTCCTGCTCAGAGCCAAAAAGAGCATCTATGACACACTAGGGGTTGAACACCACACCATGTCTGTCCCAACTGGTGAGCCAAAAAGAAGCTCTGTGGAAGGGAAGCTAGGGCTGTGCCCACTTGGAGGACTGGCACAGGCAGAGACATGTCACTTGTCCGTTTCCAATATTAGTCACAGCTGTAAGTCAGTATCCCAGCAATGCATAAGAATCTGCCTAAGTTAGAGAATTCATCCCTGAGCTGGAAACTAGTTATTTTATAACCAGTCTGCACAAAAGCTGCTCTAATCTGAGATACAAAGGCAGAGTCTTGGGTCCAATTCCAAGAGTCAGGATTAGCTCCCTCAGAGGAGCAGGGTGCTTTGTGGCAGTGTCCGGGTCCTGTCCCAGGAGTGTTGAGCCTGGGTGTAAGGAGGTGGCCCAGCAGTCCTGTGCATTTCTGTCATGCTCGTTCAGGAGTAGGAAGGGGGACCCTGTGGTGGTTTCTTCAGGCACTGAGGTGGTTATTGACTGAGAAATTCTTTGGTTTAAATTGGGAACATCTCCAGGAAAAAGTAATGTCCCTGTGTGAGGGAGGGTGTCAAAACAGATTTATTTTCCATTAATGACACAGGAAAGAAACAAGTCCTTTGTTCTTCTTTGTCATGTGATGAGTCACCCAGAAATAGCCTGCCCATTAGCAAAGTCACATCCACCAGGACTCTAAGGCCCTGGCAGGCTGGGGAGGCCCGGTGCAGCTAGGATGGCTCTGAACTGGGGACACTGAACTAAGGGAAGGGAGAGGAGGGGAGGCCCAGCAACCTCAGAGGCAGAGAACAGAGATGCTCTCATTAAAGCTCTGTCCTTGCACAGCAGGGTCTTTGAGCTGTTGATTTTGGAACAACCACTCAGGCCACAGAAAACTTCCTCAAGTCTCATTCATCTCTTCTGCTAAAGTTTGGATCTTGACTGTTCTCTAAAGGCCCAGGTGTTCAAGGCTTGGTCCAACTCATGGCAACATTGGAAGATGGCAGAAGGTTTAGGGTGGGCCTGGTAGGAGTAAACTAGGTTACTATGAGCATGCACTCAGAGGAATACTGGGGTCCCAGCCCTTCTTCCTCTCTCTTACTTTGTTGCAGCTGTGAAGTGAACAGTTTCCTCAGCCACAGGTTTCCTATGATCTGCCTTGTACAGGCTCTGAGGCAATGAGACAATAACTCATAGAAACCCTCAAAACTGAGTTAAAACAAACATTTCCTCCCTTTAAGTTGATCATCTCACGCAACAGAAAACTGACTGACATCTTGAAAATATTCCAGCTTACCTCCCCCAGCATATCCCCTCATCCCCTTCCCTTGGTCTACTCACAGTTGAGGAGCCCAAGCTGCAGGAGGGAGGCCAAGGCAGTGAGGATCATGAAGAGCAGTAGCCCTCCCCTGCGTCCAAGGAATCTGACCACCATGCACATGGCCAGGCAGGAGGCCAGTGCAATGCTGGCCATGGTATAGTAGTCGGCATAGAAGTTCTCTAGGAGTGGCACCTTCACCTCGTGGCCCATCATGCTCCTTGCAAAGCAGTGGTGGATGCCGTACCCTGTCAGCCTGTGGGAAACACACATTGAGAAGATGGTGGGCAGTGTGTTCAGATTCCAAGTGTCACCAGGGGACACAAGTAATTCAGTATGTAAGATGAAAACACATATAGTATACATAACCTGTGATAGTGACTTCGAAGAAATGTGTGTGATGCTAGTGGTAGTGGCTGAAGCCTGTAATCCTAGCCACTCAGGAGGCTGAGACCTGAGGATTATGGTTTGAAGCCAGCCTAGACAGAGAAATCTGAGAGACTCTTATCTAACTAACCAGCAAAAAGTCAGAACTGGAGGTGTGGCTCCAGTGACAGGAGAGCTCACTGTGAGTAGAAATGCTTAGTGAGAGTACAAGGTCCTGTGTATGAGGCTTTTTGCTCTAACTCAATCTTTATGGGAACCTAGGTGTGAAACAGGTGCTTTCTGTGCTACTAACTCTAATCCCATGGTAGGAACTATGGTCATTCCCACTTTTCAGGGGCCAAATATGTACAGGACAGGTCTCAGATAGTCAGTAACTACCTCTGAGTGACTACCACACTGCCTTGCTGGTCTCTGCCTCCTCTCGTGGGCACTCAGGAATTGGAGATGTAGGGATCTACCCAGAGAACTACTCCCTCCACCCATCCCTGCTACTACCCAACCGAGGCTGTGGGAGAAGTCAGCCAGAGCTCAGGCCATGCCAAAGTAATCTACCTAATTTTCAAGAAACACTTTCAGAAATTCTGGATTTCTCCCTGCTTTCCCCTCCACCCTCGCCCACCCCCATGGTATCCTAAGTCTAGGTCTTTGCCCCCGTGGGAGCACATAAACCTCTTGGAAATATTCACCCTAACTCAGCTGACCATGTCCACTCTGCTGTACAGGGAGGAAAAGCGAAGGGCCCTTTAGGAAATGGCTGTGTATTAAATGCTGAACCCATTCATTATGTCAGCTCTCAGCATCTGTCCCAGAGCTAAAAACTCCCTGCTCTCTCCCAACCACAGGGGAATCTGAGTGCTTTTCATCAAACCTTGAGGATGCATCAAGGTCAATTCCAACAGACCCTGCTCCCATTGCACAGTGAACACATTTCCAGTCACAGAAGACCAAGCCCCCTATAAATCTAGCAATTGATTTGATTCCTCTGTTATTCTCCTAGGATCCCAGAGGAATTTCTTTTCTGGCCTGCTGAGATCTCAGTGCAATCTTTTGCCTTTTTGTTCTGGTAGGAATGAAGTACTCAAACCACAACAGGTAATTTTAAGATAATAAAGCCAGAGAGATTGATTCCTGTACCCCACGAGGATCATTAAAATAGAAATTTGCCTCTTGTCATGTCAAACTTGTGTGTGTCTTTTTCCAAGATAAAAATTGGAGAAGCAACAAGGTGCCAGTGGCTTGTTTGTAATCCTAGGTACTTGGGAGGTTGAGATGAAGGACTGTAGTTCAAGGCCAGCTTGGGCAAAAAGTTTGCTTGGCTTCATCTCAATTGAAAAAGCTCAGTGTGGTGGCATTTGTCCCATTATCCCAGATATAAAGTAAGAGAATCATATTCTAGGCATGGACCCAGGCAAAAAGTATGACCCTGTCTCAAAATAACCAATGAAGAAAAGGGCTTGAGGCTTCACTCTGTGGTAGAGCATTTACCTAGCAAGCATGAGGCCCTGAATTCAAGCTCCAGTACTGATTTAAAAAAAAGGAAGAAAAAAATAAAGAGCAGGCATTCAATCCCGAATACCTCCACATTAGACTGGTGGCAGAGGTGGCTGTGCCTAAGGCTCAGCTGGGAGGTGAGGTTGGTGGGGAGGGCACCGGGCCTGACCACTTCATGGCGGTGGCTGGTCTCTTGTCCACCTGGGCCTTGGAGGAGGAGGATTGGGTCTTTGCTCTTCTGTTTTTTGGCAGTGACACTTTTTATACCTCTCAAAAGTGAAGTTTAGCCTGGGATTCTGATACTGAGGACTGACTCAATGGAGCTGCTTTGAACAAAAGAGTTGTTGAGCATAGTAGCTCTTGGCCTTGCATTATCTGACAGCAGCCCAGAGATCTTTTCACAAACAAATGCAAGCCTCTTTCCCCAGGTGGCCTATCACTCCTAAGGAGGGCTCGATGCCCCATGGCTCTAGCCCTAAGGGTCCTGTGCAGTCAGGACATGTAGTATCAGTGAGATGCAAGTTGAGAGCCCTCCAGGTACACTGAGCCCAGGGACAAGGGCTGTCACTAAACTGCAAGCAAAGGGGCCAGAGGCCCAGCTTGTGGTGAGAGCAACCCCAGTAAAGGCCTCAGAGCAGGCTGCTTGCTAGTAGGGGGAGGGCAGGGCCAGCTAGAGACAGGCAGCAGTCACTGCAGCCTGGGTGGAGGATCTAGTCAAGGACCCACCTGTGGCAAGCCCCTTTCTGACACAGTGCCTGCAACCCCCAACCATGGAGTCTCTTCCCACTGTGTTCCTGACAGAGGCGCCCCTGAGCATCTGAGTACAAGGGAAAGAAGCCACCCTCTAAGGTTTCATCAGAACTGGGGCAAAGGAGCCCACTGGAGATTGTTCTTGACAATGCCAAGGATGCATCTATGCAAGACCTAGTTGGGCCTCCTGCCTTCTTCCTGCCTCATGCCTCTGGGAGCTCTAGCATTGTGCAGGACACTGGGCAGGATGGCCAGTCAGATAGGCTCAGGGTGCCAGCTGCTCCAGGCTTTCTGGTGAAGTGGACAGCAGCAAGGCCTTGCCATCCTTTAGACCCAGTTAAGCAGCTCTGTTGGTGAATCACCCTTCAGCAGGCATGGGGAAAGGCTAGGATTCAAAGTGCAGCTGGGGTAGGAAGAGGTCCTTCCTGACTCAGCCTGTGTGTCCCGAGACTCACGAGTTCACACACAGGACCACGATGTTCTTCCACAGGTTTCGGGTCCCCACCACCTTCACAATGCACACCTTCTTGGGCCTTCGGGAAAGCTCCTTCTCCAGCTCTGCAAGAGATGAAGTCTGTGAGCCTCGGCAGGACAAGTGTCTGGATGGGAGGACTCCATGGCCTTCTGTTCTTGAAGCCAGGGGTCACACATAGGCTTTTAGCAGAGAGATGTGTGCACAAGGCTTACTTCACAGTGCAACCTTCTATGTTACCCTGGCAGCGGATTCAGAGTATACTTGCACTCTGTGCTTTCCCTTCACACACACGGGGCTCACAATCAGGCAGCACCTGCTCCTGCACTTCTGAGAACAGCTCTCCATGGTGGTGCCCCAGGCCCTAGGCAAACGATGCAAGCAGTTCTTTTCCTTGCACAATCTGTGTCCATCTGTGCACATGTCACAGGCCTGGAGAGCCGTGTGCCTTTATTTCAGGGGAAAGAACATTCCATGGTTGCAGAACCTTGGCTGACAAAATAAAGGAAACTGTGTCTATGTGTGTGTACCCATCTGTGCATGTACCACAGAAGGTGTATACACATGTTTTAGCTAATAGTAAAAAAATGTTTGGGAGCTGGGGCTGGGTGTAGCTCATTGGTAAAGCACATGCTAAGCGTCATTGAGTCCCTGGGTCCCATCCCTAGCACCCCAAAACTAAGCCCAAACAAGTTTTTGAGAGTTGCATGATACAGAACGTTACACATGAAGGCATCTGAGTAGCTGTAAAGCTGTGAGGCTGGGACACTAGTGAGGCTCATGAGTTCTGAAAGCCATTCTGACTGGAGCCTAACAAATGTTGCCTTCACCAGGCCAGCAGTTTGACAAAGTCCTGAGCAGACATGCCAATCTGACAGGGAAATCTAAAACAAGGCCTGGGCCTGCTGGAGCTGGTTGCCTGCCTGCTGGTTAGCAGCAGTGCCACACACAGTCTTTGGGGCCCCTGCAGCTCCTTGTGGAGCAATCCTCTACTCAGGGGCTAAAACAGAAAAGGAAAATTCATAGCCAAAGTGAACAGCGTTGCCCTTATTTCTTCTTCCTTTTGTTCCCCTCCCCCTACCTTTGGCTTACCCCCCTGTTGTCATTGTTTTTTTAATTTCAGTACCCTTTGTTTTGTATATAAGTTTATCTGACTTGGGGATCCCAAGGGGAATCACAGAAATGGTGAGATAGAGGGCAAAGGGTGAACCAATGCCATAGTGATACAAGTCACTATGTTGGAAATGAATTTTACAATTTGGGGTTGGGGAGGGAAGTTGAGAAGAGGGATAGCAGGAGAAAAAGAGGGAGGGGGTATGAATGTTCCACAAGAATTATACTCATTTACTTCTTATGTAAATGTAACCCCTCTGTACAATAAAAAAAAACTTATTCCATAACTCAAGAAAAAATGAGGAAAGACCAAGACAGTGTCACAGACAAGTGGAAATGTGGGCAAGGTGACAGTTAACTGTAATCCTAAACACTGGTGTCCACTCCTATAAGTTTTATAAACATGTCACAGTAGTACCAGACCTCAGCAATGGACGAAACCAAGTCAGGGATATGCAGAAGTTCTTTGCTGTCTCAACATCTTCCCTGCAGAGATGAAATTATTCCAAAAGAAGAAATATTCTTTAAAAAAAACTATCTGTGGAGACCAAGAGGCCTCTGTCTACCGAGGAAGCCTTTTATAGGTGCCTAGAGAACAGATATTCACCTTGCAGCCTCAGATTCAGCAACTCACATATTGAAAGCATTTGAAGACATAATCTGTACTGAACACGAGCATGTTTTCTTGCTGCCATTCCTCAAAGAACACCGTTTAATAACTGTTTCACTCACACTTTATCAGGGATGGTGGACAGTGTCAAGATGGCTATGAAACGCGGTGACTGAGGCAAATACCACACCACTTTATACTAGGAAATTGAGCATCTGTGCACTGTGCCCACCAAGGTCCTGGCACCAGTTCCCTGACCATATGGCAGGATGCCCTGAGACCCCTGGGGGCTGTACCTCTGCAGCACTCTCTAGACCCCACACTGGTGCCTCCAAGGATTCCCACCCCCACTTTACCTCTCCTCTTCTACCTCTCTTGCCATAAAACTCATTCATTACAGTTTAAAGGAAAATATATTGTTTCAAATAGTTGAGAATCTTTTATTTAGCTTTTTCTTTTGGAGATAGGTATCACTGTGTGGCTCAGGTTGGTCTTCAACTCCTGGTCTCAAGTGACCCTTCTTCCCTTAGCCTCCAGAGTACCTCGGATAATAGGTAGAAGCTACCACACTGGACTTCATTTAAACAAATTCTTCAAGACTCATTTTCACCATTCAGGTAACAAAAGGGACAGGAAAACCCTTTGTTTGACTGACAGAGACTATGCCTCTTGAGTTTCTAGAACTTCCTTCTTTTTGGTCGGTTGTGGGACTTGAACTCAGGGCCTGGGAGCTGTCCCTAAGCTTTTGGGCTTAAGGTAGTGTTTTACCACTTTGAGCCACAGCTCCACTTCTGGTTTTCAGGTGGTTAATTAGAGATAAGAGTCTACAGACTTTCCTGCCCCAGCTGGCTTCAACCATGATTTGTAGATCTCAACCTCTTCAGCAGCAAGGATTACATGCAAGTCTACCGGCACCTGGCTCTTCCTTCTTATATTTAGGGGCAGGAACTGAGGTCTGTAAGCAAGCTCACATAGCTGGAGTTTCAGCTGCTATGTAGGAGGTTGCAAGTAGGAGGATTGTAGTCAGAGGCTTACCCTAGACCAAAAGAAAATCACCCTATCTAACAAATAACTACAGCTAAAAGGAGGTGTGGCTCAAGTGGTAGAACACTTACCTAGCAAGCCATGAGGTCTGAGCCTGAGTTCAAACCCCATTACCACCAAAAGTGGGGGAGATAAATGATATACACACTCCCTTCTCTATTCTCAGCAGGAAATGTAAAGATTCATTAGTAAGAAGCCATTATACAAGCTTAAAGGTGCTCTTTCTTT
Organism: Perognathus longimembris pacificus; assembly: GCF_023159225.1. NCBI lineage: Eukaryota > Metazoa > Chordata > Mammalia > Rodentia > Heteromyidae > Perognathus > Perognathus longimembris. The sequence goes on along the minus strand of NC_063166.1, from coordinate 35,747,980 downwards.
TTTTTTTTTAATGTGGCCCATTCTCAACTGCTAATACCTTACTGTGTATGAAACATGATGTTAAAGAACCTACCGCAATTGAATTATGACTTGAATTTTCTTTTTAATAACATTAAACCTGAAAGTCAAGTCTAAGAATTGACTGTAGTCTACAGAGGTAACTGCATTATTCTCAACAGAATTAAGTTAACCTTTCCAAGGCTATTGATATTTTGTCAGGGTCTCTGCTACTCACACCACCAGCCCATCAACAACAACAGAAAACTTGCTCAGTATTGAGCATGCTCTGGGATAAAACCCAACAAGCTCTGAGCTGTAAGAAACATTTGCTGGGAGGTAAGATGCTCTACCAATTGAGCCCACACTCCCAACCTATTTTTGTTTGGTCTTTTTTATTTTCTTATAGGACCTTGTATTTTTGCCTGGGATAGGCCTTGTACTGTGAGTCTCCTCTGTCTAAGCTTCATGCTGTGATTCTCCTCTCTCTAGGCCTCCCACATATCTGGGATTATAGGCTTGTACCAACCTAACCCAACATACTGTCACCTTTGTGACTTAAAATCCCTAAGAAATACAAGCAGAACCTATAAGATTTTGACAAGCCACACATGTCTAACACCTTTGTGCAGCGTCTGTTCCTCCACGTTTCCCTCACTCCCCATGTGGTTAAGCAAGGTCTGGGAGTGATGAGGACCTGACAGGCCATGGCTGAAGCCAGCTCCACGCTTCTGTTAGCTTCTTTGGGAAAGTTTGCACACACTGTCATTAATGCAAGGTTTTGCTTCCTTCAGATTAACCATGGTCTGGAAATATCAAGTGAAAAATTCTAGCAATAAGCAATTTCTAAGTTATGACATTTCTTATATTGTTACAATTGGTCTATTTTGCTACTGTGGTTAATTGTAATTAAACTTTATCACACACACACGCATGCACACACACACACACGCACACACACACACACACACACACACACACACACACACACACACACACACTGTCCTGTAATGTATCTGTGCCTGTGGAGAAGGAAGGACTGCTGTCTGATCCAAGCCTAGATCTGTAATTAGGATGATGTGCTGCTGTGAGGACCAAATGCAGGAAGGTGATGAGATGTCTGCAGTTTCCAGGGGTACACACATCCCTCTGGCTTTGTGCCTAGCAACTGCACCTGGCTCCTCACCACCACAGCAGAAGGCAAAGGTGGCCCTGGAAGTAGGCCCTGGCCTCTTTGCACCAGGAGCTATAGGTGTGAGAGGCTGACTTCTGAAGGGCAGCCAAGGAAGGAGGTGGTGGTGCTCACTGGCCAGGCTCAGCAGGTGCACAGAGGGAACCTGAGCTGGTCATCCTGCAATCTTTGTGCACAATTCTATTGTGAAAGTGGCAAATGCACCAGGAAACAGTGCAGTTTATAGGCAAGATGACCAAGAAAAGACAAAAAGAAATGTAGGAGGGGAGGAGAAGAGGAAGGATGTTGGGGAGGGAGAAGGAGAAGAAATACAAGTCATACGACAAGTGCCAGGGCAACGCAGTGGCTCTGAAGCCTGGTCCATTCGGTACAGAATGTGCTTGCTATCTTTCTTGCCAGCAGCCCTCACCCCTTTGGCTCTGAAGCTAGAATCATGGTACATGGCCACTTGAGTGAATGTGCTTTTGGCCTTTGAATATTGCTCTTACAAAATGATCACAGACATCCAAAGATCTATGCACACCACTAACACTTGACCCAGCATTGCAGTCCTGGGAGGCCTCCTTGCCACCATATAAGAGTGTAATCACATGTCACTCAGGTCGAAGGCAACACCTCTGTGAGTGCTGTGACTTTGGGCAAACTACCTGTTGAGGTGGCCTGGTCTGGGGACCCTTCTGTCACTGCAGGCTCTGAACAGACTTGTGGGACCGGGAGATGGGCAAAGGCAAATCCCAGCTCTCCCTCTGCTCAGGGTTAGGAGAGCCCCACATGGCCTCTGACTGGGCTGCTCAGGTTACCAGAATTCACAGGGCTTTCCTGCAGAGGGCCAAGGACACCTGCTTTGCTCTCCCTGGGTGAGGATGGCTGTGTAGCACTTCCCTCTGCTGGGCTGCTTTCCACTGATCACCCCTGCTCCAGGCCACTCAGCCTCTATGCTTCCCAATGCCCACCTGTGATGTAGGGAGAAGGGGCGCTCCCTCCCTCACAAGGGAGGTTAAATGAATAGGAGCCACATGTGGGACCAGAAAGCTTCCATTCCTGCTGTAAACATTCACAATCTTCAGAGTGATCACCCAGGAAGGAGAGCGGTCATACATATTTTGACCACTGTGGGATTGACACCTGAAACAAGTCCAAACATCTAGAGAAATTTAGCTATGTAGGCCATTGAGAACATCAGGCATGCTCAGAAAGAAGGTAGCTTCAAATTTCTGGAAGATCAAGTCTCTCTTGAGCAGAAATCTAAGGCTAGGATGCATTGACATGAGCAAGAGCAGCCCTCTTTGTTTCTCATTCCTACAGCCAGGCTCTGATGTGCTGAGTGGTGACAGAAAGAGCATTCTGAATCCTCCCTGGCAGCAGAAGATCTGGAGTTGTGTGCTCTGTCAATATTCATGGAAGGCCTGCTACCTGTCCAGCCTCCTAGGCAGCTGGGAGCATGACAGCCAGCTGTGCAGCAGAGGCTCTGCCTGGGCTGCCCTCACTGCCCTGCTGGGGTGGAGGAAGTGATAAGGAGTCCCATACTGCCTGCCTTGCAGCTGGGAAAAAAGTTAAATGTGCAGGTAAGCTCACAGATATATAATGATATGAGAGTAAGGGCTGACTTAGGCTTGAAGAGTTGATCAAAATGGGAGAGAGACCTGGAAACTTTCTTGGGGGTGGGGGTGGGGACTCTGTATGAAGAGGAAGACAGTCTTAGCCAATGACGGCTAGTGAGGCAGGAGAGGTAAGGTGAGGTACAGCAGGTTTTCAGCAACAAGGAAGAACAGGGTCACCCTCAAAGGCCCAGGAGGCACAGTTGGTGAGCAGATGATGCTATGCAGCGATCACATCTGGTATGGCTCTGGAGGAAGAAGGGAGCAGAGCAGGTGGACAGGTAAATGACTAGAGAGGAGCCAGGGAAGTCTGGAGCTGGATGGGGCTTAGATGAAGTAGTGTAGAGATAATTTCAAACAGAAAACAAGTTTTGAGCTAAGGAAGATAGGAGAGGGATATCTGAACATGGAAAAAGACATGCTTTGTCTCTTGACTGCTCAGCTGTTCTCCCACGGAGGTCTCCGAAGCAAAGTGGAGGCAGCTGGGCCAGCAGTGCCTCATGCTGACCTCTGCGATGACCTTTTCTAGGTGGGAGGTAAGACACTCTCCTCTTTGTCAAGCCATCAAGAGGGATCAACCACCTCTGGGCCAGCCTCCTGCCTAGGATGCCAGATAGAGATAAGCACTGACAAAACTTATAAACAAATGAAATGCGGGAAAAAGATCTAATGCCACTTTCTAAAAATAGTAGGAAAATGAATCAGTGTAATTATGATCGAGAAAACAAGCTTTTCCCAGACACTATTTTAACTTGAAAGAAGTGGAGTGTGATAATTTAATTAGAGAGAGGCTGGAAATGAATGAATTGTGAGGCCTGAGAGGAGTCACTTGCTAATAAAGGGGGCTTGGGGGTGTTCAGGGAAATTATTTGATGGTCCAAAACAGGCAAACCCGGCCCCAAGAGGAAGCCTCATACTCATCCCTTTAAACATATATCTCCCAGGCTTCCTCCTCATACATCTCCACCCATCTCTTGGGTTCAAGTCCCAGCTCAACTACTTAGTAGCTGTGTGACCTTTGGCAAGGCTACTAGCTTCACTGCAAACGGGGAGCATTACAGTACCTGTTGTGAAGAAATAGAGTAATTCATGGTATTTAGGACTAAGTATTAAGTGTGAGTTGTATTTGTAGTCACTTAATACTGGGACTGGCATGTAAGCACTATGTGTTATCTTGTTTCTGTTACTGCCACTAGACAGAAAGGAACAGTCAGTGTCTCTTTGTGGCAGAAGCAGTCAATACTTTTCTCATGGACCAGTCATACCTTGCTTATATCCTTCTTCATAACAGAGAAACCAGAACCTCAGGTTAACCTGACTTCTGCCTGGGTGGATGGAGTGGGAAGACATGCATCACCCAACCTGGCAGAGGCAGGGATGACATGCTGATGGAACAGTAGTTCCCAGGAGCTTTAGGTCTTTGGAATCCGCAGTCTAATGAGAAGCCTGGCTAGGTATTCACAATCAAAGTTTCTCCTAGGTCTCCTGCCCTGTCAGGAATGGAGATCTGCACAGTACATCGTCCTACCTTGTCTCAAGCCTCTGCTCACCCAAGCCTCAGAGCTAGGCTCACATACCTGTTCTACTGTGGTCATTTGCTACCATCCTTCACCCTTTGGCCTCCACTGCTTCATCCCTCCAAATGGAGTGCACATCTAACCCTTCCCTGTCCACATGTATCCCTGCCTATGAGCTTCCTGAGCAAGGCTTGGCCTTCTTCCTTCTCTGTTTTTGAAGTACCAAGGAATTTAGGAAATATATGTTGAATAAATGAATGAACCAATGATTGCTACAAGGATTTCTGATCATGGAAAAAAATGTGTACACGCACACTCGCTCTTAGACAAGGCCTGTGGATTGTTTTCCTAGGGAATTTTACAGTGAATACCAGTCCTAAGGTGCTCGGTTAGGATAGTTGGTCAGAATCTGGGAATCACTGGAAAACCAATGGTATTCCAAAGGTGACCTGTAAGACACTTGCATCAGTGTTTGCTAGTGCTTATTATTTTTTTCTTTTTTTTCTTATTTATTGTCAAAGTGATGTACAGAGAGGTTACAGTTTCATACCTTAGGCATTGGATACATTTCTTCTCCTGTTTGTTACTTCTTCCCTCATTCCCCCTCCCCCTCCCCCTTTTCCTCTCCCCCCATGAGTTGTTCAGTTGGTTTACACCAAACAGATTTGCAAGTATTGCTTTTGTAGTCATTTGTCTTTTTATCCTGTGTCTCTTGATTTTGGTATTCCCTTTCACTTTCCTAATTCTAATACCAGTATCTACAGTTTCCAGTGTACTCAGATAAGATACAGTGATAGTGAAGGTATAACCACAGGAAAGGGATACAAGAGGATCATCAACAATAGAAGCTATGGTTTCATATGGCATTTGAAAGTAATTACAACAGTGATATAACAGTTGTTTCCATAATACGGAGTTCATTTAACTTAGCATTATCATGTGCATTCATAGGGGCATAGCTATTAGGCTCTTGTGCTCCTCTGCTGTGACTAGCCTAAACCTGTGCTAATTATTCCCTATGAGGGAGACCATAGAGTCCATGTTTCTTTGGGTCTGGCTCACTTCACTTAGTATGATTTTTTTCCAAGTCCTTCCATTTCCTTATGAATGGGGCAATGTCATTCTTTCTGATAGAGGCACAAAATTCCATTGTATGCATGTACTACATTTTCCTGATCCATTCGTCTACTGAGGGGCATCTGGGTTGGTTCCAGATTCTAGCTATGACAAATTGTGCTGTGATGAACATTGTCGTGCTGGTGGCTTTAGTGTGTTCTTGTTTGTGGTCTTTTGGGTAGATGCCCAAAAGTGGGGGTGCTGGGTCATAGGGGAGCTCTATGTTTAGCTTTCTGAGGAATCTCCATACTGCTTGCCAGAGTGGCTGAACCAGTTTCCATTCCCACCAACAATGAAGTAGGGTTCCCTTTTGGCCACATACCCTCCAACATTTATTATTGTTAGTTTTCTTGATATAGGACATTCTTACTGGGGTGAGATGGAATCTCAATGTTGTTTTGATTTGCAATGCTAGTGCTTATTATGAATGCTAGTTCTCAAGACTTAGTGCAGATCTAGTAGGTCAGTATCTCTAGGTGCCAGAGAGGGGCTTAGAAATGTGGATGGGAATGACTTCCTGGTAGCACTTATGGACCCCAACTTAAAAGCCCCACTTAGCTTGTAGCAATACCCCTGAGTCACAGAATTCTAGGGATCTGTAGCATGTTATAAAAATAGTTCATGTTCCTAGTTCTTCTCTTGCCCAACAAATAGGTTATAGCTAGAAATAGACAATGGAAGCTCTATGAAGGTCACACCTAGGGCAAGAGATCATGAAAGCTATCTACACTCTGAGGCAGAGCTCTGCCTGGCAGGGCAGGCAGTCAAGGCTGATACCACATATACTAGATGTAGCCAGCCCTGGTGAAGACCAGGATTATACTAGGCTCAAGCCATCCATGTGGATCTGGCCAAGAATTAAAGCACCAGGATTTGTTGGACCTATCATGAAAGAATCAGTTCCCAGGAAGTAGTGAGAGTTCCTGTTTATTCCCATTCCATGGATCTAGTTGCTACTGCTGCCCCAGATCACATGGGTAAAAGAAGGAACCGCTGGCTAGACAGCTGGTTGGGAGGGCAAAAGTGGCCCAGTGACAAGTGGCTGGCCATTTGTGGTGCACTTACCTGGCATCACACCCTTGATATCGCTCTCAGGGCTCATGCAGTTCTTCTGTGTGAAGTGCAGGATCAACTTCTTTGCAGACTCAAACTGCTGGGTAGCCATCAGCCACCGGAGGGACTCGGGGAATATCCTTTAAAGACACAAATGGACTTGCTGAACGTCTTTTGAGTCTATAAGGTATGGAGGAGCTGAACTGAGGAATGGACCTCTATATAGCAGCTGGATGCTCACCAGACTGGGGGGGAGAGGGGGAGATGAAACTGTGGGCACAGACATTTCCTTTTAGAAAGTGTGAAAATCCAAGCTTTTAAATACAAACAGGAAAACAATAGAACACCTTGAATTTTTTTTTCCTGCTCAGGTCTAGTGGTCTGTTACTTCAGCTACATTTCTAGTTCTAGGATTTTGTTGGCCAAATGGAGATTAGACTCTCTTGCATTTGTCTGTTTAGGCTGGCAACTCTCAAATCTCAGCCTCCTGAGTAGTTAGGATTATAGGTGTGTGTCAATAGTGCCAGGCAGAATATTAAGTTTAAGAGTTACTCCTAGTAAACAAACCTGATCATTATTTTATGGTTTTGCATGGTTAAATGCTGAGACTTGCAGTTTCCCTTTGGAATTATCTCCGTTTTGTTGCTGGCTAAGCATCATTGTGCCAGCAGCACAGTGGTTTTCAAGTCTGACCAGCAACAGAATCTTTTTTGCTTTGTAATGAAATTTTTTGAGAGTCTGTCCTAACATGGGAAATATTTACAAGACTGTCAAAAAGAACAATGTGACCATTTGGTGCATGGTGTAAAAGTCTAGACAGTTGATGTTCTAGATCTCGAGGGGGAAATTTTTGTTGTAGCATAGCCATGTGTCAATAAAACTTTATTGCTTTGCTCTTAACAAGAGGGACAAAAAGTAGAAATCAAAGTTAAGTATGGTTACTTGTTCTAGTTATCATCCTGTTTTAACTTAGTTACATAGTTTCCAGATAATCACTGCGGACACTGGTAAAGAGTTATTTTTTCAACCTAACACCCATCTTGCTGACTCAGAAAAGTCTTTAGCTAAGTGGATCCAGCAGTCTGATATTATTGAGCCCCTAAAATGGAAAGTGACAATAACCTGTTTGAAATTGTAGCAGCTCAGTAAATACATGAAAAAAAAAAGCCTAACATCCCAGGTCATAAAGGATATGTAAATCAAAAACATTGAGGTTTTATCTCATTCCAGTCAGGCCAACATCAAGGATATGAGCAACAACAAATGGTGAGGATTCAAGGGTGTACCCTAATGTACTGTGAGTGGGGGATATAAATTAGTGTAAGCCTTATGGAAGCCAGTCATTAGATTTTTCACAAAACTAAAAATAGGACTACTTTATGATCCAGTGATACCACCTTTAGTCATCTACCTGAAACATGGTAAGTCAGGATACAATGAAGCCACCAGTACACCCATGTTCATTGCAGCACTACTCATAATAGCCAAGTTAAAGCAATAGTCCTTATGCTCTAAACTGAAAAATGTGGAAGATGTGCATGTGTGTGTATGCACCTGCATACACACACTCACACACTGGAATTTTATTTAGCCATCAGGAAAAATGATACTATCTAATTTGCAAGGAAATAGATGGACCTGGGATAACTTATATTGAGTAAAGTAAGCTAAGCTTAGAGATACAAAGGATACATGTTTTCTCTCCTACATGGAAGTTAAGCCTAACATGTATTTGAAAGCAACAGACACACACACACACACACACACACACACACACACACACACAAAGAATGGTATACACAGGAGTGAGATTCCATGGTGTAATTCCTTTGAACAATTTATAGATAGGTCAGCAAAATGAATACCAGGATCCTTCAGCTTCCTAGGGTGGGGACAAAAAGGAGAGGGATAGATGAATAGAGTGGAGTGATAGGCAAATAGAGCCATAATACTCAATGTACATACATGAAAACTGAACAAGGAAACTTGAGATGTGAGGGGAGAGGATAGAATGGCCAGGGAGACTGCTGAAAAGGGTGACTCTAATCAAGATATATTGTATACAGCCAGGCAGCAGTAGCTGAGACCTGTAATCCTAGCTACTCAGGAGGCTGAGATTTGAGGATGACTTTAAAAAGCCAGCCTGGGCAGGAAAGTCCATGAGATTCTTTCTCCAATTAACCATCACAAAGCCACCAGAAACTGGAAGTGGTGCTGTGGCTCAAAATGGTAGAACATTAGCCTTGAGCAAAAGAGCTCAGGAACACCACCCAGGCCCCAAATTCAAGCCCCACGACTGAAGAGAAAAAAAGTCAGAAGTGGAACTGTGGCTCAAGTGCCAGCCTTAAGCAAAAAAACTGAGGGACACTGCCTAGGCCCTGACTTCAAGCCCCAGGAATGGCAACAAAAAATGCACTGTACACACAAATTAAAAATTAGTGTTTGTTTTACTGGCCTCTAATTATTAAAATTATTTCTGAATAATAAAATTTAAATAAGCAGAAACATTCAATATAACACGACATCAGCATTTCATAGGTATTAAAATCTAGCATACTTAGGGATTTTCTTTCTAGTGAAGTAACCTAAACCATCTATATTATTTCCATCTTGCTGATATCTATGGATGTCCTGTCTTTTTCTAATTTCTCATAAAAACAGATTATTAGTGACCATTTTTACTACATGCATTTAAGACTTCACAGTTGTATCCAAGTATCACTGTAGCTACATGTGTGATTTGATAAGCCACCACAGAAAATCGTACAATACATGGAGACTAAACAACACACTACTGAACCATCAGTGGGTCACTGAAGAAATTAGAACAGAAATTCAAATGTTTATGGAATTCAACCAAGATGAGGACACAAAGTACCAGCTCCTTTGGGACACAGCAAAGGCAGTACTCAGAGGGAAATTTATATCTTTGAGGGCTTACACCAACAAACTGGAGAAACAGCAACTCAACAACTTAAGGAAGCACCCTAATCTCCTCAAAAGAGAACAACAAGCCAAATCCAAAGTCAATAGACAAAAGCAAATAATTAAAATCAAATCAGAATTAAATCAATTACAGACTAAAAAAAAACATCAAAAGAATCAACAAAACAAAGAGTTGGTTCTTTGAAAAAATTAACAACATAGTCAGTCCCCTAGCAAACCTGACCAAAAACAAAAGCAGCAAACCCAAATAAACAAGATCAGAGATGAAACAGGTAACATCACCACAGAAACAACCAAAATTCAGAACACAATAAGGGACTATTTTGCAAACCTTTATGCCAACAAATTCGAGCACTTGGAAGAAATGGATGATTTCCTAGAAAAAATTGATATCCCCAAATTCAACCATGAAGATTTAAACCTTATGAACAAACCCATATCCAGCAATGGCAATAAGTGATCTCCCATCCAAGAAAAGCCCAGATCGAGTCAGATTCACAGCAGAATTCTACAAGGCCTTCAAAACAGAACTCACACCAATATTTCTCAAACTCTTCAATGAAATTGAAAGAGAATGTTCACTACCAGACACATTCTATGAAGCCAGTAAAACCTTCATCCAAAAACCAAGCAAGGAATGATCACAGAAAGAAAACTATAGACCGATTTCCCTGATGAACATAGATGCAAAAATTCTCAAGAAAATTCTGGCCAATCGACTTCAACAGGTCATCAAAAAATCATACACCATGATCAAACTGGATTCATCCCAGGGATACAAAGTTGGTTCAATATAAGCAAGTTAATTAATATAATCCACTACATCAACCGAAGCAAGGTAAAGAACCACATGGCTATATCTCTGGACGTGGAAAAGGCATTCGATAAAATCCAGCACCCATTTATGCTAAAAGCCCTGGAAAAAACTGGGATTCCAGGGAACACTCCTGAATATAATAAAGGCAGTCTATGACAAACCAACAGCAAGCATAATTCTAAATGGTGAAAAACTAAAGCCATTCCCTTTAAAATCAGGAGCAAGGCTGGGATGTCTGCTCTCTCCCCTTCTCTTCAACATAGTACTAGACTTCCTATCCAGAGCAATTAGGAAAGAAAAAAATATAAAGGGGATCCAAATAGGAAAAGATGAATTTAAACTTTCTCTCTTCGCAGATGACATGATCCTATACCTAAAGAACCCCATAGACTCTACTCCCAAGCTACTAGAGCTGATCCAAAACTTTGGCAAAGTTGTAGGATATAAAATAAACCTTCAAAAATCAATGGCATTTCTATATGCTAATGACCCAGGCTGAAATCAGGAAAGCAACTCCTTTTCCAATAGCCTCAAAAAACATAAAATACCTTGGAATAACCTTAACCAAAGAAGTGAAAGACCTCTATGATGAGAACTTTAAAAACATGAAAAACAAAATTAAGGCAGACCTAAGGAAATGGAAAAACCTCCCATGCTCCTGGATTGGGAGGATTAATATAATCAAAATGGCAATATTGCCAAAGGCTATCTACAAATTCAATGCAGTACCCATTAATATCCCAACGCCATTCTTTAATGAAATCAAGGAAGCAATCCAGAAATTCATATGGAACAATAAAAGACCCCCAAATAGCAAAAACAATCCTAAGCAGAAAGAACAATGCTGGAGGAATTAGAATACCCAACTTCAAGCTGTATTATAAAGCTATAGTAATAAAAACAGCTTGGTCTTGGCACTGGAACAGGCCTGAAGACCAATGGAACAGAATTGAAGAGCAAGAAACAAACCCACAGAACTATACCTACTTAATCTTTGATAAAGGAGCTAAAAAAATAGCCTGGAAGAAAGACAGCCTCTTTAACAAATGGTGCTGGCAAAACTGGTTCAACACATGCAACAAACTAAAACTAGATCCTTATATATCACCCTGCACCAAAATCAAATCCAAATGGATCAAAGACCTAGAAATTAAAACAGATACCCTGAAAACACTAAAGGAAGGAGTAGGAGAAACACTTGGGCTCCTTGGCACAGGATGGAACTTCCTTAACAAAGACCCAGAAATGTGACAAATCAAAGAAAGAATGGACAAATAGGACTGCATCAAACTGCAGAGCTTCTGCAGGGCAAAGGACATAGTTCGCAAGATCAACAGAAAGCCCACAGATTGGGAAAAGATCTTTACCGGCCACACAACGGATAAAGGCCTCATATCTAAAATATATGCAGAACTAAAAAAATTGCATTCCTCCAAAACAAAACCACAAAGAACCAATAGCCCTCTCAACAAGTGGGCTAAAGACTTAAAAAGAGACTTCTCTAATGAAGAAATGAGAATGGCCAAGAGATATATGAAAAAGTGCTCTACATCACTGGCCATAAAAGAAATGCAAATCAAAACAACACTGAGATTCCATCTCACCTCAGTAAGAATGTCCTTTATCAAGAAGACTAACAATAACAATTGTTGGAGGGGATGTGACCAAAAGGGAACCCTACTTCATTGTTGGTGGGAATGTAAACTGGTTCAGCCACTTTGGAAAGCAGTATGGAGATTCCTCAGAAGGCTAAATATAGAGCATCCCTATGACACAGCAGCCCCACATTTGAGCATCTACCCAAAAGTCCACAAACAAGAACACACTAAAGCCACCAGCACAACAATGTTCATCACAGCACAATTTGTCATAGCTAGAATTTGGAACCAACCCAGATGCCCCTCAGTAGATGAATGGATCAGGAAAATGTGGTACATATACACAATGGAATTTTATGCCTCTATCAGAAAGAATGACATTGCCCCATTCATAAGGAAATGGAAGGGCTTGGAAAAAATTATACTAAGTGAAGTGAGCCAGACCCAAAGAAACATGGACTCTATGGTCTCCCTCATAGGGAATAATTAGCACAGGTTTAGTCAAGTCACAGGAGAGGATCACAACAGCCCAATAGCCCTCATGAACACACAAGATGATGCTAAATGAAATGAACTCCATGTTATGGAAACGACTGTTATATCACTGTTGTAATTACTTTCAACATGCAATGTGAAACCGTAGCTTCTATTATTTATGATCCTCTTGTATCCCCTTCCTGTGGTTGTACCTTAACTATCTCTGTATCTTATCTGAGTACATTGGAAATCGTGTATACTGGTATTAGAACTAGGAAATTGAAAGGGAATACCAAAATCGAGAGACACAGGGTAAAAAGACAAATGACTGCAAAAGCAATATTTGCAAAACTGTTTGGTGTAAATCAACTGAACAACTCACGGGGGGTGGAAAAGGAAAGGGGGAGGGGGGAGTGGGGAATGAGGGAAGAAGTAACAAACAGGAGAAGAAGTGTATCCAATGCCTAATGTAATGAAACTGTAACCTCTCTGTACCTGTTTGACTATAAAAATTTACTAAAAAAAAAGTTTTGATTTTTGAGAGCATTTTCCTTTCCTTATGGCAAAAGATGTAAATATGCTAATCTGACAGCTACTTCACAATTGTTGAACCTCTGTAGCATTAAAATAAGCTGACAACATGTGGATGCTTCTGACCTTTTAGGATAACATTACTCATGTCCAATTTCTATGGACATTAATTCAACAGTAGGAAGTCACAAACTAAGGCTTTATAGGGAAATTAAAAGCCCAGATGTGGGGTAGCCGGGGAGGAATGCAGCCACCCTTCCAATCCTGGGGTGTTCTTGTCACAACAGTCATCTTCAGTCCAAACCACTGACACCCGGGTAGGCAGCCCTGCGTTGCTGGGGTCCATACATACTGCTTTATCCCCTAGGTGGAAGGTAGGGACCTCAGGAGCATCACTTGCCTTCAAAGTCAAGCCCTAAATGCCTGCATATGAGGCAGCCATTTTTGTTCTTGAAATTCTGTCACTGTAGGCAGTGTAGGAAGAGCTGTGCTGAAGCCACAGAGCCCTTGATCCTCATGGGAAGATTCTCTATTCTTCCCAAATTTCAGGGCTACAAGAAGATACCATAGACCTGAGGGAGGCCTCAGAAGCAATCCAGTGGAACCCAGACATCTGGGGACACTGCCTGATACTGAGTGGCCATTTGCTATTAGCTTCTTTGTGTCAATCAAGGTCAGATCTACAGAAAACAGTTTCAACAACTAAAGTCTGGCAACAGGATGGAGACATTCTTGAGAAGTGATCATGATGAGCTAGTCCTTGTGAATTTGAGAATCCCAAAAGCTTACAGAAAGGGGCTCAAGCACAGTGCCACTTTCCAATGTAGGCAGTAAGCATGGTCACCTTGGAGCTCAGGCTTTTACTGGGCATCCAATTAACTTTTTACTAGTATGTACTGAGCATTGACAGCACAAAGCCATCTCAGGTAGATATGCTCCTGACCCCATATCTTGTAGCCCTCTGTACATAGGTAAGAAAGTGCGCACATCTACATCACTGGCCATAAAAGAAATGCAAATCAAAACAACATTGAGATTCCATCTCACCCCAGTAAGAATGTCCTATATCAAGAAAACTAACAATAACAAGTGTTGGAGGGGATGTGGCCAAAAGGGCACCCTACTTCATTGTTGGTGGGAATGGAAACTGGTTCAGCCACTCTGGCAAGCAGTATGGAAATTCCTCAGAAGGCTAAACATAGAGCTCCCCTATGACCCAGCACCCCCACTTTTGGGCATCTATCCAAAAGACCACAAACAAAATCACACTAAAGCCATCAGCACAACAATGTTCATCGCAGCGCAATTTGTCATAGCTAGAATCTGGAACCAACCCAGATGCCCCTCAGTAGACGAATGGATCAGGAAAATGTAGTTGTGTACATATACACAATGGAATTTTATGTCTCTATCAGAAAGAATGACATTGCCCTATTCATAAGGAAATGGAAGGACTTGGGAAAAATTATACTAAGTGAAGTGAGCCAGACCCAAAGAAACATGGACTCTATGGTCTCCCTCATAGGGAATAATTATCACAGGTTTAGGCAAGTCACAGCAGAGGATCACAAGAGCCCAATAGCTATACCCTTATGAACACATAAGATGATGCTAAGTGAAATGAACTCCAAGTTATGAAAACAATTGTTATATCACTGTTGTAACTACTTTCAACATGCGATGTGAAACCGTAGCTTCTATTATTTATGATCTTCTTGTATCTGCTTCCTGTGGTTGTACCTACACTATCTCTGTATCTTATCTGAGTACATTGGAAATCATGTATACTGGTATTAGAACTAGGAAATTGAAAGGGAATACCCAAATTGAGAGACACAGGGTAAAAAAAGACAAACAACTACAAAAGCAATACTTGCAAAACTATTTGGTATAAGTGAACTGAACAACTCATGGGGGGAAAGGGAAAGGGGGAGGGGGAGGGGGGGAATGAGGGACGAGGTAACAAACAGTACAAGAAATGTATCCAATGCCTAATGTATGAAACTGTAACCTCTCTGTAATTCAGTTTGATAATAAAAATTTTAACAAAAAGAGAAATTGCGCACATACATACAAATCCATACAGGGCTGGGGGACTTGGGAAGGGCTCAGATGGAAGGTGTTGAGGTGAGTGTAGGTGAAGAGCAGAAGTATACTGTATTTGGGAAGCTGCAAGCTGGTGTGAGAAAATAAGGGATGAGGAGGAGGGACGCCAGTCCAGGCATAGGAAGACCCTCGGTATACAGAATCCAAAGAACAGCATCCATGGGACCAGTGCTCTCCCAGGAGATGTGGGTAGCTCTATTGTAGCTATGAGGCTGGACTGTGTCACCAGGTGTTATTCCACCAGTTTCTTAGGTTAAGCCTACCTTAATTGGTACTCTTATTAACCATTCTACAGATGGGAAAACTCAGGCAGAGAATGTTCAAGTAGGTTGCTCAGGATCCCACCAGTTGTAACTGGCAGAGCTGGAATCTGAACCCTGACTGTGACTTGAGGGCCTATCCTCTCTCACTTAACTGAGTGGACAGGGCAGAACACCCACACAAACTATGTAAATGGCCCTTAGTGATTGGTGACTAGGAAGTCCTGTGTCACACTTCCCCCAGCATCCGGAATGCTTCAAGTCCAAAGGGCACATGTGGGGAGTACTTAAGTTTTACAGTGTATTTAAATTTATTGCCAGTCATAAAGAACTCCTTAGACTGTAAGGCAATGAGAAAGCCTGGAGAAGGTTGTTTTAGTTTGGATAATGTGCAGTGTGGTCACATTATGGGAGCTTAGTGAAATTTCTCTCGAAAAAAGTACATAATGTAATAATGCCATGCAAATAAAAAAAAAAAAACCTAGCCAACAGCCTAGCACTGAGGAGGAACATGCATGTATCTATGAATTCAACCGAATTCAACCTCCAAGTATCAAAACTGTGTGTAGAAGGAAGCTCGAGGCCATGGCTGACTGCTTCCCCCACATGTGCATAGACAAGGTGACTATAAGGTGACTTCTTCCAATCTCCTAGTAGACAGCTGGGCAGCTGGATGCCAGAGCAGCTGTGGTCAGGATGTGGCAATTTTTGTGGTTTTTCAAATTTCTGCAATTGTCTACTGTCAGGAGGCATGAATGAAGAAATAAAGAGGTGTAAGCTGGGGAAGGCCCAGGCCCAGCAAATGGAAGCCAGTCATGGAGCCATTATTCTGCCTTGGCCCACAGTAGTGGACTAGAAGTTTCCAGAGCCAGAATTATTTAATTCTTTCTTTCATCATGGCACAGTTATCCCCCATTTTACAGATGGGAAATAAGGCAAAGAAAGATCAAGGATAGAGCTGGGTGTGGTGGTTCATGCCTGTAATCCCAGCACATGGAAGGCTGAGGCAGGAAGATCTCAAGTTCCAGGCCAGTCTGGGCTATGTAATGAGATGTTTGACTAAATAAATACAAACAAACAAACAAAAAAACAAATAAAAAAGGAAAGGAATTCCAAGGGTACTGTTTAGGACAACCCTCCTATTCAAAGACAGGGCTAGTTTTTCAACAGTCTAATCAGAATGCCCTTTCAGGATAAAAGATGTAAGACAGCCTTGCTTTCACACCTGACAAGCAATGACTCCAAGAAGGTGCGTCATGGATTCTCAGTGCTTCTGAGGAAGGAGGAAGGACTAGGCAAACCTGGAAATCTCTCTCTACTTGTCTTGCTATTTGGGAAGCTAGGCATAGAGCAACGTCAGAGCCCTGTAGGATACGAAGGACAGGGAATTTTTCTTTTTGATCTTAAAGATCTGCTCAGAATGAGGATGCTCCCTAGAGCAGAAGGCTGGGGCCAGGATCACCCAGGACCACTGTGGGGAACATCTGAGAACATCTCCCTCTGGTTAAGAGCCCAATTCTCTTCTTACCACTCACATTCGAGTTCCCAGACTGGTAGCACACAGCAGAGGAGGAGGCAAGAATGCATTCTCACACCTGCAGGCATGTGCTAATTCACACAAGGCTTGCTGATGAATGTGTAGGCTGCAAAGGTGACACACTGAAGGTGCTCACTAGTTTACTAACAAATCCAGATCAGGCAAAGACCTCTGGCCCTCAGCAGCACCTACAAGCAGCTGCCCTCCTTTAGCACTGCGTCTCCAGCTCAGCTGGACTCTGACCCAGGGGCCTGGGGGTGGACAGCTGTCAGCTTGTGATGATGACATGTTCAAGCAAGGGACCCCTTGTCAAGGCACATGATGGATCTGGCAGGCCTTAGTCAGAAATATGTCCAGGACAGTAGAAACTCCACAATTTCTAATTTACAATTCTGTGAATCAAAAAATCTTTGTGAGATTTTTTTTGGGGTGTGGGGGTGTGGGGGTGTGGGGGTGTGCGCGCGCACACACACACACACGTAATTTTTGAGCCAGAACTGGCATGAACCCATGGAGACAGAGCGGGACCTAGACAGGGTACATGTCTACCTGTCTGTCCTCGTGGAGCCCCACAGGCACCCCACTGCAAAAATCCAAGTATTTTGATGACAGATCCTGAATGGTCCTCAATACTATTAATGTGGTAGTTTGGATATCAATGTTGGAGCTGTGTCTGGGTCATGTGATATACTGTGCTGAGCACTTATAAACTGCAGGTCTATGCAAGACACAGCTCACCTCATGTCCCTCTCCCTGCTAGAGATGAGACAATTCTAGTAAACTACACCTTGAGGGTCTGTTCTTCAAGTAAGTCACTATTATTTAAGATAAATCCATCCTGTACTTAAAAATTAAAATACTAGCTTCCTCCCGTTGATGGATAGAGAGATTGACAAAATGTATTTATATATGTATATTTATGTGTATATATATATATATATATATATATATATACAATGGAATATTATTTAGCTTTAACAAGGAAAGAAATTCTGATCCATGCAAAGCTGTAGCTTAAGAGTGGCCTGAAATTTCATGAACTGGAAACTTAACTCCAAGATTCATGTTTTGGTTGGAAGAGGGAACTTTGGGAGGTTGTCAGGATTAATGAAGATCATCAAGATGGGGTTTCCATGAAGGGCTCAGTGGCTTTATGAGAAGAGCTGTTTTGCTAAGTGATACCCTCTGCTATGTTACAATGAAGCAAGAAGGGCCTTACCAGATATTAGCCATCCTCTTTGACCCCCAGCCTCTAGAAACCATGGGTTTATTTAAATCAGAATTCTTTATCCATTATGTGATGTCACATGGTCTCCAATAGCAGTGGAAGCTGGACTGAGATGCGCACAGATGAATCTTAGGGACAGCATGTTCAGTGAGATAAGCCAGGCTTAGGAAGGACAGCATTCGTGTACAATCCCACTTCTAGGAGGCACCCCAGAGTCACAGAGACAGAAAGCACACAGCAGCTGCAGGGCTGGCGCTGGGACAGGGGAAAGGGTATGCTTCAGTGGGGACAGAATTGTCATTGCTGTTTCACAGGATGGAAATGTTCTGGAAAATGAGGCCATGATAGTGACACAGTGAGGCTGAGATCTGAAAAACAATTTTTTTCGAGCAAGCCTGGGAATAAAAGTCTATAAGACTCCATCTCTAATTAACCAGCAAAATGATAGACTGAAGGTATGGCTCAAATAGTAGAGCACTACACATAAGCAAGCCCACCGAGTGAAGAGTGTGAGGCCCAGAGTTCAAGCCCCAGCCCCAACACACACACACACACACACACACACACACACACACACACACACACACACACACTTGTATGGTGCTCATATGGAACTCTCAATAATGGATTAATGTGAATGGAAAATTTCTCTACAACTAATGTTTCGGGGTGGGAGGCTAGGGTCTCACATTCAAACTGTCCTCGAGGGCTGGGATTACAGGTATGTACCACACTTGGCTGCCTGTGATTTCTTGATTAATACCAGTACCTAGTTCCTCCGTGTTGAGGATGAGCAGGCAGATGGATCTTCTTCATCTCTCGCCCTCACCACACTTTGCAGAACAGGTGATTTAGGGTTTGGCAGGAGCACACTGCTCTGGCACACACCCTGTTCCGTCCTCCTTCCTAGAATGAGGATCTGGCCAGACCTCACGCTCATCTGGTTTACAGTTCACAGGCCTGTTTTACATCCCCCAGAGCTGTAAAATTATCCATCAGGATTAGTAGTTAAAACTCACTATTGTCATTATAAGTTTGTTCATTTTCCCTTGATGTTCAAAGACAATAAATTCTTTTTTTTTGGTGGTACTGAGATCTGAACTCAGAACCTCATGCTTGTTAGTTTGAGTTAGTCCTCCAGCCCTATAAATGATTTCCTTATCCAAGTATCCCTGTGTAAACTGTCTTCTTGAGACTTTATTTTACACCCACTGATAAAATGCCAATTTGGCAATTCTCTGGACAAAAGCATGTTTATGCCCTTTGACTTTCTGTACTAAAACATTTATTCATAAAGCTAACACAGAAAGGAAATAAAACTACTAATATTTTATTAAATTAATTGTACCCTTAAGTTGTTCCTTTATTTATTTTTGAAACATTTAGTTTTTGGGCAATTCTTCTGTTAACAGGCACGCCTCTGTTCTGTGATTCAACATGTTGCTCATGGAAGATACATGCATGGAGTATCAACAAGCTGCCCATGTGAAGGTCACATAATCTCTGGGCCCCAAGAAGTTACCTTGTTGGGGAGAAATCATATACTCCACCAATGAGTTGCACCTCTAGCCTTGGTGGGTTTCTATCAAATATGCCACTGCAACCAGGTAGTGGGGCTTTGCGGAGTTCTGAGCTTACCCCCTGTGCACATGCAAACAAGTGCAAGCTGTTTTCTGGGTGTTTTTAACTTAAAGGAATTGTAGAAGTTGATGCACTGCAGCATGACTAAGTATCACAGAGTTTTAGAAATTCTAAAGAGAGTCCCAAACAAAAAAGAAAACCAAAGGTCAGAATTGTGTAAAATACCAGTTTAGAGATTATTACTGATCTCTGGTTTAAAATATTGTAAAAATATAACCTTGGAGCTGGGTGGTGCCTGTCTATAATCATGGCCACTTGGGAAGCAGGGGAAGGAGGATCACAGCCAAGGTTGGTCTGGGAAAAAGTATAAGACTTTATCTGAAAAATAAAGCCTAGAGAACTAGAGCAAAGCCTACCAAGAGTGGGCCCCTGGGTTCAGGGAAGGAGGGAGGAAAAGAATAAAGAAGGGAGGGAGGGAGGCAGACAAGAAGATAAAGTTGATTGGGTCCAGTAGATACATTTTCATGTGGACTTCTGTCTCTCTCCCTCTGTCCCCCATTAAGAAATATTAATTCTGTTTGGTGTAAAAACAAATATGATAGGAAGCATAGGCCCTATATAAGTATGTAGCTCATGTTTTCTGTGGCTTGATAACCACTTCACAGGAATAACATTATAAAAGGAGTGGAAGAGAGACAAAGCAGGAAGGAGAAATTCAGACTGTTAACCCAACTACATTCAAGATTATACTTAGGTGGAAAGGTTGAGAAAACTGATTTTTTTTGGAATACTGGGGTTTGAACTCAGGGTCTTATGCTTGCTAGGCTGTCACAATACCGCCATGCCTCCAGCTTAAAAAATTAAGTTTATGATTTTTATTAAATTTAGGCATAAATATTGGCTTGGCTCTATGGATGGTCTACTTCTGAGGTTTTCCTAGGGCAAACAGACTCCTTTCAAAATTTCTTGGTAGAACAAGGAGTTTTTTTCATAATTGAGAGGCTTGTTCTATGAATTATTCTGTCACACAAGCTTAGAATTTGGCATGGTTTTTCAAAAACCTAGGCTTCAAAATCCTTCTGCTATGGAAATTTACAGGAGAAATATAACATGTGGCTTTTGTGAACTTGGGCCTCAGTTTCTCTCCACTGGTAGACAGGATGTGTAGAGACCCAGCCTGGCTTCCACATTCTCTGTGTGGACCAAGGGTCCTAGCGGTGCCAGTCACACTGTGGAAGGCACAGATAGGCTCAGGCTTAGCTTAGGTAGAGAGGTTAGGCCTTGGTCTTGTTACCACTAACCAACTCTGGATGCTTGGGATATGAGCAGAATGAAGGCTTGGCATTCAGTTAACATACAGTTTGGAATCTCAAGTCTCAAGTGGTGCTGTGGCTCAAGTGGCAGAGTGCTAGCCTTGAACAAAAGAAGCTCAAGACAGTGCCCAGGCCCTGAGTTCAAGCTCTGGGACTGGCAAAAAAAAAAATACTGTTTTAGCCATAAGAAGAAACAGTAATTCATCTACTTAACCATGTTTTTTGAGATTTTATTGGTATAGCTAGTGTTTCCCCAGAGATCTAAGGAAATATTTTAAAAAGTAAGCTCTGGTGCCCAGATGCCTCACAGCCCCTGCATCCCTGAGCTGTTAACTGAGGACTAAGCTGGAGCCTATCGGCCAGGCTCAGAGCTGGCCACATCAAGCAGCTCTAGGACCTTCAGTAAGCCTTTGATTCTGTGTGCTGCAATTTCTTTACCTGCACTGGAGGGCACCACAGTGTGAAGTTCAGCTCTTGGGAAGATAATGAAGTATGCACAGTGTTTAGCATGGCTCAACCAAAGGGTACCCCTCAGCTGGTGACATGCCTCTGTCATGCCTCTGTCACTCTGGAGGACTGCTAGAGGCAGTAGGTCAAAAACAACCTACTCCCTAAAATCCCATCCCCAAATCAAACTCTGATGAACTGTTAAAAATCAGTGTGATTCTAGTCAAAACCACCATGCTTTCTAGTGATATTTAAGAACTAGGACTATAACCCCCATACAGTTATCTAATCTGAGGCCTTTTATTTTTATAATGGCATTTCTATCAAAGTTCTAACAAGTTAAAAAACTCCTTTTATTGGCCATTCTTATTTGTTCTTTGGAGAAATCTCTCTTTAAATCTTTAGCTCATTTATTAATTGAGTTGTTGTTTCTGTGAGGATTTGTTTAGGGGAGATTTAATTTTTTGAGCTCTGAGTATATTTTAGATATGAGACCTTTTTTTTTTATCATGCTAGCTATGTTCTCTGCCATGCAGAAACTCTTCAGCTTGGTGCAATCTCATTTATCTAGTTTTTCTTTGATTTACTATTTCTGGATCTTTACTTAGGAAGTTTCATCCTGTGCCAAGGATCCTTAGCATTTCTTTATTCCTTCCTGTAATATTTCAGGGTATCTGGTCTTACATTGAGGTCTTTGATCCATTCGGAGTTGATTCTGGTACAGAATGGATGATATGTAAGGATCTATTTTTCTGCATGTATGTAGCCAGTTCTGCCAGCATCATTTGTTGAAGAGGCTGTCTTTCTTCCACCTTGTGATTTGGGCTTCCTTATCAAATATTAGGGGGCTATAGGTCTGTGGGTTCATGTCTGGGCCTTCTATTATATTCTATTGGTCCTCAGGTCTATTCTTATGACAGTACCAAGCTGTTTTCATTACTATGGCTTTGTAATAGAGTTTGAAGTTTGGTATTGATGTTCCTCCAGTGCAGTTCTTCCTGCTAACGACTGTTTTTGCTATTCAGGGTCTTCTATTATTTCTTATGAATTTTTGGATTGTTTCTTCTATATCGTTGAAGAATGTTGACACATGAAGAGATGTTCAACATCTCTGGCCATAAAGAAATGCAAATCAAAGCAACTGAGATTCTACCTCACCCTAGTTAGAATGGCCATTATCAAGAAAGCTAACAATAACAGGTGCTGACAGGGATGTGGTCAAAAGGGAAGTCTACTACACTGTTGGTGGGAATGTAAATTTGTTCAGCCACTCTGGAAAGCAGCATAGAGGCTTTTCAAAAGTCTAAACATAGAGCTTCCCTATCACCTAGAAATCTTACTTCTTGGCATCTATCCAATTGACGACAAACCAGGCTACACTAAAGCCACTAGCAGCTAGAGTAGTTAGAATTATAGGTATGAGCTCCTGGCACCTAGCTGAAGAAATACTTCTAAGCATCTGGGAAAACCTGTTGATTCCTTGGCTTTTAAACTTAGGGATAATTCTACCAGCCATCACTGTCATCTCATTCAAGAGTACTAGGAGCTGGGCACCAGCAGCTTATGTTTGGAACCCTAGCTACCAGGATGCTGAGATTTGGAGCAATGAAAACCCAGGTCAAACAACAAACAAGTATTTTTTTTTTCATTTTTTTTTCTGGGTGGGCGGAAAGGAGTTGGTTGTGGGGCTTGAACTCAGAGCCTGGATGGTGTCCTTGAGCATTTTTACTCAAGGCTAGTGCTCTACCACTTTGAGCCACAGCTTCACTTCTAGTTTTTAGGTGGTTAACTGGAGATAAGAGTCTCCCAGAATTTCCTTCCCAGGCTAGCTTCTAACTGTGATCCTCAGATATCAGCCTTCTGGTAGCTAGGATTACAGGTGCTTGGTTCTAACAAGTATTTCTGTTAGGTACAACCATGTGGGTTATAGCTTTGGACACCTGCTACCATCATTGGGCTCACTACTTCCTATGACAGTTTACCTTTTCATGTACTCTCTTTTCTGTCCTGGTGTCAGAGGTACAAGGAAAATCCCCCACATGAGCAGTACATCCCCTGCCCCCTTTCTCTCCTGCCTTGATTTCTGTGGCTCTTCCTTTATCCACAGGGAAACAACTGGCCTGAGCACTTGGCAGCTTATGTGAGGACATGAGTAAATCTCTTACCTTGCCTTCTCTCACTGGGTCTCAAAAATTATTTCATATATCACATCCTCCTGGCTGCCACAGAAGACCTGCACTTGCAACCCACCTGTCAAACCCACAACCAGTGTCTGGCACCACAGCTGGCACCACTACCCCGTGTGGCTGGCTTCTCCACCCTCAGGGTCCCTTATTACAGGACATTCTGAAACCCTGGCTGCCTATGCATTAAGCCCTTTTGCTTTCTGATGTTTGGACACGTGGGCCTTGCAGGCCCTGATGAGACCATCCCTCCCAAGGTAACCAAGTCCTGGAGATAGCCAACAGCTCACCTGTGAGTATGTGCTTTGCAGGCAAACCAACCAATCTAGAGCCCACATCCCAACTATTCCTTCAAAGTCTCTCATGTGTTGAGCCCCAACCCACCTGTCCTGATCCCCCCAGGTCCAGGTATCAGACAACTGAGAACAGTCCATGCCCCAGTACCAACTAAGATGATCTATACTACCTTATCCCCAGCTTCCCCCTCCTGCCTCACTCTACTTTCCAGGGGAAACTAGACTGAAGACTCCTCTACTTTCTGATCACCTGGGTAGGAAAATGTTCCGAGCAAGTCAGGATAGCCAGGGCAAAAGCTGGCTTCTGAAGAGGCAAGTCTGATCAGCTTCAGCCTGGTGAACAAGAGGGACCAGTGAAAGGCATAGTGTGTGGCAGGTACACGACAGTTCTTAGGAACTGTGGGCAGTATCTTTTTAGCACTGTAGTCACCTAATATGCTGACTTACTACACCTGCACAGTTGTAAAACTTACACAGTAGCCAGACAGTGGCTTCAGGCAAGACCCTAAGCAATTCTCAGTGGCTCCTCCATGGGCTTCAACATGGAGTCCTTCCAAGGCTCTCACCCAGCTGTTTACTTTGTTTATCCTGTTGTCCTCCAAATAATGGCAGGGCAGGGTTTGGGGCTCTATTCCTCCTGATTTCCACCAGTCACAGAACCTAAGCCTCAGCCATTCCTTCATGTGTCATGTGGGGAACATCATCAGCAAGTCTCACCGAGGTCACTTGCAAAGCAAGGTTTTAAGGGCCTCTATAGCTGGCCCTGATTATCCATTTCTGCAAGCCCTGTCTCATATAGACCATCACAAGGCACAGCACTACCTCTGCCTCAGCCTACCCCTGGCTCTGCCTACTCTCCAAGAACAGACAGATACTCTCAGCACAATCCAGAGTGCATCCTTCCTGCCTTGATCAGGAGATCCAAGGAGAACCTTGACACAGAACCTGCATGGTGAACACCTTGGGAACCTGGGTTTCCTGTTCCTGTTCATGCTTGTATGCCCCTGTTTATACTATACAGGCACTGCAAGTACTAAACCAGCTGCTGGGCAGCCAGGCTGCTTGTTAGCCTGTGAAAGGACAGAGCTGACTGCGGGGGGGAGGGTGGTGATTACGAAGATGAGGAAAAAGGACAGACACTGCCTCAACAAGTCTTTGAAAGCCAGGATTGTGGGGAAGCCCATCAAGGCTGGTCAGTAAGGATGAAACAGTTGTCCCTACTATACCTGAGATTCTCTATAAATTAAAATAATATAAATAGTACCAGTAGCATTTGTTAATATGTATGAAAATGTATAGGCCTGATGTGCTATGTACTTTATATAATATATACTAAATACCTTATATAATAGTAATATAACTATAAAATGCAACAATTGCAAATGCAACAATTGTTATGTTTATCATAATTCCTGACATACATGGTACTAAATACATTGTTTTCATTGCTTATCACATATTAATTCATTGACTTCTTCCAAGCAAATTACTGACCATTATGATTCAAAGTTGGCAATTCTAAGGTTCAGAGAGATTAAGTAACCTGCAAGAGTCTACACAGTTATAAAGTGGCAGAGCTCTAGGTTCTGTATCTGAGCTTCCTTTCTGGATTGGTCCTCTGTGCACTCCTCCCTCAATGCATTATTTTAGTGTTTGAGGCAACACCACACAACAGGAAGGAGCTGTTATGATTCACTTTATTTTTCTTTGTGAAACTGCAGTTTAAACTTAGGGTGTCATACTTGCAGGCAAGTACACTACCACTTAAACCATGCCTCCAGCCCTTTTCTTCTAGGTTGTTTTTCAAATAGGATCTCTACTTCCTGCCTTACTAGCTTTGGGCTGCAATCCTATTTCTGTCTCCCTAGCAGTTGGGTTTATAATACTATGTGTCCTGAGTGCCTTTTTTTTGCAGGGTGGAGGGTATGGGGGTGGGGGTTAGCGCTCTACCACTATGAGCCACAGTGCCACCTCCAGTTTTCTGGTAGTTAACAGGAGATAAGAGTCTCATGGACTTTTGTGCCTGGGCTGGCTTCAAACTGTGATCCTCAGATCTCAGCCTCTTGAGGAGCTAGGATTACAGGCCTGAGCCACTGGCGCCCAGTGTGTCTCACTTTTTATAGAGACAAGGAAACATGGTGCGCAGCAGATTGCTGGAGCTGCACAGACTGAAGCACAATGCTCTGGGTATATGGCAAGCAACATTCATGACCAACTATCACAGGCATGCCTTTCACCTGTCAAAGTCCCTCGGATGATATAATTTTGGTTTTAAATGTGTGGGTTTTGAGGAATTTTGCTTAGATCTTCAATATCAACTTGTCATTAATCCTTAATATAGTCCTAAGACTTAAAGGGAGAAAAAAGTGGTAAGGAAAACTCCTAGCCCTTTCCCTCACAGGCCAGCTTTCAATAATGGAGCTACTCTGAGGGCCCCTGCTGAGCCTTTCAGGTATCCTCCTTCCTGGGAGCAGCATCTGGGGGACAAACTTAGCCTCATCGCCTTGTCCTGAGAACACTGGGGGTAGCAACCAGGTATCAGGGCAGTAAATGGGAGGATCTACAGAACCAGGGTGAGTGATGAGAGCTGGAAGATGGGCAAGGGCTCAGACTATATGTCTAGGCTGTGAGGAGCTGGTGGGGAGGGCAGGTCTGCCCTCTGCACAATGAGGATGAGCCTTTGCTACTGCTAAAGCCCTAACACTCAGCACAGGGGGGAAAAAAACAAGAGAAAGTTGGTTAGAAAAATCAATGTCCCCAAATCCCAAACAAGCGAAAGCCCTGGCACAAATGCTGCAGGGAAAGAGGATAGGAGGGACTTCTGAGGAAGTCAAAACGAAGAATGAGAGGACTCCATCCTGCTCCTGAAAGCACACCTCCATTGTGTATGAAAGCCTCGTGGATGCCCTGAAGCCAGCCTGGCAGGGGAGCACTTTTGGCAGCTGTGGTAGTGGAGCCATCTCTTCAGTGGGTGGCCCTTCTTTCATGCTATTAAGCTCTCTTGAACTGAAGCACAGAGAGATCCGTTTGGGTTGAAGTTTCAACATAGACAGCATATTCATCTGGACCTTTTTCCCCCTTAAAAGTCTGCAACTCAAAAGCTTGTTGCACATGACCTGAAAAGTCATACTGGACTGATTGTGAGTGGGGTTGGAACTTTTACTATAAAGGACAAGTAATTAGTATTTTCAACTTGGTGTCTCTCTTGAAAGCAGACATACAGAGGCAATGCTATGTAAACATGTTAAGAATGGCTGTGTTTTTTTTACGTTAGGCATTTCTTGTACTGTTTACCTCCTCCTCCCTCATTCCCCCCACCCCCCTCCCCTTCCCCCCCAGGAGTTGTTCAGTTCAATTACACCAAACAGTTTTGCAAGTATTGCTTTTGTAGTCGTTTGTCTTTTTTTACCCTGTGTCTCTCGCTTTTAGTATTCCCTTTCAGTTTCCTAGTTTTAATACCAGTGTACACAGTTTCCAATGTACTCAGATATGGCTGTGTTTTAATAAAATGTTATTTACAAAAACTGGTGGCAGGCTAGACTTGGCCTAACACTGAAGTTTGTGTACCCTTTACCTAGAAGAGACAAAGAGCTCTTCTAAATGACTTTTTTTTTTGTACTAGTCCTGGGGCTTGAACTTAAGGCTTAGGTGCTGTCCCTGAGCTTTTTTTGCTCAAGGCGAGGGCTCTATACTTGAACCATAAGCCACAGCTCCATCATCATCGGTGATTAGAGGTAAGTGTTTTACAGTCCTCAGATCTCATCTTCCTCAGTAGCTAGGATCATAGACATGAGCTGAGGGCCCCTAGCTAAACCATTTGTTCAACACTTCTATATTCCCCCTTCCCAACACAAAGTCCTCTCATCACCTTGCAAATTCATTCATAAAAATTCATGTCAGAATCACCCTGTGTAGTGGTCAGCACCTATATGGTGCAAAGGTGCTCTGGCAGACTACTGGAGCACACAGTGGCTCAGTCAACAATTCTGCTGACTTTGGTGTATGTTTGAACAATATCAATGGTTAAAAATAAAGACAAGAAAGATTAAGGAGGAAGATAGATCTTTCTAGACAAAAACAACCCCCCCCCCAAAAAAAATACCCAACAGGTAAAAGTAATGTAACAACCATCCAAACAGTTAGGGGTGTGCTCTGTATGAGCAGTGGTGTGAGAGAGACCGTGCATGTGGAGGATACTCACGACCAGTACAGCAGCATGAGCAGGAAGGGGCAGATGATCAAGGCCTGCAGCACTTGCCAGTCTCGGCACAGGGCAGCCAGCCCGGGCATGAGGAATTGGCCCGCCATGGCCATGAAGCTTGCTACCATTGTGATCATGAACCGTTTTGCAGGTGGGCACAGCTCTATCCCTAGAATACAGAACCAACAAGAAGCATGAGTTTACTGTCCAATGGGTTGGAGAGCCAATGACAATGACACATAAGTGAACTGTGGTCTGATGGGAAAGAAGCTAAGTTACTGCTCAAGGTCACATAGTGAGTTGGTGATAAAAGAACACTGTAATTCTGAGGTGCTTAACTTAGAAACTAGGAATCTCAGCTGCTGTGGGGACAGTTTCTTTTTTTGTGGGGACAGTTTCTGAATCTCTTATTGTCCTTCCCTTCACCTTTGGATGTCACCCCAGTGGGTTTCCATGTTTGTTCATGCTGCGGTCATTCCTTCCTGTCTATGGTCCTCACTGGGGACCCTCTCAGCTGCTGTACAGGACTCCAGAAGCATCCGTCTACTCAACTTCCCACCTGTACTGTCATTTCAGCACCTGGTCCTGACCTCAAGAGATACATGAGAACTCTGAGTACCAGGCAACCTGGAACTTTTTCACTCAGAGGTTTCTTTCCCATTATCAGATCAAGACAAAGCCAGTCAAATAAATCTCACAACTAATCTATTAAACAAATAAAAGCAAACCATGAAGTAACAACCTAACAGGAATCATACAGTAATGACCTACCAGGAATGTTTCTTTGCCCTATCAGAATCCTGTTGCTGCCTACTGTAGTAGGTGGCCAAGGTATCATTTCCACAAGACTGTATCTGACTATCTGCATAGCTGCAAAAGGGATAACAGTGTCTGTCTTCAACAAATGCCCAGTAAATCAGAGAGGATAAGATGCTGAACCTTCTTGGATTTGTAAGAACCCATTCTCTTAATCTAACTTCAATAAAAAGCTGGTATCAAAACTTTAGTCTGTAGACCTACTATACAAATCCCTATAATAACAGTCCTTAATACTAGAATAAGGGCTGGGAATACAGCCTAGTGGTAAGAGTGCTTGCCTCGTATACATGAAGCCCTGGGCTAGATTCCTCAGCACCACATATATAGCAAACAGTCAGGAGTGGCGCTGTGGCTCAAGTGGCAGATTGCTAGCCTTGAGCAAAAAGAAGCCAGGGACACTGGACAGCCCTGAGTTCAAGAGCCAGGACTGGAAAAAAAAATTAGAATAAGCACCTGAGTTAAATATATTTATGCATATATATTTATAAACATATAAAATATATTGTAAATATACATATTTCCATATATAGAATACACATTAGTTTGCTAGTCATCTTTTCCACTATGCAGTATTTGCTGAAGTTAGCTTGCTGGCTTGCTTATTTTTTCAAATTGTAGTAAAAAAGATTTAAAAAGAAGCAGGAAGGAAGAGAACACCATTCAAGGAGAAAATTCACTTTCATGCTTTGGTGTCTGGAGAATGTTCATAGTGGTGTACTCTGTAGGTCATCAAAATAGTTTATCTGCTGGTTTTTCAGAGACCATGGCAGAGATAGGAGGCCCAATGGCTGAAGGGAGTAAGATGGACAGATGAGAGGGAAAAGGAGAAGAACTTGGCTACAGGATATTATCATTCCTGACAAGGATAGGCTACTATTCTAGCCATTACCTATACAAGATCATTATGAGGTAGGGTGAGTGATACTGTCATTGGAATTCCTGTTTCTTCTAGGCCACCATCTTCATCATGGATATTGATGAGTGGGTGAGCAGGGTGTTTTCCCTGTATACAGTTCATAAAGAGCTCTTTGCTGCTTAAGTAGGACAACACGATTCAGCAGCCTACTCTAGACCATTTTTCTGCAGTGCTGTTCCTTTTGGCATTATAGGTCAAGGGTCACTTAAAAGATTTCTTCCAAGCAGGAACTTCCATAGCATTTCTTCGCCCCCCCGCCCCACCATAATAAGGAGTCTTTTCAGATAGACTAACAGTTGTAGGCTCTAGTTTTCACTGATTAAGTAGCAGATTTGTTGCTATGGAAATCAGAAAGCAGCCTTAGCCACATTACCTTTAGCATCTGGAGATGCTAAAGGCACAAGTTACTTTCAGATAAGAAAATTTAGCATCTGGCTACCTATGTGCCCTTTAAACAAAGGCAGAGGATGTCAAAGCAGGATGATGGCTTCATATCAGTGAGCTTGCGAGTATGACAGACATCATACGTTGTCCCTGGAGCTTTTCTCTTCACTGCATCTCTAATTTAGTGACACATAATAGGAAAATATCTGTAACTGTGCAAGTCCTGCCTTATCTGTGGTTTTGTTTTCCAGTGTTTCACTTTTCTGCAGTCAATTGTGATCTGAAACTATTACACAGGAAATTCTATAAATAAACAAGGTGCAAAGTTTAAGATGGCACACCATCCTGAACAATGGGATAAAGTCTTGTACTGTCCTACTGGGTGGAGAGTGAATCATCCATGTGTCCAGTGTATCCATGGTATATGCTACCCACTCTTTAGTCACTTAGAAACTGTTTCAATGATCAACTGATTGTCAAGGAATCATGGTGACTTTGTTGAAGTAGCCCTCATTTTACTTAGTCACAAAATGCAAGAACAGTGATCCTGGCAATTCAGACATGATAAAGAGAAGCAGTAAGTAAGAGTTTTCTTAAAGTGAAAAGTTGAAAATTCTCAACTTTTATATGCTGAGATTGGTAGGATCTACAGTAAGACAGATGCATGCTATAGAAAGGATGTGGTAATCTCGGAGGCATCAGGCATCCCCTGGGGGTCTTGGACCATTTCATCCATGAATGAGGCATCAGGAGCCCCATGCAGTTCTTTCACCTCACGTTCCTGCTAGAATGCCTAACCGACATACTACTTATCTGTGTAGTAATATGCAAAGTATCACAAAGCAACTTCCAAGTTTGCAGATGATGGAGGAAAACAGTGCTGAGGACAAGTGATCCTGCAGTCTCCTCTAGCTGTGAGTTAATGTGGTTAGTTAATCTATCCATGTGACTGTTAGTGTAAAGATGGTTAAGCAGTCACAGCTTTTCTCCCTAGGGGCTTCTATTGCCTGAGATGGTCTGAGTGACCCCTGAACTTCTTGCACCGCTAGTGGGGTGTAAGGACTTGCAGTGTCAGCACTGCAGGGAGTTTGGGCTCGAGGCAGACCTACAGAATCAGCAGCTGTATTTTAACAAATTCCTTCCACCACCTGGTGAGGCCTGACTGCGTGCTTCCAGCAAGGTGGACAGTCTGTCTCTTGGACACAGCTTCCTAAGCTGAAATTTGGAACTGCTTTCTTCCAACTTCTCCATCCCTCCTATTGCCAGGAATCGCAGAAAAAGACACAACATGCCAGCAGATACTGTTGTTCTACCATTCCTACTGGAAGAACAGGAGAGACAGGGTGGCTTAACTAAGGACACAGATGTGACTGTTTCCAGATAATTACCATTTTTGCCCTTACTAATCAAAAATTATTTCCACACTGCTTGAATCTAACTATGTTGTGAAGGCAGCTCTAAACAAGGTTAAAAAAAGGCATTATCAAGGAACTGCAGGCCCTCTATGTTGGGGATTATTATGGCCTTGGGGGAAGGCCGTGGGACAATGGAAGTCCCTCCTACCTACCTCCTCCTACCTTCTGGCCTCCGCCCCTTGGGAGGTGAACACGTGCGTGCCACCATGATGGGGTTGTCCCGCCCACAAAGGAAGTTTCATGATGTCACTTGATGGACATGGTCCTTAGCCTATGACTGGCCCTTTGGCCAGCCCCCTTTCTTTCCCGCCATTACTTCTATATAAGTGCCTTTCCATATTAAAGTCTTTGAGATGCATCCCACCACCACAGCGTGTCCCTGATGCCTTCCTTTTCACCCCCGCTCTTGGTAACATGGGAGGGGACTGGGGGTAGGGGAGGCTTCAGCAACCTTTCCTCAACTTAGCGCAGGTCCATGTGAGTACGCCTTTGGCCTTCCGCTGGCGGAGGGCAAGGCCGAGTGCTCTTTCATAGTTTTTCGGGGTTCACCATTCTCCCTGTGGGGTCGGGGAGAAGGGGATCGTTCAGATCCCGACATCCGACATCTGGCGCCCAGACGGGGGCGAATCATATGGCCGGGAAGTTTGGGGTGTAGTATCCCCACAGATTGTGCTAAGTAGGGTTTTAGAGGAGGGTCCTGCCCATCCAGATGGGGCAGAAGCATGGAGAAGGCAGACCTGGCATGGGCTCGCAGGACGCGGCGCCAGAGAGAGTTGCCCCGCCGTGGCGATTTGGCGCCAGGCGGCAGAGGGAGCGGGGCGCGCCTCCCGTGGAAACATGTCAGTGGAGCAGTGGGGCCAGAGCAAGAGGACTGCGACCCCGGGTTGGGGTCAGTCGGTTCTGCTCTGCGCGCCCCAGGCCAGACGGCCTGGCACCCGCAGTGGTGCTTGAGAAGCAGTGGGTGGCCGAGCGCCGGAGCGGTTTGGCGTTCGCGGGCGGAGCACGGAGTACAGTCTGGGCTCTGCGCGACCCGGGTTTGCGAGCTGTGTGCGCTGGGGCCTGCATGGCCACGAGCAGCACCGGGCGTCTAGTGCCGTAGCATTTGGGCAGCCAAGCGTAGCGGGCCAAGCACGGTGCGGCAGGAGCGCGGTTCCACCACGTGGGAAGCCGTGGCATGGCAGCGGCAAAGCTTTCTGGAGAAAGTTGCTTTTGCGCCAGGCTGAGGTGCTTACAGTGGCTGGGCGGAGCCAGCAGCCTGCCTGCGAATGGAGTTAAAACCAAACCAAAAAAAAAAAAAAGAGGAGTCAGTGTTAAAGGAGCTAGTGTTAAGCTTTCTCTAGCTGGTCATTGGACACTGTGGGCAGCGTTGAGTGGGGCTTTGCCCCTGGGGAACAGCACTGGGAAGTCATGTTGCGGGCTGGGCACGGCGTGCAGTTTAGGCTTTGCGGGGCCATGGGCCGGCGTCCCCGTTGGGGTGCGCGGGCAGCAGCAGCGACAGCAGCAGTTCGGAGTGCTGCAGCACGGCGACCGTGGTTTGGGGCGGAAACTGCTTTGTGCCCGCCGATGGTCGTTAAGCTCAGAAGTTCGGGTGAGTTGGTTGAATCCTGATTTCTCTGACTTAACACACACGTGGAGCGCAATGGGGTCCACCATATTGAAGGCGGGGTCCCACCCATTCCCCCCAGGTGAGGGGCGTGCCAGACTCCCCTGGGCTGGGCAGGGACTCGGACTTAACAAGTCTCCAGCTATTGCCTGCTTGCCTGCACGTTTTCTCTCTGTGGCTGCAGGCGGGGTTAAAGCCAGGGAAAGCTTCAAATTGTAAACCAAAACAAAATATTAAAGGGAAAACAAAGTTTTGATACGACAATAGGTAATTTGATTGAACTACCATGTTTACCAGTTCAAAGATATAAAATCAACGGGAGTTTTTCTAGATGCATAAAAGGGTTTGCTTGTCCACTGTGATTTAAAAGTTGTCATGTTGGGAGTGTGTAATTAACAGGTTTCCTTTTTGTTTTTTTATTCAACCACGTGGTTCTATTATGGGCAAATTAATACCATTTGCCACTGGAATTCCAGAAAATTTAAATGGCCAATCAAAGCAATTTTAAGAGCGCTCAGGTATTTTTGTGTGTGTGTGCGCGCGCGTGTGTGGTTGTTGGTAAGATTTAAAGCATAACAATAGGTTTTCAGCCCAATGTTCGATGCAAACAAAGGTGTTTATAAAAAATTCCATAAGGTTCAAATATGCAACATGTGGTAAAAGTACAATGGTATAAAACCAGTGTGTTATTTTATATTCAGTGTGTTAAAAGTTAAGTGTGCATCTAGTCTTAACAACTCTTTGGCATAAATTAAGATTTTACCTTCCCGTTTTTCTCTCCTGTGTTCTCATAAACTATCAAGATCAAGAAATTGGGATTACTTCATACAAATGCGACTATTAACCTCAACTTTCCTGACCCAGGATTAATATATTGCTTTATAGGATACAGGTGGACATATGTGCTAGCCACATGGACGGTGGCAGCCTGTGAGTACAGGAAGCTGCCACCACAGTCTGTTCCCAAATTGCCTGGTTTCACTACTAATGATCCGTTGCTCTCTCTCTCACATTGGAAGCTGCTTGAATGATTTATGAGCCTTGTGAGGATGTGAACAGTTCCATCCTAACAGTTACTCCAGGTTAAATCACCATAGTTATGTTAGTGGTCACAGAGCTAGCCAGGTAAATTTTGTGATTAAGAAAGTCTTTTCACCCTGCTTAAACCAGAAGGGCATCAATATACCAGAGCCAGAAATCCTGGGAAAAATTTTAAACACCCTAACCAATCTATATAGAAATTTTGCAGGCAACCCAGAGCGAGATGTGACAGTCTATCCAGAGATGCCACTGCAGCCTTGCCTAGAGTTCCCCATCGCATGGCATGGAACTTGCTAAATTGGGATGAGGGACGCAGCCACTGCGGAGACTGAGGATTCCACACTGCTTTAACCCTTTGCCCTTGGTTGTCATTTATCTGTGTTCTCTTTCACTTGCCAGTGGGATTCATTGGCATGATTCAAGTTGATGGCATATGAATCTCATGTTCTCTAAGTGTTATAGCAAAACCTAAACAAGCAGTTTTTGGTCAGTCTCAATGAGTTACAAATGGATTATCTCTGCTGTTTTTTCATTGTTGCTCAATTGGGAATAAAAAAGGGCTTGTAGGACTATGACTCCCTGGATAGTTCAAAGCCAGCCAGGGCAAAAGGAAAAAATCTCTCCAAAATCCCACCTCCCAGTTAAACAACAAAGAGCCAGATTGAGAGCTCAACCACAGAAAACGAGCAAAAGGCTGAAGCAGCACCGTGACTCAAGTGGTAGAGCACTAGCCTTGAACAAAAGTGCTCATGGACAGTGCTCAGGCCCCGAGTTCAAATACGGATGGGAAAATGCAATTCCAGACACAAACGTTGAAATTCCTGGGACTTAGCCAGTCCAGGAGATGGAAAGGTGGAGTGGAGTGAGAGGAGAATGGTGCCATATTATCCTAAAGGGAGCTGCCTTGTTTCACCCTTTCAAAATGGATCAGAGCCAGGAAATCGAGAGAGATAATTCCTGTCCATTTTCTTCTTTTCTGCCAGTTGTATATAGGTGTATATATATATATATTTATTTTTTTGCCTCTGACTGGCTATGCCAAACCAGTTTTCTAACATTAAACACTTCTTTCAGTCATTTCTCCTTACCTGTTTGCTTTACAATTGGGTTTATGCTCCAAAAGGAACCGTTCCTGACTTATGCCCAGGGGGTGTTCTATGCCATTCATGCCAACCAGCTCTGAGAACTTGTCAATACTTTGCCTAACCTTTTCAAAAGTGTCTTTTGACAGAATAACATCTCTTGCTGAAATCACCAATTGGGAATTTGCTGTTCACAGCCATCACCCTAACACGGGCCTGGACCCTGGAGGCACTAGCCTTGGAAACTTCTGGGTATGCCCAAAGATGCAGGAGGGGCTGGAGAGAACCATAGCGCTCTCTGGCCCCAGTGACCATCCTCATGGTAATGATGGGAACTTTTGCCAACTATACCGGACTGCCAGGCTGACCAGGGGCCCTTGATTTACGTCGCCCCCTTGACAGCAGGAAGTAGCTACAGAAGAAGAGACCTACACCCATACTCCCTGCCTGGTGGCCACCGGTGTCATAATTTTAAAAAAACAAAAGGGGGGTATTCCCCAGGATTAATTAAGGATTCCCTAGGATTAATTAAGGATGGTTATGCTTATGTTAATCATCAAGAAATTTTAAATCATCCCGAATCAGTGTGGGATGGAGTACTGTATATGTGTTTTCCCAGATTAGAAAATTAA
Source organism: Perognathus longimembris pacificus (assembly GCF_023159225.1). Classification (NCBI taxonomy): domain Eukaryota; kingdom Metazoa; phylum Chordata; class Mammalia; order Rodentia; family Heteromyidae; genus Perognathus; species Perognathus longimembris. The sequence continues at coordinate 35,712,094 of NC_063166.1, read as the reverse complement.
ACCCAGAGCACCCGCTCTTGAGAAATGTTTTCTTGTTCTCCAGAAAAAGGAGGACCATGTTGGACTTCTGCTCTCCCATGAAAATATGGAAAGTAGGACTGCCTACGGTAGGAGGCAACCAAGCTTCCTTTCCTTGTTTGCTTTCTAGATTCCTTCTTGAGCGTCTCATGGCTCAATGTTTTGCCGTGGCAATACTGCCTACAGTGTCACACAAAGAAACTAAAGGAATTTTGCACCATGCTTCTTCCTTTCCTCTCCCCCTGCTGATAGACTTGGGGAGTCCCATTGGAAAGAAAATAGGAGCTGAGGGTATTGACACTCAACCCCAATGTTTTATGATAGAAATGTTTAAAAAGGTAAATGCAAAGGTTTAGCACCTTGGCTTCAATGTTTATATAAAAGAATGTTTCACTAATCACTTATGTTTGAGTTATCAGCTACTGTGAACTGCCGGGAATGCCAGAGTTTCAGCTCCTACCTCACCAGCAAAAGAGGGCTGATGTCTGCACCTTCCTGCACTTGGCAGAAACCAGCTGAGGATTCCTACTTCTGGACATAGCCAGACGGATGGACCCTTACCTACCCCTCACTCCAGTTTTGTGGAAGGGGCCCCACAGATCTTATGTCAGCATTTGCCCTATGCCCACACATGCCATGCGTTTACAGCATCCCCTGCTCATTGAAAAAACAAAAAGGGGGAGATGTTGGGGATTATTATGGCCTTGGGGGAAGGCTGCCCTTCTACCAGCCTTGGGACAATGGAAGTCCCTCCCACCTTCTGGCCTCCGCCCCTTGGGAGGTGAACACGTGCGTGCCACCATGATGGGGTTGTCCCACCCACAAAGGAAGTTTCATGATGTCACTTGATGGACATGGTCCTTAGCCTATGACTGGCCCTTTGGCCAGCCCCCTTTCTTTCCCGCCATTACTTCTATATAAGTGCGTTTCCATATTAAAGTCTTTGAGATGCATCCCACCACCGTAGCGTGTCCCTGATGCCTTCCTTTTCGCCCCCGCTCTTGGTAACATGGGAGGGGACTGGGGGTAGGGGAGGCTTCAGCAGCCTTTCCTCAACTTAGCGCAGGTCCATGTGAATACGCCTTTGGCTTTCCGCTGGCGGAGGGCAAGGCCGAGTGCTCTTTCATAGTTTTTCGGGGTTCACCATTCTCCCCGTGGGGTCAGGGAGAAGGGGATCATTCAGATCCCGAAATCCGATACCTCTAGGCTTGCCATTAACCATCAGTTCCTTTCTGAGGGAGGAGAGATAGAATCCACTAAAGCAATAAGTCCTTAAGATCTGGCATTTTCCAGAAGGGGTGAGGACAGCACAGTGATGTTTCTGCCCCATGGCTTGCTCCTAGGAGAAGCAGAGGATCCTCACACCTTATGGGTGGGGAGTCCCTACCTGCCCAGTGCTCCTGGCCTGGTCTTGAAAGACAGAGAATATTGTCTCAAGGCTAGCACCTCCTCAGTGCCTGGGTATTTCAGAGCCAGTGGTGATCACAGTACCCAGGTAAGGTCCTGGCTGGGTCCGGATACTTCTAACTGCCAACTTCTCTCCCAGTGAAGTCAACCACAAATAGTCTTAGAACAGACAATAGAGTTACAAACACAGTCTTCTCACATAAAGCACAAGCATAGTTTCAAAGGTACATAGCATGTAGTGTTGGTCCTGCTCCAAGCAAAGGTCTCTAGGATGAGAGGCTCTGGGTTCTAATCTAGTACTTGGTACTTGTGACCTGGATCAGTCCCTTAGGTACTCTGCACCTTAATTTTGTCATCTTCCAGATGGGGTGTTGTGTGTTAAACAGCATTGTGCATTGCTAACATATATAACAATGTGATTACTACTGGTCTTACATGAACCAATGAGACTTTTCTGTGCTTCCTATGTTGCTCACCCAATCCAGTGACTTTCAGAGTAGGCCTACAGTCTAAGAGACACGTAAAGAGAAATAGTCTACACTTGTTCTTCTTTATGTATTTTAGTTCCCAGAAATTTTCTCAGGCTTAGAAGCAATTAATCAATCATCAATAAAAAGTTACAACTAAACCAGGCACACTGGTGGCTCCTAGCTACTTGGGAAGTTGAAAATGGGAGGATCATGGTTCTAAGTCAGGCAGGAAAATTGGCATAGTGGCACACATCTTGTTACTTAAGCTACACAAGAGGCTGAGCTTAGGAGGATGAAGGTGCCAGGCCAATCCAAGCAGAAAAGGCTGTGAGACTCCATCTCCAAGGAAAGGATGCTGAATGCAATGACACATGCATCCATGTGATTCTAGTGACAATGAGAAGCCTATAGTACAAGGATTGTGGGAAGAAAGAGACGGCTTAACCTAAAAATAACCAATGATGAAAAATAGGACTGGAGGTGTTGCTCAGTGGTTACCATGACAGCCCAGCAAATGCAAGGACCTATGTTCAAGCCCCAGTATCAACAATAAACAAATAACAGTAACCTCAGAACTAAGGTTCTAGGGTGTGGTAGAGGGCTTGCTTATGAGGAAGTCCCTGGGTTTGAATCTTAGCTCCTGCAAAGCAAAAACAACCAAAACAGAACTGTTTGAATCCAAGAAAACCACATTAAAAATCCACAGTTAAAACTGTTTTTTCCTTAACACCTTAATGGAGAGAGCTTATAAGTGAAAGAGCTCAGAAGTAAAAGTGCTTTGTTGATAAACATAGAAATGGAATGAAACAGCATGTGGCCAGGATGTGGCTGGGAATTGGTCAGTAGTTGTAGGAACCAAGACCACCACCAGCCTGAGCAGAGGCACAGATACAGCCTCCCATTTTCATCCTCTCATAGATACGTAAGTATATACACACATACACACACACATACATGGATATATACATACAGATAGATAGATACATGCATGCATGCACACATACATAGATACATACATACATACACACACACATAGATACATAGATACAGAGCCCAAGGCTCTGGGGAAACACAGCTTGTTTGCCACAACTTGGAACTTGATTTTTCAGAAGTCTTTGGGTTTGCACAAATTTATGAAAGAAAATAAAGTTCTTCTGCTCATAATGGTCACTTCAGGTGACAGAGGAGGGGGACACAGCAAGGGGGTTGTCAGCTGGTTTCATAGTCACTTCTTGGAGAAGGGCAGAAGGTCAGTTTGTCTCAGGTATTCAGTCAAATACCAACCTGAGACTGTGTGTGTGTGTGTGTGTGTGTGTGTGTGTATCTCAGTGGTGGAGCACTTACCAAATGTGTACAAGGCCCTAGGGTTCATTCCCAGTACCATAAAACAAAACAAAACAAGATAGCCAAAACACCCTCAACCATGCAATGTCACACAAAAGCCACTAAAAGAGGTGCTGCAGTGAGGGTACCTGATGGTGTGACTAAGCCCACGAGTAGCCAGTTTACATTAAGGAGGTGATCACAGATCTGCAGGCCTGCCTGAGCTTTTGAAAGACTCTAAGAGGCAACTTAAAAGATGTTTTTGCTGGCTCCTGTAAATTAACTGCAAGTCCCTCCACTTTGTATTTGTGCCCTTTGCTCTGGGCTATTCTTTGCTGCAGTCACTCAGTAATCACCCTGTTTTCAGGAGGAAAGAGAAGATTCAGTGATAACTATCTTGTGTACAAGGCAAATTGACCCTCAAACAATGTCATCTTGTTATCTGCAAGCAAACAGCTCAAAATTCAGGCAATCACTGTATTCTTGTTCCAGAAATAAAACTAAGACAACTTCACTGGAATTCCTCCTGGAACAAAGACTGAGCTAATGTTCAACCAGACATACCTGTGACCTATGACTGTTTTGACTACACATTCCTTTCTCACCTGCTGCCCCCATTCTCCCTAATTAACCTGAAGCTGATGTCTGTACCTTAGAAGATGATGAAGTGCTGTTTTCCCATGATTGCCATGAAATAAATCTTTCTCTGCACTTTACCAGGTTTCTTTATGTGGCATATGGAGGTGAGTGGCTAGACATAACTTGGGACTCCTGGAATTTGGGCCTGGTGTCCAAAAATATGTTTTTAAGACCTAAAATCAGAGCTGAGGCTTTCCTGAAGAAAAGAGGCAACAACAACAACAACAACAACACCCCTATCCCTGAGCAGCCAGTAGGAAGGGCAGCATTTCAGATTTATCCAAGCAGCTACATAACCCTGGGAGCTAATTCCTTGCTGAAAATCTCACTATGTACAGTAAACCTACCTTGTCCAGGGTTTAATTACAGATAGATTTGACCAAGCATGGTAAAAATAAATAAATAGATTGAAAAACCAAAAGAAGTTTTGAAGACAAAAATTTTAAATTCCCACATATGCATCCTGGAGATGCAGAAGCTTTCAGTTATTTTCATAATATCAGTTGGGTGAAAACTGTCATGTGATATGGAGTGTTTCCCTGCCCTAAATTTGGTGAAAAAAATAAAAATGGTGCCCCCCCACCAGCAAAAGCAAAGTAAATGTTAAAGGACTTCATTGAAGTAACAAAGTGAAAATTCTAGATTTGTTGAAAGGTGGAAGTTGTGTGGCATTCTGAAAAATATGAAATGAAGCATCTGCAGTACAGCACTGAGCTCTGTGCATCCTGAGTGCTGGAGGTTATTACTCAGTGGTGGTGGCCTTAGAAGGATAACTCACCCAATCCCAAAGGCCTACTGTATTTTCTGGTAGACCCTGACTGAGAGATGAAGTATCTTGCACACATCAGGTCACATGAGGCCTTCCTGAAATGTTCCTCAGTAGCTGCTTACCTGCCTCTCTAGTGTTTAGTGACATGATTCCCCATCCCATCCAATCCGCTCTTCCCATGCCAGCCTGGCCAGCATCCTCTACTTTATTTGTACAGATGGGCTTTGGACAAGATTCCAAATTTGGACAACGCAGTAGTATTGAAAACTGGCGAGGACACAATGCCCAGATGTTCTCCAATGGGAGGAGGGAGACCCAGACAGAAATAAGAAAGCTAGGTCAGGGGTACAGGATATAAGAACTAACTTCAGAGTTCAGGAAGGAAACATTATAAACAAATTGTATGCTTATTGTGGGAATAAACAAGGCCAAGGATGCGGGTTCCCGCTGGCTCATACCAGTAATCCAAACTACTCAAGAGGATGAGAGCTGACGACTGTGGTTCAAAGCCAGCCGAGGCAGCAAAGTCCATGAGAGTCTTATCTTCAATTAGCCACTAGAAAACTGGAGGTGGTGCTGTGGCTCAAAGTGGTGCAGCACTAGCCTTGAGTGAAAATACTCAAAGACAGTACTCAGGTCCTGAGTTCAAGTTCCACAAACTGGGAAGGAAAAAAAAAAGGACAGGGAGAGGGTGCTTTGTTCCATTGACCACCTGTACATGGAGAATTTGAGCACTGGTTTAAGAAGGGAAAAAGCAGTTCCCTAAGCCCCTGTCCAGATCAGAATCCCATTTTTAAATGAAGAGGCAGTACCCGGAGAACATTGCGCCTTTGTTTTTGTTTCTTTTTTGGTCTGGTCCTAAGGCTTAAATTCAGGGCCTGGTCACTTTCTCTGAGCTTTTCTGCTCATGACTACTACCATTGGAGTTACAGCTCCACTTCCAGCTTTTTTGCTAATTAATTGAAGATAAAAGTCTCATGGGCTTTCTTGCCTGGGCTGGCTTCAAACTGTGATCTTCAGATCTCAGCTTCCTGAGTAGTTAGTATTACAGGTGTGAGCCATAGGTGCCTGGCTAACACTGAGCCCTTTGAATATAATGGCTTCCAAGTAGAACTTGTGGTATGCATGAAGGGCTTTGGTGGTGCAGAGCCCCAGTGAAGGATCTGAATATTCCACGGCCTGAATCCAGTCCCACTGACCAGGAGATCATGTGGCCTCTACGTACTGCAAGCTGGAGACAGGATACCTCTCTAGGGGGAGCTGGCTGACTGAGAAGCACTGAATAGCAGATGTCATGGGACCACAATGGAGAGCAATGAAGTTTTTATAGGGGAGCCCTGGCACGTCTACCAAGAACACAGACACACATGAGAATATTCTGAGACCAAAGAGCTGCTTCCTCTCATTCAGTTTCTGTCACCTACGTTTGACCTGATGGATATTTTAAAACCTACAGCTTTGCTAGTACTCATGTCAAATCATGATTTTGGAAATTCCTTGATCATACAGCAAGTTATTTTTCAATGCTGGGTAGGGAACAAGAGCCTTGTGTATATGAAGCAAGTGTTCTACCATTGGGCTGCATCCACAGGCATGATTATTAGTTATTGTTGTTATTGTTATTATTAAGACAGCCTATGTTTGATGCTTGCAGAATATACAGTCCATGGTGAGCAGCAATGCTCTGAGCAGCGGATGGCTCTGTGTCTATGAGTCATCTAGACAACAGCAGAAGTGCTGGCTAAGAACTCACTGAGCAGGTGCTTCTTAAACCATTTACACAGCCATCTTGACAAGCAACTCTGGGTAAGGCAGAAAGCTCTGAGCTGATGATGTTGGGTGGTGGAGCTCATTCCTGTCTTCTACCCTGTCCAATACCAGTTAGAGAAAAAAGTTCTAACATCTCCTCTCATGTCTCTAAACCTCACAAACATACACATAATCTGTCCACTGTGTTTAGTAATTATATATATTTTGCTAAAAGCCCACTAGTTTAAAACACAAAACAAAACAAATTCCATCCTCTTACAATATACAAATGATACCGTCTCTGGTTTCCTACTTTCCTGGGGGTGGGGGCAGTTCTGAGGATGGAACCCAGGGACTTGCACATGCTCCCTAACTGCTCCGTCACTGACTGCTCCCCCATAATTCACCACATTCAAGAACTGTGTATGCTGATGGAAATACAGAGACACAGATCATTTCAAGAGATTGCACACTGCTCCCTGGCTTCTCTCATTCTACTGGATTTTTCTGGATCAGAGTTGGATAGTAACAGGAATATGCTAAGTTGGCTAACAATATTTAAACTACAGAACTAAGAATTTCCAGAGCTGTCTTCTTTAGAACAAAGTGTGCTGAGCAAGGGGCAGATTGAAGTGAAGAGATATGCCAACATTGGGAAGAGGGTGTTAAATTTCTTCCCTGTTTTATTTTCCAGGCTGAAAGAAGTTACTCAATTTCTTTGTAGTTCAACTATAAAGTAGATAATATCCATATGAGGTAGGTAGTTGTATGCACACATGAAATAGAATGGGTCTGTGGCAACGGAGGACCTCTCTATGTCAGTCAGGTTTTTGTTGCTATGACAAATATCTGACAAACAATGTAAGGAAGGAAGCACTTGTTGTGGTCATGATTTCAGACACTCAGGTAAGGGAAGGCATGGTTCAGTACAGCAGCTTCCATCATGGTGGCCAGGAAGGTGGAGGAAGAAGAGAGAGAGAAAACAAGATAGGGTAAGGTTGTGTAGGGGGACGCACACACACATGTGTGCTTGTGGAATGTTTCCTTTTTTCCCTTTTACTCCATTAGCCCACAGCCTATGGGATGGTGCTGCCCAAAAAGTGAGTCTTCTCCCCTTATCTGGTCCTCTCCAGAAAAATTTCACAGGCACGCCTGGAGATGTGCTTTACTAATCTAGGTGCTTTTCAATGTAGTCCAGTAGATAATGAAGATTATCCATGACAGTTTCCAACATATCCTTGTCCCTGAAGACACTGGGGCACTATGGGAGAGATGTCACTGATTCTGGTGAACTAAGGGAAGCAAATTGTTCTCTATGGGACTTTACCCTCTGTCAGAGTCACACATGATGAAAACAGACTCAAGCAGTACAGCACACAACATTCAAACCCCATGTTCCAGGATCCTTATTTTTTAAGAGCCTCAGCCATCCAGGAAAAGCTAAGAAGACTATATGGAACAAAGGTTATCTTTCAAGTCAGGGTCTTTGCTCATAGAGGCTGTGAGGGTGGAGGTGGGGGAGAGGCATACAGGCACCCCTCATTCTTGCCAGGTATGTCCCTTCTGGGGTGTATCACTTTGGCCACAGAGCCCATACCCAGACCCACCTACCCTCCTCATTTCTAATTCACACTTGTAATCCAGGAAACACAGTGAAGGCTGAATGAAGGGGTCACAGGCTCACATACCTATGGCTCCTGGAGAACTATGATGGAGGATGGAGGGATGGAGAAGCACTTTGTGTTATACTTTAGAAGTCCTTCATGAACAAAGTAGCCCCTACAGTCCACGCAGTCCTCACTACTCTGGCCAGTCCAAGACTACTTGCACAGTGTGAGTCCACACAATTTGGGGTAGACAGGCTCTCCACTGCTCGGGCACCCAAATGAACTAGTTTTCTTCAAATAGGACATGGAATGGGAAGCCCATTTCCATGGAGACAGTACTGACTGACTCAGCAGTGCTCCCTACAAAGAGTAGCTTGGCACACAAGCTTGGGCCCTCAGATGCTCAGGGGCTCAGAGGCCAAAAATACAGCCTAGCCTCAAGTGACTCGGTATGGCAGGCTGCTTTTCCAAATCTACTATCTTCTTTTTCCTTCCTCTCTGCTGCAATCTCTCTTCACTAGGCAGATTAGAAAGAAAATGAGAAGTGGAGGAGGAAGACCTGCTTTCATGGGAGACTGGGAGTTAACATGGTGCCTGCTTTGCTCACACATCAGTCCAGCTTCTGTATGGCTTCTGGGCTGAGCCATGAGAGGCTCCTTGGAAGACCCTCCATTCCTGGCAAGGCAGAGAATTCTAGGAGCTTCCAGCCTTTCCCTGACTGGCCTGGCAGTCTCCCTACTGTGAGTCTCTCCTCCCCTTCCTGTCACTTACCAAGCTGCATCTGGAAGTAATACATCATTGAATAATTACCACTGTGGGCAGAGACATGGGCCCAGGATCCCGGAAATCAGACCTTGAGCCATGTGATTGTGGGTCTACTCTATATAGCACAGGGCTAAAAATTGCTGGGCATGGAGACTCAAATAGCATCTGAAGGTAAAAGGCTACTATTACCACAATGGCTCCAAGCCCTTCCCTGTGGAAGACTTCACCTGCCGCCCTTAGTTTAGGCTTTGCTAATCCATAGGTATGGCCAAATGAATCTGAAGAGTAGCTTTCTCCTTTACAGAAAGAGAAAACAAAACCCAGGAAATTTTAAAGTATTTTCTGCAAATCACAATATAGTGTCTGCTGGACACAGAGATGTCAACATTTAATGATACAAATGTAGCAATTAATTAATTACCAATTGGTTCCTCTACATGGGTCCAGTATTAAGCCATGTAGCTACTTCCATGCATGGAAGGGGGCACACATGTCAGCTGATGTTTTTCATGTGCCATATTCATTTATTCTGCACATTGTGATGTAGATATGGTTTTAAACATTCAGTTTACACAAGAGGACCCCAAAGCTCAGAGGGGCTTGTTTGAGATCCTACAAGGAAGGAAGGAAGTAGGAGGTGAAGCCAGTTCCTCATGCTTCCTCCATCTCCACCTCAGGTAGAGTCTGCTTGCAACTGGTCAGCCTGGATCAGAACCCAGGCGCTGTGTAGCTTTACAGGTGTGCACCACCACACCTGGCTCTCTTCTGGAATTTCTACAACAGAATCAGTTACAGTTGAAGTGGAAGAGTTTGGACAGTGGCTCTGCACAGCCTGCCAGATATCTTACAAAGAACTTATCAAAGTGCACATCACTAGCATGCAGTCATATGCTTATAGTAACAGGGAAATATCAGCCTAAACTCAATGTAAGACTGGGCGCTGGTGATTCATGCTTGGTGGCTCTAGCTACTCAGGAGGGTAAGATCTGGAAGATCATGGCTAGAAGCCAGCACAGGCAGAACAATTTCATGAGACTCCATCTCCAAAATAACCCACAAAAGGCAGAGATAGAGGCATGGCTCAAGTAGTAGAGTGCCAGCTGAGCAAGTAAGCTGATCAAATATCAGGTCCTGATTTCAAACCCCAGTGCCAGCAAACAAACAAATACACAAAACACCCCCAAGCTCCAAACCCTAAACCCAATATAAACCACAAAGTTCAGTGTCCTTTTCAGATAATAAATTGTTTCTACTGCCTTCTGCTTTTTCTAGAGAACTAATATTACTAAGGATTTGAATTCCTGCTAATATTTCAGCTCAATTATCTCTTCTGTTTAAACACAAAGACTGATGTTTGGCAGTACATTCTTTTTTTTTTTTTTGGCCAGTCCTGGGCCTTGGACTCAGGGCCTGAGCACCATCCCTGGCTTCTTCCTGCTCAAGGCTAGCACTCTGCCACCTGAGCCACAGCGCCCCTTCTGGCCATTTTCCATATATGTGGTGCTGGGGAATCAAACCGAGAACTTCATGTGTAGGAGGCAAGCGCTCTTGCCACTAGGCCATATTCCCAGCCCCTGGCAGTACATTCTTAAGAATTAAAATTAACGACAAGTAAACTCCCAGTATTTAACAAGAGCAGGGAAATCTGATGAGAGAATGATCTCCAGTATCTGACTTGCCTCATATTCAATGTGATTCTTGCACTTCAGATCTGCAGGGCATTTTCAAGCTAAGTACAGGAGTAGCATGCGATGAGGTTGAGTGGTAGCAGGACCAACAATATTCACCAGTCATCATCCAAGTTTCTCAGCAACTGTTTCCAAAGCACCAATTCTCAATCCTCAATCCCCAGGAATGAGCCATTGTATTCTCTATCAAAATATGACTCACTGATGAACTATGGATGTAGGATACTACGATGCATCTGAACAAATGGAAGTCTCACAGGGTTTGGTATCTGAAAACCCAGAGGAATGTGTCCAAATACAATAGTCCTAAATTGCTTCCAGTTCTGCCCCTAACACATGCACTCAGCTCCCCCAGCCATATTTCTTATATCAGGGTAGTCATTGTGGATGTACTTGCTGAACAAACTAGGGAAACCAGAGCTTAAGGCAAACAAAATCTATCTTAATGTGCTGTCATAGAACCCTAACTGTAAAAAAAAAAAAAGAACCCTAACTGTATAATGCTACTAATAATGAATATATTTCACACTTGGGGAAATAATTTTTTTGAAACAGTAAATAGCTATATGCAACTAAGTATTAAAAAGGGCTTACCTTTTCCTTCTCTTACCTTCCCATCTTCTTTTGCACCTGCATTTAAAAGCACTTTCTTTCAAGTTTGGCACTCATCTATTCCTCTTCCCTTAACCTCACTCCAACCATTTCAAGTACTCGTGTTTATTTTGTTGAACTATGATTTTGCCTTTCTAAGGAATTACACTGAATTATTCCCTGAATCTACCATATTTCAGTTGATACATTGATGAAGAGAAGAAGGGGAAAGATGAAGTCAAAAGAAGGAAGGGTGGGTTGGGAGGGATGGATAAGAATGTTGAAAGGGATGACACTGATCAAGATGCACTGTATTCATAAACTGCTTGGTGGAATGGCAGGTACTTTGTAGAACTACTTAAAGAGATTTTTTTTTAAAAAAAGGTTTGTTCACAAAGAAGATACAATAGTGAGTTTCCAAGTTTTGTCTGCTAATTTCAGCCCATATTGGCTTTCCTGCCTTTTTCTCTCCTGCCTCATATTTGATTTATTTTCAGTCAAATTCCTAAAATGGTATTATTTCACTTCTAAATACAAATATGTATTTCTCTCCCCAAAGGGGGCATTTTTTAACATACACACAGTACAAATGTCCATTTGTCAGTCCCCTAATTCATCTTTGCAACATATTAAAAAGAACAAAACAAGCTGGATGCTGGTGGCTCATCTTGTAATCCTAGCTACTTAGGAGGTTGAGATCTGAGGATTGCAGTTTGAAGCCAGCTGGGGCAGGAAAGTCTGTGAGATTCTTATCTCCATTAAACTACCAAAAAGCCAGAAGTGGAGCTGTAGCTTAAGTGGTAGAGTGCTAGCCTTGAGCAAAAGAAGCTTGGGGCAGAGCCCAGGCCTGAGTTCAAGCTCCAGGACTGGCACACACACATACAAAACAAACAAAAACCCCAACAAAATTCATTAGGTTTATTTTTTCTGGTCCTTAAAAATTGCTTTTGATGTAGTATCTCATTGTGTAAGCTTGGGCTAGCCTTGAACTCGAAATCCTCCTGAGTACTGGAATTACAGATGTGCACCAACATGGTTATATAGTATTTTCTTTCTTTTTGTTTTTGCCATCATCAGCTATAGTTTTTCCCTATTGGGAAAAAACATAAACAAAACATCGTAGACATAAATAAAAAATAAAACCCTTTCAATGCCCAAAGGGAAGGCAGGCAAAACCATAAAAGTCCTAGAGTTGAAAAAAAAAAAAGCAAAATTATTGGAGGTCAAATGGATTTCAAAATTCCTTAGTTTACTGCAAAATGGCAGGTGGTGGTGAGTGCCAGGTAGATAAGAAATACACAACTAGCTGGTGTGAAAGGTGGGGTCTGTTGCAAATCTTCCTTGTGCTTGCCTGATTTCAAGACCTTTAAATTCAATTAGAAAATAAAACACTGTTGAGGTCACACAAAACATGACTGGGTTCAGGGGCTGACCACATACTGCCAATCTGTAGTCATGGATCTTCATAAAACCTACTCATTTTATTCAAGGGGAAAATAAGGTCACAGAGTTAGTTGGTAGCAGAAGAATATGATATACAAGCCTCAGGCTTTGTGAACTCACTGTTTGCCTTTGGAGAATACAATTCACTTAGATTTCATTTGGTTTACTTTTAAATGGAGATTACCATAAAAGCAGAAATCAAATTTGATAGGACATATAGTAGTTAAAATTAGCTTCCTCCTCCCCTACCAAGGTGGAAAATCCCTTTGTGCTAAATCCAAACTAATGATCATGAGCCAACTTAACAGAGTGCCAGCTCAGGCCAGCAACTAGAAAGGAGTGTTCAAGAAAGGCTGTGGTAGGGGAACACACTGCAGGGAGTTTAGTGTTTTTCCTCCTAACCTCAGGGTAATGACATGTCACCAGCTGTTAGCAAAAGGCTTTCGCATCGTTTCAGATTGAATATCCCTATCCCAATACCACTTTGTTCCAGCACCATCTTGCTCTATAATGTTTGCCTTAGAATTTCCTCCACATAGGAATGGGACATGAGAAATTTGACACCAGCAAGCAGTAGTACTCAGCCAAGTCCCATAACAGAAATTTAGCATTGCTCTCACTTCTATGGGCTGCCAGGTATCCTATGTCACCTCACAGTCATCACACCCAGGCCATGCTGTATGCTCAAGTGTGGGCTCAATGGGCTGAGTCACACACAAATGACCTTCAAGTAACAAAATGCTTCCCTGTTTAAATCCACCAATGTTGAAGCCAAATTCTTCTGCAGCTGGGCCCAAGTTTATTCTACCTTTACCCCACTTCCAGCTGTGTGTCCTAGAGAATATTTGATGATTGGATTCTACAACTTCTTTTGGAAGCTGGGGGGCTTTTTCTAGGGTGGGGCCTCCATCTGTCCTTCCAGTTCTAAGATGAATTATAAATGAGCTGTCTGGAATATGGGCTGCTCCACGGGATCCTAGAAGTAGCCTTTGAAGGTTCCACAAAATGAACATGCAGAGAGCTGCACCTCACCTAACTTAGCAGTTATGGGAGAGTCAGAACTATCAATCCAGGCTGGGGACTGTAGACTCAGGGCTGGAGGAAGGGGCCAACGGCTAACTTCATGTCACATCCACCTAATCTCCTGCTGCTGTTGGTTTGTGTTTTTTGAGATGGAGCCTCCCAGGTAGCCAAGACAACAAGTACACACTACCTCACCTAGCTTTTGATGGCTTCTGTTGGAAGTTTGTCTATGAGATGCCCTTTCCCCCAACATGTAGCTGACAGGGTACTGTCAGATGTTAGGCAACATGGCTAAACATAATATCCCAAGTCCAAATCTTGAGCACACTATCATTCAAGGTTCTCTGTGACTACATCCCAACCCTTCTTCCTACAGGGCCTTTTTGTTTTCACACTACTGCTCCCCTTGCATAACACAATGTTCCTGGCAATCCAGATGGTTCTGGGCCTTACATCCCCTCACCTCCATCCTTCCGCTTTGAGCCTGCCATCCCACCATCAATTTCCAGTCACCTTTCCATTTTCCTCTAGTCCCCAAAACAAGCAGACCCCAGGGCATTCTAGAACCTCTAATCTCTCGCCTTCCCTGTTTCTCAGTCTCCCTAACAACGGAGAGGAAAACCAGGCTTCATGCCCAGCATTTTATGCACATTTAGATGTCCAATTAACACTTCCTGAGTTACAACCATACAGATAAGAGAGGTACAGTTTCCTTGGAGGCAACTTGAAGTGGGGAAATGAAAAAAAAGTCATTGTAGTTTCTATTAAACATACAGACACCAGGAACATCATGGGAGCATCTCCTAGAGACAACAGCCAAAGGCACTGAGCTCCTTAGAACTGCCCAGCCATGGGAGTGTGAGAGGCCTCTTCATGAGAGCATCCCTGACACTGGCACTGTGGGCAGAGTGACTGCTGCCTGGGGTCCAGGGCTGAGTTATGGGCTGCTAATCTGGAGCTTAAGTAGCACTTAGTATGTATAGAGAGCTTGGAAGTCCCAAACATGGACATTGTACCTTCCATTTTTAATCTTGGAGGGTACCTAGGAAGAAACCAATGAAGATTTGTTTTTAAACAGATGGGATAAGCAGGTTTAGAGGAGTTCAGTAAGTTACCTAGGTTCACGGTAAGGTGGGCAAGCTTTATACATATCCTGCTTTATCTTACTGACTACTTCTATGGTAGAAGCTGGCATTCCTTTTTTCTTTTTTCTTTTTGGCAATGCTGGGAATGGAATCCAGGGTCTTGTGCTAGCCAAATGTTCTTTATTGAGCTACATCTCAGCATTCTTTTAACCTTCCTCATTCTGCACCTGATGTTAGGATTCTTATTTGCAGCTCAGAAGTGCTAACTTGTTGACTTCCACAAACACACTACTGAAGGGAAGAGCTAGATTTCAAGCTCAGGTCTCTACAATAATCTGATAGGAAGGTAAAGGGAAGCAAGAGAGTAGGGAGCTGGGTATGTCCTGTGCACTAGCATGCCTAGGGCTTACACCAAAAACAGCCTAGTGTGGGTGTGGGAGAGAAGTAGTAAAGAGAGGCCTCAGGCCTAGCTTTGCATCAGTGGCTCATACACTGTTGGACCAAGCTTACCAAGTAGTGAAAGCGATCAGATGAGCCACCCTCAAATACCCTGACTGGAGGAAGGATTATTTTGCTAATGGCAATGAGAAGCAGCATAGGACAAGCTCTCTATCTTCTACCTTTTTACTGTAAGGTGGAGCACAGATTTCCCTTTGTGAAGGTGCTTCTGCAACCCTGTCCTTCTTCTGTATGAGAGATGGAATGACTTACCACTCATGTCACTTGAATCAGCACAAACCTCTGAAACAACCCTGCCATTAGGTTGCACCATATTTTTATCTCACCACAGTTTACCTCCAAATCCTTTCCTTTGTTTTGTCCTCTCTCCCCAGAACTATTACTATTCTCAGGTCTAACTGCTGTTTTATGTTCTCACTTCCTGTTCTGTGAGACCTCCTTATATACATAAAAATCAAGATACTAACAAAAAAAATTGCATGTGTGTTTTCTCCTTTCAGCCTGTCTTCTGTCAGTGTAGTATCAAAGGTACAGGCACCAAGCACATGGAGGGGAGAAGAAGGTAGAGGAGAAAGTTCTCCCCTATGTCACATCCTTAAAATTGTAACATCTTAAAATGGTGCAATAATTTTTATCATAAAAAGAACAATGTAAGGTCCACCCCTGGGAGGGCTCCATGCAGATGCCTCCATCTGTCTAAAGTCTCCCCAGTACCTGCCTTACCTAGGTAACTGGCATACCTGGAGGCAGCTGCCTCCCCTCACCTAGCCACACTTCTCCTAGCCTGGCTACACTTCCGGGCCCCTGCCCTAGGTAAGGCAGGACCTGGTGGATCAGCCCTTCTCTCTGGGCATGCATCATCTCCACCACAGGCCAGCAGTTCGGGAATAAACTTTTCTCTCCTGCCTGAATACTGTGGGGTGTTCTCCTTCATTGGCTACCTACTTTAACAAACCTTACAGACAATGCTATTGCAAAAGCAAAAGATGGCAACATCAAGATGAGCTCAATTATATAAAGTTACATAATCATTCAGATTTCCCGCTCTTGTCTGAAAAGAATGGCTCTTCAGCCCAGAGCCACTAATTCCATGAAGACACAGAGCAAGAGTAGCAACAGGAAGGGTGAAGGAAAGAGACAAAAGAAGGAGCATTTTGGTGTGTGGGGGGGGAGGAATTTGAAGCACCATGGAGGAAGTGACCTTTAGGCTGAAACCTAGGAGAAGTGGAGAGATTGGGGGGGGGGGGGGCGGGTGGCAGATACAAGCCATGGGCACATGGGCAGCAGAATGATAGGGTCAAAGGGAAGGAGTAGCCAGCCATATCTTAGGTGACACCACAGATTTGTGGCTCTTCCTATATCTTAACCAAAGTCCTTATGGGCCTCTTGCTATTCAGAGTCCCATAGGCTGCAAGCCTTCTCAATTTTGATTAAAAAACACAGTATGCTTTCCTCCTGTCTTTCCAACATGGTAGGTTATTACCTACCACTAGGACACAGGCCTCTGATGGAGACAGATGTGGTGATCCACCTTTAAAGACTCTGTCTACTTGGCCAGAAAGCCTTTTGTTTTCATTTTATTCCCAGATGTCGCCCTAGGGGTCTTGGGAGCCCCTTGGGTTATGAGTTACAGTTTTCTAATAAAGAAAGGCTGGAGCAACAACTCAGCATACTTTTGCAGACATGTACAATTACATGTGACTCTATCACAAGAACCCACCTTCTCTCCTTTTTACCTCCTCTTCCCACCTTTTCCTTCTCTACAGGGAGGGAGGTATTCTAATCTCTCCAGCAGGACAGATGGCCTAGAACTAGGAGCAGAGATGTTTGGGAGCTTGAAGGCAACTGGAATTTTCATTTTCCAAATAACAGCCATATATCTTTCACAAGGTATTTGACATACTTCTGACTCAGGAAATGAAAACAGGTACTATCTGGAAAAACTGGTTGTAAGATTCAAAAAAAAAATGATGACATGGGACAAAAAGCATGTGTGTTCACTTAGTGTCCTGGAATAATAGTACACTAATAAAATAATCTGAGGACATAGTCACACAGCCCTTTGGGCTGGTCTGAGGACCAATTCTCAGCTGTGACAGTGTTGAAAATAGCTCTGTAGTTTCAAGTGACCACCACATCAGTGAGCTCCTGTAAAATTTGTAACTTGCAAAAATTGGGGGCTTTTTGCATGAGAATAGGAGCTTGCAAACTGATCTCATTTCTAACCACATTATAAGAACTTTTCTAAACGTCCCTTTGTGGAAAAGCAAAAACGGATTTTCAAGGTCCCATATGAAAAGGGACCAGAGAATTGCCATAGTAAATTTCTAAAGTGACATAGCACAATCCTTGTGAAAAACAGATGGGCTGCCTGGGAAAGTAAAGTCATGGTGTGCATAGCTGAAGAACACAGCCTGTCCCAGGTATTTGAGAGTTTTGTGGCACAACCTGGAAGGCATGCATCCAGCAAGTGGAGAAACAAAAACCAAGGCAACCACTGCTTAAAAGTCATTGTATTTCCGCAAAGAACTAATAGCCCACTCATCAAGTGGGCTAAAGACCTACAAAGAGACTTCTCTGATGAGGAAATGAGAATGGCCAAGAGACATATGAAAAAGTGCTCTACATCACTGGCCATAAAAGAAATGCAAATCAAAACAACATTGAGATTCCATCTCACCCCAGTAAGAATGTCATATATCAAGAAAACTAACAATAACAACTGTTGGAGGGGATGTGGCCAAAAGGGAACCCTACTTCATTGTTGGTGGGAATGTAAGCTGGTTCAGCCACTCTGGCAAGCAGTATGGAAATTCCTCAGAAGGCTAAATGTAGAACTCCCCTATGACCCAGCAACCCCACTTTTGGGTATTTATCCAAAAAACCACAAACAAAATCACAGTAAAGCCACCAGCACAACAATGTTCATTGCAGCGCAATTTGTCATAGCGAGAATCTGGAACCAACCCAGATGCCCCTCCGTAGACGAATGGATCAGGAAAATGTGGTACATATACACAATGGAATTTTATGCCTCTATCAGAAAGAATGACATTGCCCCATTTGTAAGGAAATGGAAGGACTTGGAAAAAATTATACTAAGTGAAGTGAGCCAGACCCAAAGAAACATGGACTCTATGGTCTCCCTTATTGGGAATAATTAGCACAGGTTTAGGCAAGTCACAGCAGAGGATCACAAGAGCCCAATTGCTATACCCTTATGATCACATAAGATGATGCTAAGTGAAATGAACTTCATTTTATGGAAATGATTGTTATATCACAGTTGTAACTACTTTCAACATCCCATGTGTATCTGTAGTTTCTACTATTGATGATGTTCGTGTATCACCTTCTTGTGATTGTATCTACACTATCTCTGTAATCTTATCTGAGTGTATGGGAAACAGTGTGTACTGGTATTAGAATTAGGAAATTCAAAGGGAATACCAAAATTGAGAGACAAAGGGTAAAATAAGAGAAACAACAACAAAAGCAATACTTGCAAAACTGTTTGGTGTAAGTGAACTGAACACCTCAGGGGGGGAAAGGGGGGGGAGGGGGGTATGAGGGACAAGGTAACAAACAGTACAAGAAATGTATCCAATGCCTAACGTATGAAACTGTAACCTCTCTGTACATCAGTTTTATAATAAAAACTTTAAAAAAAAAGTCATTGTATTTAAGAGCTCTGTTTCTGTACTGTGCTCATTAAAGTCAGGCTGAATGGCCAGGAGGCCCTGTATGTCCATATACCTGGCAGGATCATCCCACAGGCTGCTTTGTACTGTTGAGGTGGCCTGCTGTGGATGGGGGTGCATGGTTCCTGGGAGTCCTAGCTCTGAAGAAAAGGCACTGAAAACATGCAGTGCTTTATGAAGGGGAGCAGGCCCCAGGCTGAAGCTGAGAGGACACACCCTTAGAAGCCTTCCCAGGCAGGTTCAGTGGAAGGTTTTCAGAAAGCATCCCTCCTATCAGGCTGAGAAAGTGTTACATCCAAAGGATTAAAGTAAAAGGAATTTGTGTGGCACTGACACAATTTTTGTTGTGTTGTCACAAAGACAGTCTCAAGGCTGAACTTTCCTAAGGCCCAAGAGGTTGTTTCATGGTGAAGTTTGAAAGATACTAAATGTCTTTAAAACTGAAAAGCCCAGGGTGTGTCAGCTCTGTCCTGTAATTCTCAGGGTCCTGAACTAAAGAAACAGGGAAAAGCCACAGCATTCCTCCTGCTTAGGATGTGTGGGGTGCCTGTTAAGCTTCATCATTTCTTGGCATTGGCTGGCATTCAGATGGAAATGCTGTCACACAAAGCCGTCCCAGACACCTGGGGCCAGGCTAGCTGCCTTCTGATTCATGCCAGAGGCCTTTGACCAGGTTGACAGGAGAGAAAAGAGGCAAAAAAGCAGAAAGTATGAGAACAATTGATTCATCTAGTGGGGTGTGGGTGGGACAGAGGGAGCAAAGAGAAGCAAAAGTAAGCAGGGTCCAAGGGCAGCCTGAGCCTCTCCACCCTTGGCTTTCAAAAGTAAAATACCAGTCATACGCTCTGGCAAAAAAAAAATGTCAATTCTTTAAAATACAGTTAACAGACTAAAAAAAAGTCACTGAAATCTCCAGAGATTTTTCTCACTTCCTAACAAAGTTTTAGGGCCCAAATGACCAAGTCAATTTTGATTTGTGAGTAAAGGAAACACTTCTGGCCAGTGGTAAGTAGGCAAGCCAAGGTTAGTAACTCCTAAGCTAGTAGTATGTTTCTCTGGATAAGTAATAGTTTAAATTATAGGTATGTCTGTGTGACACCTTATTTTTAGTGACTATTTTGTTCTGAGATGGAACCGAATCTCAAATGAGACTTAATATGGTTTGTTGAATTTGTTGTTGTTTTGTATGCTAGTACTAGGGCTTGAACTCAGGACTTGGCTTTTTCTGCTCAAGACTGGCTCTCTACTATGGGAGCCAGGTTCTTCTTCTGGCTTTTTGGTGGTTAACTGGAAATAGGAGTTTTACAGACTTTCTTGCTCAGGCTGGCTTTGGGTGACAATCCTCAGCCTTTTGAGTAGCTAGGATTATAGGTGTGAACCACCAGTGCACAGCAGGTTTGGTGTTTTAAGGTCAAAAAGACACCATGTGGCCATAAAATGAGAAAAGCAAAACTGAAAGCAACATCTCAGTTTATGGAGATAACCAAACACTAAACTTAAAACAGCAGTTCATTATGTAGTGTAGCCAGAAACTTAAAAAGTGAGGCCATGATGGGCTGGGGATATAGCCTAGTGGCAAGAGTGCCTGCCTCGGATACACGAGGCCCTAGGTTCAATTCCCCAGCACCACATATACAGAAAATGGCCAGAAGCGGCGCTGTGGCTCAAGTGGCAGAGTGCTAGCCTTGAGCGGGAAGAAGCCAGGGACAGTGCTCAGGCCCTGAGTCCAAGGCCCAGGACTGGCCAAAAAAAAAAAAAAGTGAGGCCATGCTGGCTAGCCTTACCACATGTATGCATGTGTACACATGAACATGTGTGTGCACTTTCCCCCTGCCTTCCACACCCATACCACTTTCCTGTGTTCAGGGCTTTCAGTGTGGCCTTGCAGGACCACCCCTCCCCCCCCCCCACACACACAACAAAGCCAGTTTCCTTGAGACCCTGTCCCTAGACCCACAGAAGCAGCTTTCAGGATGGCTGAGGAAGCCAGGCTTAACAGGGCCCCAGGAAGGCTCTTCTGCTTGTTAAAGCTTCACCATCAGTGAAGTGTCACCAACACTTCAGGGATATTTCATCTGCCTCAAACTGCCATCATACAAACAACACCTTCCCATTGGTTTCAGGGAGGAAAAACTTTACCTTCTTATGATCAATGCTTGGGGCTTACAAATTAAACTGACAAAAGATGGACTAGTGTTAGGAAAAGACCAAGTTTCTTTATATTTTGTGTTTGAATGCTGTAGTTTGTATCTTGAATGTCTGCCAAAGGCCCACATGTTAAAGACTTAGCTTTCAGCTTGAAGCTGTTGGGAGGTAGTGCTTAGAGATGGAGCCTAGTGGAAGGTCCTTAGGTCACTGGGGGCATGATCTCCAAGGGAACTGTGAGACTCCAGGCTTTTCTTGTCCCTCTATTTTTGTTTCCTCACATGTTACATCATGATGTGCTGCCTCACCACAGGCACACAGATATAAGCCAAAGTTGATCACCTCGGGCACTTTGTTATAGTGACAGTAAGCTGACTAACACATTGAGGGAGCTCTTCAAGTGGCTCCAAAAAGGGTGAGAATGTTGAAAAAGGTGACATTGGCCAAGATATATTGTATTTGTAAACTATTTTATTGAATGGCAATTTCTTTGTAATAATTAAAGATAATAATAGAAAAAAGAAGAGGCTAAATTTAGGACTTTATACAAAGCATTTTAACAGAAGGGAATGAGGAAATGAAGGGACAAGTGGTGAGAAATGACAGAAATATGCTTGGGTAATAAAAAGAACATTTGTTTTATTAAGGTTGCTTATACAATTTCTTTTCTTTTTTTGCCAGTCCTGGGGCTTGAACTCAGGGCCTGAGCACTGTCCCTGGCTTCTTTTTACTCAAGACTAGCATTTTACCACTTGAGCCACAGTGCCACTTCCAGCGTTTTCTGTTTATGAGGTGCTGAGGAATAGAACCCAGGGCTTCATGCATGCTAGGCAAGCACTCTACCGCTAAGCCACATTCCCAGCCATGCTTATAAAATTTCTAACCATGGCATTGATCTAACTCTGGTGACAGCAGTAATTTTGACTTAGCAAGAAGATCTCCCTCAAGGTGATTTGTGACAGGTGGATTCTTTTGGAAGAGTGTGCACTTTGGTAGGTGAAGACCATGCACAAGCCTCTTCTGGCACCTGTTGCCTCTCAGATGGAGAATGTGCACACGCCCTGGCATTGTCTACCTGGCATTTGCCTAACTACACTCTTGTTGTATAAATAACTGTGGTTCCACAAACAGGCTTGTGATCAAATGGGCCTCAGGTGTACGATTTACAGTTCCCATGAGTTGAGCACAGATGTTTGCTGTTAAGGAACAAACTGAGAAAGCCCTTGTCAGCATACACACACACACACACACACACACACACACACACCCCAATTAAACATAATGTTTCCCTTTTAGACATTATTGTTCAATCTAACTGGTTTTGTAATTTATCACCGTTGCCATTAGCAAGCCTAGCCCTTAATAAGTCAAGCTTATCAAGGAAGGCTTGCTGCCGTATTTGCTGAGACATAATTAAATACACAGTGAACTGCCAAGTGTCTGAGGACCAGAGGGAGCTCTTGAATTGCCCATCCACTTCCAAACACAATGGCCATGATTGACGACATGGAGGACAGGCTGGAGTGGAACCCAGCACAGAATTAAACACCACCAGACATGTACCTGCTAGGAGCAGCCCTTCCACACAAGTGAGTAGCACCTCATGGGAAAAGGACATGTTGAAAGGCATATGATGGGGAAGAAGGATATTTAGAATATTATGAACTTTAGTAAATTTTAGACTTTGTTCATTTATTCCTAAGTTAGGAAATCTTTGGGAGATTTTGCTAGGGAAATGGTATATAAGGTAGATTATACAGCCTGGTTCCCTGTTAAAATGACATTGGCCAATCTCAATGTCCATATGGCTATTTAAACTTAGTTAAAATTGAATAACATTAAGAATTCAGTTTTCAGTTGCCCCAGCCACATATCAAGTGCAATGGACAGCTGTGATATAGGATCTGATGTTAAAATAGTAAAATGAAAATAAGTTTGCTAGCTTTCCCAGGAAGATACAAATAAGAAGAAGAATCAAATTCAAATTATATAACATTTTACATTCTCATACACACACATATCCTATGCTCAATTTGGGTAAATCTTTATACTTGTGTCTTGGTCTGGTTTGTATTGTTGTAACAAAATACTGGAGGCTGGATATTATAAGCAGTTTTTTGGCCCACACTTCTGGCAGTTGGAGGGTCTCCAAAGTCAGGCATCTCACCTGGTGAGGGCCATACTAATTTCATGCTAATATGGTACGCAAGTGGAAAGGGAACTGGCACATACCAAAGGAGCCAAGCATATGGGTTAGTCTCAGTTTGTAACAACCCACTCTCCCAATTACTAAACTAGTCCTTTGAGAAACACACTAATCCTTTCCAAAGGTATTCTCAGGACCTGCTTACCTTCCACTAGGAGCCACTAGACACAATTAGGAATTCTTAAAAATTCACAACCTCTGATAGACTTGGTTTGGGAACCAGCATATATCACATGGACCTTTGGCAGAAACAACCCAGATCCAAACCATATCATTTTGCCACATTTTCTTATGTGTTTTCTCTGTATTTCTAATGAACGACATAGCACAACAGGTATAGAGGTTCCTATTGAATCCTTTTAATGAGACCCAGAAGCACTCTCAGGGGACAAATGACAGTGTTGGACACAAACCTGAGGCTAAGGACGTGGACTCTGGACTTTTAAGTCTCAAAACCAAGAACATTTCTCTAATGTTTGGAATTCCATCGAAGGCTAAAGTAAAATTAATTTAGTGCACAGAAAAAACATATAAAGAACATCAAAATGGAGAGACAACAGGTAAAAGGCAAACAAATGCAACAGCAATACTTACAAGACAATATGCTGTAAACCAACTGTATAACTGGGGGGGGGGCGCGATGGGGAGAAGGGAGGGTGGGAGAAAAATGGAGGAGGTAACAAGTTTGATAAGAAATGTACTCACTGCCTTACATATGAAACTGTAACCCCTCTGTATATCACTTTGACAATAAATTTAAAAAGCAGATCATTTTACAAGAGGCAGAAATGGATAACGTGTCTTAAAACAATTCCAAACCTTTAATGTATTATTAAAATAAGTAAGATTTAGGTTACCACGAACTGCTCCAATAATCACCTTTTGATAATAAGGATAATTTAAAAGTTTCTTCCAAAATATGCACCTACTGCCTCCTTAAAATGGTGTCAATGTACTTGTACAGCAAACTGCAATGCAGAGAAAGGAAAATGATCTTCTGGTAGCATGGGGAGGTTGGGCTGAAGGGTCCATCTGCTGATCAATCATTTAATAAATTGTCAGTATTGGGAAGCAAGTGGGTCCCTCCCTGTGCAAGTTGTCTTTATGCAAAGAAAGTGACCATTTCTTTTTCAAAACTTGGCTAGACAAAAAAGCACCTATTGATGAGTCTGTGGAGAATATGTCTCCACATCCAAATGCAAATACTATCTGATCTTATTCAAATTCTTTATGCTCTTTGAGTATTGTTTATATTGTATTCTTATATAGAACAGACTCCTAATATCATCAGTGTTGGGAAATGAGTTCATCAAACTGTTTTAGTGGGTACAGAGATTCAAATGCTGAGAAATGAAAGGCACAGACACATCGTTGAGTTTTGTATGATCTCTCTCCATTTATTCTTAGAGAGAAATTGTTCACTCCCACATTGCAAAGTAATGGAAGCCTACATGTCTAAAAACATAGTGTCCCTAGCAGAAGAGAGACAGAGAGACATGGGACTTATTCACATTGACAGAAAAAGTCATGTTACTTAGGCCAGTGGCTTGTTGACTATAGCTAGACATTTCTATTCTTATGTAAAACCAGTTCTGCTCCAAATACTCCTGTGTTTACCTGATACTGATTATACACTTGTTTTTGGTTTTGTTTTCTATTTATAACCTGTTGTGGACAGCTGATTCTCTGTGCTGTTTATCTTGATGTTGCCCATTCTCCAAGTGTGTAGACTGTTCTGAGTTTGTTGATACTGCAGAATATTCCACACATGGCACACGGAAACTCAACCTACCCTGCTCTCCTCACACTGAAGCCAACTCTGGCCTGGCTTCTGTGTTTGTCAGAGACCTGTGCATGGCCCCATCAGCTGTCACACTTGATTGTACCTCATTCTCCTCTGTATAAACTCCTTACTGGAACCCTCTAGAGCCTGACTATCCTCTCTCTGTTATCCATGTCCTACCTGTTTCCTTCACTTTTGTGGCTTCTTTTGCCTGGATAGCTGAAGGTCCTCCCTTACTTCAAATTCCTAGCTACCTTCTAGCCAAAGCAACCTTTTCAAGACACACATGTGGTATTATCTCATCATTCCTACTCCATTAGAGATGTTCATTTTATGAGAAAGGCTCCAAGGTCCTGCCAGCCCTCCCCTGCTCAGCCTTTCTCAGGCTGAAGCCAAGAGTCCTGAACCCTATTCACCAAAGCCTCACCAAGCCTACTCTTCTGGCCTTGGGAAGTATGCAGCCAGAACCTTGGTCTCTAGTTCGTCTCCTGTCCTTCTCATACTTGGGCCACCATGTTCCATCTGGGCAACATGATCTAATGAAGGCCTTGCCTCTTCGCTAACTCAGCTGACAGCCTCCCTATCTTCTTCCTTAGCACTCAAAATCCCTTTGTCAGTGTATTTGTCTCTGCTGCAGGTTCACTTATCTGTCTATATTATGTCTGTTTCCTGCCCGGAATCGAAGGCTTACGAAGGAAAAAGACATTATCTTTGTCCTTTCTAATCACATATATCTAAACCTCTGTGATTACACCATACTTGTTTTCATGCTTGTCTATAAGGAAGGAAGGCAGGGAAGGGAGAGATGAAAGAGGTTCCTGACCCCTGCTTGGAATAACTTCTACAAATCAAAGGGTCCTGACTCTGAAACCAAAGCAAGTACATCCTCTCCAGAGTTGGGGTGATCTTTGCCATGAGTTTCCATTTTCTCCCATCACCTCTTCAAGGGCATGCTTTCGCTCATTTGTGGCTCTCTGCTTAGTGGAAACAGCAGCCTGCATTATGGTCATCTTCAACTCAGGTCTTTTCTGTATAGGCCCAGTCATGTTGACAGAATGACATGGTATACCATTCTTCACGCATTAATAAAGCTATTACATGAGTCTGACATGTTCTAGACACTGAGTTGGGAATGGCATTTTCCAGGATCCTGGGACAGGACTGGCTTACATACACGTATTCCAAGACCCAACTGAGAAATCAGGGAAAATCAGGCTTCAAATCTTTTTCCACCCGCAGAAAAGGTGACTGAGCCTTCCAGTGAAGGTCCTAGGTCATGAGGAACCAACCTCTTCCCTTAAGGACTATGGGTCAAACGTCACCCATATTCACAGAGCCAGGGTGGGGCAGGAGATGATGAGGGTGATTTTTGTGTTTTTGTTCCAGTGAAGAGTCAACTGATATTCTCTTCCCTTCCACCTGCTTCCTCAAGCTTCATCACCACCCTGGAAATAGAAGCTAATCTCTCATTATCTTTTTGGAAAGTAAACAATTGCTCTCTCTGGGTAAACACCAAAGCCACAAAACCTCCTCTGAGCAAGATGATAAGGAAGAATGACTGGACCCTGGTTTTGTGCTCTAGGAGGACAACAGGCTTTTTCTCAGAAGATATTGGAGATAGAGCCCTTCCAGCTGCTCAGAACAGCGTTACCTTGCTCTTCAACCTTCCTCACCCAGTTCCGAGGCCTCAAGAGCCAGCTGGCAGCCTCTGAACAGCAGAGCTGGCCAGTGAGAACCTCACACACCTTCACACCCCTGTCTATCTTTCTTCTTTGCCAGTTAATTTGTCTCGGTCTGGCCCAAGGCAGGCACCTGAGAGACAGGCTCTCTCCTTCTCTCATCACTAACCAGAGTCCATACCTAAAACACAGATTCAAGGCCTGAGGGCAGCCTTATGTCCCTTGGAGTTTCTGGAACCCTTTGTAGTATATTACACACCTACAGGACATCCTCTGCAGGTCCTGAGTAAATTACAATGGCAAACTGATTTCCACCTCCCTACAGCCTGGCTTCCAGTTAGGCTAACAGCATAAGTTTCTAACATTTCAATGCATTGTCTTCTTTCCATACACTATTATGTTTCTGTTTGGTGAAGAGTACTGCATACCCAACAATCAGATGTTCGGAAAACCACAGTCTAGGGCAATGAAAAAGCAAAGGGTTTGGTTATGCATCTTTTTTTTTTTTCTAAATTTATTTTTTTCTTATTTATTGTCAAAGTGATGTATTTATTTTTTCTTATTTATTGTCAAAGTGATGTACAGAAAGGCAACACAGAAATAAGAAGGAAGCTAGACATGAAAGCAGAAACTTTGTATTTAGTTGTCAGTACCCTACCAGGGTGGAGAACCTTTTTTTTTTCTGCCAAGGTCATTTAGATATTTATAACAGTATTCACAAGCCCCATAAAATTATCAATACAGACAGATGGCCTTGGGTAGCTGATAAGAGCCATGGAGAAGCATATGTGTTTATCCAGTGATGTACCAAATAGTTTTGAGGTCCTTATGTGGCCTAAAGGCTCCTGTCTCTTGTGGACTAAGCAACTAATACATTGGATAGATATTTTAATTCTTTTTTCCATTTCTGTCTGATTATAGATCTGGAAGAGAGGAACTATGTTAGGGTTTAAATTAATAGGATACACAAGGCCTCTCTCACCTGTGCTTCAACATTAATATTCCATGAAATATAAATTTTGTGTCTCTTGCAGTAAACAAAAATGCATGGGATTAGGAGGACCAGGGTGATGCAAGATTTTTTATAATTATTGAACAGTACAGTGACATACATGTACATATGTTTGTAGACACACACATGCTGATCAAGACTCATCAAATGGACTCCATCACCCCTCCATCACCACTGAATGTGTTCACAACTACAGTTTTAAAAACCCTGTTGTCAAGAAAGTTGAGAAAATTTTGACCTTTCAGCCAAACCCTGCCCACCCAGTGCTCTGTCTTTGTACAACCCACCACCTGTTTTTAGACAGTCTGTATGTTAAAAGCAATCTTGACATTTTCATGTGGTTTAAAATAAACAGAAAAGAAGAACTGTATTTCTTGTATAGAGTTTATGTGAAATAAACATTTTGATGCCTACAAACAATGCTGGAGTGGAATGCAGCTGGCTTCTTTCTGGAATGGTGGCAGTGAGGATTAGCAAGAGGGACCAATGTTTATTTCCTGGTTCTTTAGAAAAAGTGTGACAACTCAGAAACTCTGAGGGTTCTGACCTGGAACATCCGACCAATTTGTGACATTGGACATTGGAGTGGAATGTTTCAGTCTCCAGATTCTAAAAGAACTATCAGCAATATTAGATAGAACAGTACTTTTTATGATGAGAGTTAACTCCTCAAAGGTGATTGAGTTATCTCCACTAAAGAGAAAGACAGAGGGAAAGAGAAAGTGGAGGCAGAGGAAGGGAGAATTTCCCTGCTTTCCCGTTTCGGTATTTGGAGGGCAATAATCTAGTTCTATCAAAGAACATTTTAATTTTTAATAAGGTTTTCTTGTGGAGGCACTTAATCTGTGGTGGAAGATAAAGATTACGTATGTATTTTTTAAACTACCCCTTTGGAATTTACTAACTTATCATCCTGCATTCCCTCTATGAAGTAAGGCCAAGCTAGGCCTATTTGAACAAATCCCACTTAAAATTCAAGAAACCAATGTCAGATGAAAAGTGCTGTTAGAATGGCCACAAACAAAGTTCTCATAAAAGGCTAATGCCATTCATCTAGAATTACAGGAAAGAAAGTGAGAACGAGAGGAGAGGCCGGCGTTTAAAGCCCCCCAGCTTTTGTGAGGCCCACAAGATGGAAAAGAAAGCTCCCATTAGCATTCTGGCCAGAGTCCCTTTGTCCAGTGTAATCAGAGGAGAGGGGTGGCAATAACATCTTGCAGGGGCGGGGGAGGGGTGCGCGGAGGTAGGAACAGGAGGCTGAAGGGAAGCGAAAGAATAAAGGGAAAAGCCATCTGATGTTATGGGCCAGTTCTGGTAGACAGACAAATGTCAAGACTTTACAGCAGTGGGGGCAGTGGCACTGGGCAGTAGACAAACTCCTGGGGGATGTCCCTTGAGAATGCTAGACAGAGCACGGCACTCAGCCAGCAAGCCCTGCATACACAGACTGCAAGGCTGGATGAAGGGCCCTTCTGTCACTCCCCCATCATCCTTCCCTCCTCACTTCTCCAGGAACCACTCTCCTCTTTGCTCCTCTTGGCTCAGCTTGAGAACATGCCATTGGCCACCATGAGAAGCAATACTGCATCTCCTCCTCCTCCCCATCCCACTCCATGCCAAGAGAGCTAGAGGGCCTTATAGATGCCACACCCTTGCTCTTTGGTACCAAAGCTGTCACTAAGAACTGTTTATTCTTTGGGAATGGAGCCAGAAGGCCTAGGTTGTGATATATTCATGCCAGCGCAGGCTCTCACTATCATGATGCAGGAACTACCTTAAAGCAGCTGGAGACCCCCTGATGCCCATGGCAAGCTGAACATCAGGGAGAAACATTCTGGGGAGATTGTGGCCTAAGGCCTAACTGGAAAAGCTGCTTTTCTTCTGAAATCAGAGTTAAGACTGAAGTATCTCCCTGTATCTCATTCCTGCAACAGGGCTGCTGAAGCCTGAGAAACCCCAACCACTAAGACCATGGAGTAGAAAGGAAGAGGGGCAGATTCTAGACAACAATGTGCAAGTGCCTCTGGATCTTGATCTCACAGGGAAGCCTGTGCATGTACACTTATGAAAACACAAAGAAGATGGGGAAAGAAAGAGGGGAGGAGGGAGGGAGAGCATTTAAGTGAGCATTCCTAGCCCTACAAGCCCCACCACAGCAATGGTTCAAAACAAAAGGGAACAGGCACCTGCTTTAAGAGTTTACTTTCTCCTCTCTTTCTCCTCATTTTCCTATCAGAAATCACAAACTTGCACAGGAACTCACTTGACTCATAGAGAATGGTATCTCCTGAGTCCATAAATCAGCTCGGATGAAATCGCCTTTTTCTTTTTTTTTAAAGGTCTGGGAATTAGTGTTGCTTACTAGGAATGCCCCCAAAAGATAAAAAAGAATTACAAAATTCTATCATTAATGTGAATGAGGGATTTTTCCAAGAAGGAAAAACACATGGTCAAGTGTAGCTTGTTCAACAGTTGGAAGTTTGGGATGAGTGAAGAGCTTTGTGCACATTTTGGAGAAGGTCAGATGGCAATGACCTTCCTGTAACATCTGGGAGCTTGTCACATAGTCTTTAGGATCTAATGGAGACTCTAGCAATCATCGGTATCCCAACAGAACTTTGGGCTGAGGGGACAGGGTGAGAAGTCTTACTTAAAGATAAAGGCAAGTAGGAAATGCTGTCACTGTGCAAATATTAACAGGTCCCAACATGTATCAAGAGATGTAGTGTTACCAGCGCTCTACTTAGTTGAAAATTCACATGGGGGTGGCTACTGTCCTGATCCAAATAAGGATCTTTCATTCTTGGGGTTGTTGGAGAAAATACAGCAAAAACATATAACTAAGGTCATTTATCTAGTTGCCTAAACTTAAATCTAGTTTTTGCAGCATTTCAATAAATGTTATGGCTAGAACCTTGATTAAAAGATGCTCCATGTCTCCCAGTTGCCCGTGTCCTCTCAACATCTCTTCAAGTCACCCAACCCCCACCCTGATTACATCAGCAGTGGAGCCTGAGACTGCAACACCACACTGTTCAACAGAGTTTCCAAAACCCCATACACATAAGCATCAAGAAAACAATTTAACTGAAAACCAGAGTAGGATCTTTGTACCCAGATTACCAAATGATGCTTTCATAGTGTATATGTGTATGTGGTGGTGGGGGGGGACCATTCCCCAAGCTCTGATATGTTTCTTTCTGCTCCTTGCCCTGCCACCCAAATGTACCCATGTGACTCCAGAATACTCATTTCTGGTTCCAGTGGCCCAAAGATCTCCCACAAGTCCTACCTCTTAAACTTCCTACCTCTTGCCAATAGTACCATTCTGAGGACTAAGCCTTATCTGATACACCGGCTAGGGGATACTTGAGACCCAGACTATCACACCATTTCTGATTAGTGACTCTTTATAGCGGGGAAGATACTATTCTACGCCAAGTGACCATGTAATGGACCACCCAGTCTCATCATCCAATGCCATTGTTTTCTCTCTCTAGCTTTGTCCATTCTCAAGTAGGCAACACGGTAGCCAAAGTGCTGCTCTGAGGGCCAAAGGGTTGCAGTATAGACTCCGTCCCTAAAGCCGGGATAATGTGGGGCCTTTGTGCTGTGCTTTTTCCTTTAAACACATATACTGAAAGGTAAAACAAGGCTCTTACTGAGTTTACAAAACACTAGTGGTTCTCTAGTGGTTGCATTCCAATTCTTATCTTGGGTTTCCATACTCCACCTCTCTTTTGGCCACTATCCTCCCAGTTCAAAACAACAGAAATTCATACTGAAGACTGGTAATTCCTCAAATGGCATATGATATATAGAGGCCCGAATATCACCAGTTTCTGCATGTTCAAATTGAAAATCAGAAGAAAGACATTGATGTATTATGTATAGTAGGATGTCTTTGAACTTAAAAAGATACTGTTCACTGAGTCCTCATATCCTAATCCTGGCAACACAGAAACTCCTCCTTGGCCTAAAAGTCAAAATTGTGTGTGTGTGTGTGTGTGTGTGTGTGTGTGTGTGTACATATATGCAAAATTATGTAATTATGTATATGTAGAGAGAGCGTGCATAGGGCATACCATATGTGTGTGTGTGTATATATATATATATATATATATATATATATTACCATTTATAAAAAAGAAAGAGTAAGGGTTTCTGAGTAGAGGGAAGCTGTTTTAAATAGGGAAAGGTCATACCAAGACTATGATTACCTTGGTATTAATTTGGATTCCTTGGCCCTGCCAGCTCCCCCATCAGCCCCATAGACTTTAGAGCTGGGCCACTTGCCTGTCTTGTCTTTGTCTTCTGTTTCCTCCAAGATTTAATTTCAATAGGGAGAAGACAGAACCACATTATTTTCTGGGGCATCACTATTTCCTTTGCATTTCTAAAGTTGTAGGCCCAGAGGGCATAAAACCTGTTCAATCTTGTACAAGCCTCATTATCAAAATAGATGTTGCTCCATTTCACTCCCCAACCAGAATGCTGAGTAAAAAAATAATAAATAAATAAAAAGGAAGCTCAAAAGGGTACAATACACTAGGATGCCATCTGTGTAAGGCTTTGGAAAAGTCAAGGCAGTACAGAACAGTACTGTAGACACTGCATGGGCACAAACAGACATGGTCAAACTAGAGACAAATCATGAGGATGAGACATGGCAAACGAGGATAGTAATGGTTTGGGACACAGGAAGAATTAGAAGATGAAGACCAGAAGGAATGGATTGTATTATACTGTTTCCAAGTCTGAGTAATGGATATATACTACTGAGTAGTGGGTACATACATACATTCCAGAAATATTTCATAGTTAATAATGAAAGCTCAAAGCCACAGGCTTTTTCTGAGCCCTTCCCACAGCATGGCAGTCCTTCATATCTGGCTGACTGTAACCACTATAAACACTCTAGAGGAACTGAGCAAGCCCAAAGCTGACAGAACTGGATCATAAGAATAACCTCAAGTGTGCAAGGCCAGAGGGTCACAGCCCCATTAGAGATGGCCATGACTTTCACCCAGAGCAAGGGGAAATCTTGGAGGAGAGGTTTGGCAGCTTCTCACTTCCTCATTTACCTCTAAAAATGGAACTATCCCAGCACTTGGCCTTACTACCCCACTCTCTCAGCTTCTCACCCTGCTGGGTAGCTCCTTAGTGC
Organism: Perognathus longimembris pacificus; assembly: GCF_023159225.1. NCBI lineage: Eukaryota > Metazoa > Chordata > Mammalia > Rodentia > Heteromyidae > Perognathus > Perognathus longimembris. The sequence goes on along the minus strand of NC_063166.1, from coordinate 35,679,365 downwards.
CAAAGTTGGGAGTGTTTATTTTAGAACTGGACATGCTCTAGGCCATCATCATCCACGTGAGACATTTCTTCTAAGCCCAAGGCCTTGTTGTGACTACGGTGTCCTTGTCCTCATTGGCTCAGCAGCTAGGATGGACTGGCTCAGACTGGCCCCAGGCATCCATAACTAGGTGCATGATCATCACACCCAAGCCTCTCAAAGCATGTGTAGAGGCTTGACCTCAGAAGCCCTTGCCAAATCCTATAAATAAGATAGTAACCTTATTTCCATTATGGGAGGTAGCACCTTCAAAGGGCAGCTCGTGGCATATGGCCTCTTGGACAGAGTGCTCATTTCTGGATGTTCACTGGAGCCCACAGACAACCTGTAAACCTAGCACTACAGCCTATAAGAGGAAGCAGAAAACAATGACTAACCAAACAAAGCAATGAAATCTTGTTCACATTACTATAGTGCCCAAATTGCATTCTCAGAGTCCAAAAACCCAACAGCATTTCAATGCCAGCGCCATATTTATGACTGCTTTTGCCAAACAAACCCCTTACCTTAAGCAAGGTCAGGAGTCCTATAAAGCCCCCAGAGCAAACTGCCAGCTAGAGAGCTCTTCATGGCCTCTGAGAGTCTCTGCTAATAATGATAAAGACAGATTTCTTAAATATATTTTTCAAAGGCAAATAGTGACCCTTACTGAGTAGCATGAGGAAGTCACTTCCAACACAGAAGAGGTTTGCTTTTTCTGGCTTTCTACCTACTGAATAGTCCTAGTCTTGGCTCCCGATTTTCATCTACTGTGTTTATCTCTTTCTGAATATTAAAAATATCTAAAAACATGTCATAAAGAAAACAATCAAAATTGACCCTTCTCTTTACCAAAGTGAAAGCATCCAGGTAAAGACTGCATTCTTAATCAATATCCCATGTTTATCACTGGACCCACAGAGAACAATTAGTGACGGTGAGCCATGGAAAACAGGAAGAAATGCTGCATCATTTATCCAGCACAGATTACACTGGGGAGATGCTACAGTGAACAAGCATATCACTGGTTTCAGGGGCCAGCAGTCTAATAGGAGAGATCCCTGACTATGAACAAGACACACTCAAGTGTGAGTTCTATGTTGCAAGAATGAAGAGAAGGGAATCAGAGAGGGGAAGACTTTGCCAAGAAAGCAGTATTTGAATCTGGCCACAAGGGAAATATCAAGGAGAGTGCTCAGCCAGTGAGAGGCATGATGAAAAGGGGGCAGGGAGAAGATATCTCAGCACAGGCAAGGACTCCCAGAAAGGCCTGTGCAGGAGAAGCTGAGAGAGTAGTAAGGGTCTTGACATAAAGCCTAACTCTTGTTAGGATACAAATAGAAAACTGCATAGTTGTTCCTCAAAAATTAGAATAAGAACTACCATATGATCTAGCAATCCCATTTCTGAATATATATCCGAAAGGATCTTATCAGGATTTTGAAGTGATGCATACTTCCAGACCCTCTGCATGTCCATAATAGCCAAGACATGACAACAGTGCAGGTGTCACCACTGGATGAATGAATGAGAAAAAAGAGGTGGTGGCTGAACACATGGCTGACCTCTGGGGACATTATGCTCAATGGAACACAGTAGTCATCGAAGGACAAAAATGACAGGACTCTACTAATATGAGGCCGCTAAAATTAGACAAATTCATAGAATCAGGATGGAATGGTGACACCCAGGGTCTGGGATTAGGATAAGTGCAGAGCTGCTAAATAATTACCATAAAAGTTTAGTCAAGTGAGATGAATAAACTCTGGGGATCTTTTGTCCAACATTGTACCTTGAAGTAACAATACTGCACTGTAATTTTAAACAATTTAAGGGAGAAATCTTATGTTTAATATTCTACCAACCATTAGAGAAAAATATGCTCCCAGGAGAGTGAGCTTTATCCCCCAATAAAGCATCAGAGGGAACCATATCTTAGTGAGGAGAGAAGAGGCAGGAAATGGGCTGGAGGATGTCAGAAGACTGACATTTCAAAAGAGAGCAGCATGCCTGAGGTATCTGCTTTTCATTACTGGTACCATGAGAACCAGCATTATCAGATTTCCACACCAGCATCATCATTCTGTGATGTCCAACTGAGCCTCCGATAATTAGGGTGAAAGGAGGACAAGGAATCCAAACTTGCCCTTGCACAAAAGGAAAATCCACACAGCAACAAGCAAAGACAATAGAATCCACATCCAGGGGATAGACCATTTCAACTGAGAACAAAATGAAGAGTAGGGGTTGTGAGTAACACACTAGCAGAAACTTAAGTCATCCTATACAGCAATAGATGAGCATCTCATTGAGGATTCATGCTCTTGACAGACAACAGAAGCTACTGAGCAAAGCTAGCTGAGACTGGCAAATTTACCTTCATCTGAGTGATTCTTCTCAGGTTCCACATATAAGAATTCATTTAAACAAGTAACTTGAGTTCAAGTATAAACAAAATGAAAACCAAAAGTGATCAATGGGAAACTGGTCAATGCATTAATCATAACGGAAATGCAAATCAAAACTATAATAAGATGACACTTCACATTTATTCCTAGTGGCATTCTTGGTGCATATATATGTGTATATATATGTGTATGTATACATACATACATTCATATATCAGAGGGAATAATAAGTGCTGGAAAGAATATAGAGAACTTCAGAGTCTTAGTGCCTCACTGGTCAGAATGTAAAAAGGCTGCAGTCAGCTGTGGAAAATAGGAATGGCTGTCCCTACATAAATTAAACAGAATTACTGTATGATTCAGAAATCCCATTCTGTTCTTTCAGAAGAACTGAAAGCAGGTACTCAAGTGCACCCATTCTCATAGCCTCATTAGTCAGAATAGCTGAAATGTGCAATCAACTAAGTGTCCACGGATACATAAATGGGTAAAGGAAATGTGGCTCACCATACAATAGATTAGGAAGAAATCCTGACACATGCTACAACATGGATGAAGCCCAAGAACACCATGCTAAGTAAATGAGTCAACTCAAAAAAACAAATACTATAATATTCCACTTAGAATATTTCACTTATCTGAGTAGCCAAATTCACTGAAAGTAAAAACAGGCATTTCTAGGAACTGGGGGTATATGAAAGTGTTATAGATGGGTGGTGGTGATGGTGACACCATAGTGTGAATGTACTTAAAGCACCAGTTGTATACTTGGAACTAAGATGGCATGTTTTATATTTTGTCATCCTAAAAATTATTAACCCTTCTTTCTCAAAAACAAAACAAACAGAAAGTAAGCAGGATTGGCCTTTAGAATCTTTCCCCTCCCTCCACCTATACCCTGCCCCCAGGATGCTCTAACTCAGGGGGATCAGATAAGCTCAATCTGCAGGAGGCAAAAGTGATTTGCAGAGTTGACTGCACTGCCATTCTGAGGGGTCACATCTCCTGGGTAGCTAAAAATAGAGGACTGTATTCTCATAGTCTGATTTCAGATGCTTGCTCAATAGCAGAAGGAAGTCATTTTAAGGCCATAGCATGTGCTATGGTAGGTTGTGACAGCTCTGGCTCACCCATTTTACATCCAGGCCTCCGAAGTGTTCACAATGCAGACACGGCAGATGCGTAGACAGTCTCCACCTAAGGGGTCATTTCATAAAGGTGGAGTGCTCTGGGACAAGAGCTGGAAGAAGGTCTCACTCAGGCCACCAGAGCTGTATTGGAGCTCATCCAGTCCTCAGAGAGCATCTTACATTTTACATTCCCACAGTTCACTTATTTTCTATTTCTGTCCTCCATTTATGGCAGACCCAAGGTTGAACTATTGAAATCACTTAGACCCCATCAGCTGTGTCGCAGATCAGGTTTTCCCATCTAAACAAGCTTTGCAGAAATATTTCAGGACACACTTCTGTACTGTCTTATATATTCCACAAAATACATGCCTGAAGATTCCTCATCACTTTGCATCTTTTAAAGAGGGCTAGATAGATTTCATCTGTGCCAATGACCACTGAACCCAGCCCTAACTCAAAAGAGTACTCCTTACTGAGTCTCAGCCACCTCAGACAACATCACATAGCTAGGCAAGGGCTAGCTATCAGAGCAAAAGAGGTGATTAAAAGCTGCGAGAGATCACATAGGCTGGAATCCAGAGAAGGCAGTGATTTCAACTGTTCCATTTTCAAAATTGTAGGGTTTGGGGCTCCAGATAAATACTTTTATTCCCAGATTCATGGGTGGGCAAGAGGCTGGAGGCAATGCCCCCAAGGGCATCCCCTTGTATCAACAATTCATACCTGGTTGAAACCAGATTCCAAAGGATAGCCTAGCCAAGGGCATGCCCCATATGATCCAAGACAGAGCACTTGATGGGTTTTTCAGTATGCTTTGCTGAAGCACATTGTTGGACAGAAGACATAAGATCATAAGATCCAGAAGACATAAGATCATAATGGTATTCATGCAATGCACATTGTAAAGTGTGAATGAGGCCAATTTCCATGCTAATAATGGAAAGGGGGCATAGGCAATCCCTATCCTGGCTCAGGACAGTCAAACAAATAAATACTACAAACCCAAGCATCACACTATTGTGTGCTGTTAAGCTGAAACTTCCACACAAAAGATAATAGAAATATTGGAACTCGGGCTGGGAATATGGCCTCGTGGCAAAGTGCTCGCCTCGTATACATAAAGCCCTGGGTTCGATTCCTCAGCACCACATATATAGAAAAAGCCGGAAGTGGTACTGTGGCTCAAGTGGTAGAGTGCTAGCCTTGAGGAAAAAGAAGCCAGGGACAGTGCTCAGGCCCTGAGTTTAAGCCCCAGGACTGGCAAAAAACAAAAACAAAAACAAAACAAAACAAAAAAGAAATATGGGAACTCTATCACCACCATCCCATGCACCTACCTAGGAGATACATACGCTTATGAACAAATCAAGGGCTCTGAGGTTTTCTACTGAAAAGAGGCTCTCAGGGGTGGATATATAGCTCCATGTAGAAAACTTACCCATCATGCATCACATACACAAGAAAATCATGTTAAGGTATAATGTGGAAAACAAATTCACATGCATTTGGATTATCAGTTGAATCACCTAGCAAAGAAACCATTCTGTGACCCAACCAGTGTTACACAGGGAAAAGCTGTAGTTATTCTTGACTCTCATTAGAGATAGGCTTTGTGGGGTCAGAGTTAATAAGCAGCAAGGGAAAAGCCCCTGCCCTATTTTAAAAGGCAGTACAGAACTAGAATTCAGGCCAGAAAGGGACCACTGGTTTTCATTTACAAACCTGACCACTCTATCTCTCTGCTGCTTATAGCAAGGGGGAAAACACCCCCAAGAGAAAGGCTGCAGGTCTCAGAGGCATGTAAATGTCCAGGACATAGAGAAGGAAACAAAGACTTTGAGGGCAGGGAAAGTTCTGGACCAATGTCAGCTTCTTCATTTTTCTTATGTGTATGTGAATGAAATATTAAACAGGCATAGCCAATCAATAGCCATTTAACTATAGATACTGATGCTGGGGAAGTGAGTTCTGATCCATCTTCCCACTTGGCTCTCAGCACTGTCATGCATACTTCATTTCCTATGACGCTTGAAGCCCCTCCTGGATCCAGGCCCACAGTATCCAGCCATGTTAGATGTCCTTATCCTGAAACTATTTCCCTGAGGTCTTCTTTGTACCTCTGGAAACTTCCTGCAGCCCATGGCCCATAACTTCTGATGTATATCCTAAAAGGGCCCTTTGCCTAGTTGAGAACATGAGAATGTGGGCATTGCACATTTAGGTAACAACATATATTTTGTGACCAACACTTTTCTTTAAAAACAAAACCTACAAGCACATGCATTTCCATCTACCAAAGACAGTGAGGCAGCCCTGCCTCACTGCTCACTGCTCTCACCTAACACAGAAGTGTAGCCTGGTGTCCTGTTAAGGCTGGGTTGTTGGTAAGGTCTGTCCACCAGCCAAAACAAGATGCAAGGCAGACCCAGTGGGGGGAAGCGACAGTGAGGTCTTGTCTTCCTTACATAAGGGGAGGCTGAGAGGCAGCCTGGAGGGGGCAGAGGGGCAGGCAGACTGTGGCTTCTAGGCCATCCCTGTTCATGGACCATACCCATCACCTAGATTAGACAGCCTGCCACTGAGGCAAACATCAGGTACACAGTGGACCATGGAGGGTGCTGACAGCCACACACAGATGAAGACTTGAACCCACTGCCACTCCATGAAGGAAAAAGCCACAATCCAGCCTGGTCTTCCCTAGGGAGAGGGAAAGTGGATTTCTAGGGGCTTGCCACTGGCTTACGGAGACCTGAGTGGGAGGCACAGCACCCCAGATAAGCTGAGTAGAAAGTGTGGTTGGCCCAATATCTGAGATGTGTGGGCTCAAAGTGGAATTCATGAGGACAGTCAGACCAGAAGTACATGGAACAGAAAAGTAATGGGCAGTTAGGCGTACAGAAGGACTAAATTCCTGGGAAGAATTCAAGACCCAGGATATGGGGAAATGGAAAGAGCAGAAGACAAATGCACAGGCATCTGCTTTGGGGGATAAATTAAGGTATTGCAGCCACAGAGAAACGTGTTTTCCATTCCTTGTTCTGATTTGGGAAACACAGAGACTCTGAGAAGCCATCTCAGATGCTGCTTTGAGAACCCAGTTGGATTTCCTAGATCTGGTCTTGAGCACTGGCTGAGCCCCACAGTATGCCTGGTGCCATTTGGTGATGGGGACACAGCAGTTTGTTGAGCCATGGGAGTTCAGGTCTCTAAGAGTAGCACACATCCTTCATTAGTAGTGTTCTTGACATTAGGAAATTAACACTGAATAGTGAACATAGATTAGTTCTACAACCATCTTTTTCTTTTCGTCACTTGATTTCTCTTTGGTTCCTTTAATTGGCCACAGCAATTGTACATGAATTAGAGGCTTGATGGCATGAAGAAACAGCAGGAGAAAGAGTGGAGTATTAGAGTTGAGGTATACCACATTAGGACTATGTGGTTGAGTCTGTCTTTGGGGCCTTCTCATCTGTTATATGGTGTTAAATGTCTGCAGTGGTATGAGAGAGCTGAGATAATTGGCTCAGGAATCAGTATAGATCCTGATCCAGTAAGTAATTTGTTACTTTATTATTATACCTATTGTGAATAAAGACTAATTTTTCCAGAGTCATTTGTCACTTTAGATATTTCATGCTACCTCTGTATCCCTGAGGGACTGGTTCCAGGATCCCTCAAAGGTACTCCAAGCTTGTCCTTTATATAAAATGGCACAAAACTCATATAGAACCTATACACAACCTCCTGTATATTTAAAAACATCCCAATACATTGGGAGTACTGTGGAAACAGTCATGTGTTCTATATTGTTTAGAGAATTGCAAGAAAAAAGTGTGCATGTTCAGTCCAGATTCAATTATTTTCAAATACTTTTGGCCTGAGTTGAGTTGAATTCATGGATGTGAAGGGCCAACTGTACTTTTATATGATCTGTTCCATTTCTGGAGTCTACAAAACTTGCCCAGCACTCTGCCACAAGCAAAATATCAGCCCCAAGTACCATTGCAAAAAGCTATCAAAGGCTGGATAACTTATCCTCCAAAGATCCCAGCAGAAGCCTTCAGGACAGAACCCTAGCAATGGTGGCTAAAATCTGCTTTGAGCAACTGGCTTCTGCTTCCACTCTACTCTCTACTCAAAATTAAAACTTGCTGGAGAGCTGTCTCCACCATGCAGGAGAAGTCCTTTCAGATATTCGCTCCAGAAGGAAAAGGGGGTACAGAGGGCAGCAGGACCCGACTTACATGAAACCTGGGAATCACTCATTCCAGGCACCCATGGAGCTCCTGCTGAAACTCCTTGTGACCCCACCATGCACCTCTGTCACAGGTGTTCAGAGAACAGAGCACAAACATCTAAGGGAAACACTGGGTTCTGGACACAGTTGATTTCCCTGGTCACAAGGGTTTCAATGACAAGAACATCAGTCTTAAGGTCTTTAGAAGGTCAAAGCCCATTTCTAAAGCAGTTTAGAAATCAGTTTTTGCAATGAGATAAAAGACCATCTAGGTGCTCTTAGTTGGGTATCTAAAGCCTTGTCTTTTGGTCATTATTGGAAATGTTGTTTTGATACTTTACATTCCTGGTATGAGTGAGCCAGGCATGACTACTCTTTGTTGGCCTCTGCTGCCCCAAGTTCAGGCTTTCACATGGCTACAGATAGCCCTTTAGGTATCTCATTCCTTCCTCAGCTTCCAGCATCAGGGAAGCCACTGCTAAACCTGCAGGAGCAGGGGCTGAGGTGGATCTGGTCTTGAGGAGAGCTGCCCAACCCCACACTGTTACTAGTGATGGAAGAAGAACTTAGAATCCTAGGTGAAGTGTTCACTGGCTTCTATGTTAAAGGGCGCCCAGTTACTCCTCAGCACTTATGGATTAATCACAAAAAATGGAAAGTATTTCATCTCTCCTGTGTCTACCAGTGTACCAGCAACGATGCTGACTGGGAGTTAAATCTGTATATCTCTTATTCTGCTTAGACCAGGGTGGAATCTTGGTACTGATATTTGTGCCATTCACTCTGTTGAGTCACATTTTTCTGACTGCCAAGTCCTGATTTGCTACTTTAGCCTCCTTAGGCAACTTCAAGCTTGCTGCATGGCCATAGCCAACTCATAGGCCTATTGCCACTGGACTGGAATGATGTCAAAGTGACTGAAGGTGGAGAGCAAAGGAAGAGGCCTTTTAGCTTACTCTGGACTCACTTGAACAAAAGGTATTTCTTAAAAACAGGTTTATTATTTGGACCCTTGTCTTTATCAAACAAAGGAAGTGGTACCTACTTCCTGAACACATGCTCCTGTCCTTGGTCCTTCTCCCTGTAAGCCTTCCACAGGGTTCCAGTGTTGACAGTAACTCAAGTCAGGCTTCTTCAGGGCCTTCATCCTTCATGCCCAACCACAGATGTCTCTTGACCAATGTCTTCGCATTTTCTTTTGTTACAACAAAATACTCAAGACTAGGTAATTCATAGGGAATCAAAGTTTACTGGTTCAAGGCTGGAAGACCAATAACATGGTGCTCAGCATTTAGTAAGAGCCTAGTGCTACACTCTAACCATGAGAGACAGCAAACATGCTGGTGCTTGTTGTCTTCCTCTTATAATATCCCTGACGTCATCATGGGGCCCACCCTTATTACCTCATCTAACATGGGGCCCACCCTTATTACCTCATCTAACTGCAGTTATCTCCTAACCTTCCTCAAGACCATTAACATATGAAACTTGAGATTAAATTTCTAACAAATGAACTGTTGGGCATTCAAACCACAGTAGCTATGTAATTTTTTTCAACAGGGAGTCCATAGATGTATATAGCCATAAACTCTGTATTTTAAAATAAAACTGGGAATTGGTCCTGGGGCTTAAGTGGCAGAGCACTTGCCATGAGCAAAAAGAAGCTCAAGGGACAGCACCCAGCCCTAGAGTTCAAGCCCCAGGACTAGCAAAAAAAATAAAAGTAAAGAAAAAAATAAAAGGTCAGAGTTTCCTCTGACTTATTTCCAAGGGTTGTGTATATGGCCTAGTGGTAAAGTGCTTGCCTCATGAAGCTCTGGGTTCGATTCCTCAGCACCATATATATAGAAGAAACCAGGAGTAGCGCTGTGGCTCAAGTGGTAGAGTGCTAGCCTTGAGCAAAAAAAAAGGAAGCCAGGGACAGTGACAGTGTTCAGGCCCTGAGTCCAAACACCAGAACTGGCAAAAAACAAAAAATATAAAAAACCAAAAACTGTATACATGCATGAATGGGACATGCATTTTTCTAAGGGAAGGACCCATAGCTTTCATTCAATTCTGGAAGAGGTCTTTGATTCAAAAAGATGAAAAAGTATTGCTTTAAAATGGGCAGTAGAAAGGATGGGGCCATGTTAAACTGGAACAAGGTCACAGGCCTGGGCAGCAGCATCCCATTTCCAAGATGGCCTCTGTCAATAAAGTGTGTCCTGGATGAACTTTCTTAAAGCTGCCTTCCAGTCTGCTTTTACTTAGGCCTACTGGAGCAAATTTGCACACAGTCCTGCTTTGAACCTAACCTACCACTCCACAGAAGGGCTCTAAGTGATAAGTTAGTTGAAATTTGATGGTCTTTCCCAGTACTGGCTCTGTTTTTAACCTAATTCTGTCACTAGCATGTGAGGTTTATGCTTTTTTTAAATATGTGTGAAAATATTTTTCTCTTTGTAACAGTCCCATGAATAATTCAGCATAATTGGTAATTCCTCTGATCTCCGTCAAGCATTTTGTCTAAAGACAGATGGGGTTGCTCCCAGGCAGCCCCAGGCAGCAGAGAAACTGGCAGAAACAGTAAGAATCCTTGTGCCCCACTTCCATTGTCCCTAATTATAGCGAATGGGTAAAAAATGGTGATACAGAAAGCTTCAGAGCCTGTACCCTAAAAATCACTATTACTTCCTTGTAACTTTTCTTTTACTCTATTTTCAAGCCAAATATTTCCCTACAGTTCCTGTGTGACTTGCCTATTTGAAAAAAATGATATAAACATATATTTAGGTTCTCAATTAGAAGCCACTTTGTGTATGTCGCTGTGTGTGTTGTATATGTGCAGATATTTTTTTCAAAGTTTCTTTTCTTTTTTCTTTAATTGTAAAGGTGATATACAGAGGGGTTACAGTTACATGAGTAAGGAAATGAGTACATTTCTTTTCTAACAGTGTTATCTATCCCTCCCTTGTTTTCTCCCTACCGACTCCCTTCCCCCAGCCAAGTTGTAAAGTTCATTTCCAACTTAGTGTCTAGTGAGTGACACTGTTGCATTGGTTCACCCTTAGTCTTTTGTCTCACCATTTCTGTGATTCCCCTTCCCTTCCCCAAAGCAGATAAACTTATATACAAGACAAAGGGTTTCAAAAAAAAAAAAAAACAGCGACAGCAGGGGATAAAACAAACTTTAAAAAAGAAATAATAGCAAATAAACAAAACAAAAAACCCTGAAAAACAACAACAACAAAAATCCTCATTTCATATCTTAGAGTTCAATTTGGTTAACATCTTTTTTTTCCTGGTTCTGGGGCTTGAACTCTGGATCGGGGCACTGTCCCTGAGCTTCTTTTTGCTGAAGGCAAGGACTCTATCACTTCACAGCATCACTTTGGCTTTTTTGAGTAGTTTTCATTAGAGATAGAGTCTCATGGTGTTTCCTGCCTGAGCTGGCTTTGAACTGTGATTCTCAGATCTTAGCCTCCTGAGTAGCTAGGATTTTAGGCACGAGCCACCAGTGCCCAGCTTCAATTAACATCAGTTTATATGGTCATATGTTTATAGCTTTTGGGCTATTGTTTTTATTTTATTTTTATTTTTTTGGCCAGTCCTGGGGCTTGGACTCAGGGCCTGAGCACTGTCCCTGGCTTCTTTTTGCTCTAGAGCTCTACCACTTGAGCCACAGCACCACCTCTGGCCTTTTCTACATATGTGGTGCTGAGGAATCGAACCCAGGGCTTCATGTATATGAGGCAAGTACTCTTGCCACTAGGCCATCATCCCAGCCCCGCTTTTGGGCTATTGTGATCCTCTGCTAGAAATATCCTAAACATATGCTAATTATTACAAATGAGGGAAGCCATGGAGCATATATTTTTTTGGTTCTGGCTTACTTCACTTAATATGATTTTTTCCAAGTCTTTCCATTTCCTTATGAATGGGGTGATGTCATTCTTTCTGATGGAAGCATAGAATTCCATTGTGTACATACAACACATTTTCATGGGCTGAGGAGCATCTGGGTTGGTTCAATATCTTAGCTATGATAAATAATGCTGCAATGAACATGGATGTGCTGGTAACTTTAGTATTGTCTTGTTTATGGTCATTTGGGTAAATGCCCCAAAGTGGGACTGCTGGGTTATAGAGGAGCTCTATGTTTAGTCTTTTGAGGAATCTCCATACTGCTTTCCAGAGTGGTTGAATAAGTTTACATTCTCACCAACAGTGTAGTAGTACTCTCTTTTGGCCACATTCCTGCCAGCATCTGCTATTATTTGTTTTCTTGGTAATGGCCATTCTAATTGGGGTGAGGTGGAATCTCAATGTTGTTCTGATTTGCATTTTTATGGCGATAGATTTTGAACATTTTTTATGTATCTATAGGCCATTCTTATTTCCTCTTCAAAGAAGTCTGTTTTTAATTCTTTAGCCCACTTTTTAATGGGGTGGTTGTTTCTTTGAGGTTTTGTTTTTGAGGGTTTAATGTTTTGAGCTCTAAGTATATTTTAGATATGAGGACCCTGTCTTTTGTATAGCTAATGAAGATCTTCTCCCAATCTGTGGGCTTTCTATGTATTTTGCTAGTATGTATGTATTTTTGCTAGTATTTTTGCTCATGATCAGAGTTCTACAACTTGGGCCAGCTTCTTTTGGCTTTTTTGGGGGGGCTGGTTTTTGCTGGACATAAGGGTTCATCTGATTTGTCTGCCTGATCTGGCTTTGAACCAAAATTCTCAGATCTTAGCCTCAGGAGTAGCTAGGATTATAGGCATGAGCCACTGATGCCTGGACTTAGAAGCCATATTTTTTGACCCTTGTCCTAGTTCACATAAGCACTTTAACTCAAATGTTCTTGAAATACTACAAATTTAAAGTATATGTATATGCAGATACATTCAGATACTATTGTTTCCATATTAGAAATGGCTTTCAACATCAAGTACGACTTTTCTTGGGAAAATTTTCCTTAGATACAAATACCTCTATTTTTCAAAACAAAACAGAAATCTCAGTACGCTGTGACCACAATCATATTTGTTGAGCATTGTACTTCCCTTTTAGGAAAAAGGAGAAAATTATGAAATAAATCTGATTTTACCAGGATGGCTGTCAGAAAACAGGCTATAAAGGACTTTATTGACTATATATAGTCCATTTTAAAAAGTGTTTTGTTTTCCCCTACTCATTTTTCTATTGATATTCTTTATAAAACTGAAGGTGGCTAGGAAGATAAGACAATATTTTAAGAGTTGTACTTTCTTGTGAAATTACTTCAAGGGAAAGTATTCAATACTACAACAAAAATACTTTAAGCAAGGTTTGGAGAAGCTTGATCTCTATTCTTTTCTGAGGAAAAGTGAGTTTCAAGTGGCAGAGGAGGCTCAGGTGGACCGGCCCCGAATTCCAACTCTGTAAGAAACGTTCTCCACATAGGTTCGAGAAGCTGCATTCTATTCTGTCAGAGTTCTGGGCTGTAGACAGAGCCTTCTGTAGGGAGGGAGCAGCCCAGAGCTCTGGCCTGCTGTGATGGTCTAAGCTGTCCAGCTACACATGCACACACATAAAGCCAGTGGCAGGGTTCACCAGGGACTTGATGGCAGTCCTTGATGGCAATCCTTGAGGGCCTTAGTGATGGAAGTCACACTCATCTCAGAACCTGACACTTCTCTATGGGCCCAAACATCCAATGCTGGCTCAAATTCCACACTGAGCAAGCCTTGGTGGTGACCTTGAGCATAGCTATGCTCACTTACCTTGTAAACGTTCAATGTGGAGAAAATGTCCACAGCGGTTTCATTTCAATAACTTGATTAATCTCTTGAAACTTGCCAGGCTGTCAATGCTAGGACATCACAGGCTCATTGTCTCACATACCTGATGAGGGATGTCCTAACAGCTGAACTCCACTGTGGCACAGCAGGACTTCTAAAAAGCTATGAAGTGTTCAGGAGTTATTAAGTATTCAATTTCCCGAAAACATCTCTCCCCTGACACTCCACTACTCTAGGTGGCATGGCCTCGATCACCAGAGTCACTTTATTTTATTTACTTTTCAAGAGATACTGCAATACAAATAAGAACTGTGGGAAGGAGTCTTAGAGAATCTGTTTCCTCTCTTTGAGCTGATGAGCATTTTCACCTTGATGTTTATCTAGTGCACAGTAACTGACATATCTTGAGATTTACTTTTCAGACTCTGAAATTATAGAAATTCAATTTAGCAATCATTTACTGAGTACTTATCAAGGATGGAAGAGGAAAAAGGCAAACAGAAAAGTCTCTCTCCTCAGAAGGATCCGAGCCACAATGCCAAGGAATTGCCAGGAACTGACAAACTTTTCTGCCAAGAGCCGAATGGCCAAATACTATAGGTGTGGTAGGCCACATGGCATCTGCTCCACTGCTCCACTGCTGTAGAGCAAAAGGCAGCACAGACTTCAAGTGCACAGATGAGCAAGGCTGCGTTCCCCAAAACTTGATGTATGGGTACATAGATATCTCACAGATCACAAGGTACTAGCCTCCTATTTTCCACCTATTGAAAAATGTGAAAACCATGCAAAGCCTATAGATCTCTGAACACAGGTAAATTCTGCAAAAGGGTTGTAACCTGAACTCCTTGACTGTCCTTCCTGAACCTTAGTTTCTTCATCTGAAAAGTATGAGTGAGACAGTGTTTCAAGAATTTGAAACTGAAAAAGGAAATGTCAAATGCACAAAAGCTGCTCTTCCTCAGTGACAGTGACATTGATAATGGTGATAAGAACTAAGTTTCCTCCCAGGCATTGTGTTAATTATGTGCTGCCTACTTTACATGGTATTTTTATCGAATCTAAGGTGTCACTGCTTTTGAGATGTGCTCCTCAAAGGACAAAATGGTAGTCAACTGATGATTACAGCATGGCTTCTGAGACCTGACTCACAAACACTGAACTGAGGGGTGTGAGCAGGCTTACCTCAGACTCCATTCTAGGTGGCACCTTCTTGCATCCCATGACATTGCAGGAGGTAGCCATACCCACTATCCCTATTTTTCAGAGAGGAAGTGGAGTGACACTTCCTAGTCTATACTCAGACAGGTAGGAAGTTTGAGCCCTGAGATGCTGAAGCTGGGCAACCTGCTGCAGAACTTGAGTCTCATCTAAAGGCACAGACAACAAAGAAAAGGCCAGGTTAGCTGGAACTCTAATTGCAGCAGGCCAGCTTTATTCTGAGTCGGAAAGAACCAGTAGCAGGCCAGTCAGGCAAGATGCACTAACATCTGAGCCGGATGCTTCTTGTGATCCCTGTCTTGTCAAAACAAGGCAAGGAAGATCCTAAGAGCATGTGGATGGACAGAAGGGAGGACTGAAGGGAGAAATTCTGCCCTATTTGGCTCTCACATTTTGCTCTCAAATATCTTTCTCTCCATTATGATTTCATTTCCAAACATTTTATAAAGTATTTAAAATACACTAAGCAAGAGACAGTATTTTGTAATATTCCAGTTAGTCCAAAATGTGTCTAGTCTGTAGCTTGAGCCTCCAAGATGAATTCTGGATAGTTAGGGCGAAGTAGGCATTTCATTTGGCAGAAACTACACAAAGCAAAGTGTTGGCTGAAGCCCACCTCCTATTTCTAAATGCATTTGATTTTTTTTTGTTTTGTTTTTGTTTTTGCCAGTCCTGGGGCTTGCTCAGGGCCTGGATATTATCCCTGAGCCGCTTTGCACTGAAGGCTAGCTCTCTACCACTTGAGCCACAGCATCACTTTCAGCTTTTTTGAGTAGTTTATTGGAAATGAGAGTCTCATGGGGATGTTTTTGCCAGGGCTGGCTTTGAACCTCAGATCTCAGCCTCCTGAGTTGCTAGGATTACAGGCGTGAGCCACTGGTGCCTGGCTTGGCACCTGATTTTTAGTGCCTGTGCTAGATGCTAAGCTGTGTGGTCAGGTTCAAGCCTGCTGCATCTTCAAGTCCATGGAACTATGCTTTGCATATGGTGAAGTGTTTAGGCAGATGGATAAGAATAGTTGTTCAGGACGGGCTGGTCATGACTCTTAAATGAAAAGCTAAAGAGTTTGGATGCAATGGGAAGCCATTGAGGAAGAAAGTATCATGATGAAAGTAATGATTTGAGAGGATAGAACAGAGGAACAACTTAGATGAAACGAAACCCCGGAACAGGGCAAGGAGCCTCATAGCTTCTGCAGGAGTTTGAACAGACCAATCTCTATCATTGAGACAGACCATCAGAAAATAAGAGCTAAAGTCATCATGGCAGGTGGTTCTAGTGCTAGTTCTGCTGCTAAAACAAGTAAGATCTTAGACAATGATTTCAGGCATTCTCTTAAGATCCTAATGGATTCAGATGCAGATGAAGGATGGTAGCTTTGGTCTTTAACAACTATTTTTCCCTTCCTTCCTTCCTTTTTTCCTTCCTTCCTTCCTTCTTTCCTTCCTTCCTTCCTTCCTTCCTCCCTCTCTCCCTCCCTCCCTCCCTTCCTTTTTTTTTTTCTGGTCCTGGGGTTTGAACATAGTGCTGGGGCACTGTCCCCAAGCTCTACCATTTGAACTACAACTCAACTTCCTGCTTTTGGGTAGTTAATAGAAGATTAGTCTCATAAACTTTCCTGCCTGGGCTGGCTTTGAACCATAATCCTTAGATCTCAGCCTCCTGAGTAGCTAGATGTATAGATGTGAGCCACTGGCACCTGAGCAAAGAACTGTTTCTAAAGAAGAAATTACTAGACTCATATCTGATTAACAATGGTGAATGTCTTAAAGTTGGTCAAAGGATGAGTGCAAAGGAAGAGCAGCAAAACTAGCACAATGGGAGGCTGGGAATACGGCCTAATGGCAGAGTGCTTGCCTCATATACATGAAGCCCTGGGTTCGAATCATCAGCACCACATATATAGAAAAAGCCAGAAATGACACTGTGGCTCAAGTGGTAGAGTGCTAGCCTTGAGCAAAAAGAAGCCAGGGACAGTGCTCAGGCCCTGAGTTTAAGTGCCAGGACTGGCAAAACAAAACAGAAACAATAACAAAAAAACCTGAATGGGGCTGGGAATATGGCCTAGTGGCAAGAGTGCTTGCCTCATATACATGAAGCCCTGGGTTCGATTCCCCAGCACCACATATATAGAAAATGGCCAGGTGTGGTGTTGTGGCTCAAGTGGCAGAGTGCTAGCCTTGAGCAAAAAGAAGCCAGGGACAGTGCTCAGGCCCTGAGTCCGAGGCCCAGGACTGGCAAAACAAAACAAAACAAAACAAAAACAAACAAACAAAGAAACCAAATTTAAAATCATGCTTTATTCAACCAATGATTACATGTAGCAGAGAATAATCATTTCATGAGAAGTGAGACTTTCAATGAAAATCTACTACAAGAAAAAGGAAAGGAGAAAAAAAAATTAAACAAGGTCAAAAGAAGAATGAATCAGTTGAGAGTTGGTTTATCCACTACATTCATCATTTAACATTTTCAACACTTCCAGCTTCAAAATAAACCACCCCCTGTCAAAATATTGCTTATAAAACTGCTGTTCAGTCTGATGAATTCTTGTGATTTTATCTGAGCTCACTCTGTGTTTCAAAATGGAATATCAGCTACTGACCCCCAGGAAGTTAATTGCTTTTTAATACATTCAGCACAGCTATGTTTCAACTAAGCCAGTTGCTTACTATGCTCGCTGCGCCCTACAGTGAGCTTTATTGCCAGAATCAATATAGGCCAGTGGGCTAGTGCCGAGGCTATCACTGTGGGCAGAGATATGAGTTCTATGAGTTCTGGAGAGAAATTGCTCAATCTATTTTCAGCAGATGGAGTTTACTGCTTTTTGTTCTCTCTCTCTCTCTCTCTCTCTCTCTCTCTCTCTCTTTCTCTCTGGAGGGAATGTGAAACCTCTATTGTATATTTGTGTTGAAATAGACAAGGCTGGTACCAAATATAACAGGATAAGCAATTCTGCAATTGGTGCCCTTCAAATTAATTATTCTGCCTTGGATAAATACATTAGGTCACTATTGGCAAAGACTCATTTCTGGTTTAATGGAGCAGAGAGAAAGGATACAGATATCAATGTCTATCTACTGTCCTGATTTTTATTAAAATATTTTCCCTCTGTAGAGAAAATTGCCTGATTATTCTGTTGACTTGAAGTTGCCTTTTAAGTAGATGGAAAATTAGGAATTTTAATGGCAGAAATAAATTCATCTGGTGCTATGTGTATTTCAATTCCATTGCTACTAGGTACTGGCACGCCTCCTCTATATTTCATCTTTGAATATTTTATATTGCCATATATATTTCTTTGGAAAAACACATTGCCTGTGGGGCAATGAAGATCCTGCAGAGTTTATTAAACAATCATATCAGTAAGAGTGCATCAATAAATACTAATGCTGGCTGCAGAACATGCATGCTTTGTGTGCAGGCATTTCAGAGTGGCGTCCATTAGTGGGAAACTTGGACATCCACCTCCTCTACCACCCTCCCCACAGCATGGATCTGAAGACTTGTCTGACCACTGCTGTGCACTGGAAAAATGCACCCAACATTGAATATCAGAACCAAGCGCTGCCTCTTGAGCCTAATTTGGGTTACATCTCTCATACTTCCCTTTCTCTTCCCCCTGCTCATACTGTTCCAGATACTGTCTCTCAACCTAGGGAATGTCTTCTTGTCACTTTGCCTTCTTGTCGCTTTGTACCTCCTTCTCAAGCTATCTCCACAGGAAGGAAGATTATTCTCCCTCTCAAAGCTCATAATATTCTTTCTCTTCTCCCTAAGTGTCTAAGGATTCTCATTCAGTTTTCATTCATTTTCTTATCCTATAAATCTTTGCTAGTGAGGCTCAGTTTACCCTGGAGGCTAGTATGAGCATAAAGACAGAAGTGAAACTGCACAGGGAAGTTCAGGAGAGTGCGGCTAGCTGAGAATGGTTCCTTACCTTAGGAGTGTGGCAGATGAGAAGAAGATCTATAAAGAAGGGCCTTCTCAGTTGGCCCATGAGACGCTTGTAGACCTTAGACATACACATGGCAGGTGGAAGACGAAGGGTACTACAGATGGAGGAATGGTACAGTGGAAGAGGTGGGGGATGGGATTGGGTAAAGAAGGGCAACAGGAGGGAACACAGGGTCAGAGAGAGTGGAGAATACTACAGAAAGATCATGAGGAGCCAAGAGGAACCCACTGTCCTCCCCTTCTCCTCCAGGGCTCTGTTCTCTGGCTGGGGTGCCACTCCAGCTGTGCCTTAGTAGCAATCAGTTGCTATATAGCACATAGGTCCATTGCAGCAATATGAAGGCAGGCATGGCTTCAATGCCAAGTCACCTCTGGTGCAGCCACCACAGAGTACATGGTTAGTAACTGTGCTACTCAAGGTCTTGTGTTGAGGCTGAGGCTGAAGAACCAGAAAACCACCTGCCACTGTGTTGTGGAAAGATGGTAGACAGCCAAGAATGGTGTTGGGAGCAGGGAGACTGGGGCAGGGAAACAAGAGAATGTTGATGACATCTAAGTATGACCCAGAGAAGCTAGCACAGTGGCCTGGGAGGGACACACTGACACCTCATTTGGCAGTCTATTCACCACCAGGGAACAAATGGCTTCTGAGCAGCCAAGTTCCTGTCACTGCACAAACCAACAGGCCACCATGATTCCCCCTGCTGGGATGCTGGTGTCCCACAGCCCCTTCAAGAACAGGTTACACACCAGGAGCCCCCATGTGTGTGACAGCCCAGCCACATTGTTATGGAATCTGTGTCCCTGGAAACCAGCAGTGGTGGCCCATACTGTAGACACCTGTGACTAGCATTTCTGTGCTCTCCAGTCCTCCTTTAACATTTGGTACAACTGGAAGCCCTGGAGACTTGGCACTTGGTGCTCAGCTGACCTCTTGCCTTCTCTCCCCTTGCTGGGCATCTACTTGTCAGGTGAGGCAGTGAGGTCTGTGGTCTCTCAGGCATGATCAGTGGGAGCCTGGACAGTTCTTCCAGAAGCAAAAAGTCTGAAAGGACAGAAAATCCTCGGCCTGTATGTCAGCACTTACCCTTATAAGGCTTTACAGACATTTTAAAAATGTTTCACAAGGCAACCTGTTGCGGTTACTGGCATTATGTTTTAGGCAATAGGCACGGCTTTCTCTTAAAGAACTACCATTTTAAATAATTATTATTTTTGATTGCCTGTCCTGGGGCTTACACACAGGGCCTGGGTGCTGTCCTTGAGCCTCTTTGTGCTCAGGGGTAGCACTCTACTACTTGACCCACATGACCACTTCCAGCTTTTTCTGGGTAGTTTACTGGACGTAAGAGTCTTATGTACTTTCTTGCCTGGACTGGCTTCCAACTTCAGATCTCAGCATCCTGAATAGCTAGGTTTAGAGGTATGAGCCACTGGCGCCAGCTCTTTATTATCGTTTTCAAGACAATTATTGATTGTGCATTATGGTTTTAAAACAATAGACCAACATAATTGTGAATATAGATGAGTACTTGTATATGTGTTTCTCTGTGTGTTTAGAAATATAGTTTAAAATTGTCAGAAATGCACAAAAGTGAACTGTGGTTAGAAGAATATGACTGCCTTTCTCCTCATGATTCACTGTCCTGTCTCCTTTCTCCATTAACAGCTGTTCCCAAGCAGTTTCTTTTGTTAATCAATGACCACCAAAAGCCTTTGAGACCATTAAACACCCACAAGTCAAAGTCAGGACTCTGCTTATGAGTGGATGGGATGGGTGAATCCAAAGTATCTGGCACTGTAAGCAATGCCAGGGTAATCCCCATCCATTTCCATCAGTAATTTCCCAAAATGGTGACGTATAGACACATAACATTCTTTTATATCCCCATAAAACCCTAAGTTTCTGTATAAGTATACACTTGTTCCCTTGGTTTTATGGGGATATAAAAGAATGTTATGTGTCTGTACGTCACCATTTTCCTTCCCCTCCTTGATTCTCATAACATTTTAAAATTCAGAATACAGAAATTTTTACACATTAAAAAAAAAGAACTACCATTTCCTTTCCTATGTTTGATCCCCCATCTGTCACCTTTGATTTTCCTCTACTACCTCAAGGTTTGAGTTGTGATTCCATTTCAGAAAACGTGTGGCTTTAGGAACATGGCTTAACCTCTCCAAATATCACATTTGAACCCAGAGAATGGACTATGCTATGGTCTGTGCCATCAGCCACAGCTGAAACTGTCTTCCAAGGACAGTTAGGTCTGGGCCTGTCTGCCAGCCTGTCCCTTTCTGTCTTGTTTCTCTGCACAGAGGAGGTGTGACACTCTTAATGAGCTCCCTGGGGATGCACTGCTGTACCTGGCTTGCTGCTGAGACAAGCTCTGCCCTCTGCCGCCAAGGCTGCGGGAAAGCAACAATTCAGACACATTCATCTCCTCTACCAGATGCCTAGGAGCTCCTGCCCCACCTGCCATTTTGGCGAAAGGACTTTCAAAACCTGCTAACAGTACAAGAAATGTATCCAGGCCTAACGTAAGAAACTGTAACCTCTCTGTACATCACTTTGACAATAAATAAGAAAAAAAACAAACTTGCTAGTTCCAGGAAATGGGAAGAAGAGGTTTTTTTTCTTTGTTGTTGTTTTTGGATTTCTTTCCTTTTTGTCTTATTTATTTACTAACTTTGGGAGGGTAAAGAGATGCACAGAAATGGAGGGACAAACCAAATACAGCAGCGATACTCAGTAGGCACTATGTTGTAAATGAACTACACAACTTGGTGGGTGGGGGCAGGAGAGGAAACTGGGAGAGAGTGAGGGAAGGGGTGACATTATCCAAAAAGAAATATACTCTTCTTTTTTTTTTCAATTCTTTTTACAAATAAACATTTTTTTATTGTAAAGGTGATGTACAGAGGGGTTGCAGTTACATATGTCAGGTAATGAGTACATTTCTTTTTGAGCAGTGTCACCTCCTCTCTCGTTTTTCTCCCAGTATTTCTCCCACCCCTACCTTCCAAAAGTTGTGTAGTTCATTTTCAACATAGTGTCTAGTGAGTATCACTGCTGAATTAGTTCACCCTTTCTCCCACAATTTCTGTCCTTCCCCTTACTTTCCTCAGATCAAATAAACTTACATACGAGACAAAAGGTTCAGAAATCAAAACGTGACAAAAGGGGAAAAAGCCCTACAAAAAGTAAAATGAAAAACCTAATTTCCATTTCTTGAAGTTCAATTCAATAAGCATCATTTTGTATGATCATATGCATATAGCTATTGAGCCCATGTGATCCTTTCCTAAAAACATCCCCCTTTGGTCTCACTGTGTGAAAGTTTAGAGTCCTATTTAATTTATCATGTCCAAGTGTAATTGTTTGTCTTTTACTATCTATTGTGTTTACTTGTAGGTTTATAGGCATATTCTAATTATTAAAATGAGGGAAACCATGTTTTTTCAGTTTGGCTTATTTTGCTTAATATAATTTCTTCTAAGTCTTTTGTTTCCTTATGAATGGGGTGATGTCATTCTTTCTGATGGAAGCATAGAATTATATTGTGTATATATACTACATTTTCTTGATCCATTCATATACTGAGGGGCATCTGGATTGGTTCCATATCTTAGCGATGGCAAAAAATGCTACAATGAACATGGTTGTGTGGGTAGCTTTAGAATGGCCTTGTTTGTGGTCATTTGGGTAAATGCCCAGAAGTGGGACTGCTGGATAATAGAGGAGCTCTATGTTTAGTCTTTTGAGCACCCTCCACACTGCTTTCCAGAGAGGTAGAACAAGTTTACATTCCCACAAACAGTCCAGTAGCATTCCCTTTTGGCCACATCCCACCAGCATCTGTTATTAGATTTTTTGATAATGGCCATTCTAACTGGGGTGAGGTGGAATCTCTTGATTTGCATTTCTTTTATGGCCAGAGATGTTGGGCATTTCTTCATGTGTCTATTGGCCACTTTTATTTTCTCTTCAGAGAAGTCTGTCTTTAAATCTTTAGCCCATTTATTATGGGATGGTTGTTTCTTTGAGGATTTGTTTTTGAGGGACCTAATTTTTTTTAAGCTCTAAGTATATTTTATATATGAAGCCCTTGTCTACTGTATAGCTAGTGAAGATTTTCTTCCAACCTGTGGGTTTTCTATTTGTATTACTAGCTATGCCCTCTGTCATGCAGATACTCTTCAGTTTAATGTAATCCCACTTATGCAGTTTTTGTTTGATCTGTTGTGTTTCTGGATTTTTATTTAGGAAGTTTCAACCTGTGCCAAGGAGCCCTAGAGTGTTTTCCCTATGCCTTTATAATATTTTCAGGGCATCTGGTCTTACATTGATGCCTTTGATCTATTTGAAATTGATTTTGATGTATAATGATATACATAAGGATCTAACTCCACTTTTCTGCATGTATGTAACCAATTCTGCCAGCACCATTTGTTGAAGAGGCTGTCTTTCTTTCATCCTGTGTTTTTGGCTCCTTTATCAAATATTAGGTCTGTGGGTTCATTGCTGGGTCTTCTATTCTATTCCATTAGTCCTCAGGCCTATATTTGTGCCAGTACAAATCTGTTTTTACTACTACGGCTTTGTAATAGAATTTGAAGTTTGGTGTTTATATTCCTTCAGCATTGTTCTTCCTGCTAAGGATTGCTTTCCCTATTTAGGGTCTTCTGTTGTCCCATATAATTTTTTGATTGCTTCTTCTATATCATTGAAAAATGTTGTTGGGATTTTGATGGGCATTGCATTGAATTTGTAGATACCCTTGGGCAGTATTGCCATTTTTACCATGTTAATCCTTCCAATCCAGGAGCATGGAAGTTTTTCCATTTCTTTACATCTGCTTTAATTTTCAGATTTTTAAAATTTTCAACGTAGAGACCCTTCACTCCATTTGTAATAGCCTCAAAAAAAAGATGTCATAGCTAGAATTTGGAACCAACCCAGATGTCCTTCAGTAGACAAGTAGATCAGGAAAATGTGGTACATATACACAATGGAATTTTATGCCTCTATCAGAAAGAATGACATTGCCCCATTCATGAGGAAATGGAAGGACTTGGGAAAAATTATACTGAGTGAAGTGAGCCAGATCCAAAGAATCATGGACTCTATGGTCTCCCTCATAGGGAATAATTATCCAAGGTTTAGGCAAGTCACAGCAGAGGATAACAAGAGCTATACTCTTATGAACACAAAAGATGATGCTAAGTGAAATGAACTCCATGCTATGGAAACGACTGTTATATCACTGTTGTAATTACTTTCAACATGCCATGTGAAACTGTAGCTTCTATTGCTGATGATCCTCTTGTATGCCCTTCCTGTGGTCGTACCTTCACTATCTCTGTATCTTATCTGAGTACATTGGAAACCGTGTATACAGGTATTAGAACTAGGAAACTGTAAGGGAATACCAAAATCAAGAGACACAGGGTAAAAAAGACAAAGGATTACAAAAGCAATACTTGCAAAACTGTTTAGTGTAAATCTACTGAACAACTCATGGGGGGAAAGAGAAAGGGGGAGGGGGGAGAGGGGAATGAAGGAGGAGGTAACAAACAGTACAAGAAATGTATCCAATGCCTAAAGTATGAAACTGTAACCGCTCTGTATATCAGTTTGACAATAAAAAAAAAATGTGAAGAAATGTACTCTTTACCTGACTGTACATTAACTTTATAACAATACAAAGAAGCTTAAAAACAACAACAACGCTGTTAGTTTGGAAGGTCTATGTGGAAAGGTCCAGCTTTTAAATGATAATTTAGAGCTGTAAAAAGCACCTCCCTGAGAAAACTCAGGGTATGCAAGTCATTGTCAAGGATGAAATTTTACCTCATGCTACGAACCCTGCCATGGAACTGAAGAAGACAACACAGCCGATTCAATGTTTTACACCTGTAGGGTTTAGGGGTGGAGGGCCGGGAATTGGAAGAGGAGAAGAGGGGGAGAATGGACAACAATTTCCACTGTGTTTTGGAAATTTTAGCACAGGTGAAAGAGAAAAGTGAATGAACCTTGGTATGCTGCCATTCTTTTCCCCAATGCTAAAATTATCCCAGTAACTCAACCCTTGCTTTGCATGAGCTTTAACACAAGCTGAAAACCTAAACCCATGGAGTATGTGCTGAAGTGGAAACTTGTGCAATTCTAACTCAAGCCGTGCAGCTGGGGTAGGCTCAGATTACTGATTCAGATGCTACCCGCCTCCCAGTTCCCAGCGGGCACTTCAAAGGTTTCTGTGGTTTCATTTGTTAGGGATGATGAATAATGTGCAGACATTTCCCCAGGATCAGGATCTTAGAACAGGATGGAAGAAAAGCTTTGGAATAAGTGTGTGTGAGTATGCATGCCTAGGGAAAGGAAGAGGATGGCGGACAGAGACAGGCAAAAAGCAAGTGGAGGAAGGAGGAAAATGGAGAGAGAAGATGTGTTTAATACATAATTAATTTAACAACAAAAACAAACCTAGGTTCTAGCTAGGCACCAGTGGCTCATGCCTGTAATCCTAACTACTTAGGAAGCTGAGATTTGAGAAGCATGGTTCAGAGGAGATCGGGCGCGTTCAGGGTGGTATGGCCGTAGGCAGAAGCATGGTTCAAAGTCAGCCCAGGCAGGAAGTCTGAGGCAATGTTGTGGGAGGAAAACCTACAGCATGATTCAACTGACAATTTAATACATGTGGGACTGGGGATCTGGCTCAGCAGAAGAGCACCCGCCTGGCGAGCACGAAGTCCCAGGTTCGGTCCCCGGCTCTGGGAAAAAAAAAAAAAAAAAAAACACAAAACTACAAAAGACCCCAAAATAAACAAAAAACAAAAAAACAAGGCAACAATTTAATACATGCAAAACTGAACAATTTATTGTCTCTGAATATGATCTGGAGTGCCCTTCAGAGTGTATAAAAGCTTAGTTTGGAGGTAGTAACTTCTACAGTGTGGGGCTTAGCAGGAGTAAGTTAGGTCACTAGTGTGTTCTTATTTTGTGTTCCAATACAACTTCATTTATGCACACTGAAAGCTGAACTGCATGTAATTACAATTTTTTGTTATAATAAAGATGATGTACACAGGGATTACAGTTACACATGTTAGATAAACACTGGTGTGTTCTTGAAGAGGATACTGGGACCCTGGTCTCTCCTCTCTTTGCTTTCTGGCCAATATGAGAGCGAACAAGTTTCTTCTGTGCCCCACTCCTACCTTGATGTGATGCTTTGCAACTGGCCTGCCAACCATGGACTAAAACCTCTGTATTGGAGCCCAAACCAACCTTTTCTCCTTTTAGGCTGTTTATATCAAGTCCTTTCCTAAACTGATAGGAAATTGACTTGTCCAACATGAGAGAATTGTCCAACATGAGGTAAAATTACAAACAAATCCAGGGAAACATATAATTCAAAAGTTCAGGTTCATTGTTACCATTGGGTGGGGGGAGGAGCTGAGCACCAGGAAACTTAAAAGGCAGCAAAGCTGGGTGTATGCCATCACAATCCTTACATTTGACATATCTTGCTTGTACTTTACATCTACTGATGTTTATCAAACACAGTTTAGAGCATAGGTCCACTGCACTGAGTGCTATGATTCTGTGACCAGGACATTAGAGAGTGCTCTGAGCACACAGTGGAAGAATCACTAATCCAGCTGGGAGGGCTCAGAAGAAAGTCTCTGGAAAAAGTCACACGCCCATTACTTGGACTTTACAGGCCAACTCCACCTTGAGAAAAGACCACAGAATGTTCCAGCAAAGGTCCAGTGATGAAACAGATGACAATAGGTTTTTGAGGGACTGAAAGCAGATAAAAGAAAGGGGTAGAGTGAGTTGGGACAGGTAGAGAGTGAGGCAAAGGGCTTCAAAGGGCTTGCTGGGGCCATGCTGCTATGCTTGACAAGCCACAGTCACAAGACTATGCCACAAGCCACAGAACCTCTGAAAGATCTAAGCAGCAGAGCAAAGTGACTTGGTCAGACCTAACTTGAAATGGTTCTGGTGGTAGCACAAGCAGATCACTGTGCTACCTGCAATTGCCCACAGGCGCTGCTGCTTTAGAGCAATCCAGCTGCCACAAGTGGGTAGCAGTGTCTGTACAGAACCGTTTGACACACACAGGGGCTAGGCTGCAACAATATACAGCACTTCTTACCATGGCACATGCCCAGACTAGAACGTACTACTTGTGTGTGAGGATAGCTTATTGCAAAGACCTTCCGTGGCAAATCTTTCCAAGCAGATAATCACTTCTCTAAAATAAAGAACCCCCTATTTCATGTCAACTGCGCAACATTAGATTTCCCTCCATCAAATTCATTTTCAGGAAGCAATTTTGCCTAAAATGCCTCTTAAGCAGGGTGCAGTGGTTCATACCTGGACTCCGTGTTAGGAGATGAGTCAGGGCCAGCTTAGGCAACATTGTGAGACCACATCTCAAAATAACAAAGAAAAAATAAGGGCTAGAGATATAACTCAGTGCCTGTCTAGTGTGTACAAAAGACCTGGGCTTCATTTGCAGAATCACAAAAATAATGAAATAAAAACCAATGATATAAAATGCTTTTTAATTTTTTGAAAATATAGATATATGAAAAATATGAGCATTACAAATGCTTTACAAATATTCTTCAGTCACAACAGTGGGAAAATCACTTATAAATACATTTTCCTGGTAGCAAGAGGACATGGAGATATGAAATACTATGAATAAAAGAAAACACTGAGCCAGGCTTCTTGCTGGTTCAAACCCTAATTTCCAAACAATTGCCACATATTTTATTCCTTTTGACTCTTGTTACTTCTTTGTTTAAAATGGCAATAAAATGTATTAATGCTATAGTATGTTAAACCAGAAACTCAATGTCTCCAAAGAATATGATGACTTCAGAAGTTCCCCAAACCACCAGCTATAACATGTCTACTTCCAAGTATATATCCAAAAGAAGTGAATGCAGGAATTCAAAGGGATTTTTGTTAAAAAGACATTCATATCAGCTCTATTCACAGTAGCTAAAATGTGGAAACAACATGAATCTAAGACAGGCAAAACTTGGTATTTCTACTCAGTGAAATAGGACTCAGCCAGGAAAAGGAAAGCAATTGGGTGCAGTCTACAGTGTGGTAAACTGAGGACATTATGTGGAGGCCTATTCATGGAAGGATGAATACTGCAGGATTCCACTTACATGTTCTGGCTAGAGCAGCCTCATTCATAGCACACAGCAAGGGGAAGCCAGAGGTTGAGGGAAGGCTTGGGGGACTTAGTGATTTCAGTGTCTGGGGTTTCGTTTTTGCAATATGAAGAGGTCTGGAGCTGGGTTGTAGGGGTAGTGGCACAATGTATGAATGTACTTAGTGCAACTGAAGTGAATGTTTAAAAGTGTTCACAGTGGTTAAATTTATAATTATGTGTGTTTTCCATATTATATGAAAAGTTCCAGAATGTGGATATCTTCACAGCACACATGTCTTAATTGATACAAGCTAGTCCTTTTCCCACTTCTGGCCTCTTTGTGGTAGTTCCCTTAAAATTTTGTGGCTCAGATCAAGAACGAAGGCCTCTGAGGTCACAGCCTCTCTGTGACAGTCATGCCTGACCAGAGGTCAGGATATCCCAACTCACCAAATTGGGAAACCAATGCATAGCCCAGGGGCTGGCTGGTGGGGAAAACAAAGGCTCAATGTCCTCCACACAAGCAGGATTGCAGGGCACTGTGTAGCAGGACAGATACACGCACTCACACTGGAATGCTGGAGGGAAATGCAGTCACCTTATTGTTCTCAACTCATCTCACACACAGAATGTCCAGTGAGTGCTGCATTCGGGTGCCAAGGCAGTGGGACAGCTCTAGCTCTGAGTACACAGAAGACACTTCTGGGAAAATGCATCTTGCTCCCTTCAATTCATTCACTGCTGAAATTCCCTATTAAATGCTGGTCCTCACTGCTCCTGAAGACAAGGCCTCAAAAACTAACCTAATCCTCTGCATGTTCTCCAAGGTATTCACTCCGCTGCAGATGTAGGAGTGAAATGACTCACTTGACAACAGCTAGGAGCTCTGTTGGCTGAGACCATGAGGGTTCAGAAACTGAAGAGAGGAAAGGGAGAGACAGAACAGGTGTCCTGGTGGTACATGTAGTTCAAGCAGGCACTGCCAGGAGACAGGGTTGAAAGAAAAGCTCACTGCTTCACATGTTTCATACACAAAGCCAACAGCCATGAATTGTGCACATGGGTACCAGAAACTCATTTCTTCTCTGCTGACTCAAGAGGTGGAGAGTGGGGGAGGGCTTCACAAAAAGCATCCACAGAGAGTCTCTTGGCTCTTCTAAGGCAGCCTTGTCTCCCCTGCTGCAGGAGGCTGGCACTGCCTGGTCACAGGCATGCATGGGCTGGGGGCTCAGAGGCCACTTGTTCCTCAATAGCAATGCCAGGCATTATAGGGAAAGCTGAGTACTGTGAGTGCTCTTTGAGAACCAACCCTTTTATTTTACAGATAGTAAAAGCTACTTTCTCCAGGACTGCTGGTGACCTGTCCTAGGGCCACTCAGCCTGCTGGGGAGAAGGCGGAGGGAAGGAGAAAGCAGAGGGACCAGATCTTCTTCTGACCCCTTCTCCCATCCATGGCAGCATGAGAACGCAGGGAAGTGTACACATATTCTGACTTATCTCAACCCAGGCCCCTTATGCTATATTGTTCATTACACAAAGAAAAAGGAAATGCTTCCACACAAGCTGGGGATCCCAAGGATGTGGAGTCCTGACCTTTCCCTGATTCACCATTTAAACCACCATGCTAGATTCTAAAAACATCATGACACAGCTCTTCTCTAACATTACCCAGAGTTTAAAATTCAGTTCTCATAAAATGCTCATCAACTTAAAGTGTATGGGTTTGAGAGTGGCACAACTGAGAGGAGGCAGAGAAGTAAGCAGTTTGCAACTGGAAGCCCTCGTTCACTACCCTTCATTTCCTGGTGGTCCTTTCAGTGTGAAAAAATGGTAAATGAAGAGACTGAAGCCTAGAGGATAGAGTGAGGAAAGAGAACTCCGCAGTGACCAAACATACTATCAGGACTCCCAACCTGATGTGATTAAGGCAGAGTTCCTCCCCCAAATCTCTACCAGATCCTCATGGAGGAACATTCCACAAAATAACAATCCTTCATACTCTTGTCATTGGTGAGGTCACAAAGACTGAGTGAATAGCTATCACAGACCCTGGAGGACAAAGGACAACCAAATGCACCAGGGGAAAAGGAAACAGGAAAGGGACAGGAGAGGCAACATTATGGTTGGTTAGTTGTGCTGTAGCAGGAACAGTTTCCTGGCTTTGATAAACCTGCCATGCTGATGAAGGAAGCTCCTGCAGGGGATGCCAAGTGAAGGAAAGGTATACAGAAATTCTCTGTATCACCTTGTCTACTTTTCTATAAGTTGAAACACATCCCAAGTCAAAATACTTTAAAGGTGCAATTTAAAAATTAAAAAGATGTGCCCTGTCTTGAAAGAGCAAAAGAAACCTAGAAGTTGAAGCATCCCCTGACCAAATTCTCTCAGCATACTGATAGGCAGTTGTGTGGGAAACCCACAGGTAGAGTCTTGGTGACACATTAGGGACTATGCCATAGCATTCTTATTAGGAATTCCAGTTTCCTGAAATAGGAGCTGTCTTTCAACAAGGGTTCTCTAGAACCATACAATTCTCCTGACTATCACCTTACATCAAACCAATTAGCTTTCCAGCCTTGACTTCATATCATTTTGTACATGGTCTAGAAATAGGGAAGTGCTAAGCTCTTCCCCAGAAACACAGATAGGGTTTCTCTAGCACACAGAATCTGTACTGGGGGACTGGGGAAAGAGTAGATTGGAGGAGAGCTCAGACATCCTAGAATCTCACACACACACACACACACACACACACACACACACACACACACACACACGAGTAAGAGATATAGTATCTAAAACATCACAGTGAAAAGTATTCACACCACACCCATAAGGTTGGGATGGCTACCATCAAACAGAAACAAGTGGTTATGGGGATACGGAGAAATCAAAACCCCTGTGCTTGACTGGTGAGACTATAAAAGGACTAATCACTGCTGTACACTTCAGTCAGTAATCCTAGTTACACAGGAGGCTGAAATCTGAGGATCATAGTTTGAAGCCAGCCTAGGCAGAAAAGTCCACGAGACATTTATCTGCAAACTACCAGCACAAAGCTGAAAGCACACCATCGGCCTTGGGCAGAAAAACCAAGCAGGAGCACAAGGCCCCAAGCTCAAGCCCCAATTCTGGCACACACACAAAACCAAAACAAAGCAAATCATCAAGACCTTGGTTACAAGCAGAGCACTAGAGTAGGAGAATATAATGAAACAATCAGGCTAGTGAGTAGTCAGGATGGACTCTCTAAATAGCGAAGTGGGGCAAAGCACAGAACTCAGGGCCTGGCCTGAACTGCCTCCCCCTCTCCTTAGTCCTGGGGCTTGAGTTTAGGGCCTGAGCACTGTCCCTGGCTTCTTTTTGTTCAAGGCTAGCACTCTACCTCTTGAGCCACAGTGACACTTTTGGCTTTTTCTGTTTATATGGTGCTGAGGAATCGAACCCAGGGCTTTGTGCATGTTAGGCAAGCACTCTACTACTAAGCCACACTCCCAGTCCTGCACATCTTTCCTGCCTTACCAAAGGGCCAGTTCTATGAAAGTATAGTAAGAAAGGGTGTTGACATTTGTATTTCCAATTGTGACCAGAGCTTGAAACCCATCAGCCAACATAACTCCACTCCTGCTCATGGAGAATGACTTGCTGGGAGCAGTTTCAAGTGGTTGTTTTGTTACCTTTTTCATAGCTTTGTAAAGCTAATGTCTGCAAGTCAAAGAACAGGGAAATATGTAAGTGTTATCATGGCTTTGTTTTTTGAAAAAGGACCTGATTTTGCATGACACAAACAGGTTTCTCCTAGCACAATTTAATTGGGCCAGATGTCACAATCTGTCCATTGGTTCCTGTGTAATAGCAACCAGCTGTGAGTCACAGTTGGGGCAAAGGAACAAAGCTCTCTCTGCAACCTCTGCATTCCATGACACCCAGAAGGAAAAGATACCAAAGAAGACAAGGAACGATTGCCCAGGAGTTCTACATGTACTCAGCCACCTCAAGCAAGTGCTCTCAAATAGACAGAAGCCACTACGTTCAATTTGAAAAGATTTCCTGCTCCCTAAGAATGCAGACATCAAGTTATATTGTGTCTTTCTTTTGGTCCCCCTCCCCCACATCTGCAGGTCTAGTCAAGTTCTAGTGCAAAAATAGCACATGCTGGCTGAGACTCCTGTTTCCATCTACATGACCTTAGCCAAGTGCTAAGACCTCCCAGGTGCTCCTAGAAGCCAGGAGTTCTGGGTGCACTTAGTACTCACTTTAGATCAGGTAGGAATGACCCAATGCAGAAGTTGCCACTGAGCTCAATTTTATCCTCCATCTGTTTCTTATACCCAAAACCAAAGACATTCTGCATTCTTGAGCCTGGCATGTGTAAACTCACCGTAAGTAAGGATATAAAATGTGTTAGGCATATTTTTATTTTCTAAACATTTAAATTTCAGCTTTTACAGGCTTGAATAACATACTGTCTATCTGCCAAACCACTGGCTTGCCCAAAAGCCAACAATGCCCAAGGCGATGGCCTATGAGCCTACCCTGCAGAGGGAGGGAAGCAGGATTTTGAATATAGTATTGGTCCTATTCACTCAAGGGAACTGGTGAACTGAATGGAAGTCATATAGACAACCCAAGTTCTAACTTTACACTGATTAAAGTTTCTCAAATGTACCCCCTCCCCAAAAAAACTAATGAGATACCCCTATCTTTTAGTGTTGTATTATTTATGCAAAAGAAATTCTAGGGTTGGAGGGTAGAGCACAGTGGTAGAGTCCTTTTCCAGCATGCAAAAAGCCTAGAATCTAGCCCCAACATGGCCAAAAAAAGTTTATTAATTCTTGTTTGAGCATCTCCTGTGAATGGACACTGGTGAGTGTGAGGTACCATCCAACCCCAGATGTGTCCCTCCTCTCAGGGAGATGCAATGAAAATGGGGAATCTACCAACAGCGGTGAAGAAGGAAGAGAGGATGCCAGTATTATCTCATCTTTGGCCCTCCCCT
Source organism: Perognathus longimembris pacificus (assembly GCF_023159225.1). Taxonomy (NCBI): domain Eukaryota; kingdom Metazoa; phylum Chordata; class Mammalia; order Rodentia; family Heteromyidae; genus Perognathus; species Perognathus longimembris. The sequence goes on along the minus strand of NC_063166.1, from coordinate 35,646,451 downwards.
GAGCTCTGCTCATTAAAATGTGATCTGCTCATAAATATTCTCACCAAGTCATTAAGACTTACTCTGACTAATACCAGTTTATTAATCAACAGTATATATGGCCATGCAATCAGTCTGGAACCTAACCACCTGTTCTGGCAGGTAGCCCAAACCTATCTGAGTCATGAGGTCTGTGTGAGAAATCTCAGTATATTGCCTCAACTGCTCAAATGTATCTATATGACACCAGTTGTGTCCTCATTACTGACACAACTTCATAATATAATAATATGGAAGGTAAGTCCCCTTCCAGCTCTCACAGTTTCTAATCACACAGGTATATCTATGTTGTAATCCAGGTGCACAGATTTTTTTTTAGCTTTTATTGTCAAGGAGGGGTTACAGTTACATGCATAGTGAGTACATTTCTTGTCAAACTTTCTACCTACTCTCTCACTTTCCTCCCACTTTCCCTCCTCCCCAACGTCTCCTAGTCCCCCGAGTTGTACAGTTGGTTTACTATATATTGTCTTGTAAGTATTGCTGTTGTATTGATTTAACTTTTACCCTTTGTATCACCATTTTGATGTTCCCCTTCCCTTCCCTGATTCAGACACCCAGGATACCAAAATCAAATACAGTGACAACAGAGGGAAGATAAAAGAAAAAAGAAATTTCATATAGTATATTCAAAACGACAACAACAATGATAAACTGCTTTTTTCCATAACTTGGAGTTCATTTCACTTAGTATCATTTTATGTGATCATATGTACATAGCTATTGAGCTATTATTATCATCTTGTATGACTATCCTAGACATATACTAGTTATTCCCAGTGAAGGAAACCATAGAGTCTGTTTCTTTGGGTCTAGCTCCCTTCAGGTAGTACAATTTTTTCTGTCTTTCCATTTCCTCACAATTGGGGCAATGCCTTTCTTTCTGATGGAAGCATAGAACTCCCATTCATCTACTGAGGGGCATCTGGGTTGGTTCCATGTTTTAGCTATAGTAAATAGTGCTGCAATGAACATGGTTGTGCTGGTAGCTTTAGTATGGCCTTGTTTGTGATCCTTTGGGTAAATGCCCCAAAGTAGGGCCAGGTGCATAGATTTTTGTCACATTCCATGAAGTCATTTATTTACTCATCAAGCTTTTATACATATCCATTCCATGCCAGGTTACAACCAGGATATATGGTGGAGAACAAGAATGCTTAACAGTCCCCTGACTTCCTGCACTATCTACAGTGGGTGATGGTACACAAGATGATACAAATATTCCAAGAAGCAAAAGTGGGGTAGTCATTGAATTTGTAGATAGCTTTTCACTGGACTTTTAATAAAGACTCTGGATTTGATCTCTCAAAAAAAGATAGGGTAGTTCTAAAGAAATTATTTGGATACTGATAAGGTAGGTAGCCTGAGAAAGTTCCAAGGTGTCATGGGAGCAGAACACTGTCAAGGTGTGGCCAGGTGTGCAGAGGACTGGGGTGATGCCTTCAGTAAAAGGAGAAGTGGGAATAAATAACTTCAAGAAAAAGAGGGAACCAAACAGTACATTTGGCTCCAATACATTGTGAGTCAGTGGGGCCTGACCCTGCAGGACCTCACAGCAATGAGCTTGAAATGTACAGCCAGAGATGCTGGAGGCTGCAGAAGACCACTTAGGCAGTCCCTAAGACCCTGACAACATAGGCTCATGACTATGTAAGGTAAGGCAACATTCCTGGGCCACCCTTGTCCACTGGATATGGGCAGGTTATTGAAGTTCTGGCCAACGTAAGACTTCTGAGCAAGAGCCTCAGCAGGAAAGAGAGCTCCCTTGCCCTCCCTTTTCTACTCCTCTGCTCTCTAGAAAACATTCACAACAGCCAGGACAGCACCCCAGAAGGGACCTAAACCCCCAAGTCAGTGACTGTCCTGAGAGTCTGAGTGGGCTACACTCGTGGTAACAAACTCCATTTCATTTTCTCTGCTGTGATGTACAGTGTGTACCAATGAAACTACTGCTCATTTACACAAGGGGCTGAAGGAGGGGAGTCACAGGTTGGGCCTGATTCTTGTTATACAAACATCACCCTGGTTGTCAGTGGAGAACTGTCTGTAGAGATGCGAGTGGGAGTCAAGGCCTTTAGGTAGGAAATCCTGGTGGTTATTTATCCAAGTGGAAATGGAAAGGCTTTGCCTCAGGGTAGCAGAGGAAGTGGAGGGAAACAGAAGCACCCAATCTAGAAGAACTGCTGAGAGGACTCACTGAAGGAGGCTTGAGATACTGCATGGAGGGTGGTTCTGTCTACCAGGATCAAGAGGGACATCTCTGAGGCAGTGGGAGGAGGTAGGTTCTATTTTGGCTGCACTCAGTTTGAGTTTCCCGTCAGATACCCAAGTGGAGCGCTTGGATGGATAAGCCTGGAACTAAGGGGAGGCCTGAGTTGATGATGTATACTTAGGAGTCTTTGGGGTGACTTATAGCTATGACTTTAGTGACACTGATAAGAAGAAAGTCCAGATGTAGAACTGTGGCATGTAAGAGTTAGGATTCTCAAGAAAAGCACAGGGAGGAATAAGCCAAAAGGAAGGGGTGTCATGAAAGGAAGGAAAGGAAGTAGTCAAACGGGGGCAAGTGTGGTTGCGGAAAAGTAGAGTTAGGAAGAATACACACGACTGATACCTTTGGCAGCATGGGGGATGTGGGTAATCTCCGTGGGGCACTGCCTGAAGTAGGGGGACAAGAAGCCTGAGTGGACTGAGGAGAGAGTGGAAAGGAGGCCTGGATGCAAGGTTGGAGCTCAGGCTTTGGGAGACTTCTGCTATGAGAAGGCAGAAATGGGAGCATCATCGCAAAATACTACTTGTGCCTATTTCAGTCTTGTCAACATGGAGCCCACCCTGAATGTGGACTTTAACTCAAGTAGCATGAATGAAAATGACACATATAGCCCCTCAGTCAGTCTGCCCACATCCACACTTTGCCCTCAGTATGCCCTGTGTACACAGGAGCAGGAGGATGGGACAGCTCAGGAAGAATCCCCACCCCACCTCCCATTCCCCACAGTTTTCCTAGACAGCTCTGGCCTCACCAATCCACTCAGCTCGTCTTTCAAAATCATGGGTAATGTTGGCTTTGCTCTGCCTCCTAGGACTATGCCAAGAGATAAGGGGTGAGAAACAGCAGCTTGTGCTTTTCCATTTGGTTTACACCCATCAAATTCATGTTGTAATCTGATTCCCAAATTGCAGAACTGGGATGTGAGGACTTGAAGAGGCAATGAGGTCATGGAGGCCCCAACCTCACAGATGGAGTCTTGAAGGAGTTCCCACTCCTGTGGGATTGCATTAGTTATCACTAGAGTAGTTGTTATAAAGCAAGCTTCATACTTCCCCTGTAGACTCTGGCAGACATGTGCTTGCTGTCTGCCCTCTTCTGCATTTTGCCATGGAGCCCTCACCAGAGGTGGAGCAGATACTAAGGTTATAGCTTTAGATGTCCAGAACTATGATCAACCTCATCCCTTTACAGATTACCCAGTCTCAGGCACTTTGCTACAGCAACTAAAAATAGACTAATAGTTTTACTTTTGTTCTAAAAACTTAAGGCATGTATGAACCATTCTTGTCATTCCATTGCTCAAATCCTTCAGGTGTATTTAAAAATGGTTTGCGAGGGAGAAAATGAGGGAAGGGGTAACACTGCTTGAAAAGAAACATACTTATTACCTTACTTATGGACTATAGCCAGTCTGTAACATATCACCTTTACAATAAATTTTTTTCAAAAATGGTTTGTGATGCTGGGTGCTAGTGGCTCACGCCTGTAATCCTAGCTACTCAGGGGGCTGAGTTCAAAGTTAGCCGGGGAAAGAAAGTCTGTGAGATTCTTATCCAATTAATCACAGAAAAAGCTGAAAGTGGTGCTATGGTTCAAATGAGAGAGTGCTAGCCTTGAGCAAAAGAGCTAAGGGACCGCTCCTAGGCCCAGAGCTCAAGTCTGGAAAAAAAGCACTGGAAAAAAAAGTTTTGTGATAATTCCACACACTTGAAGAGATCAGAGGTTCATACAACTTTTCAGAAAATATCTGCAGTTCTGTGATTGTTCTTCCATTTAACCCCTTGAGATGGGGGATGGGAATGAGCGTTTTAGTCACTAGGAGGCAGTCTAGTCTCTCCTGTACTCTTCTCCCCTCCTAGACTCCATGCAGATTCCAAAGCAGCCACAATGGAATGGAAAAGCCAACTGCGCAAACATTCACTTCCACTGTCACGAGGTGTAAAGAAAAATGGAGAGCTTGGAAAAATAGCAGAAGAGCAATTACCTCCTGAAGAGAACATGAAATAAGACCCGGCAGTGACCCCCTAAAGGAAATGGAAAATAAGCTCCAACCATGAGCAGGTCAGAGAACACCACTGAGTTTTGGGGTAATGATTACAAAGAAGAAGGACGTGAACACTGCAGTGTCCCAGGACCATAACACGGACTTGCGAGGGGCGCACTGTGTAATTTCATGAAACCCTTTCTAAGAACAAAATTTGGGTAGGAGAGTAACTTCCCAACAACTCTAAGCTCACACAAAAATTCTCGACATAATTCCTACATATGGTTGTTAGGCACAATATGAAACCTTTCAGGACACATACAATTTCTTCATGTGAAATACAGGTTTTGATGATTCGTTCTCTCTTTGTTTCTGCTCAAGAGGAAGTGATTGGATTGATATTTTCAAGGTGCATAGACCATCACCATTCTAGACTATCACCATTCCCAGGCAGCCCATTGAGATAAGAAGAGCATGACCCCAAGAGTTATCACTACTGACATAGAACAGTACATTCTTTTCTTCCTCAAGGAGTTAGCAATGGCTCTCTACCCCATAATGACCCAACATGTATCTACATTCCTATTCCAAGGACCCCTATTAGGTCCCATCTGGGTACAGCCCTCCATGATAATGTCACTGGTGGGTAGCATGACCAGAAAGCCACAGTGGCAGCCAGACTGTGAAAGAGAGACTAGAAAACAGAACAAGGCCAGAACAAGCCAGCAACCCCTGATAAAAACTGGGAGCCAAAGGGAGCAGAATGAGGTTGCAGAGTAGGTCACCGAGAGGGGCTGGACTCCTGGACCCTGGGCAATGTGTGGGGTGTGGGGAGGACTGTGACCATCTTTGAGTATTTTTATTTTCCTTTGTTTTGTTTAGTTTTGAGAGAGGGTTCTTGCTGTACAGCTCACACTGGTGTCCAATTCCTGATCCTTTTTCAGCCTACTGAGTGCTAGGGTTACAGGTGTATACTACCATGCCCACCTCTATAGCTGTGTTCTTAATCATCTTGTAAGAGTTCTTGCCATGCATCATAGCTCAAAAACTGAAGCTACTTGAGAGATAGAGATGAGGGAATCACAGCTTGAGGCCAGCCTGTACAAAAACCAAAAACAACAAACCCCCAAAACTCATGAGACTTCCTCCATCTCAACCAATAGCTGAGCATGGTGGCATATGTCTTCCGTGGGGGAGGAACAGTGGCTGGGTACACACATGCACCTGCCATCCAAGTAGCAAGGCAAGCAAGAGAAGAGGATTGTAGTCTAGGCTGGAGGGGGCAGAAAGCAGGATCACATCTCAAAAAAATAAATAAATAAAACCAAAAACCCAACAGTATGAAAAGGGCTGATATAAGTCACATGGGATAGCACCTAACTAGGAAGCACAAGGCCTTGAGTTCAACATCCTAAGACTGACAAAATAAAAGGTGAGAGAGGGAGAGAGAGAGAAAGAGAGAGAGAGAGTTCTTAAAAAGTTCTTTTCTCTCACATTAGAGAAGATCTTCATCAATATTAACAGAGGCAAGCATGTTCAATACTATCTGCATAAGCCACACATAACCCAATGTGGAAATAAGATTTCAGAGATGATGTAAGAAGTTGGAGGCTAGCCTGGGCTATAGAGAGGTAATGCCTCAAAAACAAAACCAAACAAACAAAAAGATTTCAAAAGACACCCACAAGTGCATCTGGATTTATTCTTACCACACGAAGCAGCACAGTAAAGGTTCAGTAGGGGTGTGGAGAATCTCAGGAGAATGGATGCAGACATGTTCATCATGGCATGAGGAATGCCACCAAGCTCAGAAGTCAGGCCAAGGACCATGAGACTGCAACATCCATCCTCATAAAGGCCAATCTCACTAGCAGACAGAGTAACAGGAAGCAGGCAATAATAAATGCCCCCAGTCTCTAATACAGTATAAGTAGGTTAAATGCCTATTTAATTAATACTTCAATAGTACCACAAATACCACTTTATCTCTGGGAGATGAAGCCAGGTTAGCAAAGCCATTAGGTGATATCTGCAAATGCTGGAAAAATATATAAAGTTGGAGAATTCTTGTTTTGTTTTGTTTTTTGCCAGTCCTAGGGCTTGGATTCAGGGCCTGAGCACTGTCCCTGGCTTCTTTTTGCTCAAGGCTAGCACTCTGCCACTTGAGCCACAGCGCCACTTCTGGACATTTTCTATATATGGGGTGCTTGGGAATCGAACCCAGGGCTTCATATATACGAGGCAAGCAGTCTTGCCACTAGGCCATATTCCCAGCCCCAAGTTGGAGAATTCTGTACTGGCAGAAATATTAATAATTGTTTAGGCAGCCAAAAGCCACTATGTCCACAGCATTTATTCAAGTCAAAGGCCCAAAACAGATGAACTAAGAAATCGAATGTGAAACTGGGTTATTCTGCTACTCGACCCAATGAGGGAGAATGAGGGGCCCTGTGTCAAGGAGCACACTACCTCTTCCATCAAAGTCCTGTGTTTAAATTGCATTGGCTTTGAAATTGTATATTGCTAATATTGTGGTTTTGTAGTTCTTTAGAAGTGGTAAGAAATAGCACAGATTCCTTATGAGATGTTTGTCCCCATCTCAACAATATGATTGGATGGAGAATGGAAATAAGGCCTGGATGCAAGTTTGGAGTGCAGGCTTTGGGAGAGTTTTTCTGTGGGAAAGCAAGAGATGTGAGCACCATCCAAAATGCTATTAGTGCCTATTCCAGTCCTGTCAGCAAGAGAGTCCAGTCTGCATGAGGACTTCAACTCCAATTAAGCAACATGTACTAAACTGACAAATGCAGAGCCTCAGTTAAATAACTGCTATTTTAAGACAAAAAGAGAACTGTGAGTAACAGCACAGCTACTACAGACATAGGCACTGGGGCCAAAGCTTTGGACTGTGGCTCCTCTACTTCTCTGAATGTGACTATGGGCAATTTATCTTCTATAAATCTCAGGGTTTCCATCTGTGAAATGGTGACAATAGTAACACTCCTATCATAGGTAGACTAATTATTTATAGCACTCATCAGTGCCAAGGTACAGGGTACCAATTAGAAAAACGTTAGCTTTTGCTTAATGGCATTACCAGCAGATTAAACAAGGGTCAGGGATTAAAGGTCTCAACTTTTTTAATCTGTAAGATAATGCTATTAGTAGTTCGTATTGTGTATGGTTAGTATAAAATTTAAATATAGCTGGATATAATATGCATATAACACCATACTTTTTGAGATTAGGAAATGCTCAGAGAGTAGTTTTATGGTTTCCAAACCATAATCATCATATTATCAGGTCCTCGTTTTTGCTCCTAAATATCAATATCCAACTGTTCAGCACCATGCTGGCCATAAGCACACTGTCCACATGTTGGAGGACAGAAAAGGGGAGGTGTCAATCCAGTATGCATTTCAGATACTACATACTTGACTCTTACACATCAGATCTGTCAATAACCTTTCTAAAAAGAGAAATAGGAGTGATATAAGGAGATGCCAGAAAACCAACGTGCCTATAGCACCCAAACCAGCTAAACAGTAAGTCAGTGTACAGTGCTGAAGGGCAGAGGGTCTCCCCACAAGTATTCCCTGCAGTACGGAGTCACAGGCCTCACTCAACACTTCGAAGCCATTCCACTTAGCAAAGAGGACAAAGTACATCATCCTTACCCTCCACTGCATGGGGAGGGGTCCTTCTTCACCCTCTCAACCCCCATAGTTTAAGAGCCACTTTACATACTTAGACAGTAAATGGGTTTAACAAACTCAATTTATTTCAGAGAAGATATAGTCAGAAACTCCAAGTCACATTGGTGCTTTAGTAAATTTGTCCCTCTATTACGTAAAACTCAGATGAATGGGGAACTGGGCTAGAACTAAATGGCCCTTAATTCCTCCCCTACTCCTGTCTGGACAACCTGTCTTTGGTTTGGAGGGAGTTCTGAGCCTTTTCCCAGAATTGACACAAAGTGAATATCAAACAAGCCATGCTTCCCAAAGGCACAGATTAGAAGAGACAGTAGCACTGTTTGGCTTTCAAACAAGAGCAGCACAACCAGCTTTAGCTGAACACAAAGTGCCCTTTTCTACAGAACCATCAAAGGCCCTGAAGAAGAAGACATAAAGGGAAAGCAGCTTTCAATCAGAGTTGTAATTTTCCTGGACTGTGTTCGATGAAGGAATTCAAAGAGTTTCTGAATTACCTTGCTCACATGATCACCTCAGCCAGAGAGCTTCCCTGCTCACTTAGGCCCCTTGGGGCACAGTCCTGTATCCTGGGCCTCTGTACTTTTTCACCCAGTCCTTTGTGTTGTCTCATACCCCTGGGTCTCTGTGCTGTCCTGCTCACCTGAACTTCTGTGATGTTTCCATATATCATAGCTTCTGCCCTGTCCTGCCCATCTCGGTCTACATATGAATGGCTTGCTGATCTAGGCCTTTGTGTTTTCCTACTCACCAGGGCCCATGAGCTGCCCTACTGTGTTATGTAGGAATGAGTTACAGCTGCAACTCTTCCTTTCTCAGTCTTTGAAGTTGGTTTCTTTGGGGGCTGGGCTTTAACACTGTACAGAGCAAGTAGAGAATCAGTAGGACCCTGGCTTCCTAAGATTGGGCCAGTGGGAACTAGGAAGGAGAGATGGATGGGTCCTTACAAGACTCACCTCCCCCAGCCTCTGTGCATGTGGCTCCTATAGTTCATGACACTGGACAGGGCCCATTCATGCCAAGGGAACACTTCTGCAGAGGAGGCAGCAACTGACATGTGCACTCAAAATCTGGACTGCCTATCATTCCACCCAGATGTTTCCTATGTCCAGCATGTTCTCAGATCAGTTCTGTCCCAGAAGAGTCATTCGAGGTCAATCTGTGTTTGTACCCACACTATCACTGTATCTCATCTGAGTACCCTGGATAGTGTATATACTGGCATTACAACTAGGGAAGTGAAAGGAAATATCAAAATAGAGAGACAAAGGATAAAAAAGACAAATGACTCCAAAAGCAATACTTGCAAAACCATTTGGTGTAAACCAACTGGACAACTCATGGGGGGGAGAGGGGAAAGGGGAGGGGGCAGGGGGAACGATGGAGGCGGTAACAAACAGTACAAGAAATGTACCATAGTCTACCATATGAAACTGTAACTGCTCTGTACATCACTTTGACAATAAGTAAGTAATAAAAAAAAAAGTCATTTGAAAACACAAAGTAAGGGAACTTCATACTATTCGAATGAACTGCCCTCTTCCAGCAGCTGTTCACTCTTGGTTAGAAGCACCATACCGCAAACAGAATCTACCATCAACCGCTCAAGAAGGCCCAAAAAGGACACTGCCAGAAAGCAGTAAATAGAGCTGCCTTGGGGAGAGGGTGCAAGTCTCCTAAATTAATTAAAATAATAGTTTGATTCCTACTTCAGAAAAAAATAAAGAAATACAATAACTACACAGAGAAAACTCATTAATGAATGATGCTTTTATAACTGACAGATCCACAATACAGTGACCCCTCACCTATTGTGGGAATCACATTCAAGACCCCTGCAATAGGTGACAGTCCACAAAGTAGCAGCATTCTTGCTATATCGTAGTTCACCCGCTACTATGTCGTGGATTGTCACCTATCACAGGGGTCTCTGGAATGTAACTCCCACAATAGGTGAGGGACTGCTATTTGTTTCTTTTAAAATCTGCCATACACCCTCATAGGGAATAATTAGCACAGGTTTAGGCTAGTCACAACAGAGGATCACAAGAGCCTAATAGCTATGCCCTTATGAATGCATAAGATGATGCTAAGTGAAATGAACTCCATGTTATGGAAGCGACTGTTATATCACTGTTGTAACTACTTTCAACATGCCATGTGAAACCATAGCTTCTATTGTTCATGATCCTCTTGTATTCCCTTCCTGTGGTTGTACCCGCACTATCACTGTATCTTATCTGAGTATACTGGAAACTGTATATACTGGTATTAGAACTAGGGAAGTGAAAGGGAATATCAAAATCGAGAGACAAAGGATAAAAAGACAAATGACTCCAAAAGCAATATTTGCAAAACCATTCGGTGTAAACCAACTGAACAACTCATGGCGGGGAGAGGGGAAGGCGGAGGGGAGAGGGGAGAATGAGGGAGGAGGTAACAAACAGTACAAGAAATGTACCCAAGGCCTAACATATGAAACTGTAACTTCTCTGTACATCACTTTGACAATAGATAAAAAATTTAAAAATAAAATAAAACACATATACTCATTATCTTACTATGTAACTGTAACCCCCATTTGTCACCATTAAAATAAAGACATTAAAAAAATAAAACCCACCATATAGTGAAGCTGCATATATAGATAAGAGAAAACACAGAGAAAGGGAGAGCTTTTCTGAATTTATGTGTGATGTAAGAATGACCACCAGTGTTTTGCATCTTACAGCATTTTTCCTAGCAATTAGTGAGCATTCCATGGGTGACTGGTACTCAGGTGAGCTCATAGAACAGGCAAACACTTCCAGCATGATCTGTCTGGGAGAAATTGTTCTAGAGATTTTTAACCTATGCTACCCTTGAAAGGGATACAACTAATAAAATGGGATATATGAAGCACTGACTAGAAGTTCTAGAAGAGGTAATTTATGAAGCTAGCCACTGGAAAAATGACTGTGAAGCAGATTCCTGCTTCCCCGACCTGCACACTATCACTCTTCACCTCTGCAACCCTGAGCTGGGCAAGAGGCAACCTCAGTCCAATGTTCCTCTTTCACTCATTCCCAAGCTGGCTGTGAGCCAAAGAAGCCCTCACAAGGCCTAGTGGAGGGGGGAAGGGCAGGACTGGAGCTCTTAGTAGAAAGTGGTCACCACACATACCCTATCCCAATGAGCACATGCCCTGCAAATGACCACCAGCGTCTCTCTGGAACTTTGCTTCACATCCATCTGCCTGATCTTTCATAGGAGAGAAAACTGACTTAAAGCCATGAAGAAGAAACTTGGTCAAGACCACCACTGGCAGATGGTGAAGTTTGACTTACAGTCTAACATGGGGCTCTACCTCAGCTCTTTCTCACCTGCCTACACATGCCTGCACACACACATGCACACTTGTGTGTGTCCATGAGGAGCAAGTGGGAAATATGGCAGGTGATCTTACACTACCTTTCACAGAGAAGACAATAGCATTTCTAATCCAATTTAGTCTTATGTCTGAATTACATATTATTGAGACGTGGAAATATGTTTCAGGTGACTTTAAGAGAAAGAAAATCATCATCAACTAGTGAGTCGAATTCATTTTTTAACACCAGATAATAACAAAACTATCCATTTCAAAACTTTTCTTGTAAAACAATGCAGAGGCTGCATGTTAAGTGTGAATTATGCATACTAAAATGGTTGAAGTGGTAAACTGTTAATACTGTTAATGCAAATTTTATGTTAAAACAGTAAAAAGAAAGTAACTTACTGTCTCAAATACTTGATATAAAGATGAGATAAAATTATCTCTCTGGAGCCTATTAAATTGAAACATATACTTGAAATAATTCACATTACATTAATGACTAATTTGAATTAAAGTTCCCTTTACCACAGTTACCTTTGACCTACTAGGCGTACCTTGCTACCTCCAAAGGACATTGTTTAATATCTTGCATCATATGACAGTGTGCTGCCTCTCTCTTGGCTCCAGATTAGCTGCCAATGCTGACTTTCCAGTGACCACTCAGGCCATTCCTTCCTATCTCGCTCAACTGGTTCTTCTACCTTCATCCATTACTTGCCCCTTGCTAAGCAGTTCCTGGGTGATCTCAGCTATTCCAGGTGCCTTCTGCTGTAACCTTTGTACTATGGATCCTCAGACCTTGTTCCTGAACCACCTGCTAAAGCAATGTTATTGGATATCCCGAAGGTACTGTCAGCTCACCAGAGGTCATTGCCTCCCCCTTCCTTACCCCACAGAGAAAGGAAGTGCTCAGTAGGTTCAAACTCCATAGGATTTGGAATCAGAGTGACTGGGCCAAATCCCTTCCTTCACCATTTGGAAAAAAAAATTTAAATCTCTCTAGGTGTTCCACTAGACTACCTGGCCATTCCTCTGCCTTCACCCAAGCTTCAGTGATCTGGGCTGTAAATCTCACTCCTTGACTGTGGCCCTAACCTTTGTTCATGTTCTTCTCCTTCCTTACCTACGTACTCTAACAGCTTCCTGACTCCCAGCTCGCCTTCTTCCTTGGCCTGAGTGATCGCTCCAAAATCACTCAAAGTTCTTTACTCCTTGCTGGAGATCCTTCAGCCACTGTCCTGAGGTCACAGAAAACAGAATGTGTGAATTTTCCCATCTTCTTTGCTAGGCTTTGCTATTCATGATTTGGAGTTCAGCTAAACTCTAATGACCCACAGTACCCAGAATGTACTAGGATCCAGCCAAATTCTAATGACCCACGGTACCCAGAAAGCCCTGGGATCCAGCCAAATTCGAATGACCCACAGTACCCAGAAAGCACTGGGACCCAGCCAAATTCAAATGGACCCATGGTACCCAGGATACAGTAGGCTCAACCCAAGCCCTAATCACTCACAGTACCCAGAACATACTAGGCTCCTTCAACCTTCGGAAACCCATGGCAGAGAGTATACACAAATTCATAGTTCAGGATCTCTTTGTGATGACCTAGTCCAGTCAGATCCTACTCTGGCATCTTCAGTCATTGAATTCTGAGCATCCTGGAGGGCAGGAAGATGTGTCTGCTTTTGTGACACCACACCTGACAGCACCAGGCATTTAGTATTGAATCAGGTTGACAAACTGTTGTGCTCCTGGCACCATCAGCCTGACAACATTTGCCCAGAAAATGAATGAAGAAGAAAGTAATCTTGTGTTTCCATGTGGACCATCAGAACACGAAACTCATACTGTTTGAAGCAGAGATTATCTGACACTGGACTGATTTGAGTAACATGATCACTGAAAGCAAAGTTTAGTGACTCTACACATTTAAGGCATTTCTGTGCTCCTAGCCAAAGACTACACATTTTCACTAGCAGTGAGTTCTGGCAAGTTAATTGTGCTCCCTCTTCTCCCACATATACTTGGGTGTCTTTACTTGCTTTAGTACTGTTCTCTTACATTCCTGCTATCTCAGCTATTAACTTTGTGTCCTGCTCTGTCTTTCCAAGCGGGCATGAGAATCTGAGGAGGTGGATTAGTGTTCCCAGAATTCACCTGTAAAACCCCAACACAAACATGTAATCAACGGGAGAGCAGTGTGGGGTGGCAAGAGCAAGGCTGCTGACAGTAAGATGTGCTCTTGAGCCTGTGGAAGAGGAGCTCTGTGAACTATTAATCCTACCCTGTAACTCCATATTCTTCCCAGCTGGTCTTTGTAGCCATCTTGTGAAGCAGCCACAAGCACAACAAGAATGGAAGTCCACCAACACAGCATTCTAGTGTGGACTGGAGAGGGGACAATTGAGGCCTGGTACCCTTGGTTTCATGGCCTCTTCTAACATTGAAGGAGGTAACAGCTGTGCGTAGCTAAAAAGCCATAGAATTCTATACCTAGAAGGTTGAGTGGAAGCTTGTGATTTCCCACCAAATTTGGTTCTCTACATATTATACCACAAAGGGCTCCCTGCTTCCACAGGGTTTTAAAGAAAGAGGAAGACAGGGGCTCAGAAAGGTCAAGCCATCTGTCCTGATCCTCAACAACTAGGGTCCTCATCTAGATCTCAGATCTCTTGATTTCCAGATCTTTCTATACATTCTTCAAGGGTACCATATAGCTTTGTTTCAAACGAACTGCACCAACACCACCAAGATTCCAGTCTGGAAAACCATAATTCATAAGATATGCACAATTTCATAATATCCTTCACACTTTGAAGAAGATAACTAAATATTCTAATTTTAAAATACCAAGATAGCTCTAAATCTCGGCTGTATTTCTCATGTGAATTTTGAGTTAAGTCTATCTGTACTAAGTTCAAAAACATCCAAAGAAATAAGGCACTTTGAGGCCTAACCACACATGTAGGCCATCTGTGCTTGTTTTCTTGCTGTAACTTCTAGACAAAAGACTGAATGGATGGGTCTCAGTGATGCCACCAGCTACCAGTTCTTTTTCTGCCCTTGCATTTCCACTTTTATCATGCAGGGCAGGTGACATAGCCTTACATTCGCTACAGCCATAGAGACATCTGCATTTTTTTTTCAGAGAAAAGTCTGTAGAAAGAGAAATCTGAATTTTAGAGAGCACATAATCAGAGGTAGGGGAAAAGGTTTGAATCATTTTTATTTGAAGGACTGGAAAATATTGAGAAAAAATAGTTCTTCAAGACAGATGGCTTTGGATGGATCCCCCTCCACACTCAGAGCAGGGTTACCACATCAGCTGCCTCTCTGGGGATGAGAACTCGACCACCAGGCATTTTCATTATCACCATCCTATAGAGAGGCCAGGAGCTGGGCGCTCAGAGATGGAGCAGATTTGGTACTGGGCAAATGCCCCATCCTTTTTTGTTGTTGTTTTGCTATGATAAATCTACTGTTTTGCTTTTCAGCCTGCCAGAAATCATTAGTAATGGGTTTCCAGTGAATAAAACTGATGGAACAACTTCAATCAGCCCATTTTTCAATTGTGCCTGTTTGAAGCTAGCTAAAAGCAAAATTCTTTTAAAGATTAAAGTAAAATAAAAAGACTTCTCAGATATGATAGCACACCCTGTAATCTCATCTACTCAAGAGAGGAGATAGGATGATTGATTATGGTTCAAGAAAATCTGGGAGAAAGTTATTGAGACCCTATCTCAAGAACAAGCACAGAGTGGTGGATTACTGCTGTAATCTCAGCTACTTGAAAGGTGGAAGTAGTAAGATGGTAGACAAAAGCACAAGACCCCTGTCTGAAAAAACAACTAAAAGCCAAAGGTCTAAGGCATGGTTCAAGTAGTAGAGAGACTGGCTAAGCAAGCACCATCATAAAGTTTAAGCCCCAGTACTATCAGAAACAAACAAAAGGTAAAAGCAAAAATACCAACCAAACCAAAAAACGTGGTTGTCAAAGGCCTGTGGTAAACTGTGACTCATCCTTAGTGAAGGAACAGAACTGGTTCCACAGAGGGAATGGGACTGTGGCCCAGAGGGCTTGCTACTTCCAGGAAGACCCAAGTATGCAAAGATGGCAAAGGGCAGGAGAGAGAGACTTACCAGGCACATGACGGAGTGGGACTTACCCTTGACCAAGTGCAATGCAAATATTTGCTCCCTGGAAGAAAGCAACCACAAAGCAGCCAGAGCTAGTCTTCCTAGACAAGGCTTCCCATTCCCCTCATTCCACACATGGACAACTCATTATAGGAACTACCAGGGCAACCTAAAACACCTTAACAGCACAGTGGTGATGATTGACAGTCTCACTGCCCGAAATATGCTCCCAAATTTTAGGCAGCATATGTAAATACAAATAATAACACAAATGACAGGATTCACAGCTGAGTAAAAGTATATATATGGCACTCAGTGGGGGAGGGGAACATTCTACCCAGCACCTGGAAATTATCTAACCACTTCACTGAGTATTAAACCCATTACCATCCTGTGAGAAAGCCAGTGGCTCTCCACCCAGAACACACTCCAACTTCTCTGGGTCTACTAAGCAGCTAAGACAAGGCTTGGCTTCTAACTTTGCAAAGCAATTGGTAATTTAATCACCTGTGAAATTTCTGGTCACTTTTAGAGTATGGATAAAATCTAATAAATCCAATTATTTAGGCTGTGTATGCTTAAGGATGGTTATTAGAATAAAAGCATCTGAGGGAGTTTTTTTTTCAACAAGCACTCATTATTGTATTAATCTGTCCATACTAACTCAGGGAAAGTCTGCTTGCCAGGCAAAAGAGGGTGTTCATTATTTCAATCTGAGGAAACAGAGTAGAGACAAGTTTAGAAGTGATAAGGGACAGGGTGGAGACTTAATGAACAGAACCTTAAAAATCTGTATTAAAATAATATGGATTGGTGGCAAAGTGAGTGCCTAGCATGTGCAAGGCCCTGGGTTAGATCTCCAAATATACACACAAACATATATTTTGGTACCACAAAACTTATTATATCCAACACCAAACCTAAACAACACTTTCTCATTAGCTTCTTTTTTCCCCACATTTATATTTAGAAACTAATGTCTTAGTATGTTCTCCATGCTGGTCTTATGTTCAAGTGATCCTCCTCCCTCAGCTTCCTGAGGAACCAGAAATACAAGTGGGAACAAAGAAACTTCAAGGCTTCTTTGGAAGAAAGGCACACCTTAAATAATGCTGCCTTACCTTTCTTTTGAGGGTATGAATCCTAGTTGGGAAAAGGGGTTGACACTACTGGTATTGCTGAAGTTGAGAGGTAACAATCTTTTTTTATTCTTTCATAAGACTATTCCTGTAGGGTCAAATAGGGAAAGGCAATTTTTTTAACTTTTTTTTTTTTTGAGTTGGACTTTGTTTCTTTCCCAGACCGTTGTATACTTCTTGCATGGCTAAGACAGCAGGGATTGTTATCATGCTCAGAATTTTATTGGTTGAGATGGGCATCTCTCAACCTTTTTTGCAGGGGGTGGCCTGAAACTGTGATCGTCCCATCTCAGCCTCCTGAATAGCTAAGATGACTGGTATTACCACCACATCTGATAATTGCTTCTTTTCTTGGTCTGTGGCCCTGTTTGCTAAATCAAGCATTCTACTATGCGTGTATGATGACTTCAATGTCACACACTGCTCTCACAGGGAGGCAGGTACTGCTGCTGTGCCCCAGCATGAACCTGGCCTTGCCGGTCTGTCTTACTTTTGCCAGTACACTGATGCCCATGGACACTCTTTGGGACAATGCAATAATCCCTGTTTTATGTCCTAATTATACAACCACTTATCCCTTTGGCAACTTGAAGAAAACAAAAATTTAAAGGGTAGAATATTTAACTATGATGTACCTTAGAACAAAATCCAAAGCAGAAAACACAAAATAACCACCTCAGGCAGCCTTGCAAATAAAGCAGAAAACTTTGAGAAGTCAGCAACATTTCTAGAAAAGAGTCCACCCTCATGGCAAGCCACACAAGAAATCAAGAGGGAAAAAATGACTGCTTTCCTGCTTACATGACCAAACACCTGCAAGCTGATCTTTTAAAAAATGACACTCAGGCTTTCTCTGAGAAAAGACAGGCCTTCTCCGCAGAGGACTTCAGTGAGACAAAACACTTCTGGACAAAGGGGTGGGGTGATAACTCAGATCACTAGAAAATTATCTTTCAAATATTCAACATCCAAAAGCTTTAATCTTTAGGGTTAAGAGCTAGGCACCACAGTGAGTAGGCTTATCAATCATTTCTTCCAAGCCACACAACTTTCCAAGTGTTGCCAAATGCATATACTACTTGCAAGCTGGAAATTTATAGTCACACTGCCCCACTGACTGGAAGCATCTCAATGACTCTTATCACCAGGTTCTGTAAATTCCAAAGACCACAGCAGACTCAGAGGTGTAAACCACTTCAGTGAACACATTATCTTTCACATCATCTTGATTCTAACTGTGCTCTTCTGGGTACTTCACTAGTTCAGAGAATGGACGACTGGTTGATACCTGGACATTTTCATTCCAATAGATGGAACTTGTCATGATGTTTCAATGCCAGTCCTATGTAAGCAAACATGACTGCTTTATTTTTATACTGGTACTAGGATTTGAACTCAGGACTTCATGTTTATACTGCTTGCATGCTTGGTAGGCACTCTACCACTGGAACCATACCTCTAGCCAATCTCTTGGCCAGTTAATTAGAGATGGAGTCTTACAGACTACTGCTGCTCTGGCTTTGAATTGAGATATTCTAGGTTTCAGTTTACTGAGCATCTAGAATTACAGTGATCTATTGAGCATCATGACCTTTTTTTTTTTTTTTTTGGTCAGTCATGGGGCTTGAACTCAGGGCTTGGTCACAATCCTGGAGCTCTTCTGATCAAAGCTAGCTTGCTACCACTCTGAGCCATACAGCCACTTCCAATCCTGGTGGTTAATTAGAGATAAGAATCACACCAACTTTCCTGCCCAGGCTGGCTTTGCACCATGATCCTCAAATCTCAGCCTCCTGAGTAGCTAGGATGACAGGCATGAGCCACCAGCTCCTGGCTCAAGACCATTTTTAATATCTCATTCTACTGTAGAAAAATATTAAAAAGACTTGCACAAATACATATGCCAATATGACACAGTAACAGAAAAATAGGACAAAGGGGGAATTTAACTAGGGGCATTCGCATAAAGCTAGGAGGAAGGGCCAGGAATGTAATAGCTCAGTAAAATGGTAGAGCTTATCTATCAAAGCCCTGGGTTTGCACCCCAGCACTAGTAGGGAGGGGATCAGACTGTGATGACAGAATGTAAAGCCTGTGATAGCAGACCTACACACATATCATTTTCATGACTGGTTAGAAAGTCTAGCCCCCATCTGCTTCTGTTTTTATTGGAGTACAGCCATGCCTATTAATTTAGAAATTGCATGTGGCTGTTTTCACACTATAATGGCAGAGTTGAATAGCTTTGACAGAGATGGCATAGCCCAGAAAGCCTAAAATATTTACTACCTAACATTTTGCCTAAGAAAGTATACAGGTGTCTGGGTTATGGGATTTTTTTCTGCCTAGAATATAAAAACAAAGTAATTTCTTAGGACAAATATAACTCTGCATAGTTCTAAAGTATAAGAGAACTTTCTACTATAAAGAATTCTTTATACAATATAATAAAAGAACACTAATATAGCATCATTTGTATTGCCATACAAATAGAGTTTCACAGGGCCAATAGCACGATGATGTCACAACTCAAGTTAATGAAAACTTCTATGTAAAGCTGATACAATGTAGTTCAGATACAATTCCTACCTGGTCTGAGTTAAGTCAGGGATAGTCTCAAGAGATGGCAAATGCCACCCACCTGTGCAGGCCTTGCCATCCTCCTTCAGAAGTGTTTTCAGAAGTCTTCTACTCTGGTAGAATCAGCTAATTATTAGAATTTGGCATGCAAGATGAAACCAATATGCTATCTTGTTGGGAGATAATTTTACCTGAGCACTAATGACTAGAAGTGGTAAGACTGAGGTAATACTATCCACCAGTTCCTGAAGCACAGAGGTTCTATTTTGTCCAAGTGCAAAGCAGAACCCATCAATGGCAGTCAAAGTGGAAAGACTAGATTGTAGTCATCTTGTGACAACCAGGGCTTGACAAGGGTGGCTTCCTGGAGAAGAGATCTCAGCAGGGAGTCTGAGGCCAGGGACTGGTGTCTCCTCAGTAAAAATTGCTGAGAGTCTCTGTAGACCACTGAGTAGATAAACAGGAGCCAGGCACAGAGAAACCATGGGCCTCATAGGCCCCAAAGAAACAAAACTGCTGAATATCATCAGCTATACCTATCACCTTATCATACATTTGTCTTGAAAGAACTCTCCAAGTGACAATGGTTCTAAAATAATCACAAGCTAAGAAAAAATGACTCATAAGAAACTATAATTCAGTTAAATATAGAAGATACTTGGAAAAAATTATACTAAGTGAAGTGAGCCAGACCCAAAGAAACATGGACTCTATGGTCTCCCTTAGTGGGAATAATTAGCACAGGTTTAGGCAAGTCACAACAGAGGATCACAAGAGCCCAATAGCTATACACTTATGATCACATAAGATGATGCTAAGTGAAATGAACTCTATTTTATGAAAATGATTGTTATATCAGAGTTGTAACTACTTTCAACATCCCATGTGTATCTGTAGTTTCTACTATTGATGATGTTCGTGTATCACCTTCTTGTGATTGTATCTACACTATCTCTGTAATCTTATCTGAGTGTATGGGAAACAGTGTGTACTGGTATTAGAATTAGGAAATTCAAAGGGAATACCAAAATTGAGAGACAAAGGGTAAAATAAGAGAAACAACAACAAAAGCAATACTGGCAAAACTGTTTGGTGTAAGTGAAATGAACACCTCAGGGGGGGACAGGGGGAGGGGGGAGGGGGTATAAGGGACAAGGTAACAAACAGTACAAGAAATGTATCCAATGCCTAACATATGAAACTGTAACCTCTCTGTACATCAGTTTTATAATAAAAAATTAAAAAAAAACAATTGACTATGGATTTAAAGTGACCTTTTTCAATGTCTATTCCTTCATTATTCCTAAAATATTTTGTTATGAGTTAATTGCATTTATAGTGGAACAAGTTATTGTTTCTAATTGATCATTCCACATGGAGACTGAAAAGCATAGAATTGATAAGTGTGTCGGTGGCTCACGCCTGAAATCCTAGCTACTCAGGAGGCTGAGATCTGAGGATCTCGGTTCAAAGCCAGCCAGGGCAGGAAAGTCCATGAGATTCTTATCTCCAATTAACCATCAGAAAACTGGAAGTGGTGCTGTGGCTCAAGTGATAGAGTGCTAGCCCTGAGCTGAAGAGCTTAGGGAGAGTGCCCAGGCCCAGAGTTCAAGCCCCATGACAAAAGACAAACAAAAAGAACTGATAAGCCAAATATGCATGTTTTGAGTCTGTCATTTTCTTCTAGAAAATTAACTACAAATACATGAAACAAAATCACATTTGGTAGTAGAGATAATACAGGCAACAAATAGAACAGCTCAACAGTAGAAAAAAGTTTTTCAGCCTTTTCCTAAAGAGAAAGACTATCAAATCTTGCTATTTATTTATACAGGACTAATGCTAAGGGTTCTTAGGCCACTTGAAATCAAACCTGGGCACAAGAGAATGTGGAAAAAGTAGACTTCCTGGCCTTGGAGAGGAGGTGGAGGAGAGGGGAAGAGGTAGGGGAGCAGGAGTGGGGGGGGGGGGCATGAGTAGCAGCAGGAAGAGGAGCGGAGGTGAGGTGGAGGAGCAGGAGGAACAGGAAGAGGAAGATGAGGAGGAGGAGGAGGAAGAGCAGAAGGAGTAAGGGTCAATGAGAACAGATTACAACTGTAGAAGGTATTTGGTATGCTCATATCTGGAGCAAATTACTGAGATGTCGTTAGTTACTGGGCTTGGAACTACACAGAATGTCAATCTAGAAAATTCCAGAGGAAAGTAAAGGCTACTCTGGGATGATCTGTCTCCATGCTGTTATACAAGCTTCTATGTGACTTGAGGTATACTGAGTGCAAGCTGGGGGGTGGGGAGAGGTGGTTGTTAAGTAAATTCTGGACAATATCCCTCCAAAAACCTTTGCAAGCATGAAGACCTCTAAAAGGCCACAGTTCCAAACAACCAGTATGCAGAGTGTCTTTCTCAAAAATTCTCGTACTTTTGCTGATTTTTAATGACTGGGTATGAAGGTTTGTACTTACGTAATGCATACAAGGTGAGAATTATTCCAGCCAAGCAAAATCCTTCAAAGAACCTGAGTGTGCTGAACATTGTCACATTCACTGAGAGTGCTACAGTCAGTCCAAAGATCAGAATGAAGATGATGGAAAACAGCAGCACAGGCCGCCGGCCAACCCTGCACAGAGAAAGAAAGTTAGGAATTGACATTAAACAACATGTTGATGCTAGATGCTGAAACCCTGTAACCTGCAAGCACTTAACAAATGCTGAATGAGTATGGGCTACATATTTTTACACTATCTAGGTTCGCTACCCTGGATCATGGACTATCCTAATTCTGGAGCAAAGGGAGCAGAGCTCAAACAGCTCAGCCATTTGAGAGAATTGAGATACAACCCTGATTGTTGAGTCTATTTGGGTGTATAAACAGGGATGGTTCGAGACAAGAGGGACTAAATCAACAACAACTCCCCAAACACAAACCTTGACACACCCAACATTTAATGTCTTGGGAAACTACTGACCTTTGGAACTGGCCAGAAAGTCAACACAGGCATAGAGAGAAGCCTTTGACTTCCGTTTAGGTTGGTCACTAAGCTGAGTGCCTGATCTCTGGATACAATTTGCTTCTGCCATGTGATAGTATGTAATTATTAAGAATCACACACTAAGCCCAAACAGCCTAAACTTTAAATAACTGGTGTGATCCTGATGTATGCTCAAAGTGGAGTCTGAGGGAAAGGACTGTGGACACACTAAAATCATACATCAGGCACAGATGGCCAGGATGGAACCAGTAACCACTAGGGGGCGGTGTGCTAGGGGCCAGGGCTAGGAGGTTAGCCAGGGAAGGTCCAGGGAATGGGAAAGATCACTAGTTGCCCACCCCCAACTCCCCATACCAACTTTCCATCTTGCCAAGGCTTCACTCATTAGAAATAAAACTATAGCAATAATTCTCCATCAAACACATTAGTATTTAATACAAGACCACTAGACAGCTTGCTCTAGATGGAAGGATAGCTCACAGAGAAATTAGGGCAGAGTGGATGCCATTTGCCAGGGGGAAGAATACAATGAAAAACTTCCAAGCCTGGCACCATAACACTAAGTAGGGGACTAAACAATTTGTACCATTCTAGATACATTTATGACTCTATACAGAAGCATCAGTTAAATGCCCAGAAAAGGTAAATCTGGAGAAGCAGAAAATAGAACTGTAGTTATGCAGGGCTGGCAGTGAGAATGGAGAACTGATGTTTATGAGCACATTTCTAGCATCCTAATAAGACTGATGGAAATAATCTCAACTTAGAGTAGGTGGTGGTTGTATAACTGTACATGCACCAAAACTCACTGATTGATTCTGCAGTTAACAGGTAAATTTTATATGTAGATTATATCTTAATGAAGTTATTTTTAAACAATAACACCTTGCAAAGCATAGCCTTGGCCTTACAAAGGACATGGATGAGATTTTAAAATGTGGGGCAGGAACCACAGGATAGTATTTCCTTCATGCCTTTCTAAGGCTTTTGTGAAGCAAGACCAAGGCTCTGAACTTAATCCCATGTAAGTCAATCATCTTTTCTAAAGAGCTTAACCCTTATTTACATTATGTGGTGCTGTGGTCCCACTATGAAAGACCTTAGCAGGTGATTTTTGTCCATATCCAACTAATTTACAGGAATAAATTAAAATATGACTCAGTTGTTCTCCTCAGAGAAAGGAAAGCACACAGAAACCCAATGTCTATTTTTATCTCCCTGAACCTACCTCAGCTGTAAACTGAAGATAAGGTTCTACTTTACAGAATTACTAAGACCATTTATGAAGTGAGATGACAGATCTAAACACAAAGTGTAGCACAAATAAAGTAGCCAAATGTTCAGCTCTCACAGTCTTCCTGCATTTCTATATCCTTGACACCTGCCAAACAAGGTTTTTCCCATTCTGGTACTTTTTGAAAAGGTGATTAATTTTTTTTATCCTGTAGAAACCACTCCAAATCATTCTCTCTAAAAGAGTTGGTGTAGCACTTGTTATTGGAGTACATACAGTCTTTGAAGTTGGAGCACCCTAGTTTCAAGTCCAATTGGGATTATGAGATTTTGAGAAGAGCCAAACTTATTCCAGTGAGCCTATTAAGGCCTATGCAGCAGGTGTGGAAACACACAACTAGCTTAGCAGGTGTCCAATACTTGAAAGAAACACATGCATTGACCATGAAGCCAGAGCATGAGGATGAGCTGGCTCTCCAGAGTGGAATACCCTCAGGGCTGACAGAGAAGAGACCTCTACCACTTAGGATCTATGGAAGGCAAAATAATGGCCCTTGAAAATGTCCCATCTGAATCCTCACAACCTGTGAATATTTTACATTTCAGGGGAAAAAACTCTCCAGATGTGATTAAGGTTAAACAGATAGGGTGGTTTTATCTGGGTAGGTGAGATGGATCTGACCTGCCATCACTGGCTTTGAAGATAGAGGATGGGAGCCACAAGTCAAAGAACATGGGGTCTCTAGCAGCTAGGGAAGATGAGGAACTATCTCCCAGAGCATCCAGAAATGACATCCACTGCTCAGATGATACTTGGTTTTAGCCCCATCAGCCCCTTGTGGTGTTTGAGAATTATACAACTGTAAGATTACTAATTTGTGTGGTTGAAGACACTGAGCATGAAGTAATTGGTGACAGCAAGACCAGAGAACCAATATGGGGTCTTAACAGGAAGCAGATATCCTTCTCCATTGCAGTGGCTGGAAAAGACTTTGATATAGTCATTATGTACACAAGAGTGGAGAACAGAGACAGAACCCACAGGGGACAGTGGCCCTACAGTGTCTAATGTCAGGGATTTGAAGACAGATGGTCATGACCTCAGAGTGAGAAAGAGGCATCGTGTGGAGGAGTCTGAGAGGAGGAAACTGGTCTTCTGGCCTTGAAGAGACCAATGTCTGAACACTCTCTCCCCTGAGGGTCAATGTCTGGTGTTCCCCACTGGCACAAAGAGCACAAGGGCCAGGGGTAGGTCCCCTGGTGCAGATCATTACAAATGTAGGACATTCCACAGAAGAGCAGAAAGGGAGAAGAAGGCAGCATAGACCCAGCTTGCATGTCTTCAGGGAGTCTAAACTGACAATGTCTAATGTAGATCTCCAGATAAAATTTGGGTTGAAAAATGAAACTTTTAAAAGAAAACAGTGTAGAATTTAAATGCCTATGCACACTAACTGAAATCTTAGAAAGCTTACCCTATGACTACAGCCAGGAGTCCCAGCTATGAGGCCTGGAGCTCCCTCAAATGGGGAAAAAATAAACAAAACCAATGGGGACAGAAATACCAACCCCCCAAACAAACCAAGTCCATTCAAAATGTTCAAAAAGCCACAATCCAGACACAGATACTGCTTAATTCCCTGCCACACCCACCTCCCACCCTGATTTCGCCAGCCTTGCCCACCTGACCTCAGGTGTGGACCCTAGGGATGTTAGGGCAGAGACGTGGGCTTATGATATCTGACTCCTGGCTACTTGAGAGCACGACATGAACTCTTTAGCCTTCTGTCTCCAGGCCTGGTGTTTGATCAGAGAGGGTACTAGGCATAAAGGTACAAGAACTTGAAGTAACTTGAACCCTTAGAAGCGAATTCATTAATAAAAGCCCATGCTTATTTTGTGCTACTAAAAACTCCATCAAGTCTGTATGTTTCAGAAAGAAGGTTGTATGGCTTATGTGAATATTTCTAATTCATTTCCATACAGATTTCTGGGAAGCAGTGGCTTTTAGTTTCCAGCTTATGCTCAACATCTCTGAACCCAAACATCTGGTTAAATAAAAACCACCCCGCTACTCAAAAATACAAACAGAAAAAAATCCAAAGGAGCCCCCAGGGTAGGTCTCCAGAGGTTGCTGACAGCTTTTGTTGTTTCTGCCTGCAGGGAATATTTCCATATGAAGCATTTATAAATGATGAGGCAGCATGTTCTGAGGACACAGGGAGCCACAGTGTGTAAGTTAGAAGAGGAACTCCAAAGCAGAGCTTTAGGAGGAAGTTTCCACAACTTTAATGTGGCCTCAGAACCCTCTGCCACTGTACCCACCACCTTGGCTCTTGTCTTAGGCTGGTCCTTAACTAAGCAGGGAACAGAAGACACACAGCTTGTGCTACAGCTTTCTTGGCCTTTATCACAGCAGTCAACCCAAGATGTGATGATACACACACACACACACACACACACGCACGCACGCACGCACGCACACATACGATCCTTGAAGAGTAGAAAGGGGAACATTCACATTATACTTCTGTTCCTGAGTGGTCCATTACCCAGACAGCCTTGAATAAAAGTTCTGAGTACACTGAGATGCAGGCTCTGTATTGGGTGGCCTGGTATCGACTCCTGGCTCACCAGCTTCAAGCTGAGAGAATTTGGGCTGATGAAACCCCCTGCTCCAGGTTTTCAGTGATGCAACAGGGGTCACAACAGTTCCTACTTCACCCAG
This sequence comes from Perognathus longimembris pacificus, assembly GCF_023159225.1. Taxonomy (NCBI): domain Eukaryota; kingdom Metazoa; phylum Chordata; class Mammalia; order Rodentia; family Heteromyidae; genus Perognathus; species Perognathus longimembris. Next base: position 35,620,278 of record NC_063166.1, on the reverse strand, counting down.
TGCTGTAAGGATGAAATATTTAAATGTGTGGGTGTAGTTGGCACCAGGCATGGCACACGGTAATCACTTTTAGGTGCTAATGATGTCACCATCATTATTATCATTCAGCTTCCTGCCTAGTCTCCATCCCACTAACCCCATAGCTTCATCCTGAGCCACACACTTTGCCCTAGGCACCCATACCTCTTCACCCACCCAAAGCATGTTTCTTCTCTATTTTAATCACTTCCCTTCCCCTATCTGCATTACCTATCCATTAATCCAAATGCCATTATCTTGTAACATCCTCCTCCTACATGGAGCACCAAAGGGCAATCCCTTGGCCAAGCCATCAACTCTCTTAAAACTATGCATGACATTTTTAAGGTGCTACTCAGAGAGCTGTCTTACCTATTCAGTTCAGCTCCTCCCCTCAGTTTTTATTTTTGCATTTCTGAGACAGGGGTTCACTATGTTGCTCTGACTGGCCTCAAGTTCTGGGTTCCAGAAATCCTCTACCACAGCTGCCTAGTAGCAAGTAAATACCACCGCACATGGCTCTCCCCACTTTAAAAAAATGTCTCTTGGATATACACCCACTCTGTGCTCAGTCCATAGAGCCCTTCACCTAAGTCCTGAAGCACTTCCTAGACTTCAATGCCAGTAGTAGTCAAGGCTTCAGGCTGACAAGAGTGGGGATTTAAATTTTCACTTCCTGTGGTATATTATACACATTGGCTAATTAGTACTGTTTTTTCCCTTTTTGGTGCCAGTCCTCGGGCTTGAACTCAGGGCCTGCCTAATTCTTTTAGTCCTGCATTCTTCAGACAGTGGCTTCTGCTTTCTGCTCTGGCCTCAGCCCACAGCAGAGAAAAGACCCAGTCATAGTCGCTAACACTGATCACTTTGCTTTAGTTATCAAAGTTGTGCCATGGCTGCCAAAGGTTCATGCAGCTGGCATGTAGGTACTCACCAGTCAGCAATGCATCCAGTTATTAGGTAGCCAAAGATTAATCCAACCAGTAAGGAGAACTTAGCGATATGGACCTTCCAGGCATTATCACACACAAGATCCCACTAGAGAGGGGCAAACAGAAAACAAATCAGAGAGACACATACACAGAGCTAGTCATACTCAATCACAAGGGCAACACAATAACCCTGAAAGGCCATGGCTCCATCATAGTTATGTTGCATCTGTGGTTTCGAAATCCAATGAAAAATAAAATTTGCCCACAAAAGGAAATGTGGTGTTTTACTCTGGAATCGTTATCTAAGGGATGCCTTTAACCAGGCATCTGCAGGATGAAACTCAGGTATGTAGTGTTTCTTCAGTCCCAACTACTACAGGAAATCAGGAGTGAAAGGAATACCCAGGGAGACGGGCATCTTGACCCTGAAGAACAGTACCCCTCACTCCACAGGGCTGCAACAACCAACCCAGGAGACAGGAAGGCCCTGCCACCATTCTAAAGGTATTAGAACAACACTGGAGCTGGGTGTTGATGGCTCATGCCTATAGTCCTAGCTACTCAGGAGGCTGAGATCTGAGGATCTCCATTCAAAGTCAGCCTGGGCAGGGAAGTCTGTGAGACTCTTATCTCCAATTAACCTCCAGAAAACCAGAAGTGACAGTGTGCAGAAGTGACAGCAGCAGAGTGCTAGCTTTGAGCCAAAAGGTTCAGGGACAGCACCAAAGCCTTGAGTTAAAGCCTCACAACCAACACCCCCCCACACACACCAAAAAAAAAGAACACCAGGGAACAAAAAGTAATGTGCACATTTCCATACCACAATCCTCTCCACACTGTAGTCTTAAAACTAAAGGCAGTGTTCATAACAAATGCTGAAATACAAACTTTAACAATGGTATTTTTTCCTTGTAAATGCTCTTGGATTTTCCTTTATTGCACAATATAATTAACTTGCTACTTGGAGACAAAGGTAACCAATGCACAAATAAAACTCAGTATATTTTGTAAAATCAAGCTTTATTACTTAATTTGAAAACTCTCTCATTTTCCTCTTCTCCATTTACAGACACAGGAGAGAATGTCACGTTTGCTCTTGGGCAGTGATATGTGTCCAAGGATGGACACAACATTGAAATCTACCCCCAGCTTACCAGCAAATCAGAGGCGCAAATAAACAGAGGCTGGTGGTATGACAACTCAGGGCAGTATAGATGCCCTGCTGATGGGGATAAGAAGTGGCTAATGTCCCAGACTGCTGAAGCTGTCAACTCTAGGTCAGTGGAGGCCAAGGGGTGGGGATGTAACTACAGTGGAGAAATGCCCACAGTTCAGGAATTGGGGGATTCTAGAGGCATTCTGGAGGCAACAGGAAAGGTAAGGATGAAGGGTGGGTGGGTGGAAGGCTCTGGCTTCTCGGATGTCTGCCTCCTCCCTCTTGTCTATCTGGAGACCCAGGGTGTAATGCAGAGGATCTTTGTGAGTTAGGTTCATTTCCAGGCTTCTGGAGAGCCTGATGGAGTGCTCAAGGTCCAGAGCTTTGGATCCAAGGGCCAGTGGGATCTGTGGAAAGCAAAGACAGAGCAAAGGTGTCACCTGTCACATTCTTCTCACTCCTGCACTTGTGACACTTGCTCACAGAGCCCTTTCTTATCTATGCCATCGGTTCCAGATGACGGAGGCATCACCAAGCTTAGGAAGGGAAAAAAAGAAGGGATGCAAGCATGGGTTGCACAGGTTGCACAAAGCACAGTTAAGGTCACTGTTGGCTGTAGATTAGCTTGGTAGAGTTTAGACAAAGGTATTCTTTAGAGGCCTAACTTCCTTCTATGACAATTCCTGTGTTCCTCAAAATACTCCAGAACCACAAGGACCAGAACATCAATAGTACCTGAGAAACAAAGGAGAAATGCAAATTTGGCCCCGTCCCAGATGTGCTGAATGGAAACTGCAGCTGGACCCATAAGTATAGTTAAACAAGTTTTTCAAGTGGTCTGCGCCCACCATGCCTCTGAGACCCTCCAGGTGATCCTGCCCTGTTTTCACCCTGCCATTATGAGGAGAATCCTTGAAATTCACCCTCCCAGTCAATTTCCAAGAATAGGAAGGAACTACCACACTGCAGGATGCTTGCTCATGGCTACTGGCTGCTCTAGTATCAAAGCAGGACTGAAAAGCTCTATGACTCAAGTGGGTGCTTGGAGGCAAGACTGGAAAACCAACATTCCTGGACATGCTGTTCCTAGGGAAAAAAAAAACATATTCTCAATTATAAATACCTATTCCTAAGCTCCAAATGCAGGTTTTGCCTTAAAATGTAAGGTATGGTATTGTCATAAACTTTGTAGGTCTTCTGTTTGCCCAGATACTTACACACCAGCAACCATCATCTCCTAGGCACATCCCACCTGCATGGATCTCAGTCTGCACATTCTTGGCAAAAGAGCCTGTTGCTTCTGGGAGAGTACTAAGCTACTGGTACTCCCTTTGGTTGCAAGCACTTCCACATCTCTGCATTGATGAGTTTGTTCAAGGCTAGATGATGCAAAGGAGTCCATTAAACTTATATTAAATGGCTAGGAGACAAGAGATTTTAATACAAGCCTTCAAGGAAATGGAAAAAAAACAGTCACTGCTGTTGTGAACTCCACCACCTGAATAACAGCTATACCTGGCTGTGGGCAGCCATGATATCATTAGTAGTAACTAAGTAAGTTATTTGGCAGTCATCTTGATGTGATCTCTGTCAATGAACAATGCTAGAATGGAAATTTTAAATAGTAGAGGAAGACTGATGCCAATCATAGTAAGAAAGAAAACCTGGGAAGAGGTACTGGTTAACACCTTGGGCCTCAGCTTCAGAACACTCACCTACCCTAGGGCAGTGGGGGGTGAAGGGAAGGGCAAGGACCCAGAGCAAAGCAACCACCTTTTGTCTTATCCCCTTCACTATGTCACAAGATGGACAACATATCTGAGTCAACAAGCAAAGGACTGGAAGATCCCAGCAGGCTTAGTAAGATAAGAATTATTCATACCTAGGGATCCACCTAAAACAACACCCTTGCTCTCCTGGGGGCCCAACCTGGAACCACATTCCATTTGGCTGGTGCAGGAATGCCAAGAGCTGGGAGAATCCACTGAGCTGGCTCCCTTGCTTAACTTCTCCTTCCAGTATTGATGAAAATAAAGTAAGAATTCACAAAACATGTCCGGGCATAGCATTATTTCTTAAAGAATCTGCCTAAAGAATGTCAGAAGTATGAGGAAATTTTGAGATCACCAGGTCTCATTCGACCACATTGCTATAGATAAGATATAGCTACTGGCCATTCAAGAAACAAAGGCTGTGTGCATTTTTAAGATTTAAAGAAAAACTGACAAGAGTAATGTTCTGAAAGGTGCAAGCCTACAACTTCATGCAATGAGTTTTGTCTCCAAACTTACTCTGGGTGCCTCCTTCTTCTAATCCAACCACTCACCATGCTCAGCACATTCTACCTGTATTTTTAAATGCGTCCATACTGTATTGTTATCTCTGTTCTACTGGTGCTATAAGCAGCTAACTTCTAGGAGGTTCCAGCCTCCTTCTGTCTAGTGTGTATTCTTGTCATGGAACCCTGAAGGCTAAAATTAAAACTTCCAGATTCTTTTACAGATAAAGTTCCAAATATGATTGATTTCTTTTTTCCCAGTATTAGGGTTTGGACTCAGGGCCTCAAGCTTGCCAGCTAGGTGTTTTAACACTTGAAACATGCCATTGGCCCATTTTTTGCTTTAGTTATTTTTTTTCCCAGATAACTGAAAAATGTTAGTTTTTGTCTGGAGCTAGCATTGTCTTTCCTAAAACTAGCCTCAGACCACAATCCTTCTAACATGAGCTTCCCACCTGGCTGAGGTAACAGGTATGAATCACGAGGCCTAGCTTGTTAGTTGAAAAAAAGTATGCCATTCTCAATCTAGCCTCGAACTGTGATCCTTCACTTCCCCAATATAGGTGCAATCACAGGTATAAGTCACTATGGCCCAGACCTTCAAATATGGCTTGGAATCTTACAGTCAAATGCATACCCTAAAACAACTCTCAATGACTACCCTAGTTCTGGTTTCTGGGCTGACTGGAATGAGGGAAAATGTTAAGAAAGGTAAATGGAACATCCACTCTGCTAATTAGATCTAGAAGAGATTGGGTGGGCTAGGAGCCAGCAGTTCTGGCAGTGGCTGAGGAAGTATGCTGGGGATAGATAGTGAATTCCTTTTTCCCAGGATCCCAACAGTAACACTGGCAATGGGGTGTTGTGCTGGGAATTCATCCAGACGCACAGGCTGAAGTTTCTCTAGCCGCTGAGCAGATATCTATTCCCTGTATTCTCTATCTCCTGAAATACCAGTTTCTGGTATTTGCAAACTGAACCCCTTTCATTCCTTCACTAGGTTTGTTTGAGACAAAAGCTTACCTCATTCATTCCCTGACTAAGTTTGTTTGGAATAAAACTTTGCAGAACAAGATGTGGTCCAGATGCTACTCACCCTCCCTTGCTAAGAAACCCTCCCTTAACTAATACAAGCTTATTCCTTGCATTAACGCCACCCTTTCAATACATTCCCTAGAGAACAATGGAAACAATTCTTTAATGAAGTATGTTAGCACCTCATCTGCTGATTTAACAAGATCCTAAAAGCTTCAAGTCACAGTCCAGTTCCTAGCCCTGCCCCCGCCCACCCTTGCTCTCTGTTCTTATCCCCATCAGGAGCAGCCAGTGGAAATGCTGGTCAATAAATGACATAAGAAAAAAATTCAATTAGTGTGAATCTTATAAATAAATGTAGAATTGGAAGGACACAGATAACTTATTTCATGGTGGAATGCAATCTCTATGGATTAAAGACTAAGTGGGGAGTGGGAGGGGTCTACTTAGAGAAATGGCTGTTGCAATTTATACCAGCTTAACTGTTGCTAGTTATTATTAATTTTAATTATTATTTAAAATACTTATGCATCAAATACTATAAACAAAGTAGCATGGTGAAGCATGCTTGTAATCCCAGCACTTGGGCAACTGAAGCAGGAGGAACTTGAGTTTAAAGTCAGCCTGGGCTATACAACAAGATTTTGTCTCAAAATATATCTGTGTGTATATGATCATAAGTAAAATTATAAACACTCAAATTTGTAAGATAAGTCTATAGAGTCAATGCCCTGAATATTTCATCAGGATAAACCTTTTCTCCCTTAAATATACTTCCTCATTAATATAAACTAATACTTCAACTAGAACTCTCTCGTGATACAGAAGAGATGAAGAATCTTTACAAGGAGAGCAAACAGGCACTGTTCTGGGCCTCTCTGCCATGATGTTCATTGGTTGTTAAGAGCAAATGAGGGTAAATTGACAGTAAATGGACTATACAAACATTGACAACAGTACTTTTGGAAACAACTTTTGAAACAACTGAGAGAATGCTCACGATATAATAAACAAAGCTGCAGAAAGAAAATCATAGTGAGGACAAGAGATGTTGGAGTGCACAGAGAATTAGAAGACAGATCCAAACACCAAGATGGCAGAACAAAACTAAGACCAAGTTCGGTTTTTGAGTTTCTGCTTTTCTTTTTCTCCAAACTTTCCCTCCCCTCCCCTCCCCTCCCCTCCCCTCCCTTCCCCTCCCCTTCCCTTCCCTTCCCTTCATTTATTGTGTTTGAACTCAGAGCTCAGGTGTTGTTCCATAGCTTTTTCACTCAAGGCTAGCACTCTACCACTTGAGCCACAGCTTCACTTCTGGCTTTTTAGTGGTTAATGGAGAGTCTCACAGACTTTCCTGCCTAGGCTGTCTTCAAGCCATGATCCTCAAATCTCAGCCTTCTGAGTAGCTAGGAGTACAGGTATAAGCCATTGACACCTTTGATTAATCTAGAAACTCTAAAATGATAAGAAAACTCTGAAAGATGATGGTAACAGTAAGACAAAAATCAGTTTTTAAAACAAAGCAATACATACACACACATACAATTCATCCTTTTAAGGACATGTATGTGTGTGTGTGTGTGTGTGTGTGTGTGTGTGTGTGTGTGTGTGTGTGTGTGTGTACTGGGGCTTGAACTCAAGGTCTCCTACTTTTACTTAGCTTAGTCAAGGCTAGAATTCTACCACTTAACCATGCCTCCAGCTGTCTTTTGCTGGCTAACTGGAGGTAAGAGTCTCAAGGACCTGTCTGCCTGGGCTGGCTCTGAACTTTGATCCTCAGATCTCAGCTTCTGTTTGGGAATATGTTTTATACCATCTAAAATATAAGTACAGGGAAAGTTGTTCTGAAAATGTTTGACAATTAATATGCATTTTAAAAATAGATCCAGGTTCTGTGGCCCATGCCTGCAGTCTCAGCTCTCCAAGGCTGAAGCAAGAGAATCTTAGAGCTCAGGAGTTCATGTGTCCCATCTCAAAATAAATCAGCAAATAAATACCATGTCTTAAAAAGAAGAAAACAAAGAGTCTGGGAACCCACCATTTTTTTTCCCAGCTCAAAGCTTACTTATGTTAATGTTCTCTGATTCAAGAACAAAGAGGTATTTTTGGTGTTTGTTTGTTTGTTTTGGGGGGGGCCATAAGTGAAGAATTCCCCTGAGTTCCACCTGGAACAATGTGCAATCCCCCATTGTAGCCTGTCACATCAGCAAACCAGCAGGGTTTTCCCAATCTATCCCTGACCGCAGTCAGTTGTGGCACAGTCAGTTGTGATAAAAGGAAATATTCCTGTTCAGTACTACAAAGAGGGAAACACTGCCTAAACTTTCAAAGGCGTAAAGGAAACAAAATTCCTGACTGGGTTGCAGGAATTTTCAAGTATGTGAAATCAGCACTTTTTCCCCTCTGGAGAGAGGTCTTTCCTTAGCCTGGTGTGAATTAGTGTTTTATACCCTGTGTAGCTGCTGTGCTTGGCAAGTTTTGTTTTGCTTTTTGTTTTTGTTGTTGTAGTTGTTTTAAACTAGAGACACTGAATTGGGAAGGCTATTCTCTCTCTCTGCCCCCACCCCACCCTGCCAGCACCCTCTCTCCTGCAAGAGGCCGCCCTGAAATATGATCCACAGATGGACTGAAGAAACAGCCCTGTAAGCCAGGCTAAGGGAGCATGCTAGCTACAATTACCTCTGTACATGTAGGCAACCCAAGCCACCCCATCTTTCTGTACTTTCAATCCAGCAGTCTTATGATTCTTTTTTCTAAAAGACTTCATGAAAATTCAAAACATATTGCATGCTTTCTAACTTCAAATTATTGGGGGGTTTTTTTTGCCTCCAAGCTCACCCTCTGTCTGTCTGTCTATCTATCTATCTATCTATCTATCTATCTATCTATCTATCTATCTATCTATCTGTCTGTCTGTCTGTCTGTCTATCTATCTATCTATCTATCTATCTATCTATCTATCTATCTTTCTATCTATCAATTATTCTGTGCTAGTCCTGGGGCTTGAACTCAGGACCTGGGTACTGTCCTTTAGCTTTTTTGTCCCCACCTCCTGATTTGCTAGGATTACAGGCGTGACCTATAGGTGTTTGGCTTTGTCCTACAATTTTTAAAGGCTCACTGTCAACAGTAGCTAACACAAGTGCCAATTAGAGTTGGCGCCCTTAAAGGCTTCCTCAAGTGACATCATAAACACCCTTGCCAGGTACTCTGAAGGGAATTTTGTTTTGTTTTTTAGTTTTGTTTCTCTCTTTCCTTTTTTTTTTTTTTTTGTAACTTGTTAATTACTGCTCCAATTGCTCCTCAACTTTCATTCTTTTCTAACTTGGTGCCATGGCCTAATGAAGGACACGCAAAATCAACTGCAAGTTTGGGCTAGAGGGGGACTCACCTAAACACCTGTAGTCCCAGTTTCCCAGCTTGCTTGCTCAGGGCTGGCACTCCACCACATGAGTTAGGATCTCCAGCCCAGCTTTTCCTGGGTTAAGTGGCGACTGAATCTTGAGAAATTTTCTGGCCAGACTAGCTTCAAATGTTGATCCTCAGGTCTCAGCCTCCTGATTAGCTCGAATTACTGGTATGAGCCACTGGCATCTGGCTCCTTTCTGGTCAAGGTTCTTAAAACTTCCTGCAGTCCGTTCTTGTGCCTCATACAGTAATTTTGGATTCATTGTGAACCCTAAGATGATCTATCTTTGTCTCTTCTCCAAGTGAAATTCCTACAACCTACCTCCTTCTTTTCTACACAATGTGTTGAAGCTAGAGGAAAGCAAACTGCAAGGCTTCATTTATGACGCTGAGCATTTCTCATTCTCAGGAATCTTATTCTTTTCATAGGACAAGAAAAACAACATTGCTTTCCAGGAGAATTTTAATGGGAAACAAAAATAACCACCTGAACATGCTCCAAGTTGAACTGATGTGTGATTATTTCTGGAAAACAGACTAGCCTGGGATGGGATTTTCTTCCTTTACACTTCCCATCATAGCTGGATGACAAGTATATACCACCATACTCAGTTGTTGTTGTTTTTTTCTGTTAAGATGGGATCTCAAGAAATATTTGCCGCAAAATCGTGGCCTCAAACTACAGCCCTCCAAGTAGCTAGGATTAAGGGAATGAACCATTGATGGGCATGAGTCACTGGTGAGCTGCTCATTTATTTTTTTCTTAGAGGAAGTAGAATGTACATTGTTTTAAATATCTTTATACACTTGGTAGAGTCATCTATGGTAATTTGTGGAAGCTAAGAAGATCCTTACATATCAGCAGAGACTACTAAAAAGCAATGTCCTTCTATTAACCATCACCTTGAAGAACATTTCCAAAATATGCAATGTATTTTACCAATGACTCTTCTCCAAGAAAGGAAAATAAGAGAAAGCTATAGAAAATATATTAGGGAGAGAGAAACAGTGAGCACTGTACAGAGAGCTTTAAGGAACAAAGTAGCTATCAGTGTCTTCAGTGAAGTGTGCACACACCGTTCCAACAAGCTGAGCACAGTAACTTCTACCAAGTGAGGAGCACTGTTTGCCGAGGGAATGCCCACATTCCCTATATTGCTAGAGGATATCTTCTAACCAATTAACAGCGTGTGAACAAAACTGGACTGTGACACGAACACTGATGCTCTTCCCACTCATTCTGGAAAGACCCATGACCACAGGCTATAGCTCTGTTGTAACACGGTTCTGTTAAGTTCCCTTGAGTCATCCCATCTTTTGCCACAAGTGTGCATCCCACCAATGGCTCCCTCTTCCACCTAAATTGTTCCCCATCAACTGTCTAAGGCCTTAGGCCCTTCTGAGAATTGCTCCCCTGTCCTGTGCCCACCCACAATGGCCACACTGCTCATTAACACTACTTCTAAGGATAAAACCCACTCCAACCACAATACTGATCTCTGAACCAATCTTTGGGCTGGAGTATGGCCAGGTTACTGTGTGGACTGTATTTCTTTTCTTTCAGTGATCTTCTGTTACTTTAAAAGACAAATGGGTGAAAAATGACAAAAGGCAAAAATGGGTAGAGTTCCATATTCCTAGATGGTTTAATTAACTCAAGTGAAATGCTCCTTTTCCCAGGCCAAATCAGAGCCCCTTCTTTGTGCTCTTATGGCATGGCTGTACCCATGATAAACACCAGACTATTAAAACATTACATCTGCCTGTTTATAAGTCCTCTTCTCCCACTAGCTGAGGAGCTGGGAAACTGTGACCTATGGAACAAACTGTAAACTATGAAACAAACACTGTTCCTATCCACATTTCATTTATGTATCATTGAGGCTGCTTTGGATCTACAAGGGTAGGCTGGAACAGTTGTAACATACACCACAGAGCCTGTGAAGCCAAAGCTATTTGCTCTTACTGTCTGGCCCTTCATAGGAAGCTTGCCAATGCCTGCACTAGCTGGGCAACCATGTCTTATTTCTCTATGCTTGATATTAAAGTAACAGGAGGCCCAGGGGGCCAAGGTAGAGGGGGGACTACTCTACCCTGGGCCATCTGCTTCTCATTCATTGTTCTCTTAGGATTATTTCTTCAAATATAATTTAGCTTAAATAATTAACCTATCCTCAGAGCACACCATTTATACCATTTACAACACTTTAAATGTTTCTGCCCAAGTTTTTTTGCTTTTTGTGTTTTTTTTTGGCCAGTCCTGGGCCTTGGACTCAGGGCCTGAGCACTGTCCCTTGCTTCTTCCCGCTCAAGGCTAGCACTCTGCCACCTGAGCCACAGCGCCCCTTCTGGCCGGTTTCCATATATGTGGTGCTGGGGAATTGAACCGAGAGCTTCATGTGTAGGAGGCAAGCGCTCTTGCCACTAGGCCATATTCCCAGCCCTCTGCCCAACTTTTTACCAGGGATGATTTTCCTCAGGGAGAGGTATTTCTGGCTTTCTTATTAAAATCCATTGAAAAACTGGGTATCTCAGAATTTTATGTAAGACAATAAGGAGTTCTCTTTTAATAGAACACAACTATTTTATAAACTATGTTCTAGAGAAGGAAACTAAGATTAGCTAAGAATCTATCATTAGCAAGGCACTCCACTGGCTACATGGCCTAAGCTCCCTAATCACCAGGAATTCCCATCGGAGTAGCCATTGACAGATGTGAGCTGAAAGAGGCACAGCAACTATCCAAGATCAGATGGCTCTGAAGCAGATTATACATTCAAGTCTCATTAAATCACATATTCTGCAGGGTGCTGGTACCTCATGCCTGAAATCCTACCTACTCAGGAGACTAAGAATTGAAGATGAAAGTTCAAAACTAGCCTAGGGAACTAAATCAGAGAAATTGTTATTTCCAGTTAACCAGCAAAAAGCCAGAAGTGGAGGTATGGCTCAAGTGGTAGAGCACAACCTTGGACCAAAAAGCTAAGGGAGAGTATGAGGTCTTGAGTTCAAGCTTAGTATTGGGGCACATGCTTGCTCCCTGCTTCCCTAAATAAACCCCACATGTTCATTCTCTTCAGTAAGCTCAAAGCAGGAGCCCTGGTTCATCAAATAAAATCCATTCTCTGATATGTGGTATGTGGTAAATGGCAATAGATTACATCTGTCTTGCTGTATTCCTCTATATACAAGGAAGCAGAGTGCTGTAGTGAAAATAGGACAGGCTTTGCATTTCACTGGTATTTGACTGACAAAAGTATTTGTGCCATATCTGTAAACAGCAAGTAGGTCCCCAGTAAATGGCAGAGGTCAAAACAACATTATGCTAGGGTGTGGAGAGTACTTGTCTAGTTTGTGTAACACCCTGGCTTCAATCCTCAGTCCTATAAGTAAACAAACACACATCTTAGTACATGATGAAAAACTCTAAGCTGAAAATCCAAAATCTAAAACGCCGAGTGTCAACATGTTGCCCTGGTAGGTAGAAACCTCCACACCTGAGCTTATACAACAAAGAACACTGAAAAATGTCCTATCAAATGACCTATAGGCACTACATCTAAACAGTATATAAAACAAAAATCAATTTCATGTTCAGACTTGTATCCTACCTCCTAGATGCCTCATTTTTATAAAAACCTTAAGGCTAACACTCTGGTCCCAAGTGTTTTGGATAAGGGATCTTCAGCCTAAGTGTTATTTTTCACAGAATCTTTAGTGCTTGAAAGGCTAGAAAAAGTCATAGGCAACCTCGTAATTTTAAAAATAAGAAAAGTGAGGTCCAGAGGAGTGAAGTGACTTGCTCAAAATATAAAAAAGTGTCCTTCCATGCCAGATGCAGGTAAAGACCAGACATTGGCTGAGGTATGCTACACTGGGCTGCCATGGAAAAATCCATCTTTCAGCAGGCTCACATGATACCCCATGTAGTCTGGCTCTCCCAGAAAATATCACAAGTCAGTTATGGCCAAGTTGGGCCATTGGCCAGGACCATCTACAATCAAGTCAAACCCTTACAACCTGAAGGATTAAAAAAATTAACGTTTTAATTGGAGCCAACTCCTAACCTTCCTGCCAAACAGTCACCTTTCTATAAGAAATTATTCATAGTAGTTGAAAAGGTCAACTAGTTTTTCATCTGATTTCAACACTGGTCGCACCATCAGGAATTGGACATGAATGTTATTAGGTGAAATATGAGGCTGGATTTTTCTTTTTTTCTTTGCCTTGTCTGGTGCAAACTGGAAGCAGAAACAGTGAACTTAAACAACCACCATTTCCATGGAGATGACAGGCAGCATCAGCCTTTGACATGCAACACACAATCCAAGCCTGCACCTGGCCCACATGTGCCCAGAGAAGCTTAACTCAATCAAGGGTCAAAGTAGAGGTGAACACAGGTTTCAAATTCTCACCACCTTGGTCTTGTCCGTTATACATGGACTACAACTAACCACCATCCCTGACAAAGACTGACAAAACAGGGGGGATGGAATTTAGATCAGGGCTGAAGTCTGAGCCCAGCACTTGAGAATGACCCTCCAAAGAAGCTGGAAATCCCCAGCCCAGATTTGGAGCCCAGTGAATCCATACTTCTATTCCAATTTTGCCCTGTGATTCTCGAACAATCCTAGGCAAATCATTTCACCTTGTAGGGGCTCTGTTGCAACATTTATGATGTCTGAGGCACAATGATATGGAGACTGTGTCCAGGCCAATATGGCACAAGTGGATTATTATTCATGAATTGTGTCAGTGAGTTAGGAAGGTCCTAAGGAGCTCCTCTGACAGCAGTAAGACTATTTTGAAAAGAGGTTCAGTAGTTCTTCTGAAGAGCACCACTAACTGATCCACATGAAGGATATTTTACATCCTGCGTGCACACCAGCACCGAGAAGGTGGGAATGGCCACTCAGAATAGGCCCTCAAGGGAAAAGCTATGCTCCCAGCTGGGCAGAGGCTGGAAAAACCTTACAGCGTCCTGTATAGCCTTACATGGGACCTTCTGAGTTCCTCTAGATCTGAAGACATTGATGCCCTTCCCTCTGGCCTTCCTAGCAGCATTCTGGGAATAGCAACCCAGCCTCTTCCCCCAACACCTCCTTATCAATCGCTCTTTATCATTTCTCTGATCAAAAGAAACAAGTAGTAAGATAAGCCAACCTAAAGGTGTCTATATGTTTTCCCCTTAAACTATGAATCTCCTAAAACCACCATGCTGACTTGGCAGTATGACAATAGAAGGTGACCAAGCAGTCTGGCTCCTGACTAACCAGGGCTTAGCTGGAACTCAGATCTACAGACATAGCCCTTGCAAAGAGAGGTGACTCTACCCTAGATGGCCAGACTCCTCAGCAACCATGTTAGTGCTCTAGTATCCCAAGGACAAGCTGACTGAGAGGCAGTTTTCCAAATAAAAGCCAAAAGCATTCTGGAACAAAGCCAGGATTGTCTTCCTGCATACTATGGCTGATACTGGAAACCAGCTCTCTGGGAACACTGAGTGTGTGGGAGACAGGGAATAGAAGGTTGCATACATCAGACAATTCAAACCTTAGCAGGAGGCGAGAGAAAGCAGAACAGCTGTCCTCTCAAAGCCAAAGTAGCTGCATGGCTGCCGAAGCAAAGTCATCACTATGGACTCTACTTGGCTTCTAGCCTGATTTCTTGGAGGTCCTCATCCCTCCCATCACTGTCAGGTTAGAACAGGTCAGTTTCTGTCATCTGTAACTGGCACAGCATGCACAGCTCTGAAGGGTCCTCCCTGACTTGGATTTGGGATTGCAGAATTTGAGAGCCTGTTGGGTGAGGCTGGAGATGAGTGTGATAAAGTCTTTCTCCTATAACACATACAGTGATTTTTAACTGACATCAGCATTTGGATTTCATGGTTTTTGCTTTAACAAACCAGAACACCCAAGTTTCATCCCACCTTTAAAATAGTAGCCCCCCCCAATTCCCTCTGTACTCAACATAGCAATCTACCAAGGCATGGTAGGGCAATAAGTTCATCCAGCCAGCACATCTACTTCACTTTTCACCTTCTCTAAGACAAACTAGGACGCAAAAGACAAGATGAAAAAAGAAAATGAATGATCCATGAAGAAAACACTTTACAACTAGACTATCCTCTCTTATGTGGCTGTACACCTAAGATGCATTCATTTCTAAGTCATCCTTGAAGCATTTGCTGAAGGCAGTATGCCTGCAAGGGCATCACTAGACATCATCTGACAAGGGCACTGGGCTGGAGTACTGGCATAGCTCATGCTTAGCATGCACGAGGCCTTGATTCAGCCTTAGTCTTTGGGAACTAGTGATAAAATAATTTCAAGACTATTCAGTTAAAACAAGTGAAGCTGATGTCTCCATTGTAGGACTTCTGAGTGACTTTAGTTATGTTAACATATATCATGAATCCTGAAAAATGGACACTATATGGTGTATTTTCCAAGCTTATTTGGTCTTGGAGACTCTTTCTTTCACTACACACACTTTCAAGGGCATGTCTTTTCACTGTAGAATGTGATGTGACCACATATATTTGCTTGCTCTCCATGACCTAGTACTGTATATGAGTATAATGCAAAGCATAACACATGCAAATTCTGGGATTTTAAGGCTGGGATAAAATCATCTGGTTACAAGCCACATGAAGACAAAGGGCTATTCACATGTATTAAAGGATGTTCAAACTAACCAGAGGAATGTTTTTCTAACCTCCATCAGAGAAAGTAAAAATGAGAACTATTTTCCTCTAAGTTCTCAAGAGATTGTAACTGCTAATTGGTAAGAGATGGATAAACATTCAATAGTCATGGAAAATGATCCTCAAATGGTCATAACAAAAAGCAAGAGTTACAATTCCTCCAGGAGAAATATGTTTGTCCTGCTTATCCTCTGCCTTTCCCCTATAGGATCATGAGGCATTGACTCAGGTCCAGTTGTAGCCATGTGCCATTCAGGTAATTACTTACAACATCTCTCCCTTTCAAAATTCTCTTTCTGTCCCAAAGCAAAAGACAGTGCATACCTGTGGTGTGTGTGTATGTGTATGTGTGTGTGTGTGTGTGTGTGTGTGTGTGTACAATATAAATGCATAGGCATGTATGCATAGATAGCAACATTCACAGTAATACTTAAGACAGAAGATCTCTGCCCCAATGGCAGCCATGGACTGTAGCCAGGGGGATAGCTCCCTTCTCCATTCGGCAAACAACAGCTCTAGCAACCACTGTGGCTTTAGGATTAGGATCTATAAAACTGTTGAAAAGACCTAAGTTTAAAATAATTGTTTTAATTTTTCCAAATGATGTCAGTGCTTTGCAAAGGATGAAAGAGTCCACCTTCTTGCTTCTGGCCCAACTGCTCTTCAGCTCAGTGTAGACCTAGAGAATCAGAACTTAGTGTACATCTCCCATCCTTTTCTCCTCCTTTCAGCAGCCTCCACAATGAATGCATCATCTAAGTGGAACTCCAACTCTTTAGAGAGTGGAACTCTCTAAAGTTACCTTATTGCTAGGACATTATTGGTTGCTTAACCTGCTTTGAAAGGAATGTAGTCCATCTCAGGGTGACACACCTGCACAGGCACAGATATGCGCCCTGACATCATGCAGAGCATGTGACCTTTCTTCAAACCCACCCATGTGTGTTCAAGTCACCAGTGGGATGCCTGCCTCTGCTTTATTTCTCCCTTGTAGATATTAGGTGAGAGGTAAGAAGCCCAAGGGCTGAACTGGTTAAGAGTATTTCCCAATTCCCCCTGAGCTCAGTGAAGGCAACAAATCTCATCCTTCAGAGAAAAACTAAAACAAAAACAAATCAACAACAACAAAAACACCCTCTCCTTGCTCAGAGGTCCATGATCAGGCTTCCCTACAAACAGGGATGTCTGGTTCTGCACTCGTGGGTAGGCTGCTTGAGAGCAGAAGCAGTATCTGTACTGGTTAGTGTTTGGCTAAAAGGTTCTTCTGGCTGCCCTCAGCTGTCAGCCCTCACAAGGCTGGCCTGGGTGCTTCTCACAGACAAGGAAAACAAGGCAGAGGCAGGACAACAAGTCCTAACTACTCAAGGCTTCTTTCAGATGCCACACACACAGGATGCACCTCCATCAGATCCACTGCTAAGTCACGCTCAGGTCCCCCATAGCAATTGACTGCTAGCTGACTGACAGCTTCCTCCAGGCGTGGCATCTTCCGGCTCATGGCACCACTGTTCTCAGTGCCTCCCCATCATACTGCAAGTGAGTCCTCAGAACTGTGGAGCTATGACTCCCCAGGGCCAGGGATTCTTGCCATTTAGGGATAGCAGACTCTTCCTCACAGCCTCATCATACTTGCCTTCTTATCCCCCTCCCCCAAAGAGGAGAAAGTGAAGGAAATTTGGCTAGTGCATCAACAAGTCAAGATGTCTCAAGGCTGCCTTGATTCTGCCAATCAGCTGCTAACTATTAGAATGGAGAGGCAGTGAGGAGTAGGAATCTACATGTTAGTGCTCATAGCAATCTAGACACCACTGACACTGCCTGAAATAATAAGTGGCTGAATACAGCCAACTTTGTACCAGAGAGATCTGATCCTTGGATCGACTCAGTGTGGGTTCAACAGAGAGATAAGACAAAGAACAAACAAGGAAAAAAATGCTCAGATTCTTGAGGCTATCCATTTTTGATAGGTGCTTCTCAGAAAACGATTAAATGAATGTGCCAGAAAATGACTGAATCTTGTATGGAAATGAAATGATAAAAAACACTTTACAGAAAACTACCAAGCCACAGAGAGACCCCCTACAAAACACCCTCTCACCTTTTTGCTCCTTTACTGAGTACATGAAAGTAGTTTCTAAGCATCAACACCCTACTCCATGTCTGAACATGGCCAAATCTTACTGTTACAAAAACAGACAGTTCTTTACTTAGGACACCAAGAACATCAAACATAGTTGAAAAGAAATACAACATGACTGCACCCAGGATCCAGCAAGTAGAGCAGCCAGACCATGCTGTGAGCATCTGTGAGGGACCAATTCTGCTCAAAGAATCAGTACTAGCCCACCCAGAGTTGGGGAGGTCAGTGCTGGGTGATGGAAGGACCACCCAGCCAGCAGCTGTGGCTACCACCCGGACACTTTCATAGGTGAGCAGCACCCATGGGCCACTCATCCCCAGCACCAGTAAGGGTGATTGTTACTCAAAAATGTCACTTGTGCACCAGGTGCTGGTGGCTCACATCTGTAACACTCAGATACTCAAGAGGCTGAGCTCTAAGGATTGCAGTTCAAGGCCAGCTTAGGCAGGAAAGTCTAAGAGACTCTCCAATTTATCACAAAAAAAGCTGGAAGTGGTGCTGTACCTAAGTAGTAGAGTACTAGCTTTGAGCAAAAATTGCTCAGGGACAGCCCCCAGGCTCAGAGTTCAAGCCCCAGGATCAGCAAAAGAGAAAACAAATCAAAGAAAAACCACCCATGCTAATGTGGTGATGTGGCCTCTATGGCCTGCCTGTTGTCAGTCCCACGGGAAAGCTCTCATTTCCTGCTGCTGGAAACACCAGAAAACTATCTCACTGGGAATTAATTATGGAGAAGACATGCTGGAATTAGAAGACATTCTGAAAATAAATATCTTTCACTTCCAAATAAATGTTTCTTTTTTCAGTAATTAACCATTATTCTAAACAGAGGTTAAAAGAATCCACTTAGGAGACAAAGATCTAGCTTAGTGGAAGAGCATATACAAGGCCTTGGGTTTGATCCCAAGCACACATGTGCGCGAATACACACACACACACACACACACACACACACACACACACACACACCATTAGCAAAACTCATTCATAAGAGAGGTACATGCAGGATGTTTTCCCAAATAAACTGCCCTATTAGGCAAACTGTGCCACTAATCTGTACCATTAAGGAACTCAGCAGATTCCTTCACAAGGTTAAGGGGTACTCACAGCCTCCTCTTAACCCAGGCAGGACCATCTGCTCTTCCTTCCCTTATGCTTCACCTCTGCTTTCTCATCTCAAGACTGATTCTTACCATGCAGCAACCATTTGTTGGGCAGTCATGAAACAGCACATCCCACATTAGCCTCAGCCAGGGCCTCTCCACTGGGACACCAAGGCCCAATGACACTCAGTTATAAGGACCAGCTGCCTCCGATAGGATGATTAGCCCAGACACCACCCATTAGTGGTCAATAGTAACTCCATTCCACCCAAGTGTGACAACCAATAAAATTCTTCCAGGCATTGCCAAATGTCCCCCAGAGGCAGAATCATCATCCCACTTAGATAGCACCCAGAGAATGTTTTACAGATTGATTCAGGGTTCCACTGTATTTCCAAAAGTTGCCCAGTACTTCTACCTGCTCTGGATCCTACCCTTCTATTCAGACAGACCTTGTTCATTCTGACAGTGGGACTTAAAGTTCTAAAAAGCAGTAGCTTAAAGATATCAAATTGGATCACAGGCTATTTCAGATGAACAGTGACACTTCAACAGTGCATCTTCAACAGTTCAATGAATTCAGACTTGAGGTTTGAGTTGACCTATGTGTCTGTCCTCCACTTTCCACATAGATCAACCTAAAACAGATCACATGTCTTCCTTCAACCTGAGCAATGGCCCCTTAACTAGTGCCATTGTAGAATGCTTACTGAGCACTGGTTCAGAATAGTAGGGGGAGGGAATGAGAATGCAGGAACAGGGAACCAAGTAGGGAAGTGGGTGACAGGATGGTGGAAAGAAAGTTGGGTTCTAGGATGAAGAAGCAGCATGGTCTAAGGCACAGCATTATTTGGAAAACAAATCAGCAGTGAGAATACAAGTTCCAGTGGGACAGAGAAAGGAAGGACAGGGAGGACTCCAAAGGCCCACCAAGCAGGCTCCAGTTCAGTCTAAAGACCATGGACTACAAGACTTAGAAAAAAACTACTGAAAAAAAACTAAATAAAAATAAGATTGAAGCCAGATGGGAAACTGGCTCAGCAGGTAACAGAATGCAAGCCTTGGGATCTGAGGAAACACCAGGCTGCAGACGCACAGTGGCTAACCAGCTCAGGGGTGCTCTGGAACTCTAGGTTATAGTCTAACTGTCCACTCTGAATGTCTATGTTGGTGTCCTAACACCCAAGAGCTCAGAATGTGATAGAATTTGGAGACAGGGCATTTGATAAGGTAATAAAAATAAACTGATGTCATATAAATGGGCTGACTGGAGAGACTGAAGTCTAGCTCAGTGGCAGAGTGAGTGCTTAGTGAGGCCCTAGGTTCCTTTCTCATCAAGCAGGCAGGCAAGAAGGAAGGAAGGAGGGAGGGAGAAGGGGGGGGGAGAAAATAGAAGGGAAGAAGAATGGAAGAAAGGGGGAAGGAGGGAAAGAGGCTAGGAAGAAGGAAGAGAGGGAGGAAGGAGGAACAGAGAGGTAAAAAGGAAAGGAGAGAAAAAGGGAGAGGAAAGGACAAAGAAAAAAGGAATGAGAAAGAGGAAGAGGGGAATGAAGGGAAGAAGGAAGGGAGAAAGGGAGGAATAAAATGAGGGTGGGGGAGCTGGGAATGTGGCCTAGTGGCAAGAGTGCTTGCCTCCAACACATGAAGCTCTTGGTTCAATTCCCCAGCACCACATATATGGAAAACGGCCAGAAGGGGCGCTGTGGCTCAGGTGGCAGAGTGCTAGCCTTGAGCGGGAAGAAGCCAGGGACAGTGCTCAGGCTCTGAGTCCAAGGCCCAGGACTGGCCAAAAAAAAAAAGGAGGGTGGGAGGAGGTAGGTAAATAGATAAGAGAAGACACACAGAAGTAAAATGGGAAAAAATGGTAATCTATATAGCCAAGAGGAGTGGGTCAGGAGAATCCCAGCCCACATCTTGGTCTGATTTCAGCCTGCAAAACCGAGAGGAAATCCACACTTGCTGCTTTAAGCTTCCTAGTCAGTGGCATTTGTTACGGCAGCCCTAGGAATTAATACAGCAAGGCCACCTAGAATCACCAAGCAGTCCCGTGGGATCTGGCTTTGGGCCAGCCTGCCAGCTAACTGCAGCAGTAAAGAGAGCACAGTGCCTTGTGGGGGTATTGGGCAGTACTGCCATGTCCCTGTTCTGAAAACACAGGTAGTATGGGCTCGTGGGCAGTGTTGCTGCCATATTCTGTGGTGGAAGCTTGTTGTTAGGTTTTCAAGAGGTCCAGAGTAACTTGAATAGCTCTTCACACCAACCCTGAGGGCCAGAATGTGGGCAGGAACCCGGTCAGGATGAGGCCAGCTTCTTCTCTGGATCTCTCCATCTCAATCCTAAAATCTCCCTCTTCTATCATTTCCCACATTGAAAAACTTGCAAAACTCACATCCAAGAATTGAATGTGAGGGCCATGGGGGGTGGGGAGAGTGCCACACTTGTACTCTCCTCAGTCTTCCCCAGGTCCTCCACAGAGGAGGCTCCTTCATCTTCTCTGCATGTCAAAATCCAAGGCCTCCATCAGGGAGGTGTGCATGTTGGGCTTTCAGCCCACCTGATGACAGTGGCTGCTCTGGGCTCCTCTGCACTTCACATGTCCTCTTAAGCATACTCACCTCACCTTACCTATGTCTGGGATCCTCAGTTCACAGATTGTCTCCAATAACAAAGCCATGCATTCCTTCTCTGGGCAGAGATAGTCATCTGTCCATCTCTGCCCAGGGAGGATTTTCTGAGAGAGGATCAGAAACAGACACTGTACATGTGGCTGCCAATGGCCTTTTCCAGAAGAGGGCTAGGATAGAGCACTGTATATTACCTTCAAAAAGCAGGACCCTTCCCCCAAGTTTACAGCTGCCAAAAGGTAGAAGCAACTCAGTGGTTCACTCATAAATAGATGGGTAAAAAAATGTGGTCCACATACAATGAATATCATTCAGTCTTAAGAAGAAAGGAGACTTGGATATATGCTACAATATGAATGAACACAAATGGACAATATGAATGGGCAGTATCATGTTTGGTACATAAGCCCATCACAAAGGACGGAGACTATAGGATGCCACTTATTGAAGCACCTAGAGTGTACAAATTCATAGGGACACAAAGTAGGGTGGGAGCTGCCAAGGGTTAGGGGGAAGAGAGAATGAAGAGTAAGTGTTTAAATAGGGGCAGAGTTTCTAGAAATGATGGAGTGAAGAATTCTGGAGATGATGTTGTGATGGCTGCACAGCCATAAGGGTGTACTTAATGCCACCAAACTATGCACTGAAAAATGGATATATTGCCAGTTTCATGTCAGGTGCGTGTTACACAATTAAAATTTAAATAATATAAGAGAAAAAAATTGTGCTTACTCTAAATGCTCCCACATCTGCATCTGCAAACAGTGAAGCTTCTCAATTATGTAATAATAATGGGTACTCAATTTGTAAAACTCAATGGAGAAAGCAGTTTATAATCTAATCTAGGAGCTGGTGCAAATTACAGGGTTGGCTAAGGACCCCACCCACAATTCAACACACCTTCCCAAGGCTCCCTGGCTTGATTCCTTTGTGCACTCTCTCCTTTCTTCCTTCCTTCCTTTTTCTTTCTTTACCTGCCTTTCCTTCTTTCCTTTTGCCTGTACTAGGGCTTAAACTTAGGGCCTGGGTGCCGTCCCTTAGCTTTTTCTCTCAAGGATGTCACTCTGCACTTGAGCCATACCTCCACATCAGTCTTTTTGCTGGTTAACTGGAGATTAGAGTCTCATGAACTTTCCTGCCTGGGGTAGCTTTGAATGTTGACCCTCAGATCTCAGCCTCCTGAGTAGCCAGAATTACAGGCAGAGTTCAGCCCCTTCCACTTAGTTTTAAAATGAAACAAAACCTGAGTATCTTATAGTCAGAAAAACATTTGAATTTTATAAACAACTACTACTCTTTCTCCTTACTTGAACAAAAAAAGTTCTGATAAACACTAAACTAGCATTCCTATGACTTAACATTCTCAACCACACATCCCCATGACTCAGCTATTTGGTTTTCCATCCAGATAAGTAAACTGACAGACCATCTGACTTTTAAAGCAGTGTTTTCCGGCATGAGCTAGCTGTCTTTCTGGCTCTTCCAGGCTGGTGTAGCTCAAAATCCACAACAAAATTGATTCGGGCTTTGTGACTCTGCTTTCTGGAAAAAATGAATCCTCCAAAAGCATGTTTTATTTTCTGACAGAAGAAATCTAACAATGTGACATAAAACAAAGTAGTTGAGAGAGGCAGGGATGACAGTGAAAGCTATGGGAGAGACTGGGAAAAGGTGGGGACTGGCACCTGCCTACCTCTGCAGCAGTGACAGTTGGCTTTGAGATGGAAGGACTCACACTCGGCTGATGATCTGCTGTCACCCTTTTGTTCACTTTATCACATATATGATTATATATACATATATTATATAAATAATATATAAACATATTATAGGTATGTATAGTTAAGATATATATATATACATCTATTATCATATGTGCGTGTGTGTGTATGGAGAGAGAGAGAGAGAGAGAGAGAGAGGGAGGGAGAGAGAGAGAGCGAGAGGGAGAGGGAGGGAGAGTGTTTTCTGGTACTAGGGTTTGAACCCAGAGTCTGGGCACTGTCTCTTAGCTTTTTCACTCAAGACTGGGCTCTACCACTTAAGTCATAGCCCCACTTCTGGCTTTTTGTGGTTAATTGGAGCTAGGAGGCTTACAGACTTTTCTTCCCCAGGTGGTTACAAACTGTGATCCACAGATCTCGGCCTCTTAAGGAACTAGGATTATAGGCCTGAACTTCCCTTTATACTTTTTGGACACACTTCTATTTTGAACTGGGCCTTGTTAATTATGTAACTGTACTGACTGTGGGGGCAGAAGTAGGAGTAACAATTTGCAAAACTGTTCCATTGCCTACACAAGGGCTACTTCCAAGCCGCTGCATGACCTGGAAATGTTACCTAAGGGCCATCTTTAATCCTTCTAAGAAAAGGATCGTTGGGAGGTGTGCTCCTATCAAGCTTCAGGGGACAGGTAAGTTAACATCTCGAGTGTTTAAAGCATTTGATGATTACATCAGCTGAAACTCGGATATTCTCAGCTAATTACCAGAAAGCTCTGCCTCTAACCCCTCCACTCATCTGGGGAAGAGCTGGTCCTACACTATGGCATGAAGGATTCCCCCAGCTCCAAGGAGCTGCATCCTAGCTCTGGATCCTAGCTCTTCCCCCACCCAAGCCCAGGCTGGAGTTAGCTAGAGGGGTGCTGATTTCTAGGTTAGCTGTTAATAAGCCAGTCTGGAGAGGAAGTAGAGTTGAATAATTGAGATAGTGATGAAGGGAGAGGCAGCCTTCAAGAAAGGCAGGCAAGAACAGCACTGGTGGTAGCATGGTTACTGAAAGACCCTGCCCACTTTATTATATCAGATCCCAGCTCCTTACCTATGTCTTTGGAATAAATTTCCATTTTTAATATATTTTGAAATTTTGCTTTGTTACTTACAACTAAGAAAGTTGCAGAAAGAGGCCTGATGGGGTATAATCCTATGCAAAATGGCAGGCTAGAGGGTTCATGCATAGAAGAAAACATTTCATAAAGTTCAAAAACTCCTAGTGTGTGTGTGTTTGTGCTGGTTCTTGTGCTTGAATGCAGGACCTGAACACTGTCCCTGAGCTTCTTTTTGCTTAAGGATAGTGCACAACTATCATTTGAACACAACTTCACTCCTAGCTTCCTTCCTTCCTTCCTTCCTTCCTTCCTTCCTTCCTTCCTTCCTTCCTTCCTTCCTCTCTCTCTCTCTCTCTCTCTCTCTCTCTCTCTCTCTCTCTCTCTCTCTCTCTCTCTCTCTCTCTCTCTCTCTCTCTCTCTCTTTCCTGCTTGCTTTTTGTAGCTTAATAGAGATAAAGAGTCTCAGGGACTTTCCTGCCTGTGCTGGCTTCAAACTGTGATCCTCAGTTCTCAGCCTCCTGGGTAGTTAGGATTACAGTGCCAGGCACTGTCCCTTTCTTTAAAAATATGGCTCTGTCAGTCTCCAAGTCATGTGTTTGAAGAGAGACCTGCCTACTGGTCATGACTAGTTCTGACTAAGGTTTAGTAAATGGTAGAGCAAGATGACTAACCCCTACCAGCCTTCAGAGGGTATCAGAGCATACTGAGGCCAAAAGTCAACAGTCTCACATGGAAACTCCCCAGGGCAATACTCCAGGTGGGAACATACACACACACATACATACACATACACACATGCACACTCAAACTTTCTTCCTGAAGTCTCCTCTCTCTTCTTACCATCAAATCCTCTGCAAAGTTCTATTCTGTCTGAAGTGCATTTTCCCAGCATGGCTGCCACATTTTAAGCATGGATAGCTTATTCTCTGCCTCACAAGTGAGCTCTGATTTCTAAGCAAAAACTCTGTGGGGTTCACTTGTACTTTGCAGACATCTTCTTGTACCCCTCTCCCATCTACTTTTGTTTAGATCTGCTGCTTGCTGTGATCCCTCTGGGCCCTAAAACCAATGACCTGTTTATTTTCATATTAGAGCTTCACAAACTGACAAAAACCTGAAATCCTTTGGCAATAGGCTCCTTCGACCACCCTGAATACAGGCTCCAATGTAAAGAACACAGACATCCCAGCAATCCCTGGTACTAAATTGCCCTTCCAGGTGTGGCCGGCCACCTCCTCTGTTCAAGTACTTCTCAGATGACTCATTCCGACAGCTCTTGCCTCATCAGTGGTGAAATTTCCTAGGTGCTTTACATTTGCCAGGTGCCTGGGGGCGGGACGGGCACTTTCCAGGTGTTCTGCTCCCACAAGCACCTGAAGCTGAGCAGCACTAACCCCACCCTGCCAATGAGGAAACAGGTGGAAGAATGTTCCCAAAAATAAGCTGGTGCCAGAAAGCAGTGTTGGCAATGCCACCTACTCCTGCCCAACTAAATGCTCTCATGCTTTTCACTTAAGTTCAGGTAGGTTCAGCCACATAGCGTGTTAACTTGCGGTTCAAAGACCTTCAATGGGGAGGTAGGCAGACATAATTCTAACCTGGATACACTGAGTTAGGATGCAGGTACATCTGGGTACTATGCCTCAGATGAGGGCTGACTTGAAGGATGAACAACAGCCAGTTGGCTAAAGGATGAAAGAAAGGGTGTTCCCAGAAAGTTGAACAGTAAAAGCAATGAACTGACAAAAAGGCAGGCCAGGCTGGGAGTTAGGAGATAGTCCCCACATCAAACTTATAGCAGGGAAAGAATGGAAAAACAAGCAGGGTTCAGGCCTAAAGGTGGTAGTTTATGTGGCATAACAGAAAGCTCTTAGTAGCTTCAGCATGTAGACAGCTTCCTTCTTATTTAGGTGTCTCTGGAGGCTGTGGTTTTACAATCCGTGCAATGAAGCAGAGGTCTGGGCTGGGGATCTAGATAGGCCAAGGGAGCAGATAGCAGAAAACAAAAACAAAACAAAACAAACAAAAAAACACCTCTCCAGAGAGAGGGTCTGCAGAAGTTCACCCACTCTGAGCAATAGAATAACCATACCCAGTACCCTTCTCAGGCCACCAAAGGATCGTATGAAAGGTCAGTGAAGAGAACATCATGCAGACAGGGTAAAGCCCCTGCTATGCCTCTGGACCCTTCCTTGCTGACAGATCTGGAGCAGAGGGTGCCAAGAACTGGATTAGAAACTCAATGGTATGGTGCCTTTTGACAAGTCACTAACCCTCACCTCAGTGTTCCCATCTATATGATTGCACGCAATCATATTAACATTGTATACATGGGATGGTCTTTTACCTAGCTGTGGTTCTACATAGGAAAAGCTGGACAGAAATCATAGCCCTAAGCTTTCCTTTGTCTGGTTTTTCATTCAGCCTTGTGAAAGTCGAAGCAGCACCCTTTCCTTCTGAGCAGGAAGACAAGAGAAAATGCTATATTACTCCAAAGGACCAGTGTTTCCTGTTAAGGCACAAGAACACATTTACCTCTTGCCTGGATTCTAGCTATACAAAGTCTGATCTGGATCTGATAGCTCAAAGTAATTTCCCATGATCCTCCTCAGGACTCTCCTCAAGAGGCCTGCTTCCTTTCAGCTGTAGCATGGAGGCAGGCCCAGGCTGCCTCTCCCACCAAACACACTCCTTTCTTGGCAGCTGCAGAACCCCAAGGCATGTCAGTGTTTGAGCTCAGGTCCCCATCTCTCCCCATGCCAACACACACACACACACACACACACACACACACACACACACACACACACACACACTCCATTCCCAAGTCTCCTCAGCTGGCTGAGTTCATTACTTGGTGGAAGCCCTGGGATATCTAAGTCTGCATCTGTCTTGAGCCTCATTGGCTTTCCCTGCTCAAAAATCCTACCTCATCAAATCTTTACAGTGTAGCTGGAGAAGATTTTTCAAAAATATGATTTATTTCTTATAGTACCATCTCCTTCACTCTGCTAAGTGTTCTTGGATGGCTGTGCCCTTTCAGAATCCACCTGGCTCCTATTCCTATACCAGCTTCTACTCATAGAAGGTTCCTGCATGCTACAGGGCCCTTGCAAATGCTCTTTGCTCTCTGGAAAACATACATACCTTTCTTTCATGCCTTGCTCCATCTCAGATGTACATTTCTCACACACATCAGTTGGTATAGGTTACATTTTGTTGTTGTTGTTCTGGTCTTCCTTTCCACACACTTAATTAATTCCCTTTGAAGTTGAAAGATTATTTGACCAGTTAGGCTGTGCCTCCCTCATTGATCTGCACAGATTATGGAGACCTGAGCTGTCTATCTTTGCCTGTCATTACCCACCAGCCTATAGCACAAAGCTTAGCTCAGAATGGGCAGCTGTGAAAAGGAGACTTGGGAGAAAAAAAAATGAAAGGAGAGTGGCCTGAGGTCCCATTCATTTCTATGACAAATGCTCAACAACTGGCTTTCTGAATGCAAACCATAATGTACAATGTCTGCCAATTCCCATGGTGTGGCCCACTGCAAACTACCAATGTGACATTACTGAATATGAAGCTGGACAGAGCAGCTGTTAGTCAATAGAAGGAAAAGTGGCTGTAGCCCACTACTAATTGGTGGCAATGCCTGAACTAACATTCAGCAAATCCGACATATTTTTAATATGACAACAACTTTTGACCTAGTCCTACCTTGGATTAAAAGTCATAATGAATTGCAACAATTACTAATGACACACAAAGCATTTGCAAGCCAGGCATCAGATGGGTCATACCTGAAATGCTAGCTAATCAGAAGACTGAGAAGGAAGGCTCTCAGTTTGAAGTGAGTCTGAGCAGGAAAGTCTGTGAGACTCTTATCTCCAATTAACCAGCAAAAAGTTAAAAGTGAAGTTGTGGCTCAAGTGGTGGAGTGCCAGCCTTGATAAAAAAAAAAAATTGAAGGAACACACAATTTAAGCTCCAGTATCAGCACACACACACACAAAAAGAAAGAGACAGAGAAAGAGTGAATTTGCAGCTAGTTGCAACAACAACAACAATGGCTTAGAAACGAGAAGACTTAGAAGGAACGGGACCCAGAATAACTCTGGGAAGAGTGCTGTCTGCCAGAGGAGGTGGAAAGGGCTACTTCACAGCTGCTTGACTCTGGCCTTTGTCCTGTGGAATTAAATGTGCACATCACTGTTATGGCCAAGTTAAGGTTTGCATGGAATGCTTGTTATAGTCCCTGAGCTAGTCTTGCCTTTTTTAAGCAGCTTATCCTAATACCTCAGTAGGCAGAGACATGAAATTTTCTCTCCCTAATATTCCAGGATTATAGAAGACCCAAATCTAACCCAAACCCAGCAAACATAAAAAAGATGAATTCATTTGACTCTATCCTAAACCAAACCTTTCTGTGTACCCAAAACCCCATAAACAGATCAAAAGATAAACAAAAAACTAGGGGGAAAATATGAGACCACTAAAAGGATCTCTCTCATTTAACCAGAGTACTCCTATAAAACCATTGGGAAATAAGACTCCCTCAAACACATGGACACAACAGAGGCAGAGACCTGACGAGATGATTCAAAGGAATGGAAATACTAGGAGCTCTAACACTTGAAAAAGATGGTTTAGCTCTCACAGTAACTAAACTTAATTTTCCACATACCAGACTAGCAAACAGAATTAGACAGTCCTCTGGGAAAAAGGAGAGTGAGAGGAACAGGACTGAACAAATTATTGCTGGAAATGTAAGTTGCTATCTTATACTTGAGAAATATCTACCACAATAAAATTGCAACATATTTGACACTCCCATGCAAATGTTCACAAATACCAAGATTTCATTTCTTTCCACAGATACAGCTATACTATACTGTAATGTATTCTATATTATGTATATTCCTGTTATTCATATGTATAAAATAGAACTGGCCTCAATGTCTCTTCAGTGGGTGACTAGTTAAATTGATACCCAGTCAGATGTGAAATACTATGAGGACTTAAAAAAGAATAGTGAGCTCTCTACTGATAAACACTCAATTAACGTTCGTGAAAAGAACAAATAAGTGTATGAATAATATGCTCTGTTTGTGAAAGAAAATATATAAATGAAAATAGATTATTTCAGAGAGGATAAAAGAAAAGCAACTCGTTGCTTCTGAAGAGCAAAACTGGAGACATGGGAAGCAGTGTTGCTTCTACTGTATGCTTTCTGAGCTATCTACATGTGATATCCATTACAATTAAAAAAATAAATGTGCATAAGGATGTTCACTGGAGTGTTGCACATACTAGATGAAAGCCACCATTCAGATAACATAATGGTAGTCAGTCTGTATTAGGAAAATAATTCAGAAATTTTAGTAAATCAGTAAAAATATCAAGCATTCAAAATGTTCCTGAGAACCTGGACAAATGCCCTTCATATGGTTTAGATTAATGGCAGATTCTATTACTTGAACACTTTGTAAATATATATACATGCGCGTGTAACACATGTTTGTGTGTAAGTAAAGCATTTCAAAAGTGAAAATCAGTTAATAGACGCAGAGAGTAGATTGTGTACTATTTTAAAAAATATCATTGCAGTGATACTCTAATTATTTTGTCTTAATTAAGTCATACTGAAATCACTTGAAATAACTTCTAGGAAAAGGATATAAACTACTTCCCAGGATATAAAACAACTCTTAAATAAAGATGGGGAATCTTTGCAAATTCATGATAATAGAAGAAAAGTCAGAAGACCAGAGATGGGAGTTGGAGGCATGGCTTAATTGTTAGAGCGATAGCCAATGATCAAAAACCTCAGGAACCAAGTTTGAGTCCGATCTTGGACCAAAAAAAAGAAAGAAAAGACTAGAACAAACAATCTAAACTTCACATACAGTAAAAAGATGGGGCTTGGGAAAGTTTATTGGCAAAATTCTAAAGATCATTTGAGAAAGAAGTGTGAGTGTACATTAAAAAACAACTAGGATCCTCTCAGAATGGTGCAATATAATCTATACAAGTTAGTTATTGGGAGAAATATTTTTTAAATAAATGACTTGGATTTTTTCTTCTTTACATTTTTGATTAAAGTCCCACAAGTATCTGAGAATTGAGTTGCTTAGGGAACACTTGAGTGAGCGAAGGATAACAAATGAGCAGGCTGCAAAACCTTTCCTCAGACCCCTCCAAACTACTCTCTATTGGCTCTAAAGAATTCCTTTGGTTTTTCTTTTCAGGGAGGAAATGACAACACTCATCAACAGGGCTTGCAGGGAAACTGCAGAGAGCTGTGCAAACCAATAAGGCAGATAAATGCCCTGTTCCTGTACAAGACACCTAGCCAGTCAAATGTGTATTCAGTGAGTTATAATCAGCCATAATGCTGTTGAAGACTGGCCTTGTGTGGTTTTGTTTGTTTGTTGTTAGTAGTAGTATTGGAACTTATTAGTATTACTGGAGATGGAATTTGGAGCCTCACATTTGCCAGCTTAGTGTTCTGCTTATGCCACACCTCTGGCCCTTGTGCTTTGTTTTTTGTTTGTCAAACAGTCTCCTGCTTTTTTCTGATGACCTCAGACCCCAGTTTTCCTACCTCTGCCTTCCAACTAGTTAGGATTAAAGGTCTGAGCCATCATGTCTGGCCATGTTGGTATTGTTGTTTCTTTCTTTCTTTCTTTCTTTCTTTCTTTCTTTCTTTCTTTCTTTCTTTCTTTCTTTCTTTCTTTCTTTCTTTCTTTCTTTCTTTCTTTCCTTCCTTCCTCCTTCCTTCCCTTCCTTCCTTCCTTCCTTCTTTCTTTCTCCTCCTCCTCCTCCTCCTCCTCCTCCTCCTCCTCCTCCTCCTCCTCCTCCTCCTCCTCCTCCTCCTCCGCCTCCTCCTCCTCCCCCCTCCTCCTCCTCCCTCCTCCTAGTTCCTCATCATTCTCGTGTGTGTGTGTGTGTGTGTGTGTGTGTGTGTGTGTATGTGTGTGTGTGTGTATCCTGGGGCTTGAACTCAGGGCTTGAGAACTGACCCTGAAAAGCTCAAGGCTTGCTCTCTACCACTTGAGTCACAGCTCCACTTTCTGGTTTTCGGTGGTTAATTGGAGATAAGAGTCTCACAGACTTTCCTGTCTGGGCTGGCTTCAGATCTAACCCGCCTAAATAGCTAGGGTTACAGATGTGAGAGTTGTGAGTCAACCAGCATCTGGCAATGTTATTATTTTTAATCAATGGAGTTAATAAATGTAAAATGTTTCAACATGCATAAAAGAATGGTGGTACTGTTATTACTACTAGTTTGGGGGAAGTGTCTTTTGGTGGTAGGAACTTATGTTCTGTAGTATAAATTGCACTTAGCCAAAAAAAAATTTTAAGAGACCCCAACAGGAGAAACCTAAATATCCCAAAATATGAAAATGAAGCCTCAGTCACACACCATGAACATGAGCAAAAGCACAGAAAATCTTCACCTAATGCAGTGCCATAAAGATAGCATGGTGAGTCTTGAGAAAGTCAGAAGTATGACTTGTTTTAGCCTTAATGCATGCATCAAGTGTTCATGGAGACATGGTTTCCATATCCTTCTCTTGGGCAGAAGATAAAGCACCTGGTGGTGTGTGTTCTAGTGCCTTAAGAGTGAGGTGTCAACTATAGCAATCAGCATTGCTAATTTGTCATATATGGCATTTTTTCAACCAGGAAAGAAACTATTGAAAATATACTCCATAAGGAAAAATAGTCATTCTGACAGGTGAGCTGAACAAACAGGCATGAGAGAACTTGAGTCTTACTCCCCAAAACCACATCTTTCTGCAAGCAAATGTAAGGGGCTGTGAAGGGAGGAAGCATTTCTTTCCTATAGGTAGAATTGGTCAAACTGAGGTGTATGCCTACAAGCAGAGATAAAACCAGAACTCCTTTCACCTGCACCTGCCTGGGATCCTAACTGGCCTGGTGGCATCAGGGGTATACATGCTATGACAGCCAATGAGAGTGAAGGTATGAACTGTATCTGGCTAACTCTGTCCCCTGCTCCCCACCCAGAAATTAGAGATAGAATAGGAACACACTTGCTGGAGGACCCAAGCTGAATGAGAAAGATACTGCCTGCAGGTTATTTACAAGAGACAGTCAGGATCATGCTAAGGAGCCAGAAAAAGGTACAAATGGTGACTTCTCTGACCTGAACTTTTACATACTGATAGAGGCCTGAAAGTGGGAAAGAGAGATGACAGGCATTTGACCCCTAGAACTCCTGGGTACCCATCCAAGGTATCCATTCCACATCTGATACAGTATCCAATGCCCACATCTAGCAAGGGAAAAAGTCCACCTAGTGCCAAAGAGTGCTTGAAAAGCCCTTCACATCATTTGCCACACTGCAGGACAGTCCTTTATTTAGATTGTATTTGTCCATGAAAATCAATATGTCCTTCCTACTCTTTACTGTATGAGAAAGTATACCTGTAATTGCTGTCACTTATTGTTGCTCTGTGGATGGATGGATGGTGCCTGTGCCATGTTGTCAAGCACCCCACAAAGCACACCACACACATTAGTGCCACTTGTGACCCTCCTGAATGCTAATCTTAAATACTTGCCTAGCTTTCCACCATGCTTCCCTGGTCTGTTTGCAAAGACTATTTGTTCCCTTTACTCACCATGCCTGACGGAGTATGAGTAGCTGTTTTCGGGGTCCCCACAGTTAAATTATGGAACTGTTTTGCTACCTAATTTATAGTATCTGCCTCTTTTTTAGCCCCATACAAAAAGCAGCACTCTACGCATACACTTCTTGGGTCCTTTATTCTCCCTTAGCTCTAGAGAGGAGCTTAAAACACTTGAAAAGGTGGTCAAATCCTGTCTGACAGACACAGAGATTTAAATAGTCATTGTTCTGAATTTTTCTATGCTGCTAATAAATGCTTTCTATGAGTAGAACTCAGTCACACCACTGCCTTTGGAAGTGAGAGGCTGTGGGGGCTAAGCTGAAGCAAGCTAGAAGGATCTTTCCAATCACCTTGCAGAACAGTAGGGTCAGCGAAGCCAGACAGCTCCCACAGGAAGGGCACTTCTGGCTGGGTTGGTACTAAATTAAAACAATGGTTAGGATGATGTAAGAGTTTCATCTTACACATCATGAACTACACAACTGTTTACTAAGACACATTTGAAGAAGGAACGAGTGACATGTACATTGACTACTGTAAACTGTCATATTCCAGTCTCATATTTACACAAAACACTGTTTTTTGGCCAGTCCTGGGTTTGGACTCAGGGCCTGAGCACTGTCCCTGGCTTCTTCTTTTTTTTTTTTTTTTTTTTTTTCTCAAGGCTAGCACTCTGCCACTTGAGCCACGGCGCCACTTCTGGCCATTTTCTGTATATGTGGTGCTGGGGAACTGAACCCAGGGCTTCATGTATAGGAGGCAAGCACTCTTGCCACTAGGCCATGTCCCCAGGCCCTACACAAAACATTTTAGGCTGCTCAGAACTCCTCCCCCCAAAAGGGAAAAGGGATTTATGTACGTCTATATTGTTTAAAATGTAGAAGAGAAAATTTGATTCATAAATTGTTTGACACAGTGGATTTCAGATGGGTTAAGAAAACTGGAGAAGGGGCTGGGAATATGGCCTAGTGGCAAGAGTGCTTGCCTTGTATACATGAAGCCCTGGATTCGATTCCTAAGCACCAAATACATAGAAAAGGCCAAAAGCGGTGCTGTGGCTCAAGTGGCAGAGTGCAAGAAGCCAGGGACAGTGCTCAGGCCCTGAGTCCAAGCCCCAAGACTGGCAAAAAAAAAAAAAGAAAGAAAGAAAAGAAAACTGGAGAATTATACATGTCTAGGGCAATAAGTCTAACTGGCCCCCAATATCACATTTTTCACAAACCACTCTTGCTGTGTATACAGAATGCGATAGCTCAGCAAGGGAAGACACTTGGACTTAAGACACAAAGTGGGTGCTGGGGTCTCACAATGCTTCTGGCCAGAGTGGCTGTTCTCCCAGAACACTGGAATCTTCCTGGCATCCTTCCTCCACTCCAGTGATATTTACTAAAGTCTTAAGAAAACATTTTGAGGGAACACTGTTGGCAAAGTCTAAAGGCAAATATCTTTGGAGAGACTGAACAGGACTGGGGAAGGGGTGGGAGTAGGGAAGGGAATTCTCAAAAGCTTTTCTGGCTACAACTTCAATTCTTTCAGTGGCTTTAGTCTGTGTCCACGCCAAGTGTGAGTTGGCTGACGTCTACAAAAATTTAAGAAAAAAACTGGGAACAGGACACTATTTTCATGGACAGGTATTTCTTGATGGGAGATGCAGGGACAGGAGCAGATGGGAAGAACAGACCCATGGTCCTGGCTCCAAGCAACAGACCTTGAAGGAGGTCAGCGGCCTCATTCTCTGGGAGGGCCACCACTGCCTCGGCCAGGGTGGCACTTACTAGAATGGTGAGGGCTGTTCCAGGCTTCTTTAGGAGAGGGGCGTTCTTTCCATATGGGCATCCAGACAGGTGTTTGGGTGTAAATTAGGAAAGGCTAGGGTGCCCCCTCAGAGGCAGCTTGAAGCGTCACTGTCACTGCAGAGGGCAGCAAAAAGCCTTCGCTTCACACCCAAGAGACAGCAGGAAATTCAATGAATGCGGGACGCCTGGACACACAGACTGGCACCACTTCTGCTGGGATTTTGGGTCCCTGGCTGGCTGCCACCAGCTCGAACCCCCTTCTGCAGGAAGAGACTGAGGGCGAGGACGACCTGGGGGGTAAGGCTCACCAGAAGGACGCGGGGACCAGGTGGTCGCAGCCCTTACCTTGCTGACCACGTTCTGGACCAGGCCGGTGCGGATGCCATAGTCCCACGCGTGGCAGTCGCAGTTAGAAGCGTTGTCCCCCTTGTCCGGAGGCGACGGGAGAGGTGGCGTGTCCCCCCCGTCCGGACTGCTGCTGTTGCTCCGGTTGCCCGCGGCCCCCCAGGCGGCAGGGAAGAAAGGGGTGGTCGGGGGGCTGGTCCAATTGTTCACGTCACCCCACCGGCCGGTGACAGTAGCCCCGGCCGCCTCACCACCTTTGCCGGCCCCACGACACCAGAAGTTGGGCTGGTCCAGAAGGAAGGAATCCGAGAACTGGCTGAAGCCGATGAACAACGCGGGGATCCAGGTGAGTAGCACGAGGGTCTTCTGGTAGCTCCCGCCCAGGCCCCCCAGGAAGGGCAGCACCGACCCGTCGTAGTCCAGCAACAGGAGGCTCGGGGCCGCCGCCGAGCAGCAGCTCGAGTGCGCGCTGCTGCCGGCCGGGGGCAGCGGGGGCAGCGGCTGGATCTCCGCGCTGCCGCCAGGGCCCGCGCGTCCCCCGAGGGGCCCGGAGGCCGCGGAGTCCCCGGGCGGCAGGGAGCCATTCTCCTCGGCCGGAGGCGGCTGCCGCCCGGACCCGCCGCCCGCCGCGTCGCGCCGCCGGTCTATCGCCATGGCCGGGGCCCTCGGAGCCCGCAGAGGCTCATAGAGCGTGCCGGAGCTCGGCGGGCGCCCGGGCAGAGCGCGCCGGGTCGGGTGCCCGCAGCCGCCGCCGCCGCCGCCGCCGCCGCCGCCGCCGCCGCCGCGGAAGGCTGGCGGCCAGAGAGAGCGAGAGAGAGCGCGTTCCGCGGCTCCAGTGCGTCAGACCGCCCCCATGTCACCCGCCGGTCCCTGCGCCCAGGGCGCTGCGGCCCCGCTCGGGCGCCGGGCAGAGCGGGCAGAGGCCGGCTGAGCCTTCAGCCGCTGCGGCTCATCCGCTCCGCGGCCCCAGGCGCTGGCAGCCGAGCCTGCCGTTCTCAGATGCTACGCGCCCGCCGCGGGAGGAGGAGGAGCCGGCGCCGCGCCCGACCTGCGCCCTTGTCAGCGTCTCTGCCGGCTGAGGTGCGGACCGGGCTGCGGGAGCGAGGCACCCACTGATCCCTGTCACCAGGGCGTATTTATCAGACCTGGGGCGCCTCCCGGAAGCCGCGAGCTCGGGAGCCAGCCTTCGAGCCGGCCGCGCTCTCCGGCTCCGGGAGCCGGTCTCCCTCCCCGTCGCCGTCCTCCTCCCCCTCCTCCGCCTCCCCGGCGCCCTGGCCCGCCCCCTTTCCCTCCCGCGGTGGTGGAGGTAACCGCGGCCCCGCTGGTCCCCGCTCCAGCGCGCGAGCGCCCCCGCCAGTCGAGATGCAGCCGTCGCCGCCTCCTCCTCCCGGGATCCACGGGAGGGGAAGGAGAAATGGGACACCCTGGGCCCACCAGGCCGCAGGAGCCCCGGGCCAGTCCCCTGTCCACGCCGGGCGGGGCGGGCCAGGGGCTTGGAAAGGTGTACAGAGCCGGGTCGGCGATTGGTAGGGGTCTCCGCCGGAGCGGCGCCGGGGGGGCGCGTGTGGACTAGGCTGTCACCGCCGCACAGGATCCCTAGCCCACCCGCGGGCGACGGGTCTCTGCGACCTCTGTCATTTCAGAGGTTCCCAGCTGCCCGCACCCCACTCCTAGTTCGCTGCCCTTCCGGAATTACCCCCGTCGTTTTTTAATTTTTATTCTTCCCCTGGTACTGCAAAGATTGATTTTTATGTCCACCGAGCAGGTGCAAGGGAGCATTTGTCTATTTCAGGTCACCTGGCGCCGACCGCAGCACCCATTCCGAAATTGCCATCGCTTCCCCCACTCGAAAATAAGTACGATGTTCTTTGGATATGCAGTTCTATAGACAAGCTAACGGCGAATGGTCACGGCCTTCCCCACCCCCTCTCCAAGGTCTTGAATCCACATTTCCAATGCCGAGTGCACAGGCGCACAAGTCTGCACCCTCACACAAGACCAGCAGCTTCCTACTCTCTCGGCTCCAGCGCCAGCCCTGTACAGCCAGCACTACATAAATAACACCAGCCTGCGGCAAACGAACGCATTCGCATAGTTCCTCTTGTGCCCACGGCCGTCGCCAATTATAATTACGTGCAACCTTTCACCCTAGCTTCCTCACCGGTAGAAGACATTCTATACTCTGAGAAGTTTAAGACGTCTTAAATGGAACAATCCATTTCTTATTTGGGAGGAAAGAAAAGATGAAATATGTTTGCTTTCCAAAAGAGTAAACTGTAAACCATATATACTGAATGTATTATTTTGTATTTCCAGTTTATTGTATTTGCAGTTTTTCAGCTGCATGTTGTATAATTTAGGGGAAGGCATTTTTTTTCTTTTTACCTGCAGCTCAATGTTTCAGGCAACACATACTTACTGCCTAAAATATTGGCACATGCAAGACAACTGTTCTGAGGGCAACCATACTGGTCCTTGGAGGGCTGTGAATTCTCTTGGCTGTTTGGAAAGGGGAGATGAGATAACAACAGGCAGAAGGGACATAACAAGAGCTCAGAGGACACCAAAGGCATTTTGAATGGGTGGAGAAACGTGCACACTCAAGAATGTAAAGCTTGGAGTCCTGTTTTCTCCCTTCCTTCCTTCCTTCCTTCCTTCCTTCCTTCCTTCCTTCCTTCCTTCCTTCCTTCCTTCCTTCCTTCCTTCCTGTCTCTCTGCTTCTGTTTCTCTGTCTCTTCCTCCCTTCCTCCCTATTTATTTCGGTATTTGGAATGGGACCCCTGGCCTTGCATCCATCTACATGTTAAATACAACCTGCATTTCTCTTTCTGAGTTTAAATATAACATTATCAATTTCATTACTTCAGTGCTGGCTTTTCCAAAAGAAAGATTGCTTTGTGGTTGACTGTCCCTTTTCCTCAAGTGTTCACTGAGACATAGATAGATAGATAGATATGGATGCACATATATATATATATATATATATATATATACTCTAGTGAATCCACATATAAATCTATATATGTACATATGTGTATATATGTATCTACGTATATATGTATGTGTGTGGTGTGTATATATGTATAAATAGATATACTTGCAAATAATCAGTCATTAATATTATTGACAATTCTAGGTAGAATGATAACAATCAGGAAACTTGGGGGATATTGGCTTTCAAATTCTCATTGCATCCTCACATCCAGCTTGGTGCCTGCCAGGTGAAGCAGTGAGGGTTGGCAGTCTATCAGGACGAGCAGTCCCCAGCAAAATCAAATAGCTGGTTTTGAATCCAGATTGGATTTTGCCACTTCAACATGCACTGGCTGATTGCAAAACTGTAGCAAAAGGTACGTATTATTTATTTATTTATTTATTTATTTATTTATTTATTTATTTTCAAATTTTTATTATCAAACTGATGTACAGAAAGGTTACAGTTTCATACATTAGGCACTGGATACATTTCTTGTACAGTTTGTTACCTTGTCCCTCATACCTCCCTCCATCCTCCCCTTCCCCCCCCCCACGGAGATGTTCAGTTCACTTACACCAAATAGTTTTGCAAGTATTGCTTTTGTAGTTGTTTGTCTTTTTTTACCCTGTGTCTCTCAAATTTGGTATTCCCTTTCAATTTCCTACTTCCAATACCAGTATACACAGTTTCCAATGTACTCAGATAAGATTACAGAGATGGTGTAGGTACAACCACAGGAAGGTGATACAAGAACATCATCAATAATAGAAGCTACAGATACACATAGGACGTTGAAAGTAGTTACAACTGTTTCCATAACATGGAGTTCATTTCACTTAGCATCATCTTATGTGTTCATAAGGGTATAGCTATTGGGCCTTGTGATGCTCTGCTATGACTTGCCTAAACCTGTACTAATTATTCCCAATAAGGGAGACCATAGAGTCCATGTTTCTTTGGGTCTGGCTCACTTCACTTAGTATAATTATTTCCAAGTCCTTCCATTTCCTTACAAATGGGACAATGTCATTCTTTCTGATAGAGGCATAAAATTCCATTGTGTATATGAGGTATGTATTTTTTAAATGGTGACAGATATTTGCTTGAGTAGTAAGCATCCCAAAATATGTCAAAATATTCTTTACATCTTAAAATAATACACTAAAATGGGTTAATTAAAATGTTTACAACGTTTATAAAAGGAAAATAAAACTCAGAGTCTCATCCTTGCTTAGGCAGGTGCTCTACCACTTTAGCCTTTCCCCAACTATTTGTTTTAAGGAACTTTTGTGTGTGAGAGAAGCCTTGCCCTGAAGATAAAACTTCATTTCTGAATCCACAAAGGCAGTCAAAATCCCTACACATCACTTTCCCAGAATTTAGAGACAGACTAGGAACTGGTGCCTTGCACAATTGAAGCTGAAGGAGTGAATATGAAACGTTTGGAATTCATCACTGGCAGCACTGACCCAAGCATTATAATTAAGTTGCTGATCAGATTAGAGATTTCCCCAAATCCCTCTTGGATCAACATTTTCCCCAGACCTAGTCAAGAAGATTAAAATGCAACTAAAACAAACTGACCTTCTATTTATTAAGACATACCACAGGTGACCTCACGGTGTGACCTAGAAAGGTCCCCAGCTACTATAGGAAAGCCCATCTGACACCTGCAATCAAATCACACTTCTCTAATTTTCTGAGTAGTGGCTACCACAAACTGCAATTATTCTTGTTTGCTTGTTGTTTGACTACCTCCTTTCTAGGATGCAAGCACCTGGAGGAAGAAGTACCTTGTTCCCAGCTGTGTTCCTAGTGGATCAAACAGTGCCCCAAATATTTGGTGAATAAATGAATGTATCAAGTTATTATCATTTGATAGTATATCTAGTAATATCATGCAAATAGCTGGGTATGGTGATACACACCTCTAATCCCAAGTACTTGGGAGAGGGAGATAGGAAGATCAACATTGGGGACATCCCAGGCAAAGTTATAGATACCCTATCTCAAAAATAAAACAAAAAAATGCTAGGGGTGTGACTCAGTGGTAGAATTCTGAAATGCAAGACCCTGGATTCAATCCCTGGTTGAAGAAAAGTCATATAAGCCAGGCACCAGTGGCTCATGCCTGTAATTCTAGCTACTCAAGAGGCTGAGATCTAAGGATTAGGGTTTGAAGCCATCCTGGGCAGGAAAGTCTGTGAGACTTATCTCCAATTAACCACCAACAAACCAGACGTGGTTCTGTGACTCAAAGTGGTAGAGCTCTAGTCTTGAACACAAAGAAGCTCAGGGACAGTGCCCAGGTCCTGGGTTCAAGCCCCACAACTGACCCCCCAATGTCATATAACTAGTTTTGCTTTGCTGCTTAAGTCACTAAACAAGCTTTTCATATGTGTTCAAATCTCTCAAAAAGTGCTCAGATCAACTGCATGACAATTCAAATGAATTTGACAATTACATTTCCTTTTGAAGGGATTATGGTTAATTGATTCACTCCTAACATGAAGTTTTTGTGAACAGTGATTGCCTTTAAGATGTTTGCTTGTAGATCAAATGCAGTTTACAGGGCATATGGAAAGTTTCAAAAAATATAGCTAGCGTTTTAATATTAGTAGATTGAATATTTTTGTTATTGTGCACTGGGATTTGAACTCACAATTGGAGCTTGCCCAGACTGGTGTTTAACTCCTTGAGTCAAACCTTCAACCCAGCTTTTTTTAAAAACTATTTTTAGAGATGGACTTTAGAGAGGTACTTTTCTTCCCAGGCTGGCTTCAATCCTCAATCATTCTGGATCTTAGCCTCGGAGTAGGTAAGATTATAGGTCTAGCCTACCTGTACCTGGCAGAGACCAAATGGTTTTTTTTTTTTGTTGTTGTTGTTGTTTTATTTGTTTATTAATTGAACACAAATTTTTTTGACC
This sequence comes from Perognathus longimembris pacificus, assembly GCF_023159225.1. Lineage (NCBI taxonomy): Eukaryota > Metazoa > Chordata > Mammalia > Rodentia > Heteromyidae > Perognathus > Perognathus longimembris. Next base: position 35,579,347 of record NC_063166.1, on the reverse strand, counting down.
AAGTGTTGTGCAAAAAGGGTACAGTTACATAGTAAGGCAGTGTGTACATTTCTTGTGATATCTTATGTCCTGTTAGACCAAATGTTTTTTAAAATGTATTTGGAGCTTCTCTTGACCCCTAAGAAGCCTGGTCCATAAATGCTCTACATTTGCAGGGCTAGTGGTAACACCTGTGGGCAGGTATTTCTTATCTGCTTTTGTTTCTGTCTGATATCAGTGCCTCCAGTATATCATTTGGCCCCTAAAGGCATCTGAGTTTGTGATTGGAAATTTGTATTCATATCCTGAGCACACTGAGCTCCATGAAGAGCTCCATGAAGAAGCCAAGTCATTTTTTACTCCTTTGAAGGGCTGTTAAATCATCTGGCTGAAATCATAGTTCCCCAAACTTTGAGAAAATAAGAAATAGTAAAATATGTAACCTAATCATGAATACACATATACAGTTTTATTTCCTTGGAGATAATGGGAGATAACGATTTCAGAGATAACAAACTGATCTCTGAAATTGATGGAAACTTAATTTTAAATCCTCTACAACTCTGTAAAAGTAAATTCCAAGGAACTGGTGTGAAGGTTTAATTAACTTTAAATGTACAATACCAATCATACTAGATGGATTTACTTGTATATTTTTATGGTTTTATTGAATAATTATCTTCTTTATATTGGAATTAGAGATGGACATATCATATGTTGGAATATTATATGTCTTTCTTTTGTCTTACAGCCCCTTGATTTCTTTCTTTCAAATAATTATTTAAAAAGTGATTACTTTGGGTTTTTTTAGAATGTGTAAGGAAGTGTATCATATTGCTCCCAGCTGAGACTGTGTGTACAGAATTTGAGCAATATTTGTATCATCCTCTGGCTTTTGGGATGTCATCACTGGCTCTTTTTTTTTTTTCATCACTGACTCTTTAAAAAGGAATCAGACATTTACAAAACCTATCATAAATGAAAATGAAAAAGACACTTTCAGTTGGTGACAGATACACTAAAAATGTCACACAATCTTTTCTAAGGAAAGCTTCAGGTAATATTTTGTGAAAAACTACCTACTCATCTAGAACAAGGCACATTTATCCTTCTTGATGAGAGGCCACATGGAAGTAAATAAGGGAAGATAAGACCTCTATGCAAAAAAATGTGATCAGTAGAGCCCAGTTACTTGAAAAAAAAACTTGGCCAAAATTGAATTTTAAACTCTTATTGAGTTAAAAAAAAAATCCAGTTGGTCTGACAAATTGTTCTAAAATGTGATGTTGGCTTTTGTTTGCTGAATATTAAATATGTCACCTTTGCTTTATTGTGCTGAAGAATATTCTTTTCCTGAAAGAGAAAAAGAAACTGAAAGAAACGGGCTATTTGTTATGGTATGGATCTTAAAAAGACTCGAATAGCTTATATGTTAAATGCTCTGTCCCTAGTGAAGCAGGTTTCAGAGCTGGGGGGTCTTGTGAATGATTAGATCACTCGTTGCCCCAATTTATTACAAAAGCTCAGGGTTCAAAAGCCCAGGGTACACATGTGCTCCAAAGGATCAATTCATTGATGGACTCATAATTTGATAGCACAATCAGAAAACTGGTAGAAACTAGAAAGTGAGCTTAGTTGGAGGAAGTAGGTCTTTAAAGAAGCGTGACTTTAAAGAATGTATTTTGAGGTAACATGGATCAAGAAACATTGTACTTATAACCTGACTTAAGGAATTGTAACACCTTTATACAACCACTTAATGATGTTAATAAAAATAACAATAGCAGCAACAAAAACGAATGTATTTTCTCCCTGCTTCCTGGCTTCCATGAGGTGAGCAATTTTTCCTCTTTCATACTCTCTAGCCTTCATGCTCTGCCTTACTTCCGGCCCAGACACAATGGAGCCAAATAATGGTGAACAGAAACCTCCTTTTATTTTTCTCAGGTATTTTGAAGTAGCAGTAGAAATCAGACTAATATACATTTATGTGTATGTTATTTTCAGTGTAAATATAGGTTTATTTTACAGGCATTTGAATTAAACTTTATTTTTTCTGTAGCAAAAAAAACTTCATATAAATATATAGACAAAGTCACTAAGATTTGTTATAAGCAAATGAAATATTTTTAATGGAACTTTTGAACTTTGAGGAAAACACTTTTTCCACTGATTAAATGATTTCAAAATGATATCAATGAGTCTACCTACACAGATATTAGTATGGAATTCCATTCTCCAGAAAGAGAGAACCAGCTCCTTGGAAACATGGTGGATTCAAAGACTGGAGTAGGAAACATGCAAGACGATCTTCAAGCATGCATGGCTTCAGAATGAAATGCAATCATTACTATCCACCATCAATATCATACGCATGAGAGCAGAGTAAGTCAAAGGGCCACATCAAACACCTGAAAGAGATCTTTGTTAGATATTCTTTAGGATGTTGGGGTGTTGTGTAGGAATGAGGACACCAACTTGAAAGAAACTTGACAAGGCAAAGTTTACCTTTGCAGAAGGGCACAGCATCCACCCAATTCCATCAAGCAAGCACATGAAACAGGTAGACGGCTCCCTTTTTATCCCTAATGTAGTAGGTCCTGAAGCCTCTGCTCCAATTGGCAGAACTCAGATTCTCAGTCTTCAACAGGACTTGCCTTAATTAATAGGAAAATGATATGGCTTAATTAACAGGAGTGAGATGTAGCTAAAATTTAATGAGCTTGTAACAGGATTTCTTAATTAAAGTATAACAGGAATAGAAGGTAACTAAAATTCAATCAACCAGGACCAAACCACATGGCCAAAGCAGAAACTTCCCCCCCCCCAAAAAAAAACCCGAAAAACAATGCTCACAAGACTTGATAGAAAGGAAGTTACACACTTTGATATAAAAGACAGCTTTTCTCACACTTCTGAAGGCCAAAGCTGGGACAATTAAATTTGAACAATAAAATAAAGTACTATGAACTTCCAGGAAGATGGTGGAGGAGCAGCAGAGCCCTAGCTGAGCTCCCTTCAACATCGCAGTTTTCCCACTTCAGGGAAACTTTTACTCCTAGAAAGACAGCCTAAGTAAGTTATAACAGTAAAGGGATTCTGGCCAGAAAGGAAAAATCAATTTTGCTGGCCTGAAAACACAGATTTGAGCTCCAGGCAGCGACCTGCCACCACGCCAGTGCCGGCGCCTGCACAGCGCCCCACACTCAATGCACCTAAAGTACACGGCGGTGACCAGGGAGAAATCCTCCAGACGGCAGCAGACACACGTGGATCGCAGGCTGAGCACAGACGGGTCAAAATCACAGAGAAAGCATGAATACCCCATGAAAGACATTCTCACTCGCGCCCACAGAGCAGCAGCTTGAAGGTAGCCCTTCCCCCACCGCCAGAGCAAAGTGCCATCTTTGACACTGGCATAGGGTCAGACCAGACTGGAACTAAAGCAGGCCTGGGGAAAGCGAGGACAAAGGAGCCATCTTTGAAAAGGGCAAGAGGGACCGACCAGTGAGAGCTAGCTCCACCAAGGAGAACGCTGCCCCATCCCAGGTGGGAGACTCGTACTGGGCTGCGGGGCTCGCACACTCTGGTGTGAACTCAGCCAGAGGTGCCCCACACTACCTGCCAGAATTTCTAAATTTAAACCAAAAGCAGCGAGCAGCTACCGGCGGCACGGAACAACCAGATGGGAGAACAAACAGTTGCCAAGACAGATAAACAGTCCCATCACAGAGGAAGCCCAATTCCCATCCTGAAATGGAGCTGAATTCGATAGCCAGCTACACCCAGGAGGCTGCCCGGCCCAGGAGGGAGGAACCTCCCCCAGGCAAGCGACTCTCATCCAGGTAAACCAGGCCAGAGGCACCCACCCTGCTGAGTCCACAGCATATTCAAAGCCAGGCGTTAAAGGTAGCAGCCCCATAGCAGATGGGAGGAGCCACGGTTCCCAAGACTGTTCATATCCCCATCTACAGTGGATGCCCAAGGCCTATCTGCAAGCTGTGTGAACCACAGAGCCCCAGGATTTCACTAACAGGGGAGGAGGGTCAGAGCAGATCCACCCCCTGCAAACTGAAAGCAAGTCAAACCAGCCAAGCAACAAAATAGACTTAAGACCATTGCAAGGAAACCAGAGACTGTAGAAAGCCCACCCAAACAAGGAAGACTCCTTTTTTTTCAAAACATTTTTTTAAGCTTAATTTTTCTTTTTTTTTTTCATTTCTGAAACGTCATTGGTTTTTTGTTTTACATGTTTACCTCTTTGTTTTATCAAGTGTTGTTTTTTTTTTTTTTGGTTGCTCATTTTTCTGGTTTTTTTTCTTTCCTTTTTTAAAAATAACTTTTCTCTGTTTTGTGTATTTGCCTTCCACTATTTTTTCTTTATCTCTCTTTTCACATTCTCTTTCTTTAAAAATGTACTTTCCTATGAAATGTATTTTCCTCCACTCTTTTCTGGTAACACTCCATTGTCTATCATTTTAACCTTGTTCTTTCTACTGATTCTACTCTTCTCCACATTTCCACGTCACTGAAACTAAACCAAATCATCATCCCCCCATACATTTTACTCTATTCTCCTTACTACCTCTAACTTACCCTCCTGACTTATTTCTAGGACCTCCAGATTCCATTGACCCCTGGTTATTGGATAGAGGGTATCCCTGCTCAATCAGAGTGAATCAAAGGGGTTCAAAGACAAAGCCAGCCAGTCCAAAAAGAACTTAATATAAGAAAAAGAATTGCTCATAGGGTTGTAACAGTAAATAAGTAACTACTGAATACAGGGCTCAGGATTGGTTGTTATATCAAAATTGTATTCTTTAGGAACACCAAATCTAATTTTATACACAAGTATACAAGGTATTTGTATATAATTGTGAACTTCTAAGATTTACACAACAGTGCTTGGTAAGGTCTGCTTTGGGTCTTAAATGGTGCTCACAAGTGCTTGTAGATTGGCATTCCCAATCCAAATGGGCAGAAGAAACACAAGAAAGATGGCAAACAATGGAGTCTCATCTCCCACTCAAAATAAGCAGGAAGCAGAGCAGTCAGTCAAAGACATAGAATTGAACCCTCAAAATGCTCTACAAAGTCTACTGATAAAAATGATAAGTGAAAAGTTTGAATCTCTTCAGTCAATTATTCTAGAGCGTGAGGAGGTAAAGCAAAAATTAATGGAGAGTTTCATGTCCTCCACATATAGAAAGATAATTGAACTTCAAGAGTCAAATGAAAAGATAGTTACCCAGCTAAAAGATTTGACAGACAGCACTCAAAACCAAATTAATGAAGCTAAGGAAGTAAAGAAGTCCATGCAGGACCAAAGGGATAAGTATAGCAAGGACATGGAAATCACCAGGAAAGTCCAGTCAGAAGGAAAAGAGATTCGAAATCAAGTAGCTAGCCTACAGTCCCGACTAACTGAAACAGAGGATCAAATCTCAGGAGTTGAAGATTTCCTAGAATCTATGGAGAAACATCTAAAATCAATGCAAACCCAATCCAATCGACAAAACAGATCACTCCAGGAGCTTCAAGACACAATCAGGAAGCCCAATTTAAGGATAATAGGTATTGAGGAAAACCTGGGGAAAGAAGTTAATGGAATAGGCAACCTATTTAACAGAATACTAGCTGAGAACTTCCCAAATATCCAGAAGGATAGGCCTATACAGATACAAGTACCATTTAGAACCCCAAACCGACCAGACCAGAATAGGACATCTCACTGGCACATTGTGATCAAAACAAGATCAACAGAGTCCAAGGAAAGAATCCTTAAAGCTGTTAGGGAGAAGAAAACAATCACATATAAAGGAAAAGCAATCAGAATTACCCCAGACTTCTCAGCAGAGACCATGAAAGCAAGGAAAGCCTGGAATGTGGTATACCAAACCCTAAATAAAAATAAATACCAACCGAAAGTACTGTACCCAGCTAACCTCTCATTCATGGCCAAAGTCAAATAAAAGTCTTCCACAGTAAGGAAAAACTGAAACAATATACCTCCACCAAATCAGCTTTACAGAAAACCCTCAAAGATGTACTATACAGGGAAAAATAATCAAGATCCCAATACAGACAGAGAAATGAACCCTAAATAGAAAACCAGAATATTAGATCAAGAAATGGGAAGATGCAGCTTTTAACAAGATAGTTATAATGAAAGAAACAAACGATCATCTCTCAATCCTAACTCTCAACATTAGTGAACTTAATTCTCCAATCAAACGACATAGGCTCATAAGTTGGATCAAAAATCAAGATACATCTATCCAGCAAAAGTAAACATCTTCTAAAAGTGAAAGGCTGGAATCAAATCTATCAAGCAAATGGCCCCCATAAGCAGGCTGGCATTGCAATCCTACTATCAGATAAAATTGACTTCATATTAAAAATGGTAAGAAGAGACAAAGAAGGTTACTACATTCTAATAAAAGGATCTCTCCTTCAGGAGGATATAACCATCCTAAATATCTACACACCAAATACAGGAGCACCCAACTTCATCAAACAAACACTACTGACTCTAAAAACACTAATAGACCCAAAAACATTGATAGTTGTGGACTTTAACACTCCACTATCACCTCTGGACAGATCAACATGCTAAAAACTGAATAAAGATACCACAGAACTAAACAACTGCATAGACCAACTAGACCTAACCGACATCTACAGAATATGCCATCCAGCAACAATTGAATACACATTGTTTTCGGCAGCACATGGAACATTCTCCATTCTCCATAGATCACATCTTAGGGCACAAAGAAAATCTGTACAAATTCAGAAGTATCAAAACCATTCCCTGCATTCTCTCAGACCACAATGGAATAAAATTAGAGCTCAACTCAGCCACCGCAGAAAATCCTACAATACATGGAGACTAAACAACACACTGCTGAACCAGCAGTGGGTCACTGAAGAAATTAGAACAGAAATTCAAATGTTTATGGAATTCAACCAAGATGAGGACACAAAGTACCAGCTCCTGTGGGACACAGCAAAGGCAGTACTCAGAGGGAAATTTATATCTCTGAGTGCCTACATCAACAAACTGGAGAAACAGCAACTCAACAACTTAAGGAAGCACCTTAATCTCCTCGAAAGAGAACAACAAGCCAAACCCCAAGTCAATAGACGGAAGCAAATAATTAAAATCAAATCAGAATTAAATGAATTAAGAGACAAAAAAAAACCATCGAAAGAATCAACAAAACAAAGAGTTGGTTCTTTGAAAAAATTAACAAGATAGACAGACCCCTAGCAAACCTGACCAAAAAACGAAAGCAGCACGCCCAAATAAACAAGATCAGAGATGAAACAGGTAACATCACCACAGAAACAACCAAAATTCAGAACACAATAAGGGAGTATTTTGCAAACCTTTATGCCGACAAATTTGAGAACCTGGAAGAAATGGATGATTTCCTAGAAAAAAATTGATATCCCCAAACTCAACCATGAAGATTTAAACCTTCTGAACAGACTTGTATCCAGCATTGAAATAGAAAGAGAAATAAGTTATCTCCCATCTGAGAAAAGCCCAGGTCCATATGGATTCACAGCAGAATTCTACAAGGCCTTCAAAACAGAACTCATACCAATGTTTCTCAAACTCTTCAATGAAATTGAAAGAGAAAGTTCACTACCAATCATATTCTATGAAGCCAGTATAACCCTCATCCCAAAACCAGGCAGGAACTCATCACGGAAAGAGAACTATAAACCGATTACCCTGATGAACATAGATGCAAAAATTCTGAAGAAAATTCTGGCCAATCGACTTCAACAGGTCATCAAAAAAAAAAAAAATCATACACCATGATCAAACTGGATTCATCCCAGGGAAGCAAAGTTGGTTCAATATACGCAAGTCAATTAATGTAATCCACCACATCAACCGGAGCAAGGTAAAGAACCACATGGTTATATCTCTGGATGTGGAAAAGGCATTCGATAAAATCCAGCACCCATTTATGCTAAAAGTCCTGGAAAAAACTGGGATTCCAGGGAACACTCCTGAATATAATAAAGGCAGGCTATGACATACCAACAGCAAGCATAATTCTAAATGATGAAAAACTAAAGCCATTTCCTTTAAAATCAGGAGCAAGACAGGGATGTCTGCTCTCTCCCCTTCTCTTCAACATAGTACTAGACTTCCTAGCCAGAGCAATTAGGCAAGAAGAAAATATAAAGTGGATCCAAATAGGAAAAGATGAAGTTAAACTTTCTCTCTTTGCAGATGCCATGATCCTATACCTAAGGAACCCCATAGACTCTACTCCCAAGCTACTCGAGCTGATCCAAAACTTTGGCAAAGTTGCAGGATATAAAATAAACCTTCAAAAAAATCAATGGCATTTCTATATGCTAATGACCCGAATGCTGAGGCTGAAATCAGGAAAGCAACTCCTTTTGCAATTGCCTCAAAAAACATAAAATACCTAGGAATAACCTTAACCAAAGAAGTGAAAGACCTCTATGATGAGAACTTTAAACACATGAAAAACGAAATTAAGGCAGAACTATGGAAATGGAAAAAACTCCCACGCTCCTGGATTGGGAGAATTAATCTAATGAAAATTGCAATATTGCCAAAGGCTATCTACAAATTCAATGCAATACCCATTAATATCCCAACACCATTTTTTAATGAATTAGAGTAAGCCAGCCAGAAATTCATATGGAACAATAAAAGACCCAGAATAGCAAAAACAATCCCAAGCAGAAAGAACAGTGCTGGAGGAACTACAATATCCAACTTTAAGCTGTATTATAAAGCTATAGTAATAAAAAACAGCTTGGTATTGGCACTGGAACGGGCCTGAAGACCAATGGAACAGAATTGAAGGCCCAGAAATGAACCCACAGTACTATGCCTACTTAATCTTTGATAAAGGAGCTAAAATTAGGATGGAAGAAAGACAGCCTCTTTAACAAATGGTGCTGGCAAAACTGGTTCAACACATGCAACAAACTAAAACTAGATCCTTATATATCACCCTGCACCAAAATCAATTCCAAATGGATCAAAGACCTAAAAATTAAAACAGATACCCTGAAAACACTAAAGGAAGGAGTAGGAGAAACACTTGGGCTCCTTGGCACAGGACAGAACTTCTTTAACAAAGACCAAGAAATGCTACAAATCAAAGAAAGGATGGACAAATGGGACTGCATCAAACTGCAGAGCTTCTGCAGGGCAAAGGACATAGCTTGCAAGATAAACAGAAAGCCCACAGATTGGGAAAAGATCTTTACCAGCCATACAATGGACAAAGGCCTCATATCTAAAATATATGCAGAAATAAGAAAATTACATTCCTCCAAAACAAAACTGCAAAGAACCAATAGCCCCAACAAAAAGTGGGCTAAAGACTTACAAAGAGACTTCTCTGATGAGGAAATGAGAATGGCCAAGAGACATATGAAAAAGTGCTCTACATCACTGGCCATAAAAGAAATGCAAATCAAAACAACATTGAGATTCCATCTCACCCCAGAAAGAATGTCCTATATCAAGAAAACTAACAATGACAAATGTTGGAGGGGATGTGGCCAAAAGGGAACCCTACTTCATTGTTGTTGGGAATGTAAACTTGTTCAGCCACTCTGGCAAGCAGTATGGAGATTCCTCAGAAGGCTAAACATAGAGCTCCCCTATGACCCAGCAGCCCCACTTTTGGGCATCTACCCAAAAGACCACAAACAAATAAAAGTGGTGGGACAGTGGAAACCCCTGGGAACCACTACCTCAGGGAAGTAGTTGAAGGTGATACATTATAGCATGGACACCTGCTGAATAATGGTGAATGTGACACTTAACCTTGGAGATTGTTGTCCCAAAGTCTAGGACAACCATGAAGACATCATTAGACAAATCCCAACTGAGGGACAGTTGGTGGAATTCTGAGCATTGCCCCCAACTGTCCAGGCCATTGAAAATGAGATGGGATGACTACATGTAATGGGGCATTTTGGTTAGGATCCTGGATCAGAAAAGGACATTCTGTAATAACTAAGAAAATCTGAGTAAGATGAATTTTAATGAATAATATATCAATATTGGCTCATTAATTGTAATGGATATTCCAGAGTAATGTAAGAAATTAGTGATAAGTGAACCTAGGTATGAGATATTTGGGGACTATCTCATGCTTACTCTTTTTGCAATATTTTCCACAAATCTGAAATTAAAGTGCCTTAACACTTTTTCAAGCATAAATGTTTCATTTGAAGCACTAAATTAGTAATTTCCTTCTGTATATGTTGAATCTCTTGGATGACAGTTTTAGTGAACTAAAGATTTAATGGATGAAAAACCAAAATTGATATAGCAGCATAGAAAGTATAAATGATTGAAAAATAAGTGTTAAGACCAATATAGTTAGCTTATTTCACATAATTTTAGGCTCTTCTGACCTGTTTGCATTTCCACATTCTATCACATTTCTAACATGGCCTTAGAAATGCACTTATACCAAGTTTCTTAGAGTTTCTTCTTCTGACTTGTTAACCTCTGAACAATTCCATTTCTTTAAAGTTAACAGAGAGCCTTCAGGGAAGCTGCAAAATACATGTGTGTGTAATAACTAGGCCACTTTTAGGTAGTTTAATAGAGCCGGCTATAGCCTCCAGGTTAATGGTCTTTGCCATCATCCTTTCATCAGCCAGAAAATGCTGGGAATATAAATCCAAGGACAGTCAAGTAAAACTCCATTTTCTAGTATATGGCTCTAAAGGACAATCCCTGATTTATATTTCTCTGTAGCCCTACTGCCTGTCCCAAGGCCTGGCACTTAATAAATATTTGCTGAATGAAGGAAAGAAGAAAGAATGGAATGACCTATCGCATTTTGAGAAGGAGCAGCAGTGTATTCTAAGACAAGAATACCAAGCAGGAACAAAAATACAAAATGGGAAAGACAGGGTATACTTGGGAATATATAGTGATCTGTGGGGCCAGATGGTGTAGGCATGCCCACAATATGTTTCCTTTATTTTATTTGCTATAATTTGGATCTGGAATTTCCTCCAAAGGTGTGTGTTAAGTGGCTTGGTCCCCAGCCAGGGGTGCCATTGGGAAGTAGCAGATCTTTTAGAGGCAGGGCTTAAGGGTGGGACACTAGGACATTGAGATGTAGCCTTGAAAGAGGTATTGGGATTCCAATCCCTTCTGGTCTTCCTTCCTGCTCTCTGGCCCATGGTGATGTAGCTCCCTCTGTCATGTATTCACCACCATGATTTACTGCATTACCACATGTCTAAAGGAAACTGGTTCAAGTTGCCACAGGCTGAATAAGTCAGGTAATATGTATATTTCTTTTTGAACAGTGTCACCCTCATTTTCTCCTAGTGTTTTCTCTCCCAAACTCCCTCTCCTACAAGTTGCCTAGTTCATTTTCAACGTAGTGTCTAGTGAGTATCTCTGCTGCATTTGTTCACTTTTGTCCTACTGTTTCTGTGGTGATGTTTTTAAAGGCTAGCATGGTGGTTTAAATGATGAATCAAGGAAAGAAAGGTCAGGACCACACATCCTTGGGATCCCAGGCTGTGTAGAAGCATTTCCTTTTTCTTTATGTAATGAACAACATAGCATAAAGGGCCTGGGTTAGTCAGAACATGTGTGCTCTTCCCTACATCCTCACACTGTTGTGGATGGGAGAAGTTATAAGTGAATTTTCTCTATGAACCACATGAGTTTTAAAAGGACATTACTACATGTAAATGCCACACTTTACAAAGCTTCATTAAAGTATAATTTACATATACACCATTTAAATGTTTGGTTTGATGATATATATCATCACCTAATCAAGAACAAAGTACCCCAGAAAATTCTGTTGTGCTCTTTGCAGCCAAACTTCCAACCTCACATACTACCCCAGCCAGCTTCTGCTCCACCTTTTCTCAGTACAGATTATGGTAGTACTACAGCTTAGAGCTGAGGGCCTCTAGCTTGCTAGGCAAGTACTCTACTACACGATCCATGTTTCCAGCTTGGAGTCATTATTAATAAAGTTCATATGAGCCTTTGGATGGAGTTCTTTGTATATGTACATGTTTTAATTTCTCCTGGGTGAATTCTACAGGCGTCATTAGGGATTCAGCTTCATACAAGTGCAGTCTTCTTGAATTGTCATCACCATAAATGCTTTTGAGTTACAATAGTCAGTTTTCACTATAGGCTCCCAGCATACAGTAAATAAGAAAAGCTAAGAGCTGGGAGTTTAGCTAAGTGGTACAGTGCTTGCCTAGCATGAGAGAGGCCCTGAGTTCTTTCTCTAGCACAGCAAACAAATAAGCAAACACCAACTAACAAACCATTTATTTAAAAAGCAAAAACAAAAGACCCACATTGGAGTGGCAAATGGAGCTTTAGAACCAGCACCTTTTCCTGAGCACCAGAAATAGTGCCTAAAACATTGGCTATCAACTCTAGATCACCACCTTGGATGATGTCACTTTTCCCTCCCCACCTCACAAGCTCCTTTCTTATGCCACATGGGAATCTACTGGTCCCCCAATAAGTATTTTCTGCAGGCCTGGATCCGTCTGCTTCACTTTCCACTCTCACAGCAAGTTGGGGCCAGTTGGGGTTTTTCTAAGCAAGTAGAGTTGGGTAAATCGTATCTCACTTTTTGAAGATGATACGTTCTGGAGTGCCAATCCAAAAAGTTGTTCTTGGGCTTTTGTTAGAGAAAGATCTGAGTCAGCATGGAACAGCTTACATTCCTATGAAATTAGAATAATGCTTGTACTCTTTGAGGAAACAGTGGCAATGGGGAGATGGTACAGTACACTAATTATTGAGCTTGCAGCAATCATGAATACTTTAGATAGATTCTCCTTCATACTTAGGTTCTTGCTTAAATAACAAGAGGTCAGTAGGGAATTCTCTTCACTGTGAGAGCATCAGTATTATTTGCTTTTGAGCACCATTGAAGTCCGAAGGTAAAGTGGCTTATGAAAAAGGGGACTTAGTTCAGTAACCAAAAGGACTACAAATTGCATGGCTTTTTGACATGGCTACTTTCTGGTCTCTGTCCATATCCTGGGCTTGCTTTCTTCTCTGTTGCCTGCACACTCAGGCACTAGGGGGTGTTTCCTCTACTCACCACTAGCCATCCTACAGAAAGAACACTTTTATTCATACTCCAGCCAGATCCCAATGTGCAGTGATGGCCACTGGGTAGGCCCGATGCTATTTTTGGACTAATACTATAGTGCCTAGGCTCTGACACTCTGATTGGCCCGGCCTGGGTCACATGGTACAAAAATGGCCTTGGTCTGATCTGAACCAGGATGACTGAAAGAGGAGCAGCAGGATTTCCCCTAGGAAGTTCAAAGTTAAGTTACCAGGAGAAAGAATGACATTCATTTCAGTTTTTGTTAGAAATCACCTGAAATTTTGATTTTAGGAAATATAATAGATGTTATTTGGATGTGGAGTTCCTAAAGTAGAAAAAAGAATAAGTTATTCACTTTTCAGTACAACTCAGCAAGTAAAGCTGTCTCCAAGTTGCTTCCACCTCACCTTTAATTTAAAGCAAGAGTCTGAGTGTTAGTAATCCAGTCCACACAGGTAATTAGGATGCTAGGACTTTGAAGGACCCCCGCTGAAAGTAAAGAGTAGAGCCAGCTCTGCCCAGGTTCCCTCGGGAACCTTTTCATTGTTTTTGTTTGGAGGTTTGGAGACTGGAAGAAAGAGGCTGGCTTCAAGGGTTGTTTTGTTCCCTTCAGCCCCCAACTTGAGACTTTTTATTCAAAGCAGTGCCCTTGGATAGCCAGAGCTGCTTTCCCAAGACAGAAGACATCACCTTAGAAGTTAGCCTGAAATGGGTGAGTATGGGAAGACAAAAGACTCCAACTCTGCCAGTTGCTGGTAGCTCATGCCTGTAGTCCTAGCTACTTAGGAGGCTGAGATCTGATCACTGAGGTTCAAAGCCAATCCAGGTAGGAAAGTTCATCATCTCTCTACTAAACCACCAAAAAGCTGGAAGTAGAGCCATGACTCACATGGTTGAGTGCTCGCCTTAAGAAAAAGATGTTCAGGGACAGTGCCCAGGCACTGAGCTCCAGCCCCAGGAGCAGCATGCATGAGTGTATGTGTATGTGTGTGTGCGTGTGCACACGAATCCAACTCTGTTTCTTGTTCCCTTGAACATAAAACTCCATTTGAAAGTCTGCTTCTAATAGTCACAGCCAAAACCCATGAAGATAAAAGTACCAAGTGCAAATGCAGTGGGTGAGTCAGGCCTGAGTTTTTGCCCATCCTTTACAACCTTCTGCCTGTGTAATCGATCTCCAATTAGTCACATTATTTTTGCCAGTCTTGTTTTCCTCATGTGACATTGGGAATGATCACCACACCTGGTTCATAACCCATTAAACAACTCTGACTGAAGAACAACTGGGAAACAGGTATAGGCTAGAAACTATTATCCAAGATGCTCAGAGCCACAAGTGTTTTCAATGAATTTTTTTGGTTTTTTTGTTTGTTCATTTTTGGTGGTACTGGGGTTTGAACTAAAGGCCTTGTGCATGCTAGGCAGGCACTTCAATGCAGAACCATGCCTCCAAGCATACTTTGTATTGGTCAGTTTTGAGACAGGATCTTCCTTCATGACCAGGGACATGCTTGAACCATAAACTGCCAATCTTCTTATGGACTTCCAGAACTAGCAGGGGTGACAGACGAATGTGACCACACTCTGGCTGACCCCAAGCTTTGATCCTCCCTTTCTCAGCTTCCTAAGTAGCTAATATTACAGATGTGAGTCTCTGGTGCCCAGCTTGAGGTCCTGAATACTTGCAACAGTATCATGAACTATTTCCAGGATGACACTCAAGCCTAAACAGAAATCCATTTATATTTATCATACATTTTACATGCATGACCTGAAGGTCATTCTAGGAAATATTCTAATGCATAAAAACAAAGTTTAATGGTATCATATTGGAATTTAAAAACTTTTGGATTAGCTGAATGCAGTGGTTCATACCTGTGACCCCTGCTACTTGGGAAGTAAAAATTGAAAGGATTAAGCTTCAGCAGTAAGGTAGATGACAAATTTAGGAGATACCATCTCAATAAAACCTTAGTGTGTTATTACACAACTGTCATCCCACCTACATAGGAATAATAGAGTGAAGGATCAGGCCAGCGAAGACATAAATGCTGGTGTGTGTGTGTGTGTGTGTGTGTGTGTGTGTGTGTGTGTGTGTGTGTGTGTCTCCATAGCTCTTATTAAAAAAAATAACTAAAGAAAGTATTGTAGGATGGCTCCTACTTGAAATCCTAGCTACACAAAAAAAGTATGGGACATGAACGATTGTGGTTTAAAGCCAGTCTAGGCAGAAAAGTTAGAGACTCCATTTGCTAAATAACCAGCTTAAAGTTGGTTTGGAGGTATGGCTCAAGCAGTAGAATGCCAGCTAAGAAAGCGAGTTGGGTAAGAGCAAAGCCCTACATTAAAGCCCTGGTGCCAGCACACAAACAAAGAAAAACAACTGAATCAAAAAATACTGGGGGTGTCGCTCTAGTGGTAGAGTGCCTGCCTAGGAACCACAAAGCCCCAAGTTCAAAACCCTAATACCACAAAGAAGTAGATATAAACTTTAGCACAGTTTGGATTTTGGAGTTTTTGTTTAAGGGATATTTAATCTGTAGACAAATATTTTTTATTAAGGCACTGTCAGAACTTGCCACTTTAACCCCAACTTTCATCCACCCATATTGAGCTTATCTGATTATTCATTACCAAAAATTTGAGATCTGATGCTTAATATCAATCAAATAAAGAGAAGAGGCTCTCCTCCCAGAGAACATTTTACTCTATTAGCCCTGCTAAATAATTCTACAGTACAGTCAGATAGATAGACACAGAGCTTAAGTTTGCTGCCTGTGGCCAGACTTCTTGGTAGCAAAAGTTTCTGGTCCAGACCTCTGTATTATGAATATTTTAAATCAGGGGACCCAGCACTCCATGCTGTCCACTAGATTTAAAAGGGTGTCAGCATGGGAGACAGGGGCTGAGGGTGTTGTTCAGTGGTAAAGCACATCCCCGGCTCTGCAACAAAAAAGAAAAGTGAGAGATCATTTCATCCTGAGTAATATCATGTCCTTTCATCTGCCTGTTTTTCTGCAGGAAATCCAGTCCAAGGGCTTCTTTGACTCATGCTTTGCTTCTGGAACTGGTTTCCTTCTCGATCTTCTACAGTTTGAAAATGAAATGGCATCCATGTCTCATGTGCTAAATCTTGGTTGCCAACTGATGGAGATTCTAGAAGATGATTAAATCCTGAGAAGCTCTGACCCCATCAACAAGTTAGTGTACTGGTTGACTCATACTATGATGGCACTACTGGGAGATGATGGAAGCTAGCAGGCAAGGATTGTTGGGAAGAATTATATCATTAAGTATATGAGTTTGAAACATAGCTTGCTCCTGGTTCCCTGCCTGGTTTTCCCCTTCTCCCGCACTTTCTCTCTCCACTCTCCCCATCACTCGCTCTCTCTTTCTCGCTCTCGCCCTCGCTCTCGCTCTCCCTCTCTCTGCTACCACTAAGTAGGCAGCTTTCCTTCTCTTCTTCTTCTGCTTTATCACAGGCCCAGAAGCAGTGGTCAAACAACTATAGACTGGAAACCTCTAAAATTGTGAGCCAAAATAAAGATTTTCCCTTTTAGACAGCTTTGCTCAGGTGGTTTTGATTTTGTTTTTCAGAGATGGGAAAACTGGCTAACACTGACTGCCCCAACACTGGTGACCTTAGGAAACCCCAAACTGCTTTTCTTTAAGAGAAACAGCTTCAGCCCTCTGACCAGCACTACCACAGGATCTTTCTCACAGACATTGCTGAGGCCTCTCTAGGAACCATGAAATGATGCTGGAAGATAATTTCAGCATCAACTTTTATTCAGTAATTAAAATGGAATTGGGGGGTTGGGTGCTAGTGGCTCACACCTGTAATCCTAGCTATTCAGGAGGCTGAGATCTGAGGACTGAGGTTTGAAGCCCTTTGGGGCAGAAAAGTCAGTGAGATTCTTATCTTCAATTAACCACCAAAAAGCCAGAAGTGGAAATGTGGCTCAAGACTGTCAGCCTTGAGCAAAAAAAGCCAAAAGGCATGAGGCCCTCAGTTCAAGCCCTAGTACCAGCACACAGAAAAATGAACTCTTCTCAGAAGGGCTTGTTCTAACCATGCCTACCTCTGCTTTGAGTTTGGCTTTGGACATAGTCTTCTGCTGTAGAAGCTCTGTAGTATAAAATCCCCTAATGGTCACCATGTCCTACTTGTGAGAGATGTGCAGAACATCCTCACTGTCAGAAATAGAGTTCACTAGAAACTTAGGTGAACTCCATCCACCCTCACCTTTTTTGTGTCCCAGGTCCAATCTAAAACCCCTTAGTGAGCTCCCACAGGAGCCTGGAGTCATCAGAGGACTCAGGAACAAGCCGTGCAAGCTCTGCACACCTTTCTGCAGAGATAATCCAATAGAGGACAAACTGCAGTCTAGGTCCTCTGAATCCATTTTGTATTTCTGCCTTTCCCCTCCATCACTAGGTTCTTTTAAAAATGATTGTCATACCTCCTATGGGACTTTTAAGAAGAGCAATAGATAATTCTAAGCAAGCAGGTCTGAACTTGAATGCACAAATGTCTATGCTTTTCAACAGAGGGCCCATAGATGGATGGAAAAGACTAGCTATTATGCAAGCCTTTCAGGGCCCTCCATTCCTGAAATTGCATTTGCAATTTGCACCTCATCCTTTTAAATATTCTCAACTTTGAAAAAAAAATGGTAGCTCTGCCTTTAAGAAAAATGATTAAATTGCCAGTCAACTGGAATCAAGTTTAGAGAGTAAACTGACAAATGTTATTGGGAGTTTAAAGTGACCATTGATCATAAAACAAGGAGGAAGAATTTCCTTTGTTGTTCTTAAAATGGCTTTGATGGTAGTCATTTTCTTAGAGGCATTGGATATATCCTGGGAAAGTCAGTCTCAGCCTAGCCACCAGACCCTTGAGGAAGAACTTACTTTCTCTCCTTGCCACCTTTAAAACACTATCCCCTTCTTGATCATCACTGAATAAGTGTCACTTTGTGAGAGTGACAATATTCCCACCTAGGGACACTGGAGAAGTTGTTAGTCCTTGTTGCATGTTTTTCTCCATAAATGTGCATTCTTTATTTGTTTTTGTTCTAATAGGCCCGCTGCTTTACCTAACGAGGTATGACAAAAGGATCAGAAAATAAATTCAAAACTGCATCCTGTTCTCCAGGGATGGAGAACTTTTCTTCTGCTAAGGTCTTTGGATATTAATAACATTGTTTGGGGCCATACATAGGCTGTGGAGAGCTAACAAGGAGCATTACATGTACCAAATGATTTTAAGGATTTTATATGGCCCTTGCCAGATGCTCCCCAGTCTATTACAAACCTGTGAACAGGGCCTGCATAATAGCTCTCAGGCTGTGAGGCCTTGTTGGTCCTGATTTGCTAAAATTTTTTTTTTACTAATACACATCTTTCCCCTCCTTCCTCCTCCTCCTCCTCCTCCTCCTCCTCCTCCTCCTCCTCCTCCTCCTCCTCCTCCTCCTCCTCCTCCCTCTCCTCCTCCCTCTCCTCCTCCCCCTCCTCCTCCTCCTTCCCCTCCTCCTCCCCCCTCCTCCTCCTCCTCTCCTCTCCCTACCCCTTCCTTTCCCCTTTTCTTTCTCTTCCCTGCCCTCTTCCTTTCCCCTTTTCTTTCCCTTCTCTTTTCCCTTCCCTTCCTTTCTCTCCTTTCCCCTCCCCTTCCCTTCCTTTTCCCCTTACTTTCCCTTTCTTCTTTTCTTCGCAGGGGGACAGTACTCCTGAAAAGCCTGTCTTCTTGAACTCCGCCCTGCTTAGAATTTGTAATCCTTTTTCAAAATTTTTATCTTTCACAGGCTGCGAATATGGCCTAGTGGCAAGAGTGCTTGCCTCGTATACATGAAGCCCTGGGTTCTATTCCCCAGCACCACATATCTAGAAAATGGCCAGAAGTGGCGTTGTGGCTCAAGTGGCAGAGTGCTAGCCTTGAGCAAGAAGAAAAGCCAGGGACAGTGCTCAGGCCCTGAGTCCAAGGCCCAGGACTGGAAAAAAAAAATTATCTTTCTTCATTAACTCCTGACATCACCATTCACAGTCTAAGAGCTCACAAATGTTCTCCCATGAGGATTGTTTCACAAACAGCTGGGCATCAAACCAGGCAAAAAGAGAGAGAGAGAGAGATAACAGCACGAATTCACAGGGGAACAAGGGAGGATTCTGGGGCACTTGTCAGGTGCTAGGTCAGAGGTGAGCTGTGGGGCTGAATGGGGGAAGATGGTCTCACCAGCATTCTTTCTCTTTCTGAAAATATAATAAAAATGCCACGTCAACACACAGTGAAAGAGTTTTGCCAAGTTATAAATAGTTCAAATACTCATTGTTATTATCAGTCCCATTGTTATGACATAAAAGTGCCCTACAGTTTCAGCATCAGAACATTGAAGGAAGATGGGAGATGGCAGGGTCAGTGGTTTTTATCTTTATTTTTAGTTTTTGCTGTACTGACTTTATGAATTTAGGACCCCCTGCTTCTTGAGCTGGTACTCTACTACTTGAGCCACAGTCCCAGCTCTTTTTGCTTTATTTATTTTTTCAGATAGGCTGTCTTGCTTTTTACCTGCAGAGCCTCTTAAGTAGCTAAGTTTACAGGTAAAAGCTGCCATACCTGGCTTGTTGTTTTTTTTTTAAGGAAAATGAACTTGGGGATGCTTGATGTATCTCTCTTTATCACTAGCTTCCAGTGCACACAGATTCTCATCTCTTGATGCTTGAGGGTCTTGTGTAAAATAAAAATTATAGAAGCCCATTGTTTTGGACTAAGCTCCTGGAATGGGCCTCAATGGGCCAGGCTAAAACCCTCAAACTGAAGTTCCACATTGCCAGGCTGAAACTAAGATGTTTATTTAAGCTTCTTGAGAATGTAGAGTTAGTGAGATAACAATCAAACTTCCCAAACAGGCCAGTTTCAGTTGGCACTCTGAGAAATCCCCCTGTGCTCTAATCCTTACACTGATGTAACTTAACATTAGCCAATCAGTTATTCTATTGTTCTGTCCTGCAAGAAAAGAAACTTTTAAGTCATCAATCAACTTTCTGGTTTTGTTTCTGTTTTCTTCATCATTTCAGGTTGATAAGACCAATCTCTTCTGCTCAGATCCTTGGAACATTTATTCTTAGTGTATAGAATGACACGCTGCTTGATTCTACAATTGCAAAGAAAGCCAATGAAGTTCTTTAAAATGTTGTAATATTTTCCTGTGACACTTGTTGATTGAAACCTGTTTATTATATTTAAAATCCTATGCTAGTTGAATGGTACTTGTAGACAGAGGAAAATATTTCCTAAGTGCTATCAAGGCCTTTGTATGTACTTAAAGAAATAAAAACCCAAACAACTTTAGGAACTTAGGCTAGGACTGGCTCCCCACTTAGGCCTTTGTCCCTCCTGAAAATTGCCTCAGACCTGTAGGTGTTCAATCCAGGGACTTTCTAGACCTGGAAACTAGGCATCTACACCACCTGTATCTGGCAACCATGATGCTCATTCAAACAGGAAGACCTCAGAACCTTACTTTATGAGACAATGATGATACTGATTATTGGGCTTGCCTTATAGCACAAGGCAATCCAGGTGGGAGAGTTTGCAGACACATGCTTGTCCATATGACAGCACAAGGTCAGGTGTCACAAATGGCCTGTGGACTTTAGGGAAGAAGCTATTTGCTTAGGGTTTGTAAGTGCTGTAATTTAAGTTCTCCAAAGATGTTGTGTCTAGGGTTGGGGGTGTGGGCCCACAGTAGAACACTTACCAAGGATCTGTGAGGCTCTAGGTTGGGTCAAAACACACACACAGAAATACACACAGACACAAACATATACACTGACTATGTTAAAGATCCCTCGGATATCCTGATCTTTGGCATGATCATGTAGAGATGGAATCTTGCAGGTTGAAAGACAAACTTTCTTGAACTGTCTTAAGCCCTTTACATTTTGTATATGACCTTACCTTATATTCTTATAACTAATAGAATGACTAAACTTTTCAGACATCACTAGGCTTAGCAAACCTTAGAGGCTTAGCAGCCTCTGTAAACCTTACATCTGAGGAAGATATAATATCTGAAAACTATAGAAGAGATTTCCCTGCTTTGCTCTAGCTGACCTACCTAAGGCACCACAAGTATAATTAGTAAATGTGTAGTTTTTGATTGTTTAGTTCTGTGACTATGCAAATTCATGCCAACTCTTTCATGGTAGTACACAGCATTCAGGGAAACTTGAATTGGTGCTCCTGGGCTATGGTCACTCATACTTGGCTCATAATAAACTATTTTCTTATTTCCTTGAAAGCCAAGTCACTGTTTCATGTTAGTGATATTGAAACCATATACCAACTAGGTGCATTTGGAGAGAAGTTCCACATCTTCTATTGGGCTTTCAAATGAGGCCAAGAAAACTCAGAAGATAGAGAGTTCCTGAAATGGAGATGTTATTCCATCTACTAAGTGTCATATAAGGGGCTGGGGATATGGCCTAGTGGCAAGAGTGCCTGCCTCGTATACATGAGGCCCTGGGTTCGATTCCCCAGCACCACATATACAGAAAATGGCCAGAAGTGGCGCTGTGGCTCAAGTGGCCGAGTGCTAGCCTTGAGCAAAAAGGAAGCCAGGGACAGTGCTCAGGCCCTGAGTCCAAGGCCCAAGACTGGCCAAAAAAAAAAAAAAAAAAGTTAAAAAAAAAAAGATGTCACATAAAATACATATATCACTTTGCTACAATTTTTAAAGATGTACACATAAGGAAATGCCCACAGTTTAAAGATGAGTTTAATTTATTTTAGACTTAGAACTTAAAAAGATGGCAAGAATGACCTGGTGGCATATACCCGTATTCCTAGCTACTCAGAAGGCTAAGACCTGGAGGCTCATGGTTCAAAGCAAGCCTAGGTAGATTCTATCTTCAAAATAACCAATAAAAAAACTAGGGCTAGTGGCATGGCTCAAATGGTAGTACATGAAAAAATAAGCCAAGCAAACACAAGATCCTAAGTTAAAGCCCTGGTACCCTAAAAAAGAATGGCAAGAAATTAATTCCATGGATTAAAGGCATTGCAAACCAGGAAACTCCATTCCTTATGTGAAAATTATTAGTGTGGAGGATAGCTTCAGTCTCACTACAGTTTGAATAATAGGGAATAGCATTTATTTCCAAAACAACAGTTGAGCTTATGCTATCTTGTGATAGGATGATCCTTCAGCCTGCACCCCACAAAAGCTGATGCAACTAGTAAAGAATTCAGTCTAGTTCCTAGGCCATATAATGCTGTACATTTTGATAGAAGCCAGTGTATGGTATGCATAAATGACACCTGACACAGGCAAGGTTTCCAAGCAGTCTTAGATCAAGCAATGCTTATACTACATACTGGTGAAGATTACCATGGAAGTAGTGGAGGTTTCAGTTTTCTGTAGCATGTTTTTTAATTTTAATTTTAATTTTTTGCCAATTCTGGGGCTTAGACTCAGGGCCTGAGCACTGTCTCTGGCTTCTTTTTGCTCAAGGCTAGCACTCTGCCACTTGAGCCACAGTGCCACTTCTGGCTGTTTTCTATATATGTGGTGCTGAGGAATCAAACCTAGGGCTTCATGTATATGAGGCAAGCACTCTTACCACTAGGCCATATTCCCAGCCCTTCTGTAGCATGTTTAGACATTAATGCACATAGGAATTATCTTGGGCTCATGGTTGTGATTCTGCATGTCTGTGTAGGTACTGAAAATCTGCATTTCCATGAAGTTGGCAAGTCTACTACTTTGAACATTAAGGAGAGTATTAAGAGGCCTAATGAGCCACTTGAAAAATAGATCAAGATGATTCACAAAGGGGTTAAGGTCTTTTGTGTATTAATCAGCTTTCTGTTACTGTAACAATTATCTTATAGGATAAAATAACTTCTAAGGAGAAAAGGTTAATTTGGGCTCATAGTTTTAGAGGTTTCTGTCTCTTGTCAGTTGGTCCCACTGCTTTGGCAGTACTTCATAGCAGGGTGTGCATGGTGGAGGAAAACCACTCACCTCATGCTCAGAACGTGAGCTAGAGAGGAAGAGCAAGGCTCTGGGGCTTCAAATCACTTTTGTTTTTGGTCCTGGGGATTGAACCTAAACCTAGTATATGCTAAATATGCACCTGACCACTGAACTACACTCTAGCTTTATGTTTTAATTTTATATCAGTAACATTACTGATGGTTCACACAATTTACATTTTTTTATTCAGTTCCTGTTTTCAAGATTTGTGTCAGTGGATACATGGAGATCTAGTACTCTGAACTCTGATTTTTCTCTTATTCTTATGAGTATATTACAATTTATGTACCCAGTTCGCTATTGGGAAAGATTTATATTGTTTACATTTGTTCTTTCTCAAAGACAATGGTTTTCAAGGATTCTGATACTCTGGATATTTGTGTTCTGTCAATTATATGCATTGCAAATACATTCTTTAAGTGTGTGGCTTGCTTTGTTGTTTTGATAGTGATTTTAACTTAATTCTCAGAATCTTTTGTCAAATGGAGATATTAAATTTTACTGTGGTCCATACTGTTAATCTCTTTTCTGTTGCAGTTTGTGTCAAAGAAATCTTAAAGATGTGCTCTGAAATTCAGTATTTTGCAAATAATAGCACTTGATTGAGCAAAATTTATGCATTATGTCCCTTCATGACTTTTTTTTAACAATTAGCATAAGTAGGTTTCTTTTTGTAGATGTGGTCTTACTTTATCTCAATTGTCAACGAACTGGAAAATTCTTCAGGTTGAGAATTTGTGCTATCTGTCCTCTGTCTCTCTCTGTCTTTCTCTCTGGATTAAACTCAGGACCTCATTCATGCTAAACACACACTTGACCACTGAGTAACAGTTGCTGTCATATTTTATTTCTGAATCTTCTTTTGGTTCTGAAGCACCCCTTCTGGGGTCTTAGGCTGTTATTCTCTGGCAGGTTAGAAGGTGCCTTAGCTCCCCTAGAACTTTCTCAAGGACACACTGAGACATGAACTGGAATTAGTCCTTGGAGTGTGAATACCTACCAATTAACAGGCTGTCTTCTTTCAGGTCTCATACAATTGTCTGTGGCCAGCCACTACACTGGGCCATTTCTTTGCTACGTACCCCTTCCATTTGATGCACCCCTGTCCCTGAATGAAATCCTCAGAGGCCTTTGCGAACATCATGTTCAGAAACACCATGCATGGGGCTGGGAATGTGGCCTAGTGGTAGAGTACTTGCCTAGCATACATGAAGCCCTGGGTTCAATTCCTCAGCATCACATATACAGAAAACGCCAGAAGTGGCACTGTAGCTCAAGTGGTAGAGTGCTAGCCTTGAGCAAAAAGAAGCCAGGGACATTGCTCAGGCCCTGAGTTCAAGCCCTAGGACTGGCAAAGAGAGAGAGAGAGAGAGAGAGAGAGAGAGAGAGAGAGAGAGAAGAGAGAGAGAGAGAGAGAGGAAGGAAGGAAGAAAGAAAAAGTAAGAGAAACACTATGTATCCTTCAGCATCTTCTCTTGTTAGCTTCCATCACTGTGCTTGTTCTTTCACAATCTCCCTCCCTTCTTTCCTCCCTTCTTTCCTTCCTTCCTTCCTTCCTTCCTTTCCTCCTTTCCTCCTTTCTGTGTGTTGGTACTGGGGCTTGAATTCAGGGCCTAGGCACTGTTCCTGAGCTATTTTTTTGCTCAAGGCTGGAGCTCTGTCACTTGAACCACAGCTTCACCTCTGACTTTTTGGTGGTTAGAGATAGCAGTCTCACAGACTTTTCTGCTTAGACTGGTTTTGAACCATGATCCTCAGATCCCAGCCTCCTGAATAGCTAGGATTATAGGTGTGAGGCTCTGGTGGCTGGCAATTTTTTTTCTTTTTTTAAGAGAATTTGCTCACAGTCTTGGAGCCTGGAAGCCCAAACAGCACTGTGCAGTCTCTGGCAAAGCCCCTGTGGCTGCATAAAGCCATGGCAGGAGTATGTGAGCATCTCTACTCCACAAAGTCTTTTCTTCACAGAGAAACTTCTGAAAAATATTTGAGCTTTTGACAGGAGATGTATAGAACTATTTTCTGTTTGCCTACAGAACTAAAAGTTGGATGCTAGAGTAAAAATGGGGTAATTTATTTAGGTTTACCTATCCTCTGAGGCAGGTCTGCCACAAATGGGGTACTTGTCCCCTCATGTGTCCCACTTCTGGGGTTTTAAAGTGTATCCCTTCCCTTCATCACAGGCCAGTGCTGTTCTCAATGGGAATCTAAAGGCTGGCCTGCACTCTTGGGGCAGCCCTTGAATGTCTGTGTATCACACACTCCCATCTACAGGGATCAACATTCCAGATCTACTGGTGGTCAAACCCATCATGCCTCCTGACACCCAGTTTGGAACCCCCCTTTGTCACCCAGCATCCCTTAACTCCTGCTCTCAAGGTTAACAAGTTATGGGGTATGGATGCTTTGTACAGCTTACTCAGATATAACAGGTATACATTTTATTTATAAATGATGTAAGATTTGTATATGTAAAGTATATATTTGTAACATGTGCTTCTGTTGGTTCAACCATATGTCCCAACTGTTGGCTGACACAAAGCATTTTCCTTTTGGGAGTGCTGGAAGCTTCCTCCCTTGATCCTGCTTTTTAGCCCCTCCCCCCATTATTTTTTTCTTATGCCAAACCTGGGGCTTGAACTCAGGGCCTGAGCACTGTCCCTGAGCTTTTTTTTTGTCTTTTTTTTTAAATTAAATTTTATTGATAAGGTGATGTACAGAGAGGGTATAGTTATATAATAAGATAGTGAGTACATTTCTTGTCTTATTTGTTACACCCTCCTTCATTTTTCTTTCCCTTCCCCAGTTCAGATAAGCATATATACAATATCCAGTGTACCAGAATCATATACAGTGACCACAGGGGTTACGCCAAAGGAAATTCACCTAGTACATTAAACATTGACAACAGTAAAATCCTCCTGTTTCCATCTCTTGGAGTTCATTTTGCTTAGCCTCATCTTATATAATCATATGTATGTAGCTGTTGAGCTATTGTGCTCCTGGCAGGTCTATTCTAGACCTTTTTATGTTTATTTAGTAATTGTTAGGTTTTAGAGACATGATGTAAAGTCGCTGACCAAAATGTAGAAATACCATTTGAAAAGAAGTTTGTTGTTTTACAGACATGATCTCTACTGTTCTCCCCTCCCGTTCCAACAACCACATATCAGGGAGACCCTGCGCCTTTGTCCTCTGTGCTCTAGGCTTGTCTCACTCAATATTATTCATTCAAGATATGACCATTTCCCTGTGAATGCCATTATTTTATCATTTCTTTTTTTGCCATTAAGATTACCTTTATTTTAAGTACACATTAAACAAGAGATTGACTATCTAAAATCAAATGTAACACTTTTGAAAGAGACATATTCTAAAATAACTTATTTCAATGACAAATTAAAAATTTACTGAGTAGTCTGATTTCTAAGTTTATCTTGCTGTTAATTTCATTAAACATATTGACTACTTTTTCAGTAGGCAGACAATTATGTTTACTTTAGAGACAGTATTTTTTGTTGATTATTCAGTAGAATTCATTATGTTACCTAATATGCACAGAATGGACTTTTCTATGAAATTATGTAGGATGTTATGTTATCTTCTCCATATCAATAACCTAATTGTATTTTCATATGTGCAAGTAAACTTTAAGAGCAATATTCTTTGTTAGCTCTCTCTACTCTGGTTGCTGCTCACCACACAATCTGAGCCTGTATTAAGAGTTCTTTTTAAAAAATAGATTTACATTCACGAGGCTTTTATCCTGTTTGGGTTCGCCAATGCAAACTGAGTTTTCTTCCAGGTGAAAGACATTCCACATCTATTACATTCCTAACGTTTCTCACATGTGTGAATTCTCTTAGGCCTGCTAAAGTGTGAATTTTGGTTGAAAGACTTTCTATGTTTACAAGGTTTCTCACCTGTGTGAATTCTATTATCCAAGCCAAGATCTGTCCACATTTGTTGTATTCATAAAGTTTCTCTCCTGTGTGTTCTCTGATGAACATGAAGGTCTGTCCGACTTCTAGGTGAAAGAACTTCCTCATTTGTTACATTTGATCTTGCTGCTCTTTGTGGCAGCATGGAAAATCTGAACTGCGTGGTCCGTCGTTCCTCCTCCAGGCTGGGAATCGGCTGAAATGATCCCAGGGTATCGCAGACACCGGAAATCTAGGCCATACCGGTAATGATAATATTCTCCCATGAGCTCTGCGTGCACCTTGGACACGCCATAGATGGTCCTGGGTCTCTGAATACAGAGGTCTGGGGTTGGCTTCTGGGGAGACCTCCTCAGATGACCAGTTGGGCTCCTCAAATGAGCTTTTTTGCTCAAGACTACTAGCAATCAACCATTTGAGCCAGAGCTCCACTCCCAGCTTTTTTTTGGCAGTTAATTGGAGATAAGAGTCTCATGGGCTTTCCTGCCTTGGCTGGCTTTGAACCTCAATTCTCAGATCTCAGACTTCCAGGTTGCTAGGATTACAGGTGTGAGCCACTGGCATTTTCCTCCAGCCCTTCTTTCATAATAATTTTGGAGATATCAGATGTGGATGTCACCATCTAGCAGCTCCTGCAGAATATGCTCTAAGCTGATGTGCTATGAGAAAGCCTGCTTGGCCTATGGGTACCAGGCTATTTTTTCATCAGCTTCACAAGTGGCTGCTTGCTGCTCACTTGCCTCAAATCTCAGGATCAGGACTGGAATTTGTCCCTTGCTGTCACTTCTACAGCTTCATAAAGCCTGGCTAGCCAATGTTCCGTGATGTCCTGGCTCTGATGTGCTGTTGTCAAATATTCCCCGGCCAGACACCTGCTTCTCACCCCTCCCCTACAATTTATGCTTTAAACTCTTTGGCTATGTTACATTGTTTTTATTATTCTATGTCCCACCTGATTCTGGTGATCCTATTATTTTATTTTGTTATCCTATTTATACTATTATCCCATGTCCCACCTGATTCTGGTGACTTCGAAGTTTCTGTGGCTGATCCAGTGGTTATTCTGACTTTTTGGTTCCTTCATTTCCTCAACCCCACCAATATTTTCCTCCATTTCACAAGTACCATCTCTCCAAAGCCAAGGAACACCCTAAAAATTACTATTGACTAGGTGGCTAGGAGTGGTGGAACATACTTGTAATCTCAAAATTTAAAAGGCAGAGGTGGAAGAATCACAAGTTCCATGACAGGTTGGAGCAAGACTTTGTCAGAAAGAAAGAAAGAAAAAATGAAAAAAGAAAGAAGGAAAGCAGGAAAAAAAGAAATAAGGGAAGGAAGGAAAAAAGGAAGAAAGAGAGGAAGGAAAGAAGGAAGGAAGGAGAAAGAAAGAGAGAAAGAAATTAAGAAAAACAGAAAGAAAGGAAGAAAGAAAGAGAGAAAGATCCATAGAGGTTGTTTGCCCAGTTCTTCAGATCAGAGTCCAAGCCCTGGATGCCAGTGCGGCTGGGTTCTGGTGAAGGCCTCCTCCTGTTTTGCAGGTGGCTGCCTTCTCACATGGTAGAGAGAAGGAGGTGGGAGAGGGATAGTTAGGGGGAACTTTCTCTTATAAGATTCCAGTTGTATCATCTTAGAGAAACATTCCTGTCTCTAATGCCTGGAGATGTTAGGGCTTCTGCATATGCATTTTGTGGGGAAGGGGTGGAGAAGGTGACCTAATTCACTTTATAGCAATGTCCTAACCTCTTTGTTACCCAAAAAGCACCAGTGTTGACTCTATCTTGTCTTTGAAGCTGACTTTGTTTCTTCTGGATCATCTAGTCAGTCACTCCCCCCTACACCTGTCTCCATGTTTCCTAAGATTTTCAATTCCTTCAAGCGCACCCTTTTCTTTGCATCCCCTTTTCTGCGGGCTTTGTTTCTGTCCTGTCTCACCTGGATGGTGTGGCCTACACTTTCTACCAAGTTAGCCTAAGCCTCGTGGGTTTGTTTTTCTCTACCCCACATCACTGTCCCCAAGTCCTAGGTCAGTCTTCCTGTGCTGTTTGTGCCCCTAAGCCTAGGCTGCCACCTGGGCTGGTAAAAAGTAGCCCACATGTGTCAGTGGAATGGATGACGCTGCAAGCCCACGGTCAACTGAGCCATGGACGCCCAGCAGTCCAAGTCCAAGTCATGATGAATTTCCATCCCACACAGCACCAAATACAAGCCATCACCCCTTACCTCTCAGTCCTGGGAACAGCTCTTTCTCCATACATAACAAAAGCTCCTGTATTATCTGCACTCCCAGCCCTTTTTGTCTGGATGTCTCTATCCCTTCTCCTTGTCCTTCCAGCTCTGGGGGTGATAACAGCTCCCACTCTTTTCAGCCTCTGGATATCTTAACCCCACCCCATTTCCTTCCAGGAACATGTCTCTGCTACCTTGAGACCTGCACTTCAATCCAAATATTCATAGCCCTGCAGGTAATGAGGATCTGTCATCCCCCACTCCAGCTGCCCTCCACACATTTCAAGTTCCTCCATGACCCTCACTTCCAACCAACACAGCTACAAATGAAAGGTTAATATTGCTCCACTGGAATGTAGTTCCCGAGATTTCCAGGGTGAATCAAAGCACCCAGGACAGCTCTGCACTTACAATTCCAGAGCTGTGCCAAGGAAGGCCTGAGAGGTCCTAAGTCTTAGTGCTCTGTCTCTATGGAGACTGGGTATATCATCTTGCCGATGCTCCTCCAGCCTCACTGTCAGTCTCTGTGGAGTCCTCTTTATTCTGTGGACACCATTTGATTGGTTGAATTGCTGGCTATTGGTGATGAACCCCAGCTATTCCCCTTCCTATAGTTCTCTAGGTCAGAGGTGGGGCTGAAAGTGCCAGCCCTAATCATACATGTTTCTTTGGCTGCCAGTGCCATTGTGAAGCTACCTAGGAGCCCACACACCTTATTAACATAAAGTCAGATGTGATCTGAAGCGACTTTCTGGAACTACTATAGTATTATACCAATCAGGTGTTTGGAGCTAGGACATAATTACTATACCAGAATCCCCAGTTGTTTCCCCTGACCTTACCCACACCTTGTTTTCAGAGGAAGCATTTGAATTGAATGTGTTTCTCACAAGGATGCATCATGGTGGCCCTCCTCTCTTCCCTGTACATGCATCCTGGGTGTCACCACCTCACAGTTGTGTCTCTCCTGTATCATGGACTCATTAAGGCAGAAACACACCCTCTTCAGCCTTTATCCTCACCATTGTGGCCCGGCATCTGGCCATGGTAATGGTCAGCAACTTTTTGCTAATTCATTTACAGAGTGGGTACGATACCCAGTGCATTGCTTATGCTAGACAAGAGCCACAGCCCCAGTCAGACTGGGGATGGTGCAGACCAATCCCCAATGGTGGATGGATCCATAGCATATTGTAGCAGTGAGTTCTTCCTCCAATGGTTTACTTATGGTGAGACCAGCTTGTTATGGAGCTCCTGTCCTATCCCCTCTCTCTGCACACACTCATCTGCCCTTCTACATGCCATGGTGAACCAAAGCAGCATAAGCTTTCACCAGTAACCATGTCCATGGACCCAAATAAACCTCTTTCTTCCTCTTCTTCCTCCTCCTCTCCCCTCAACCTCTTCCCTCGCCTCCTCCCCTCTCCTCCTCCTCCTCCTCCTCCTCCTCCTCCTCCTCCTCTCCTCCTCCTCCTCCTCCTCCTCCTCCTCCTCCTCCTCCTCCTCTTCCTCTTCTTCTTCTTCTTCTTCTTCTTCTTCTTCTTCTTCTTCTTCTTCTTCTTCTTCTTCTTCTTCTTCTTCTTCTCTTCTTCCTCTCATTTATTTATTTTTGATACCCATATTGGGGCTTTAATGAGGGTCCAGGTGCCATCTCTTAGCTTTCTTACTAAAGGCTGGTCCTGCATTCGAGCAACAGCTTTTTGCTAGCTAAATGAAAATAAGAATGGATTTTTCTGCCTGGCCTGGCTTTGAACCACAATCCTCAGATATCAGGCTCCTAAGTAGATAGGATTTCAGGCATGAGCCACCAGCGCCCAGCTAACATTTTTCTTGACACCTAGTCTCAAGTATTGTGTTATAGCAGCACAAGATGACGGAGTGAGACATGGATCAGTAAAGAACTGTACCTCTTATTCTGGATGTGTGTTCTTCCAGCATGTCACATGTGAGAAAACACCCTAGGTACACCATTGCTGCTGGGTCTGCACACCTTGATGGGTCAGGCATGCCCTATTAGAAAGCTTGAATTTCATTGTATAGTAGACCACAGGGCTATGCAGGTGGAGCTGCATTCTTCCCACACCCTGACCATGCACAAGCAACGCCGAGGTTTCTGTAAGCTTCTGGGACATCTTCAGGTTGTGCTTTTCTTTTTTGCCTTTCACATTCCATGGCCTGTCTGGCCTCTCCTCTAGCACTGGGAGCATTAGTCTATTTGATCCTGAGTATTTTCAGAGTAGAAAGGGAACAGGGAGATGGCTCTGCACACAATAGACCCTCTGTGGACCTCTCGCTGTCTGAGAGGCAAAGGCGTGAGAACATGGTGCCAGCTCTGCCTGGTTTACACTTTGCAGTCCCACTCCTTCGCCAGGCATGTAACTCAGACAGCACTTGCTTTGTCTTCTGCCTCTTGTCATGGAGATGATTGCAGTACTTCTTAGAATTGACTTGAAGAGTAAATGAAACCTTAGAATGCATTTTAAGTGTGCAACATAATATAACCTGCTATTAGCATTCTTTCTTTACAGTATTTCTTTATGGGAAAAATAAGATTATATTACATATACACTATGCTATGGAAACTGCTAAATATGAAGTAGGAGAATGATATATCTCCTCCCCTTTTTTCTTCCCATCTTTAAAATTAGCATCTATTACTTGCATGTTGCCTTTATTTGAATATGTCCATATATGGATAGCATGGGAATGACTTTTCCATGTGTAGATTTTAAAAGGGAATTTTTTTTTACTTTTTTTCTAACTTTTGTTCTTGTTTGTTTGTTTGCTGCTGATATTGGAGCTTGAGTTTAGAGCCTGGACACTGTCCCTGAGGTGTTTTTCCTCAAAGTTAATGCTCTACCAATTGAGCCACAGCTTCATTTTGGGCTTTTTTGGTGGTTAATTGAAGATGAGTCTTACAGACTTTCCTACCCAGGCTGGCTTCAAATTGGAATAATCAGATCTCAGACTCCTAAGTAGCTATGATTACAGGTGCAAACCACTGGCAGTCGCCTCTTTTCCAGTTTTGAACCGTGTGTGTGTATATACATATACATATATATATATATTTTTAAATTCTTTTTCAGTATTGACAATTATACACAGGGCTTCATGCATGGTAGGCAAGTGCTCTGAGTTATGCCCTTTTATTTTCTAGGATGGGTTTTGTGATATTTTGCTTAAATTAGCCCCAAACTCCTGGACTCAGGTTATCTTCCTGCTTTATCTTTCTAAATTCCTGGGTCTCTTACAGGTTGCATCTTAATTGTCCCCCAGGAGCTACATGCTGAAAAGTTGATTGACACCTTGTGGTACTGTTGAAGGTTAATAGAACCTTTAGGAGGCAGGGCCTAGAGTGAGGAAGTTAGGTATTTGGGGGTGTGGCCTTGGAAGGTATAGTCCAGCCTTGACGCCTTCCTCTCCCTCTTTACTTCCTGGCTATGTGACCAGAGTAGATCTGCTCAACCATGTGTATGCTCACCACAGGCCCAGAGCAATGGAACCAAGCCAGCATGGACTAGAATCTCTGAAACTGTGAGCCAAATAAACCTTTTCTTCTCAAATGTTGATCACTGCAGATATTTCCTTACTGTGACTGATGAAGACAGGTCCATCAAACCAGATTTTCATCTATATCTATTTCTAAACACAATTTTCTCTTTATTATATCTAGTAGATTTTGGTTTTCTTTTCCTATAATTCTGTACAGTTATCTAGCGCTTACATACAAATTTCTCTCTCTTATATAGATACATTTATATATACACCCCTACCTCTATCCCTTCCTTGTTGCAAGTGGGTTAGAATAAACAATTCTAAGGTCTCACCTAACAACTTTATTGCTACTGAGGTTAAGGTCAATGAGCATTAAAATTAACAGGCAATACTTAAGTCAAGGTAGAACACATCCTATAAGCAATTTCTTTTTATGTGAGCTTGTGTTTTCCGTCAGTAATGACAATATAAAACAAATATTAAGCAGGGCTTGGATTCAAAATGATGTGAATGCATTATAACACATCAATTCCATAGAAGCTTTCAAAGCAGTCTGAATAGGCATTTGAGTATCATTTATCTTAAATGGGTCCCTGTAATATAGGAGGGCTTAGGAATGATAGTCAATTATGTTGACTTCACATCTTCTGAAAACAAAAAAAGGAAGCATCACAATTTCTGTAGGGGATAAGGGCACTTTTCTAAATCTCAAAACTACCTCCCCAAGCATCCAAAAGAAACATCTCATTGCAGTCTTTCAAATAGCCACCTCTTTTTAAAACCAGATAATGTATGCGTTGGCAGACAGAAAGACCAAAATAGATTAAGTGGTGCCTGTTTTGGTATCCTTAGGTGGTGAGACAAGAGAGAAAGGAACAAAAACAAGGAAGATATCACTGGTGCCTCTGGCTTAGGAAACTCCACAGCATTCCTCCTTGCCCATCTGTTGAGTCACTGGACCCCCAGGCCTAACTACTCAGGCATTTCTGTGCCAGGCTCTGGCAACACAGATAATAATAAAAGGTTCTCCCTGTCCTGAACCTCCCGGAGTTCATTGTCTAATGAGGACAACATAGTCGTGCAACAACATGGCATGAAAATTGAAGAATAGAAAAGGTGCTTTTAGGACTTGCAGACACAGATACATGCAACATGGGGCATCTGCTGCTGATTGTTGACTGGGTGTTAACTGGTTTTTTAGGTGAGGTGTGGGGATCTCAGTTCTGTTTCTTTTGTGTCTTCAGCCATGAACCTGGAGGTGCCATGATTGATGGTACTTATTTAGTGATGCATTCATATATGCCTGTGGACACACATCTAACTAGCAAACACCAATTTAGGGCCAAACACTATGCTGATTTCCATGGACAAAAAAAAAAAAAAAGATAGGAAGGCAGCTTCTGGTCTAGTGCATCTGGGCTTTTGGCATTATAGTCCAAATTCTTAGATAATAAAAAAGTGAGATTCACTTAGAATATTAAAAAAAAAATAAGAGCATGGCAATGGACTACCAGTAGAGTCCCAAAGAGTCTGGGCTGAGGATTTCTGTCATCCTACCCCTGACCCCCTGCCACCCACTCATGTGGCTATGATTTATCCATGACGACACCAGTTATGGCTGAGAGTCCTTTGCAACACAGTATTTGCTAAGCCTGGTCTTCCTTTAAGCAATGCACACACAAGACCTAATTAACAGCATGTGAGCCAGGCACGGTGGCTCACGCCTATAATCCTAGTTACTCAGGAGGTTGAGATCTGAGGATTGGGATTCAAAGCCAGCCTGGACAGAAAAGTCCCTCAGAGATTTTTATCTCAAATTACTCAAAAATGGAAGTGGAGCTGTGTCTTAAATGGTAGAGTGCAAGCCTTGAGCAAAAGAAGCTCAGGGACAGCACCCAGGCCCTGAGTTCAAGCCCTACAACCCAACCAACTAACTAAATAAATAAATCCAGCACATGAGAGACCAGTGTGAGGGTATGAGCATAGGAATAAGGAAGACTCAAATGGATGTCTGGCTACTTGTCTGATCATTACACCACTTGGGCTCAGAAGACTGTGACTATATTCTTTAAGCATGCAGAGCCCTGAAACTCCTGCTTACTCATGATCAGATGCAGCCTTTCTATACCTCTGAATGCAGATCATGTTTTCTCCAGGACAAGACTGAGACTTATTCTGGTTAAATGGTTTCTCAAGGCAGCAGGGTGAGATGGCAGCAGGAGTGACCCATCTGAGATGCAGTGCTCATCTCATGATTTTTCTGTTGCCCACACAGAAGGATATGGGCTATGTGCCTTGAACTTGCCATCAAGCTGAAAGTAGAAGTTGCACTTTTTCTTGGCATTTGTTCATACAAATTGACGAATTGAACTAGGGAAGCACTAGGGTCAATTCAGACTGACTCCAAGTGACTTCCTTGTGTAGGAGAGCTTGGCACACTGAATGGAGTTTCTTTCAAAAATCTTTTTAGTGGTACTACAAATTGAACCCAAGGTCTCACACTTGCATGGTGAGTGCTGTATCAATTGAGTCATGCCTCTAGCTCTTTCTGATTTAAATTGTCTTTCGGATAAGGTCTCAAGTCTTTTTCTATGACTGGTCTCAGACTATGATCCTCCTATCTCTGCCTCCCAAGATGCTGAGATTGCAGGTATGAACCACCATGTCTGTGGAGCTTTCTTTTGAATACTCTGCCTATGGCTGAGCCTAAATAGACCCCCAACCAACATGTGCTCAGAGGACTGTCAGCATCTAGTTACAATGCAGATTACAGAGCTCCACACCGGGCTCCTCAAACCCAAATCCACAGGGCCCTGGAAATATTTATCTAACTGCTTGCCCTGGTGATGATGTGGAAACACTGGATCCCCTGCGATGTAAGATGTAATATGCTGCTGCTGCTAAGGAAAATGACATAGTGAAATTAGGGTCCAATCTTTCTATGCCTGGGTAATGCACAAAAGAATTAAAACCTGGGAGCCAAACATGTGCCTATACATCCATGTTCATAGCAGTATAACCCATAACAAACAGTGGCAGGAACCCAAGGGACTGTTGATACTAAAACAATACATATGGAATATTACCCAGCCTAATACAAGATGGGAACTCTGTCCCATGTCTAACAGGAATGGAACTTGAAGACTATACTAAGTGAAACAAGCCAGTCACAAAATGACAAACACTGCATGCTTCCATCTATGTGAAGTTCTTCTGAGAATAGTCAAACTCACAAGGATAGAAAGTAGAATGGTGTTTGCCAGGAGCTGGGGGAGAAAGGAAAAATGGAGAGCTAGTATTCAGTGGCAATGAAATCTCAGTTTTACTAGACGAAAGTTCTGGACATAGATGGTAGGGAAGGCTTTGCAGCCAAGGGAATGTACTCAATGTCACTGAGCTGTGCCCTTTAAATGACTAAAATGAATTTAGGCAGGGAGGTGCTGCCAGCTACTTGAGAGGTGGAGGTAAGAGGACCATGGTCTGAAGCTGGCTCTGGGAAAAAGTGTGAGAGCCCATGCAAAAACCAATCTAAAAGCAAAAAGACTCAAGAGCCCAGCAAATGTAAAGTCTGGAGTTTAAATCTCAGTACTGATCCAAAGAGTTCCAAGTGGTATATTTTATATGATGTGTATTTAACATAATTTAAAAATAAATTTAATTGTTTATAAATTTATAAATTTATAAATATTTATAATTTAAAAAATTAAATGAAACAATGGAAGAACAAAGCCCTTTATCCCCTCCCCGACCCACTCCCTTCCCTTTCCCCTCTCTACCCTTCCCCTCTCCCCTCTCCTCTCTCTTCTCCCTCTCCCCTCTCCCTAGCTCCTTTCCCCTTTCCACCTCCTTCTCCCCCTTCACCTTTCCCTCTCCCCTTCCCTATTTTCCTTCTCCCTCTCCTTTTGCTCAGGAGTAAGACTTTTCATCTCTCTCCTGGGCCTCTCTCCCTCCCCCTCTACCCTCTCCCTCTCCTCTCCCACCTCCTGTGCTCAGGATCAAACACAGGCTTTGCACATGTTAATCATGTACTCTACCACTCAGCCATACCTCTAGCCACAAGCTCTTATCTTCACTCTTTGCATCCAGTCATTGCCACATTGTCCTCATCCTAGTCTGGATGCAGTACTGCAGACTGGCATGATCTTGTTCCTCTTTGGTTGTTGGCCATGAAGTCTTTGGCCCATTTCCTAGTTTACCTGCTGAGAAAGTGGATCTCTCTAAAGTACATCAAGGTTTTCCACAACCCCCATCAGCTGGCCTGACTCATGCCAGTTAATCTGGTTGACCAGTATTCCCTACACACACTTTCTATCAAGGCAGGCTAACCATCTTGTGGTTCGCTGACAACATGCTCTATTTCACCTTGTGCTTTTGTTACCACAATTCCCTTCAAAATGATGCTCCTTGCTTTGTACACTGCATCTACTGGAGTCGCAGCCTCATTTTCTCCATCTCCATCGAATCCCTGTCCCTAGTTATTTTCCCGTCTCTCAACAGTGAAGTAACTTTCTCTCAGCATTATCCTGTAGTCCCAAGTAAGGGAGAAATTGCTTCCCAGTCTGAAAAACCAGTTTGTGTTTTTTCTGTATCTCCTTTAGTGAAATCCAGCAGAGCCCTAGACTCCCTATAAATATTAGCAAGGCCCAGACGATTACTATAAATAGCTTTCAACTATTAATCATTATTAATATTACCTAGTCATAGTGATGGATAAATTTCAACTTGAGCAGCCATCTGAGGAAACATTAGGTGAGTAATCAGTGTGTATTCATATCTGTTTGAGTTGTGCATCTTCTATCAAAAGGGACCTCCTTATTTTGGAAAAGGCAATTTTCAGGGTCACTTGAGGGCAAAGCTGGATATATGTGTGCAGAGCTTCATGGGAAACAGCTAAAATGTGTGACTGAGGAGGTGTTGACAAAAAAGACATTTCAGGAATCTCACAAAGTAATGCCATTCTAAAGAGGCAGCTTAGAGTCCCAGCTCCGAGCTCAGTGGTGAGAAAGAAGTAGGCAGCTAGACTGCAGGAGCCCAAACTGTTTCCAGTAGAAAAGAGTGAAGGCCAAGGTCCTCCTTTCCCTCCTTTTCCTGCTTTTCATGGCAACTGCATCTCACCCTACCCACCCTCCTGTAAAGTTACGCCAATCTCTGCAAATACAATCACCTGAAAGATCTGGTGACATACCTCTAGATGGTGAGAACATGTCCTCGAACATCTGTGAGATCTGCTGAAATTCGTCAAAACCTCCTAAGTTCCTATAAGTACAGGTACTGTACAAGGCCCTAGGACATAGCCATGAGCAAGTTGTCACACCTGGCTATTTCCATGTGCCACCCACCACACTGGAGATTCTTGGATGGAGACAACACAGGTTTTGCCAGAAAAGATTGAGATGAGAGAGTCTTATGTAGGCACTGATAACACAATGTGTGAGACACGTACAAAGCAGTACAGCATTTAGAGCTTAAAGCACAGATGTCACCTTGGTCAGTTTTATATGGCTATTACAGAGATGATTTTTGAACTGAAAAGGTAGTTTGATTCATGGTTCTGAATGCTAGGAAGCTCAGGAGCATGGAACTGAGGGAGTTGTGGTGAGGGACTTCTTGGGGTGTCATACCATGGCAGAAAGTAGCAGGGCAGGAGAGCACATGTAAGGGGGACCCTGAGAGCAAGAGTAACCTGCTCTCGCAATAATGACATCATCCTTTTCCTTATGGCCCAATCCTCTTTTTTTTTTTTTTTTTGCCAGTCCTGGGCCTTGGACTCAGGGCCTGAGCACTGTCCCTGGCTTCTTTTTGCTCAAGGCTAGCATTCTGCCACTTGAGTCACAGCGCCACTTCTGGCCATTTTCTGTATATGTGGTGCTGGGGAATCGAACCCAGGGCTTCATGTATTTGAGGCAAGCGCTCTTGCCACTAGGCTATATCCCCAGCCCCCAATCCTCTTTTATATCAGCTCTTGTCCTTCAGTGCTGTTGTGTTAGGGGTTACATTTCCAGCACATGAACTTTGAGAGACGTTCAAACCATACCACATATCATTTGTTCAAAGAGGAAAATCAGATTTTTTATAGGAGACATTTTGATTTTGTTATTTCAAATTTTATCTGATTGTGATTGTTGTAGTTGCTTTGAGACAGTCTCTCTCTCTCTCTCTCTCTCTCTCTCTCTCTCTCTCTGTCTGTCTGTCTCTCATTGTATAATTCAGGCTAGCCTTGAACTTTTTTAAAAATTTATTTATTAAAAAAATTCTTTGACAAGGTGTTGTGCAAAAGGGGTACAGTTACATAATAGGGCAGTGTGTACATTTCTTGTGATATCTTATACCCTGTTTTTCTTTCCTTCCCTAGATCAGGTAGACATATATACATTACACAGTGCACCAAAAATATACAGTAGCCACGTGGCCTACGCTAAAGGGAATTTACCTAAGACTTTAAATGTAACATCAATAATAGAGTTTGCTTATCCTTGTCTTATATGAACATACATATATAGCTTTTGAGCTATTGTGATCCACTGAGAGGTCTATTTTTGACCTTTATATGTTGAGTAGTTGTTTGGTTTTAGTTACATAATGTAGGGTCGCTGACCCAAACCTGTGGGAAATACCATTTGACAAGAAGTTTTTGATTTTGCAGACCTGGTCTCTACTGTCTCCCCCTCCCCCCACCTTAACAGTCATATATCAAGGAGATGATGCCCCTTTGTTTTCTGTGTTCTAGGCTTGTCTCACTCAACATTATTTGTTCAAGTTCTGACCATTTCCCTGCAAATACCAATATTTCACCATTTCTAATCACTATGTGGTATTCCATTGCGTATAGGTATCATATGTTTTGGATCTATTCATCTGTGGAGGGGCATCTGTGTTGTTTCCATATTTCGGCTATTTTGAATTGTGCAGTGATAAGCATGGAAGTGCAGATGTCTTTTTGATATATTGGGACCTGTTGTTCAGGATAGATGCCTAGGAGTTAGCCTTGAACTTTTGTTTCTCCTGCCTCAGCCCTGCCTCAGTGCTTGGATGATAGGTGATAACCATCACACACAGCTTTTGTGATTTAGAAAAATCCTTCTTTGTACCATTATTGAAAAGAAATTATTCTACCTTATTCGTCTCATCATCTTTACTCCACTGAGCCAAAAAGGAGAATCCCCTCATATCTGATGGTGTCCAAGCAACCTGCTCCTGGGTGTGGCATGGGGCTCAACCCCTAGCACGGCTGGAATAAAATAAAAAAGAAAGAAAAATGCACTTCTCTGGACATCTTTGTTCTTGTTGACATCAAAGACACTATTTCCCGTCCCTTGAGCATTCCAGGGCTGTGCATGGCAGGAGCTAGTCTTGCCTGGAACCATGGAGAATATTCTCTTGGTCTCAAGAGAAAGTGGAGCTGTAACCTATGTTTCCACCTCTCATACTTTCTAATCCAGATCGTCTTACAAAGCACAAAAACAACCCATTCCTATCCATTATTTGCATAATAAAAATCCTGTCAACCCACAGATATTTCCCCACCATTGAAGTTAGTGACTGAAATCTTCACAACTAGGAACTGCTTGCTAACTGGTATCTTTATAAAGAGATAGGCATGGAGAGAAAGTGACTGTCTACAAGCCAAGAAGAAGCTTAGAATAGATACCCCCAGAAGCTACTCTAGCAATCCTGTTCTATTTTGAATAGGGCTGTACTTCTGCATTCTTACAGGGGCTTAATCTGCAAAGTCCTATGTTAATAGTATTAAAGAAAAGGTGAAAACTCCATCGAATTCCAGTGTTTCGATCTGAGACCTTCAGGAGCTGACTTGATTCTATTTTGTCATTTAGGCGGTGCCTTCATGATTGAATCCTAGTGGCTCCATAAGGAGAAGGAGAGAAACCACAGACCGAATTTGCACATATTCCTGATAGCAATTTGTTTCAGAGCCTAGTGGCTGCTGCTTGAGCTTCAGCCTCCAAACCTGTATGAACTCAATGAAGTCAGTGAACCTCTTTTGTCCATAAAGGAGCCTAAGTACTTTTCATTACAGTCACAAGTGGGATAATATTAACATATTCCTCAAGGATTTCTGTCAAAACTGAAATTGTAGGACCATAAATACATGGTTTTTAAGCCACCCAGTAGTTCATTGTGACAGTCACAGGACATTAGTATTCATATGCTATCTTCTATTTTATGGATCTACTTCCCCAGAAAAAAAAAAAAAACAGAATAGATGCATCAGCCACCAACGTCCAGGACCCACAGAAACACTGGCAGCCAGCCAAGAGATGGCTAGTCCGCAGTCACATGCCCAGCACTAATTCTGCCAGCTGTGGCAGCTTGGTGACTAACTTTCTCTAGAAGACCGAGATTTACTGGATCACCACAGACCCTTAGTCAGTCTTGCTCCCACAATCTAACATGCTGTGGAGATTCACACTGGGCTTGATTTTGCATGCTTTGGAGACTTTGGAGACAGGTCAGCCCAAAGGGGAAGGTTTGGGGGGCACTCACTTTTCTTGTATGTACTTGAAAGTCTGTTTTCTTCAGGTTATTGTAAGACCTTGGCCCTCTCTCCTGAAAACCAAAATCCAATATCAAGAGTGAATATAGCCTGGAGCCAGTAATCCTATAATCCTAGCTACTCAAGAGGCTGAGATCAAGGATTCGAGGTTAGATGCCAGCCCTGGCAGGGAAGTCCACGAGACTCTTAATCTCCAATTTGGCTACAATGCCTCTGCTAGATCATCATCCTGTCACTTCTCAAAGAGGCAGTGGGCAGGTCCTTCTGCCTCAGAAGGAGTCAACTGTCAGGGAGTCCTGATGGAGAGGACCAGAAGCACCCTGCTATTGAACAAGTTGGGGTAATACCAGTTGCAGTGAGGTAGCTGGGAGCCCCAGGATGTCCCAGAGAGAGCATTAGGGAGACATAGAGAACTTGAGATTTTGTTGAATGTCATTAGAAGGCTGGGACAATTCTAAAACTGAACATCTTAAGAAACCTCTGTAAGGAGAGCAGACTAAAACAAAATGAAAACATAGCAGTCACTCACTTTAGCCAAGAGTGAACTTGAAGAAGATTTCTTTTGTGGGTGATACCATGACCTTGTTTTGTCCAAATTAGACAAAGTTATGAAGTGTCCTTGCTTTGTCTCATTTCACTGTGGTTAGAATGGCATGTGAGGGTGGTATCTGTGCTTTGACCCAGTTGGGCTCTGGTCAGGGACTTCTCTTAATTTTTGTGGCACCCCATTGTAGAAAAATCTGTGTTTATTAAGTACAGCTCTGGGCAGGGATGAAGGGCCTCAGTTTATCTCATGTTTCAGTTGAAGAGTGTCAAACAGGGCCATAATTCATTATCATGAGGGAATAACTAGCATTGATTTAGCCAACATGTACTTATTCAAAACCCTCCTTAGAACTTGAGGACTAGAAATTGCTCTCAAGACATCTCAGGACCAACAATACCCAACCTCCAGGATGCCAAGGTGTCTGTTATGTTTGTTTGGGGGAGGGTGAGAGAGAGAGAGAGAGAGAGAGAGAGAGAGAGAGAGAGAGAGAGAGAGAGAGAGAGAGAGAGAGAGTGTGTGTGACCAGTGACTGAGCTGGGTGGCTTACAACATAGCAGGTAGGAGCCAGATCTGGAAAGAGACAGATATCTCTATCTATCTTTCTCCCTATCTCTGTCTGCCTGTCTGTCTGTCTTTCTGTTTATGTAAGTAGAGGAAGAGAGGCAAAAAGCATGAGACACTACTGAAAATGAACTAAAACACAAGGACTAGAGAAATATAACTCAAGCGAAGAACACCTGCCTAGCATGCAGGAGACCTTGAGTTCAAATCCCAGCACCACAAACACACTCAATTTTCCTTCATCACAGTCCTGGAGGTTGGTAGCCCTAGTTTAAGGTGTTGTAGAGTTGTTCTCCCCACCTCAGGGGACAGGAATTGATGGATAGAGATTCACAAATTAGCCATTACTACTATATCCCAGTGGTTGGTGAGGGGAAATGGCAGGGCTTCCTAACCAGAAAGCATCAGATAGCTGTGAAGATGGAAATGCTGGAAGGGGCATTTGGTGCCTCTTATTTCCCTGAAGATTTAGGGATACAGATAAGGGACAGCCATCAGAGCTCATCCCCACCCCCACTGAAAAAGGATGGGAATTAAGAACTTTCTAATTTCATCTCCCATGAATACGGATCCCAGAGAGGAGGGAGGTTTGGGGAGCTCTGTGATGTTTCTACCCATATTCCTGCTACCTTTGCAGGAAGTACCTTCCCTACTGGGCTTTCTAGGAACATGCCCTCCTAAGACCACGGAACAAAACAGAGCATTGATTGGCTGGTCTTGGGAGGACTGTGCCAAACAAGCTTTGAGAACTGGTTTGGCAGCCAACCCAAGAAGGTGCTCTGCTTTGCTGGGCTCTTTGGGGCTGTTGTCTTATTTTACTTGTATCAATTTGTAGTCCCCGTTATACCTTTCTTATGGCTCACAACTCAGGTGTATCACATACTGGCTGGCTCAGTTTCCTTTTCTGGGACCATGTTACCTACCCCAGTATATTGTATAAGGAAGATATGAGAGTGCCCAGCTCTGCTCTTTCTCTTTGCTTCCTTCAGAATAATGGGGGAGGCTGGAACTATACCTGCAAGGGAGACAGGCTGCTGAGGATCATATTCAAATATAATCAGCTCTTTGTGATTTTCAAGTTGTATAGGACTCTGAAGTTCATTACATTTGGCCAGCCAGAAAGGGATAGTCAGGTGTAGTTTACAGTCCAGATCATCCGAAGGGTAGCTTTAGAAATTGCGTTATATTTGCTATAAAAAAAGGAGTCTTGAGAGCCTATACAAAGGCTTGAATAAGAGCTGACTTATTTCAGTAAATAATGAGCAGAGATGGGACCAGAATTCACACAGCAGGTTTGCT
The DNA here is from genome assembly GCF_023159225.1 of Perognathus longimembris pacificus. Lineage (NCBI taxonomy): Eukaryota > Metazoa > Chordata > Mammalia > Rodentia > Heteromyidae > Perognathus > Perognathus longimembris. The sequence continues at coordinate 35,535,611 of NC_063166.1, read as the reverse complement.
TACTCAGCAATAAACAGAAGTTGTGGTGCTAACAACAAAACATTAGCTAATACTTGTATGTTATAGCTTGAATGTGAGGTGGTCCTCATAGGCTCATGTTCTGAAGGCATGTCCCCAGTTGGTGGTACTGTTCTGGGAGGTGGTAGGAACTATAGGAGGTTGGGCATTGCTGGGTGAAGTAGCTCATTGGGGACATGTCCTTGTGAGTATCTTTGTCCCTGGCTCCTTCCTATTTCTGGTTCCTGTCCACCATGAGGTGAATAGTCTATGCCACATGCTCTGGCAACTCTTTGGTTCTGATTCACAGCCATCCCAGAATCAACAGAATCGAAGACTATAGATAGAAACCTCTGAAACTATGATCCAGTATAAGGAATTTCTTGCTTTGCTGTTGTTTTTGTTCTGTTGTCATAGCAATCTAGTCTGATTAACACACAAAATTCTTTCTAGGGTGTTGGGATCATTTCTGTGACTAAACTTGATTGGATGGTTATGAAGCCTTTGATTTGTGGGAGGAATTTGGAAATGCAGACTGTAGAAACACTATGATTCTGTAAGTAGAGCTTAGAAGACTAGAATGCTGATAGGAATGTGGCTAGTAAAGGTTGTGCTTATGAGGTTTCAGATGAGAACAGAGACTTTATTGGGAAGTAGACTAGATGCCATTCATCTTACATTGTGGCAAAAAAATATTATCTACATTTTGTTTCTGTCCTGAGACTTTGTGGAAGCTTAAAGATGAACTAATTAATCTTACAGAGAAGATATCAAATCAGTCTAGTATTCAGGTTGTAGTCTGGTTATTGCTAACTGCTTTTAGCCAGGCCTGCAGTGAGAATTTTGGAGGGAAAAGCAGAGCAGAAAGACTTGAAAAACCTGACGTTAGGTCAGAAAAGCCTGAGTAATGTTGGTTTCTGAAGCGATGAGCACTTTAAAATGATGCCAAGTACTTTGCATTAGGACAATAGGAGAGATGTCTGTTATGTCTCAGGATCCCACCACTGCAGCCTCAAGGGTGTAATACACAAATTCATTTAAAAAACTTGAGGAGAGAGAGCAGACAGGACACCCTGCTCCTGCAGGGTCATCTAGGAAGCTGTTTGCCCATGCTCAGCTTCCCCATGCTCATCTACCTAGGCACTTGGAAGCCATTGAAGACATGATCCATAGGGCTTGGCTCTTCCTTAAGGTAGATCTTGGTGTCATCCCTGTGATGCTGGTTTTTCAGGCAAGCTGAGTGTAGGAAATGCAGGGCTGTAGAGGCTTCAACCCAGATTCCAAAGAAAGGTCTGGGTAGTCAGGCACTATAGGACAGGGGCAGAATCCCCTGCAGGCAGTAACTGAGTTCATGTAGGGAAGCTGCTTCCTTACATGACGCTGTGAGAGTGAAACTAAAGATGCAGTGATCCCAGGAATTCAAGGATGCATAGAATGCCTGCTGAGGAAACCCTTAGGCAATGAGTGGACACAGCCCTGGAGAAAGGCCATGTGGTTGCAAATGGTAAGTCCATAGGGATAGGGAGGGGATACCCAAGCCTTTTGGGCTCACATCATACCGTGTACCTCTGATGTCAGACAGGAAGCTATAGGGTCTAATGCTTTCATTCTGGATTTCAGCATTGTTTAGCCGCCATTCCCTTTTTGGATCCTATTCCTCCCCTTTAGAATGAGAATATTTACTCTGGGCCGTTATATATTGGAAGTATGCAACTTGAATTTTTTATTTTAGAAGTACTAGGGGTTGACCTCAAGGCCTTGCTTTGCTAAGCTGACACTACACCATTTGAATAAGTTCCACCATCCCCTTTCTGGGTTGATTATTTTTGAGAAAGGGTCTTGCTTCATGCTTGGGCTGTGATCCTCTTGTTTCTGTTCCTTGTGTCACTGGGATGGCAGGCACTTGCATCCATACCCAGCCACTGTGCTTATCCTGTATCTTGGGATGGCAAATGTGTGCCACCACAGTCAGGTATTAGTTGGAATAGGGTCATGCATATTTGTTGCCCAAGCTGGCCTTGAATCATGATTGGCTGAACACTGCCTCCTAAGTTGTTAAGATTATACATCTTTGGATGTCTAACTTACAGTTTAAGTAAAGGAATACCAGAAAGCTGGAACATGTTTTGTCAGGGTGCCTGAGGTCAAGGAGAAGGGAAGCAGATGAATGGAGAAAGAAAGGACAGGTGAAAGCAGTCATAATATTCAATGTATACATGTGAAAATGGAACTAGGTAACTTGAGAGGATGAGTAAGACAGGAGAGAATGATGAAAGGGGTGACACTGATCAAGATGCATTATACTCACAAACTGACATGTTGAATTGAAACCTCTTTGTACAACTAAAAATAATAATTTTTTTAAAGATTATAGGCTTGAGCCACTACACCCAACATAAACTTGCTTATTGATTGTATAGGGGTTCAGAGCTACATGTTTGCCTGTAAGCCTTAGAGGAGATTTTTAAGAAGGATTTTTAAGTAATGTTGGAATTGTTAAGACTAAGGCTCATGGAGACGGAAAAAAATGTATTTTTCATTATAAGATGGCCATGCACTTCTGGGGGCCAGGAATCAAATGTTATTTAGTATGAAATGTGCCTGCCAGATCACGTATTGAAGGTTTCATACTAGACGGCAGCCTGTTTAGGAAGTTATGGGAACTTTGGGGGGTGGGTCTCAGCTGATGAAGTAGTTCACTCTAGGGAGTGCTCTTTGGGGTATCTTGTCCTGGACACTTACAGTCACACTCTGTTTTGAGTCTGCCATGGGGTGAAGACAGTCTTCTGCCACATGCTCCTGTCCATCACCACATTGTGTCTCACCATGGAAATATAATCAACAGAGCTCAGGGTGATGAACTAAAACCTCTAAAACCCATGAGTCTAAGCAAATCGTTCCTTTCATTAAGCTGCCTAATTCATTGTACATGATCTATACTCTACCAGACATTAACCTAGTATTTTCTCCATTTTAACTCTCAGTTCCCTTCATAATCCTATCAGGTAGTGCTACGAAGTACTAAAGCACTATGGGAAAACTAAGGCACCAATAAGTAATTCTCCAGTGTCACATTTAATGACTTTCAGAGTTTATGTTCTCAGCCAGGCACCAGTGACTCAAACCTGCAATCCTAGCTACTCAGGAGGCTGAGATCTGAGGATTGAGGTTCAAAGACAGCCCAGACAGGAAAGTCTGTGAGACTTTCATCTCAAAAGTAAACTACTCAGAAAAAGACAGAAGTGGCTTTGTGGCTCAAGTGGTATAATTCTAGCCTTGGGAAAGAGAATCTCAGGAACAACACCCAGGCCCTGAGTTCAAGCTCCAGGTCAATCATACACAGGTTCACTCCCACCCCCTCCCACCCCCACACCCCTATGTTCTCACTACAATGATTATCAAAGTATGGTGGTCTCTGGGAATGTTAGCATTTCCCCTGCCTCAGGTCCTCAGCCCCTCCCATTAGCCCCCAGATCCACCCATACCTAAACTCCCTGCCCTAGAACTATAAGGTGCCATTCCTATTCACCATTAAGACCTACCTACTTCCCCTTTAGCCCCAGACAGAAGCTGCCACCTGGATAAGGAGCAGCCACCATGTTGCTCCCTCTCTCGTGCCCCACTAATAAACCTCCTTATGAACCTTCATCTCTTGTCCATGACTATCTCCGCGTGGCCCCCTGGAATGGCTGGGACATATCCTTTCAGGGAACACATCACTAACATTACCTGATGCTATGGTTTGAACATTAGAATCTCTTCCAAAGCACATATTGACCTTAGTCCTCCATATAAGAGTTTAGAAGTGTGGCCTTCTGGAGATCATTGAACCATGAGGTCTCCAACTTCATGAATGTGATTAGCACCATTATAAAAGGGCTTGCGGTTAAAGGCAGCTCTTTCTTGTCCTTCTGCCATGTTAAAATTCAGAGTTCTATATATGTTGGAGGACATAGCAACAAGTTGCCATCTTGGAAACAGACACTGAATCTGCTGCAACCTTGATCTTGGATTTACCAGGATCCAGACCTGTCATAAGTAAGTTTTTATAGTTTATAAATTACCGAGTCAGCAGTCTTTTGTTATAGTGGTACAAATGAGTTAATACCACTTGGAACTTGTCAGAAATGCAAGGGACTGGCCTGACCTAGAGCTGCAGTGTGGCCCTCTGAGCTCTGTTAACAAGGCTTTTAAGTGATTCTGATGCATGTTGAGAACTTCTGCTGGAGCTAGGAAAAGAGGCTAGAACAACCAATTATTGAGACTCTGGGAAGTTCTCTCCAGGGCACACTGGGCACTGGTTTTGAATTTTAATGTGTAAGAAATCTGGGTTGGGAAAATGCCATATTGGTATTTGGTCCAGTTCTTTCTGCAAAAATAAATTGGAAGATTATTTATATTTTTCTTTCTCTTTCTTGTCTAAGTACCTAGCACAGAATGGACCATTGATAATCAATAAGCTTTTATGGTGCCCCTAAATGACTTGTTTTCCACAGAAAGCTAGACTGAAAGCAATAGATCTCTAATGGAGAGAGTCTTCCTGGATGGAGGCTGCATTTGGAGAGAGAAAGAAAAGCCTGTGAATGATGAGCTAGTGAAATGCTCAAAGCCTGGCTTGTAATGCCTGCTTTCCTTCCTTCCTTCCTTCCTTCCTTCCTTCCTTCCTTCCTTCCTTCCTTCCTTCCTTCCTTCCTTCCTTCCTCCCTCCCTTCCCTCCCTCCCTCCCTCCCTCCCTCCCTCCCTCCCTTCCTTCCTTCTTTCCTTCCCTCCCTCCCTTGCCTCCTTCCTCTCTTCCTTCTTCTTTTAAGTAATACTTTTATGTGACCTCCATTTATTACCTTAAGTTCCCTTCATTCTGTGTTCCTCTTTTTAGTTGAAAAATTAGAAATAATATCTCTCAATGCTCATTTATCTCCAATTTTCAGAAAACTTCACATGTAAAATATCATGAAAAAACTTTGAAGGAAGATTATAATGTAACAGTCTATTGGAGTTCCACTTGTGGGAACCCATAAATGCAGAGCCATGAGGTCTGCTAAAAAGAATTGGAAGGCCATTCTCTGACTCTCAGAAGGCTGAGAGTGGCCCTAGTAAGATCTATTGCTCTTAGCTTTACAGAGGACACAGTTTCTACCATAGATGTAATCTATTTAGCTCCTGATCTTCTCAAGACCTTGGAGCTGGCAAGAGGCCTATTCAAATTGGTTGTTTACTGGTTACCTTCACCTGGTGCCCTTATCTTTTAGAAATAGCTACCTTGTTTTCTGCACGGTACTCTCCTGTTTGTTAATGAATAAAAGCCCTCTGGATCTGTTGCTGATGCAGTAGGTCTCCTGGTGCCCCGAAACCAGTTCCATGATCCAGTCTCTAACATTGCTTTGCTCCTAGCTGCGGCGTGGCAAGGCGCTCGTGGCAGTTTGCAATGTCCACTCTTAGGCCAAGTTATGGTACATGCTTGTAATCCCAGCAATTCCACAGGTGGAGGCAGGAGGATTCTGAGTTCCAGGTTGGTTCAAGGTTAGGAAGGGAGGCATGTCTTTTCTTTGTGAGCTATGGTCAGACAGTGTCCAGGCCATAGCTGGCTGGCAGGGTACAGAAAGGGCAGGATCGTGGTTGTGATAGTGCAAAGCCAGGCTGTGTGGGCACATGGATGGAGAATGAAGTGTCCAGGCCCAACCTGCCCAATGGGACCACAGCCAAGGGCTTCACTGCTGGGGGATGGAGTCTTAAGTGGGCTCTGCAACTGTATCCAGGAATGGACCCCTGCAGCCTGCTATATGGCACCCAGAGGCCACTAGGAGACATTCCAAGCTTTTCATAACTCTTTATCCTTCTCCCTCCCCTCACTAAGGGGCCATAGGGGGCATGGAGATGAAAGAGAGTCAGAGAATAAGGCAGAGAAATGTCCAGGAAGCATCCATTCCCTGCCTCCATTTCTCTTTACATATTTCCGAGTGAACTTCAGGTGACACTTGATATAGGGAAAACCTAAAAGTGAATTTCCTTAGACTTGACTTAGATCCAGCTTGACTGGGACAGGAGATTGTTGTTAGAAGGGTGGGTTATTACAACTTCTAGATGAGGGGCACACATGTAGGAGGCACAAAGAGGATCAACAGGGTCATCAGGAGGCAGAATGGGGCTGGGGTGGGCAAAAACCCTTATTGTGGTTTCTAGGGAAATAACAGGGGAGGCAGGTGAGCAGGCTTAGGATGGGCACAGCCCTAGGACAGTGGAACCTAGTTTGTGCATTGGGTGGGGTATGCACTCAGGATTGGTGATCTGTATTTGTAAGCATACCCTCGGGGTGGCGGGGGTGGGGCTGTCCTCATAGGAAAGTGGTGGGAGATGGTAAAGAGGCAGGAGGACAGGACACATGTGTAATTAGTCTGTCCAGGATCAAGCATATGCCAAGGAACATATACAGGGTGATGCTTGGTGTCATATTTAAGGAGCTAACAACATGTTTCATAGAGCAAGCTAAAACATCTGTTGACTCCTTACAGACTCTTGGCTGTAAGGGGTCTGAGAAGCACAGCTCTTTACTTTTCTGGCCTAGACAGTTCAGTGAGTCAAACCAGAAGGAAGGTAAAATGTATACTTAACAGACTGACCCACCATCAATCACATGTCACACCCCACATGCGCACAGGCATGGAGATGGAAAAGCAGAAGCAAATATTCTAGGCATGGCAAGCTCTCCCCTCCTCTCCCCTCCCCTCCTCTCCCCTTCCCGCTTCCTTTCCTTTCACTCCCTCCCTCCCTCCCTCCCTCCCTCCCTCCCTCCCTCCCTCCCTCCCTCCTCCCTTCCTTCCTTCTGTTGATACTGGAGTTTTGACCCAGAGCCTTATGTTTGCTCAGCTAGCTTGCTTGGCTGATACTCTACCACTTTAATCACATCTGCTGCATGGCTTTTGGGAAATGGAATCACACAGACTTTTCTGCCTAGGCTACCTTTGGACCTTGGCCCTCTAGATCTTATCCTTCTAGGTAGCTAAGATTATAGGCAGGAGCCACCAGCACCTGCCCATTAATTTCCTTGTGCCTATCAATGGATCTTTCTGTAGGCCTCTCTGTGGAGGCCACCATTTAAGAGCAACAATGAAAAGCCACACAACAATGCTTTGTTTCAGGGCATCCTCGTGTGCTGCAAGGGCTTTGCAGACATCAGATCATCTTAGACCTCAACACAGCTTCATGAAGTAGACCTGCCAGGTACCATCTATCTTCCTTGTTACATACAGAATTCGAGGCTCAGAGAGGATGACACTCACCTAACTATCACACAGTAATTAGTAATAATGGAATGGACCTGCAACTTGAGTTCCTCTGTCTTCTTGGCCATATACCACAGAGTTACACAAATATTCTAGAAGAGTCTGAAACAAAACTGTGATCTAGGGCTGGGGATATGGCCTAGTGGCAAGAGTGCTTGCCTCGCATGCATGAGGCCCTGGGTTCAATTCCCCAGCACCACATATACAGAAAATGGCCAGAAGTGGCGCTGTGGCTCAAGTGGCAGAGTGCTAGCCTTGAGCAAAAAAGAAGCCAGGGACAGTGCTCAGGCCCTGAGTCCAAGCCCCAGAACTGGCCAAAAAAAAATAAAAAAATAAAAAACAAAAAAAAAAACCTGTGATCTAGCATCTGGGATCTATTAATTGTAGTCATGTTGCTTAATGATAGAAATACATCCTAAGAATGTGTCTTGAATCACACAGAGAATATGTACACAAATCTATATGCTACACACCTATAAGCTTATCGCCTAGGTTATGTAGTATAGACTATTTAAAAAATAATTATTTTTTTAAAACATTTTGCTAAAATCTAAGATACTGCTGGGCACTGGTGACTCATGTCTCTAATCCTAGCTACTCAGGAGGTTGAGATTTGAGGAGAGCAGTTCAAAGCCGGCCATGCAGAAAAGTCCATGAGACTCTTCTCTCCAACTAACCAGCAAAAACTAGAAGTAGAGCTGTGACTCAAGTGATAGAGGGCTAGCCTTGAGTGAAAAAGCCAAGTGAGAGTGCAAGGCCCTGAGTATCAGCACATAAAAAATACCCCCCCCCAAAAAAAACTAAGACACAGACCTAGATGTTAGCCTTGGCCTCCCCCAGGTGAGGCTCATCAATATCCCTTTCACTTTCATATCCTATCCCCATCAAATCAGCATCATCTACACTGACAGAGGCCTCCTTGCAGGCTCCCTCCTGGAGGACCAGCTCGAGTCTGCATTACCGTTAGCTGGTTTTTAATAGAAGAAGGATTACACTCTAAAATTAAAACAAAATGTCCAATACAATAAATATACAGGCCAATAGCCTAGTCATTTGCTCTCAATTCTCCATTACTACATGCTAGACATAATTACCTGTGCTGCACTTCTGTATGATTGACAGGGCAACAGGTGTGTCCACTAGCAGGTGTGTGAGGAATGTGTTGTGCTAGGGTGTCACTACACAGTAGAAACATTCAGCTCCACTGGAATCTCAGGGGCCATCCTGGTAGCCATGGCCCATCATTGACCAGAATGTGCTGGGTGGCTCATGCATGATTCTCTTCCAAGTTAAGGCCAAGAGCTGAGAAAATGTGTAGAAAGAAGACTTTTGAGTTTAATGTGTTTTCTCAGGCTGTAGGGCCAGAAAGTTGGACAGACTTGGATGGTGTGTACAAAGGGTGTGCATCTTCTCTTCTTGCTTGGCTTTCCAGTACTGATAGGCATATGGAAGAGGGTGGCTGTGCCTGGTTTCTGTCCTTAAATATCTGAACATTCTTCACTATACTTCCTAATTCAGAGCTGTGAAAAGGTGAAAAACACGGTGTCCAACATCAATCCAGGTAAGTAAAGGCTGAAGTAGAAGCTCTTGAACAGACTAGCCTCTGTGCTAAGAAGCCTGTTTCTAAATAAACCACATGTTTTGAAAAAGAATACTCCACAGAGATTAACAGAGAACAAGCTGAGAGGTGCTCTGAGGGGACTCTGACTCAGAGTGCAGACAAATAAATTACACCTTTGGTTCAGATTAATTCTGTGTGTGCCTCTAAAATTCAGGCAAGCACATGAGAAGAGTTACTCAGAGTTTAATTGGCTTAATGCATTAATCACTATGTTGCAAAATCAGGACACTAACCTCACAAAGCTAATTGTGGAAAAGAACTAGTTGGGAATTTCATTTACCAGGCAAATATTTATCTTTAATTTTCTCAAGATTTCAGTTACATCAATGAAAAGTCCTACTGCACTGGGATCTTTGACCTCACTACAGGACAAAATCTTTAGTTGATTTTGCACCATCAAATTGGATAAATAAATGGATTAACTGGTAGTCAGTAGGACAGATTACAACTAGCTCACTGGAGAAAACTCAAAGGGACTCAGCTGGCTATCTTTTATGCTTCATGTTTATGCAAAGGAGTCTCAAGTCACCACCTAAAGAAATCAGTTTTTAAAAAGTAAAGGGATCCATACAGGGTGTTCAGTTGCTTTCAAAATACAATGTTAAATTTACATCAAGAGGCTCTTAGTCATGAAAACTGTTATCTCAGATTACTAATTGTCACTAGCTTCTATGAAGGAAACAATGAGTGTTTGTGCTCTTTTTTTGTTTCAGGGAGGGAGGGTATATTTTTATTTAACTTTGCCTGGAAGATTCACTATCCTTAAGAACTAGAAAAAGAGAAAATATAAAGCAAAGACTCTCATGTCTGGGAGTTAACATGTGCTACACACAGGCATTTTCTATCAGCCTCTGGCACTCTATCCTTCATCCCTTCCTACCTCCATTTGTAGTTTCCAGGAAGCACTTGAGAGATTGCTTATGAACATGGGCATCTTAGCATATACCTATAATTCCAGCTTCTCATGTCCCTCTTGCCTTGCCCTCTCTTAGAAGCATCAATGAAGAAAAATAAAGACAAAAGGCTGTGAACACCCCACTTTTGGAGCTATTCTTAACTTAGTTCTATAGCTTAACAACACATACGAAATTTACAAAGTAAAAGTTCCTGAAATACCCAATGCAGCATTCTCCCCAAGTACTCAGAGAAGACATCTGGGGAATTGATGAAGCCATAAGCCCGCCAGGTAATGGAGAAGGGAGAAGAGTGCCTATCTCCATGGAGGATTGCTCTGTGGCTCTCAGGAGATGCCAATCTGGGTTGGTTTCAACTTTGAAGGACTGGTGGGGTAGGGAAAAGCTACAACAGTGTTCATGCCAGCTGGCAGGGTAGGAGCTGGCCTCAGCCAGATCTCCCTCCCAACAATGGAATGCTGTATTTGCAACGAAAACTTAGTGGGAGGAGCCAACACTGAAGTGATGACATTTTATGTGGAATGGTTAAGAAATCCTGAAAGTGGGAGTAAGATATTTGCCTCTAAGCAGCAGCATGAAGGCTTGAGGTAGAGAGGAGATGAAGTTGCAGAAGTCAAAATGTTCATTTGAGTTTTATGCCCCATGACCTTGGTACTTGCCTCAGGTGTAAGAGCAGGAAATGTTGGGGAGTGAGTGTCCACTAGATGGTTGCTGTTATTGTTGAAAAACCATAAACTCTGGTTCTTATTCCACAGCTTCCAGACCAGACCTTTATGAAGAACAGAAAGTTTGGAAACATGCTAATGTGTTGTTTTTTTTCAATACAGGGGTTTGAACTCAGAGCCTCATACTTGCTAGCCAGAAATGCTACACTTGGCTTTTTTTAACTTTAGTTATATTTCCAGATTGGGTCTGTGTTTGTGCCTAGAGCTAGCCTTGGGCCTCACTTCCTACCTATGTCTCCTGAGTAGCTAGGATTACAGATGTGAGCCATCACCCTGGCCATGATTGCATTTGTTTATTTTCTGCTTCTATTTTTTGATTCATAAATCTAGAAAGTCTTATGAGATGCCTTCATCACCTCCGTAGCTGTGATGAAGATGGGATCTCTGGTGTTGACCTTGTAGTGCCTTGCTTCTACACGCTTATAAGCATTTCTACCACTAAAGCTCCAGAAATATTACATGTTTGATTTCACTCAGGCTTTCAAGTGAAAGAAAAAGATCCCTGTCTATCAGCTTTCCAGAGTTCGAAGCACGGAGCAATAGTGTCTCCCTCTAGTGCTGGGAATGGAGGGTTGAGGACCATCTCGAGTGCGTGATAAGCATCAAGGGCAGAGAGAAAGAAAGCAGAAAGGAGGAAACAGAAGATAGAGAGTAGAAAATGAAGCAGAAGGAGAACAAGAAGGAGGAAGAGAGGGAAGAACGTGAAAAACCAGTGTCCTCATGGCTGAAAATCAAGTTTGTGCCTTGCCATGATGCAGCTCATGGAGATGTTCTAAAGAAAGGAGCCACAGCCAAGGAGAGCCCTCAGAAAGGCATCCCAGAATAGAAGCCTGAGGGCTTACTCTGAAAATGAATTTAATTTTCTAGGGGAGAATTACAGCCATAAGAATTGACATGGGAAATTACAGACTTACAGATACTGGCCAGGGCAGGGTCATTTTCTCTCCCCATTAAAGACTTAAAAGGCAGGAAAATGTTTTAGGTAAACAGAGTTTATTTGAAAGGATGGAAAACCATGAAAGAAAGTGACAGAAACTTTGTATCAGGAGAAGGGGCAGAAGAGGATGTTCAGTGGAGTCTTCTTGAAGAGTGGTTTGTATAGTATGGGCTCCTCCTATATCTCCTCCCTTGGGGTGTGCATTGATTGCTTGATGGCTTGTGTGTGGGTCACCCCAACTCTTTTCATTGGTTGAGTAGGCACCCAGGGTATTATGGGAAGAAGATGAGCCTGAGCAGATCAAGAAGCATTTGAATAGGAACCCAAGGCACAATGGGAACAAGAAGCACTGAGATGAATCACTTGTTACCAGCTACATGTTATGTTCTACATATTTTATCCCTATCTACCTAATAGTTCCCCTTTCACTCGCATTACCTTTCAACATTTCTGCCTAAAAGCTATCCAAATAACAACGTTTCATTGTGCATAAAAGGTAGTGCTTTCTGAGGGCAGATACGACTTCATTTTGTCTTTGAAACATCACTGAGGAGAGGTTAGTACCAAGTCCTGTTTGATGTTTATGTGTGGCTTAGAGAGGCCATGTGCTCAGCAAAAGCAGAACTTCCAGGGTTCAAACCAAAGCCAAGTGCATTTTCCTCCAGCCTCCCTTCCATGTCTGTGATGACAGACAGCTGAGCAGAGTTGCCCGCACACGTAGAAGCATGTGTGATGAACTCATTCTCATCTTCTTTTCTGCCTTTATATTCTTCATGGCCGTCTTTTACATCTCCATCTTTGTGCTTTTCTTCCCCCCATTTCATCATCTTTTGTCATGGGTACCAACTGAGTAGCCTTTGTCTGAAATATTTGGGACCAGAAGTATTTGGGATTTGGGGTATTTTTTCTTCCAGAATTCAGGAAATTTGCATAGTTATGTGTTGTGTTGGGATGGGAACCAAGTCTAAACATGAAAATAATTTATGTTTCTTATAAACCTTATGCACCTAGCCTGAGGTCCAGCATTTTAATCTGTGTTATGACTGTGACTTGTTATATGAAGCCAGATGTGAGATTTTTCACTATGGTCTCAGATGAGTGCCTAAAAGGTTTTTATTTTTGGAGTATTTTGGATTTCAGAATCTCAGGCAGTGAATCCACCACCCATGCTACATTCATATTGTTAAAACAACAAACTGAAAAGAAGGTTCATGGTGGGAAATCTTAGGCTTCCCTCCCCAACACATACTCATACCATCAGCCCAACCATCCCTCATTATTGTGTTCATTTGCATTCTTTCAGCATTTCTTTATGCAAACATAAGCAAATAAAATATATACTCCTATTCCTATTTTCTCACCTTCAAGTTGGATCATCAAATTATTTCAACCTTTGTACGTCTCTCTTTTTTATTTAGTGAAACGCCAAGAAGATACTTGATTGGTTTACAGAGAGCATCATTTCTCTCCTCTCCTCTCCTCATCTCTCCTCTCCTCTCCTCTCCTCTCCTCTCCTCTCCTCTCCTCTCCTCCTCCTTCCCTCTCCTCTCCTCTCCTCTCCTCTCTCCCCTTCCTTCTCCTCCCTCTCCCTCCCCTCTCCTTTCTTCCCTTCTTCCCCCTCCCTCTCCCTTCCTCTCCCTCCCCTCTCCTTTCTTCCCTTCTTCCCCTTCTCTCCCCTCCCCTCCCCCGTTCTCTTGTCTTCTCTATTTTTTCTTTTTTGTGCCAGTACTAGGGCTTGAACCTAGGAACCGGATGTGTCTCTTAAGTTTTTTACTGAAGGAGGGCACTCTACCACTTGAGCCACACCTCTACCTCCAGCTTTTTGGTGGTTAATTGTAGATAAGTATCTCATGGACTTTCTTGCCTGGGCTGGCTTCAAACTGTTATCCTGGGATCTCAGCCTCCCAAATAACTAGGATTACAGACACCTGGCCCCATTCTTTCCTATAGTTTCAGGTTCCCCTACCCTGTGAGTGAATCACAGGTTTATCTAGCCCATTAATAAATTAATTTCATGTTTAGATTTGGGTCCCCTCTCAGGACAATAATATCATAAATATGTCCTCACACATGGACATCTAGGTGGTTTCCAAAGTTTTAGTGCAATGAAAATGCTGCGGTGAATTATCTTATTATCTCATGTTATCCTAGGAGTAGGATTTCTAGGTCAGAGAGCACCTCTCAACTTTTCTTTTTTTGTAATTTATTTATTAATTAAACAAAAATTTTTTGACAAGGTGTTGTACAAAAAGGGCACTGTTACATAGTAGGGCACCTCTCAACTTTTCTGTGTATGTGCTGGTACTGGGGCTTGACCTCGGGGCCTTGAGCTCTTGCTTAGCTTATTCATTCAATGCTGGCACTCTACCACTTGAGCCACAGCTCTACTTCCAGCTTTTTGGTGGTTAGTTGGAGATAAGTCTCTTGGATTTGTATACACAGGCTGGATTTGAACCCTGATCCTCAGATCTTAGCCTCTTGAGTAGCTAGGATTGTAAGCACGAGCAACCAGAGCCTGACAGCACCTCTAAACTTCTGATATCTCTTGCCCTTGGTTGATGCTACCTGGATGGTTTTGCTGTCCTACTGAGAGACAAAGACAATGCCTGCTTGGTACCAGGCCAAGAGAGCATTTTGTCAGACTTTTGGAATTTTACCAATCTGATCAAGGGAAAATTCTATCTTGATATAGTTTAAATTTTTCATATCTTAGATTATGAATGCTTGCAAGTGTTTCAGGCCATCTGTATTTCTGGTTCTGTGAACTGCTTGTGACCTTTTGTCCATTTCCTATTGATTTTGTGGTCTTTCTATTTTTCCTTTCTCTGAGCAGCTCTGCATGCACTTGAGAGAAAAGCACTTTTTTGTGTCATGAGCCACAAATATTTCCCTTAGTTTCTGTCTTTTCTTCTTTGTGTCGTGCTTTGGTTTTGTTTTTTATGCAAGTTTTTTTTTTTAATTTTGGCTTTTAAATCTTGAGACATAGTTTGCTATGTCAATGTACTCCAAGATTCTTCTATCAACCAAAGCCCCAATAGGAAGCAAGATTGGATAAGTCAAGATATGTTTATATGCAAAACAAATAATTGCACAGATGTGGGATTTACAAGAGTTTGGGTGCATTTTAGAGGTTCCCCAAGGGGACCTAGTAATGATAGAGGTGTCATCACTAATAGACTCAACGGACAAGGGACGACAGTGAATTATTGTAGCCTGGAAAGAGGCAGAACTGTGCAGATGGGTCTACTCAGAGAATAGTATTGTATCTGCTGGCTGGTGGAGACCAGCACGAAGAGACCCAGGAAATACGTGCCCTACTTGCTCTTTCCTCATTGCCCCATACATGCTTCCCACTGACTTTATGTACAATGGTCTTGGCTGAGGACAGAGAACCCATTTGAGCTCAGCTCAGGGAGAGAGAAATTGGATCTATGCTTTCTGGTTCCCTGATTTTCTTTCTTCACATGTACTTGGATCTATAAGACTATACCTTTATTTTTTTTTGCCAGTCCTGGGCCTTGAACTCAGGGCCTGAGCACTGTCCCTGGCTTCTTTTTGCTCAAGGCTAGCACTCTGCCACTTGAGCCACAGCACCACTTCTGGCCTTTTTCTCTGTATGTGGTGCTGAGGAATCGAACTCAAGGCTTCATGTATATGAGGCAAGTACTCTTGCCACTAGGCCATATTCCCAGCCCCTCTAAGACTGTATCTTGATTAACTATGTATATTGTGGTCTCAGCCTTATTGCTTTTCTCAATCGCAATCCCTTTGTTACCACCAGTGCTGTTTATTGCAATGTCTACTACCACTGTCTAGAGGATTCATCATTGTATGCTAATTTCTGTGCGTACATTTCAGTATTATATTTCTGGGTTCTTTTGTTTTTGTTGCATTGGACATCCAGACTGTTCACATACCTTTCTGTATTAATTACCAAGGCCTTATAATGATTTGTAACAACTGGTGAGGCCAGTTGTACTCCTTTTTCTTCTTAAGAGTTTTCCTGGGCTGTTTACTTATTTATTTTGATGCATCTGCTTGTCTACTCCTGAAGTATTTAGAGAGATGGTGTTAACTTTATTTATAGAAGACTCGAGTACTTTAAATATCCACCACATCAACCGGAGCAAGGTAAAGAACCACATGGTTATATCACTGGATGCAGAAAAAGCGTTCGATAAAAGCCAGCACCCATTTATGCTAAAAGCCCTGGAAAAACTGGGATTCCAGGGAACATTCCTGAATATAATCAAGGCAGTTTATGACAAACCAACAGCAAGCATAACTCTAAATGGGGAAAAACTAAAGCCATTCCCTTTAAAATCAGGAACAAGACAGGGATGTCCACTCTCTCCCCTGCTCTTCAACATAGTACTAGAATTCCTAGCCAGAGCAATTAGGCAAGAAGAAAGCATAAAGTGGATCCAAATAGGAAAAGATGAAGTTAAACTTTCTTCGCAGATGACATGATCCTATACCTGAAGAATCCCATAGACTCTACCCCCAAGCTACTAGAGCTGATCCAAAACGTTGGCAAAGTTGCAGGATATAAAATAAACCCTCAAAAAACAACGGCCTTTCTCTATGCTAATGACCCAAAGACTGAGGCTGAAATCAGGAAAGCAACTCCTTTTGCAATAGCCCCCCAAAACATAAAATACCTAGGAATAACCTTAACCAAAGAAGTGAAAGACCTCTATGATGGGAACTTTAAAAACATGAAAAATGAAATTAAGGCAGAACTAAGGAAATGGAAAAACCTCCCATGCTCCTGGATTGGGAGGATTAATATAATCAAAATGGCAATATTGCCAAAGGCTATCTACAAATTCAATGCAATACCCATTAATATCCCAACACCATTTTTTTACTGAAATAGAGGAAGCAATCCAGAAATTCATATGGAATAATAAAAGACCTAGAATAGCAAAAACAATCCTAAGCAGAAAGAACAGTGCTGGAGGAATTACAATACCCAACTTTAAGCTGTATTATAAAGCTATAGTAATAAAAAACAGCTTGGTATTGGCACCAGAACAGGCCTGAAGACCAATGGATCAGAATTGAAGACCCAGAAATGAACCCACAGAACTACGCCTACTTAATCTTTGATAAAGGAGCTAAAACAATAGTCTGGAAGAAAGCCTCTTTAACAAATGGTGCTGGCAAAACTGGTTCATCATATCATTGATTTCTTGTTTAAAATAATAAATATTACGGAAGCTTGGCCATCACCAGCTTACCCTGTTGAGAAAGGGTACCATCTGAAATAATGGGACAAACTGGCTTTAGAAGCCCCTTGATTTAGATGAATGTAACACCTCTCAAGTAAGATCATCATCCAGTTATGCAACCTGAATCTAATCATGACAGTATGTTACACAAAATAAAATTAGGGGACATTCTCCAAAAGAGATTGTTTGAACTCTTCAAATAGGCCAATACCTTTAAAGGACAATAAAAGACCGAGGACCTGTTTGTTAGATTAAGGGACATAGGGAAGGCCTGATAGTAACATGCTCTATGTAGTTCTGTTTAGATCCTGGATCTTGGAAAATGAATCTAGAAAGAACATAAGTGGGGAAATTGATGACAGCTGATCACGCACCGTAGCCTATAGTACTGTTGAGTCCCCTGAGTTTGATTGTGGTACTATGATTATGTAAAAGAAAGTCTTTGCTCTTAAAAAATTCATGATGAAATATTTAAGAGTAAGGGGCATGTTGCCTGGTAATACTTTCATATTATTCAGAAAAAAATAATTCACATATCCACTGAGAGAGGAGAAATACAGAAAATATAGCAACATGTTAATAATTGAAAATTTGGGAGCAGAATATATGGAAATTCCTCTTCCAGTTCTTATTAATTTGAAATTCAAAAAGAATTTAAAAAAGAAAAAATAAAGTTTAAGTGAGTGGATAGACATAAGAATGTTAAAAAGAATAAGCTTCTGTTGGGTGCTGGTTGCACACATCTGCAATCCTAACTACTCAGGAGGCTGAGATCTGAGGATTATGATTTGATGCCAACCCTGGCAAGAAAGTCTGTGAAACTCTTACCTCTAATAAACCCCTAAAAATAAAAAACCATTGGAGATATGCTTTAAATGGTAGAGCCCTAGCCTTGAGTAAAAAATCCCAGGAAGAACACTCAGGCTCTAAATTCAAGCCACAGGATTGGTACACACACACACACACACACACACACACACACACACACACACACACACACGCACACGCACACGCACCACGAACAATCTTTTAGCTAATCAGAGTTGATTCTTCCTCTTATTATATTGCTCAAAAACCCAGGAAAATATTTGTCAATCAGTTATCTGTATCAGCCAATCTATTTTCAATTTCCTAATTTTTCCCACTTTGACGGTGATGGGGAAGGGAGAGAGAAACCCCTTCATCTGCACAGGACCAAATAGTCTGTCTTGGACATTTGCTATGAGTTGAGTACATACCCTAAAAACTTGCAAAGTAGCAGAACATGTTCTTGGGAGTTTACTTTCCCAGGGTGAATGACCAAAACTGATACTCAACCTTAAGTTTCAAGACCAATTGGGACTCTCTCAAGAGCTCTTCTTTGGATCTGTTCCCACAATGACACAATATTGGCCACTTCTGAGCTAACTGCCACTGTTGGAATGCGTGTGGTTTGCACCAGGCTGGTGTGATCACTCACACCCATGGTTTGCTCACAGACTCAAATGTAGGAACTGTTACTATTTCCACTTGGCATGTGGAAACTGAGCCAGCTCTCCTCTGCCTGCCAATGATAGGCAGGAACCTTGTATTCTCAGTCATTTGCCCACTGTGCTGAAGGCTCAGGTACACCTTGGAATCAGGCTGTGAGGTGTCCCGACAGGAAAGCAGGCTCTAACCACCTTCCATTCTGAGAATCATCCAACAGTCCCAGGAAGCTGTGTGTCTTCACCCCACATAGCATAGACCCAAGCTCTAGAGATAGAGTCTCTGAAGTGGCAGGGTGTGCTCAGAGAATGGACACTGGAAGGAGTTAGAAACAAATCATGTGGAATGGAGAAAGACACAGGATCCAGGACAAAAGGAAACAGATGTTATGTTTCAAACAAACACAGAAGCACTGAGAGGCAGGTATAGGCAAGGGCAGCTGGAAGGCCATACTTTAGGATGATCCTGAATTCTGAGTGGGTCAGAGGAAGGGGCTTCTGCCTGGGCCTCTGAGTGGTTGATAAATGGGGTTCTGTTGCTGTGAGTGTGTGCCTATGTGTGTGCGCACGAGCACACATGTGAGTGAGAGAGGGAGAGAGAGGGAGGAAGGAAGGAGGACAGGAGGAGAGAAAGGGAGGGGGAAGGAGAGGATGGAGATTCACTTTACAACTTGGAATTGTAGTAAGTTATTAATTCCTAATTCTTGTCACAACCATGTAAAACAATGGGCTGCATCATCAGCATGGATAACACTTGCCCCAGCCCCCGTGGCTGTCTTCTTTTTGGGTGCCTGCTATGTTTTCATAGTGAGTTTGAATCATAATACATGGTTTTGAGAGTTGGGATCTGCAAAAGTGATTGGGAAAGTGGACACTGCCCTCACATATGGATTTACATGTTCTTGTGAGACTGGATTAGTTCTCTTGAGAGTGAGCTGTTATGAAGTGAGGCAGACATCCCCTCACTTTTTTGGGGGGAGGGGGTTGATCTCAGAGCCTTGAACATGCTAGGCAGATGCTCTCCCACTTGGATCATACTGCCAACCCCTTTGGTTTATATAAAAGCCTTTTTTTCTTTTCAGCTATGGTATCAATTTATGGTCTAGTCTGTGATCCTCCCACTTTCCCCATGTCACTGGGAATGATAGTTGTTTGCCACTTTGCCCTGCCCTTGCTGTGATGGAGTTTCCAGAACTACTTTATGCATGGCCTGGCTTTGAACTGTGGCTCCCCAATCTCTGACTCCCAAGTAGCAAGGATTACAGGTTTGAACCATTATACCTGGGACTCTTTTATTCTTCAGCACTCTATTGTATGCAGCCACCCCTTTGGCTTTTCTATGTGGAGTTGAGGTAGCATGTGGCCAGCTATGGCCCACTCTATCTTGGATTTTCCAGTGTCCACACCACAAAACTGAAATAACCGTTTTGTGTGTGCTGGTCCTAGCATCTGAGCTCAGCCTCTGAGCTTTTGTGCTCAAGGATATGCTCTACCACTTGAGCCACAGTTTCACTTTCAAATTCTTGGTGGTTAATTAGAAATAAAAGCCTCATGGACTTTCCTGCCTAGGGTGTTTTTGAATTATGTTCCTTTGACCTCAGCCTCCCTGAGTAGCTAGGATTACAGGTGTGAACCACCAACACCTAGCTGAAATAAAAAAACTTTTGTTTTATGAATTACCAAGTCCCAAGTATTTAGTTATAGAAACAAAAAGCAATCTAACACAAAATTCAGGACTAGATTAATTGTGCTTTGCTTTCAGTGATAAGCACTTTTGCATTAATTGCCCTTGAGTGAGTGTAATTTACCTCTACCTGGAGAGTTTGGCAAGTCTCTGAAAGTTAGATCTCATTGGGGTAGCTCTGAGCAAAGACCACCTGGTTTAGATTCCTTGCTGTAAATGCAGGACAAACAAGAAGGTGAAATCCGCCCCCCCCCCCCCCAGCCAATTCCTTAGCAGGATAGGCTGAAGCTTCTCTTCACAGTGTGGCATAAGCACCACTCCTGTCAGCTATGCTGTTCCCACTGCTTAATGAGCAATTCCAGAACTGCACACCAGTCTTGATCACAGGATCAGTTTCTGGGGCCCCTGGCCCAGGACAACTCCAAACACAGTCCTGTAACTGTAGCTATAAAGCTAAAAATGGTTTGGGATGAGGGTGAGCCCCTCTCCACCCAAACAGGCCAACTCTAGCACCTTCTAAGGAACTTTGAGCTCTTTTATTTTCTGGTCAAGGTGTATAAATTGAGGGTCTGAGCAGAATTACTTGGGACAGCGTAGGAAAGAAGGCCAGCGGGAGGCCACTCTCATTTGAGTCACACCTTCAGTAGGTAACAACCCTTTCAGGGTTGTATCTGGGTCCTCTTCAGAGAAACTGGGCAAAGCACAGGTGACTAAGATGGGTGTGGCATGCACGGCCCTCTAATGATCTTGAAGGAGGAGATGTTACAGCTGTGGGACATTCTCATCCCTGTGTGGTGGCCTAGGAGCCAAATTGTGTAGTTGAGGGTACAAGTCACAGCTGAGTAGTTAATGAAGGCAACTATTTTTGCTCTTTGAGTGAGAGGCAATTAGGAACTTCCAATTTAGGAGTCAGCTGCTCCACACTAGCCCCCATCAATCCTGTCTTTTAAGTCTATGTATTATGTGTCATGAGCAAATTAAAGGATAAATTATATTTTACCAGTGGGCCTACAAAGAATGTAGCTGAGTGAATTCTGTGGCTACCAAATCACCCACTGATATAGAAGAGAATTCTCAGGACACAAGCTTGTCTGTAGGAGATGAATGGAATGCAGTGAGCTATGGGGTTGGAGGTGCCTGGAAGAAACAAGGCCTATACCTGGCATGTGATGAGTTTCTCATCTAACAGCTGTGGTAGAAGGACTCAGTATCAGAGATGGCATGGATGGAGCCCATTGATCCACATGGAATCAAACTCTGGCTTTACCCTGAAAGGAACTGCTTAGAAGGGTAGGAGGCCTCTTACCCGGCAGTGGGGGCCAGTTGGCCAGTGGTGTGGGGCAGAGGTTGCTGGGGAGCAGTAACTGAGGGTCTGAGGGAAGCTGGAATGCAGAGAGACTTTGGCAATGGTCATAGCACTCGGTTCAAATGCACGGGTTGAAGAGAGAACACAGCAAAAAGCAGGGATATCAAGGCAGAGGTGGGACACTGTGGTATTGTGCTGGTGACTCTGGGTGATAGGGAGTTTGGACCTCATGTGTGGGCCCAGGAGTCCTGGAACTGGAAAGGTATGTTGAGAGTGTGGCTGTGGATGGAAGAGGGGGCCAAGTCAAGGGAGGAGGGTTGAGAGCTGGCCAAGAAGGGATGACTAGAAAGTTCCAAGAAAACAAGAATGGGGAATACTGAGTCATTATTTCTGACCTGGCTGCTCTCTTGGGGAAAATCCCACTTTTATTTTCAAATGTCCAAGAAAGTTGGCCAAGCTTCTTTGCCTGGTGTGAGATTTAAGGAGATATATACTAAAATAGGCTTCTAAAAGGAAAACCTACCATTGGTAACTTCCAAATGAATAAATCATTGGCTTGCTTGATTACTAATTGCTGGTTCATTGGCAAGATCTATGTTAAGGTGGTATAAGATTTTTCCCTTAGCCTCACAATATCTGCATACACACAGAGCCTCTGATATGTCTTGCAAGAATGGGGAGGCCTTTTCTGACCCTGTAGCAGAATGGATATTTGAAAAATTAAGGCTGTCAAGTACAAGGGCTGATGGCTGACCAGATATGTTCTTTCCTTGGATTTAGTCAAAGCAGCCTGATAGCAGATTCCTTACTGGATACATTACAGATGAATCACCTCAGCTCTGAGGTTCCCCCATCCCGTGGCTTCAAACCTCAAAGAAAGAAACTTGGCCAGGCCCTGATGCCTTAATCCTATCTACTCAGGAAGCTAAGATCTGAGGATTGCATTTCGAAGATAGCTGGGGCAGGAAGGTCTGGCCAGTCTTATTTCCAATCAGCCAGCAAAAAGTCAGAGGTAGAGCTGTGGATCAAGTGACAGAGTCTCACTACCAACACACACACACACACACACACACACACACACAAACCGTGGGTACATCTTCCTTCCTACTTCCAAGTTTTCCTTTCTTCCTAAGTGAGAAAGCACCCATAGCCACCCCATGTTGACTGTAAAGAGAGCTCTGGGCCAGCAGTTAGGCTTGGTGGGCCCCAGGCCCTGCTTCCTCCCCTTGTCTGTGGACAGCATTCTCTGAAAACAGGAACTTCACTGGGATGAACTCAGTGGTTACTGAAGCAACCTTAGTAACTAGCAGATGTACCAGAGAAAGAAAGACCTCCCACCTCAAGGTGGCTCCCTAACACCCCTCCCTCTCCCCCTAGTCAGCTCACCCCCTCTCACTGCCCAATCTGCAATGCAGTCCAGATCTGCGGAATTAGCAGTGTTCAGCCAGCATGGCCTCCCTGCTGAGATTTTCACAGAGGCTGCTTCAGTCTCATACTCAAGATGACATATACTGATTACCTCTTCACAGTCTCCCATGGTGGGGGCCTTTCCTTTGTCCTCTGCTATTAAGGGGGATATTGGGCAACCTCATGCCTATAATCTCCAGAAAATAACCTGGGCTTCTTGTCCTGTTCTCTGCTGCATTATCCTCAACTTCCCACAGTGTCTGGCGTGTGGTGAGATCCTCCATCACTGCCACAGGCTGTCAGCAGGCAGATCCAAATCATTGGCCTTGTAGAACATGATGGTGCTGAAAATTCAGATGCTAGCCCACCACAGGTCACACTTTAAGGTAGTCAAAAAGTTTCTCTGGGCTGAGATCCTGGAACCTCGCCCACCTGTGTAATCTTGGGAGAGCTGAAGCCCTTCTTCTTGGAGCAAGGAATGAGAACAATGGTCTCTAAAGCTAAGTGTGTTAGTCCACTTTCCATTGCTGTAATAAATAGCTGAGACAATCACCTTACAGAGATAAAAAAAAAGGTTTCATTTGGCTCCTAGTTTTAAAGATTTCAATCTATGATCCATTGTCTCTCTTGCTTTGAACCTGTGGTGAGGTAGCATATTGTTGTGGTAGTGTGCAGTAGACCCAAACCTCTCATCTCATAGCTGAGAAGTGAGAGGAAGGAAGAAGAAGGGAAAGATCCCACAATCCCTTTTAAGGGACCTCCTCCCATGACATGACTTCTTCCCACTAGGCCCCACCTCTTAAAACTTCTGCCATCTCCAAATAACACCAAGCTAGGGCCCAGACCCTAACATAAGAGGCTTTGGGAGATGTTTAAGATCAATGCTGTATTACCCAGCCAACTATAAACTTCATGAATTTGTCAGACAGGAAAAAGCTTAAGAGCTTATTTATATCCACCTTTCTTTTCTTAGTTAGGTAACCAACTAAACCTGGACACAGAAGACATCATCCTTGAGTGGCAGCTGGTGTGTTTATTGACCCTAAACTTGGCTCTTATTTAGCTGCTTCTTGACCCTTGTAAGGGACATGATCGATCTGTGCCCTTTCCTTCACAGGGCCACAGACCACAGGCCTTTCTGTGACTTCCAGGGTGACAGAATACAGAAGAAAACCCAAGTGATATCTGAGGAGTCAGCAAAAGGAAATGGATTGAACCAGAGCTTGAGAGTGACCATGTTCCATTTCTGGCCAGAGGCAGCTCTTGGCAGTGCTGGACTCTTATGAGTCAGTCAGCAGAGGAAGGTAAATGGCATGGCAGGTCCTGAGCCCATGGCTAGCAGAATATTAATTGCACTGGTGTGCAACTGAGAGGGAGAAGAAAGGAAGACAGACACAGCAGAGAGATACAGAGCAAGCAGGTACAGGTACTAGGCTCTGTCTCTCCTTCTCAAGAGCCTGTTTGTTAAAGCTAATTCAGTGCCTCTGCCTTGTGTTTTCTACTAAACCCTGAGTCACTGCTGCTGCCAGTTGGCTGAAGGTGAGATGGCGTGGGGAGGCAGGGAGGACAGGGAAGCCTCCAGTGGATGATGGGCTGTAGGTATCCCAACACATCAGTGAGCATCCTTCAGCAGCCACCGTTGTTTGCTTTTGTGCTGGACTGTGTTCCTTGGCACTCATAATGTCCTCTGCAGGGGAAAGGGCTGAATCTAGCTAGGCAGCTGATGGGTGACACCCTGCCATTTCACCAGCAGATTGGATTCCTGTTTCCAAGGATGAAAGTCCTATTTTGCCATAGGAAGAATTATTTTAGAGTTAGAGGCACTGAATACCTTTCAGACAGAAGATTCACTTTATTCATCCACACAGGACCAGCCCATCTGCAGAGAATAGTGACTCCTTCCCCTCAGCTCAGTCTGCAGTTCAATCTCCTAGAGGTAGACAGTGAGATGCAAAAGAGAAATGGGGCCGGGGAAGCACCCCTTGGATGGTCAGCATCATAGAATACAGTAGGTATAGGATTCTGCAGGGGGAGACCTGGACATCCTCCAGTAAAATGCTGCACAGTCCAATTTAGAAACATTTATGAAATAGACAGGCTAGTATGGAGCATTGTGGCTTCAATTATGTCTAAGATTATGGTATATTCATATTCATTCTCTCTCCTTCTCTCTTTCTGTTCTTCTCTCCTCCTCCCTTTCTGTTCTTCTCTCCTCCTCCCCTTCCTCTTACCCTGTCCTCTTCCTTTCACTTCCTCCTCTCCCCTCACCCTCCCTCTCCCTTCCTCCACAGTTGCTAGGGAAAAATTTTGTATTACAACTGCTTAATTGAACAGCCTCATAAGGAGTCACTAATCGCTAAAAGGATAAAAATCCTTACATTTAAATTTATCTAGGGTATAAAAGAACTAAAATAAATGGAAGCTGTTAAACCTTAAGTAAATGTTTCAAAGAAGTCTGTTTCTCTGAGGATAGGAAAAGAGATGATGGCAAATACTGGCAGGTTGGGTTTCAGAATGCATGCACACCAAGGCACCTCTGCCCTAGGTCTCAATTTTAGAACCTATTAACTGTCTTCTTCCAAAATAAGGTGAGGATGTTTGCTTTCTCATCCTGCCTCCCTCTCCCCGCACCCACCTCCGCTCAGCTTAGTAAGTTAGGTTATTATTGTGGTCATCAAACTGAGTCCCCTAAAAGATATGTTCAAGTTTTAACCCCTGGGACCCATGGACGTGAACATAAGTAATCAACTTCAAAACATACCACACTGGAGAATGGTGGACCCTAAACCAGTGACTGATTTCCTTATGAAAAAGAGAGAAATTTACACAGACACAGACATACACACACACACACACACACACACA
The DNA here is from genome assembly GCF_023159225.1 of Perognathus longimembris pacificus. Taxonomy (NCBI): domain Eukaryota; kingdom Metazoa; phylum Chordata; class Mammalia; order Rodentia; family Heteromyidae; genus Perognathus; species Perognathus longimembris. The sequence goes on along the minus strand of NC_063166.1, from coordinate 35,510,178 downwards.
CACACACACACACACACATGCACGCACGCACACACAGGACCTCATGAAGACAAAGGTGAAGATTGTAGTGATATACTCACAGGTCAAGGAGTGAAAAATGTTGCTAGTGACCACAGGAACTAGGAGAGAGGCCTGGAACAGACTGTGCTTCAGGTCTTCTAGAAGGAACCAACCTTGCTGACATCTTTTTTGTTGTTGTTGTTGTTTGTTTTCTTTTTTGCCAGTCCTGGGCCTTGGACTGAGGGCCTGAGCACTGTCCCTGGCTTCTTTTTGCTCAAGGCTAGCACTCTGCCACTTGAGCCACAGCACCACTTCTGGCCATTTTCTGTATATGTGGTGCTGGGGAATTGAACCCAGGGCCTCATGTATACAAGGCAAGCACTCTTGCCACTAGGCCATATCCCCAGCCCCGCTTGCTGACATCTTAATCTCAGACCTTCAGCTTCCAAAAGTGTGAGGAAATAACTTTTGGTTGTTCAAAGCCACCCAATTTTTAATACTTGGTTATGGCCACTCCAGTACACAAATTTAGTTATTTCATATTATCTACATTGACATTCATCTTGTTCATAATTCTTACCAGAGTGTGATACACCTGCATTTTTAATTGATTCATTGTTCACTGCCTGTTGCTTTGGTTCTGCAGTCTACCTTTTTTTCTGTCTTTCTGTCTTCAGGCTGTGTCCTTCCTTGTAGAGCTGCTTATCATTCTTTTCACCTGATGCACACCTGAGTGGCTCTTTCCTGACACTTTGCTTCCCCTTAACTAGAGAGAGGGTAACTTGACATTGCTCCTTCCTTCACAGAAGCTGAATTGCATTTCTCTATGAGCAGCTAGATAAAAAACAGAGTATTTCTGCTCAGAAGTGTCCCAAGGTAGAGGGAAGAAATTCAGTGACCTATGGTCTGGATCACTTGGGCTCTTCCACTAAAGGTATTTTATTGAATATCCAGCAGCAGTGTACCCTGCTGCTGGCTGAGGGCATGGCCCACTCCAGTGCAGAGCACCCGGACTGCACATCTGTAGCCCTCCCTTCAGGCCCATTTCACCCACGGACCCATTTCATAATGTCCCTCTCACCACCTGCCCCATAGAGGTTGGCCAGAAATAAAGGAGAAAGAGAGAGAGTGAGAATCACTCTTGGTTCCTGGATGTGAGGACCCTGGTCCCAGCATGGTTTCTGGGGTGCAGGGAGTGGGAGATTTTATGTTCACTTCTTGGATTGTGGCTTAAAGCATACTTGTAACAAATTGTACAAGAAATGTACCCACTGCCTTATGTATGAAACTGTAACCCCTCTGTACATTTTGACAATAAATAAGTAATTATTCAGAAAAATACATACTTGTTTGGATTGCCTTCTTTCTCTTCTCAGTTTCTGGTTGGGAATTCTATTTTATTTTTTGCCAGTTTAGTTTATTTCTAGATAGGTACCAGCTAGCGAATACTAGCTATTCAGGATGCTACAATCTGAGGATCACAGTTTGAAGCCAGTCTGGGCAGGAAAATCCAGTTTTTGATAATTAACTTGTAGTTAACTGTCAAAAAGCCATATGTGGCTCAAGTGGTAGAGCACCAGCCTTGAGCAAATAAAGCTAAGTGACAACAACCCATGTCCTGAGTTCAACCCCCAGTGTATACACACACACACACACACATACACACACATACATGTGCATGCACACACTTACACACTTATTTTTATTGAATGTTGGTTTGGAAAATTTTCTAAAACATATTTGTCTGAGAAATTTACTAATAAAGAGAGTGAATGTAGATGGAATTTAGTAGACAACAAGCAATGCTTACTGCCAGAGGGCTGGACACAAGTCTACATACAGACGTCTAACTCTGTCACCTTTGTATGAGACACCTCTGAGGAGGAAAAAAATCACCTGGGAAAGTGTTGCTTGGAGAGTGGTGGGTCAGTTGGAACTCTCCAGAGAGAGAGAACTAACAGCGTTGCAGAGGGATTTGTCATGTGCAACTGTGTCAAGCTGGAACCCCAACAGTATTGGGGGACTTCATCTAACTTGAAGGTTTAATCTCATTGCTGGTGGCATGAACTCCACTCTAGGGCCCCAGGGCAGGAAGAGGCTTGTGTCTCAGAAATGATATTCTTCCCTTCCCCTGCCTTTGTACATTATCTAGGCCCTCAGCTGGTTAGATAATGCCCACTCACACTGCTCAGCCCATCAGCCTAGTCTACTAATGGAAATGCTGATCTCCCAGAAACTTTCTCATAGAAACACCCAGAATAATGTTTAACAAGTTAAGCATTTAAGTACATCTTGGTCCAGTGAAAGCGACATAAAGTTAAAATAAACTATAAAATAAAATTAACTACTGTAGTCAGTATTTAACATAATGGTGAAGAATTTAGAACCTGGAGTCATACACACAGACTTGAACTTTAGCTCTGCTATTTAGCTCTGTTATTTACAAGCTGTGGAGTCTAAGTTTACTTAGCCTCTCTGTTTCTTCATATGTCAGGTAGAAATAGAAGGAAAGCTGCCATAAGTACCAGCTAGAAAGTGGTAGTATGAATGAAGTATGAGCTTTCTGACTAGGTGCTTCCTCCTCCTCCTCCTCCTCCTCCTCCTCCTCCTCCTCCTCCTCCTCCTCCTCCCCCTTCCTCCTCCTTCCTCCCCCCTCCTCCTCCTCCTCCTCCCCTTCCTTCTCCTTCCCCCCCCTCCTCCTCCTCCTCCCCCTTCCTCCTCCTTCCCCCTCCTCCTCCTCCTCCTCCTCCTCCTCCTCCTCCTCCTCCTCTTCCTCCTCCTCCTTGTACTGAGGCTTGAACTCAGGGGCTGAGCACTGTCCCTTAGTTTTCTTTACTCACAGCTGGCACTCTCCTATGTGAGCCATTGCTCCATTTATTGCATTTTGTAGGTTAATTGAAGACAAGAGTCTTACAGACTTTTCTGCCTGCACCTGGCTTTGAATTGTGATTCTAAGATCTCAGCCTCCTGAATAGCTAGGATTATAGGTGTATGCCACCACTGCCCCATAGTTGATTAGAAGTTTCTAATGCTTAGAAAAAAGGGACACTTTCAGAGAAACCCTCCTAGAGTGTTACACAAGCCTAGCTGCTCTAGGTCAGTCAGCATGTGTGGCCTCTTGGTGCCAGTGAGTCTCAGTCAGTAGAGCTGAGTGAGGCTGCAGCTGCATTCCAGGGCAGGCTGTCTGTAGTCAACTGTAGTCAACTGCGTTCTCTAAAATAATGATTACCAATGTAGTAATACAGAGACAGTAACACAGGCATGTCTATATACTACAAGTGCATTGTGTATAATTGCACACACATGGCACATTTGAGTGTCAATGATGGCTGAGACATCACTAGAGGACAGAAAATGTTTAGATTTTCCATAACCTAATGGAGCCACCATTACACCATCATATATGTCATTTGCATTGACCAAAATGTCCCTAATACATCTTATAATTGATTGCATAGAAAAAGTGAACTGGAGGCTAGACTCAGCAGTAGAGCTCACAGTGCAGCATGGTCTGAAGTTTTTCTTACATCCTGTAGTTCTACTCTGGCATCATGTGCTAAATCCATTTCCCTTTCTGGGTTTCCCTCCAGTAACCAGCAGACAATCTATGGGCAGTGCTCTCCACTTAAAATTCAAGCCAACCTTGCTGCTTGCTATGTCAAAGCTGTATCACCAGCCTTCAAGGTGTTGCTAAGTACAAACATGCTGCTCAGGATGCCAAACTGTGAGGTTGGGGACTGCAGAGCCAGTTACTATCATCCTCAGCCCCGGTCACTCTATTTTGAACACAGTAGGTGCTTAATACATGTTTGTTCATTTGACCAAAGTCATTCATTTACAGAGGGTACTGGTTTGATATCACTAAGCATATTACAAATATATTTTAAAGGTGATTAAAAAAGGAGAATGTTTTAACCATGGATGTTACATAAAGATTGGTTGCTATCAAGGCTCAGCACAGCAGTGGTTTATCTTGAGGTCACAGTGGGCTCAGTGAGGACTGGGCAGGCATGTTTTCCACTCTGACTTGGGTCTCTTTATTTCTTATAAATGTCTGTCATCACACCCATAGCTTACAGAGGTCACTGCCAATTCCAATAGGGATTTTCTAATTCTTAACTTCTCTTCTTGGCTTGCAGATGCTGTCTTTGTGCTGTGTCCTTACATGTGTGTGCATAGGTATCATGGTTTTCTATATTCTTATGAGGACACTTGTCAGGTTGGAATAAGGATTAGACTAATGACTATTTTACCCTAATTGTTGCTGCAAAGATCCTACCTTCAAATATAGTCATATTCTGAGGTACTGGCAATTAGGGCTCCAACAAATGAATTCTCAGGGGAGGGGTCACAATTCAGCCTGTAAGATCCTGCATATTATGTCTCACACAAGGCTGCTGGGTGCCACTGTGATCTTCTCTTTTCCTCTTCCCTCTTCATGTATGTGTGTGTGTGTGTGTGCTGGTATGGACTTTGAACTCAGGCATTTGGGCTCTTGCTAAGTTTGCCACTTAGGACTGGTGGTCTACCACTTGAGCCACACCTACATTTCTGGAGTTTTGCTGATTAATTTGAGATTTGTCCTTAAAAGTTGTAATTATAAAGGTGATGTACAGAAGGGTTACCATTTCATAAGTCAAGTAATGATAGATAAAGTCACCTCTTCCTTTACTCTCAGTTTTTCCCTCCCTTCTCTGCCCACAAGTTGTATAGTTCATTTTCAACATAGTATCTAGTGAGTACCACTGCTGCATTTGTTCATCCTTTGTCCTTCCACTTCTGTGACCCCCTCACCCTCTCAAAGACAGATAAACAAACAAGACAAAAAGAAAACAGAAATAAACCTCATTTCCATTTCCTGGAGTTCATTCATTTCAATAAATATTGTATTATATGGTCAGAGCCTCCAAAACATTGTGTTAGGCTACTTTTAAAATGTGAAGTCCCAAAGTTTGGGTGGACTGGTTGCTATGATGATCCCTCTGCAGGAAGAGCCACACATAAGCTCTGTTGATTCATGAGTATTGAGCCTTTGAAAATCTGTCTCAAAAATGTGGCCTTGAAAAAGAAACAAATGAGGAAATGCTCATCATCCCTGGCCATAAAGAAAATGTAAATCAAAAAAACTCTGGGATTCGATCTCATCCCAGTTAGATTGGCCAACATTGTGAATTCCAATGACAACAAATACTGGCAGGGAGGTGGGGAAAAAGAAACCTTATTGCACTGTTGGTGAGAATGTAAGCTAGTATAACCACTCTAGACAGCATTCTGGAGGTTCATCAGAAAGCTAAACATATGGGAGGCCAAAAATGGGAGAGTGTGAGAGAAGGGGTGACATTGTCCAAAAAGAAATGTACTCTAGCTAGGTGCGGGTGGCTCACACCTGTAACCCTATCTACCCAGGAGGTTCAGATCTGAAGATTGAGGTTCGAAGCCAGTCTGGGCAGGAAAGTCTATGGGACTCTTATTTCCAATTAATCACTAGGAAACTGGAAGTGAAGCTGTGGTTCAAGGTGGTAGAGCATTAGCCTTGAGTGCTGAAATGGAGGGATAATTCCTAGGCCCAAAGTTCTAGACCCAGCACTGATTTTATTTTTTTTAAAAAGAAGAAATGTACTTTTAATCAGATTTATATAACTTTAACCCCTCTGAATATCACCTTTATAATAACAATTAAAATGATTAAGATTTTTTTTAAATGTAGCCTTTCCCACAGTGTGAGGAAATAGAAGAAGGGATTTCAAATCTATTTTATTTGAGTGTTAGCTCTAGTTCTTAGACTTGTAGAATTTCCCAGATCAAGCTGTGTCTCTAAACCTCAGTTTTCCATCTGTAATGTCCAATTTCTTTCTCCCCACCCCTTTTTCTATTTACAACACAGAACAGAAATTCCATAGAGGCACACTAAAATAAATACACTATAGGTGTCACATAATACAGGTATGAGATAAGTATATTACACAATAAATACAATATGTATATTATATAATAAAATATATAGTATATGTATTTTTTGACAGTGATAGGATTTGCTAGTGCTAAGATTAAGAAATATTTGCCATAAACACAGGCATTTGATCTCTGCTTCTGGACCGCAGGTGAGATGTTCTGTTGTTGCATCCTCTCTACAGTCATGGACAGAAATACTGGAAACTGCGAGCCTAAATGAGACTTTCCTTCCCTTAAGTTATTTATGTCAAGGTTGGCAAAACCATGACAGAACTAACAAACACACATCTAAACGTTCTCTCTTGCTCCTCTGGGCCTCTTAACATACTTTGGTACAATATGTACTAAAACATTAACTTAAAGAAAATAGGAACTTTTCAACTTCCTGTACTTAGAACATGGTAAGCACATTAGAAAGATTTCTTTGGCAATTCTTCCTATAAACCCCGCATGCTTGCACTGCCATCTCATCTACAGCCCCTTTGCTTCATCCTTTGTAGTCCAAGGTGTTCAGCTGCACCTGGCACTGTGGTGCAGAAGACATCCCTAACTGACCCAGGACAGCATTTTAGGATCATGGAAGTAGAGTGGATGACATGACTCTCAAAGTCTAGACCCCTTAACGGTCTCCAAACAGACCACCCTTCAGTTTCTTTGGACATTTCTGACACTCATGGACAACTTCAGAACCTATAAAATGTATAAATAAATCATTTCCTCAAATGTCATTATTCTAATGACACACAGAGGACCAACAGAAAACTACCAGGAAGCATAGTCATTTGTGTTACCATCTTTTCCCCAGCCCCACCCACAGCATCAGGGGGGTGACCTCTGAGGACACCTTTCCCTTCCTTGATTTAGTCTCTGACTGCTGAATATTTCCTGGAAGTTCCAATGTCTCTGCCTCCAATAGTTCTATAGGTGATTCAGGCCTGAGTAATTTGCCTGTCTCTTGAAGGGGTTACATTGTCAAAGATGTGAGGGGATGCAGTGTTTGTAAACTGTATATGGTCCCCAGGTGATGTTTGGATGTCAACAGTGGTTATACTGGTGGCCAGACTGTTTGCGAAACTCAATTTCCTCAGATCCAAGAGACAGAGCCAAGGTGAATGCCACATCTCATTTCTCTGATTTTCAAGCTGCAAAATTTGGACTGATTTTTTAACTATACCACAGGGCCTGAGACCACCAATGTCTTGGGCCCCCAAGGGAGTGCCCAAAGTGCAGAGAACACTACCTTTGGGCAATGGAGTCCAACCAGCAAGGGCAGAAGGCCAAGATACTATTTGCCAGCGATCCAGAGAGGTGACTCTGACTGATATTCAGGAGGTGACCCAGTGCAGAGCCACTTCAGTAACTTATCATAAGTACTCCAGTACTGTGGGCCCCCAGGAGGAGGGAAACATCCCACAGGATCCAGTGGCTCTCAGGAAGGAAGATTATCTAATCAGATCCTCCTGGCTTTCCAGCACTGGCAGATATCCAATTTCCTTGTGTCCCCACATAGGGGATGATAGAGTCCTCCAAAAAAAACAACCACTGGGGCTCCTAGTTTTGCCACAGAGAAGCATAATGCGTGCAGTCCCTTGTGGATTATTGATACCATAATGTGCTCACACAGCACATTACGAAGAATGGGAACAACAGCCCCTGGGCTCTTTATTTGCAATGTGGATCAGACTGTGCACAGACACTCTGAACTTACTAACATTGGCAAATTTCCAACCATGCCCAGTGTTCCTACAGTGGAAGACAAAGGCTGTAGATATCCTCTTGCCTTTGCCACTAAAGATGCCTACCTTCACACACCCTCTTGGGTGGACAATATTGCCAAATATACAACCAACTATCCTGGGTTCCTGAACACTGGAGGATGGAGCCTGCCTGTTTCGGTTTCCCAAGAGGATCATTTATACAGACACTTCTGGCTTAAAGAGAAACATCCAATCTGATCCAGTCTCCACATAGTGGACAGAGCACCCAGAAAAAAACATACTGATGCTCTTGTTTGGGCCACAGAGGATGATCATCTGCTAAGATACTACTGGATTTCTGACCACCAGTGGAAGAACTTACTGTACCACTTCCCCTGATGCAGAAAGCAGACCCAGAACACTTCCCCACTTTGAGGAGCAGCATCAGCTGCACACATCCTTCTCAGGTAGCAGAGATGGCAGTGTAACTACTGTTGACATCCAGTCATCACCTGGGGCTCATATACAGTTTACAAACACTGCATCCTCTCACATCTTTGACAATTTATCCCCTTCAAGAGATAGGCAAATTACCCAGGCCTGAATCACCTATAGAACTATTAGAGGCAGAGACATTGGAAACCTGGCTGCCAGGAAATATTCAGCAGTCAGAGAGTAAATCAAGGAAGGACAAGCTGTCCTCAGAGGTCACCAATACAATGTGATCAGACCTGAGGGCTGCCCTCCCCCACAAGGCTACCAAACCTCTTGTAGCCAAGTATAAATCCACAGTAAAGACAATTACTTTGGGCCTACTCAATCACCAAGAAGGGGCACGAAGTAAAACAGCACAAGGCACCTCAAGTACACAAATACTGAAGGGACAAGGTTTTACAACTTAAAATACCCTATTTATAAAAATAAAATAAAAACAACAACAACAACAAAAAAAAAAAACCACCTGCCAGCTCTCAAAAGTTGAGAGCAAAGTTGTTGGAAACACCACCACAAAAGCTAGTTCATCAGTGGATGATGTTAAATTAGGAAGATCCTCCTCAAAGATCACTAGGAGGGCAGAGGACCAAGCCACTAAACACCTGGCTGCTAGCAATACAGCCAAGGAGCTGAGATGGTACAAGGCTGCTTCTCCCACAAAGATTATACACAAAATCTCAAATCTTCAAAAAACAAAAGGAGAAACCACTAGGACACATGCTTCCAAAGCTACTTTGGGATTAGAGGATTCAAAACAAGATAAGTCCACCTTGCTCAGCAAAAGCATGCACAAAACCGAGAGCTCCAAGCAGCTGTGGCTACAGCTGTGGACATCTAGGCTTCTGGAAATGACTCCACAGCCCAGGAAACTACAGAGGACAAGGCCACAGAGAGCACCAAGATCACATATCCAACTGTTATCTCCACAAAAGTATCAGACAAGGGCTGGGAATATTGCCTAGTGGCAAGAGTGCTTGCCTCGTATACATGAAGCCCTGGGTTCAATGTACTAGCACCACATATACAGAAAATGGCCAGAAGTGGCGCTGTGGCTCAAGTGGCAGAGTGCTAGCCTTGAGCAAAAAGAAGCCAGGGACAGTGCTCAGGCCTTGAGTCCAAGCCCCTGGAGTGGCAAAAAAATAAAAATAAAAAAAAAGTATCAGACAAACTCTCTTGACTCCTACCTGCTAAGGTTAATGAATTAGCCCTGCCCACTATCCTCAGTAAAAGTAAATACAGTACCAGAAGTCTCCAGGGTCAAGCCAATGGACTGTTGGCTGCAAAGGATAATCTGGAAACTAAAGAACCTACACTACTCAACAATAACTCAACAACAAAACATGTGCTGTAAACTCTGTGTGTTGGACAAGTTAAAATTCTGCCTATTATGTTTAATCCAGCAGAATTTAAATGGAAGTGATCTGAAAATTAAAGGCATCAATACTAGTTACATTCATGTCCAGATGGAGAAACCACAAGAACTAAACCTAGAGAAAAATCTCAAGAACTAACTAAACCTAGAGAAAACTCACAAGAGCTAAACCTCAATGTAGTCAGAGTTGGTGCCCAGCACCTCAACCCGGTCCATGTTCCTTTATTCAAGTGAACAACAGAATCCATACGAATGGTTGTATTCTAAGGACATTCTCACTGAGTGTCCAGAAGTCATACAGAATTTCCAAATGGTAAAGACAAATCTGCTGCAAAGGACACAAACTATCAAGTGAAAGATGACTTACAAGGGAAGAAAGTGGAGGCACGAAGGAAGATATGTGTATGAGAAAAATAAATTCTACTTCAACACCAGCTACAACAAAACAAGAAGCAGCTATGAAGAAACTCCATTAAGAACTATAATACATCCTTTCCAGAACATTCAGTCACAAGTAATGAGCCATGATAAAAAGTTCTGACCAGCCACCCAAAGAAGTTTTTTAAGAACATGAAGTGATAGAAAAAAAAAAGGGGCTGAGGAGTAGGGATTCTAATATATAATAATAGGGAGAAAAACATAGACTTTAAAGAATAATACTTAAAAATTTATAAAAGCTTACAACTGAAGACAACAAATCAGTTGCCAAAATCTCCTCTCACTTTTCAACTTATAGAAGTATCAGATATTAACATACACAAGTCGCAGGATGGAAAAACCGATGATGAAAACTTGCTAAGGAATGGAATGTATCTAGACAATAACTTCAAGAGAAAAAAGTTCACAAAATAAAGTGAATGAACTAGACACTACCAAGATGAGAGATAATCAAATAAAAGGAAGGTGAAGCCACATTGTCAATCTATATCCTTATGAGGGTTTTCCTATCAACATAGACAAGGGAAAGCAACAGGAGATAGAAAAATCAAATTTTCTATCCAGAAGCTGGATAGATAAGCCTAGGTAGAAATTGAAGGAGAAACAAAAAAAAAATACAACAATAAGAAAAAGAATGTTAATGAGGGCAAAAATAGACTGAAAAACTGATAGATGAACATAATCAATACCCAAAAGAAGATGCTCCAAACATCACAAAGAACCATCCAGAAGACACCAAGAATGAACCCAACATATTTCCTTTGAAATTTATGTTGTTTAAATTTCTGATTTACTCATGAACAAGAACAGAAGAAACACATTGAAATTCCTGTAGGAGTCTTTTGATTTGAAGATAATGGAGAATTTTTACCATGCATCATTATTTTGAAGTTTTTCATAATAATATTTTAGCCATTTAACACTGATTATGACTTTACAGACAAGAACACTATTGCAGTGTCTAGAACCTTACTAGATTAACATCTTAGAAATGGAAAATGGTACAACATTTTGATTGAGAGGTTGAATTGGGAGTCTTTATTTGAAAGATGGTGACTGCAGGTGTACTCTTGTCACAAAGGCCTACAGCTCCTCAAATACATTTAGTACTGTCAGCAAACAAAGCCACGAGAGCAGGAAAAAAAGAGAAAGAGCAGAAAAATAATATCAACAAAACAGATCAACTCCAATGGAGAGTTGAAGGGGGATGTACAGTGAGCAGCAAAGCTGGCACAACATTTTATTTGACAACATTCTACACTATTTAGACCAGGCCACAGTCCCACAAATGATTAGGCAACAACACCCAGTCTGTCATGAATGACAGAGAAAGATTCGACCAGTCATTTGTGGGACTGTGAACACTGGCCTGGTAATATGACCCAATGTTTAAGAAATGGTCCTGCATGGGAAGTTATAATCAATTTTAGGTGTCCTGGAAATGGTAAGTGATGAAACTCTTCAAATATAAATTTCCATTTTATTTATTTAAAATTAGGCTAGCAACATAATTTTCCATGTTGGGAATTTTCTAACCATTTTGAGAAATTGCAAATGATGGAAAACTTCAAAAACAATTTTCTGGAAATCTTCATCTGCCTGTGAAATGAGTGTTTATACAAAGTGATACAAGATACCTTCAATGTGATACAAGATACAAGATCTCCTTCAGTGCACTTTACTTTAGTGCTCTCTATATGTGCTTTGTGATACTTTCAATAACTTGTAAGAACTGCAAAATTTCCAACTTTATTTTTCCTTAAATCCTCAGAAAAAAATTAGAGTAATACCGAATTTTCCTTTAAGGCGATTTTAATTACTAGCCTCTACCTTCTTCCATAATGTGTGCTGTTGTTTAAACTTTTATTAATATAATAATTAAAATACTACATGTGATTATAATTTTGGAAAGAAAAACATTGCTTGAGAGTGAGAGCAAATGGCCTGAGAGAACTTGCAGGAGAGATGGGATGCATGTATTAGATGGCTTAAGGGGAAGGAAGGAGTGGAGCAACTTTAACAAAGCAAACAACACTAAGGGAAATTTAGGAATCAGACTTCATAGTAAATTTGATGGGGGATAGAACTGTAACAAGGCAGAATATTCTAGAGTTTAGATGACAGGATAAAGTAATAGAATTGTGCTAATCAGTCTTTCATTGCTGTGAAAAAAGCTTAAGAGGGGTACAGTTTGATCTGGTTCACTATTTCAGACAATTATGGCATAGGAGGGATTGCAGAAGACAGGAAAAGAGAGGCAGGAGGGGAGAGAAAAAGAGAAATGTGGTGGTAAATTTCATGTACTAGCTTCACTGGGGTGCTCAGATATTTGACCAATATCAATCTGGGTGAGATGAAGATAGGCATTGTTAGCCTGAGGAAAATAGATGGTCCTCTCTAGGATGGGTGGATATCATTTAACAGCCCAACTAGAACACAAAGTTCATATTTTCTGCCAGTAAAAGGAATTCCTCCTGTTCCACTGTCTTAGAACCAAGGTGAAAGCACCCATTCCAGAAGACCATGCAGACACAGCCAAGTACAGGAGGAGGGCTATTAGAGGGGCTGACAAGGCCCTCTCCCCTACAGGAGAGGAAGCAAAATGGTGTCTGCCCCTATTTAGGGACATCCTTGTAACAAGGGGGCTAGAGGTGGGAGGTACTCTACATGGACAGCTAGGTCTGGGTGGAGAGTGGGAATGCAGACCTATCCTGGAAAAACTGGTGGGAGCCCCAGGAGACTTCTTTATGAAGGGCAGGGTGGAGTTGGGTGGAGAACAGTCTGTGGATACTGCTAGAGCAGATTCAAGTTGTTCCTCAAAGTGGGAGGGACTGAGGACTTGAGATGGAGGGCATGCTAACACAAGGCACCAGCATGTTCCTTCTTTTAGGCTTGGACTGAAGCCATGGCTCTTTTAGTTCTTTTAGCATGCTGATCTTTGGTTTGGAATGTCCACTATTGATTCTCCTGGTCCCCCAGTTTGCTTGCTATACCTGTAGATCTTGGAACTTATCAGCCTTGGTAACTGAATGACCTAACTCCTTATAGCAAATCTCTTTGTATATGCACATCTTACTGGTTTGTTCTCTGGAGAATGCTAATACACAATCTTACTAAGTAGAATAAAACATCCACTTCATGCATTCCCCATGGGTTTTGTTATGTGATTAAATGTAGGTCATCTGAACTTGAATGCAGCTCCAACAACAGTAGCTGTTGTCAACAATGACTCCAAGTTGCTCAGTCCCAAGGTCAATTTTCAGACTTGGTCTGACTGACCAGTGATGTCTAACATAGTGAGCCACCTTCATCTTCATACCCTTGCCTTCTCTCCAGGTGCCCCATTGTCCTTACTGTCACTCATTGGTCCCTTGGTTGCTTTCTCCTCACTTCCTGTACCTGTAAATCTGGATCCTTGTTTTGTCTTTAAAATCTGGGAATCTTTTGATTTTCCTAAATGAATTCCATGAGCTTTTTAGATTCAAATACTACCCCCATTCCCAAAAAACAGATTTTGAGATTTGTACGTAAGAAGTTTATTAGGGACTGCTCTGGGAACTGAAATCTGAGTAAGTAGGATCTGGGCTAGAGACAGAAACTTAATTCTGATGTTGTAACTCTTAGTTCCTGCCTTGCCAAGATGGCTTCTCAGAATCCTGGGACTTGGAGGAAGGCCCCACTGTGACAGAGACAAAGGTGGTGGGGTGGAGCCTCAGGGAAAAGGGTGGAGACTCAGGCCAGGCTGCAGTCTTTGGCAGAGAACAAATCTAGGAGAGGGCTCAGTGAAGGGAATTTGCACACACTCCTGCAGCTAGGAAAATGAGTCCTCTATCATTGAGGGGAATTAAGTGCAAAAAGGTTACAAATATGGAAATCAATTCCTGCTATCAGATAGCAAGTACTGAACATAACCTTAGCTTCAAGGCAGTCACAGCTTGAGAGCCTTTGAGAGTCAATTCAATGTATTGTAAATATTCCCTGACATGGAAATTCAACAAAGGCACAAAACCTAGTTGTAGTGGCACTGTGTGTCTTGCTTTCACATAGTATTTATGCCTCCATGTCATATCCAATCCCCTTCTCCCCTCAGCACTATTTATTTACTTAAAATGTATAGTCTTCATTTGTTTAATTAAACAGAAGTAAGCCCCCCTAACAGCTGTGGTCTTTGCAATGAGGACTTCGGTGATTAGATTCAGAAGATATTGAACAAACATGGAGCTGTCTCCTGCCTTGTTTAAATGCAGAGCTTCCATCACAGTTCTGTGATTCAGTCCTCCTGCACAAAGTTGGGGGAGGGGCACCCTCCTCTGCGAATCTTTAGTCATCTTATTGAATCATATCAGTCATCCAGAAGGGACAGAAGCCACATTCATTCTGTCCAAATGCTAAGTTCAAAGAAGGGCCCTTTTCAACTTTGCTGTCACAGCAGTGAATGGAGCTCAGAGCAAACAATTGCTCTTATGATTATTCTAATCCTGTAGGGGGCAGGGGACCCAAACTGCCATTTCTAGTGAAAAGAATCAAGCTTTGAAGTGCAGTTCTCTCACTTTGCTAACTGTTCCCCAACCCACTGGGGAGCTTTATTTCTAGGATGTGGGGGAGGTGGAGCAAACCCTGGGTCAGGGTGAGGTCCAGCTCTGAGCCAACACTCTCAGATCCTGAAAGCTTGTATTTACCATCTCCACCACTATTTTCTCCTCAGTAAAATAAACTGAAAAAGACATTAATGGGAGCCTGGAGGTGGGGGTGGAGGTCGGAGGGGTGGGCAGGGGTTATTATTGCATCCCAAACAATTTTTCCATTTCCTTTAGGATAGCCCCAAACATATGCCCATCTTCAGCATCCCCAGAAGAGTCTACAAAGGACAGCTATGTTGTATGCCCAGGGTGAAGAGTGAGAAACCAGAGGTCGGGGGTTTTTAGCCTCCCGTGCTCTCCTGTCCTGCAGGAGAGAAGGGAAGGCACACCCCACTCAGACAGGTCCAGGAAGAGGATATAGGGGGTTGACAGTCCACCACCCAGCCCCCCTCTCCACAGAGGACAGACAGGCAGCCTGGGAGCAGGTCGAGCCAACTTGTTTATTCCAGAAAAGATCTGTTCTTTTACACAGGTTGGAGGGCTGCGGAAGGGGAGGGATACGTGCACCTATGTAGGGGCTGTGATTTGACGCCTGAGCTGTCCGAGAGGGTGGAGCTCCGAGGGACCTCCCTAAGGGGCGGCCTACATCTATGTCACGGCCCTCAGGACCACCTCTTGGTTCCTCCCCCGGTGCCATCTTGGCGCCATGCAGTCTGAGGTGGGAGGCAGGGCTAGCAACCATGCTTCCCAGGGCTGGGGAAAGAGGCGGTGCCAGCTAGAACCGCCTCATGATGATGCAAGGCATCCGGGTGTACCCCACACTTCCTTACTTTGGAATAACCAAGGATGTCACCATGGACTTCCATCTGGTAATGAAATGTTGGTTTATCTTTCTTTAAGGTACTTAACAATCTGGTTTGATCTGTCACTTGGTGGTAGCTGGAAGATCTTAGGCAGGAGTCAAAGTTCTCTTGTTGCAGATGAACTTGAGACTTCTTCCTGGAAGAGTACTTCCCGAGGCCAGGCACAGCTATAAGGATGTGGCAAAGCAGGGAATGGGAGCTTTGGGTTCAAGGAGGTGGACTGGGTGTTCAAAGTTTATATGGTCATGAAACATGACATGTGTTTTCTACCTTAGAAAGAGGCAGGGAAGGTCCCTACACCACCCTCAGTGCTGCTATTTCTTCTCTGTTTTCTGAGCATGGTTTGTGTTAAGACCTGAAGAAATATTAGACTCTGCTTTTTCTTTGGTTCTGCTGTGTGTGTGTGTGTGTGTGTGTGTTCACACCCACACGCATGTACTGGAACTGGAAATCAGGACCTAGCTGCTGTCACTGAGCCTTTTCATTCAAGACTGGCATTCTGCCACTTGAGTCACAGCTCCACTCCTAGCTTTTTGCTGGTTAATTAGACATGAGTCTCATGAACTTTCTTACTGTGCTGGCTTTGAAACACAGTCCTCATATCTCAGCCTCTTGAGTAGCTAGGATTATAGGCAGGAGCCACCAGTGCCCAGACAAATATGCTTTTGATATTTGGATTCAATGATTGCCCTGAAGAAGGTAGAGTAACTGAAAAGGACCAAGGACACAGGACCATTGGGGTGAGGTCTGCAAGGAAGTATATATCTCTGGTGGATATGCCCAGTGGGGATGGAGCAGTGTTTGATCTTTGCCGTGTAGGCCATATATTTAGGAAGTGAACAAACTCTGGACAAAGACCACAGGAATGCAGATATAGAGCAGGGAAGGGACCTAGCCTCAGATTTAGAAGGAAAATTACATGGTTTGACAAAGTTTTAGATCACAAGAAAGCAAAAAATGCCCATTTCCTGCTGACATTCCTGTATCTACAGAAGCAATTCAGATCCAAACCAGGAACTCTGACTTCCTTCACTCTTTGAAGTGGCAAAAGTTAGAATGTCTGAGATGTGAGGAGTTTGGGGAGTTGCAGTTCTGTCTCACAGTTCTGCTCCCTTTTCTGGAAGCTGTGTGATAATGGGGAAATTAGTGTCTCCGATCCTCATTGCTCTACGTGAAAAAGGAGAGTAGTAATGTGTACTCTGTGGCTGTTGTATGAAAACTACTTGAAAGAAATCTTAATAAAGCTGTTAAATAAATAAGTACATACATAAATAAAAGGCACCATAGAAAAGCTGGGATTCATGTATGGCAGTGCCAACCTAGCCTAGTGCAGTGCCCAATGCCTTAGATACAGAAACTGAACAGATGCTTTTTCTTCTTTCTCTTTCTCTCATTCTTTCCCTTTCCACTGGGTCCCTTTGGAGAGTGAAGCTGGCTTACATTTCCTCAGTGCAATCTGGGGGAAATCTCCAAAGCCCTGTGGTAGCTGGGGAATGGGTCTGTCTTAAGACAACGACTTGGAAACATAAAGCCCAACAGTTAAGCCAAATGAGGAAAGGATGAGGTGAGAAGGAGAGAAAGCTTGGGGTGGCCTGCTCATTCACTTCCATCCTTTATCCTAAATAGTTCTTTTTACATGGGATAACTTAAGAGTGGATGATTGCCCAAAACAAAATATTGGGTAGATCAAACCACAATAATACGGAGTCCCTCAACCATTTTGCTACAGCAATTAAAGGCTGACTGACATGGGGCACATGGGAAGCCAGTTAATGAAAGAGAAAAACTGCTTCTCCACATATTTTCAGCTGTTTCTTTTGGCTTCTCTTTTTCCTGTGATTGGAAGATTGGTTTTAGAAGCAGAAGATGTACAAAATAAAAGGGAAATATCTCTTACATCCATGTACCTTTGGTCATATTACAGGGGGACAGTCTCATTCCCCAGCCTTTTGAGATTTTAATTCATATCACAACTCAGAATGACAAAGAAATTTTAAGTTCTTCAATTCCTCTATATGTAAATTGGTCTTCTAAGCCCCACTGCTGATTAGCAGGGAAAAGCTTTTGTGTCTAGACTAGTGTTCTACCACTTGAGCCATCGATCCACTTCCTGCTTTTTGGTGTTTAGAATCTTATGGATTTTTTTGCCTGGGCTGGCTTTGAACTATGATCCTCAGATCGCAACCTCCAGAGTAGCTAGGAAAACAGATATGAGCCACTGGCTCTTGGCCAATTATGCCAAATATATAAAAATTTTAAATAACTAAAAATTTAAAGCTGATGCCCAATATGATTCATACTTGGATATGAAAATTTTAAACAATTTCTTCATGTAATTCCTACTTTCTGTACACCAATATATAGACTTTTGCCTTTTGGACCTGTGGTGAGGTCATTCACAGTGGGAGCTTGAGGAAAGGGAAGTCTGTTTACTTAGTGGCTGAAAGAGAGAGAGGAGGGGCCAGGGTCCTAATGTTCCTCACAGGAGCACATCTCATGCAGTCAGAAGTCTTTCAACTAAAAGTCACCTCTTACCCGCTATATCACCTCCCAGTACTCGTATGGACTGGTGCTAAGCCTTTACCAAACATGGCCTTTGAGAAACACCCAAACATAGAAAAAATGATTGGTCCTCGTGTGTTTGTGAGGGGGTAAGGAGGGAACAGGGAAGAGAAACAGGCAGGCAGACAGAGACAGAGACAGAATACTTATGAGTAAATAACTTTAGAAAAATGAAACCATCAATACGTAAGTTCCGCCTGGGAAGGCCAAGTAGACAACTCCTTGCTCTTGGTTAAGACTGCCAAGTACCTGCATTATCTAGGTAACTAGCACACCTGGAGGTAGTTACCTCCCCTTTCTCTGAGGTCACATCTGTATCTGGTGTGGCCACACCTTCCCCCACTTGGACACACCTTCTCTCCACCCCTGCCCTAGATAAGCCCCTGGCCAGTCAGTTTGCTTTTTATTTATTTTTATTTTTTTAAGTTTTTATTATAAAACTGATGTACAGAGAGATTACAGTTTCATACATTAGGCATTGGATACATTTCTTGTACTGTTTGTTACCTTGTCCCTCATACCCCCCTCCCCCCTCCCTTTTTCCCCCCTCAGTTTGCTTTTTACTTACCAATAAATCCATCTTTTTATTTGAGACAGTCTCTGAGTGGTGGACTCTTGGAGGGATGGGGGATCCCCGCCCCCCAGACCCCATTACAGAAGAAAAAACAGAAAGGCAAGAAATGAGCAACATGCAAAATTAAAGGAAGAGGATTGAACAAATTATATTGCATCCTGAAAGGACTGGCATGAAGCCATTAAAAATAAATCATACTTACTAGTGCTCACATGGAAATACACAAAAGTGTTTTTTTCAGTGAAAAAGCCATTTCTAAGCTATATTGCTGGTGGCTTACTCCTAACATCTTACCTACTCAGAAGACTCAGGTCTGAGGATCACAGTTCCAAGTCAGCCCAGAAGAGAAGTCCTAGAGGCTCTTATCTCCAACTAGCCATCAAAAAGCTGGAAGTAGAGCCATGGCTCAAAGTGGTAGAGAACTAGCCTTGAGCAAAAAAGTTTAAGCCCTGAATTTAAGCCCCAGAACACACACACACACACACACACACACACACACACACACACACACACATCAATTATTTTGTGTTAGATTTAATTTAGGTAGCCCCTGAAGAGAACACCAAGCAGTAGGCTGGAAAGAGAAGTCTATTTTCTGAACCCACAGCACTGCCAAAGGGAAGGGGCATTGTCTCATCACAGCAAAGGGGAACATCCCAGTATAGGGCAGGGGATATCTTAGTGGAGATGGAGTCAGCTTCTGCTCTCTTTAATCTGAGATGGAGTCAATCTGACACCCCTTAATAGCCAGTGATGGTGCTGGCCAGATCTGACCTCCATGTTACACCTTCCAGCAAGAACAATGACAGTTGTGATGGTATGGTAGTGTATTGGTGTGTCTGTGTGTTTCCTGGCTGTCACTGTTTGGCTTCTCCTGGTAGAAGAATTGCAGAGTGCTACCTGCCTTGGAATAGAATGTAGTATAGAGCTACCTACACAGAAGCTAGTACACACAGAGCAAATGGATTTCTCCATGCCTGATGAATGGGAGCAATTCTTTGCCTTGCCTGTTTTCTGTAGAATGTTTCTACGGGTGGAGTTATAGAGTCAGGGCTTTGTGCACTCATACTCTACCATGAATCACAATGCTAGACTCCAAGACTGTGGTAGTAACCATTTGCTTTCCATTACTGGAATCAGAACTAGAAGATCTGAAACTGAGTTTGTGTGCAGAAGGCTCGGGAAGCCATTGTAGGGAATGAGAGTGGAAGGAGGAAAGACTGTCAGAGGACAGAAAGCCAGCCCACAGAGACTCACCAACAGCTCCTCCTCTCTCCAGGTCCTCTGACATGCTGGGACAATGGGTCTCAGCACCTTTGCCTGAGACAGGGAAGATGGGAGAGTGTGTGTTCAGCTTCTGAGCCCTGGTAGTCAAGGATCATCATGGGTATGTGACCTTCTAGGCCTTTCCAGGGAGGATTCTATACTGGGAATAGCTGAGTAAGATCTGGGGGCAGATGGGAAAGCAGGCTGTGGTAAGCAGAGGAGGGGCCAGCATGTGACAACTGTGACATACACACACACACACACACACACACGCACACACACACACACACATGCTATGACCATGGGCAGAGAGGACTCCAGGTGGCACCTGAATGCTTGACATGCTCCATCTACTGCACCTTGATAATAACCTAACTGACTCAGGTGTCTTTTTAGCCATATTGACCATACATTATTTATATGTATTATCTTTAAGTAGTTGTACAAGGGGGTTTCAAGTCAACATGTTAGTTTATGAATATACTGTATCTTAATCAATGTTACCCTTTCCATCATTCTCCTAGTCTTCTAACTCCCATCCCTTCAAGTTACTTAGTTCCATTTCACATATGTGCCTTGATTATAATTTATTTCCCCACCCTCCCTCTCCATTCATTCATCCTCTTCCCCTTGACTGCTCCCCCATGCCCCCAAAATATGTTTCTTCTTCCTGGTATTCTTTTTGTTAAACTATAAGTTAGCTTTCAAATGAGTTACCCCACTGAAATCTTACCCTGTGTAGATTTAGTCAGTTTCTGTGCATCTATACCTTCATATATGCTTATAATTTAGATGTAACTTCCTCATATACAAATGAGAAAAAACACATACTCTGTCCCACTGTCTCACTTACTTCAGTGAACATAATTTTGTCCAGTTCTATCCATTTCCCTGCAAATGACATTTTACTCTTTCTTATGAATAAGTAAAATTCCATTCCATCCATCCATACACATATATACATATATCCATGTATGTATGTATGTATGTATGTATGTATCTATCTATCTATCTATGTATCTATGTATCTATCTCTCTATAATTTTCTTGATGCACTCATTTGTTGTAGGAGATCTAGGCTGTTTCCATAACTTGGTTATGGTGAATAGTGTAGCAATGAATATGGGTGTGCAGGCATCTTTATTGTATCCTGATTCATAATCTTTTAGATAAATACCCACAAGTGATATTTCTGAATCATTGCTGGATCATATACAGGTTTTTGGAGAATCTGATTTTTTTCCATTGTAGCTACATTAGTTTAGAATCTCACCAGCAGTGTAATAGGGTTTCTTTCCCTTCACATCCTCACTAGCATTTGTTGTAATTTTCATTCTTTGACTACTAGTGAGATTAATTTTTGTTTACATTTATAAACTGAAATTTATAATAGATAACCAATTATACACACATATATATACACATACACACATATAAATATCTGTACATATAATTGACTATCTTCTCCCTGTAGAGAAGTAAGATATTATCTGGCCACAATGTATGTGTTTGTTTCAGACTTAGTTTTTAGAAGTACTGGAAGTTTGAACTCAGGGCCTCACCTTTAGTCCTGTTTGTTGCTGGTGGTTCTTTAGGATGGGGTCATGATTCCTGTATGGTCTTGTGTTTGAGCTGTGATCTTCCTACTTTTTGGCTTTCCATGATCACAAAATCATAGATTCGTCATCCTCTGGATATATCCCTGGTCTTGTACAAGGTGGCCTGTTCCCTGGATTCAACTTCTCTTAGTGGTCATGCCATAGTTCTTCCCTGGCTGAGGACTTTTCGTGGTGGCAAGAAAGAAATAATCCAGGTGAGCTTGGGCCATAAAGGTTGGAGTTTCTGCAATGGAGGGGGGCAGGAGAGAGAGAGAGAGAAGGAGAGAGGGAGAGGGGGAGGGAGAGAGGGAGGAAAGGAGGGAGGGAGGGACGGAGGGAGGGAGGGAGGGAGGAAGGGAGGGAGGGAGGGAGGGAAGGAGGGAGGGAGGGAGGAAGAGACACTTAAGGTTTTAAGAATTTTTCTGAAATGCCTTTTCCATCAAGGCAGCAATTTGTAGAGCCCGAGAGACCTGGCATTTTTTCTTTCCCCATCCCTCTAGCCAAACAGATAGCCAGTTCTTCAGTTTCATTTATGAAGGATCCACTGTTCCCTACCTGAACTACCACATCTACAGAATGGCCACAGCCCCGTGGGACTGACTGTTCTAGACAACCCTTTCTACCGATGCTCTATTCCCACCCTCCTCTTAGTTCTTCCTCTAAAGACAGGATCTGAAACCTGAGACACAGGTTAGGCAGTGCTTTACCCTAAGTGATGATCTATGCGGCTTTGCCTCCTCTTTGTGTCCCTAGGTTGGCCCACTTGGCAGCCCTACTTTCTCTCCTGACTGTCTGGCTCTTGATGGTGGGTTCCCTGGCTATGCCTGCCCTTTCTCTCTTGTCTTTTCACCTCACCTTCTCCATTCTGATGAATTAGGTTAAGATCTTACAATGCTCAACAGCTCTGGGGTGATCCTGTGGGGTCCAGGCTGGGGAACACCAACATGGACCAGCTAGATGAATTCCAGTCAGGGGAGTCTACTGAAAGTCACGACTGGGAAGAGGGGTGGCTGTTCTCCTTAAAATACTGATAAGCAGTATCTTGTTATCCTTGATAATGCCCAGTGAGGAATCTTCATGGGAGGAGGGTTAGTAAGGGCCAGGAATTCCCAATAAACATGCTGAGCGTGCACGTGTGCAAGCACACACACACAATTACACTTTGTGTGTCTCTTTCTTTTTCTAGTGATCTACTTGTGTATTTTCGTGTCTCACCAAGCTCATATCGTGCTATCCTATGGAGCGATAGCTTATTTAAAGGTTAATCTCAAAAGTAGCTCA
This sequence comes from Perognathus longimembris pacificus, assembly GCF_023159225.1. Taxonomy (NCBI): domain Eukaryota; kingdom Metazoa; phylum Chordata; class Mammalia; order Rodentia; family Heteromyidae; genus Perognathus; species Perognathus longimembris. The sequence goes on along the minus strand of NC_063166.1, from coordinate 35,487,500 downwards.
GAGAAATACAACTTGATATAGACAAAATTGTTGTTGAAAAATTCTTTAATAGGACCCTAAAATGCAATGTTCAGAATGTTAGGCTTAGCAAACTCAGCATGGCCAATCATTATACCACTGTGAGATCTAATCTCACACTGTTTTTCCATTTTAGTACTTAGGAAAAAGAATAGTTTACTTCAAGGTCAGTGTAGCAGGAAATATGTATATCCTGAATTTTAGACCAAGTTTGGCTTAGAGCCCTGCAGCATGAAAACCCAGCAACTGAGATCTGTGAGCTCAGCAGGATTCCATATCTTGGTGGCAGGTTTGTAGACACTATTTGTATCCATCTCTTAGGGCTGATAGGACCACTGACTGGTGGCTTAAACAATAAAACATTTACTTATAATTCCAGAGTCTGAAGTCTGACAGCAAAGTGTCAGCCAAGCTGGTTTCTCCTGAAGCCTCTCTTCTTGGCTTACAGATGGTCTCTCCTCCCTGTGTCCAAAAGTGTTCCCTCTCTCTCTCTCTCCCTCTGTGTGTGTGTGTGTGTGTGTGTGTGTGTGTGTGTGTGTATCTTTATCTCCACTTCTTATAAAGACACCTCAATCAGGATCTACCCTAAAGACCTCATTTGATCTAAGTTACCTTAAATACTGTTATCTCCAAGTACAGTCATATTCTGAGAGGTTAGGACTTACACAGTTGGATTTTTGAGTAGACACACATAATTCAGCCATTGAAATCTCTTGAGGCTTCAATCTCGGCTCTCCTTAGTATTTCTCTCTCCTCTTCCTATATATCTGGCTTCCTTTTGTCTATATCAATTTTTCTTTACATCTATCATCTGTCTATCCATAAATCTGTATGTTCTATTCTATCTATCTATCTATCTATCTATCCTGTCTGTTTAATTGTTTAATCATCATTTCATCTCCCTACCCCACCCTCTAGAGATTACTAATGGAGACTGTGCATAAGTCCTCATTTAAGTTCTATAACACCCTAAGGGATAAAGTATTATTACTCCTGTTTTTCATAAGAAGAAACCCAGCACCTTTCTAGTAGATCGTTATTCCTAGTCAACACATAATAAGTAAATTGTGGAGCTGGGATTTGAACTGGTAAAGCATGATTTTAGAATCCATGCTCTGAAGCCGCAATAAAGACTCTTTTGCAAGTATTCTTTACTACATTTTTCTTTTTCTTGATGAGATTTCCATGCCCCACCCCCACATTTCATAGATTGAAATATAGAGTTCCTTTTTGCTTTTCTAATTAACCTGGTGTTTAGTTATTTCATCTTTAATTACAAAGATTGCTCTGTATGTTCAGAGTTATTTCTGAGGGCTTTTAAGTTTCTAGATTTTATTGAAGGCCTATCTTTGTTTTATATTTTTGTAATCAGAAAATGTGATATGTTTAATTGCTATCAATCTGCCTATTTATCTGAATTTGTTAAGATATTTTTCCATGCCACAATCTGAAAAAAATTTACAATAAAGTTGCTCAGATGTTTTTTTTTTTTTTTTCTGGTTTTGTTTTTGTTTTTTGTTTTTGTCATGGGCATGAACTCAAGGCCTGGGTGCTGTCCCTGGGCTTTTTTGCTCAAGGCTAGTGCTCTACCACTTTAAGCTACAGCTCTACTTTCAGTTTTCTAGTGTTTAATTGGAGATAAGAATCTCATGTACTTTTATGCATAGACTGGCTTTGAACTGTGATCCTCAGATCTCAGCCTCCTGACCATATAGGATTAGAGAGTGAGCCACCAGCATGCAGCCGAAGTTGCTCAGCTTTATCGGTACTTTTCTTTCTTTTTTGGTACTGAGATTTGAATTCATCTTCTTGCTCACTAGATAGGTCCCTACCTCTGAGCCACACCACTTGTCTTGTTCTTAAAATATATTTTTATTATCTTTAGGTAGTGGTACAGAGGAGTTGCCATTTAACCGAGTAGTCTATGAATACAATGCATCTTGACCAATATCACCCCTTTCAATATTCCTCTTCATCCCTCCCAACCCCACCCCTCTGTCACTTTTCTTAATTTTGTAGGACATACTTTGAATTTTATGATCACATTCTCCCCACATGCTCTTTTCATTCATCTTCTCTTTTCTTGACTCCACCTTTCTTGAATACCCTCTTCCTGGTGTTTATTCTTTTGGACTGTGAGTTAGCTATTCTCAGGAATTACACCATTTGAGTTTTCCCCTAGATCTACTGTATTTCAGTTAATATATTTGCATGCCACCCCAAAGTATTTACTTATATATTTATAAATTAATTCTCGCTTCCATATATGAAAGGAAGCATGCATCCTTTGTCTTTCTGGGCCTGATTTACTACTCTTAACATAATTTTTCCCAGGTTCTTTCATTTCCTTGCAGATGTTGCAATTACAGTCCTCCTAATGGTTGAGTAAAATTTCTTTATGGATATATACCACATTTCCTTGAGGGTTATCTGGGCTGATTTTATACCTTGGCTATGGTGAATAGTGCTGCAATGAACATGGTTTTTCAAGTAGCTTTATAGCATCCTAGTTTGTAACCTTTTTACATAAATGCTCTAGAGTAGAATTGCTGGATTATATAGTACATGTATATTAATTTTTTTTTGGAAGAAACTCCATATTCCTTACCAGAGAGGTTGAACAAGTTTACATCCCCATTACTAGGGTTCCTTTTTGCCCAGATCTGTGCCAACATCTGTTATTATTTGTATTCCCAATAATGGGCATTCTAAATTGGGGTGAGATGGAATCTCAGTGTTGTTTTGATTTGCATTTCTTTTATGGCCAGAGACGTTGAGCATTTTCTTCATGAGTCTGTTAGTCATTTTTACTTCTTCTGAAAAGTTTCTATTTATCTCATTTGCCCATTTATTAATTGGGTTATTAATTCTTTATTGGACCCTTTTCACCTTCAAAATCTTTGGATGGCACTAGTTTTTTGCCATTTGCCTTTGTGAGCATTTTTCCGACACATCTCTAGAAAATTCCCTCTTTTCTATCTTTTTTCTTTTTCATTTTCTATGAGGTATAGGCTGAAAATAGCACTTAGCTGATATAAGACATAGGAAAAAAATCACTTGATCCATGTGGATTATTATTTACTGTGATTAATAATATATGAGAGAGTGCTAGCCTTGAGCGGGAAGAAGCCAGGGACGGTGCTCAGGCCCTGAGTCCAAGGCCCAGGACTGGCCAAAAAAAAAAAAATCTGCTTTGTGGTGAGGGAAGAGAGATAAAAGCTCATTTAGGAGCCTGCTTTGTGGGAGACAGTGGATGAGCTACAGACCACTAGCTGCGCTCCCTCTGACACCATAGTTTTCTCACCCCATAGAAACTTTTACGCCTAGAAAGACAGCCAGAGTAAGTTCTAACAGTACAGGGATTCTGGCCAGGAAGGAAAAATCGACTTTGCTCGTCTGAAAACAAAGATTTGAGCACCAGGCAGCGTCCCACCACCGCGCCAGAGCCGGCGCTGGCACAGCGCCTGGCACGGCAACCCGCAAGCCGTGCAGCTAAAGCACACAGCGTAGACCAGGGAGAAATACTCCAGACGGCGGCTGAGCACGGACGACCTGAAATCGCAGAGAAAGCATGAGCACCCCATGAAAGATATTCTCACTCACGCCCACAGAGCAGCTTCTGGAAGGCAGCCCTTCCCCCACCGTCAGAGCAAAGTGCCATCTTTGCCACTGGCATAGGGTCAGACCAGATTGGAACTAAAGCGGGCCTGGGGAAAGTGAGGTCAAAGTAGCCATCTTTGAAAAGGGCAAGAGGGACTGAACAGTGAGAGCCAGCTCCGCCCAGGAGAACACCCCCTGCCCAGGCGGGAGGCGTGTCCTGGGCCATGGCTCAGCCAGAGGTGCCCCGTCCTGTCCGCCAGAATTTCTAAATTTAAAGCAAATGCAGCGAGCAGCTCCCGGTGGCATGGAAACACCAGACAGGGGATCAAACAGTTCCTGAGAAAGTTAAACAGTCCCATCACAGAGGAAGCCCAATTCCCAGCCTGAACCAGAGCTGCACTCCATAGCCACCTCCACCAAGGAGGCTGCCCCGCCCAGGAGTGTGTAGCCTCCCCCAGGCAAGCAACTCTCAGTTGGATACCCTGCTGAGTCCACAGCCTATTCATAGCTAGGCGTTAAAGGCAGCCGCCCCACAGCAGACAGAGGAGCTATGGTTCCTGAGACTCCTCAAGTCCCCATCCACAGAGGATGCCAAGGACTACCAGCAAGCTGTGCAAACCACAGAGACCCAGGATTGCACCAACAGAGGTGAAGGATCAGAACAGATCCACACCCTGCAAACTTAAATCAAATCAAACACAGCCAAGCAGCAAAATAGACTGCAGACCATCTCGAGGAAACCAGAGACTGGGGAAAGACCACCCAAACAAAGAGGAATCCATTTTTTTTTTTCACTTCTGAAACGTCATCGGTTTTTCTTTTGTTTGTTTGTTTTGTTTTCCATTTTTACCTGTTTGTTTTATAAAGTGTTTTTTCTTTGCTGTGTGTTTGGGTTGTTCCTTTTCTGTTTTTCTTTCCTTTTTATTTCTTTTTTCTTTTTTAAATAATTTTTCTCTGTTTTGTGCAACTGTCTTCCACTATCTTTACTTTATTTCTCACTTTGAATTCTCTTTCTCTAAAAATTACTTTCCTATGAATAAAACCTCCATTCTTTTCTGCTACCTCCCCATTGTCAATCATTTTAACCATGTTCTTTCTACAGATTCTACTTTTCTCCACATTTCCACGTCACTGAAACTAAACCAAAACCACCACCCCCCCTCCCCAATACATTTTACTCTATTCTCTTTACTACCTCCAACTTACCCTCCTGACTTACTGCCTGGACCTCCAATTTCCATTGACTCCTGGTTATTGGATAGAGGGTATCCCAGCTTAATCTGAGTGAATCAAAGGGGTTCATAGAGAAAGCCAGTCCTAAAAGAACTTAATATAAAAACAAGAATTGCTTATAGGGTTGTAACAGTAAATAAGTAACTACTGATTACAAGGCCCAGGATCGGTTGCTATGTTGAAATTGTATTCTTTAGGAACACCAAATCTAATTTTATAGACAGGTATACAGGGTATCTGTATATAACTGTGAACTTGTAAAATTTACACAATAGTGCTTGGTAAGGGCTGCTTTGGGTCTTAAACAGTGCTCATAGGTGCTTGTAGATTGGCATTCCCAGTCCAAATGGGCAGAAGGAACACAAGAAAGATGGCAAACAATGAAGTCTTATCCCCCACTCAAAACAAGCAGGAAGCAAAACAGTCAATCAAAGACATAGAAGAGAACCCCCAAAATGCTCTACAAAGTCTACTGATAAACATGATAAATGAAAAGTTTGAATCTCTTCAGTCAATTATTCTAGAGCATGAAGAGGCAAAGCAACAATTAATGGAGAATTGCATGGCATCCACAAATAGAAAGATAAATGAACTTCAAGAGTCAAATGAAAAGATAGCTAACCAGCTTAAAGATTTAAGAGACAAGACTCAAAACCAAAGTAATGAAGTTAATGAAGTAAAGAAGTCCATGCAAGACCTAAGAAATGACATGGAAATCATCAGGAAAGACCAGTCAGAAGGAAAAGAGATTCGAAATCAAGTAGCTAGCTTACAGTCCCAACTAACTGAAGCAGAGGAGTGAATTTCAGGAGCTGAAGATTCCTTAGATTCTATGGAGAAAGATCAAAAATCAATACAAATCCAGTCCAATCAACAAAACAGATCGCTACAGGAGATTCAAGACACGATCAGGAAGCCCAATTTAAGGATAATAGGTATTGAGGAAAACTTGGCGAAAGAGGTTAATGGGATAGGCAACCTATTTAACAAAATATTAGCAGAGAACTTCCCAAATATCCAGAAGGAAAGGCCTATACAGATACAAGAAGCATTTAGAACCCCAAACCGACCAGACCAGAATAGGATATCCCACCGACATATAGTGATCAAAACAGGTTCAGTAGAGTGCAAGGAAAAAATTCTCAAAGCTGTTAGGGAGAAGAAAACAATTACATATAAAGGAAAAGCAATCAGAATTACCCCAGACTTCTCAGCAGAGACCATGAAAGCAAGGAGAGCCTGGAATGAAGTATAACTTAATTCTCCAATCAAACGACATAGGCTCATAAGTTCGATCAAAAATCAAGATCCATCTTTCTGCTGCCTCCAAGAGACACATCTATCCAGCAAAAGTAAAATCTTCTAAAAGTGAAAGGCTGGAATCAAATCTATCAAGCAAATGGCCCCCATAAGCAGGCTGGCATTGCAATCCTACTATCAGATAAAATTGACTTCATATTAAGAACGGTAAGAAGAACATGGGGCTGGGGATATAGCCTAGTGGCAAGAGTGCCTGCCTTGGATACACGAGGCCCTAGGTTCGATTCCCCAGCACCACATATACAGAAAACGGCCAGAAGCGGCGCTGTGGCTCAAGTGGCAGAGTGCTAGCCTTGAGTGGGAAGAAGCCAGGGACAGTGGTCAGGCCCTGAGTCCAAGGCCCACGACTGGCCAAAAAAAAAAAAAAAATGGTAAGAAGAGACAAAGAAGGTTACTACATTTTAATAAAGGGATCTCTCGTACAGGAAGATATAACCATTCTACATATATACACCCCAAGTGCAGGAGCACCCAACTTCATCAAACAAACACTACTGACTCTAAAAACACTCATAGACCGAAACACATTAATATTTGGGGACTTTAACACTCCACTATCACCTCTGGACAGATCAACATGCCAAAAACTGAACAAAGAAACCACAGAACTAAACAATTGCATAGACCAACTAGAGTTAACCGACATCTACAGAATATTCCACCCAGCAACGACAGAATACACATTCTTTTCAGCAGCACATGGAACATTCTCCAAAATAGATCACATCTTAGGGCACAAAGAAAATCTGTACATATTCAGAAGTATCAAAACCATTCCCTGCATTCTCTCAGACCACAATGGAATAAAATTAGAGCTCAACTCAATCAGCCACCACAGAAAATCCTACAATTCATGGAGACTAAACAACACACTGCTGAACCATCAGAGGGTCATTGAAGAAATTAAAACGGAAATTCAAATGTTTATGGAATTCAACCAAGTTGAGGACACAAAGTACCAGCTCCTTTGGGACACAGCAAAGGCAGTACTCAGAGGAAAATTTATATCTCTGAGAGCATACTTCAACAAACTGGAGAAACAGCAACTCAATAATTTGAAGAAGCACCTTAAGTTCCTTGAGAGAGAACAACAGTCCAAACCCCATGTCAATAGACGGAGCAAATAATTAAAATCAAATCAGAATTAAATCAATTAGAGACGAAAAAATCCATCGATAGAATCAACAAAACAAAGAGTTGGTTCTTTGAAAAAATCAACAAGATAGACAGACCCCTGGAAAACCTGACCAAGAAACGAAGGAAGCACACTCAAATAAACAAGATAAGAGATGAAACAGGTAACATCACCACAGAAATAACCGAAATTCAGAAAATAATAAGGGACTATTTTGCAAACCTTTATGCCAACAAATTCGAGAAATTGGAAGAAATGGATGATTTCCTAGAAAAAATTCATATCCCCAAACTCAAACATGAAGATTTAAACCTTCTAAACAGACCCATATCCAGTATTGAAATAGAAATGTCAATAAATGATCTCCCATCCAAGAAAAGCCCAGGTCCAGACGGATTCACTGCAGAATTCTACAAGGCCTTCAAGACAGAACTCACACCAATATTTCTCAAACTCTTTAATGAAATTGAAAGAGAACGTTCACTACCGGACTCATTCTATGAAGCCAGTATAACCCTCATCCCAAAACCAGGCAGGGACTCATCACGGAAAGAGGACTACAGACCGATTTCCCTGATGAACATAGATGCAAAAATTCTCAACAAAATTCTGGCCAATCGACTTCACCAGGTTATCAAAAATATCATACACCACGATCAAACTGGTTTCATTCCAGGGATGCAAAGTTGGTTTAATATATGCAAGTCAGTTAATGTAATCCACCACATCATCCGGAGCAAGGTAAAGAACCACATGGTTTTATCTCTGGATGCGGAAAAAGCGTTCAATAAAATCCAGCACCCATTTATGCTTAAAGCCCTGGAAAAACTGGGATTCCAGGGAACATTCCTGAATATAATCAAGGCAGTTTATGACAAACCAACAGGAAGCCTAACCCTAAATGGGGAAAAGCTAAAGCCATTCCCTTTAAAATCAGGAACAAGGCAGGGATGTCTACACTCTCCCCTGCTCTTCAACATAGTACTAGAATTCCTAACCAGAGCAATTAGGCAAGAAGAAAATATAAAGGGGATCCAAATAGGAAAAAATGAAGTTAAACTTTCTCTCTCACAGATGACATGATCCTATACCTAAAGAATCCCATAGACTCTATCCCCAAGCTACTAGAGCTGATCCAAAACTTTGGCACAGTTGCAGGATATAAAATAAACCTTCAAAAATCAAGGGCCTTTCTCTATGCTAATGACCCGAAGACTGAGTCTGAAATCAGGAAAGCAACTCCCTTTACAATAGCCCCCCCAAAACATAAAATACCTAGGAATAACCTTAACCAAAGAAGTGAAAGACCTCTTTGATTAGAACTTTAAAAGCTTGAAAAACGAAATTAAGTCAGAACTAAGGAAATGGAAAAACCTCGCATGCTCCTGGATTGGGAGGATTAATATAATCAAAACGGCAATATTGCCAAAAGCTATCTGCAAATTCAATGCAATACCCATTAATATCCCAACACCATTTTTTAATGAAATAGAGGAAGCAATCCAGAAATTCATATGGAACAATAAAAGACCTAGAATAGCAAAAACAATCCTAAGCAGAAAGAACAGTGCTGGAGGAATTACAATACCCAACTTCAAGCTGTATTATAAAGCTATAGTAATAAAAACAGCTTGGTGTTGGCACCGGAACAGGCTTGAAGAACAATGGAACAGAATTGAAGAACACGGAAATGAACCCAAAGAACTATGCCTACTTAATCTTTGATAAAGGAGCTAAAACAATATTATGGAAGAAAGATAGCCTCTTTAACAAATGGTGCTGGCAAAACTGGCTCAACACATGCAACAAACTAAAACTAGATCCTTATATATCACCCTGCACCAAAATCAATTCCAAATGGATTAAATACCTCGAAATGAAAACAGACACCCTGAAAACACTAAAGGAAATAGTAGGAGAAACACTTGGGCTCCTTGGGGCAGGGTGGAACTTCCTTAACAAAGACCCAGAAAGGCTACAAATCAATGAAAGGTTGGACAAATGGGACTGCATCAAACTGCAGAGCTTCTGCATGGCAAAGGACATAGCTCACAAGATAAACAGAAAGCCCACAGACTGGGAGAAGATCTTTACCGGCCATTCAATGGACAAAGTCCTCGTATCTAAAACATATGCAGAACTAAAAAATTAACCTCTTCCAAAACAAAACCACAAAGAACCAATAGCCCCCTCATCAAGTGGGCTAAAGACTTACAAAGAGAATTCTCTGATGAGGAAATGAGAATGGCCAGGAGACATATGAAAAATGCTCTATATCCCTGGCCATAAAAGAAATGCAAATCAAAACAACATTGAGCTTCCATCTCACCCCAGTAAGAATGTCATCTATTAAGAAAACTAACAATAACAATTTTTGGATGGGATGTGGCCAAACTGGAACTCTACTTCATTGTTGTTGGGAATGTAAACTTTTTCAGCCACTCTGGCAAGGAGTATGGAGATTTCTCAGAAGGCTAAATATAGAACTCCCCTATGATCCAGCAGCCCCACTTTTGGGTATCTATTCAAAAGACCACAAACAAAATCACAGTAATGCCGCTAGCACAACAATGTTCATCCCAGCACAATTCGTCATAGCGAGAATCTGGAACCAACCCAGATGCCCCTCAGTAGACAAATGGATCAGGAAAATGTGGTACATATACACAATGGAATTTTATGCCTCTGTCAGAAAGAATGACATTGTCCCATTTGTAAGGAAATGGAAAGACTTGGAAAAAATTATACTAAGTGAAGTGAGCCAGACCCAAAGAAACATGGACTCTATGGTCTCCCTTATTGTGAATAATTAGTACAGGTTTAGGCAGTCATATCAGAGCATCACAAGGCCCAATAGCTATACCCTTATGAACACATAAGATGATGCTAAGTGAAATGAACTCCATGTTATGGAAACAATTGTTATATCACAGTTTTAACTACTTTCAACGTCCCATGTGTATCTGTAGCTTCTATTATTGATGATGTTCTTGTATCACCTTCCTCTGGTAGTACCTACACTATCTCTGTAATCTTAACTGAGTATATTGGAAACCGTGTATACTGGTATTGGAAACAGGAAATTGAAAGGGAATACCAAATTTGAGAGGCACAGGGTAAAAAAAGACAAACAACTATAAAAGCAATACTTGCAAAACTGTTTGGTGTAAGTGAACTGAACACCTCCGGCGGGGGGGGGGGGGGAGGAGGGAGGGGGGTGTGAGGGACAAGGTAACAAACAGTACAAGAAATGTATCCACTGCCTAACGTATGAAACTGTAACCTCTCTGTACATCAGTTTGATAATAAAAATTTGAAAAAAAATGTAATTTAAGAACAAAACAACTGGTGTAAGTGAACTGAACACCTCCGGTGGGGGGGAAGGGAAAGGGGGAGGAGGGAGGGGGTATGAGGGACAAGGTAACAAACAGTAGAAGAAATGTATCCAATGCCTAACGTATGAAACTCTAACCTCTCTGTACCTCAGTTTGATAATAAAAATTTGAAAAAAAAATATATGAATCTTTTCTGCCGGTTATTTTATGTTTTCTAGATATTGTTTTATTTTTTCACATGCTATTTCCTTGTTTGATCATTTGTCTTCTTTCCCTCTTCTAGCAACATGACATTATAACTAAATGCTATTGTAATAGCATTTACACTGAAATTTTTGCACACATACTTTCTCCTGCATTCTCCAGAAGTTAGGAATTACATGTTACTCACAAATACAGGATTTCTAAAAGCCAAGAATTTTAACAGTCTTTTTCTCTTCTTATCTCTGGGATTATATTAAATAATTTAGAATGCTATTCATAGATTCTCCTATTAATTTCTTACAAATCCTTAAAAGCATTAATCTTTGATATTACATGAAGCAGTGAGGATTTAGGGTTCATAAGCAGTTTTCATATCTTAAGGTAGTATGTTAAAACAAAATAACAGGATGTCTGTCTTTCATCAAGATTGTTAGACTAAAACTTATTCTCTAGTTCTAAGTAGTTTGATGACATGAGACTGGGTATAATTTTCTTCATACTGATTTTTGCTGAGCTCTTGAATCTGTAAACTTATATCTTTTACAGATGTAAATCTGTAGCCATTTTTTCTTCAAGACATTTTTTCCTCCATACCAATCTGGTTGCTTTATCATGACTCTTGAAGCTATAAGTTTTCCTCTAGCCTATAGAATGTCAGTTGGGAATTTTTTTTTAGTTTTTAGTCAGATATTATTTCATTTCATTTTAATTCTTGAAAAAATTATCAGTAGATAGAAAATTCTAGGTTCAAAGTTCTTTTTTCCTTTTTTTAAAATTTAATTTTATTGTCAAGGTGGGTTACAGTTATGTGCAGATAAGGTAGTGATTACATTTCTTGTAAAATTTGTTGCCCCCTTCATTTTCCTCCTAGCTTCCCTCCCCCTCAACCACCACAACATGTACAGTTAATTTTCAACCCATTTTCTTGTGAGTATCACTGTTGCATTGTCTCACCCTTTATCCTTTGCCTCACCATTTTGATGGTCCCCTTCCCTTCTGTAATTCAGATAAATGTGTATACAATACACAAGGTATCAAAATCAAATACAGTAACAACAGGGGATAAACCACAAGAAGAAAAATGAAAGAAAAAAATAATTACACATAGTTCATTAAAAATAACAACAACAAAGAAAAACTTCTTCCTCTTTTTTGTGTGTGTGTGTTTTTGGTCTCTTTTTTTGGTACTGGGGATCAAACCCAGGATGTTGCACTTGCAAGGGAAGCACTTTGACACTGAGCTACCTCCTAGCCCCAAAGAAAAACTTCTTGTTTCCATATCTTGAAGTTCATTTTGCTTAACATCATCTTATATGATCATATGTACCTAGCTTTTGAGCTATTATGATCCTCTGCTAGGACTATCCTAGACATGTACTTGAAAGGATATCTCCCATCCCAGAGGACCATGCAGAGATAATCACAGACAGAAGAAGAAGGTTCATAAGGAGGTTTATTAGTGGGGCCATAGTTCTCATGGGAGAGGGAGCTACATGGTGTCTGCACCTTATCCAGATGGCAATTTCTCTCTCTCTGGGGGTAAAGGGGAAGTAGGTAGGTAGTGAGTAGGAGTGGCTCATTAGGTATGGGTGGATCTGGGGGCTAGTGGGAGGAGCTGAGAACCTGAGGCCAGGGAAATGCTAACATTCCCCCATTTGTTGTTTATTAATAACAGAGGAGGGTACCAGGCTGGGAGTATGGGTGGAGGTTGTTTCTTCTGGAGCTACTTTCTGCTGTAAAGGGCAAAGTAGTCAGGGGTCCCTGATTCATCATTTGGCCTAGTACCATCCAAGAAGTATTTGTTTGACAGTTTGGTTGGTAGAAGTCCTCATCATTTCCGTAAGAATGGTTAACAGGGCCAATGGGTGTCATGGTCTCCTCTTGCTACCTCCTGCAGCTTGGGCACATCAAGGAGTCACTGGGGCTGGGGTCTTCAGGATCAATATCTGCACTGGGCAGAGCAGTGTAAGTAAAGCCTCCAGTTCCCTATAGTAACAGGATGGCCTTGAACTGCAAGTTCCCAGGTGGCATCCGACTTTTGAAAATGTCAGGCAAAAGGCTGACAAATTCACAGGACCAGTTAACATAAACAACATGGGAGAACACACCCTGGGCACAAGCCAGAAAAGTTCCATTTGGAACATAAACCCAATTGTGGCCCATTACAAGGAAGGAGGAATAACTGGACTGGGGACAGGAAGGAAGTGTTTAGGTATAGTGGACTGGTTGGGATTAACCAGTCAGCGGCACATATATATATATACATACATACATAACAAGTAACAAAGGCAAGAATGCAAGTATCTGTCCAGATGGAAAATGGACAGATATGGACATCAGGTGGGTAAACAACTATTCCTCTTGATCTCCCAGCTCTGAATAATTTTGAAAGGGCAAGTTAAAATTGATTGCATTTAAGATGAGACTTCATCTCCTATTACTCCTCTCCATGGTTCCTTGTTTTCAGGATTGACCTCGTCCTGAAGGTCTAGGTGCTCATTGCTTGCATAGCTTGTCCCAGTTGGCATTCACAGGGTTTGAACTCAAGGCCTGGGCACTGTCCCTGAGCACTTCTGCACTTCTGCTTGAGGCTAGTGCTCTACCACTTGAGCCACGGTGCTGCTCCAGCATTTGGATGGTTACTATGATATGAGTCTCTTGAGCCAAGCTTCCAGTCTGGCTCTTTGCTGGTTAGTTGGGAGATGGAGTTTTAGAGGGCTTCGAACTGTAATCCAAGGAATCTTAGCCATAAAAGCCCTTTATATTTCCAGTTAAAGCAATAGGAGAACAATAGGAGTAGAGCTTACCTGTAACTTGTTGAGAATTGACCAACAAATACTTGCCACAGTTCTGTTGTAACACTTAGAGAACAGCAGACTGAATGAGATCCATGTGCCATCAAATCAAATCATATCATTTAACCTTACCGGCAGGTGGAAGAGAGCACAAATGAATAACAATCCAGAGGGCAAAGGGTCAGGACAATGTAAAAGTCTCAGCTTCAGTGGATCCGAAGTGGCTGTGTCTTCCATGCCGAATCAGCAGGCTTTGTTAGTCATGTGTGATGGAGGCAGGCAGGAGAGATGGGTTGGATCTGGGCAAGGCTGTAGTAGCATCTCTCAGAGTCCCCTGGATAGATTGTCACACCTCCTGCTGGGTTCCCTGCAAATTTCTAGACTGGTTAAAGACATTTGAAATCTCCCTGTATTCCCTGGTTGCTTACTCTGAGTACTCTGGCTTCTGTAGGCTGGTGCCCTACTGGATTAAGCAGGGTGACAACATTAAAAAGATTTTAGAAGGTTTGGGCCTTTAACCATCTTCCTTGTCACAAAATCCACACAGACCAAAGGCCAACCAAGTCTGCTCTCTGCAGCAGCCATGACAGTTTCTGAGACATGGAGGAGGAAGACACCAATGCTACCCCAGTGCAACCCTGTGGCTACCAAACACAACTCTGATGCTTTTAACCTTGGAGTAAGTCTCGGTTGCAACTCTGTCATGATAGGCCTGTTACAAGCCCAACTCTAATCTGAGGCGGGGGGGGAGGGCAGAGCCAGGGCAGGAGCTCTCTGGGCCTGTCAAAATCTTCACAGGAACACCACCAGTGACTCCTAGATTCCCTGAGCAGTTTTCCATGAGAGAGAGAGAGAGAGAGAGAGAGAGAGAGAGAGAGAGAGAGAGAGAGAGAGAGAGAGAGAGAGAATAAGGAATCACTAGTAGTGAAACCAGGCAGTTTGGGAGCAGACTGTGGAGGCAGCTTCCTGTAGCCATGGACCACCACAGTCCACGCAGCTGGCACACATATCAACCTGCATCCTATAAAGCAAAATATTAATCCTGGGTCAGGAAAATCTAGGTTAGCAGCCACATTTGCACACTTGTTCCAAAATGACTCTGGTTCCTTGATCTTAACAAGTTTATGAGAGCACAGGAGAGAAAAATGGAGAAGCAAAACCTTAGTCTATACCAAAGAATTGTCAGAATCAGATGTACACTTACTTGACTTTTAGCATAGATGGACATAAAGAATTACACACTGTTTTTACACCATTGTACTTGTACCACGTGCTGCATATTAGAACCTTTTGGAGTTTTTACACACATTTGCTTGCACCCAAACATAATCAGTTTGGGTTTAAAACCTGGGGTTTTTTCTTTTGGCTTGGAGTCTGGTGATAAGAGTCAAGATTGCCGCATCCAGGCTGCATCCACCCACAGGCTGCAAAGATCAGTTTAACACAAGACTTAAAAGTAAGTTAAAATAGCAGTCAAAAGCAAGTAATTTTGAAACCATGATGCCAGCTGAGGCTAGGGAAATGCTAACAGTACTAATTATTACTAATGAGGGAAACCATAGAGTCTATGTTACTTTGGGCCTGGCTCGCTTAAGATGATTTTTTCCAAGTCTTTCCATTTCCTTATGAATGGGGTAATGTTATTCTTTCTGATGGAAGCATAAAATTCCATTGTGTATATATACCACATTTTCTTGATCCATTCATCTACTGAGGGGCATTTGAGCTGGTTCCATATTTTAGTGATGGTAAATAATGCTGCAGTTAACATGATCGTGCTGATAGCTTTGGTATGGCCTTGAGCTTCTGCATGGCAAAGGACATAGCTTGCAAGATAAATAGAAGGCCAATAGACTGGGAGAAGATCTTCACTAGCCATACAGAAGACAAAGGCCTCATACCCAAAATATACTTAGAACTCAAAAAAATTAAGTCCCCCCCAAAAACAAATACTCAAAGAAACAACGGTCCCAGTGATATGTGGGTTAAAGACTTAAATAGAGACTTCTCTGAAGAAAAAATAAGAATGACCAGTAGACACATGAAGAAATGTTTAACATCTTTGGCTATAAAAGAAATGCAAATCAAAACAACATTGAGATTCCCCCTCACCCTAGTTAGATTGGCCATTATAAAAAAAACAAAAAACAAACAAACAAAAACAAAAAAAACAGATGCTGGCAGGGATGTGGCCAAAAGGGAATACTACTACACTGTTGGTGGGGGTGTAAGCTTGTTCAACCACTCTGGAAAGCAGTATGGAGGCTCCTCAAAAGGTTAACATAGAACTCCCCTGTGAACCAGCCATCCTACTTCTGGGCATTTACCAAAAGTTGTTGTTTTTTTAATTTAAGCATTTTAAAGACATATTCTGTTGTTGTCTAGCATATATGGTTTCCATTTTGAAATTCACAATAACCAGGATTGTTTTTCCTGAGTACATTTTAAATTATTTTTCTTCCCCTACTGCCTTAAAGTATGTGCACTTATTGAAAATGTAATGGTAGGGGCTAGGAATGTGGCTTAGTGGTAGAGTGCTTGCCTAGCATACATGAAGCCCTGAGTTTGATTCCTCAGCACCACATAAACAGAAAAGGCCAGACAAGGCACTGTGGCTAAAGAGGTAGAGTGCTAGCCTTGAGCAAGTAAGAGCCAGGGATAGTGCTCAGGCCCTGAGTCCAAACTCCAGGACTGACAACAACAATAGCAAAAAAAGAAAGAGAGAGAGAGAGAGAGAGGAAGGAAGGAAGGAAGGAAGGAAGGAAGGAAGGAAGGAAGGAAGGAAGGAAGGAAGGAAGGAAGGAAGGGAGGGAGGGACAATGTAATGGTGACATTGGAGATTTCATTGTATTTGAATATAGCAGTAGTATGCTTGGCAGAAGATAATGTGGCAGGGCATATTGTTATAGATTGAATGTTCCCATCAATGGAAACCACAGTAATTAATTTACATAATTTTCAATGATGATCACTGTTGATACAGAGGAAAGGAATGAGATCTTTACAATTCCTAGAGATCAGAGAGAAGTGTGTGTGTGTGTGTGTGTGTGTGTGTGTGTGTGTGTGTGTGTGTGTGTGTGCAAGTACAGGGGCTTGAACTTGTGGCCTAGGCTCTGTCTCTTAGCTTCTTTGTTCCAAGCTAGCACTCCACCACTTAAGTCATAGCTCTTCTTCTGGCTTCTTTCTGGTTAATGGGAGATAAGATTCTCAAGGACTTTTACTCAATCTCCTGAGTAGTTAGGATTACAGGCATGAGACTGGTACCTACCTGCCTAGGAGTGAGATTTTTCAGAGCAAAGAATGAATGACTAAACTGACAAGGACCTTATTGTGGAGACCAGTGAGCAGTGATGGAGGGGGGAGGAGGGCCAGCTAGCAATGAAAGATGAAGGCTGGAGGAAGAGCAGGCTTGGAAACAATGAAGAAGATGCCTTGGAAGTCTACTGAAGGAGCAAGGCCCTTGGGACATGCCTGTAGGATTTACAGGGGGCCACTTGGGGAGCCCAGGAGTAGAGAGGGGACAACTTTCTGGGAGGCATAGAGCTGAGCTGAGCCTGAGGGAGAAGAGTTACGGGGCTGGAAACTGCATCTATTAACTTCTCCCAGGTGATGGCCTTGAGTTAGAAATTACCCATGGACTCAATGGTGCAGACTCCTTCAGTTACCATGGAGTTGATTAAGCCTTCATGATTTGCATTTCTAAGTAGTAAAAGCAGAAAGTACATCTCCAAGAAGTTCCAATCTAGCAGCTCCACTGTCCCTCACTTGATAGTATGAACAACCACATTGGAGTTCCATGTAGATAGTGAGTGCCGTCAGTAAAGGCACAGACTCCTTTAGGGAATGCACATGGGGAAACAAGGAGGGTGAGCTCATCACTGCTTGTTAAGGCAGATACTCCTTTCTCCACATGTATGGCCAGTCACTAGGCTATGCTGTGGATATTGCAAAAAGAAAAGTTAGTCATACTATTAGATAGAGAGTCATGTTGGAGCCATCAGACACTATGTATATGGTATAAACATCTTACATTTTCTTATGTTCTTCTCTCTATATTTTGTTGCTATGCTACTTATACTGGTTTCCCAAATTTCTGTACAGGTGCTGGGAACAATGTCTACCAGTAGAGATAGCTTCCAACGCATTGCTAACCCTCCTCTTCTTGGCCAGTCCTAGAATACTGACCTCCTGTCTCAGGTGTGTGGGTCCTAGGTTTACTGTTGAGGCTCACTTGGGGTATGTATATTCCTGGTATCCCCAATTGGAATGATTGTAGCTTTTCAAATCAAGAGTAAGAAATAGTGATTTGGTTTTCTGAAAGAATTAGTCATGTAGTCCAGACTGTTAATGGATTAAACCAAATTTCCCCAAATTCACTATTCTGTTTACATAGTGACTATTCTACCTACAATGTGCAAGCAGCTTACTTATAATGAAATAGCTACTGACCTACAAGGGAGATGCTTCCTGAGTGCTGTCGTTATAGGTATGAATCACAATTCCCTGGCTTTATTATTGAGGATTTCTTTTGTATTTTATACTGTACACATGCTGAGTTCAAAAACTTTGCTAGATGTGAGATTTTACAAGTATTTTTTCCCTCATGTGGAATGTCAATATCAGTCTTTTGCTGTGCAAATTTTTAAATTATTTCTGTTTTTTAATTTTTTTGCAGTCCTATGGACTGAACTCTGGACCTAAGCACTGTCCCGGCCTTCTGTTTGCTCAAGGCTAGCACTCGTACCACTTGAGCCACAGCACCACTTCCGGCTTTTTCTATATATGTGGTACTGAGGAATCAAACCCAGGGCTTCATGTATACTAGGCAAGCACTCTACCACTAGGCCATATTCCCAGCCCCAAAATTTTAAATTATTGACAGAGTCCTTTTCTTTCATTTTCACCTTTTTTCTTTTATGGAATGCATTTTTTGGTGTTGATGCTATAAACACTTTCTCCCTAAAGATTTTTTTTTCTTACGGTTTTGGCAGAAATAATAATCTTCATTTAGATCTATTGGTACTTTAGAGATAACATTTGTGTGGCATGTGAAGTTTAACAGTCCCTCTTTATAAAAGTAGATTTCAATTCCTCTAACACCTTTTCTGATAAGACTATTCTCAGTTCATTGAATTTTCTTTTCATCTTTGTCAAAAATCAGCCATTTTCCCACTTTTTTTTCTTTTTAACTTCATTTTGGTCCTGGTGATGGGACTCAGAGCCTTGCACATGTTAGGAAAACACACTACCACTCAGTTACACCACAGCTCCAGGTGTCCATAGCACTATGGATCTATTTCTAGATGCTGTATTCCATCTATCTGCTTGTCTGTGCTTTCACCAATATCACATAGTAGCGATTCTTGTAGTTTTATAATACATTTCACAATCAAAAAGTCTTCCAACTTTGTTCTTCTTTTAAAAATAGTTTTGGCTTAGTCTAGTTGCCTGACAGTCCCTATAAATTTTAGAGTCAGCATGTTCTTACCAACAAACAATTCTGCTGAGAGTCTGACTGGAATTGCACTGAATCTATAGATTGGATTGGGAGAATAAATGCCTTAGAGTGTTCTTCCTCTTCTGCATTCTGTAAAAATTATGTAGAAGCAGTGCATCCTTTATTCTGCTATTTACTTTGTTTGATGTTAATATAGCCTTCTTCCTTTCAATTTGTACTTTTTAATCAGTATATTTGGATCATCTATATTGAATAAAAGTATTGATATGTTTGCATTTAGACATGCTATTTTGTTGTTTACTTTTTGCTTGTGCCCTTGCTTCTTACAATATTTCCTCCCTCTTTTTCTGATTTATTTAGGGTTATTTCAAAAATTTCCTAGCTGAGATCTGAAGATTGAGGTTCAAAGCTGGTTCAGGTAGACAAATCTGAGAGACTCTTAGCTACAATTAGCCAACAGAAAGCCAGAACTAGAAACCTAACTCAAGTAGAGCACCAACCCAACAGAAAGCCAGAACTAGAAACCTAACTCAAGTAGAGCACCAACCTTAAGCAAATGAGTGAAACAAGAGTGTTAGGCACTGAGTTAAAGACCCTGTACTGACACAATTTTTATTTTTTGAACAATTGTGTTTTAATTATTTCTTGGCTTTTTGCCTATATCTCTGTATTTTTTTGTTATTGCTTTAGTATTACCATATGTGTACTAAACTTTTCACAGTCAATTTACAGTTAACATTTTACCACTTAAAACTTCATAACTATACAATCACTTTCTCCTCTGCTATTTATACTATTGGTACATAAATTATTTCTATGCACACTGAAAACCCAGTATGCAAAGTTATGCATTTGCTTTCAATAATCACAAATATTTTTAAAGAGTGTAAGGAGAGGAGAATAACCTGAAATTTACCAAGATGTTTACCAATCTGCTTTCTTTTTTCTGAGTCTTGAAGTTTCAAGTTGTCTTCTAGAACAGGGATGGGAACCTTTTTCTTCCAAGGGCCATTTGGATATTTATAACATCATTCCAGGCCATACAAAATTATCAGTACAGGCAGATAACCTCTGAAACTTCATAAGAAGCATACATATCTGTTCTATGATATTCCAAAGGATGCTGACAGTCTTATACAGCCTAATATGGGTGGTGAATGAAAGGCTATCCACCCCTGCAGATTGTCAGTGAGCATTTCTTTTAGCTGGTGTCAACTGGTGACAGATTGTGGTAGCTGGTAATCACTGGGAAAATCTTTGTTGTAATTTCTGAAGATATTTTTAGTAGAGCTGAAATTCTCAGTTGACAGGTCTCTGTCTTTTAGCATTTTAAAGATGTGCTCCATGGTTATCTAGCCTAAGACCTCCACAACAATGTGAATCATTCCTCGTATTAATGCATTGTTTCTTTTCTCTGGATACACACAAAACCTTTTCTTATCTTTATTTTAGGGTACTTTGATGAGTGTGAGCATGATTTTCTTCAGCCTGATTTTTCACTTTTGCTGAGTTTCTTGAATCTTTAAATTTATATCTTTCACAAGTTTGGAACATTTGTAGCCATTATTTCTAGGCAGATTCTCTTTCTGTTGAGCCATGCCTCCAGCTCTCAAAATCTTTTCTGTACTAATACATTTCCCTCTCTCTACCAGGGACCTGATGACTCAGATACAGAGTTGTTTGATTCTTTGTCAGACTTTGATGCCTGTTTGTTTTCACCTTTTCTTTTTTTCTTTAGGATTGTTCATTTTCTATTGATCTAGCTCTAAAACCGACTCTTCTTTTTCAGCTTCATTTTGCTTTTTGCCCACCCAGCTTTCTATTTGGATTTTTTTTGTCTCAACAGAAATTTCTATTTTCCATTTGCCTCCAGAATATTCATCTTTATCTGATAGAATATGATCATAGTAGCTTCTTGTTCTAATTCCAGTTTGATAAGCCAGTCCATTAACTTCTTTGCACTGGATTTACCTGATTAGTTCTCTTGACTTTGCTAGAATTCTCCTTTTGAGGAATCGCTACAAGTGAATTGTCTAATTTATCAGAGGTATTGGTTTGGAAACAAGTTTTATAGCTGTAAGTAACTAAACTCTGAACTGCAGTAGCTTGAGCCAATTGCATGTTGTTTTCCTCACTTTCCCACTAAACTGCTGCATGGGTTGGGACTGTTTTCCCATTCCCCCCAAAATGAAGAGTTTTTATTTCACTTTTGTAAGAAAGAAGGAGAACCAGGTGCCGGTGGCTCACGCCTGTAATCCTAGCTATTCAGGAGGCTGAGATCTGAGAATCACGGTTCAAAGTTATCCTGGTCAGGAAAGTCTGTGAGATTCTTCTCTTCAATTAACCAACATAAAACCAGAATTGAGGGCTATGGCTCAAAGTGATAGAACACTAGCCTTGAGCACAAAAGCACAGGGATAGTGTTCAATGCCTGAGTTCAAGCCCCAGGACTGGCACCACAAAAACAATAAACAAAGAAAAGAAAAGGACAAGAAAGGAAAGGAAAGAGACTAAGAAGAAAGAAAAAGAGAAAGAGAAATAAGGGTAAAATCTTGAATTGGAAGATGGTTGCAATCTGTCATATCTGGTAAGTGAATCTTGGATCTAAGACCTAGATTTTTAAGGAACCAAGGGGAAAGATAATAGATGCTTTAAGCTTAAGATTGTCAACAGGAGATAATGAGAGGCTGGACATCTTTTCTGGTGTGCTAATGACTCTTCTTCAGCTCCTGGCTAACATTAGACATGGTTTCAATCCAAGCTGAACTCAAGGTATTATTGGTTGGCCACCAATGAAAATGAGAAATTCAGCCCTATTAGGCTATAAAATTAAATTTCTGTTCTTTGAGAACTTGTTCTGCTACCAATTTGAAAAAGTCCTTATGAGTATGACTAAATGGAAGAAGCATTCACTTAGCTGTTGATCATTTAAAATGAAATGTTTACATATATTTATCCTGTATGTCTTATATAATTCTCACTGCTATAATCATCCACCCATCAGTCCTCTTATTATTCATTGAGTACCTACTGTGAATCGTATCTGATGCTGGACACAAAGAACTCACAAATGAGCATGAAATAAATAGTCTTTATTGGGCTGGGAATGTGCCCTAGTGGTAGAGTGCTTGCCTCGTACACATGAAGCCCTGGGTTTGATTCACCAGCATCACATATATAGAAAAAGCCAGAAGTGGCGCTGTGGCTTAAGAGCTAGAGTGCTAGCCTTGAGCAAAAAGAAGCCAGGGACAGTTCTCAGGCCCTGAGTCCCAAACCCCAGGACTGGCGAAAAAAAAATGGTCTTTATTCTTGAGGACCTTATAGTCTACAATAACAGAAAAAACTTATTCTGCGTCACAGAGGATCAATGGGCAAGTACATTTGTGTGTAAACTGCCTTACCTCTTTTCTAGAACTCAGGGTAAATGATTTGAGCAACTTCTGACCCTCTACTCTGTTCTACTTGTTTACTCGGAGGGTGAGGATGAGGGAGAAGGAGAAGGAAAAGGTAGAAGAGAGAAAAAAGGAGAGAAAAGTCAAGCTTTTTTCTATCATATAAAACTCTTAGGCCAGGCATAGAGGCATATTCCTATGATTGTAGTTACTTAGGAGGTGAAGATAGGAGGACCAAGGAGGATCAAAGAGGATCAGGTTCCAAACATAGCCTGGAAAAAAGTCAAAACCCTATGTGAGAAGCAAACACAAAACAAGCAACAATTTATTGACAGGATATGTGGCTCAAGCAGTAGAGCACTGGCCTGAGTTTAATCCCCAGGACCCAATTATCCACTACAAATTGCTCAATGTAAACATCTCCATGAGGCTGGCACTTTCTTACCACACTCATTATTAAGAGAAGAAATCAAACAGGCTGTCATCAAAACCTTTCCTGGGCTGGGAATATGGCCTAGTGGCAAGAGTGCTTGCCTCGTATACATGAAGCCCTGGGTTCGATTCCCCAACGCCACATATATAGAAAATAGCCAGAAGTGGCGCTGTGGCTCAAGTGACAGAGTGCAAGCCTTGAGCATAAAGAAGCCAGGGACAGTGCTCAGGTCCTGAGTCCAAGGCCCAGGACTGGCAACAAAACAAAACCAAAAAAACCCCCAAAACCTTTCCTGTTTAGGAACAGGTTTATGTTTTACTTTTGCTTCACTTTTTTTTTTTAATCTTTCCCAGTTTCTCCATTGTTTTCCTAGAGAGGACAAACCTCCTTCTCAGTCAGTCCAGCACAGTGGAATTTATACCCAAACAAGCCCACTGAATCCAGGATGCATCCCACAGGGACCAAGTGGAGGTTGCTCAATGCCTGTGCAAGTTACAAAACCTGAAAAGGGGCAGAGATGGAGCTCCCCAAAGGCCTCTACGATTTCTGTTGATGCAAGGCTACCATGTTTTCTTTTTTTTTTTTTTTTTTTTTTTGGCCAGTCCTGGGCTTTGGACTCAGGGCCTGAGTACTGTCCCTGGCTTCTTTTTGCTCAAGGCTAGCACTCTGCCACTTGAGCCACAGCGCCACTTCTGGCCATTTTCTGTATATGTGGTGCTGGGGATTCGAACCCAGGGCCTCATGTATACGAGGGCATGTTTTCTTTTTTAAACTTCACATTTTTGTGGGTGGTTTTTTTTTTTTTGCCTTTCATGAATTTAAAAAGTACCTTCTATTCACATGGGAATAAATTTTGGGAGCAGAATTTTACAGAACCCCCAGAGCAGTAATAACAAATACTACTAAAACTGTGCCCAACTTTCACCTGTCTTTTTGCTGTTATTCTTGCTGTACTCTGCATAACTTTAATAATGACACAAATTGTGCTAAACATGTTCTTCAAGTAGACTTGGGATATGTAGTCTAAGGGTAGAAAGAAGTTTTACCTCTGAGGTATCAACAGGAAGAACAAAAAGAGGCTGGTACCTTGATGTGGCAGTTTTTAAATGTGAATTTGTGTGCTCCTTATATCAACCTTGAGAGGTAAATATTATAATTACTGTTTATAGGCAAAAAAAAAAACAACCCTCCAAACCATGGGGCAGGGGCAGAAAGGGTGGGAGTGTGCCCCTAGGACACACAGCTTAGGAGGGCATTGAAGCTCTGGAACCTGCATCCTGATCTACCATATTGAAAAGAAAAAGGAAAAAGAGGGAGAGAGGGAAAGGAAGAAATAGGAAGAGAGGGAGAAAGGAAGAAATAGGAAGAGAGGGAGAAAGGGAGGGAAGAGAGAGAGAATTTAAACATCTGAAACTGAAAATTTCAAGATATTTAATAATACATGTGGGGGATTCCCCATCTCCTTTTAGGGAGACATGGAAGACAGAGACCCAGGGCAAGAGGAATGTGGTAGTAAGTCCAACTCATTAACTTCAACAGATCGAATGCAGTTGTAAAAGCGGAGCTTGAAAGAAATATTCCCCTATGTGAAATTCAAACTGTGATCAGAGCAAGAGACAACCAATCAATGAGGTCCACAAACGGAGAGCTAGCCAATCAAAAGCAGCCTAACTCAAGGTATAAACCTCTTCTAACCAGCTGCTTACTAGATGCTCACTTTGCCTCTCTTATACCAGTGTTAGAACAACTTGCTTTCTCTTGTTTTTCTGTCTCAGTAAATCCTCCTCCTCCCCCTCCCCCTCCTCCTCCTCCCCCTCTTCCTCTCCCTCCCTCTCCTCCCCCCCCTCTTTTCTTTTTTACTTAAGCCAACCTCCACTTCCAGCTCTTCGGTGTTTAGTTGGAGATAAGAGTTTCTTGGGTCTTTCTGCTCAGGCTGGCTTTGAACTGTGACCCTCAGATCTGAGCCTCCTGAATATCTAGGATTATAGGCATGAGACAAGGGTGCCTGGATCTCAGTGAACATTTTTTTTTTAACTCACCAGAGAGGAGACTTGGTGAAGGCTCAAAAAATCCATGGCAATGCATTCATTCAACATTTATTTACTGAGCAGCAACTAAGTGTCATGTACTGTGTGAGTAAAAATGACAATGTATTCATAGGAATTTGAGACACAGGGAGGCCATTGCAAAGCTAGTTTGTTGTTTTTAGATCCAGGAAGAGAGCAGGCCATACTGGGGAGAGAGAGGCACCAGGTCTATCAGGAGGTAGAGGAATGGGGACTGTGGGCAAAGGCTTTTGTGATTCTTTTTTCAGGAAAGAGAGAGAAAGGTGAGCACTCAGTTTAGGGTGGCCAGGCTATCTTCTCAGCTAGCTTCAGGATGAAGGGGCTGTCCTCATCCTGGGGCCTATCTCTGAGATGATTCAGGGAGAGGGAGAGTGACCTAAGTGTGCAAACTCCATAAATTGATGGTGAGGTATTGAGTGGGATTTGTCGTTGTGTATTTGGAAAGTGCCCTTGTGAGCAGGTTGTTTGCTATCCCTAGGGACTGTGGGTGGAACCAAACTGCCAGACTTTAGAGGTCAGATTATCAGAGCATAGAATATAAGACTGTGCTAAATATTGGGAATATAGAAGTAAGCAAGGAAATTAACAGGAAAAAGTGTGTGTGTGTGTGTGTGCGCGTGCATGCCTGCATTCATGTGTGCACACCTGTGTGTAGGGGATAGACATTAAGGAAGCATGCATACAATTCAGCCATTACTTACAATGAGAGAAAAGCACAGAACAAGGGATTAACCTAATCTAAAGGGTGGAATCCTCACAACTCCTCCCAGGAGATTGTAGAGGAGCAGGCAGACCTCAGACAATCTCATGATGAAGTGCTAAGAGCTCCTTGCTGAAGGGAGCCAATAAGATGGGAGAAAGGATGCCATCCTGCAGAGCAGAGACTGGATGAAGACTGCCAGATGGGAGAGAAATCTGGGCAGGGGGATATGAGTGGCCTGCATTGCAGGTCCTCTTACTGGAATGTGTAAGAGGTTGCAGTTTGGGAAGGAGCATTCAGCTAGGGAGGGAGGAAGCTGTCATCTCAAAACTTTGTTGTTATTATAAAGGTGATGTACAGAGGCGTTACAGTTACATAAGTCAGGAAAAGAGTACATTTCATTTTGGACAGTATTACCCTTTCACTCACTGTCTCCCAGTTTTTCTCTCTGACCAAACCACAAGTTGTATAGTTCATTTTCAACATAGCGTCTTGTGAGTACCACAGCTGCATTCACCATTTGTACCTCCATTTCTGTGTCCCCTTTAGCCCTCCAAAAGACAGATGAATGAACAAACAAGACAAAAAGAAAAGAAAAAAAAGCAACAAAGTAAAAAACCTCTTGTTTTCATTTCCAGGTGTTCATTTTGATAAAGATATATTATTTTATATAAACAGATCCACATAGGTATTAGGCCTTGTGTTCTTCCCTAAGAGCATTCTCCTTTGGTTTCCCTGTGTGTGAATGCCCATAGTCCTGTATAACTTATCATGTTCCAGTGTATTTTAAATCTAGGAAGCACCCATTATAAGCCTTAACTTTGGAAGCTGCTTAGTATCATTTCCACAGTGGTAAAATGATTCTGGCTGGGACATAAACGTTTGAGTTTGGAGCATACTGAGGCCACCATGAGAAAGAAGCCATTGAACCAGCTCTGCATGGAATAGCTCTGCCCTTCTTAGGGCAGAGAAAGGACTGGTGAGAGTGGATATGTCTTAGTGATTTCACCACAGTGGAGGAAACCATGAGGAGCTGAACAATTAACTCCTTGTACACTAGGAGAGGGAGCCATGCAGGGATTGCAAAAAATTTTGAAGTCTCTATCCAGTAAGAAGTGGAGACCCTGAAATCCACTACAATGGTGCCTTATGGGTCCCTGATTCTCCTTGGCAAACTCCCCCAGACCTCTTAATCAGGGTAGATATATACATTCCAAAGCCTACTCCCTTGTTATGTTTGAGAGCAATGACTACTGCATTCTTATGACTTTTCATTTCCATGGTGCCAAAATTGACAGGCTTATTCTTTTCACTGTAATGTGGGATTCTTTATCTTTATCATTTAAAGGCACACTGACAGTGGATTCTGCAGCCCCTCTGTGCCTGCAACCTTTATTTGTATTCCAAGGTGTTTCCCAGCCTTGAAGGGGTAGCTTCTGGCAATACACAGGGCATTTCAAGCTTCAGGTTCTTCGATCTCACTCATTCCTGGGAAGCTTTGGGCCTGGGATGAGGAAGCATATCATAATGAGAGCCTAAGATAAATCAAAGCTGCTTACATGACAGCCAGGAAGAGTGAGGAGGGATTGGATTCCCACAATCCCCTTTGAGAGAAAGCCTCCAATGACCCAAGACATCATATGGGGTCTCTCCTCAGTTTCCACCACTTCCTATCAGCACTGCCCTGGGGGAAACTTGGAAAACATGAGCCTTGGAGGGCTTATTTCTTAATTTAATCAAAACTATATCATTAAGGGGCTGGGGATATAGCCTAGTGGCAAGAGTGCCTGCCTCGGATACACGAGGCCCTAGGTTCGATTCCCCAGCACCACATATACAGAAAACGGCCAGAAGCGGCGCTGTGGCTCAAGTGGCAGAGTGCTAGCCTTGAGCGGGAAGAAGCCAGGGACAGTGCTCAGGCCCTGAGTCCAAGGCCCAGGACTGGCCAAAAAAAAAAAAAAAAAAATATATATATATATATATATATATCATTAAGTAGTTGTACAAATGTTCTAATTCAAGATTATACGTATAATGCACGTTGACCAATGTCACCTCTTTCACTGTCCAAATAGAGAACTTTTTTTTTTTCTCCTGAACTAGGGCCTTTTCTCCTGAACTCAGCGCCTTGCTTGGCTTTTTCCACTCAAAGCTGGCACTCTGCCACATGAGCTACACACCTTCACAGCTTTTTGGTGGTTAATTGGAGATAGTAGGATGTGTCTGCCTGAGCTAGCTTTAAACCTCAATCCTCACATCTCAGTTTTCAGAGTGGCTAGAATTGTAAGCATGAGCCATCAACACCTGGCTTGGAGGACATTTAAGCTTCCAGGTTTGTTACTGATAGATAGATGCTGGGTCTTTTATATAAGATACAATTAGAAGAAAAAGTACTCTTCAAGAGGAGATATTGTGAGAAATAGTTTCTAGTAAACACCATGAGTACTTCAGAATTGTTTTTTAAATTTCTATTGTATTTATTTAGATTAATGAAGTAATCCTTGAGCTAGAATAAGTGCAATTAGATCTCTGGAGAAGCTCTGAAATGGGCTCTGTTATGATTTGTGTGTCCCCTGAAAGTATATGCTGGACACTTAATCCTCAATTTAAGAGAGTTGAGAGGTCAGGCTGATGAGGGAGCATAATTAAGTCTCAAGAGCTCCACCCTTATGACTGGAGCCAAGGCTTCAAATTTATCTCAGTATGTGGTGCTAGCTGCTATATCATGATGCAGAAAGTAGATCTTCACCAGATGTAGCCCCATGTACTTCTCGGCTTCCAAAGCTGCAAGAAATAAATCTGTACTGTTTTTAAATATAAATTACCCAGTCTGTGTCATTCTGTTATAGCAACATAAGACTAAGACACGCTCTGATTATTTCCTCTCTAACCACCATGGAAGACAGTAATTCTAACTATCATGAAGATAGGCCTTGGCTATTGAAAAACAGACCATACTTTCATTTTAAAAGGATATTTTATAACTCACACCATCCCATTATTATTAATTATTTTTATTAATACTTTGGTGGTACATGAGTTTGAATTCAGGGTCTCCTACTTACAGGCAAGTGCTCTACCACCACTGAGCCATGCCTGTAACAATTTTTTTCATCTACCTGACTTTTTTTTTTTACATCTATCTCTCTGACGTTTGGAGCCACACCTCCAACCACTCTAGCACTCTTTTGAACGTGTTAGTTAGGGTCATGCTTCCTGCTCAGGCAGGTGCTTGGACTGTGACCCTGCTGGTTTTTGCTTCCTAAGTTAGCTGGAATGACACCATGAGGTGGAGTCTCTCACTCTGCTCTGCTTAGGCTGGCCTGGAGTTGTGATCCTTTCAGTCTCAGTCTTCCAACTAGCTAGGAGTACAGGTGTGAACCACCAGTTTCTAGTTCAGCCCATTTTATTCTAAATAAATTTAAAAGTTTCTTGCCTACTTTATTATCTGGAAATTAAAAATGGATCCTCGCCTTCAGGAACATGATAAATCTGAATCCAACAGCAAGTGACCAGGACTTATTTATTTATGCAGATTTGAAGAAAAAAGCTCTTTTCCTAACTTCCCTGCTTCTGATAAATTCTAAATCTCTAAGACCAGAAAAATACAAACTATTTCTAAGATGAAGGTTGGTACAAAAACATTTCCTGCCAAAAAGTTTCAGGGATGGGAATGGTACAAAAAAATTCCCCATCATTTTCCCCCATGCTTTTCTAATTTAAAGAGAAGTGAAATCAAAGCAAAATAATGACAGCTGCCATTTCTTGTGTGTTTACAGTATTCCCCAACACTGCCTTTCTTCTTCCATATTTCATGGTGCAAGGGAGACCAGACTGTGGAAAGCAACTCATTTGCCTGAGGCCCTAGATTAGTCTGTGTGAAATCCAGGTGTTTTATGCACTGTTATCCATCATAGTCTACAGAAATATAAATCTTGCTTCAAGAGCAAATGGTACTGAATTCTAGAGTTTAATAATAGTATGTATGAGAAATGACTGGGAGGGATTTTTATTGAAAGATACTTTGGTAAATGAGGCCTTGCTCTTTAATGTTTTAGAAGTGTTAGTTAAGCACTGGAATTTCTCCTACTTGATACTAGTTTCACCTCCAAAGAATATAATAGATCTTTTCAGGAGGATTAATTTGTAAATGTATGTGCTGGTACCAGAACTTGAACTTAGGGCCTCAAGCTCTTACTTGTCTTTTTCTATTCATGGCTTAATGCTCTACCACTTAGCCATACCTTCAGTCTGGCTTTTCCTTGGTTAATTTGAGATCAGACTCTCTCAGATTGGTCCTCCTGGGCTGGATCCTCAGATCTCAGCCTCTTGAGGTGGGCACTAGGAATACATGAGAGCTACCAGCTCCCATCTAGGATTACTTTTAACATGTTTAAGAATTGTAAATTTTGGTCAAAAGGAAAGTAAACTTCTTATAGGTTTAGAATCAAAGGTGTCTGATGACTCCAGAGGTTTTGTAACAGGCACTCTCTTGTGCATACTTTCTCCATTCTCCTGCCTGTCTTGCCCAGCATAGACTCATCCCTGAGCCCTGATGATTACCATCTGAAAAGTTTCCCCTCATTTTGCATGAAAACAAATGCATATGTTATGAAGTACAAAAAGACAGAATTTCCATCAGAAGGTATCTCATGGGTTTAGACCAGCTCAGGACAAACACTAGAAACGTCTGGCCCAGAGCCATATGAGTGTCAGCAAATTCCTGACAGGTTGGTCCTGCCAAAGTAACCACAAGAGTAACTCAAAATTCAGTATATCTAGAAGCTTTTTCATAGCAACATAAACCAGCCAACAACATATAGATCATCAAAGAGAAGAAGTTTCAGCCATGACATTAGGGTTAATTAAATATTAATTAAATGTTTCACCAAATACAGCAGGCTAATTTTTAAGTTTGTACTTTTATATGACCCACGAATGATGTTGTAACTATAAAAAAAAAAAAGTTTTCCCAATACTGCCCTGTGACATGGTCAGGTGCAGATCACAATGTTGGAGTAAGGATCAAGAAAACCCACAGACACAGCCCAGGACAGCCACACAAGCAGGAGAGAAGAGGCTTTTGCATATACTGAAATAACAAGTACAAGCTGCATATATTCTTTAGAATTTTTTGTGTTTTATGTGCCAGTCTTGGGGCTTAAACTTAGTGACTATGTGCTGTCCCTGAGCTTCTTTTTGCTCCAGGCTAGTTAGTACTCTGCCACTTGAACCACAGCTCCACTTCTGACTATTTGGTTAATTGGAAACAAGACTCTCACTGACTTTTCTGCCCAGGCCGGCTTTTGAACTGCAATCCTCAGATCTCAGCCCCTTGAGTAACTAGAATTAGAAAGCATGAGCCACTGGTACCCTGCTATATTTCATAATTTCTTAATAAACATATAATATATGAGGTACAATGTGATGACTTGATTCATGCATAGGGTAATTGGCATAAACTTTAATGGATTCTTTTTAGTGAGTACACTCCAAGTCCTTCTGTTTGGAAATACAGAGGCGTAATTGTTAATTATATTCTTCCTGCTGTGCCACAGGACAGTAGAGCTTAGTCCTTCTATCAAATAATATTATACCCATTGACTAACCTCCCTCCCCTTTTTCTGCCCCCACTCTCCTCAGCCTCAGATATCCACCCTTCCACAATCAGCTTCTATAAGATTGGCTTTTAGGGGCTGGGAATTTTGCCTGGTTGTAGAGTGCCTCACATACATGAAGCCCTAGGTTCAATTCCTCAGCACGGCATATATAGAAAAAGCCAGAAGTGGCACTGTGGTAGAGTGCCTGCCTAGGAAGTTGAGACTTTGAGTTCAAACCCCAGTGCTATAAAGAAAAACAAACAACAACACTGTACTACTAGTTAATTAATTCAGTGGAGTTGAGAATGAGGCAAAGCTGTTCATTTTTCACTCTTTATTTAATATAAGGGAAACAGGATAGGATAGATGGAGCTCAGGCTGGAAAAAGCACAGGCTAGACATGTTGAACCTTTAAAACCTTATGAAGGATTTTGTTCTTTCTTGTTGGCAGCACTGGGATTGAACTCAGGACCTATATTTGCTAGGCAAGCATTCTCAATCACTTTGTGCTTTAGTTATTTTTCAAATAGGGTCTTATACTTTCTGCCTAGATCCTCCTACTTAAGTCTGCCATACAGCTGGGACAACAGGAACAGGCTGCCACTCTTAATGTGTTTGTTAAGATGGGGGCTTGTCTAGGCTGGCCTTGAAAGGTGATCCTCCCAATTTCCATCTCCCAAACAGCTGGAAATTGCAAGGCATAAACCACTGCTCACAGCTAGGGATTTTGTTCTTGAACTGCTGTAAGTAAAGAGATAGAAGGATAATGTTTGTGTTTTTATAGAATAGTTTGTGGCTGAAATACAAAGAACCTTTAGGAAGAGGCCACAAAAGTTTTGAGACCAGCTCAGGTCTGCCTTCTGCATTCTGCTCACCAAAACCTTTGTCTACGCTAGGCATCTAGCAGTAATCTGTGGGGGCACCAGGAATGCACAGAGACTTCAAAGCATATGCCTCCTTCCTCAGTTCCAACAAGCGCCCTTCCCTCCCTCTGCATCACTTCCCCCACCAGGTGCTTTCTGTCTTTGCATCTGCTCCTCATTCCTCTTTCCCAACTGCCTGCCCCTCCACCTGCCGCCACCATCTCCCTGGCCACAGCCAATTTTCTTTCTCAGATTAAAACTATTTACAATCTCTGGCCTTCCTGAAAATCCTCACCACCACCATCAACTAGATTTGCTTGGCAAAAAGGATAATGTTTTGTCTTCACATCGCTTAAATTGGATACATTTGAATCAGTGGTATTTAAAACCTCAAGGCAAAATATAAATATAGTTCAACTTCTTAACACAAATCTTTTATTTCCACTTTGAGATGAAACAAAAAACATGTCTGGACAATTCCTCTCTGTAGGAGATCACTGCTGTCTGTAGGTCTGTAGGTCTTGTGGTCACGTTGTTCCATGTTTGTCCAAGACAGATGGCAGGAAATTCTACCTGGAATTGCTTTTCAAGACCCTTCTCCCTTTGCCTTTCTTTCTTTTTTTTTTTTTGGCCAGTCCTGGGCCTTGGACTCAGGGCCTGAGCACTGTCCCTGGCTTCTTCCCGCTCAAGGCTAGCACTCTGCCACTTGAGCCACAGCACCGCTTCTGGCCGTTTTCTGTATATGTGGTGCTGGGGAATCGAACCTAGGGCCTCGTGTATCCGAGGCAGGCACTCTTGCCACTAGGCTATATCCCCAGCCCCCTTTGCCTTTCTTGGTTGGGTCACCATTCTACTATGCAGGGTCAAAACCAGACACCCATATCTTCTCTTTTCTGGGTCTGTGGTGTGGCCTGTATCTTGGTCTCATATTAATCTAGAGGAATTGGCAGGGTTGTCTTCACTTAAGACAGAGTATCAGCTAAAAACATATTATTTTTTTCTTTCTTTTTTCTTTTTCAGCAGCACTGGGATTTGAACTTAAAGCCTTACAGTTGCTAGGCAGGCACTATGTTACTGAAGTCATGTTTCCAGCCCTTTTTGCTTTAATATATCTTTCAGATAGGATCTTACATGTTTGACTGGGCTAGCCAAAGACTGTGGTTCTCCTACCTCTGCTTCCTATGTAGATAGGATTATAGGAGCAAGCCACTATGCCCACCCAAACATGGTTTCTCTTACTGCATCACATTGGAAAGTAAATCTCCTCATGAATGTGCTACATTTCTTGTGACAACCATAGTGGGCTATATTACCCTGGATATTGATGTCTGCTAAAGGTGTATTCTTCGTGATATGATACCCCAATGTGGGAATTCTGGCAATTCTGCTGGTTAGCAACTGAACCGTCCCTAACATCATCCTAGACTGGCCAGTGTTCACCAGATGGGAAGGCAGCCCACTTAGGAGATGCAAAAATGTTTCTGTGCTTTGTTTTCCTTATTCTAACCACCCAGAGCATTCTGTCTTCCAGGGTTTCTCCATCTTTAGGGTCACTGAGCCCTCTGCAGGGTTGTGGGAGTTTCCCACTCAGGAGATCTAAACTTGCCAACAAGTTTCCAGTGGACATTTCCTTCACACCCCACCTCTGAGAGAGCAAAGGAGGCCTCAACCTCCCTAGGATTTCCACTAGGAGCCCCCTGCATGTGCCGAGGAGCAATAAGATACATGGGATAATGTCCTTATGTTCTGGGAAAGGATGAATCAGGAAGAGGGGAAAGGAGATCTGATGCTGCATCTATTGCATGCGCAGAGTTATGCTTTGTTAAGGGGTTATTGGGGTCCATGCCACAGATGGGAACACAGAGGTTAAGCAACTAGCTTTAGAAAGAAGTAGAAGTAGAATTCTAGCAGTGGCTCCAAACCCTTTATTTTAGAGGTGAAAAAAACCAGAGAGGTTGAATGTCTTGTAGAGGAACATACAGCTGGTTTAGTGATAAGAGTGAGGAAATGTCTTGGGTTCTAAAAACTGAGCTTATCTCCCCCTTCACTGCACCTGGGACAGGTAAGCCAGGAGAAAAGCATGATAGTACTTTGGTATATATACATTTCTTAACACCTAATAATTGTTCAGATTCACTGGCTACTCTATGATATTTAAATAAATCAAAATAAAGCCATTCACCAGTGGCTCTTGCTGTAATCCTAGCTACTCAAGAGGCTGAAATCTGAGGATCTGTGGTTCCAAGCCAGCCCAGGAAAGAAAGTTTATGGGACTCTTACCTCAATTAACCAAGAAAACAGCCAGAAGTATAGTTGGGGCTCAAGTGACAGAGTGTCAGCCTTGAGCAAAAACCCTAAGACACTGCATCCAAGATAGTAAATTAGCCCCAGTACCAGCATGCGCATGCGTGCACACACACACACACACACACACACACACACACATACACACCATACATGCACACAATCATGATCATTGGCATAGAATTTGGCATTTCTATAACCTCAAATATTTATTATTTCTTGTTGTTATTTCCAGATGAACTATTTTGGAATATTCAGTTTATTGTTGTCTACCATGTCTACCCTACCGTGCTGTGTATAGCTCTAGAAACCACCTTTGTCTCTCCCTTCTTCCTCCCCACCCCTTCCTTGACTGTGCTAACCCTTGTGCCACTGTCTACTTGAGATCTTCTCTTACCTCTCACATCAATAAGATGAGAATATGCAGTACTTGTCTTCCTGTGCTTGACTTGTTTCTTTGGGGAGATTTAGAGTCTGTTTTCACAACAGGTTTTGGAAATCTATCACTGTTTCACCAGTGTATCTCAGAAAGTATTGCTACCAGAGACTTGGGCCCTGCAATACATTTGGATCTCCATAATTTTGTGAAAAGTCCTGATGGTATAGATGTCATTTTTCATGGAGCAAATAATGTATGATGCATAAATGCACAGTTACAGAAGCCAGTGGGGTTTTTCAAGTCATGCATTAAAAGTGAGATCTAGGCACTGAAAAAATTAGAATTGATTCCCACAGAGCAGCCTTAGATTCACAATTAATATAGAAGGGAGCCCTGTTCTATTTCTCTCCTCCACTTGAACTCCAATGAGCCATCTCCTCCCTTGCTTTCCTTTCTTCACATATGTTTTCTCTCTCCTTCTCTCTTCTTTTCTCTCTCCAGCCTGTTGATTTGGCTATTTTTTCAGCAGGATCTCAAAGTTTTGCCCATGGCTAGCCTTAGATCATAGCCATCTCCCTATACAGAGTAGCTGGCATTACAGATGTATGCCATTACCTTCCTCCTCTTTACATTCTAGAGTCCTCATAGTAAGGTTTCTGAGAAAAAGTTCATTAAATAGGATGATTAAAGTACAAATATTTGGGCATTTTATTAAAAGAAATCCAGTAGTGTGTTGTCTTAACTAATTAACAACCCCATCATAATCTAATTTCATTTTCTGTTGTCTGAAACTTATGTCACTAACATTCATGGAACAATTTCTCCATGACAGGTGTAATGCTAAGTACTTGATGAATGAGTCAAAAGAGCATTCACTCCTGCCTCCTTCAGTTGGACAGTGGTGAGACACAAAATAAACACATCCATTTAAACTGTGACAAATGCTACAGAGAGAGAGAGGCATAAGTAGCTAGGTATGAGTGGCTCACATCTGCAATCCTAGCTACTTAGGAGGCTGAGATCTGAGAATTATTGTTTAAATCTATCCTGGCCAGAAAAGTCCATGACACTCTTATCTCCAATTAACTAACAAAACCAAAAGTGGAGGTATGGTTTAAGTGGTAGAGCACCACCCTTGAGCAAAAAACAAACAAGAGTGTGAGGCCCTGGAGTTCAAGTCCCAGTAGAAGAAAAAGGGGAGAAAGGGAAAGAAAGAAGAGTAAATAGAATGGGTGAGGAGGATTTGGAAGATTGGGTTGTGTGGGTGTGTCAATGTGGATGCATATGTATATAGGTATGGACATATGTGTGTGCAGATGTGTATGCATGAATGTGTGTGTTTAATATGAATGTGATGTGTCTATAAGCATATGTATGT
This sequence comes from Perognathus longimembris pacificus, assembly GCF_023159225.1. NCBI lineage: Eukaryota > Metazoa > Chordata > Mammalia > Rodentia > Heteromyidae > Perognathus > Perognathus longimembris. Next base: position 35,451,287 of record NC_063166.1, on the reverse strand, counting down.
ATGGTTATGTGTGAGTGTGTATGTATATACAGGTGTGTATGTGTATGAGAATGTGTGAGGGTGTGTATGGGGTGTGCATATGTGTGGAAAAGTTCAAATGAGGTCTTAGAATAGGCCTCACTGGGAAGAGCTAAGGGAAGCAGAACACAGGCTGAGTTGAGCCAGGTGGAATGTGATCTGGGAAGAGAAGAGACTTTCCTTCCAGGACTTCCAGGCTGATTCACAGAAGTAATTTCCTGGAAATTTTGTTGAGGCACCTTGTCCAAGGAAGCATCTAGAAATTTTCCCATTTTCCTGGTATGTTTTGCTTAGCTGCATCAGCAGCCTGCATTGAAATAACTCTTCAGAGGCAGCACTGCTCTGCTTATTGATAGATTTTGGCCTCCTGTCTCTCAGGCTATAGTGACACTGGACTCAGATGTCCAGGTTGGGCCCTGTATCATAGGACAGGCTGGAACTTGATGCCCTCCAGTGAGACTAGAACAAACTTGCTGGGGATTTCTTGTAGTCAGGGCTAAGGACAGGGGAAATCTCCACAACAACTCTTGTGGCCCTGTGGGCCTAAGCCAAATGCATAGGAAGAATTATGTGAAATCTGAATAGAAAGAAAATGACAGCTGAAGAACAGTATCCATCCCTTGGGCCCTGGTAACTAGGTTCCCATGGTTTTTCCTATCCTGGAGAGGAATGGCACAGTAGCCAGCATTTGATGTTTATAGGAGGAATCTTTCTGTGCTGCCTATGAAATACATGAAGATCCTCTTGCTGAAGTCAGGCCAGGTGCCAGGATAGGCACTGTCCATTGGAAATCAGCCCCTGGGATCTTTGTGAGCAGGTGGGTATTCTGCCAGGTATGAACACTCAGGATTTGCTGCCTGGGGCTTGTTAGGAGTTCTCTTCACCAAACAGCTGTTTCCTCCTAGTGCATCATTAAGAGCTCACCATAGCAGCCACATGCCTCTGTGGCTGCCACCAGTGGTAAAGGTGACTTTGCACATGCTATTGCCAGTGTCCTCATCCACCATCTACCCTCAGGGTCCTGTGAAAAGCAGGAACCATTCTATCAAGTTCCAATTACCAGGCTCTTTTTAAAAATTTTTTATTGTCAAACTGATGTACAGAGAGGTTACAGTTTCATACATTAGGCATTGGATACATTTCTTGTACTGTTTGTTACCTCCTCCCTCATTCCCCCCTCCCCCTCCCCCTTTCCCTTTCCCTCCCCCCCCCCCCCCCGCCCCATGAGTTGTTCAGTTCATTTACACCAAACAGTTTTGCAAGTATTGCTTTTGTAGTCATTTGTCTTTTTACCCTGTGTCTCTTGATTTTGGTATTCCCTTTCAGCTTCCTAGTTCTGATACCAGTATACACGGTTTCCAATGTACTCAGATAAGATACAGAGATTGTACCAGGCTCTTTAATATCACTGCCAGTGGGGGAAAAAATGCAGCCTCACAGATCAACTCCCTGCTACTTTTACCTTGAAAGATATGCTTTAAGACAGTCCTGAGGCAACAGAAAATTCTTTAGAGCGATCACGTGCCTCACACAGTGTTAGAATAATTGTCTTCATCTGCATAGCTCATGGAATTTTCCAGAAACATCACAGAAATGCCTGACACAGGAAACACAAGTGATTCACATCAAACCCAGTGGTTCACATTCAAAACATAACGTTTGGCAATAATGAAAATTCTTTCTCTTTTGATACTCAGTTCTAAGTGTAATTACTGCCCAGGGAGATGGTGCTGGAAACATGTGAGGATACAGATAGTTTTCTGCATCAGTTTCCTGTGCTACCTTGACTTATAACACAGGGTCAGTACCCTCCTTTGATTCAGGCAACAGAACCTTTCTTCTGTCCAGCCTCTGATGACTGGGAATATCCTGTTGTCAGTGTGTAGCACCCTGATTCTCCTCTGAGACTGTATGACTTTCCCAGCCCTTATGTCTCCTTTTTGGAAGAGTCTCCACTAACTACCCTGATTGCTGGTATGTGGCCTGACCCCTTGTGTGTGTGTGGTTGACCAGAAGACCCAAGGGTTTGGTCTGGCATACCAGGATCATCCCAGAGGCATGACCTGGTGACAGATAATTCTCTAGCTGGTATAATTCTTTCACAGAATCACCTGAAATTTTGCAATGCAGACAATGATGACAGACTAATATTGGTGGATTCAAAATGTTCATATAAACAGGGACCCCATAAAAATCCATAGTAAGTCCCATCTTCTTACAGTAGATACGACTAGCATAAAGTTTCATTCTTTTTTTATTTTTATTGTGAAGGTGATATACAGAGGGGTTACAGTTACATATGTTAGTAATGAGTACATTTCTTGTCCAACTTGTTACCCCTTCCCTCATTTTTCTCCCACCTTCCCTCCTCTCCAATTTCCCATTGAGTTGTACAGTTAATTTATAACATAACATATTGTAAGTATTGCTCTTGCATTGGTTTGCCTTTTACCCTTTGTCTCACCACTTTAATGTTCCCCTTCCCTTCCCTAACTAGACAAACATATATAAAATACCCAAGGTACCAGAATCAAATACAGTGACATCAGGGGCCAAATCATAGGGAAGATGAACAGAAAAAAAAAAGAAGTAACTTCACATAGTACATTAAAAATAGCAACATCAATGATAAACCCTTTTTCACTTAGTGTCATCTTATGTGGTCATATGTCTGTAGCTATCAAGCTATTGTGGTCATCTGTTAGGACTATCCTAGACACATCATTACCAGTGAGGGAGACCATAGAGTTTATGTTTCTTTGGGTCTGGCTCACTTCACTTAGTATGACTTTTTTCTCAGTATTTTCTTAAAAATGGGGTGATGTCATTCTTTCTGATGGATGCATAGAATTCCATTGTGTGTATATATACCACATTTGTTGATCCATTCATCAACGGAAGGGCATCTTTCCCTTAATACTTGCCTCTTGCCTTATTTCTCTGGCTAGGAATTCTAGTACTATGTTGAAGAGGAGTAGAGAGAGTGGACATCCTTGTCTTGCTCCTGATTTTAAAGGAAATGACTTTAACTTTTCACCATTAAGTATAAAGTTAGCTGTAGGTTTGTCATACACAGCCTTTATTATAGTCAAGAATGTTCCCTGGATTCCTAGTTTCTCCAGAGCTCTCATCATAAATGGGTCTTGGATCTTGTCCAACGTTCTTTCTGTATCTGTGAAATGATCATGTGGTTCTTATCCTTGCTCCTATTGATGTGATGGATTATATTAATTGATTTGTTTGCATCCCTGGAATGAATCCAGTTTGATCATAGTGTATACTGTTTTTGATGTTAATTAAATAGGTCTATAGTCCCCTTTCTTTGATAAGTCTGTGTCTGGTTTTGAGATGAGAGTTATGCTGGCTTTATAGAATGAGTTTGGTAGTGAACTTTCACTTTCAATTTCATTGAAGAGTTTGAGTAGTATTGGTGTGAGTTCTGCTTTGAAGGCCTTATTGAATTTAGCTGTGAATCCATCTGGCTCTGGGATTTTATTGGATGGAAGGTCTCTTATTGCAGTTTCTATTTCATTACTTGAGTCTATTTGGTTGGTTTAAATCTTCTTGGTTTAGTTTGGGCATAACAATATTTGGTAGAAATTCATCCATTTCTTCCAGATCCTCAAATTTGCTAGCATATATGTTTGAGAACTATTACTTTATTATATTCCAACTCTTGGTTGTTTCTCTCGTGATGTTTCCATTCTCCTCTCTGATTGTGTTTACTTGGATGTGCTCTCATCTTTTTTTTTGTAAGATTTGCTAAGGGTCTGTCAATTTTGTTTTGTTTTGTTTTGTTTTTTGAAGAACAAACTCTTTGTTTTGTTGATTCTATGTTGGGTTGGATTTTTTTAGAATCTAATTCATCTAATTCTGATTTAATTTTCATTATTTGTTTCTATCTATTAGCTTGGGGTTTGGCTTGTTTCTTTTTTTCAAGGAGCGTCAGGTGCCTCATTAAATTATTGGATTGAGATTTCTCTAATTTGTTGCTGTAGATGCTCAGAGATATACATTTTCCTCTGAGTACTGCCATTGCTGTGTCCCAAAGGCATTGGGATTTTCTGTGCTCATTTTGGTTAAATTCCACAAACATTTAAATTTCTGTTCTGATTTCTTCAATGACTCACTGGTGGTTCAACAATGTGTAATTCAGTCTCCATGAGTTACGGGTTTTTCTATGGTGGATTTTAGAGTTTTGCTCTAATTTTCTTCCAATGTAGTCTAAGACAATGCAGGGAATTATTTCAGTATTTCTGAATTTGTAGGTTTTCTTTTTTTTTTTTTTTTTTAGCTGACTTTGGAAAACAATTTATTTTTTTGCTCAGTACATCTTACAGTGTTTGGAGGAAATACTGCTTTAGGCACATAGAATAAATCTAAAAGAAAGTAACTTGAAAATTTTGACTCAGGATATAAAACATAGAATACAAGTGGTATAATATAAATAAGTGTAGAAATTATACATAAAACAGATAAGTACTTTAAAAGCCAGAGTGTGATTAGGACTGTAGAAAGTACAAGCCATTGAACAACTACTAAAGGATAATAAAAAATTAAAGAAACTGTAAGCAAGTAGAACATAAAATATTTAAATATTTGTAAGTGATCTCTATATCTTTAAGCACTATAATCTTAAACTCCTTCAAAAAGGTCTGGTTAACTTTTCCCCCTATTTTCTTTAGATCAATGACATGACAAAGGTTTTATGTGTCCATCTAGGTCTAATATTAGGGTGAGAGTTTTAAAAGATTCATTGGAGATTGGAAGTTTGGTACAAGTGGTAGAGCACCTACCTAGAAATCACAAAGACGTGAATTCAAATCTCAAACTGCCACTAAACAAATTAACTGAAGATGCCTTGGTAGAGTTACATCTTCAATATGTCCACACAGTAAGTAACATTAGCAGTTGAAAAGCAGTGCTAATTTTCCTCATTGGTACTCTCTTACATAATCATTAATATATAGAAGTTGTGGGGGTTTGGGGGGGATTTGTAGGTTTTCTTTGTGCCCTAAAATGTGATCTGTTTTGGAGTATGATCCATGTGCTGCCAAGAAGAACATATATTCCGGTGCTGCTGGGTGGAATATTCTGTGGATATCGACTGTCTAGTCGATCTGTTCAATTGTTTACTTCTGATGTTTCTCTTTTGAGTTTTTGCCATGTTACTCTATCCATAGGCAGAAGTGGTGTGTTAAAGTCTCCAATGATCCATGTGCTTGGATCTACGTGTGTTTGTAGAGTCAGTAGTGTTTTTTTCGATGAAGTTGGGTGCTCCAGCATTTAGTGTATAGATATTTAGCATGGTTATATTGTGATTTTTCTCTTCTCCCTGGCCACTTTAAGGATCCTTTCCTTGGCCTTGAAGGATCCTGTACAGATTACAATGTGTTGGTGGGATGTCCTATTCTGGTCTGGCCTGTTTGGGGCTCTAAAAGCTTCTTGTGTCTGGATGAGCCTATCCTTCTGGATATTTGAGAAGTTCTTTGCTAGTATTCTATTAAACAAACATCCTATTCCATTAACTTCCTTCTCTAGGTTCTCCTCAATACCTACTAGCTGTAAATTAGGCTTCCTGATTGTATCTTGGAGCTCCTGAAGTGTCTATCTTGTTTTGTTATTGGTTTTGAATAACTTTTTGTTCTTTCTCCATAAAGTCTAGACCACCTTCAATTCTGGAGACTTGATTTTCTGCATCATCTAATCTGTTATTTAGACTTTACTTGAATGTTTATCTCCCTTCCCTCTAGTTGGTCACTTTTTTATGGCTTCCATCTGTCTGCTATAGCATTCTTCTCGATCTCATATGGACTTCTTTACTTTGTTAATTTGGTTCTGATTTGGCTGGGTAGCTATCCTTTCATTGGACTCCCTTTCCTTCTGTTTGAATTTGTTGAGCTGTTTGTGGAAGCCAGGAAGTCCTCTATTAATCTTCGGTTAACTCATTGTGTTTTCAATATTGTCATTTATCATTGTTACTAGTAGAGTTTGTAGAGCATTTTGAAGATTACCCTTTAGGTTTTTGATTGACTGCTCTGTTTCCTGTTTATTTTGAGTGGCAGTTGTAATTCTCTGACTTGCCATTTTTCTTGTGTTTCATCTACCCATTTGGAAAAGAAAGCAAATCCAACAACACAGACGACATGAACCAAAGCTTCCAGAAGCCCTGTAGTTGCACAGACCTTAGAGGTTCAAAACCATACATAGATAGGTAATTTCACTCTTTCCTTTTCTGGATATAAAAACAGGTGAAATGCCACCACAGAGCAGTTTTAAAACAAAAACCAACCCTGAACTCTGTAATTGCACAGATATTAGAGGTTCAAAATGTTAGGTAGTTATTCCCTTTTCTATCTTTGATTTTCTTTTTTAGGGAAGGGTTATTGTCATTCCAGAGTTGGATTATATATAGTCATAACAGTTAGTGAACAAATCTGTCCTTTCATTTAAATCAATCTGGACTGAAAGGATTACTCAATGAACCCTTTGACACAAGCAAAATGAATACAGATACAGTCTAACTAGACAACCAACATTTTACTATGAAAGTCAAAGAAGTGAAGGATCAGAAATTAAGAGGTATAAGTTGAAAAGCAGGAGGAGAAAGAGTAGAGAAATGAAGGGAATAAAAGGAACAGAAGGATGATAACTGAGATCTGAATTCAAGGAAAGGAAAAGAAAAACTAAGCACAAAGAAATGAAAATAAAATTAAAGAAATATAAAAGTTAAAAAATGCCAAAATTGAGAGTACTGAGCTTGAGAAATACAGTTTTTAGTAATCAAAGTCTGATATTTTTATGTGCACAACGAAAGAGGAAGTCTATCAAACACTGTTGGCTATCTAGGGATGAAGTAGAAAACAAAGACAATTTTAAAATAAAAACAAAGAAAAAAGAAGAAAGGGGGAAACAAGTAAAAACTAAAAATATTGAAAAAATTATAATTAGGAAAAAAAAGAGTTCCTTAATGCCAGCCGGTCAGTGGAGTGGGCGGGGTGGGGACGGTGGCAAGGGAGGTGGCCCTTGAGTGGGGCCTCAGGAGGATGGAGTCCTCCCTGAGGTCTCAGCTGTGATGCCAGGCAGCGATGGTGTGTGCAGGGGGCAGTGGGACAGCGATAGTGGGTGCGGGGGGGGGGGCAGGGAGGGGGGAGCAGCTATGGTGGGTGCGGGGCAATGGGGCAGTGATAGTGGGTGTGGTGGGCCGCAGTGTGCTTGGTGTTGGTTATTGGTGCCTAAGTGCACTAGCAGAGAAGCAGCCCAAGCTCGGAGTCCTTGGGGTGGGGTCCTGCCTTAGGTATAGATGTGGACTGCGACAGCAGCCACCAGGGTGTCTTCATGGCGGCCCTGGGGGCCAACTCAGTACCGTGGATCCACTGTGACCATCGCCTTGGTGCCAGTACCTGCAATGGCAGCAATGGCAGCGCTGGGCAGTGAGGGTGGTGCCGGGCACAGCGGCTCCAGTGTCCCTGCTGGGTAGCGCCTCTTCCACAGGTGGCGATAGTGGGGACACTGGCAGGAGAAGAGGCCCTGGCATCTTGGGGACAAGCTCTTCCTTCTATGCCAGTAGCAACAATGGCGGTGGCTTCCATGCCAGCAGTAGGAATGGCGGTGGCAGTGGTGGCAGTGATGGCACTCACACAGGTGGCGGGAGTTATGGCAGGTGTAATGACCCCAGGGGGCCCACTCCTTAGTGCGGATCGCCCCAGGAAGGTTCTGGTGGCTCGCAGTAGCTCTGAGGGCAGTGGTGGGAGGTCAATGCGGAGAGCTGTTGCCTTTGTTGTCAGGAGCAACAGTGGCAGCAGCAAAGGTGGTGGCGGTTCCCTAGGCAGCAGTGTGAGTGGCGGTGGTGGTGAGGCTGTTCTATTCTGTGGAATGAAAAAATCCACCCAACACTGTTAAAGAAGACAAATGACTTTTATTAGTCAGTTTGCAACTGCCTTTCCCCGGGCTACTCGAGAGCTAGGGGCAGGTGCAGCCTCCAGGGGGTGCGTTTCTTTCCTTCCTTCCTTTCTACAGGCTTCTCCTGTCTACAGGCCTTTCCACGAGCCTCTGCTCTCCACGGCCCGTGCTCAGTCTCAGCTCCTTTGACAACCACCAGGCTCTGGACTTCTTCACAGGCCTCAGGCTCCGCTCCACTCCTCCAACCTGCTCGGTTCTGCTCGACTCTTCCCAAAGGCACAAGGCTTTGGACTCCTCCGCAGGCCCTGCTCAGCTCAGCTCTGCTCTGGTCCGCTGTGTCCGCTCTCCTCGGGCCTCTAGCTCTCAGTAGGCCTCGGCTCTGCAGGGCTTTCCTCCCTTCCGGCCCAGAGCTAGGCCTCTCCAGTCTCCATTCTCTACAGGCCCCGTCTCGGGCCTCCCTGCGCCACTTGTCCGGGCTTGGGCCTCTGCTGTCTGCAGACCAAGGGCTCGGGCCTCCTCCGTCCGCAGTCCCGGGGTCTGGCTTTTCCACACCAAGGCCCAGGGCTGGTGCCTTTTCCATCCGCAGGTCGTACTTCGGATCTCTTCTGTCCGCAGGCCCAGGCTTCTCTCAGATCCACGAGGCACCTCCTGGGCCTTGCTTTTTCCATGCCTCTTCCTTTTCCTTTCCGGAAAAATCTTACCCTCATATATCCCCCGGCCACCTGCAGTCTGGGGTGGCGGTTCAGGTCCCACCAAAGTGGGGCAGGATCCCCCTTCATACTCTGCAGCGGGGCGTGGCAATGATGACAACATGGTGTGGTGCTTCCGCCCTCCTCCCGCCCCCAGGTTATTACAAGGCCAAAGTGACCCTGCAGCCCCACAGCCCAGTGGCCCTGTGTTGTGGAGCCCCGGCAGCTGCCCTCATGATCGGACTGGGCGGCGTGGGCTCTTTGGTCCATTCCTGACAGCGGCAGAGTCCTCTGGAGCAGCCTGGCGGGCAGATGGGGCTCCTCTGGCCGACTCTGGGAACTTGGCTGCCGCCCCTCCTCGGTTTCCCGGGTCTGATGCTGAGACTTTTCCCCGATCCTCTGGCGGAAGCTGGTTTGATGGCGTCTGGGCGTTGTTTCTCCCTGGCTCTCCCCGCACTACCCCGGGGAGCTGTGAGCTGCTGCGGCTGCTGCTGCAGCCGGACCTCAGGGCTCCGCTCGCGGTTTCCTTATTTTCTATCCTTTCTCTTTTTGGTAAGTTAGTTCTGCTGTAGTAAGCTAAGTTTATTTTTCAAATCTATTTAGAGTTCGAATGGTGTGTGTCCTGTGACCCTAAATCTCTGTGTCGCCAGAGACACCTCATGAGCTCCCCTGTGGCAGTATCGCCATCTTGCCTTCTTCCCCCAAGTCCCATTAATTCTTAACTTCTAATAATTTAGCCAGGAGACAGTATGACATAACAGGAGAGGGAGATGGCTGAAGTAGTTAAGAGGGGGAAAAAACCTTACTTACTGTTTATGTAAAGTTTCTATCTACAAATGTTTTGCTCTGAATATTTTTTTTTTTTTTTTGGCCAGTCCTGGGCCTTGGACTCAGGGCCTAAGCACTGTCCCTGGCTTCTTCCCGCTCAAGGCTAGCACTCTGCCACTTGAGCCACAGCGCCGCTTCTGGCCGTTTTCTGTATATGTGGTGCTGGGGAATCGAACCTAGGGCCTCGTGTATCCGAGGCAGGCACTCTTGCCACTAGGCTATATCCCCAGCCCCTGCTCTGAATTTTAACATGTTTTCATCAATTATATAAAATCTGTGTGATAATAATTCCTGCACTTAACTGTATGTGCTGATAGGCATTAAACAAATACTTTAAAGATAATCCCTTTGGATTTTTCTGGCGTTTGTGGCTGTCATTCCTAAATTGATGTGTGGGTGAAATTATTTTGAATTTTTATTGATATCTTTAATTCTGATGGATCTCCCCATAGTTACTGATGGTACTAGAAATATGCACTTGCTCTGAACTCCCACCAGCCTTCACAGAAAGGCAGCATTGGACTATTAGTAGGTTCTGGACTATACCAGGAAAAGGAAATTATCCTAAACAGGGCTCTTCCTCTGTTCTTCATCTGTGAAGATAATGCAATTAGACTGTTTATAGTTTGGATCGGGACTGTCTCCCATTGCCCATGTATTGAAGGTTTAGTTACCTACCAGTCTGTGGCACTTTTGGGAGGTACTTGAACCTTTCATAGGTGGGGCCTGATGAAAGGAAGTTATATCATTGGTGGTGTCCTTGAAGAATATGTTGGTCTCCAGTCTCTCTCTCTCTCTCTCTCTCTCTCTCTCTCTCTCTCTCTCTCTCTTTCTCTGTCTCCCTCTGTCTCTCTGTCTCTGTCTGTCTATCTGTCTGTCTCTCTCTCCTCTCCTCCCCTCTTTCCCTCTCTCCCTCTCTCCTCTCTTCTGTTTCTGCTTTTAGGCTGCCATGAGATGAGCAGCTTCCTCAGCCACATATTCCCTCCAGGATGTGGTGACTCACCAAAGCCCTAAAAGCAGTAGAAGCAAATGAATGATGGACTGAAATCTCTGAAGTTGTGAGCCAAAATAAGTCTTACTTCTTTTAACTTGCTCATGAATTTACTTTCCCACCTACAACATATGGAAGTTCCCCTTTCTCTGCACCTTTATCAGGATTTTAATCATTTTTCTGTCTCTTCTGTTTTGTTTTTATTCTAACTGGAATGAGATGGTGTAACATTGCAGCTTTGATTTGCACCTCTTAGATGGCTAATGGTGAGCTCCTTATATTTCTATTAGCCACTTGTATGTGGTCTTTGTAGAAGAGTCTATTTGGGTTACTTGCTCATTTTTAAATTGCATGACTTGTCTTCTGTTTTTATCGTAGGTCCTTATAGATTCTGAATATTAATGCTTTGTCAGATAACTATTGGGCAAGTGTCTTTTTCCTCGTCTATAGGCTGTCTCTTTGTTTGGTCTAAATGTCTTTGCTGTATAGCAAGAATATTAGTTTGATGGAATTCTTTGTCAGTTTTTGTTTTGGGAGTTGTATCTATTTCTTTAACCTCAATCAATATCTTGAAGGGCTTTCCCCTATGTTTTCTTTTAGTAGTTTCAGTTTTGAGTCTTACATTTAGGTCTTGGATCCACTTTGAGTTGACTTTTGTACAAGGTGAGAGATAGAGGTCAAGTTTCAATCTTTCTGCGTGGCAATCTAGGTTCCATTTGGCCCTGAAGAGAGGGATTATGCAAAGAAGGCATTGTGGGAAAGGGACTCAAGGTCCTTTGGAGGTATTAACAGTCTATAGCATTATGGAGGAAAAAAGAAACAAAGCAGGTAATAAAGAGAAATTTGGTTCTTTTTCTCTCCCAATAACCCTGCAAAGTATGGATTACTATTTTCATACTACCAAAATAATAATGGGCTCCACAGTGTGTTTGGTACATGGTCAAATGCTAGTACACATTGTAAAATTTCATTACAAACAGCCCATGGCATGAGACCTTAAAAAGGAGAGGTGCCTCCGGTACTGGCTCTCATGGCTCCAAGCCCTGCTCTCTTCCTGGTCCTCACACATCCCAGCCTAGAAGCAGACAAGTCCAACAACACAACCTAAGGCTACCAGGCTTACACCTTCCTAGACCTCACTTTAGAGAATCCCTAGTCCTGAGGCCAGCTGTGCCACTCACCGTGGAACAGGTAAGCAGGTGGGGGCTGAATCTCTGTCCTGACTTGTATCAGCCAACATGTCAGGAAATGGCTGGTGAGGACTTTCGCTCTCTGATGCTCAAGCCCTCATGGAAGCCAGGCTGACTGGGTTCTCCCTCTTCTGAGCAGGACTCCCTGTTCCATGGGGCTATGGGAGTGCTTGAGCAGGAGGACATTCTGTGCTGACCAGAGGTGAACCAGCCTGGTTTCTCTGCACTGGCGTTACCCCCCCCCCCCAATCCCCACAAACACACTGCGAAATTGTCAACACAGACAGTAGTACACAAAGGCAGAAGCCTTGGTTTTTTATAAGACCAAAACCTTGTGCTTTTACAGCATTGAAATTCATTACAATAGTGGAAGGGAGTGGACTCAGAATTGTCAAGGCATTGAGAACAGAACAATCCGAACATCAGGAAAACAGAAAGGGCCTCTGCAACAGAGATGCAACCAAAAAGCTCCAGGATGGTTGCTAGGGACAGCAGTAGAGGTCCACAGGTATGATAGTGAGTAGCATAAAAACAGTGGTGCTTCTTCCAGCCAGGAGAAATTTTAGTTAAGAAGTGAAGGCCTTATAGACCCAAAGGGGCTACTATGGACGAGAAAAGGCACATGCTTAGCATGCAGAGCTCAGTGCTGCACGAAAGATGCTCAATTCATTTCCCCATAACATTTCCCAACCTCCACAAAAGACTTCTGTCATTTAACAAGCCTAAAATGTCCCCTTGATCACTTCAGTTAAGCAAGGTCACTTTTACCTTCCCTTGGGGGCACCATTTACTTTGGGGATTAGAATTTTACAACATAAAAGGCAAGGAGACCCTCAGCACATCACACAAAGATTTTAACACAATTAACAACACCTGGGCCTGAAGGAGAGCTTCTCCATGCCTTGCTTTGCTTTGTTGTTATAAGAGTTTTGCACAGAGAGGTTACAGTTGTATGTCAGGAAGGAAGTACATTTTTCTTTTGGAAAATGTCATCCCTTCCCTTACTCTCTCACAGTTTTCCCTTCCGATTGAAAGGGACGAGAAGTGCATCCGCGGAATGGAGGACACCAAGAGACGTTCTCATGCAAAAGCAAAGGGTTTATTGCAGAACCAGCATGCTGGGGCTCACAGAACTCGCAGGAACTAAGAGCCCCGAATAAAGAAAGCCGGGGGTTTTTATACTATATCTCGATGAGGGAATCTAACTTTAGATTATAATGGTTACGTAGGTGGGGAGCAGATGTTCGGCCAGATTACACTGTGTGATTTCACCAGGAATTGTGGAGTAAATATGCTTCCTTGAAATCTGGCGAGTCAGTGTAAAGTCTCATCCTGATTATCACATTTTATTATTAGTTTTATTATTATGAATGTCTAGTGGTTACTGGTTGCAGATGTTTCCTTCACACGGTGGAGTCCCCAACTCTACTTTGTTTAGGGAAAGAATTTTCTTTTCCTTTACCCTAATTTGGGCTAGTAGGGGATACGTGCCAAGCTGCATGGGTGCGCAGATTTTTGGAATGATGAAGTGTCCTTTTAGACATAATTTTTCCGGAGCAGGGTTGGTGCCTTCTGCTTATTCCTGCTTGCAGGCAGGCTGCAAAGTTCAGATAACAGTAAATAACAGGATGCGGGTTTGTCCTCGTATTCTGGAGGGAGAGGGGCTCGGGTAACTTCCTACTCAAGGGGGGGCTGGTATGGCCTGGCCCCTTTCATTCCCCCCTTTTTCTTATGTGGGTCTTCTAATCTTAGAGACCCCCGTTTTGTAACACCTCATATTGTTGTCTAATGATGAGTAGTTTGACCTCGCCCATCCTGTCCCTAACGAAGGCCAATTAACCTGTTTAAAATACAGGGCCCAATCGTCAAAAGTAAAAGTAGGATGATAATGGGTCCTGCCAACGCAGACAACAATGTGGTGAGCCAGGGGGACTGGGACCACCAATTTTCAAACCAACTGGCCCCGGCAGCCTTTTCCCATTTTCGCTCCTCTAGTCGCCTACGAAGCTTGGTCATGGAGTCCCGCACTACCCCAGTATGGTCAGCATAGAAGCAGCATTCTTATTTTAGGGCCGCACACAATCCTCCGTCTCTAATGAAAACCAAGTGTAGGCCTCTTCGATTTTGAAGCACAACCTCTGACAGGGAGGTGAGGGAGGTTTCTAACGCAGAGATAGAAGTCTCCAGCCCCCTCAAATCCTCTGCTATAGCAGCCTTCAGCTGTTCCATGTGTTGATATCCTTGCACATAGGCAGCACTCCCCACTCCCGCCCCTGTTATACCCGCTACTGCTCCTATTCCCATGAGGGCGGCTAAGGTCATGGTGACAGGTTCCCTTCTGTATCGGTGGGTCAGGCCCTCCACCTGTTCTTCAAAAGAGGGGGAGTCATAGTATATAACCTGGGGGTACAGATGCACTAGAGTGCAGAAACCAGTCTGGTTTATCTCAACTACATCAAGGCAATTTACTGTGACTTTACCTACAGGCTGTTGGGGAAAACAAAGGTGGGGCAAGGGTCAGCCTGATGGGGACTGCTGCTCCTAAAGAGCCAGACCAGAGTCAACTATTATGAGTTATTATTTTAGAGTGTATTTCTCCTGATTCCAGTGCCTTTAAGTGCCTAAGGTTGGCCAGTGGCATCTGTAAGATCCACCCTCAGGAGGGCTCCATGAAGCTGCCCCCAGACAGTTTAAATCTCTGTCCAGTTAGCTTGGTATCTGGCACACCTGATGGCAGTTACCTCCCTTTCTTTTGAGGTCACACCCTAATTCATCTGGACACATTTTAATACTCCCACTCCAGGCATTGCCTGGAAGTGACTCTCCAGCCTGTCATACATGCTCTGATTTTAGCAGCAGGCCAGTCTGTTTGAAAATTTCTTACAATATCCAATTTTCTTAATAGAGCTAGTTAACTCCAGTCAACTCAAGGATGTCTCCCAAAAATTTTAGTTTCAACAGATCCAAAGTACTTTCCAGCAGAAATTAGCTGCTTTTGATAAGAGTCCCATTTGTTTTACCAAGATAGGGCTACACAGGGTGAAGATGTAGATTCTTTTAGATGACTGTCAGACTGTCCTTGATAGCTTAACCTAAGTAAACCTAAGGCCTAACTTTAGTCAAATTTCCTTGTATTTTTTTTTTAATTCCTTCTTAAGCACACTAGCTTTTGTAGGCTGAATGTCAAGACAGCTTTAGGCAATCAATGGCCCTTGGGTCATTTCACCAGGGCAATAAGTTTAAATCAGATATTTAAAACCAACATAGAAGGTTTGGCCTGTAACCATTTTTCACAAGTGCATCTTCTGTACACTGTTACCTCTGTTTTCCATGCCCCTAGTTTTATCCTGTCTTATTCCTAAAAACAAATTTGTTCCCTTGGTCCTAAAAGGGGGGCTGATGGGCGAAGATCATCCATCTTCTGTAACTTCTTCAGGCTGACTCAGGGGCGTTGGCCTTACCTAGCCAGGGACCTATAACCTTAGTCTACTTTACCAAGGGGCTGCAGGGTCAGATGTCCAGTAAGAGCTTTACTCCAAACTGGAAATTACATTCAACATTTAACTTTAACTTAAATATACAGACTTTTCAGGGCTACATCAGTATAGCCTTTTAACATTTTAGTTTGCAAAAGCATTTTCCTGACTGGCTGGGAAAACGGATCTCTGATAACCTAACAATGCCTAAATTACCTTTGTAGGCCTCAGGTAGGTCTCGATAAAGACATAATCTCAGGTTCACAAGTTTCCTTTCCTGAACAGATATGCCAACTCAGAATTTTCACTGCCAGTTAGGGCTTTGAGCAGATGCAGGGGGTTGGGATTTTAAACTATTCCCCATTTGACAATCTCAGCTTTACTACCCACTACCACAGACGACTGGCAAGTTCCTGTCCAGTTACATGGGCAATAAAAAGGATGCTTACGAACTATTCTTCTAGGACCTCCCGGCTCTGATTAACTTTTGAAAGGCCAAACAGGAGTGACTCTAGGATCTGACACGCTCTCTGTCATCCAAGCAGTGGCTTACTGCCTCTGGATGCGCAATCACTCTGTCCCAGGAGTAACTTTTCCATGCTGGTATAAATGCACCTTTGGCATTTCTCTTGGTCCGTCACTGGACTTGGACTCAGGGCCTGAGTGCTGTCCCTCAGCTCTCCAGCTCAAGTCTAGCACCCTACCACTTTGAGCCTCAAAGCAACTTATGACTATTCCCAGCACTTCTGCTGGTCAGCTGGACACGAAGACTCCCACAGGGACCTTTTTCTGCCCGGGCTGGCTTCGAACTGCAGATTTCAGATCAGTGAGTCTTACAAGAGGCCATTTTACTCCAATTAAAGGCCAAACAGGGTGGTCCACACAGAAGTAGTTTTTAAGCATGCTCTCTTACCTGGAACTTATTAAGGGCCAGTATTAGATCTTGACAAACTTGTAGGAATCACCTGTGCTTCTCTGTGGGCCTGCTGGAAACTGTTACAAAAAAAAAAAAAAAAAAAACCTACAAAGAAGCTGGAAGGGCAATTAAACATTTTGGTAGCTATAATTTTCCTTTTCTCACTTTGCAATAATCATTTAGGACAATTTTACTTCCAGATTTTTTTTTTTATCTAGAAATGCATTCTTAATTTCCAAGGCCTTTTACTAACCTCTGTTTAACACTAACACTTTAGCGCTTATCTGCGTTGGAAAAACTTTGAAGCTTAGAGGCATTCTGAAACCAGTACTGCCCTTTGCCTTTGGGCTGCCCGTTTTAACAGAGCCTCTTTTTTTTTTTTTTCTTTTTCTTTAGTCCCAGTTACCACATGGCATGAAGACCTTTGGACTAAAATGACAATTTTTTCTTAATGCAAGAATTACAATTACAAAATTAGAAATACTTATCCATTCAGCTTTCCAATAAAGTAGTGAGAAATGTTAGCCCATTTTGCCATCTCTTCCTACATACAGAGAGTTAATGAGAGTTTACTTCTATACTTGCCTCATTATATGTAACTTAAGATAGTTACGAGTCTTACTATTACATCACATAAAATTCAGTACCTGAATCATTAAACTGATAACCAAAACAATTGTAACAAAAGTTAAAACAGTCACCAAAATTACAAACACATGAAATCCAGTCTCAGCATCTTTGCTTTTTCAATACATCCGAATTACAAAAATAGCACAGGAATCAAATTACATCAGATAAATATACTTTTTAACCATTAAAAAAATTTTTTTTTTAATTTTTAGTACCTCAAGGGGCAGTCCTACCAAACAGCCTATTTTCATCCTACTCCTCAGAGCTTGATGAATTGTTTTGGTGCCGGCTTGTCCTCTTCCACCATGAAAGGACACCCCCTTTTGGCTGTCCCACCACGTGGATTCCCTCCAGGGCCTGTGCCACCACGTGGGCTGGCTAAGCTGCACTGTTGCCAGACCACCCCTCACTCCTGTGGATAGGCATACAGGCCCAACTGACTGAGAAACCCAAGCAATTTTTTTTAACAGTGATAAACCTTTACATAAAAATTTCTGACACTTAACCTTAATTTCTTTTCTTTTTAATTAATGAAACATTTTCTTTAACTATAGTTCCTCTTTAAAACAATGCAATAATCCTTTAAAGCATTTGGTAATGCCCAAACTTAATGACCATTTGAATTTAAACTTAAACTCACTCAATTTTACATCATGCTAACAGTCTTGTACATGTTCACACTCACACATGTACACACACACACACATATTCAAAAAGATCTTAAAGCGTGCAAAATAGACATCGGCCGTACATTTTTTAGTGGCAGGAGGTATTTTTGCCAACCTTACTCCTGCAACACCCAAATTTTAAGACAAAGCTTTTAACAAATGATTTTTAAGGAGGGAGAAGAGGGTTTGGAGAGAAATATAGAGACTCCTTTTGAGGGAGCAAGGGAGAGAAAAGGCTTAACCCAGGGGGGTGGATTTTCACATAGGTCTTCCCAGCCCATGAGGTCCAGGCTGGAAGACAGCCTGTCGGGCGACTGCAATGACGTCCAGACGAAAGGCACCCTCAGGAGGCCAGCCTACTCCGAGAGTAGGCCATTCTGAGGTGCACAGGGTCTTGCCATTTCTGCTTCTCAAGAGGAAATGAGAGGTTAGATGCTCTAGTTTTCACATCAGACCAATGAGCCAGGGTCAGGCTGAGAGATGTTGAAGGTTTCTGACCCATAGTTTGTTCCACAATAAACAAATAAACAGTCAGGCAGACAACAAGTAACAAGATAAACAATACAAGAACACGGGTAACGCAATCGCGAGGAAACCTGTAAGGGAGTGAAAGTAAAGGATCAGAGACAAGAAGTTGCCGAACCGGTAGCAAAGTTTCAGAACCAAACTCGTATGAATACTCACACGACAAAACCAAATGAGGCGCGGAGGGCACTCCACTATCCTCCAAACGGGGTTCTCTGCCCCCCAAATGAAGGCTCTTGCCTTCCCGAACCACTGAGGCGTCCCCCAGGGTTGTGACCTGCGACCCCCGGACACATCTGTCAGTCGCGCCCGGCAGTGGCTCACGCACCCTGTCAGCAGTCACCACAAACGCTACCGGTCAGAAAAAAAGAGAAACCAAAAGGAGTTAGACTCGAGACTCGTTCCCTATGAGCTAAAAAATAAACTCTGAATTAAAGTTTACAAACAGTCAAACAGAAAGACACAGAAGACAGAGACAGACGCACAGGGCCGGCCCAGATAAACGAGGAAGGCGCCTTCACTTACCCAGAGAAGAGTCTGTTGGAGTCTCCAAACCGCCGGAGCAGATCTCGGTGGAACCTCCAAATGAAAGGGACGAGAAGCGCATCCACGGAATGGAGGACACCAAGAGACGTTCTCATGCAAAAGCAAAGGGTTTATTGCAGAACCAGCATGCTGGGGCTCACAGAACTCGCAGGAACTGAGAGCCCCGAATAAAGAAAGCCGGGGGTTTTTATACTATATCTCAATGAGGGAATCTAACTTTAGATTATAATGGTTACGTAGGTGGGGAGCAGATGTTCGGCCAGATTACACTGTGTGATTTCACCAGGAATTGTGGAGTAAATACGCTTCCTTGAAATCTGGCGAGTCAGTGTAAAGTCTCATCCTGATTATCACATTTTATTATTAGTTTTATTATTATGAATGTCTAGTGGTTACTGGTTGCAGATGTTTCCTTCACACGGTGGAGTCCCCAACTCTACTTTGTTTAGGGAAAGAATTTTCTTTTCCTTTACCCTAATTTGGGCTAGTAGGGGATACGTGCCAAGCTGCATGGGTGCGCAGATTTTTGGAATGATGAAGTGTCCTTTTAGACATAATTTTTCCGGAGCAGGGTTGGTGCCTTCTGCTTATTCCTGCTTGCAGGCAGGCTGCAAAGTTCAGATAACAGTAAATAACAGGATGCGGGTTTGTCCTCGTATTCTGGAGGGAGAGGGGCTCGGGTAACTTCCTACTCAAGGGGGGGCTGGTATGGCCTGGCCCCTTTCACCATCCTCACCCAAAAGTCATATAGTTCATTTTCAACATAGTGTCATTGAGTGCCATTGGTGCATTTGTTCATCCTTTGTCCCTCCATTTCTGTCCTTTCCCTTCTACTCTCAAAGACATACAAATGAACAGAATAAAAAGAAAGCAAAAGAGAAAAAAAAGACCTCTTGCTTTCATTTCCTGGAGTTCATTTCAGTAAATATTATTTTGTATGGTCAGAGGCACATAGACACTGTGCTTTTCTGTTCCTCTCCTAAGAGTATCTTTTTTTGGTCTCACTGTGTGTAAACACCTAGAGATAATTTATTATGTCCCGGTATTTTAAATCTTGCTTCTGAAGAGCCAGACTAAAGCCATTTTGAAGTTAGGCCCCACTTTACCACGCAAACCTGAGATAAGCAGGCCCTGTGAACAAACCCAGGACAAGCTTATTAGGGCCCAGCCGGTCAAGAACTCTAACCGCCTGGGAATGCTTAACTCTAACTTCCCCCGGAATGCCTCGAGCCCTGAGCCAATCAGATTTGTACCCATGTCCTAATCTTGCTTGCTTGAACACCTGATTGCTGTAACTTTGTTTTTTGTCTTGCTTGAACACCTGATGGCTGTAACTTTGTTTTTTGCCTTTATAAGCCCTGTGTAATCGCAGCTCGGGGCTTCCTCCTAACCTCCCCTGTGTTGGTGGGTAGTATGAGGCCGGAGTATGAGGCTCGCCTGAATAAAGCCTTGCTTTTGCATTTTGGAACGTCTGAGTCTCGGTGGCCTTCTTGGTGGTCTTCTCGCGACTTGGCATAACACTTCCACATAAGAGAGAAAACGTGCTGTTTGTCTCTTTGAGTTTATTTTTTTCAAATTGAACCTGTATCAAACTTGTAAGGACTTCTGTTCTTGTCATTATGGTCTACATAATACAGTATGACAAGCATGTATACTGTGTTCACATTGTACTAGAAATTGCAAGCCACCAAGATGTAATTCAGCCTTTGAAGGGATACAGCTCAGGTTCCCTGCAAGGCTAAACCCTTTGTTATAGGGGAAAAGGAGGTTTGGGATGTATAATCACCAGCATGTGAGGACTTTGGGTGCCACATATCCCCTGGGGGATGGAAGAAGGCCTGATGAAATGTTCTAGAAGGCCATGGGCCAGCAGGGCTGAGGCCTTTCTTCCTGGTGCTGGTCCTTGAGCAGTGGCAGAAGCCATGAAGTGTGTGGAGATGGTGTTGTGCACCCCAGGACACAAATTTATGTGTGTGACAAGCTGTACCCAGCTCATCCCCTCTCCCAGGTCAGCAGATGGAGGTAGTTGTCTCATGCCAGCCCGTGGCTTATTTTGAGCCACAGACACAGTTTGCACTGTGCTCTGGTCTGTACTTACCTCTGTGATGCTGGAACATGGGTTTGTTCTGCTAACTTTCCTCTCCCTGACAGTGGATTACCACTAGGGAACCCTGCTCCACATGGTGCCCTTGTTCTCTCCCCTTTTGTCAAACCTCAGTCACTTTGAGATTCTGTGTGGGAAAGGTCAGGGATGCTTCCAACTTCCTATGCCTCACACATTGGTTCCTTCATTGTGGCCATCACCCTTGGGGTCCACCCAGATGTACCCTGACTCTACACTTCCTCCCTGGTCTATAGTACCTATGCTCAGGAGCTGGAAGAGCTGCCAAGCCTGGGACACCTGCAGCCCGCCTGAGGGGCCAGGCCTTCCATGGTGCCACAGTCTGCCCTCAATATGCTGTCTGCAAGAGGGGAGGAGTGCAAAGTCACCTCACAAGAGGGAGTGGATATTTTTCTGTGCATCCCAGAATGGAAAATGAGGTAGGTCCTAGGTTATGAATATGCCATTGAAATGCCCCTCAACTCCACAAATAGGTACCTTGAAACAACAGACATTTATTCTCTCACAGTTAAGGGAGCTAAAAGCCTGGAATCAAGATGCCAGTAGGGTCCATTTGAGCAATATGAAGGAGAAATGTGTTCCATGCCCCATTCCCAGATTCTGGGGATGGCTGGACATCCTTGGCTTGTAGGTACATTGATTCAATTGTCCACCATCTTTATGTGACCCTTGTTTCTTTTTGAATCTCTGTGTCTTCATATAGCTGTCTTTGTATAAGGAAAGCAGGGGCTCACCCTCTTCTAGTAGGATGTCATTATGGAAAATTATATTTACAATGATCCTCCCTCTCAAACAAGGTCCCATTATTTTGTGTAGCAGGGGCGTTGAATTTCAATAAATCAGTATTGATTAATACAGCTCACGATTTCCTCCCAGACAAAATATATCAATGGGCTCCATCACATTTAAGATAAAATCCCAATTCCTCAGCCTGAATACAAAGCTTTTTGTGGCGTGGCCATAAGACTCATCTCTCCTCCACTCTTCAAATTCCAAACTTTCTGTTTTTTCCCTATAGAATATATTTCCATTATCCGTAAGGGATACAATATAAGACTTTTCATGGATTCCTGCAACCACTAGGATGGATATCTTTTGAATTGCATCCTTAGAGAATCCTCAGAAAGTCATTTATTTACAGGGGTTATTATTATTATTGTTGTTGTTGTTATTATCTTGTTCTGGTCCTCAGGCTTGAACTCAGGACATGGATGCTGTCCCTGAGCTTTGGTGCTCTAGGCTAGTACTATACCACTTGAGCCATAGCTCCACTTCTGGTTTTTTTGGTAGTTAGAGATAGAGTCTCACAGACTTTACAGGCTAGCTTCATGATCCTCAGATATTAGCCTCTTGAGTAGCTAGGATTACAAATGTGAGCCATGAGAAAGTGGCTAATAAGGATCATTATTAAGTGAGAATGAAACTAACCTGTAGATGACTATTTAGCTTTAAATTTTTTTCCCAGGATTCTTTCTCTAAATGGTGTATCTTTTTATGATATTGGAACAAACACATTTAGTCATCAGAACAGAAGAAAAGAAACGAGAAAAGGGGTTTGATACAAAATAACTCTTTCCAAGTGATTTAATAATATAACAAGTATCATATTTTTGTTTCCTTTTCTACTATAAGTGTTTTATGCAAAGTTTTCTGAACCTCAAGATTGCTGTCATTATCTTCTGTTGGTTGTAAATTCTTCTGTGAGGATTTCCTTATATTTAAATGTTTAGCTTTATATATATATATATATATATATATATATATATATATATATATATATACATATAACCACAAGAGTCGTGATCTAGAAGAAAGGATTGGCTGAAAGAAGGCACAATGTGACCTGATAGCAATTGTGTGGTTCCCTGAGATGCACACACTTGTCACAACTCACCCTATTGTGCATTACATCTGTACATTCAAACCTGCAATTTTGCCTCTATATGGAGAAATAACATATGTAATAATATATTTATTCTATAATAAGTGTTAGAAAAAGAAGAAACATACAAAGGAAATATTTCTCCAATACTCACACAAACTAAGATTTCAAAAACTGGAATTATAAATTTTATTTTACTTAAAAATATGTCCATGTTATGCAAATGCTGCATGTTCATTATTTTTAAAAAGTAAAATAGGGCTAGGAATGTGGCTTAGTGGTAGAATGCTTACCTAGCATGCATGAAGCCCTGGGTTCAATTCTCAGCACCACATAAACAGAAAAACAAGAAGTGGTGCTGTGGCCAAGTGGTAGAGTGCTAGCCCTGAGCAAAAAGAAGCCAGGAACAGTGCTCAGGCCCTGACTTTAAACCCCAAGACTGGAAAAAAAAAGTAAAATACCCTTTTCCATTCAATGAGGCTTCACACTTCCATTCCATATCTATAACTAGAGAACTACTTATTTAAGTACTTTCAATTTATTGTTATATTAAACAACACTTTGCTAAATATTCACATAAAGGCATCTTTCTATACTTCCTTAATTATGTGTCTGAGTTAATTTTTCTTTTTTTGTGTTGGCTCTGAGGCTTGAACTCTGGGCTTGGGCACTGTCTTTTAGCTTTTTCATTCAAGGATGGCACTCTACCACATGAGTCACACTTCTACTTCAGCCTTTTTGATGGTTAATTGGAGATAAAGGTCTTGGCTAGCTTTGAACTTCAAGTCTTCAGATTGTACCCATTCAAATATCTAGGATTACAGGCATCCTGGTAGCCTGGCTTCTTTGGATTAATTCTTAGAACTGGAGTTGATAGGTCAAGTAATGAGTCCTTCTAAAAAGATTCCTGATACTCAGCTAGCCACTTTTCTGTTGTCTACTTTTCTCTTTGGAGACTTGAAAGAGAAATCCTAGTTTCCAAATTTCTCTTGTATCTAGGAGAGACACAGATCTAGCCACCAAAACATGAGCTTATATCAAGGTGGTAAGAAGGGGTTCTAAGAACATTTTCACTCTTTATAGAAAATATAGTTATGGCTAGCAAGGTCCCTTCCTAGTTATTCCTACACTTTGGATATGGATTTAATGGCTGTTGTGGCAAACATTTTTCAATATGAAGAAATAAACAGGGACATGAAAGACAGAAGGAAAAGAATATGTGTCCATAGTGATGTCAATGAATTGCTGTGCTAATTACTTATCTCCAACTCTTTGTAATGTAAGGTAATAAAATTATCATAACTACTTAAAGCACTGGTTGTCTCCTAACTGTTGATTGTGACCGAGAGTATCTACCATACTACTGATTTGATCTGGAAAAGTTCTTCATGCTTTCTACTGCCTGGTAAGTAGATTTTGCTTCTGCTAATAGGTCATGAGCTTCTTCTTTTTTGCTTGTTGGTCATGGGGCTTGAACTCAGGGCCTAGGTGCTGTCCCTGAGCTCTTTTACTCAAGGCTAGCGCTCTACCACTTTAAGCCACAGCTCTACTTCCAGTTTTTAAATGGTTAATTGGAGGTAAGTGAAGGGGGGAATGAAGAGTTAAAGTAAACCCCATTTTCAGGCAGCCCCTGTTTTGTTGTCTGTTAAAACTATGAGCAAACCCAGGGCAAGCTTATTAGGGCCCCGCCAGTGAAGAACTCTAACCGCCTGGGAATGCTTAACTCTAACTGTCCCCAGAATGTCTTGAGCCCTGAGCCAATCAGATTTGTACCCATGTCCTAATCTTGTTTGCTTGAACACCTGATTGCTGTAACTTTGTTTTTTGTCTTGCTTGAACACCTGATTGCTGTAACTTTGTTTTTTGTCTTGCTTGAACATCTGATGACTGTAACTTTGTTTTTTGCCTTTATAAGCCCTGTGCAATTGCAGCTCTGGGCTTCCTCCTAACCTCCGCTGTGTTGGTGGGTAGGACAGGCCCAGGCTGCGGCCCGCTTGAATAAAGCCTTGCCTTGCTTTTGCATTTCGGAACGTCTGAGTCTCGGTGGCCTTCTTGGTGGTCATTTCACGACTTGGCATAACATTTGGGGTTTCATCCGGGATAGCCCCAGAGACCCCCGAGACCCCAGACTCCAAAGGTAAGAAAACAGCGCTGTTCATTTGTCTTGTCCTATAATTTGTCTGTTTTGCTTTTGCTTATTTCTTGGAGGGGTTGTAGAAGCTGAAAGGCTTACTCGGCAATCCTGGGGAGACTGGGGGACGCCCCAGACCCTCCACCCTTGAAGGGAGGGCCCTGGAACCCTGCCCTGTAGGGCGCAAATCAGTCCGGTTTCTGGCCGGCACTGACCGGGAGGGTCTTCTCACCGAGGCTCAACCCACCCACCTTGAACTTGGGTCCACTCCTTCTGCACCCTTGCAGGAGGTCGTGGGCCAACTTGGGAGATCTCCAACTCATATCTTTTCTTGTTCTTAGGCCTGTGTGTTTGCCTCCTTTTGTATTAATTGTTTTGTTTTTTTGTAGCCTTTTGGACTGAACATCTGATCAGAGCTATGGGTAACATTCTATCATGGAAACCTCCATCTAGCCGCCTAGACTTGATCCTAGCGCACTGGAGGGAGGTTAAGGAGATAGCTCAGAACCAGAGTGTGGCCCTTAAGAAGGAAAAGTGGATCACCCTGTGCAAGTCAGAATGGCCCACCTTTAAGGGAACTAATTGGCCACCTGAGGGGAGCTTTGACATAGGTAAGATCAGGACATTGCAATGCCTAAATCTACACTACACCCCTCATTTGGGCCATCCAGATGAAAGAGTAACCAAAAAGGAAGAGAAGAAATTGTACCCACCTGTCCTCCAGGGAGGAAGCGTGGAGGAGGAAATGTTTCCCCCACCATACTCCCCACCCCAGTTACAAGAGGAGGACTCTGAGGAAAATGTTTCAGCTGTGCCCTCTGCTCAGGAGGGTCCCGCCCAGTCCTGGCACCGGCAGCCCAGGGCATGGAGGCATTGGCTCTGAGTCCTGACCCGCAGCCGCCGACAGGGGCAGAAACAGGGCCAGCCCAAGCCACCCGCAGGTGGCGGGAGTGACCACACTGTGCAGCGCTGTCGTCTCTGTGTTGTTTGTAAGTCTGACAGTCTCTTTTGTGTCAAACCTGCATAGCTCATTGGAAAGATGTACAGGCGACAGTTCACAATCAGAGTGTGAGTGTCCACATAAAGAACTCTGGGGGGAACCCCACCCAGCCTTCTTAAGCAGAAAATTATTTGGTGTGCTAAAATGTTAGTTTACTAAGACTAAAATGTTTACTAAGACTATCAAGCCCTGGAAAATGAGGCTGGAGAATGTTAAAATCATTTGTTAAAGGTTTTGTTTTAAAATTTGGGTGTTGCAGGAGTAAGATTGACAAAAATACCTCTTGCCACTGGAAAATGTATGGCCAATGTTTATTTTGCGTGCTTTAAGATCTTTTTTTTTTTTTTTGGCCAGTCCTGGGCCTTGGACTCAGGGCCTGAGCACTGTCCCTGGCTTCTTCCCGCTCAAGGCTAGCACTCTGCCACTTGAGCCACAGCGCCGCTTCTGGCCTTTTTCTGTATATGTGGTGCTGGGGAATCGAACCTAGGGCCTCGTGTATCCGAGGCAGGCACACTTGCCACTAGGCTATATCCCCAGCCCCTAAGATCTTTTAAATATGTATGTGTGTGTGCATGTGTGAGTGTGAACATGTTCAAGACTGCTAGTATGATGTAAAATTCAGTGAGTTTAAGTTTAAATTCAAATGGTCATCAAGTTTGTGCATTACCAAATGCCTCAAAGGATTATTGCATTTTTTAAAGAGGAACTATAGTTAAAAAAATGTTTAATTAAAAAATCAGAGCTAAGTGTCAGAAATTTGGATGTAAAGGTTTATCACTGTTAAAAAAAAATTGCTTGGGTTTCTCAGTTCAAAAACCAATAGGAAAGGACAGGAAAAACCTGGGATGGGCCTGTGTGCCTATCCACAGGAGTGAGGGGTGATCTGGCAAAG
This sequence comes from Perognathus longimembris pacificus, assembly GCF_023159225.1. NCBI lineage: Eukaryota > Metazoa > Chordata > Mammalia > Rodentia > Heteromyidae > Perognathus > Perognathus longimembris. The sequence continues at coordinate 35,424,881 of NC_063166.1, read as the reverse complement.
GTGCAGCTTAGCCAGTCCACGTGGTGGCACAGGTCCTGGAGGGAATCCACGTGGTGGGAAAGCCATAAGGGGGCATCCATTCATGGTGGAAGAGGACAAGCTGGCACCAAGACAGTTCATTAAGCTCTGAGGAGTAGGATGGAGATAGGCCATTTAGTAGGACAGGCCAATGGAGGTCTTTCTTTCGTCTTTGTTTTCAGGTGAACTTTGGAAACCTTGTGAATGATTTCACTGGAATTTCTAAAACTGCCCCTTGAGAGGTACTAAGAATTGGAAAAGTTTTTTAAATGGTTGAAAAGTTTATTTATCTGATGTGATTCGATTCCTGTGCTATTTTTGTAATTTGGATTTTAAAGGATATATATTAAACTAATGGGGATAGGAGTAAACTTTCATTAACTCTATGTATGTAGGAAGAAATGGCAAAATGGGCCAACGTTTCTCACTAATTTATTGGAAAGCTGAATGGATAAGTATTTCTAATTTTGTAATTGTAATTCTTGCATTAAGGAAAAATTGTCATTTGAGTTCAAAGGTCTTCAGCCATGCGGTAACTGGGACTGAAGAAAACAAAAAAAAAAAAAAAAAGAAGGCTCTTTTAAAACAAGCAGCCCGGATGCAAAGGGCGGCAACTGGTTTCAGAATGCCTGTAAGCTTCAGAGTTTTTCCAATGCAAATAAAAGCCAAAGTGTTAGTGTTAAAGCAGAGGTTAGTAAAAAGCCTTTGGAAATCAAGAATACATTTATAAGAAATTTGGAAGTAAAATTGTCCTAAATAATTATTGCAAAGTGAGAAAAGCAGAATTATGGCTACCAAAATGTTTAATTGCAATTCCAGGTTCTTTGTAGGTTTGTTGTAACAGTTTCCAGCAAGCCCACAGAGGACAGGTGATTCCTACAAGTTTGTCAAGATCTATCATTGGCCCTTAATAAGTTCCAGGTGAGAGCATGCTTAAAAACTACTTCTGTGTGGACCACCTTGTTGCTTTTAATTGGAGTAAAGAGTAAAGAGAAGTTATAGAAGATGGATGATCTTTGCCCATCAGCCCCCCATTTTAGGACCAAGGGACCAGAGTTGCTTTTGGGAAGATGAGGCAGGATAAACTAGAGGCATGGAAAACAGAGGTGACAGTACACAAAGACTGCACTTGTGAGAAATGGTTACAGGCCAAGCCTTCTATGTTGGCTTAAAAAAAATTCCTAGCCTTATTGGAAATATCTGATTTAAACTTATTGCCCTGGCAAAATGACCCAAGGGCCATTGATTGCCTAAAGCTGTCTTGACTTTCAGTGATGTGCCAGCCTAAAAAAGCTAGTGTGCTTAAGAAGGAATCAGGAGGTCGAGAGAAAGATGGTGCTGACACAGCACGCCGACTCGCTCCAACTGAATAGTGAGCTGGGAACTCCAACACCCAACACCCCATCAAGAACCCAGCAAAACCAGCAGCCAGAAGCAGTGAAGAAATGCAGGAAAACAAAAAGGAGCAAAAAAGAAGAGCCGAAAACCTACACGGAGCCGGAGAATCTCCGGGGCACCCTCCCCCCACCAGCCCACCCTGGCCCAAACAGGGCCAGGCTGGGAAAGGGGAACCCGGCGATCGGCAGACAGGCTGCCGGGATCACAGAATTCAGACAGCGGGAGACCCCACGGTCACTAGGGAGGGTGCGGACCAAGACATACAACGGCAGTGACGAGAAGTTCCGGTCCACACGGGGTTCGGACAGATGGCGGCTGGGGCACCCAGCGCCGCAGAAGGAGGGAACCGGGGAAACCACCACCACACTTCTCCACCCCCTGAAGGACCAACGGCTGCACAGGACACACACACACAATCCAGGATCAGTGAGTCCCCCATTACCCCCTCACCCAATGGGAGACCAGCTATCAGAGACCCAAGCCCTACAAAGAAGCTAGATCTCCCTCCTTCTCCCTCCCCACCCCAAGGGAAAAAAGAACCCCCAAATCAGGCGGGAAGCTCCCATCAGGCGCTGGGAAGTCAGTTTAGCAGGGGAAGGGCGGAGCAGCCCCAAGGCCACACAGGATCCAGATCTGGCCGAATCGGCCCTGCCCCCTTCCCAGCAGGGGAAGAGGGACGACCAGCAGTGCAAGCCCCACCCGAGGTGCCTGGACCTCGCGGACTCTTACAACTAAAATCACAGGCACTGGTGGGGAATAGCAGCACAGCAGGGACACCTGGGCCTGATCACATCCCCCCTCGCAGCAGAGGTGAGGTCTGAGGGTGCTAACCCATGCCCGGACAGTCGATCCCAATGGGCCCCACACATACCACCACCCCCCAACGGACTCACGGGAGGGCGCAAACACAACACAACAACCTGGGGCTCGCTCTGGGAGGCGAACCCCGCAAAAGTGGACGGGGCCACAGTGCCACGCCTGTTGTAGCGGGCGTACAGGTGGGCGGGGCCCCCAGCGACAGTGCCTGCTCTGGTAGGCATACCCTGCACTGGTGGGCGGGGCCACAGCGGCAGCACCTGCTCCAGTAGAGGCTCCTACACAGGAAGGAGGGCAGAGCTACAAACCAAACCTGAGATACCACCTCACCCCAGTTAGAATGGCCTATACTCTGAACTCAGGCAACAACAAATGCTGGAGGGGCTGTGGGGAAAGAGGAACCCTTCTCCATTGTTGGTGGGAGTGCAAATTAGTACAACCACTTTGGAGAACAGTATGGAGGTTTCTCAAAAAGCTCAATATAGACCTACCCTATGACCATGCCATACCACTCCTAGGCATCTACCCTAACAGCAAACCCCAAGATATCAAAAAGACATTTGTACTTCCATGTTTATCGCGGCACAATTCACAATAGCCAAAATATGGAAACAACCCAGATGCCCCTCCACAGAAGAATGGATCCAAAAATATGGTACTTATACACAATGGAATACTACATAGCGATTAGGAATGGTGAAATATTGTTATTCACAGGGAAATGGTCAGAACTCGAACAAATAATGTTGAGCGAGACAAGCCTAGAACACAGAAAACAAAGGGGCATGATCTCCCTGATATATGACTGTTAACAAAGGGAGACGGAGAGACAGTAGAGACCAAGTCTGTGAATACGGTATATGTTCTTGATACATTGTATATTGTATATATGTCTACCTGACCTAGACAAGGGAGAGAAAAACAGGATGTAAGATATCACAAGAAATGTACACACTGCCCTAGTATGTAATTGTACCCTTTTTGCACAACACCTTGTAAAAAAATTTATGTTCAATTAATAAACAAAAAAAAAACCTGAGAAGCTATCCACAGATCTCCAGATGCGCAAATCACAAAGAAACATAACACAGTTCATCAAAGAGCAAGCCAACTTGCCAGCTCCAAAAACCAGCACGACTGAAGAAGAGATGGAGATTAAAAAAGCAAATGAGGCCATGTTAACAGGAATGATGGAAAGCGTCAGAAATAAAATCAGAAAACAATTCCAGGAGTTTAGAGCGGAAATCTTGAAGGACACCCAGCAAGCCAAGAAAGAAATGGAAGCAAAAATGGATACAATGCAATCCTCCTTTAAAGAAAATCTTAACATCCTGAGAATTGAAATGCATGAAAAAATAGATTTAAAATACAACTCTTTAAAGGAAGAAATTTCCACGATCAGAGCTGATCTGACAACCATAAATAGCTCTCTGACATCCATAAACTCCGCAACTGAAACCAGAACACAAAGAATGGACCATATGGAATCCAGAATCTCTCGCCTGGATGATGAAGCAGCCGACAACAACCAGAAAATGACCACACTCCAAGAAATGGTGAAGCTTCAGGGCAGACTATTCCAGGATCTAATGGACAAAGACAAGAGATATAATCTGTGCATAATTGGAATAGAAGAAGGAGCCGAATACCAGAGCAGAGGGCTTAAACATGTTCTCTATTGCAGAAAACTTCCCCATTCTCACAGGGGACCCCATCCAGGTAAACGAAGCCTATAGGACACCTGGCAGGCCAGACCCCAGAAAAGCCACCCCAAGGCACATAATATTCAAGACTTCAGACCTCAAGATTAAAGAGCAAAATCTGAATTCAGCCAAAGCGAAGAAAGAAATTTCTACAATGGGAAGAGGATTCGAATAACAGCTGACTTATCCACACAAACTTACCAAGCACGAAGTGAGTGGAAGAACACCATCCAAGTACTTAAGGCTAACAATATGCAACCTCAGATCAAATATCCAGCGAAATTGGAGTTCACATTCGAAGGGAAAACCAGATCTTTCGAAACCAAAGAGGAGCTAAATGAGTATGTGAATAAAAAACCAGCCCTACAGCGAATTCTAAGAGGGGAGCCACACCAAACAGAGATCTTACAAGACACACAGACAGAATCAGAAAGAAACTACAATTGCCAAAGTCCAACAGAAAGAACAGCTCACTAAAGACAAGAAAAAAAAAGAGAAAAAGACAGCCCAACAAGAAAATGGAAGGAGAAAAAACACCCTTATCCTTGATTTCTTTAAATATAAATGGTTTAAACTCTCCAATAAAGAGGAGCAGACTGGCAGAATGGATTCACAAACAAAAAGTCGACATCTGCTGTCTACAAGAGACCCACCTTACAACAAGGGACAAAAACAGGCTCCTAATGAAAGGATGGAGCAAGATCTACCAAGCAAATGCACTTACCAAAACGGCAGGTGTAGCCATCCTGATCTCAGACAAGCTGAACTTTGCACTAAAATCAACTCAAAAAGACAAAGAAGGACACTACGTATTAGTACAAGGAAAAATCCAGAACCAAGACATTACGGTGATAAATAGATACTCACCGAACAAAAGAGGCCCTACATATGTCAAGCAAATTCTCACAGAATTACAGAACAAGATAGACCCAAACACAATCATAGTGGGTGACCTTAACACCCCACTCTGTCCAAGAGACAGATCCAACACCCAGAGGATTAGCAAGGGAGCTGAGGACCTAAGTAACACCATTTCCCAAATGGATCTGACAGACCTATATAAAATCTTCCACCTTACAGAGACCCAAAACACCTTCTTTTCAGCAGCCCATGGATCATATTCCAAAATAGAACATGTCATAGCCCACACAAAGAACCTCAGCAAATACAAAAGTATTGACATCATCCCTGTATTATATCTGATCACAGTGGATTAAAGGTAACCCTCAACAACAAAGGATACCACTGAGGCTATACACACTCTTGGAGGCTAAACCCCACACTGCTATCCAACACTTGGGCCACAGACCAAATTAAAGATGAAATCAATGAATTCATAAGCCACAATGACAATGAAAACACATCACAAGGAAACCTATGGGACACAGCTAAGGCAGTACTGAGGGGCAAGATCATTGCCCTCAGCACTCACATTAAAAGAATGGAACCAGAGCAGGTGAATAACCTCACGATGAAACAAACAACTGGAGAAACAAGAAATGGCAGAATTTAAAACGACTAGGAGGAGAAAGATCACAAAGATTAAAGAAGAGATAAATCTGATTGAAAATAGAAAGACCATTCAACAAATAAATAAGACTAAAAGATGGTTCTTTGAGAAAATAAACAAAATTGACAGACCCCTTGCAAGACTTACAAAAAAAAGAAGAGACTCATATATGTAAAATCAAGGACTCCACCGGAAAAATTACAAGTACACACGATATTCAAACAATCATGAGCTATTTCCAAAACCTCTACTCAGCAAAAAACAATAATTTTACAGAAATGGATCAATTCTTAGATAAGTACAAACTGCCCAAACTGAACCAAGAAGAAATAAATCAACTAAATAAACCAATAACTTACAGGAGGTAATCAAGAACCTCCCTACTAAGAAAAGCCCAGGCCCAGGTGGATTCACCAACGAATTCTACAAAACCTTTAGTGAGGAGCTAATACCAATACTCCTCAAACTCTTCCGCGAAATAGAAACAGAGGGAGAAATCCCAAACTCATTCTATGAAGCTAATATCATACTCATTCCCAAACCAGGCAAAGACCCAACAAAAAAAGAGAACTACAGACCAATATCACTAATGAACACAGACGCAAAGCTCCTCAATAAAATATTAGCTAACAGGATCCAGAAACTGATCAAGAAAATCATACATCATGACCAAGTAGGCTTCATCCCACAGTCACAAGGATGGTTCAACATCTGTAAATCAATCAATGTAATTCACCACATAAACAGATCTAAAATTAAGAATTACATTGTTATCTCAGTTGATGCCCAAAAAGCCTTTGACAAAATACAACATCCATACCTATTAAAAGCTTTGGAGAGAACAGGAATAGATGGAACATTCCTCAAAACAATAAAAGCCATATACAACAGACCAACTGCTAACATCATATTAAATGGAGAAAAACTTAAATCATTTCCCCTAAACACTCAGGAACAAGACAAGGATGCCCACTCTTCCCACTTCTTTTTTTTTTTTTTTTTTTTTGGCCAGTCTTGGGGCTTGGACTCAGGGCCTGAGCACTGTCCCTGGCTTCTTCTTGCTCAAGGCTAGCACTCTGCCACTTGAGCCACAGTGCCACTTCTGGCCATTTTCTGTATATGTGGTGCTGGGGAATCGAACCCAGGGCCTCATGTATACGAGGCAAGCTCTCTTGCCACTAGGCCATATCCCCAGCCCCTCTCCCCACTTCTTTTCAACATAGTGCTGGAATCCCTAGCCATCTCATTAAGGCAAGAGGAGGACATCAAAGGGATCCACATCGGCAAGGAAGAAATCAAGTTATCCCTATTCGCAGACGACATGATCTTATATCTGAAAGACCCAAAAAACTCAGTACCCAAACTCCTACACCTAATAAACCAATTTGGCAAAGTAGCAGGATACAAAATCAATCCACAAAAGTCAGCATCTTTTCTGTACACCAGCAATATACAAACAGAAAAGGAAATTATGGAAACAATTCCATTTACAGTAGCCAAAAAAAGAATAAAGTACCTAGGGATCAACTTAACCGAGGACATGATGGACCTATTTAATGAAAACTATAAAAATGTAATAAGGGAAATCAATGAAGACACAAGGAGATGGAAAGACCTCCTATGCTCATGGGTAGGCAGAATCAATATAGTGAAAATGGCCATATTGCCCAAATTGTTATACAAACTCAATGCAATACCTATCAAAATCCCAGCCACATTCTTCACTGAAATAGAGAAACCAATCCATAAATTCATATGGAACAGCAAAAAACCTATAATAGCCAAAGCAAATCTAGGCAAAAAAAGCAGTGCAGGAGGTATCACAATACCAGACTTCAAGCTCTACTACAAGACCATCATAACAAAAACAGCATGGTTTTGGTATAAAAAAAGATCGGAAGAACAATGGGTTAGAATTGAACACCCAGAAATAAAGCCATACTCTTACAGCCAACTGATATTCGACAAAGGATCTAAAGACATACAATGGAACAAACATAGCCTCTTCAACTACTGGTGCTGGGAGAACTGGGCAGCCATATGCAGAAAACTCAAAGTAGACCCAAGCCTATCACCATGCACCAAGATCAACTCAAAATAGATCAAGGACCTCAATAGCAGACCTGAATCCTTGAAACTACTGAAGGACAGAGTAGGAAAGACGCTAGAACTTATAGGCACAGGAAGGAATTTCCTGAATATAGTCCCAGGGGCACAACAAATAGGGGAAAGACTCGACAAATGGGACTACTACAAATTAAAAAGTTTCTGGGGGCTGGGGATATAGCCTAGTGGCAAGAGTGCCTGCCTCGGATACACGAGGCCCTAGGTTCAATTCCCCAGCACCACATATACAGAAAACGGCCAGAAGCGGCGCTGTGGTTCAAGTGGCGGAGTGCTAGCCTTGAGCGGGAAGAAGCCAGGGACAGTGCTCAGGCCCTGGGTCCAAGGCCCAGGACTGGCCAAAAAAAAAAAAAAAAAGAAGTGGGAAGAGTGGGCATCCTTGTCTTGTTCCTGAGTGTTTAGGGGAAATGATTTAAGTTTTTCTCCATTTAATATGATGTTAGCAGTTGGTCTGTTGTATATGGCTTTTATTGTTTTGAGGAATGTTCCATAGTGATCAAACACATAGTGATCAAACACATAGATCAGACACATAGTGATCAAAACATTTTCAGTAGAGTGCAAGGAAAAAATTCTCAAAGCTGTTAGGGAGAAGAAAACAATTACATATAAAGGAAAAGCAATCAGAATTACCCCAGACTTCTCTGCAGAGACCATGAAAGCAAGGAGAGCCTGGAATGAAGTATACCAAACACTAAATAAAAATAACTATCAACCAAGAATTCTGTACCCAGCCAAACTCTCATTCATAGCCAAAGGTCAAATAAAAGTCTTCCACAGTAAGGAAAAACTGAAACAATATATCTCCACCAAACCAGCTTTACAGAAAATCTTCAAAGATGTACTATACAGGGAAAATAATCAAGATCCCAATACAGACAGAGAAATGAACCCTAAATAGTAAACATCAGATCAAGAAATGGGAAGACACAGTTTTAAGCAAGATAGTGATAATGAAAGGAACAAACAATCATCTCTCAATGCTAACTCTCGACATTAATGGACTTAATTCTCCAATCAAACGACATAGGCTCATAAGTTGGATCAAAAATCAAGATCCATCTTTCCGCTGCCTCCAAGAGACACATCTATCCAGCAAAAGTAAACATCTTCTAAAAGTGAAAGGCTGGATACAAATCTATCAAGCAAATGGCCCCCATAAGCAGGCTGGAGTTGCAATCCTAATATCAGACAAAATTGACTTCAAATTAAAAAAGGTAAGAAGAGACAAGAAGGCTACTACATACTAGTAAAGGGATCTCTCTTACAGGAAGATATAACCATTTTAAATATCTACACACCAAATGCAGGAGCACCCAACTTCATCAAACAAACACTACTGACTCTAAAAACATTCATAGACCCAAACACATTGATAGTCGGGGACTTTAACACTCCACTATCACCTCTGGACAGATCAATACGCCAAAAACTGAACACAAAAACCACAGAACTAAACAATTGCATAGACCAACTAGAGTTAACCGACATCTACAGAATATTCCACCCAGCAACAACAGAATACACATTCTTCTCTGCAGCACATGGAACATTCTCCAAAATAGATCACATCTTAGGGCACAAAGAAAACCTGTACAATTTCAGAAGTATCAAAACGATTCCCTGCATTCTCTCAGACCACAATGGAATAAAATTAGAGCTCAACTCAATCAGCCACCACAGAAAGTCCTACAATTCATGGAGACTAAACAACACACTGCTGAACCATCAGAGGGTCATTGAAGAAATTAAAATGGAAATTCAAATGTTTATGGACTTCAACCAAGTTGAGGACACAAAATACCAGCTCCTTTGGGACACAGCAAAGGCAGTACTCAGAGGAAAATTTATATCTCTGAGTGCATACTTCAACAAACTGGAGAAACAGCAACTCAATAATTTAAGGAAGCACCTTAATTTCCTTGAGAGAGAACAACAAGCCAAACCACAAGTCAATAGACAGAAGCAAATAATTAAAAGCAAATCAGAATGAAATCAATTAGAGATGAAAAAACCATGGAAAGAATCAACAAAACAAAGAGTTGGTTCTTTGAAAAAATCAACAAGATAGACAGACCCCTGGAAAACCTGACCAAAAAAAACGAAGGAAGCACACTGAAATAAACAAGATAAGAGATGAAACAGGTAACATCACCACAGAAATAACCGAAATTCAGAAAATAATAAGGGACTATTTTGCAAACTTTTATGCCAACAAATTCGAGAACTTGGAAGAAATGGATGATTTCCTAGAAAAAATTCATAACCCCAAACTTAACCATGAAGATTTAAACCTTCTAAACAGACCCATATCCAGTATTGAAACAGAAATGGCAATAAATGATCTCCCATCCAAGAAAAGCCCAGGACCAGACAGATTCACTGCAGAATTCTACAAGGCCTTCAAAACAGCATTCACACCAATATTTCTCAAACACGTCAATGAAATTGAAAGAGAACGTTCACTACCAGACTCATTCTATGAAGCCAGCATAACCCTCATCCCAAAACCAGGCAGGGACTCATCACAGAAAGAGGACTACAGACCGATCACCCTGATGAACATAGATGCAATAATTCTCAACAAAATTCTGGCCAATTGACTTCAACAGGTCATCAAAAAAATCATACACCACGATTAAACTGGATTCATCCCAGAGATGCAAAGGTGGTTTAATATATGCAAGTCAGTTAATGTAACCCACCACATCAACCGGAGCAAGGTAAAGAACCACATGGTTTTATCTCTGGATGCGGAAAAAGCGTACGATAAAATCCAGCACCCACCAATGCTAAAAGCCCTGGAAAACCTGGGATTCCAGGGGACATTCCTGAATATTATCAAGGCAGTTTATGACAAACCAACAGCAAGCATAACTCTAAATGGGGAAAAACTAAAGCCATTCCCTTTAAAATCAGGAACAAGACAGGGATGTCCACTCTCTCCCCTGCTCTTCAACATAGTACTAGAATTCCTAGCTAGAGCAATTAGGCAAGAAGAAAATATAAAGGGGATCCAAATAGGAAAAGATGAGGTTAAACTTTCTCTCTTCGCAGATGACATGATCCTATACCTAAAGAATCCCATAGACTCTACCCCCAAGCTACTAGAGATGATCCAAAAATTTGGTAAAGTTGCAGGATATAAAATAAACCTTCAAAAATCAATGGCCTTTCTCTATGCTAACGACCCGAAGACCAAGGTTGAAATCAGGAAAGCAACTCCCTTTGCAATAGCCCCCTAAAACCTAAAATACCTAGGAATAACCTTAACCAAAGAGGTGAAAGACCTCTTTGAGCAGAACTTTAGAACCTTGAAAAACAAAATTAAGTCAGAACTAAGGAAATGGAAAAACCTCCCATGCTCCTGGATTGGGAGGATTAATATAATCAAAATGGAAAAATTGCCCAAGGCTATCTACAAATTCAATGCAATACCCATTAATATCCCAACACCATTTTTTGATAAAATAGAGGAAGCAATCCAGAAATTCATATGGAACAATAAAAGACCTGGAATATCAAAAAACTCCTAAGCAGAAAGAACAGTGCTGGAGGAATTACAATACCCAACTTCAAACTGTATTATAAAGCTATAGTAAAAAAAAAACCCAGCTTGATATTGGCACCGGAACAGGCCTGAAGACCAATGGAACAGAATTGAAGACCCAGAAATGAACCCACAGAACTACGCCTACTTAATCATTGATAAAGGAGCTAAAACAATAGTATGGAAGGAAGATAGCCCCTTTAACAAGTGGTGCTGGCAAAACTGGTTCAACACATGCAACAAACTAAAACTAGATCCTTATATATCACCCTGCACCAAAATCAATTCCAAATGGATTAAAGACCTGAAATCAAAACAGACACCCTGAAAACACTAAAGGAAGGAGTAGGAGAAACACTTGGGCTCCTTGGTGAAGGACAGAACTTCCTTAACAAAGACCCAGAAAGGCTACAAATCAAAGAAACGTTGGACAAATGGGACTGCATCAAACTTCAAAGCTTCTGCACGGCAAAGGTCATAGCTCACAAGATAAACAGAAAGCCCACAGACTGGGAGAAGATCTTTACCGGACATTCAACAGACAAAGGCCTCATCTCTAAAATATATGCAGAACTAAAAAATTTACCTTCTTCCAAAACAAAACCGCAAAGAACCAATAGCACACTCATCAAGTGGGCTAAAGACTTACAAAGAGAATTCTCTGATGAGGAAATGAGAATGGCCAAGAGACATAAGAAAAAATGCTCTACGTCCCTGGCCATAAAAGAAATGCAAATCAAAACAACAGTGAGATTCCATCTCACCCCAGTAAGAATGTCATCTATCAAGAAAACTAACAATAACAATTGTTGGAGGGGATGTGGCCATTGTTGGTGGGAATGTAAACTGGTTCAGCCACTCTGGCAAGTAGTATGGAGATTCCTCAGAAGGCTAAATATACAACTCCCCTATGACCCAGCAGCCCCACTTTTGGATATCTATCCAAAAGACCACAAACAAAATCACAGTAATGCCACCAGCACAACAATGTTCATTGCAGCACAATTTGTCATAGCGAGAATCTGGAACCAACCCAGATGCCCCTCAGTAGAGAAATGGATCCAGAAAATGTGGTACATATACACAATGGAATTTTATGCCTCTATCAGAAAGAATGACATTGTCCCATTTATAAGGAAATGGAAGGACTTGGAAAAAGTTATACTTAGTGAAGTGAGCCAGACCCATAGAATCATGGACTCTATGGTCTCCCTTATTGGGAATAATTAGTACAGGTTTAGGCAGTCATAGCAGAGCATCACAAGGCCCAATAGCTATACCCTTATGAACACATAAGATGATGCTAAGTAAAATGAACTTCATGTTATGGAAACAATTGTTATATCACAGTTGTAACTACTTTCAACATCCCATGTGTATCTGTAACTTCTATTATTGATGATGTTCTTGTATCACCTTCCTGTGGTTGTACCTACACTATCTCTGTAATCTTATCTGAGTATATTGGAAACCGTGTATACTGGTATTGGAAGCAGGAAATTGAAAGGGAATACCAAAATTGAGAGACACAGGTAAAAAAAGACAAACAACTACGAAAGCAATACTTGCAAAACTGTTTGGTGTAAGTGAACTGAACACCTCCGGGGGGGGGGGGGGCGGGGATGGGAAAGGGGGGGGAGGGATGGGGGTGTGAGGGCAAGGTAACAAACAATACAAGAAATGTATCCAATGCCTAACGCATGAAACTGTAACCTCTCTGTATATCAGTTTGATAATGAAAATTTGAAAAAAAAAAAAAAAGAAAAAACTCAGAGAGAAAAAAAGAAATAGTAAAAAAATAAAGAAAGAAAAAAGAAAAAAAGAAAAAAAATCAGATTTGGTATATTTTGTATATAAAATCAGATTCCCTAAGGAATACAATTTTAATATAACAACCACCCCTGAGCCCTGTATTCAGTAGTTACTTATTTACTGTTATAACCCTATGAGCAATTTTTGTTCTTATATTAATTTGTTTTTGGACTGGTGGTATTTCTCTATGAACCCCTTTGATTCACTTGGATTGAACAGAGGTTCAATAACAGGGGTTCTATCCAATAACCAGGGGTCAATGGAGTCTGGAGGTCCTGGCAGTAAATCAGGACGGTAACTTAGGGGTACTGAAGAGACTAGAGTAAAATGTATGGGGGGGGGATGATGATTTTGGTTTAGTTTCAGTGAAGTGGAAATATGGAGAAGAGTAGAATCGGTAGAAAGAACGAGGTTAAAATGATAGGCAATGGAGAGTCAGAAGAAAAGAGTAAAGGAAAGTAATTTTAAAGAAAGATAATGTGAAGAAAGAAACAAAAAAATACTGGAAATCAAAAACAAAAAACACAAAGAAAATTACCAAGAAAACCCCCCAAAAAACAATAAAACAAACAAATAAAAATGGAAAACAACAAAAACAAACAACATCTCAAAAATAAAAAATAGAAAATAAAAAAGTTTTTTAAATGTTAAAAAAAAATGGAGGCGCACTGCCCCACCCTCGGCCCATGCCCTCGGTTCCTCCTGGTTGCAACCCCCACCGTAGAGGCCGCTGCTCCAGCCTCTACCGCCTCCAAGCAGAAGATGGCTGTGCCTCCCACATATGCCGATCTTGGCAAATCTTCCCGGGATGTCTTCACCAAGGGCTATGGATTTGGTTTAATAAAGCTTGACTTGAAAACAAAGTCTGAGACAGGATTGGAATTTACAAGCTTAGGCTCAGCCAACACAGAGTCCACCAAAGTGAACGGCAGCCTGGAAACCAAATATAGTTGGACCGAGTATGGCCTGACATTTACTGAGAAGTGAAACACTGACAACACACTGGGCACTGAGATTACTGTGGAGGATCAGCTTGCGCGAGGACAGAAGCTGACCTGCAATTCATCCTTCTCACCAAACACTGGCGGGGGGAATGCTAAAATCAAGAAAGGGTACAAACGTGAGCACATCAATCTGGGCTGCGATGTGGACTTTGACATCACTGGACCTTCAATCCAGGGTGCTCTGGTGCTGGGTTATGAGGGATGGCTGGCAGGCTACCAGATGAATTTTGAGACTGCAAAGTCCCGAGTGACCCAGAGCAACTTTGCAGTTGGTTACAAGATGGATGAATTCCAGATTCACACTAATGTGAATGATGGGACAGAGTTTGGTGGCTCCATTTACCAGAAGGTGAACAAGAAGTTGGATACTGCTGTCAATCTTGCCTGGACAGCAGGGAATAGTAACACTCGCTTTGGAATAGCAGCCAAGTATCAGATAGCCCACCATGCCTGCTTCTTGGCCAAAGTGAACAACTCCAGCCAGATTGGACTAGGGTACACTCAGACCCTAAAGCCAGGTATCAAACTGATGCTGTCAGCTCTGCTGGATGGCAAAAATGTCAATGCTGGTGGCCACAAGCTTGGTCTAGGACTGGAATTTCAAGCATAAATGAATACTGTACAATCATTAATTTTAAGCAGCATAGCTACCTTCAGAACTTAGTGTACCTTTTAATGTTGTTTGTCTGGGATGAAAGAATGCTAAATATCACGTTAGATCTTCAGGTTTAAAGATGATTCAGCTTTAAGGTGTTACAGAAGAAACCTAATTCCAAAAAAGATCCTTTCAGCTGTAGAATAGGGGAGATCTTAGTGGCCCCTCTAGAGATGCCAGGTTTCTTTGTTTTTAAATAAAGGAGTTGCTGCAAGTAGAAGCTAATAATGAACTGTAGGCCCTTTGTTAATCTGTATTGAGTCAGCGAATGAAATTGTGACTTCCTGAGATTTGAACCTTGCTTTCCTTAACTCTTATTGATGAGAGGTTGTCATTGCTAGATGGTGTATGACAGACTTATCTGAAAGGGACTTTTTTAGACAGATCTTCATACCCCACTTTCCACCCTAGCCTGTCATCCAACCTATTTTACAACCAAAAGTAGTCAGCAGGATGTGTTAGCTGTTTCTTTTCGTGCCATTTTTGGGTGGAGAGGGTGGGTGTGATGAAGCCAGTAATTCAGGACATAATTCCTTTGTGTTGTGATTTTTTTTTCGCTCTTGCACGGATTTTGAAATCGCTTCCAGGAGCTCCAGATACATGCTGGAAAGAGCCTGTGTGATTTTAATCACATGGTGACAACACTAAAAATCTAAATTGGACTTCTGTTGTATTCTCACCACTCAATTTATTTTTTTAGCAGTTCAATGGGTACATATTAGAGTCTTCCATTTTGTGTGGAATTAGGCCCTCCCCCTCCAAATGCTGTAATTAGCATCACTTAAGATAAAACTTGAATAAAATATTGAAACCTCAAAAAATAAAAAATAAAATAAAAATTTAAAAAATGAAGTCTTCCTTCTTTGGGTGGGCTCTCTCCAGTCTCTGGTTTCCTTGCAATGGTCTACAGTCTATTTTCCTGCTGCTTGGCTGGTTTGACTTGCTTTCAGTTTGCAGGGGGGTGGATCTTCTCTGACCCTCCTCCCCTGTTAGTTAAATCCTGAGGCTCTGTGGTTTGCAAGGCTTGCAGGTAGGACTTGGGTGTCCTCTGTAGATGGGGGACTCTGAACAGTCTCAGAACCATGGCTCCTCCTGTCTGCTGTGGGGCCACTGCCTTTTATGCCTGGTTCTGAATAGGCTGGGGACTCAGCAGGGCAGAGTGCCTCTGGCCTATTTTACCTAGCTGAGAGTCGCTTGCCTGGGGGAGGTTCCTCCCTCCTGGGTGGGGGGACCTTCTCCTGGGCGGAGCTGTCTGTGTAATTCAGCTCCTTTTCCTGCTGGGAATTGGGCTTCCTCTGTGATGAGACTATTTATCTGTCTTGGGAACTGTTTACTTTCCTATCTGATTGTTCCATGCTACCGGTAGCTGCTCACTGCTTTCGGTTTGAATTTAGAAATTCCAGCTGCTGGTGAGTTGGCAGCTGCTGAGTCGTCATGGTGAGGCACCTCTGACTGAGTTTACCTGAGTCTGTGAGCCTCGGGCTGGGGACAAGCCTCCCACCTGGGCAGGGGTGATTCACCTGGGTGGAGGTGGCTCTCACTGGTCTGTCCCTCTTGCCCTTTTTAAAGATGACCCCTTTGTCCTTGCTTTCCCCTAGCCCAATTTAGTCCCAGTCTGGTCTGACCCTATGCCAGTGTCAAAGATGGCGATTCGCTCTGGCAGTGGGGGAAGGGCTAGCTTCCAGAAGCTGCTCTGTGGGAGCAAGTGAGAATGTCTTTCATGGGATACTCATGCTTTCTCTGTGATTTTGGCCCGTCCATGCTCAGCCTGAGATCTGTGTCTGTCTACTGCCATCTGGAGGATTTCTTCCTGGTTGTCACTGTGTGCTTTAGGTGCACGGAGTGCCAGGCTAGCTCTATACCTCCTTCCGTGTAGAGAACCTGGGCCTATTTGCCCCCTCCATGTGGTCCCTTTTTGCTCTCAATGCATATCCTCTGGCCAGTAGGAAGTACTGCGGGAGCGAGGGCCACGGGCAGCCTCGGTCAGCATGTGGTTGCGAGAATGCCCTCCCCCCTCCCTATACTCACCTAGGAAGCCAAGTAAGCATGGACACCTCGGAGAAGCTTCAAAGAGCATTCTGTTTATTCAAGGGAGGGGCTAACAGACTTATAGCAGTAATGATGAGCGAAGGGGAGGGACTGACCAGGTGCTAACAATAGGCTAATGAGCATGTCCATCATAGTGATGTCAAGGAACTTCCCGCAGAGGCGGAGACCACAGTTCCCCAAGGCCCATCGCCATGTTGGCACATGTGCTCATAGACAAGAGATGGGGCTGGTTTGGTATCTCTTCCGGTAGAACCCAGAAAGAGGTGGGGCTGGCTGGCAGCCAGCCATCCCAGGTCTTAAAGGTATGGCCATCCCCTACAATGGAGTACCAGGTGCTGTGCCAGTGCTGGCACTGGAGTGGTGGTGGGACACCATCCAGGGCTCAAATCTGTGTTTTCAGGCCAGCAAAGTTGATTTTTCCTTTCTGGCCAGAATGCCTATACTGTTATAACTTACTTGGGCTGTCATTCTAGGAGTAAAAGTTTCTCTGGAGTGGTAAAACTGGGATGTTGGAAGGAGCTTAGCTAGGGCTCTGCTGCTCCCCCACCATTTTCCCAGAAGTCCATACCCATTAATATCCCAACACCATTTTTTAATGAAATAGAGGAAGCAATCCAGAAGTTTATATGGAACAATAAAAGACCACGAATAGCAAAAACAATCCTAAACAGAAAGGACAGTGCTGGAAGAATTACAATACCAAACTTCAAGCTGTATTATAAAGCTATAATAATAAAAACAGCTTGGTACTGGCACTGGAACAGGCCTGAAGACCAATGGAACAGACCCAGAAATGAACCCACAGAACTATGCCTACTTAATCTTTGATAAAGGAGCTAAGAAAGTAGGATAGAAGAAAGATAGCCTCTTTAACAAATGGTGCTGGCAAAACTGGTTCAACACATGCAACAAACTAAAACTAGATCCTTATATATCACCCTGCACCAAAATCAATTCCAAATGGATCAAAGACCTCAAAATAAAGAGATACCCTGAAAACACTAAAGGAAGGAGTAGAAGAAGCACTTGGGCTCCTTGGCACAGGACAAAACTTCCTTAACAAAGACCCAGAAATGCTACAAATCAAAGAAAGGATGGACAAATGGGACTGCATCAAACTGCAGAGCTTCTGCAGGGCAAAGGACATAGTTCGCAAGATAAACAGAAAGCCCACAGATTGGGAAAAGACCTTTACTGGCCATACAATGGACAAAGGCTTCATATCTAAAATATATGCAGAACTAAAAAAATTAAATTCCACCAAAACAAAAATTGCAAAGAACCAACAGCCCCCTCAACAAGTGGGCTAAAGACTTAAAAACAGACTTCTCTGATGAGGAAATGAGAAAGGCCAAGAGACATATGAAAAAGTGCTCTACATCACTGGCCATAAAAGAAATGCAAATCAAAACAACATTGAGATTCTACCTCACCCCAGTAAGAATGTCCTTTATCAAGAAAACTGACTAACAATAATAAATGTTGGTTGGGATGTGGCCAAAAGGGAATCCTACTTCATTGTTGGTGGGAATGTAAACTGGTTCAGCCACTCTGGAAAGCAGTATGGAGATTCCTCAGAAGGCTAAACATAGAGCTCCCCTATGTTCCAGCAGCCCCACTTTTAGGCATCTACCCAAAAGACCACAAACAAAATCACAGTAATGCCACCAGCACAACAATGTTCATCGCAGCACAATTTGTCATAGCTAAAATATGGAACCAACCCAGATGCTCCTCAGTAGATGAATGGGTCAGGAAAATGTGGTACATATACACAATGGAATTTTATACCTCTATCAGGAAGAATGACATTGCCCCATTCATAAGGAAATAGAAGGACTTGGAAAAAATTATACTAAGTGAAGTGAGCCAGACCCAAAGAAACATGGACTCTATGGTCTCCCTCATAGGGAATAATTAGCACAGGTTTAGGCAAGTCACAGCAGAGGACCACAAGAGCCTAACAGCTATGCCCTTATGAACACATAAGATGATGCTAAGTGAAATGAACTCCATTTTATGAAAATGACTGTTGTACCACTGTTGTAATTACTTTCAACATGCCATGTGAAACCATAGCTTCTATTGTTGATGATCCTCTTGTATCCCCTTCCTGTGGTTGTACCCGCACTATCACTGTATCTTATCTGAGTACACTGGATACTGTATATACAGGTATTAGAACTAGGGAAGTGAAAGGGAGTATCAAAAATTGAGAGAGAAAGGATAAAAAGAGGAACGACCCCAAAAGCAATACTTGCAAAACCATTTGGTGTAAGCCAACTGAACAACTCATGTGGGGAGAGGGAAAGGGGGAGGGGGAAGGGAGAATGAGGGAGGAGGTAACAAACAGTGCAAGAAATGTATCCAATGCCTAACGTATGAAACTGTAACATCTATGTACATCACTTTGACAATAAATAAGAAAAAAACTTTTTGAAAGTAAGAAAGTGTATATTTATATGTATGGTAAGTGTATGAAATGTACAGCTGTTTGATTCTTAACCCCCTGAGCAAACAGCAACAATCATATCTGAACAGCATCCTCATAACACAATATGAGGTACAGTACAACCAGTTTTCTACCAAAAATATTTATCCTCAATCTTATCAACTCTTTGAATAATATTGAGTTACTCTTAATTTTTCACATAATAAAAATAGGTGATGTAAATATAACAAAATTGCTAATTATATTCATATAATTGTTAATTTGGTGCTGGTACTGGGACTTGAACTCATGGCTTAGGCACTGCCCCTTAACTTTTTTTGTTCAAGGCTAGCACTCTACTATCTGAGCTACAGGTCCATTTCTGTCTTTTTTGTAATTACTTTGAAATAAGAATGTCACATACTTTGTCAAGCCTGGCTTAACATTGTAATCCTCAGATCTCAGCTTCCTAAGTAGCTAGGATTACAGGTGTGAGCCACCTATTTCTGGCTTGTTAACAACATTTAAATTTAGATGAAAAATTTGTGGTTATTTGATTATGCCTCAACTTTAAAAAGCTTCATAGTAAAAAGTTCTTTATATAATACATTCTCTCAATTTTTATTTGTCTGTGAAAGATAGTATTGCCAAGTTAAATAATTTTAGGATGGCAACTTATTTCTTCTCCCCCCACAGAAGACATTCCATTGACCTGTGCTTCCATTGCATCTGGAAGAACATTAGCAGTACACCAGGCTGTGCTAAAATTGCTGTGCCAAAATACCCTGAACAGCTCTTTCTTTTCATTTAGGCTGCTTTACCTTCTTTTTTTTATTTGTAATTCATTTACCTTATGAATGGTAATGTCACTGGTTTCTGCTATTAGTGCTGACTTACTTCACTGCAAAGCTGCTGGTTGATCTTTCCTGGTGAATGGAGTGTTCTGTTTTTCTTTCCTCTGTGTTCTTTCATCTTGGAAGACTGAGAAGCTTTATCTAGAGCACTGACTTGGCCTTTTCCACAGCTCTCAGCACGTGATGTTACAGATGGAAGAGCAGAGAAGATAACTGAATCAGTCAGAAGCCTAGACAAGACATAGGCTTCAAGATGCACCCACCTTTGAGAAGGCAGCTCCACCCAGCACTGGCCTGGGGATCTTCAGCATCCTCCTCAGTTTTCTTCATGGAGGTCAGTTCTGGCTTCCATTTCCTATAGTATGGTTGACTCTGTTGCCAGGAGCATTGAAGGGAGCATTTGGTCCATGTTTCTTTTCTGAATAGAATTCCCAATTACCTTTATCATTCTGGATCCAGAGCTGAGAAGTCCCCTACTGTAGTCTTACTTACTAGCTCTGCCATCCTCTGTTTATGGTCCAGGAAAGTGTTTCTTTGGCTTTGAAACTGTGGAGCCATTTTGACTTTCTTGGTGTCACTTGGTCCAACATTGATGTGAATTTGGAGCCTGAGGCCAAAACCTATCTCAAAATTATCAGGAAGACATTTTCCTACCTTCATCTACTTTTAAGCACATTTAATTTTCCAGGTTCTGTGATCTAAAATTTCCAACACTGAAATTTACAATTATGCAGTTTCTTCCCACTGGCATTGTTGTGCATCCTGGAACCATGTCAAGATTATCATATTCAGAAGAAAGATGCTAAGATGAAACACTAGCATAAACCTAGCCATTCAGTTCATAGACTCCAGCTGATGGGAAGAGCTTAGAGATTCCTGTCTAAATCCTTCATTTTGTCAGTGAAGATCCAGAAAAGGGAGATCACTCTCTCAGAGCCTGTAAATAGCTAATAACAGATCCAAGACTAGATCTAAAACATGTTGTAACACACATGGCTCCACAGCAGAACAGGTTCCTGACAGGGAGGGGAGAGCTGTAATGGATCACTAACACCACAAGCTGAAGCCTCATGGCCCATGTAATGTGCCACAGCACAGGGACCCCCATTCTCCCACAGGTTTCATTGTGCTATAAACTGAGTCCACTGTGTTGATGTCACAGGTGAAAGCAATAGCAAATTAACTCACAAAGGAACAGTCGGAAAATTTCAAGTTATAAAGGCAAACGTGAAGATATTTAATCCTTCCTTTAATTGGGATGTATTTGTGAGAAGAAAATTACTAATATCAACTAGTTTGGTGTTTCTGATGAGTAGATAGATATTAATTTGAGCCAGCAAATTACTCGAAGAGATGCTCTTACTATTAAACATGAAGATTATTAACATATGTGTCTTACAGTATGAGGCACTGTAAAGTTTCCAGATAATTTTTAATTTTTACAGGTGAATTCTTGGGACAAGAAATGTTTCAGATTCTTTCATATTTGGGACTATTTGGGTAATAATCTGTAATAAGCTATCTTGGAATCAGTGCACTGGTGGCTCATGCCTATAATTCTAGCTACTCAGGAGGATGACACCTAAGGATCCCTGTTTGAAGCCAGCCCAGGCAAATAAATCCAAGAGATACTTATCTCCAGTTTACCAGCAAAAAGCCAGAGGTAGAAATGTGGCTCAAATGGTAGATTGCTTGCCTTTCATGGAGAAGTCATGTGAGAGGACTGGGCCCTGAGTTCAAGCCCTACTTACTGGCACAAAAAAAGTTATTTGGGAGATAAAACCTCAGTCTCAATGCAAAATTTGTATTTCATCCATGTTCATACCCATAGTTCGAGTATAATTTTGTACAAGATTTTTAGTGATTGTGACCTGTTGCATCAGGTCAAATGTGGGATTTTCCAATAGGAACACTGTGCCAGCACACATTCTTTTCAGAATTTGGAGTACTTCATATTTTGGATTTTGCAATTGGGAATGGTCAAGACACCTGTGCACGCGTGTGTGCACACACACACACACATCAATCTTCTGTGATAATGTTAGTTAACAGCTATATGTGATGGAAAGAATACTGACACATTGAAGGTGGACTATCTTGTGGATGGCAGAGCCAGGACAAGTGTCATCTCTGTCTGTGTGGATCTTTCCTGCAGATTCCATTGTGCGAGATCAGGTTTTGTTCTTCCACTTTTTTTTTTTTTTTTTTTTTTTGGCCAGTCCTGGGCCTTGGACTTAGGGCCTGAGCACTGTCCCTGGCTTCTTCCCGCTCAAGGCTAGCACTCTGCCACTTGAGCCACAGCGCCGCTTCTGGCCGTTTTCTGTATATGTGGTGCTGGGGAATCGAACCCAGGACCTCGTGTATCCGAGGCAGGCACTCTTGCCACTAGGCCATATCCCCAGCCCTGTTCTTCCACTTTTGATGTCTGGCCTCTGATGCTGGCATTAAAGACTGCTGGATGAGGTGATCACCTTGACTGCTACCTTGCTTGCTGATGGTAACTCTACAACAAAATGCCTTGACCTCCCAGTTCATGTCCTGGCTCACTCATTTACTCCCTTAAGTGTGTTCTGAACACCTGCTGGGTGTGAGCAGTATCTGTTGGTATCAGATCATTTCAGTAGCCCAAGAAAGTCTTTCTTCTAGTGAACACATCCAATCCCCCATTGGACTTCAGCAGTTGTATCTTATGGGTTTTAAGGGCAAAGTAGACCAGGAGAGATTTAACTCTGTCCTCATTTTTATTTTGAAAAATTTTAAATCCAAAGAAAACTGGAGAAGGTATGCAATGAATGCCCATATGTATTATGACATTTCCCCAGGCTTTGTACAAAATGGAATACTGTTATTTCTACTGATCTATTTATCTGTACATTTCAGACATCCTAACATTCTGCTTTGAACACCTTAGAAGGTACTTCCAAAGAGTAAGTGTACCTCCTACTTATCCACATTGTCTATTTCTGTTTTATGGCCAGGCAGATACTCTACCATTTGCAACATACATTCAAGCCATTTTTACTTCATTTATTTTTCAAATTGAGTCATTTTTATTGTCACTTTTTTATTGTTTTAATTCAGCTGTTCAGCATATCACATTTCCATACATTTATTTTTAGCTTTCATGGATTTTCTGTTGGTATCTTATATCTATGTCTTTTTCACATAGAGTTGCCTACAATTAGTATAATTTGATTTATTACCAAATGATTCACTTGTGCATGTTTGTCAGTGGAGGCAAATCTTAAAGCCTCCTGATATGCAAAGGCACCACACCTTCTAGAACTTTGAACTGAGTTCATTGCCACTTGGTATACAGAGCCACTATAAAGCTGAGTAATTGCACTGAATGAGCTTTGCTATTTGCAGGCCGGGTGGCTACATATAATTGAGATGAAATGAGGAGGAGGGGGAAGACATCTTCTTTTAGTGCCAACAGATTTCCTGGTCTCACATCTTTTTTTGTGGTCTTTGGATGTCAAATCTTGGTGAGAAAATCCCTCTTTTGTGACAATACTCCAGCATCCTATGGCTTGTATTTTTTGGGGACAGATGGTGTTATGCTGGCTTCGAGGTTCAGAAGCATCCTGAATGCAGTGGTGCAGAACAGCACCTGTGACAGAGAATTTAAGGGCCTAAGAGAGGATTTATGCAATTGCATGTCAGAATCAAGCCTTTGGAATAGCAAGGTGTTTATTAGCAGGGCTGAGCTGTGTTTTCTTATATTTTACTTGTCTTTTGGGAACCAGGTGAATGGGGTGGAGTTGGGGAGAGAATCCCAAAGACAGAGCATCTGACAAGAGCAGCTCCACCTGCACATGGAAGCTGAGCCTCTGAGCGTCTGAGAGATCTGCTTTTTCTTCCCTAATGCAGCAATTGTCTCTGGTAACAACCTCTTTTTCAGAAATTGTCCTGACCTCCAGGAACCAGAGATGGGGGAAGTGTTAGGAAAAGCTTTCAGTGCAGAGCACTGGGAGGGGATTGCCTACCAGCCCTGTCTTCTCCAGTGGTGATTTTCTGGAAGCAGTTATATTTACTTCCATCAGGTTGTGGTATGGGATGTTAAGTCAGTCTAATCTGTAGTTGGGCTGAATGTGGACTTTGCTGAATATTCAGTTTTCCATTACTCTCAAATGGTTGTAAGGAAGGACTTAGTAGCCAAGACTCTGGGTTCTCCTATGTGCTTGGCTCATCCTCCAGGTGTGAGTGGTGTAGAGGGTTTTTCTTGCTGCCTTTTTGGTCGCTGAGTCACTCTCATTATTCAGTCTTTGCAGTCCCCTTCATCCTGCCCCTCACCCCAGCCTTTGTAGGGCAAAGGCTCACAGGGTTTGACGGGACTTCTCTCAGTTCTCCTGCCCTGTCTTTCCCATTCAGCAGGTTGCTGCCTGCTGTTCAGGGTCAGCTTTGTGTGTATGTGCGGGGGGGATGGGGGAGTGACCTGTGTACTCTCTGCTAGAAGGAAATTCTATACTCCTCTGATTTAGTATCTTCATTTGTGATCTTGTGTTTTGTGAGAGATGGAGACACGAGCATCTTCCTGTGGGCTGGGAGGCAGCACTGAGCAATGGGCCTGGTGTCCTGGCGGGGATGCCAATGCCTTGGTGTTACCTAGGGCACTATGGAGCTTAGCACAGAACCTAGGCCAAATAAGTAATAGTGCTCACAGCCACAGCAAAGCCACAGAGGCAGTGATTCACACCTGTAATCTATCTTACTCAGGAAGCTGAGATCTGAACATTGCAGTTCAAAGCCAGCCTGGGCAAGAAAATCCACAGGATTCTTATCTCCAATTAAACACCAAAAATAGCTGTAAGTGGAGCTGTGGATCCTGGAGCAACAAGGCTCAGAGACAGTGCCCCAGGCCTTGAGTTGAAGCTCCAGCACCTGCACACTCATGCATGTGCGTGTGTGCACGTGCATGTGTGCGCGCACACACACGTAGACACAGAGCCAGAAGCTGTGCCTTAAGTGGTAGAATGTCAGCCGTAGCAAAAATGCTAAGGGATAGTATCCAGGTCCTTAGTTCACACTCTAATGCTACACACACACACACACACACACACACACACACACACACACACATCCTCTCATTTGCTCAAATCCCTTCCTTTCCTTGGGTTTCCCTTCTTGGCAAATAGTGCCTTTTTCCATCTGGACCCCAATCCTGAAACGTGTATGTACTTCTAGACCCTCAGGCTCTTCCCTTCCTATATGGTCCCTGGGTCCCTCATCCAGTCCAGTCCTTGGATACCTTCCTGAAAGGTAGATCTGATCATGTCAACCTCTTTACTGATCTTCCATCCTTTCCTGAGCAAATTCAAACTGCTCATCATGCAGTACGGGGGCTATTTCCTGAACAAAGGCTTTGGTCCAGTGAGACCTGAGACTCTGTCCATATTGTCATGCTGTTGTACTTCCAGAGTGGAGTGATGCCAGGTCTTTCAGATTCCCAGAAGGGAAGACTGTTAGGAACAAATGGTGTGAGCACATATCATTACCATAGTGTGGGTGACACCTGAAGATGGGCTGCTTAGTTTCTCCTGGGTCTCTTAGCATTGTGTTCCTGGGATTTTCAGGCACCATAACAATTAATTCACATGCCAGGGCCATGCTGGGTTGTGCTCACTCGCATATTAAATATGTGATGATGACAATGTATCTATTGAGGTGTTTCTCTCTCACATACACAGTTACCTCTCTGGTAACTTCATTAAAATAGCAAGTTCCCTGTTAGTCCCTGTTAGTCCTTATGAAGGGAGAATAAAAGCAAAAAGAAAGCTGCATATTACTCCTTGTTGTTTTAACAAGAGGACAGCGTTTCAGGCTTCTTTCCCTTAAACCACCAAAAATTATATGAGCCTCTTCCTTCAAATGTCAGAATGACATTAAGCCTGACAGCTTTCTCATTATTATGCACCAAGAGAGTCTCTAACCAAATCCATCAAAACTCTCAGGCAGGCAGGCATCTTATAAAACTGCAGGCTGTGTCTCAACCTTGTGCTGTGGTTTTGAAGCTCTTGGTGAATGGAGGAGAAGCCTGCTTGAGTGTTTTCTGAAACCAGAACACTCTGAGGAATTCTTCCCACCACATTCTGGAAGAGAAAGGAACAACTGTCAGCTGAATCAGTCAGCTTCCCATTGCTGTGGCAAAATAACTGAGATAAATAACTTAAAAGGTGAAAAGGCTCATTTAGCTCATGTTTTAGTTCCCAATTACATGTCTCCATTACTAGATGTGTAATGGCAAAAGTACATATAGTAGGCATGCATGGCAGAGGAGATGCATTTACTTGATGGTGATCAGGACATGTGGAAGAGAGATGGGAGGGTCTGGGTCCCAATATTTCCTTCAAGGGCACACCCTCAGTGACCTAGCTCATTCCCACTAGGCCACATCTCTTAAAGGTGCCACCATTCTCCAGTAGTGTAACAGGCTGGGAGCCAAGCCTTTAGCATACTACCTTTGAGAATGCTCTGGGTCTGTGTTATAGCGAAGGCTAACTTGGGAGGAGACTTAGGGAAACATCTTCCAGGGACTGCTTTGGAGATGATCCCAGATCCTTTCTTTGCATTTGGCTCAAGGACCTGACAAAAAGGCACCACTCCATAAGCAAGGTTGAGACCTCTTGGAAGAAACTGGAAATCTGGTTCCAGCCAACCCAGCTTTCTACCTTGATTCTCTCTGTCCAAAACCCAAGATGAGCACATTAAGCCTATACCCGCCAAAGAGGATGGAGAGAAACCAGCCTGGAGCAAAGGATACAGAGGCCCTTGTCAAGTCCACAATGAGTTCTATACAAGACAAAAAGTCAGAGCCCGTGTCTCCCTGGGCTGTCTACTTCCATGAAGATCCAGATGCTGTTGGTTTTCCTAGAGCTGAGAAGAATCTACCTGCAAAGTCAAGGAGCTCCATTTTGTGGAGTGTAGCTGTATTCTCAGCTACTCAGGAGATAGAGAGAGGAAGATTGCCATTCCAGGTCATCCCAGCCTCTCCGCCCCCCACCACTGTGCCCCACAAAAGTGATCAAGACCCTATCCCAACAAGCAAGCTGAATATGGTAGCACACGTCTACCATCCCAAGTGGTCCTATTAAAAAGTGAATTCGATGTAACTGAAAAATAACTAAAGCAAAAAAGGGCTAAAGATGTGGTTCAAGTGACAGAGCACCTCTCTTAGTAAGCACAAGGTCCTGAGTTATTTTGAAGAGAAAAATATCTTGCCTCTTTCCCAGGTGAAACCCTTTTCCACCCTCCCCTATTCCTGAATCCCAGGTTATATTGTGTTTCTGTGTGCTTGACTGGCAGGTGAGCAGGTGCAGGCAGCTCATTGTCAACCTTAGCCTTTCCCAGGGCTGAGTGAAAGGGAGGAGCTGCCTGCCCAGCCCCAGCTCTGACAGTAGGCAATGGAGAGGCTGCAGGCTCTGGACTCAGCTAAATTTCTGCAAACAAGGAAGGCTCGGCAAAATGCAAAACACTATTGCAACAGAGTGATTTATTTCATTATCCACATTTTAAACAATTGAATTTGTTATGGCTACCAATAAATTGTGTGACTTGGAACATGATACTTTGCAAATGCATGCTATGAACCCCTGCTTTTGAACATAAATTAAAGAAAGGTAATACTTATTTTTTAAGTGCCACCTCTGCTAAATAAATACAGGATTGATGTTCAATGACTATTAGCTTGTAAAACATTCAAAGTGACCATGTGTGTTAGTCCTGTCCTGGGGAAGGAAGGAAGAAAGCTTTCTCATTCTTTGGAACAACGGGTCATTAAGTCTCTGTAACACTTCAGAAATGACATTTATTTTCTGTGTGTGATGTTTGGGCTAAAGTGGGAGAGTAGGGAGGCAGAAGCCCCTGCTCCAAAACCAGACTTTGTAGAGGTGGGACCACTCCACCCTGCAGCCCCAGGGAAATCCAAAAGGATCCAGGGCAGAGAGATGGCACAGGCAGAGCTCACTGACTGGAGCTAGACAAACGAATATGCTATGTGTGGCCCCTGGATCTGGTGCCAGGCCTCCCCACAAGTCTGGCATGCCAATTCATGATACTTACCTGGGATTCTGTCTGTGAGAACTATGAGCTTCAGGTAGACTTTCAACTTTGGAGCATCCACATTGGGTTCGGGGAAAGGCCTGTGACTCCAAGGTGACTTGCAGACCACCAGCAGACAGGTGGAGAATGTGAAGACACCACCCACTCTCTCTTGGCTTTCTCTCTCTAAGGAGACAGGGAATGCCTAGGGTACACATCATACTGGATAGTCTGAATGAGGGGAGGACCAGACCACTTCAGCTGTGTTGTAAGAACACTGAAGCTATCCTCAGTAACTCAGCCTTGATCCCTGCCAGGGCAGTGAGGTGGAGGAATTACTTAAATGGCCCAACTTGTGTGCCTGAAGGTCACATCTTGTATACGGTGGCTACCATACTGCCATCATTCAGAGTGCTCTCCTAGGAGGGACACAAGGTTTCAGCCCAGTATGCTGCTTCTTGACTGTTATGACTCCCTGTAGGGCTGAACTGAGAAGAGTTAAAACTGGAGGACCTGATCCCAATAGCAAAGAGGCTGTGATTGGTTAGTAATGTCTGCTGTGAGTAGAGGCAGCAATAGTAGTGAAGTTTCCACTTCAGCTATCAGCTCCAGCATGAAGACGGGCTCTTTTATTATTTTAACATTCATTCCAGTTAGTTCAAACCTGGTGAACTGGTAGGGAGTGGAAAATGATTTTGCTACCATACCACCTAGAATGTCAAGGGGGCAGGTGGAAGAAGGAAAGATGAGTCTGTATGACTTGCTCCAATGGTTTGGGATCTCAGTGTCTCCCTAAGTCCCATCCATTAAAGCTATAGCTCCAGAGTGGTGCTGTCTGGAGGTAGTTATTCTTTAAGGGATGAAGCCCAGTGGGAGGGCTTAGATCATGGGCATGGGGAAAGAGGGCAGGAGGCAGTGTCCACAAAGGGAATTACAAGACTTCCTTCCTTCCTTTTTCTCTGAGTTTAGTAGCCATAAGGAGAGTAGCTATGCTTTGCTATATTCTGCTACCTTCTTGGGCCATGATATGCTACCTCAGACTAAATACATTGGGGTCAACACATCATGCATTAAAACAAGAACTGTGAGCCAAGACAAGCCTTCCTTCTTTTCAAGTTGATTGTATTAGATTCATTACAAGTACAGAAAACTGATTACTACAGTTGTCCTGGAGAAGGCTGCTGGGATTCCAGACCTTTCATGTAGAATCTCACAGCCAAAATAGAAGGGGCCATGGCAGTGAAAACATACTAGGTTCATAAAAAGGAGTGAAAGGAGTCAATTTGTGAGTCATTCATGCTGAGCCCAGGCATTATTTTTATGTAATTCTCATTATAGTTGTACAAGACAGAGTATGAGTCTGCTAAGGCTAGCCAACCACAAACTGGGCAGTCTAAACAAGACATCTATCGCCTCACAGTTTTGAAGACCAAAAGTCTGATGTCAAGTGTTGATAGGATTGGCTCCTCCTGAGGCCTTTCTCATAAGTCTGCAGATTGCCTTCTTCTCCCTGTGTTGTCTCATAAGTTTTCCCTCATTTCATCTGTTATGCCAAGTCACGAAACCACCACCAAGAAGGCCACCGAGACTCAGACATTCCGAAATGCAAAAGCAAGGCAAGACTTTATTCAAGCGGGGCTGCGGCCCGGGCCTTGTCCAACCCACTGACACAGCAGAGGTTAGGAGCCAGCCTCCAGCTGTGATTACACAGAGCTTATAAAGACAAAAGACAAAGTTACAGCAATCAGGTGTTTAAGCAAGCAAGATTACGGGTACAATCTGATTGGCTCAGGGTTTGAGGCATTCTAGGGGTGGTTAGAGTTAAGCATTCCCAGGCGGTTAGAGTTCTTGACCGGCTGGGCCCTAATAAGCTTGCCCTGGGTTTGCTCATAGTTTAAACAGACAACGAAACGGGGGCTGCCTGAAAATGGGGTTCACCCTAACTCTTCATTCCCCCCTTTACTCCCCCCTTCTGATAGGTAACTCGAGAACCAATCGTGGTTCTCCTTGCTTATTAGTTTGATTCTGACTGAGAATAGGTAGGGATAGATTGGTATTGTGCCCGCAATACATAAGTTGTAGGTGGCACTTTACTCAGTTGGTAGCGGGTGTGGCTCAGGAGGAGGTCCAGTCTCATAAAGGGCCTTTAGCTTGAGCCAGATCTCTTGGTGGACTTGCTATAGGGCTCTGAGGGGGCGATAAAAGCTCATAACAAATGCGATTGCAAGTTAGGAATAACATTTAGATGACATCACACAGTCCCTTAGCCCTGCAGATACAGGTACAGATAAACATAGTTTTACACCAAAGCCCCAATTCTGACCCTATTTATATTATAGCCAATTTGATTACATACCAACTTTACCCATATGCTCTAATTTTAAGACATACTGATACCATTTGTTACATACTCACTTTCTAGGGATTGTCTTTCTCACCTTTAACATGCCAAAACCTTTTAAAGGAAACATTTTTGTTTTCTCTCTCTAAAGTCTTTCCTTATACAGTTTTATAATCTGTGTCTTATAAAATTTAACATATCCCCACTCACACCATCTTCTACTTCCTCACACCATCAGTGAATTACTGGAACATTCTGTGACAATCTACTTTTTAAATCCCTTTCTTATCCAGAGGAAACCATTTCTCTATCCCTTTCTCCAAGGCTTTCTATACTAACCTTCCTCTTTACATTTCCTGGGGCTTCTTTGCTGCTAGAGTTTTAAACTGTCTACGTTTTCCGGTTTATCTCAACTACATCAAGGCAACTTACAGGCTGTTGTGGAAGACAAAGAGGGGGCGACGGTCAGTCCAATGGGACTGCTGCTCCTAAGAAGCCAGACCAGAGCCAACTATCATAAGCCAACTATTCTATATCTATATTCTATATTTATATTCTATATCTATATTCCATATCTTGAGCCAACTATTCTAGAGTGGATTTCTCCAGTTTCCAGTTCCTCTAAGTGCCTAAGGTTGGCCAGTGGCATCTGCAAGATCCATCCCCAGCAGGGCTCCATGAAGATGCCCAGCAGTTTAAATCGCTGTCCAGTTACCATGGTAACTGGCACACCTGATGGCAATTACCTCCCTCTCTTCTCTGAGGTCACACCCTAATCCATCTGGACACATACTCTTGGATATACCTCCACCCCAGGCATTGCCTGGAAGTGACTCTCCAGCCTGTCATACATGCTTTGAATTTAGCAGCAGGCCAGTCTGCTTGAAAATTTCCTACAATGTCCAATTTTCTTAATAGAGCTAGTTAGCAGATCCAAAGCACTTTCCACCAGAAACCAGCTGCATATGATAAGAGTCTGATCTGAAGATGTAGATTCTTCCAGTTGACTGTTGACTCTCCTTGATCCTCACTCAAATGCAATGGGCAGGGGCCATGGTGGTGTCAGGCAGCAGTGGCTCCCAGTGGTTCCAGTAGAATGTCACACCTTCTGGGTTACCTGCAACTTTCTCCATAGACTGGTTAGAGAAGCTTAACCTAAGTTAACCTAAAGCCTAACTTTAGTCACATTTCCTAGTATTTTCCTGATTCCTTCTTAAGCACACTAGCTTTTGCAGGCTGGCACATCACTGAAAGTCAAGACAGCTTTAGGCAATCAATGGCCCTTGGGTCATTTTGCCAGGGCAATAAGTTTAAATCAGATATTTCCAATAAAGCTAGGATTTTTTTTTTAAACCAACATAGGCGGCTTGGCCTGTAACCATTTCTCACAAATGCAGTCTATACTGTTACCTCTGTTTTCCATGCCTCTAGTTTATCCTGCCTCATCTTCCCAAAAACAACTCTGGTCCCTTGGTCCTAAAATGGGGGGCTGATGGGCGAAGATCATCCATCTTCTATAACTTCTTCATGCTGACTCAGGGACGTTGACCTTACCTAGCCAGGAACCTATAAACTTAGTCTACTTTACCAAGGGGCTGCAGGATCAGATGTCCATTAGAGCTTTACTCCAAACTGGAAATTACATTCAACATTTTAACTTCCAACTATACAGACTTCTTTTTGGGCTACCGCAGTGTAGCCTTTTAACATTCTAGTTTGTAAAAGCTTTTTCCTGACTGGCTGGGGAACTGATCTCTGATGACCTAAAAAAAGTGCCTACATTGCCTTTGCAAGCCAAGGACACAATCTTAGGTCTACAAGCTTTCTTTCCTGTACAGATGTATCAGCTTAAAATTCTCGCTGCCAGTCAGGGCTTTGAGTAGATGTGGGGGTTGGGATTTTAAACTATCCTCTCATTTGACACTTACCCTTACTACCCACTATCCCAGATGACTGGCAAGTTCCTGCCCAGTAGACAGACATGGGCATTAGAAAGGCATGCTTACGAACTATTCTTCTAAGACATCCGGCTTTGATTTACTTTTGAAAGGCCAAACAGGAGTGACTTTAGGATCTGACACCATCTCTGCCATCCAAGCAGTGACTCACTGCCTCTGGATGCTCCATCACTTTTGTCCCAGGAGGAGTGACTTTCCACTGGACTTAGACTCAGGGCCTGAGTGCTGTCCCTCAGCTCTCCAGCTCAAGACCAGCACCCTACCACTTTGAGCTCCACACAACTCCGTTCCCAGCACTCTGCTGGCTGATTAGAGACAAGTCTCTCACAGGGACCTTTCTCTGCCTGGGCTGGCTTCGAACCGCAGATTTCAGATCAATGAGTCTTACAAGAGGCCTCTTTACTCCAATTAAAAGCAACAAGGTGGTCCACACAGAAGTAGTTTTTAGGCATGCTCTCACCTGGAACTTATTAAGGGTTAATGTTAGATCTTGACAAACTCGTAGGAATCACCTGTCCTCTGTGGGCTTGCTGAAAACTGTTACAACAAACCTACAAAGAAACTGGAATGGCAATTAAACATTTTGGTAGCCATAATTCTCCTTTTCTCACTTTGCAATAATCATTTAGGACAATTTTACTTCCAAATTTCTTATAAATGTATTCTTGATTTCCAAAGCCTTTTTACTAACCTCTGCTTTAACACTAACACTTTGGCTTTTATCTGCATTGGAAAAACTCTGAAGCTTACAGGCATTCTGAAACCAGGTGCCACCCTTTGCCTCCGGGCTGCTTGTTTTTTTAAAAAAAATAAGCCTTTTTTCTTTTTTTTCTTTCTTCAGTCCCAGTTATGGCATGGCATGAAGACCTTTGAACTCAAATGACCATTTTTTCTTAATGCAAGAATTACAATTACAGAATTAGAAATACTAGTCCATTCAGCTTTGCAATGAATTAGTGAGAAACGTTCGCCCATTTTGCCATTTCTTCCTACATACATTGAGTTAATGAGAGTTTACTTCTATCCCCATTAGTTTAATATATATGCTTTAAAATCCACATTACAAAAATAGCATAGGAATTGAATCACATCAGATAAATAAACTTTTTAACCATTTAGTCCAGTTAAATCATTCATTTTTACCACCAGGTTTCCAAAGTTCACCGGAAAACAAAAGAGACAAAAGAAAGCCCTCTATTGGCTCCATCCTGACTCCATAGGGCTTAATGAGTTCACGCCAGCTTGCCCTTTGTTAAATCAAGTCTTAATTTATTAAGATACCCACTTCTTTTGACTACTAATTAAAGAACTCTGAGAAATCCTTTTTTAACTCTAGTTCTGTTTTAAAACAATGCAATAATCCTTTAAAGCATTTGGTAATGCCCAAACCTGATGACGATTTGAATTTAAACTTAAACTTAGTTTTCCATCATACTGCAGTCTTGAACATGTTCATACTCACACATGCACACACACATACATATTCAAAAGATCTTACAGTGTGCAAAATAAGCATCGGCCATACATTTTCCAGTGGCAAGAGGTATTCAATCTTACTCCTGCAACTCCTGCAAGACCCAAATTTTAAGATAAAGCCTTTAACAAATGGTTTTTAGCATTCTCCAGCCTCATTTTCCAGGGCTTGATAATTTAACAAAACATTTTAGCACACCAAATAATTTTCTGCTGAAGAAGGCTGATTGGGGGTCACCCAGAGTCACAGGGTGATCCACTTTTCCTTCTTAAGGGCCACACTCTAGTTCTGAGCTATCTCCTTAACCTCCCTCCAGTGAGCTAGGATCAAGTCTAGGGGGCTAGATGGAGGTTCCCATGATAGAACGTTACCCATAGATCTGATCAGATGTTCAGTCCAAAAGGCTACAAAAAAACAAAACAATTATAACAATACAAAAGGAGGAAAACACACAGGCCTGAGAACAAGAACAAGAACAAGAAAAGCTAGATCTCCCAAGTTGGCCCACAACGTCCCGCAAGGATGCAGGTGTGGACTTAAGTTGAAGGCGGGGCTCCAGGGATCCCCCTTCAAGGGTGGAGAGTCTGGGGCATCCCCCAGTCTCCCCAGGATTGCCGAGTAAGCGTGTCTGCTTCAACAACCCCTTCAAGAAATAAGCAAAAGCAAAACAGACAACAGACACATTACAGTGTTGTGCCAAGTCGCAAGACCACCCCCAAGAAGACCACCGAGATTCAGACACTCCGAAATGCAAAAGCAAGGCAAGGCTTTATTTAATGAGCTGCCAACTTGGGCCTCGTCCTACCCACCGACACAGTGGAGGTTAGTGTTGTGCCAAGTCGCAAGACCACCCCAAAGAAGACCACCGAGATTCAGACACTCCGAAATGTAAAAGCAAGGCAAGGTTTTATTTAACGAGCTGCCAACTCAGGCCTCGTCCTACCCACAGACACAGCGGAGGTTAGGAGGAAGCCCCGAGCTGTGATTACACAGGGCTTATAAAGGCAAAGAACAAAGTTACAACAATCAGCTGTGCAAGCAAGATTAGAACACAGGTACAAATCTGATTGGCTCAGGGTTCGATTCTAAAATGGGGTTCACATGGTGGGGCCTGACTTCAAAGTCTGGCACCTCAACAGGACAAGACAAATGAACAGGGTTGTTTTCTTACCTTCGGAGTCTGGGGTCTCGGGGGTCTCTGGGGCTATCCTGGACGAAACCCCAAATGTTATTCCAAGTCGCGAAACCACCACCAAGAAGGCCACCGAGACTCAGACATTCCAAAATGGAAAAGCAAGGCAAGACTTTATTCAAGCGGGGCTGCGGCCCGGGCCTTATCCTACCCATTGACACAGAGGAGGTTAGGAGCCAGCCTGGAGCTGTGATTACACAGAGCTCATAAAGGCAAAAGACAAAGTTACAGCAATCAGGTGTTTAAGCAAGCAAGATTACGGGTACAATCTGATTGGCTCAGGGTTTGAGGCATTCTAGGGGTGGTTAGAGTTAAGCATTCCCAGGCGGTTAGAGTTCTTGACCGGCTGGGCGCTAATAAGCTTGCCCTGGGTTTGCTCATAGTTTAAACAGACAGCAAAACGGGGGCTGCCTGAAAATGGGGTTCACCCTAACTCTTCATTCCCCCCTTCATCATCCAGTTGTAATTTTTTCCTGCAAATGCTCCTTAGTGGTCCATGACCTATTTGTTACTCAAGTCTTTCTTCAAAGTGCTGAGAAAAATTGAGCCAGAGCCATCCTGCCATCTCTTCTAGTATGGGACCAATGTTCCAAAGGGAACCTTCTAGAAGGATTGATTCTTCCAGCTAAGAATTCCTAATTCCTATCTACCCCCTACTAGGCTTATTTGATGGGCTTATTCAAA
This sequence comes from Perognathus longimembris pacificus, assembly GCF_023159225.1. Classification (NCBI taxonomy): domain Eukaryota; kingdom Metazoa; phylum Chordata; class Mammalia; order Rodentia; family Heteromyidae; genus Perognathus; species Perognathus longimembris. The sequence goes on along the minus strand of NC_063166.1, from coordinate 35,389,268 downwards.
TAAGTGCCCTACCACAATAGCCTAATTCTAACAGGACCCAGCTTCCCTTCAAGATTATTATTGGCTTATTTAAGACACTACTACTATCGTGAATGGCTTATTCTGTTCATATCCCACCCTCCATTACCATGATTGGTGTACTCAAATAGAACCCACCCAGTATTATAATTGGCTTTATTTTAAGCTAGGCTCACCCAATAAGCACAAACTTTTTTTATACCTTATGAGGATTTTCCTTCTCTTGCATTTCTCTGCATGCAAGAGTATGGATACCTAAACCAGCTGGAGTTAAGTTACAAGGAAGAAGGAAGGATCATGGGATTTTGAAGAGGGAACAAAAGACTCTAGCTTCAAATTCTAAAATCGTTAAATGCTCTAAGGCTTAACTTAATCCTTTCCCTCAATTCCTCCAGCTGAGAAAGGAGAGCAGTGCTGCCTCCTGGACACACCCTGGAGTTGTGGTGTGGGATCTGTATCAGTGTGGAATGTGTGATCTCATAATGCCAGGTGTTGGTTAGGATTCTCCTCACATCATCAAAATTAAATGTGCTTATTTGTATAGAAGTTCTTCTACTTCAGATGCATCTGGGATCATTTTTCAAATGCAGATTTGGCATCTTCCTCTCAGAAAACATGACAAAAGTCTTATTCCAGCTCTTTAACTCACGTTCTCATGGGCAGGTGGCTAATTATTTTCAGTCAATCCCCAAGGAAAATACAATGAAGAATAAAACTGTTTTCCTAGCAGAGCAAGTGACAGAATACAAATGTATCTGACAAGACATTTATGCATTCACTGTGTGAAGAAGAGCTGGGTATTGGTGATTGGCGGTGCTGAAGTTGGGGCGGGGTCTCACACTGTTGGTGAGAAGAGGTTGTGTTTAACTTCCAGTTCTGTCTCTTATGGCTCAGATTAAAAAAAAATAACAGAAAACAAGTACATTGAATTGTGAAGGCAGCTTTGATTTAAAAACCCATAATTTGGAGAATTTCCTCCATAGTTACACTGATAAATTCTTGTCCCTGAAGGATTTCATAAAGTCATAGCCAAGCTTTCTGTGTGTGTGTGTGTCTTCACATGAGTGTGAATGTGAACATGCACACACCTAGTGGTAATGGGGCTTGAACTCAGGGCCTAGACATTGTTCCTTAGCCTTTTCTGCTAAGGGTGAGGTTCTATCTACTACTTCTGGCTTTTAGCTGAATCTCACAGACTTTTCTGTGCCAGCTGGCTTCTCACCAGTTTCTCAGATCCTCAGATCTCAGCTACCTGAGATCTACCTAGGATTACAGATGTGGACCACCACTGCCCTCAGCAAGTTTTGGGGTTCAATCTTCATAGTCAAGCACCTGTTTGTGAGTTTAAAATACTGGACAATGCAGTAAGCCATTTGTATCCACAGGTTCCACATTCTTAGATTTACCAAACTGCAGTGGGAGTTTGGGGGAGGGGAGGATTTAAATTGCATCTGTGCCAAATATGTATAAACTTTTCTTGTCATTATTCCCTAAACAATATAACAGCTATTTATAAAGTACTTATATTGAAGCAGTTGTTATAAGTTATCTAGAGATGATGTGAAGTACAGGGAAGGACATACATAGGTTGTATGCAAGTATCTGCATACCATTTCACCTAAGTGACTTGAGCATCACAGCATTTTGGGTCAACAGGGATTCGGGAACCAATTTCTGAAGACACCGAGGGATGACTGTACTGTGGCCTATCTGCTGTAGATGGTGACCCCCCCTTGTAAGATGAACCCAACCCTTCATCATCCTCACACCCAAGCCCCAGTCTTCCCCTCCCCATTACCATGTCACCGGGAGATTTCTAGTAGAAAATTACTTCTCCAAATCCTCCAGTTCTGAAGATGGAGACTCTAGCTTCACCAGAAAGATATGAGAGATGTGGAGTTGAAAAGGGGTTTTCATTTTATTCTTTTATTTTTAAAATTGTAGGTTACACATAACAGAAACTTACCATCTTATCCATTTTTGTGTCATGGGGTGTGTGGGAGGGGATATGAGGAGGCTCAGGTCGATCTATTCACACTATACATTGGTAGAAGGGACTGGAACATCCATGCATTTTGGTAGCCAAGGTGGGTCCTGGGGTTTGGCTCACCTTAGGAAGAGCGTCTCCACTGACCTAACACCTGGAATATCCTGTCATTCCTGCGGTTACACTGTCTTATCCACTGGGCCCAGAAATTTCCAAGTTAGTCTGATCATTACTTTAGGATATTGTGACAGCCCTTCAAAGGATAGATTCTGCTAGATGTTCCCTTCAAGGGAGATATCCATCCTGGAGATAAATATTTCCTTTGCAAATACTATGCCCAGAGCTATCATTGCCTCTGGTGTCCTTCTCCTCCCTAGAACAAGTGTCTTTCCTTAAGATGCCCTTGCTCAGGTTTTTGTTTTTTTTCGTCTCAGACTGGAACTCAAACTCTTGATCTGATGAATTAGTTCTTTGGCTGAGCCACACCTCCAACTGCACCCTTGCTCAGTTCTCAGAGCACACTAATTATCTGAGCAAGCAGACAAGAGCTAGGGAGAGAGCTGTTCTTTCTCTTACATTTGCTTTTAACTAAATGTTGCAATTCATGAGGGAGTGCAAGCTTAAAGCAAAGTAAATAGTGCTTATGTGCTTTTAATCAAGCTGTTCATACAGTATTTGTCTCAGAATACCTAGCTGCTGTTTCCTGTGCCTCCTTTCCCTGACCTGTCCCCCATCACTTTTACCTCCTTCATTAGGGCCACTCCCTTCCCTGCTGCTCCTGCATGTGGGGCATCTGTAGTACTTCAGTTGGTAAATTCATACACCTTGACTACATGAGAGGCTTTGATCCTGGCTGCTTTTCCCCGACCATGGATCTCCGTGATGCTTTGCCAGTATAGAATTATATATGGAAGAGTTGTTTAAATCCATGGTGCTTGCTGAGTATGGGTGATTCATCCTGTAATCCTAGCTACTCAGGATCTGAGATCTGAGAGTCAAGGTTTGCAACCAATATAGGTAGAAATGTTCATGAGATGCTTATATCCAATAAACAAGAAATGAGCCAGAGGTGGAAGTGTGACTCAAATGGCAGAGTGCCAGCCTTGAAATAGCTAAAGGACAGTGCTCAAACCCTGAGTTCAAGCCCCAGTACTGGCACTGAAAGACAGAAAGGAACAGAAAGGAAATACAGAAAGCAAAGAAGGTAGGAAAAAAGGAAAGAAAGAAGGCATGAGGAAGGAAGGAAAGAAAGAAGAGTCCATTGTATTCCATCTTTCTGAAGCATTTTCTAGTCTCTCTTGAATATGTATTTCATGTTCACTCACCTTAGAGGAACATGTCACAGACAAGGTCAATGTGAAGTTGCTGGGACTAGCTAGCCCTTCAGCACTGAGTGAAGGAGGAGGCATAAGGAAAGTGGCGGAGAAGGTGATCTTACTTTTGACAGAGCTAAAGAGGCTTTGCTATTCTTGTAAACTAGAAGGTTGGGACACCACTTTGAGGTAATAGCTGGCCTGGGTTCTAATCCCCATGCTGAAATGCTGTTCCTGTTACTTGTAGCCCATTAATCTCAGTTTCTTCAGGAGAGAATGGGGACAGGGCTGATAATGAGAAGACCCAGTGGGCTATCAGATGTGGCAGCTTGGTCCCACTCACTTGAGCTGTGATCCCAGAGGCTTGCTTTTCTAAAGGAGGACGTGCTCAGCGATCTGAAATAAGAAGAGGGTGGCCCACTGCAGCCTAGCCATTGACTCACTCACCCATTGACATAATGACAACAAGAGTTTCAGGAGCACTCCAACACAGCAGCAAGAGGGCAAGGACAATGCCCTATTCAAACATAATTGGTACTTAATACATGTTTGTTGAACATCTAGCTGAAATGCTGAATGAATGATTAATAAAGGAAAGAATACTGCTGTTTCATGTAAAGTTTTCAAAAGTAAGACTAGTGCAGCAAAGAAGAGCCTCTCATTCTTAGATGTTTCTCATTCCCTGCAGAGTTCCACAGAGCTGGAAGCAAAGAACAATAAGAACAACAGCACACATGTATTCCATGGGGTAGTAGGTACACCATCACAACTGTATTCAATTGCAAATGAGTAGGTATACCAGCACACCAGTGGACTAGGCACACGTTCACACTTGTATTCTACAGACTAGGCATATTATCACAACTGTATCCCATGGAGTAGGTATATTATTATACCTGCATTCCAGGGACTAGGTACACTATCATACTTCTTCAATTCAATGGAGTAGGTTCACCATCACATCTGAACTTCCATCACACTTCTATTCCATGGACTGGGAACATTGTCACACCATTATTTCATGAACTAGCTTTACCATCATGCCTATTTTCTATGGAGCAGGTACCACATCATACTTGTATTCCATGAGTTTGTACTGTCACACCTGTATTCTGTAGACTAGGAACAAGGTCACACTTGTATTTCATCACATCTATAGTCTACATACCAGGCTCAATGACACAGGTGCATTCCCTGAAGGGGTACCAACATCTCTCCTGTGTTCCATGGACTAGGGTATGTCAAGCCTGTGTTCCATTGATTCGGTGTGGCCAAGGATTAGTCAAAATAAACACAGGAAAAAGATTTCATTGAAAAGAGAAAAGAAACAAGAAAGGTAAAACTTACCTGGACACAGCCAAAAATGCATTTGAAATTGAGAAATAGTTAGAGAAGAATCTCACTTTAAGGCCAAGACAGAAGTAAACACACACTAGAAAATCAAGAAACACAATGGGGAGGGTAACTGTGCTTCTTGTGGCATAAGCAGGCCAACTATACACATCTGTGGAGACCTCAGCCTGACAGCACAGGGAAGCCACTCGAGGACTTCCTGTGGCATAACCAGGCCAACTACACCCATCTGTGGAGACCTCAACCTGACAGCACAAGGAAGCCACTCCAGGGCTTCAGTTTCTACAAGGAACTAAAAGCTAGGGTCTTCGCAGCTTCCTACTTTTTATTTGGGATTTGATTTTCTTTGTGATACAAGAGCTATAATAGGCCAACAGTGACTAAAATATCTATTTATTCGTCTATTTTCTGTTACTGTGATGAAATACCTCAGGCTATGAAAGCCTCTTCATGCAAAGAGGTTTATTTAGCTTGCAGTTATGAGGTTCAGGGTATGACATCCATATTAGCTTGGCTCTAGAGGAGTCCTCACCAAAAGGTGTTACAAAGGTGGGCGTCCTTGAAAAAGATGGCATCACCAGAGAGGAAGCCAAAAGGTTTGGAGTAAGCTCTTCAAATATTTATTTAGGCATGGTATTACTAACGGAGCTCAAACTGGTCTTGAATTTGAGATCCTCCTGCCTCAATCTTTCAAGGGCTGGGATTACAGCTATGTAGTACCATGCCTGGAAACTTATTCTTCTGTCATTTCTCTTGTGAGATCTAACTCTAGTCCTCTGAGAATTTCTTAGTGCCATCCAAAGGCCCCTTCCCAATGCCTAAGGCCTTCTCCATGTGTTCACTCCTCTTAAAAGGTCCCATGCATCTCCCAACACGAATCCCTAGGTTCTAAGCTTCCAATACACAGAACCCTTTCCAACACATGAAAATCCTAACATTCTATAATTTTGTTAACCTTGCACTAGAGAGGGGAACAAGACCAGAAGCAAGTGACAAGCACCAGTGAAAAGCCCTGCTTTGGGGCCAGGCCCACCAGCTCTGGGGAGCCAGGCCACCAGATTCTTAAGTGGCAATTTGCCAGGAGGGCATCTCTGCTGGTAGAGCTGGCTGTCTCATGGGAGTGAGTGCCACTGGGTTCCTGGCATTCCACTTTCAGTTCCCACATGGCCCTTGCTTCCAGGCATGACTGGCAGGCGGCTGGGCCCCAGGTCTTCACGGAGAAGAGAAAAGGGAGGTAAGGGAAATACCATTTCCTGAACAGTGATTTGCCTAATTGCCTTCATTGTCACTCCGATGCGGCTTTGAAGTCCTAGGACCTCAGCTCACTGCAGGTTCCAGCCCAGCAGCGCTGATAGCGTTGGAGGCTCAGCCCAGCCCAATTTCACTCTCCCCACTGTAGACTCTCTGGCAACTGAAAAATAGTGCGGATCAAACCCAAATGAATCTTTCCCGTTGCAAATTTAAAAAATCCACTCATCATTTTCACCTGTGCATTTGAGTTTAGAAAGCATTAAAACACCAACTTGCCCTGAAGAGGTGTTTAAACACCCTATGGAGAGCCAGCATGGAACTTTCTAAGAATAAGTGAAAGCTCACATATGTTTTCTGTCCTATAAAAATAAAATGGACCAGTGTGGAGGGTGCATGCCTCTAATCCCAGCACTTAGGACGCTGAGAAAGATTGTGACCTTGAGTACTACATAATGGTAAGACCATGTCAAAAAATAAGAAATTAAAAAAAAAAAAAAAAAAAAAACAGGGGGCTGGGGAGATAGCCTAGTGGCAAGAGTGCCTGCCTCGGATACACGAGGCCCTAGGTTCGATTCCCCAGCACCACATATACAGAAAAACAGCCAGAAGCGGCGCTGTGGCTCAAGTGGCGGAGTGCTAGCCTTGAGTGGGAAGAAGCCAGGGACAGTGCTCAGGCCCTGAGTCCAAGGCCCAGGACTGGCCAAAAAAAAAAAAAAAACAGGGAAAGTCCAAACTAATTTAGGCAAAAGCAAACTGATGTTTCTTGCTGTCAAGGAAGAGGCAATGCAAACTTCAGGAGTCAAATGCTCAGGCTTGCCTCTCATCTCTCCTTTCTGCTTCTCCACACTGTAACCCTATTCTCTCCTCTCCTCAGTTCTACTTTCAAAATTCTAGAAACTGGCTTCGGTTGCTTGGGGTCATGATATCCCCACTTAGATTATCAGTAAAACAAGAGAGAATTGTACAAGAAAATTTCTGCAACCCCTACTGTAACAGAAAAGCAAATGACAGCCCCCAAGTCCAACAGAGCAAAAGTTGCATAAATCATCTCATTTTATTTTGATTTGTTGTTGTTGTTATTGTGGCAGGAGGGTTTTGAACTCAAGGCCCTCCACTTGCTGGGGATGAGCTATAACCACTCTCTGCTTTAGTTACTTGTCAAGGAGGGCCTCTAGTGTTGCCTGAGACCAGCCTCAGTCCTCAGTCTTCCTATGCCTCCCATGTGGCTGGGACTACAGAACTACACTACCACATGAGACATGCTGAGAGAGTCTACCTAATTTTTTTTGCCTTAAACTGCTATCCTTATAAGCTCTGCCTCTTGAGTAGCTGGGATTGGATTAGAGTTGTGCCTTATCATGCCCAGCCCTATTTTACACTTTTGATGAATTGGCATCTTGGAGCCCTGCCGACTGGAGGCAAAGGCTCTCCTAGAGCTAGCTAATTCCTAAAGATAAATAACTCATCAGCTAGCTAGCTTTTCCTATACCAACTAGCCAACAATCCAAAGCCCACATCATAACTTCTTTTTAGTTGCTCTTCCTCAGGACCACAGATCCTCTGCACCATTTATCCCAGAGCCAGATTCTAGACAGTCCAGCCAGAGACAGCCCGGTTCGCCAGAGCCTGCTGACATCCCTTCACATGGCCCATGCTCGGCTGTGGCCTCCTCCCCTGTGCTTCCCACAGAAACCACTGTAAAAGTTCCAGCCTGCATTTTCCCTCACTCTCTTCTTGCAGATGACCTGGGACATCCCATCCCGCTCTTTCTGAGGAGCCCAGCCCAACAAGCCTCTTCCTGCGTTCTGGGTCCTCATGGTGCCTGATTGAAACAAACCCGTCTCCCTTAAAGTACATCTGCTACAAGAATAGCCCAAACCAAAAGCAGCTGGAGGGTTAGCATTGCTGCCCAAAGTCCTAAAGGCTGAGTAGGACTCAGACTGGTGGGACAAGCATCCCTCCTGGGCAGTAGCACTGGATGGTGCTTGTAACTGAGGATTAGAAGGCAGACATAGGGCTGAAAGCTAGTGGAGGTGGTTCTGATCTACTAGTCCACAATGGTGAGTAGAAATTCTGTCCTCAGACTCTCAGGCTTGCACCTTGGTTCTTTCCTCAGTTGGAGCATGACTTAGGTAAGATACTTAAACTCCTTGTAATTGTTAGTTCCTTAGTCTGAAATGAAGATAGTAGCACTATCTGCTTTCTGTCTAGGTGTGGTGGTACATTCCTTTAGTCCCAGCTACTCAGGAGCCTGAGTTAGGACGATCATTTGAGTTTAGAAATTTTAAATTAAAGGAGATAATAGTTGGTGTGGTGCTCAGTGGTACCTGTTATTATTTCTACCTTCACTCTTATGACTAAACAAGTTTCAGTATAACAAAAGATAATTTATGTCCCACAATTTTAATGTAACAAAATGTAATATCTTATTATGCCAAAGTGAATCTAAATGTAACAAAATTAAACAGTTTAAATACAACAAAAAAATAGAACAAGATAATAACAAGATGAGTAAGTAGCATACAATCATCTTTAAAGACTTGCAGCTCAGTATTCACATACATTTTTAAATGATGGTATTGGGGCTTGATAGATTAGGGGGCATCGTGTGTTCTTGCTCAGCTGGTGCCTTACTACTTGAGTCATGCCTCCAGCTTGGTTTTCTACTGGTTATTTTGTAAATGGAGTCTTAAGGACTTTTCTGCCCGGGCTGGCTTTGAACTGTGATCTTCTGGACCTCAGCCTTCAGAATAGTTAGGATTACAGGTATGATGGATTGGTTCTCATCAAAATTTGCATTGTTGTATTTAAACTTTGAAATGTGTAAAACATATCTAAGGATGATATATAATAAAAAAAACTACAAAGAGAAAACCCTGTAGAAAAAATTCACTGCAAAGAAAGTTAAAAGACAAATGACAATATACTAAGGAAAATGTAATTGTGTATATATGTTGCAAACAAAGGGAAAATGCCCATAATGCTCAAACCTTTCTAACAGAACAAAGAGAAGAAAGAAGTTAACCAGGTTAAAGACAGGCTAAAGACATTAACATATTGTTCTCAGAAACAAACAAACAAACCAAACAGAAGACAGGAGATGCTACATCAGGATGATTTTGAGCAATGGTGAAGGTAAAGTGTGCCTAACTAATGATGCTTGAAAGGGCTTGGGTTTCTGTATTCACATGGCAAAATATCTGACAGACAGAAAGCAGGAGGTTTCTGCCATACTGCTCCAGCATGTAAAGAAACAGTATGAAGGAAAAACTGTCTATAGATCTGCAGCTTCATGTTAGTCATCAGCAACATAACACAGCTCTCCATGCAGTCATCCCTCAGTATCCAGGAGGATAAGACCCAGGACCCAACTTGAATCTGAAAAGCTACAGATGCAGCAAGGTGCCCATGGCTCATGCCTGTAGTCTCATGCCTGAAATATGAGGATTATTGTTCAAAGCCAACGATTGGAAATGCTTGTCTCCAATTAACTACCAGCCTTGAGTGCTAAATCTCAGAGATAGACCCCAAGGTCTGAGTTCAAGGCCTCGCGCTGGCACATACACACAATATGCTTTTGTCCCTTACATAAATGCCACAGGGTTCACATAGAGTGTACATATCCTCCCATATCCATCAAGTCACCTTAGTTTACTTACAATACCTAATGCAATATCATTGTTCGGAGAAAACTGGTAAGAGAAAATTCTGTATGTATTCAGAAGAGATGCAGTTTCCTCTTAGATTTTCAATATTTCTTTTTTTTTTAATTTTTTTTTTTTTTGGCCAGTCCTGGACCTTGGACTCAGGGCCTGAGCACTGTCCCTGGCTTCTTCCCGCTCAAGGCTAGCACTCTGCCACTTGAGCCACAGCGCCGCTTCTGGCCGTTTTCTGTATATGTGGTGCTGGGGAATCGAACCTAGGGCCTCGTGTATCCGAGGCAGGCACTCTTGCCACTAGGCTATATCCCCAGCCCCTCAAATTTTTATTATCAAACTGAGGTACAGAGAGGTTACAGTTTCATACGTTAGGCATTGGATACATTTCTTGTACTGTTTGTTACCTTGTCCCTCATACCCCCCTCCGACCTCCCCCTTACCCTTTCCCACCCTGAGGTGTTCAGTTCACTTACACCAAACACTTTTGCAAGTATTGCTATTGTAGTTGTTTGTCTTTTTTTACCCTGTGTCTCTCAATTTTGGTATTCCCTTTCAATTTCCTAGTTCCAATACCAGTATACATTGTTTCCAATATACTCAGATAAGATTACAGAGATATTGTAGGTACAACCACAGGAAGGTGATACAAGAACATCATCAATAGTAGAAGCTACAGATACACATGGGACGTTGAAAGTAGTTACAACTGTGATATAACAATTGTCTCCATAACATGGAGTTCATTTCACTTAGCATCGTCTTATGTGTTCATAAGGGCATAGCTATTGGGCCTTGTGATGCTCTGCTATGACTTGCCTAAACCTGTACTAATTATTCCCAATAAGGGAGACCATAGAGTCCATGTTTCTTTGGGTCTGGCTCACTTCACTTAGTATAATTTTTTCCAAGTCTTTCGATTTCCTTACAAATGGGGCAATGTCATTCTTTCTGATAGAGGCATAAAATGCCATTGTGTACATGTACCACATTTTCCTGATCCATTCGTCTACTGAGGGGCATCTGGGTTGGTTCCAGATTTTCGCTATGACAAATTGTGCTGCAATGAACATTGTTGTGCTGGTGGCATTACTATGATTTTGTTTGTGGTCTTTTGGATAGATACCCAAAAGTGGGGCTGCTGGGTCATAGGGGAATTCGATATTTAGCCTTCTGAGGAATCTCCATACTACTTGCCAGAGTGGCTGAACCAGTTTACATTCCCAACAACAATGAAGTAGGGTTCCCTTTTGGCCACATCCCGTCCAACAATTGTTATTGTTAGTTTTCTTGATAGATGACATTCTTACTGGGGTGAGATGGAATCTCAATGTTGTTTTGATTTGCATTTCTTTTATGGCCAGTGATGTAGAGCATTTTTTCATATGTCTCCTGGCCATTCTCATTTCCTCATCAGAGAAGCCTCTTTGTAAGTCTTTAGCCCACTTGATGAGTGGGCTATTGGTTCTTTGCGGTTTTATTTTGGAAGAGGGTAATTTTTTTAGTTCTGCATATAGTTTAGATATGAGGCCTTTGTCCGTTGAATGGCTGGTAAAGATCTTCTCCCAGTCTGTGGGCTTTCTGTTTATCTTGCAAGCTATGTCCTTTGCCGTGCAGAAGCTCTGCAGTTTGATGCAGTCCCAATTGTCCAACCTTTCTTTGATTTGTAGCCTTTCTGGGTCTTTGTTGAGGAAGTTCCGTCCTGTGACAAGGAGCCCAAGTGGTTCTCCTACTCCTTCCTTTAGTGTTTGAAGGGTGTCTGTTTTGATTTCGAGGTCTTTAATCCATTTGGAATTGATTTTGGTGCAGGGTGATATATAAGGATCTAGTTTTAGTTTGTTGCATGTGTTGAGCCAGTTTTGCCAGCACCATTTGTTAAAGCGGCTATCTTTCTTCCATACTATTGTTTTAGCTCCTTTATCAAAGATTAAGTAGACGTAGTTCTGTGGGTTCATTTCTGGGTCTTCAATTCTGTTCCATTGGTCTTCAGGAATGTTCCAGTGCCAATACCAAGCTGTTTTTATTACTACAGCTTTATAATACAGCTTGAAGTTGGGTATTGTAATTCCTCCAGCACTGTTCTTTCTGCTTAGGATTGTTTTTGCTATTCTAGGTCTTTTATTGTTCCATATGAATTTCTGGATTGCTTCCTATATTTCAGTAAAAAATGGTGTTGGGATATTAATGGGTATTGCATTGAATTTGTAGATAGCCTTTGGCAATATTGCCATTTTGATTATATTAATCCTCCCAATCCAGTAGCATGGGAGGTTTTTCCATTTCCTTAGTTCTGACTTAATTTCGTTTTCCAAGCTTTTAAAGTTCTAATCAAAGAGGTCTTTCACTTCTTTGGTTAAGGTTATTCCTAGGTATTTTATGTTTTGGGGGGCTATTGCAAAGGGAGTTGCTTTCCTGATTTCAGACTCAGTCTTCGGGTCGTTAGCATAGAGAAAGGCCGTTGATTTTTGTAGGTTTATTTTATATCCTGCAACTTTGCCAAAGTTTTGGATCAGCTCTAGTAGCTTGGGGGTAGAGTCTATGGGATTCTTTAGGTATAGGATCATGTCATCTGCGAAGAGAGAAAGTTTAACTTCATCTTTTCCTATTTGGATCCCCTTTATATTTTCTTCTTGCCTAATTGCTCTAGCTAGGAATTCTAGTACTATGTTGAAGACCAGGGGAGAGTGGACATCCCTGCCTTGTTCCTGATTTTAAAGGGAATGGCTTTAGTTTTGCCCCATTTAGAGTTATGCTTCCTGTTGGTTTGTCATAAACTGTCTTGATTATATTCAGGAATGTTCCTGGAATCCCAGTTTTTCCAGGGCTTTTAGCATAAATGCGTGCTGGAATTTATCGAACGCTTTTTCCGCATCCAGAGATAAAACCATGTGGTTCTTTACCTTGCTCTGGTTGATGTGGTGGATTACATTAATTGACTTGCATATATTAAACCAACTTTGCATCCCTGGAATGAAACCAGTTTGATCGTGGTGTATGATATTTTTGATAACCTGGTGAAGTCGATTGGCCAGAATTTTGTTGAGAATTTTTGCGTCTATGTTCATCAGGGAAATCGGTCTGTAGTCCTCTTTCCGTGATGAGTCCCTGCCTGGTTTTGGGATGAGGGTTTTACTGGCTTCATAGAATGAGTCTGGTAGTGAACGTTCTCTTTCAATTTCATTAAAGAGTTTGAGAAATATTGGTGTGAGTTCTGTCTTGAAGGCCTTGTAGAATTCTGCAATGAATCCATCTGGACCTGGGCTTTTCTTGGATGGGAGATCATTTATTGCCATTTCTATTTCAATACTGGATATGGGTCTGTTTAGAAGGTTTAAATCTTCATGGTTAAGTTTGGGGATATGAATTTTTTCTAGGAAATCATCCATTTCTTCCCAATTCTCGAATTTGTTGGCATAAAAGTTTGCAAAATAGTCCTTTATTATTTTCTGAATTTCAGTTATTTCTGTGGTGATGTTACCTGTTTCATCTCTTATCTTGTTTATTTGAGTGTGCTGCCTTCGTTTCTTGGTCAGGTTTTCCAGGGGTCTGTCTATCTTGTTGATTTTTTCAAAGAACCAACTCTTTGTTTTGTTGATTCTTTCGATGGTTTTTTTCCATCACTAATTGATTTAAATCTGATTTGATTTTAATTATTTGCTTCCATCTATTGACTTGTGGTTTGGCTTGTTGTTCTCTCTCAAGGAAATTAAGGTGCTTCCTTAAATTATTGAGTTGCTGTTTCTCCAGTTTGTTGAAGTATGCACTCAGAGATATAAATTTTCCTCTGAGTACTGCCTTTGCTGTGTCCCAAAGGAGCTGGTACTTTGTGTCCTCAACTTGGTTGAAGTCCATAAACATTTGAATTTCCATTTTAATTTCTTCAATGACCCTCTGATGGTTCAGCAGTGTGTTGTTTAGTCTCCATGAATTGTAGGATTTTCTGTGGTGGCTGACTGAGTTGAGCTCTAATTTTATTCCATTGTGGTCTGAGAGAATGCAGGGAATGGTTTTGATACTTCTGAATTTGTACAGATTTTCTTTGTGCCCTAAGATGTGATCTATTTTGGAGAATGTTCCATGTGCTGCCGAAAAGAATGTGTATTCTGTTGTTGCTGGGTGGAATATTCTGTAGATGTCGGTTAACTCTAGTTGGTCTATGCAATTATTTAGTTCTGTGGTTTCTTTGTTCAGTTTTTGGCATGTTGATCTGTCCAGAGTTGATAGTGGGGTGTTAAAATCCCCAACTATCAATGTGTTTGGGTCTATGAGTGTTTTTAGAGTCAGTAGTGTTTGTTTGATGAAGTTGGGTGCTCCTGCATTTGGTGTGTAGATGTTTAGAATGGTTATATCTCCTGTAGGAGAGATCCGTTACTAGTATGTAGTAACCTTCTTTGTCTCTTCTTACCTTTTTTAATTTGAAGTCAATTTTGTCTGATACTAGGATTGCAACTCCAGCCTGCTTATGGGGGCCATTTTCTTGATAGATTTGATTCCAGCCTTTCACTTTTAGAAGATGTTTACTTTTGCTGGATAGATGTGTCTCTTGGAGGCAGCGGAAAGATGGATCTTGATTTTTGATCCAACTTATGAGCCTATGTCGTTTGATTGGAGAATTAAGTCCATTAATGTCGAGAGTTAGCATTGAGAGATGATTGTTTGTTCCTTTCATTATCACTATCTTGCTTAAAACTGTGTCTTCCCATTTCTTTTTTTTTTTTTCTTTTTTTTTTTTTTTTTTTGGCCAGTCCTGGGCCTTGGACTCAGGGCCTGAGCACTGTCCCTGGCTTCTTTTTGCTCAAGGCTAGCACTCTGCCACTTGAGCCACAGCGCCGCTTCTGGCCGTTTTTTCTGTATATGTGGTGCTGGGGAATCGAACCTAGGGCCTCGTGTATCCGAGGCAGGCACTCTTGCCACTAGGCTATATCCCCAGCCCCTCTTCCCATTTCTTGATCTGATGTTTACTATTTAGGGTTCATTTCTCTGTCTGTATTGGGATCTTGATTATTTTCCCTGTATAGTACATCTTTGAAGATTTTCTGTAAAGCTGGTTCGGTGGAGATATATTGTTTCAGTTTTTCCTTATTGTGGAAGACTTTTATTTGACCTTTGGCTATGAATGAGAGTTTGGCTGGGTACAGAATTCTTGGTTGATAGTTATTTTTATTTAGTGTTTGGTATACTTCATTCCAGGCTCTCCTTGCTTTCATGGTCTCTGCTGAGAAGTCTGGGGTAATTCTGATTGCTTTTCCTTTATATGTAATTGTTTTCTTCTCCCTAACAGCTTTGAGAATTTTTTCCTTGCACTCTACTGAACCTGTTTTGATCACTATATGTCGGTGGGATATCCTATTCTGGTCTGGTCGGTTTGGGGTTCTAAATGCTTCTTGTATCTGTATCGGCCTTTCCTTCTGGATATTTGGGAAGTTCTCAGCTAATATTCTGTTAAATAGATTGCCTATCCCATTAACCTCCTTCTCCAAGTTTTCCTCAATACCTATTATTCTTAAATTGTGCTTTCTGATCGTGTCTTGAATCTCCTGTAGCGATCTGTTTTGTTGATTGGACTGGATTTGTATTGATTTTTGATCTTTCTCCATAGAATCTAAGGAATCTTCAGCTCCTGAAATTCATTCCTCTGCTTCAGTTAGTGGGGACTGTAAGCTAGCTACTTGATTTCGAATCTCTTTTCCTTCTGACTGGTCTTTCCTGATGATTTCCATGTCATTTCTTAGGTCTTGTATGGACTTCTTTATTTCATTAACTTCATTACTTTGGTTTTGCGTCTTGTGTCTTAAATCTGTAAGCTGGTTAGCTATCTTTTCATTTGACTCTTGAAGTTCATTTATCTATATGTGGATGCCATGCAATTCTCCATTAATTGTTGCTTTGCCTCCTCATGCTCTAGAATAATTGACTGAAGAGATTCAAACTTTTCATTTATCATGTTTATCAGTAGACTTTGTAGAGCATTTTGGCAGTTCTCTTCTATGTCTTTGATTGACTGCTCTGCTTCCTGCTTGTTTTGAGTGGGGGATAAGACTTCATTGTTTGTCATCTTTCTTGTGTTCCTTCTGCCCATTTGGACTGGGAATGCCAATCTACAAGCACCTATGAGCACCGTTTAAGACCCAAAGCAGCCCTTACCAAGCACTGTTGTGTAAATTTTACAAGTTCACAGTTATATACAGATACCCTGTATACCTGTCTATAAAATTAGATTTGGTGTTCCTAAAGAATACAATTTCAATATAGCAATCAATCCTGGGCCCTGTAATCAGTAGTTACTTATTTACTGTTACAACCCTATAAGCAGTTCTTGTTTTTATATTAAGTTCTTTTAGGACTGGCTTTCTCGATGAACCCCTTTGATTCACTCAGATTAAGCTGGGATACCCTCTATCCAATAACCAGAAGTCAAAGGAAACTGGAGGTCCAGGCAGTAAGTCAGGAGGGTAAGTTGGAGATAGTAAAGAGAATAGAGTAAAATGTATTGTGGTGGTGGTGTTGGTTTAGTTTCAGTGTAGAATTAGTAGAAAGAACAAGGTTAAAATTATTGACAATGGAGAGTTAGCAGAAAAGAGTGGAGGTGTTATTCATAGGAAAGTAATTTTTAGAGAAAGAGAACGCAAAGAGAGAAATAAAGTAAAGATAGCGGAAGACAGATGCACAAAACAGAGAAAAATTATTTAAAAAAGAAAAAAATAAAAAGGAAAGAAAAACAGAAAAGGAACAACCCAAACAAACAGCATAGAAAACAACTTGATAAAAGAACAGGTAAAAATGGAAAACAAAACAAACAATCAAACAAAAAAAAAACTGACGACGTTTCAGAAGTGAAAAAGAAAAATGGAGTCCTCCTTGTTTGGGTGGTCTTTCCCCAGTCTCTGGTTTGCTCGCGATGGTCTACAGTCTATTTTGCTGTTTGGCTGTGTTTGACTTGATTTCAGTTTGGAGGGGGTGGTTCTGTTCTGATCTTTCACCTCTGTTGGTGCAATCCTGGGTCTCTGTGGTTTGCACAGCTTGCTGGCAGTCCTTGGCGTCCTCTGTAGATGGGGACTTGAGGAGTCTCAGGAACCGTAGCTCCTCTGTCTGCTGTGGGGCCTCTGCCTTTAACGCCTGGGTATGAATAGGCTGTGGACTCAGCAGAGCAGGGCGCCTTTGGCCTGTTTTATCCAACTGAGAGTTGCTTGCCTGGGGGAGGCCTGGGTGGGGCGGCCTCCTTGGTGGAGGTGGCTATGGAGTGCAGCTCCGTTTTGGGCTGGGAATTGGGCTTCCTCTGTGACGGGACTGTTTAACTTTCTCAGGAACTGTTTGTTCCCCTGTCTGGTGTTTCCCTGCCACCAGGAGCTGCTCTCTGCATTTGCTGTGAATTTAGAAATTCTGGCAGGCAGGACAGGGCACC
This sequence comes from Perognathus longimembris pacificus, assembly GCF_023159225.1. NCBI lineage: Eukaryota > Metazoa > Chordata > Mammalia > Rodentia > Heteromyidae > Perognathus > Perognathus longimembris. The sequence continues at coordinate 35,372,288 of NC_063166.1, read as the reverse complement.
TCTGGCTGAGCCATGGCCCAGGACATGCCTTCCGCCTGGGCAGGGGGCGTTCTCCTGGGCGAAGGTGACTCTCATAGGTTGATCCCTCTTGCCCTTTTCAAAGATGGCTACTTTGACCTCACTTTCCCCAGGCCCGCTTTAGTTCCAATCTGGTCTGACCCAATGCCAGTGGCAAAGATGGCGCTTTGGTCTGGTGGTGGGGGAAGGGCTGCCTTCCAGAAGCTGCTCTGTGGGTGCGAGTGGGAATGTCTTTCGTGGGGTACTCACGCTTTCTCTGTGATTTCAGGTCGTCCCTGCTCAGCTGCCATCTGGAGTATTTCTCCCTGGTCTACACTGTGTGCTTTAGCTGCGCGGCTTGCGGGTTGCTGTGCCGGGTGCTGTGCCGGTGCCGGCACTGGCGTGGTGGTGGGATGCTGCCCGGAGCTCAAATCTGTGTTTTCCAATGAGCAAAGTCGATTTTTCCTTCCTGGCCAGAATGCCTGTACTGTTAGAACTTACTCTAGCTGTATTTCTAGGCATAAAACTTTCTATGGGGTGATAAAACTACGGTGTCGGAGGGAGAGCAGATAGTGCTCTGCAGCTCCTCCGCTGTCTTCCTCCTGTGTGATTTTCAATATGTCTAATCCACATGTGGTGGGATTGATGATGTGGAACCTGGAGATACAGTGGTTGGCTGGTTACCATGAGGCTTAAGGGAAACAGCAGTTTGCCTTGACTTTATCTGGATATGGAGCAGTTGGTTTGATGTTGATACATATCTGTGGGAAATGCAGAGCAGATTTGCCTATACTAATAAGGAAGAAAGTCTATGGTAACTGAGATGCCGCATCAAATCAGATTTGACTTCCACTTGTGAGTAATATAATGTGGATAGCCTCATTCCTCTTGTCCAGGAGGGACAATGATAATCCTACCTATACTTTTGCTATAAATGAGGTGGTCCAGTGGCTAGCACATCATCATGGCTGTGTAATTTTGCTGGTATTTTGAGATTGCATTCCTTGGCAGAGACGCAGCTATGAGCAACACTGACATCCTTGGCCAGCATCTGCCCTGGCAGCACCCCATGCACTCCAATGACTGGGTGTACATGGTCTTGGCTGCAGTCCTTGTGGGCTTTGGGGCCCCTGGCTCGGGCTGCAGAGCAAAAACAGCAGGAGTAGCAAGTTCTCCTTTCCTGCTCGCAGCCCCAGGCATGGGCTCTTCTCCCTGCTCCAGCCTGAATGATAGAGTTCTTTATTATTTATTTCTGTGTGTGTGTGTCTCTGTGTGTGTGTGTGTGTGTGTGCATTCATGCACACAGTACTGGGGCTTAGGCTCTGTTCTTTAGTCTTTTCATTCAAGGTTGGTGTTCCCATTTAAGTCACAGCTCCACTAGTCTTTTGCTAGTTAATTGAAGATGAAAGTCTCTCAAACTTTCTTGCCTTGGCTGGCCTTGAATCACAATCCTCAGATCTCCCACTCTTGCGTAGCTAGGATTACAGGCATAAGCCAGTGGCATCTGGCTTGAGCAGGCAGTTTTTAAAGTTTGATGAGGTGGGAAGGCCATGCAGTGTGAAGAGCAACCACTGGCAAAAGCCCTGTAAGTTACCTGTGTCTACAGCTCTTGATTACTGGGAGGCTCCTGCAAGGTGGGAATACTTGGCTTTTCCTGGAAGAACTCCCAGGAACATTAGGGAGACAATGAGGATGGTGCGGGTTCCAGGTGTCCTGGCAGATCAGTGCTCACATGGCTCCCATCTTGGTGCTTCAGTGGCCTTTGGTACCTTCTCCTGGGCTCTGCTGGCTAGTTAGTTGCTTGCAGTCTTCTCCTTGCTGGACTTTATGATTCTCAGTGCTCCTTAGTTTCTAGTGCCCATTTCAGCTTCCTGGACATTTAGTTACTTTGGTCCATCTCTGCTGGGCTGTTACACAGGCAACTGCTGAGGCTAGCTATCAGTAAACAATTCTCACCTGCTATTTGAACTGCACTCAGGGAAGTGGGCAGGGTTACAATATGATGGTCACTGGAGTGGTCACTATCTCTAAAACAACAAGATGGTGTTTGAGGGCTAGAGATGGTTCCAGATACAGAATATCTTTTTCCACTGAATTAGGACATATGATATCTAAGACGGTAGCTGTATGTTTCATGATGTGTTACAGGGGTTTCAAAGAGGCAGGCCAGGTATTTAATTATTCACTTTCCCAGGAGAGAAAGGAGATACAGTGGCTCTTTTTCAGCACATAGAATTTTCCAGTTTCCAAGGGTGGTTTTGTGTAATATATGAATTATTAGTTAGTATCTTAGCAGAGATAGGAAATATGAGGAAGGAAGGGAGGGAGGAAGGGAGGGAGGGAGGGAGGAAAGAAGGGTGGAAGGAAAGGAAAGGCATGAGACTGAAGGGAGGTTGGAAAGCATCAAAACACTCCAGCAGGACTCTGCAAAGCCCTGTGCTCACTCTCAGCCAATGTAGCCTGGGAATCAGCTCCATTTCCAACATTTCATCTTTCCACTGGTTAACCTGTAGTTATATCTACCCACTTAATGGGACAGGAGAGCAGATCAAAGGAGACCCTGAAAAAGAAAAAGAACGAACCCACCTCTTGGAGTTGGAGGCATGGCTCAGGTGGTAGGGTTCAAAGCTAGCTCAGGCAGGAAAGTCCATGAGGCTCTTATCTACAATTAACCACCAGAAAACCAGAAGTGGTGCTAGGACTCAAAGTGGTAGAGCACTAGCCTTGAGCAAAGGAACTCAGTGACCGCACCCAGGCCCTGAGTTCAAGCCCCATGACCAACAAAATAATAACTACACAGATGATAGATAGATGATAGATAGATAGATAGATGATTGAATTTCCACTTCCATCTATTACAAAGCAGCTCAAATCAGACGAGCTTTTGCCTCCAGAGTAACTATTAAAGCTGGACATGAGTTTTGGTGTAGTCTATATTTGAAAACATCTAAAGAGAAATCAATGCCGTCAGAACACAAAGGCCAAGACCAAGGGGAGCACCATTGCATTGGGGCAAGGGTGGCATTGGATGAAGATGGGAGACTTATGGCATCAGATCTCAAGCTGGTTTTCAAGCTGCCGTAATTAAATTAGGGTAGAATGACATACTGGATGAGTACAGGAGAAGAGAACAGAGACCAGAAACAGCAAGTGACTTATAGCCAGAATACAATTTTTAAGAAAACCTACAAATGGATAGAAAAAAAAGTGGAATTTTTAAATGAGTAAGGGATTAAAATAGATACTTAGTGAAAAAAATCCAAATTATCAACCAAAATATAAAAAGGTAAAGATGTAAATTAAAACCTTAAAGAAATGCTACTATGACTAAAACAATAATAACAAAGTTTATACTGTTCTATTTTATTGGAATAATGAAACAACTATTTCTGTTTCTGGAAATGTAGTTTGGTCAACTCTTTAGAACACATGGCCAACTTGAAAGCTGAGAGTGCTAAGTGTTAATTTAACAACTGTGCTGTGCTGGCATGTATGCAGTGGCTGCCCTGTACCCAGTGATTGTTTTCAGACCCCAAACTCTGCATTCCTATCAGGAATAGAATGTAGAGTCCACTGCTATTAGAGGCCTAATATGGAATAGTTTGTAGCAATAAAAATGAAGGGGCTAGTGCAAGCACAAAAATGGATGAATCTCACAAATGTAAAGTTGAGTATGATTCTGCTATATAAAATCCAGAATAAGACAAACAGTGAAATTACCTAAATCAGAGTCTGAGTTATCTCTTTGGGTACAAAGAAAAGAACAAGAGAAGGCTCTGTGGTGTGGGTTACACTTTTTCTCATCTGCATGGGAGCATATCGCTGTGCTCACTTCATGAAAATTCTTGGAGCTCCATACTTAGCATTTCTGTGTGCATGTTATATTTGAATAAAAACAGCTAATGTATAAGTGAGCAAATGGTTGTTGAAATCCACACATGGGATTCCTTATACTTTTGTAAACACATGTTATCTCTTAATTTTATTTTGATAAGAGCCATCCTAATAGATATGAGATGATAATCTAATTTTGGTTTTGATTTTCATTTCCTGGCGATTAGAGATGGTGAGATTTTCTTCACATATTTCTTAGAAATGACACCCAAAATATAAGCAACAAAACTAAAAACTATATAAGTTGAACCAAACTGAAATTTAAAACACTTGTACATGAGAGCTCACAATCAATGAGAGGAAAGATGAAATATAGAACAGGAAAAACATTCCCATGTCATATATCTGATAAGGAGATAAATACCCAAAATCTGTAAAGATTTCCAACAACTCAAAAACAATAACTACAATGACAAATAGCCTGATCAAAGATGAATGAAGGACAAAGCTATCATAATCTAAGCAATAGGACACTGGTACAAAACCATATAGATGGCACAGAATGGAGCCAGAAATAAGTCTACACATCTACCTCCAACTGATCTTTGACACAGGTCTCAAAGCCATACCCTGGGGAAAGGATAAGTCCTGTCAATCAATGGGAGTGGGAGAAGTGAATATCCACATGCAGAAAAAATAAACTGGACCTTTATCTCACCTCATATTAAAAAAAAAAAGTAACTCAGAATGGATTAAATATCCAACACAAGGTCTGAGACTAAACTACTAGACAAAAAGATGGGTGACAAGAATGTGACATTGGTCTGGGCAATGATTTTATTTGTTTGGACAGAACTCCAGAAGTAAAGGCAAGAAAAGAAAAAAAACTACAACATTCTGCACAGCAAAGGAAGCTATAGCAGAGAGAAGAAACAAATTTTAGAATGGGAGAAATTATTTACAAATAATGCATTGACTAAAGGGTTAAGATGTAAAATCTTTGAAGAATTTAGTCATCCTAAGAGCAAGAAAACAAGCAAAAGTGGACTATAAGCCTGAAGAGACATTTTTTTCCAATAAGACACAAGGTCAGCATAAGTGTGAAAATGCTTGGTAGCATAGTCACCAGGAAGCTGTAAATTAAAGCCACAATGAGATGCTACTTCACTCATTGCACAGATAAGTATTGGTGACAATGTGGAGAAAGAAAAGCTCTTGCAAACTGTTGTAAGACTGCAAATCAGCAGTCATTACAGATACAAGATGGAGCTTTCTCAAATGCTAAAAGCTGAGCATCTGCATGATCCAGGGACTCCACTTCTGGGTATATATCCAAATGAAGTGAAATCATTATGTCAGAGGTCTTTGCACTAGCATTTTTCCTGCAGCACTATTCACGATAGAAAAACAAAATATGTTTAAATTAAAATTTATGTTAAAAAAAAAGATAATTTAAGAATAAGTCAAAAACTTGAAAAGACAAATGGCTAACAAACTCATGGAAAGATGCTCAACACAACTAATGATCAAGGATCAAGGAAAACATGAGATACCACTCCAAATCCATTAGGATGGCCACTGAGACAAAAAGAGAATAATAAGTGCTGGTAAGGACAGGAAGAAAGTGAACTCACACCTTGTACTTGGTGGCAATGAAGAATGATGTGGTCACCAGTACTGGCACACATACAAAAAATTTATGATGGTAAATTTTATTTACCATTTATTTTCAAAGCATAAACCCCAGTAGTCTTAGTAATCTCTTTGGGGATGAAGTATTGGGAGGTACCCCATGTACAAAGAAAAAGGCTGAGAAGTCAAAGTCTAAACTAAAATATTTCAAGTAAATGAAAGAATATGGCAAAATGGTAGAGATTCTTGAATTCACATGGTATATATAGGAGTTGCTACCGTATACATTTTATATATAGGAGTTGCTACTGTATACTTTTCCAACCTTTTCATATGTTTAAAACATATGAGGGCTGGGAATATGGCCTAGTGGTGGAGTACTTGGCTCTCATACATGAAGTCCTGGGTTCGTCCTCAGCACCATATATATGAAAAAGGCAGAAGTAGCGCTGTGGCTCAAGAGATAGAGTGCTAGCCTTGAGCAAAAAGAAGCCAGGGGCAGTGCTCAGACTCTGAGTCCCAATTCTCAGAACTGGCAAAAAAAACGTATTGTAAACTTAGATGATACAAGTTAGGGTGAACTGACAACCAAATTTATGGATGTTGAGATTATTTGGGATTTTAGGATTTTGCTTGTGTGTCAAGGATCTCAAAACCTTTTACTTAAATGATTATTACTAATTGGAAGAAAGATTTTTGGAAGAGATGGTTGCTTGTACTTTTAGCCTTTTTCCTTCCATGCTGTAAGAGAAATCTTTTCTTGTGTTTTAGGGGAGATGGAGACTTCCAAGCCTCCAAGTTTTCTCCCAGGTGGGCTGATGCTCATTTGGTTTGGAATAATTGGTTGGTAATAATTTGAAATGGGCATCATTATTATCAAAAACATTACTTGAAAAAGACATAAATTAGAGACATTTCAAAGGTTATCTCTACAATGATATTACTCTTACTCACTGTATTGGGTATGCTTTTTGCAGAAAGAAAGCTTTTATTATACTGGTAAAAGGGTGGAGATTGGCTCCCATGCCCTCCTCATCATAAGTAAAACGCCATTCATGTGTTTCTGTAGTAAATGGTTTGAACCATTACCCCGGTGGTAATAGAATTAAATTACAGAAGATTTTCATCTTTCTAAAACATGACACAGTGCAGCACTAACATGTATGGAGAGGTGACAATGAAAACCCTATCCCCACCCCTTATATAGAACTCAATTTTTTAAATGGTACAATGTTTTTCTTTGTTTTTGTCAGAATTCCTTGGCTGTGCTCCTCAAATCTGCTTCATTAAGAGCAGAATTCTGGCTTTTTTTATGTGTTTTCAGTACTAGTCAGAGTTCCTTTTCTATGGCAAAAATCCCTGAGAAAAATCAACTGACAGGAGAAAAGGTTTGTTCAGCCATAGTCCATTTGCTGTTGCTGGGCTGTGAGGAGGCATATAGAAGGAACATGGGTAGAATAAAGCTGCCTGACTGCATGGTGGCTTGGAAGCCAAGGGGCTCAGTACTTCTGTTGACAGACTACCCCTCTCCCTTACCCCCAATGACCTAACCCCCTACCATTAGGCCCACCTTCTTCCTAAAGATTCCACCACCTCAGAGTAGCACCATAGGTTAGGACCAAGCTTTCAACACATGGTCCTTTGTGGGATATTTCAGATCCAAACTAAACAGACACCAAACAGACATCTGTTCGTGGAGAATCTGAGTGTCCATTCTTTACTGCAATATCCTTCTTTCCCTACCTGGGGACGTGGCTTGAGCATTTTAATGCTAAACAAGCAGACAAAATGCTTGTTTAATTAGTGCTGTTAGAAAGTTGAGGGCTAATGGAAGCCAAGGGAAGATTTGGGATGTTTTTAATTAATATTTTCTTTCTAAATAGCTGTCTGTCTTCCATTCAGATGAGAGGACAGAGGGCCACTCAAGCATGTAGCTAATTGTTGCAGTGATTGAGGTACTAGGATGAACCTGCGGCTTCTGAGATGAGATGGACAGCCCTGTAGGCTACCGGGGGATAAGCAGGTGTTTGAAATGGAAAGTAGTCTTAATCTAAAATGTGCAGTGGAGAAAGAAAAGAAGCTGCAGAAATTAAAGTCCCTGTACATCTAAAACTTTGTCCATCTGCTGGGTGACATGCTTCCACTCTGTGCCCATATGGGGGGATTCAGAAAATATAGGCACAGTAGAGTTGGGGTGCAGACCCCTGCCACCCATCCTATAGGCTTTTCCATTATGGTGTTTCTTTTATGGTGACTGTTTTTAAGCAAACAAGTCTTATCATTCTTTATGACTGAATTATACTCTGTGCTATGTATACGGCCATATTTTCTTTTTTTTAAGTTTTTATTATCACACTGATGTACAGAGAAGATACAGTTTCATACATTAGGCATTGGATACATTTCTTGTATGTTTGTTACCTCATCCCTCATTTCCCCCCTCCCCCTTTTCCTTCCCCCCCCATGAGTTGTTCAGTTCATTTATACCAAACAGTTTTGCAAGTATTGCTTTTGTAGTTGTTTGTCTTTTTTTTACCCTGTGTCTCTCAATTTTGGTATTCCCTTTCAATTTCCTAGTCCTAATACCAGCTAAGTGAAATGAACTCCATTTTATGAAAATGATTGATATATCAGAGTTGTAACTATTTTCAACAGCCCATGTGTATCTGCAGTTTCTACTATTGATGATGTTTGTGTATTACCTTTTTGTGATTGTATCTACACTATCTCTGTAATCTTATCTGAGTGTATGGGAAACAGTATGTACTGGTATTAGAATTAGGAAATTCAAAGGGAATACCAAAATTGAGAGACAAAGGGTAAAATACGAGAAACAACAACAAAAGCAATACTTGCAAAACTGTTTGGTGTAAGTGAATTGAACACCTCAGGGGGGGAAAGGGGGAGGGGGGAGGGGGGTATGAGGGACAAGGTAACAAACAGTACAAGAAATGTATCCAATGCCTAACGTATGAAACTGTAACCTCTCTGTACATCAGTTTTATAATAAATACTTAAAAAATAAAAATAAAAGCTTATATTAGAAAGTTGGCCCAAACCGTGTTCTAGGTTTTTCACATAAAAAAGTAAACACAAAGTTAAGCAGAAAGACATTTTTTTTTAACTTGGGGAAAGCAGAATTTGAAAGAGAAAACAAGCAGGAAAGAAACTGATTAATAACGCCCAAAGAGGTTCTTGAAAAAAAAAAATTAACAACTTGATAAGGCCCTAGGAATGCCAGCTCCAGAGAAAACATAAATGATTGACAGCAGAAGTGGGAGTAGGCACAGCACTATCCATCTCAGACATATGGATGGCAGCTGTGGTGGGGTGCTGAACATCATCATGGCCAGCCACATGCACATCCTAGAAAAAATGTGGGGTGTGTTCTTAAAAAACAACTTACAAAGCTCTCTCAAGAAGTTGCCTACATGTGTGCATGGCATCTAATTTATAATCTAAAATCTTATTTCAAAGAAAATTCCCTGAAAGTCTAGATGACCTCACTGGTAAATTACAGAGTTCTAAGGAAGAAATAATGACCATCTGATACAATCTCTTCTAGAAAACAGAGAGAAAAGCTATGTGTGCTACTGTCTTTTACGGCTCGATAAAATGACAATTCTGCTACCAAAGACATTACAAGAAGAGATCGTTGCATACCCAGCTCCCTCATGGATGTAGATGCAAACACCCATAGGGAAAGATTAGCAGATACTTACTCCTGCAATGTAGGAGAAAATACAATGCACCATGACTAAGTGAGGTTTATCTGGAACTAAAATGTTGCCACATTTGAAAAACAATCCATGTAGTTGGATACTTTAAAAAAGACAAATGAGGGGGAAAAATCACTTCAACATGTGGTGAATTTTAATACACATTATGATACAGAAAACAAACAACTCTCGGCCAAGAAGGAATAGAAGGGTACTCTATGAATTTAATAAAAGTCATCTTTGAAATATAAAGAACCTCATACTTAGTGGTGAAATATTGAACATCTCTTTCATAAGTTCAAAACAAAGCTAAGAGTATTTATTTCTATTCATATTCAGTATTGTACCAGAGATCTTAGCAATGTGGCAAGAGTAGGAAAGTCACGCAAGGAAAGAAATAAAGCTGTTGTTTTTTGAGGTGTTTTTTTTTTTTTTTGAAATGTCCTAATTATGTCTAGGTCAACATACATCTACCAATTATACTTCTATGTTTCAGCAAGGAATATTGGAAAAAGAATTTCTATTAATATTATATGAGCCTTTGAATTTCAGAATATTGCTGTCCAGTTAATACTAAGGGGTAGCCAAGGGAGAGAACCACTGGACCAGGAGAAGAAATCAGGAAATCAGGAATGAGCGACTGAGACTACACTGGCAACTTCTCAAAGATCCTTTTCAGAGAATCACGTCATTTTCTAACCATGTTTTAGAAACCCTGCCACATAAAGTGAGTGCAGGAAGGAGGATGAAGCAGTGAGCAAAAGACTTGTCTTTGGAAAGTGTACAGAAAGAAATGAGCTGATCGGGAAGGATGGGGCCCTTCTGTGGGTGATGTGAAATCTCCACCCAGGTAGCTTTTTAGTTAAATCTACAAATGAGGATTGCCATTTAAATTCTAGGAGAAATGGCACAGGACTCAGAATAGAATGTTTTGCAACCTGGGCCTTTGCAGCCTGGGAGGGAGTAGTTTTCATCCCTAACCCTTACATCCTTTCCTCCCTGCCCCCTGTGGTCAGCATGGTTCAATCTGGTACTAGCTCCAAAGATTAGGATGCTGAATAAAATAGAGAATCGCAATTAGCTCCTCTCTCTTTCCAGTTCTGACTTTAAGAATTACTTGAGAGGGGTGGGGTCAAGGGGAGCGGGGTAGATGAATGAAGAGAAGAAGGAAGGGAGAATGCAGTCAAAAAACAATGCATATCCTGTAAGATTAAGAAGAGTGAAGGAAGGGATGGGTTAGAAGGGATAGGTAACAATGCAGAAAGGATTGATGTTGGTTAAGAGTCCTAAACTGCTTTGTTGATTAATAGTTCCTTTGTACACTACTTAAAGATGTTATAATATTTAATATATGTATATACATATACATATATATACATATATGTGAAATCCAGGGCACTGGTGGTTCATGCCTGTAATCTTAGCTACTCAAGGAGATCTGACGATCACATTTCAAAGGGCTGGAAAGCCTGTGACTCTTTGTTTCCAATTAGCTACAAAAAAGCCAAAAAAATGGAGGTATGGCTCAAGTGGCAGAGCACCAGCCTTGAGAAAGAGAGCTAAGGGACAGTGCCAGGCCCTCAGTCCAAGCCCCAGTACCAGCATCAGTGCGCACATGCACACACACACACACACACACACACACACACACACACACACACACAAATACAGGCTTGAGATGGTTCCTAACTGGCTTTCCCTTCTGGTAGATACTAGAGAATATGACAAGACATCCCATGAGGTCTAGAGAGGTCTCTTGTTCAGTGGTTAGTGGAAAGATGCTCCCCACCTAATGTATGCTCACATGTGGCTGGGATTGTTGCCAGATATCTTCCAATACCTATAAAGGAGACAAAACATTATGCATAGGATTATCCCCAAAGACTGTAGAAGAGACATGTGAAACAACATAATTTGACCTCGCTTTGGTCTCCCTTATTGGGAATAATTAGTACAGGTTTAGGCAAGTCATAGCAGAGCATCACAAGGCCCAATAGCTATACCCTTATGAACACATAAGATGATGCTAAGTGAAATTGAGGTGCCAGACTTTGAAGTCAGGCCCCACCATGTGAACCCCATTTTAGAATCGAACCCTGAGCCAATCAGATTTGTACCTGTGTTCTAATCTTGCTTGCACAGCTGATTGTTGTAACCTTGGTCTTTGCCTTTATAAGCCCTGTGTAATCAGAGCTCGGGGCTTCCTCCTAACCTCCGCTGTGTCGGTGGGTAGGACGAGGCCCGAGTTGGCAGCTCGTTAAATAAAGCCTTGCCTTGCTTTTGCATTTCGGAGTGTCTGAATCTCGGTGGTCTTCTTGGGGGTGGTCTTGCGACTTGGCACAACATTTGGGGGCTCGTCCGGGATAGCCCCAAAGACCCCGAGATCCCAGACTCCGAAGGTAAGAAAACAGCGCTGTTCATTTGTCTTGTCCTGTAATTTGTCTGTTTGTCTGTTTTGCTTTTGCTTATACTTGTAGGGCGCGAGTCAGTTTGGTTTTTGGCTGGAACTGACCAGGAGGGCCTCCTAAACGAGACTCAACCCGCCCACCTTGTACTCGGGTCCACTCCTTCTTGCAGGAGGTTGTGGGCTAACTCGGGTCCATTCCTTCTGCACCCTTGTAGGAGGTTGTGGGCCAGCTTGGGAGATCTGCAACTCGTAGCTTTTCTTGTTCTCAGGCCTGTGTGTTTTCCTCCTTTTGTATTAATTGTTTTGTTTTTTGTAGCCTTTTGGACTGAACATCTGATCAGAGCTATGGATAACGTTCTATCTTGAGGACCTCCATCTAGCCCCATAGACTTGATCCTAGCTCACTGGAGGGAGGTTAAGGAGATAGCTCAGAACCAAGGTTGTGGCCCTTAAGAAGGAAAAGTGGATCACCCTGTGCAAGTCAGAATGACCCACCTTTGAGGGAGCTAATTGAGGGAGCTTTGACATAGGTAAGATCAGGACTTTGCAACACCTAATCTACACCCCTCGTTCGGGCCATCCAGACAAGAGAGAAACCAAGAAGGAAGAGAAGAAATTATACCCACCTGTCCTCCAGGGAGGAAGCACGGAGGAAATGTTTCCTGCTCCATACTCCCCACCCCAGTTAACTCTACAAGAGGAGGACTCTGAGGAAAATGTTTCAGCTGTGCCCTCCACTCCGGAGGGTCCTGCCCAGTCAACTCGCCGGCGCCGACAGCCCAGGACACGGACACATCAGCCCCAAGTCCCAAGTCCTGACCCGCAGCCGCCGACGGGGTAGATGTAGGGCCAGCCCAAGCCACCCACAGGTGGCAGGGAGTGACCTCACCATGCTGCACTGTCATTTCTGTGTTGTTTGTAAGTCTAACAGTCTCTTTTGTGTCAAACCTTCATAGCTCATTGGAAAGATGTAATTACCATTCCAGCTTCTTTGTAGGTTTTTTGTAACAGTTTCCAGCAGGCCCACAGAGAAGCACAGGTGATTCCTACAAGTTTGTCAAGATCTAATACTGACCCTTAATAAGTTCCAGGTAGGAGAGCATGCTTAAAAACTACTTCTGTGTGGACCACCTTGTTGCTTATAATTGGAGTAAAGTGGCCCCTTATAAGACTCATTGATCTGAATCTGCGGTTCGAAGCCAGCCCAGGCAAAGAAAGGTCCCTGTGAGAGACTTGTCTCTAATCAGCCAGCAGAGTGCTGGGAACAGAGTGGTGTGGAGCTCAAAAGTGGTACGGTGCTAGTCTTGAGCTGGAGAGCTGAGGGACAGCACTCAGGCCCTGAGTCCAAGTCGAAAGTCACTCCTCCTGGGACAAAAGTGATGGAGTATACAGAGGCAGTAAGCCACTGCTTGGATGGCAGAGATGGTGTCAGATCCTAGAGTCACTACTGTTGGCCTTTCAAAAGTTAAAGCCGGGAAGTCCTAGAAGAATAGTTCATAAGCATGCCTTTCCAATGCCCATGTCTGTCTACTGGGCAGGAACTTGCCAGTCATCTATGATAGTGGTTAGTAAGGGTAATTTTGTCAAATGAGAGGATAGATTAAAATCTCACCACCACCACCACCACCACCACCACCACCACCACCCCCCCCCCGCATTTACTCAAAGCTCTGACTGGCAGTAAGAAGTTTAAGCTGATACATCTGTTTAGGAAAGAAAGCTTGTAGACCTGAGATTGTGTCCTTATTGAGATCTGTTAAAGGCCTGTCAACTTGCCAATGCCCCCAATCAACAGATTACTAAAGGAGCTCGCCTCTGTGAGAATAGGCCAGGTGTGTATTGGGAAGTAGATTTCACAGAAATTACAAATATTTGCTAGTTTTTGTAGACATCTTTTCAGGATGGGTTGAAGCCTATCCAACAAAGCATGAGACTGCGAATGTAGTGGCTAAGAAGATCCTGGAAGAAATTCTACCCAGGTATGGCTTCCCATCCACCACTGGGTCAGACAACAGGCAGGCTTTTGTCTCAAAAGTAAGTCAGGGAATAGCTGCAGCACTGGGGACGGATTGGAAATTGCATTGTGCTTATGGACCCCAGAGTTCAGGACAGGTAAAGAGAATGAATCGGACTCTAAAAGAAACCTTAACTAAATTGGCCTTAGAGACTGGCACAGACTGGGTGTCACTCCTTCCTTTGGCTCTGCTTAGAGTAAGACATTCTCCCTATCAGCTTGGCTTTACTCCTTTTGAAATAATGTACGGGTACCCCCTGCCCATTATCCCTAGCCTTCAGATTGAATTGCTTGCTGATTTGGATAATGCTGAATTTTTGTGTAAACTCGATTATTTGCAGCTCATGCACAAGAATATGTGACCCCAACTTAAGGCATTATATGATTCTGCTTCTGTCCCTACCCCCCATTTATTCAGACCAGGGGACTGAAATCCTAAGAACCACGGTGGAAGGGACCCTAGACGGCATCGCCACTTGGGTTCATTGCTTCCATGCCAGGCCAGCTGACCCCTTTGCCCTGGATGACAACTACCGTGATGGAACATGGGAGGTCTCCAAGCACCCAACTCAGCCGCTTTGCCTTCACCTCAAGAAAAGAAAGTTAGACTGAGACTAAGGTTATAGGTTCCTGGCTAGGTAAGGTCTACGCCCCTGAGTCAGCCTGAAGAAGTTACAGAAGATGGATGATCTTCACCCATCAACCCCCCTTTAAAATCAAGGGACCAGAGTTGTTTTTGGGAAGATGAGGCAGGATAAAGTAGAGACATGCAAAACAGAAGTACAGAGACTATTCTTGTAAGAAATGGTGACAGGCCCTTTGGTTACTACATTGGGCCCTATTGGCCCATGCCTTACCTCTATATCATCCCCTAGACATGCAAGCCATTGAAATGGACAGAATGGAGCCATGATTGGCTCCCAAGGTACCAAAAAGAAAAAGGGGGAAATGAGATGCCAGACTTTGAAGTCAGGCCCCACCATGTGAACCCCATTTTAGAATCGAACCCTGAGCCAATCAGATTTGTACCTGTGTTCTAATCTTGCTTGCACAGCTGATTGTTGTAACCTTGGTCTTTGCCTTTATAAGCCCTGTGTAATCAGAGCTCGGGGCTTCCTCCTAACCTCCGCTGTGTCGGTGGGTAGGACGAGGCCCGAGTTGGCAGCTCGTTAAATAAAGCCTTGCCTTGCTTTTGCATTTCGGAGTGTCTGAATCTCGGTGGTCTTCTTGGGGGTGGTCTTGCGACTTGGCACAACAAAATGAACTCCATGTTATGGATACAATTGTTATATCACAGTTGTAACTACTTTCAACGTCCCATGTGTATCTGTAGCTTCTATTATTGATGATGTTCTTGTATCACCTTCCTGTGGTTGTACCTACACTATCTCTGTAATCTTATCTGAGTATATTGGAAACCGTGTATACTGGTATTAGAAGTAGGAAACTGGGGCTGGGGATATAGCCTAGCGGCAAGAGTGCCTGCCTCGGATACACGAGGCCTTAGGTTCGATTCCCCAGCACCACATATACGGAAAACGGCCAGAAGCGGCGCTGTGGCTCAAGTGGCAGAGTGCTAGCCTTGAGTGGGAAGAAGCCAGGGACAGTGCTCAGGCCCTGAGTCCAAGGCCCAGGACTGGCAAAAAAAAAAAAAAGAAAAAAAAAGAAGTAGGAAATTGAAAGGCAATACCAAATTTGACAGGCACAGGGTAAAAAAAAGACAAACAACTACAAAAGCAATACTTGCAAAACTGTTTGGTGTAAGTGAACTGAACACCTCCGGGGCGGGGGGGGGGAGGGAAAGGGGGAGGAGGGAGGGGGGTATGAGGGACAAGGTAACAAACAGTACAAGAAATGTATCCAATGCCTAACGTATGAAACTGTAACCTCTCTGTACATCAGTTTGATAATAAAAATTTGAAAAAAAATAAACTAGAAAATCAAACCAACAACAACAACAAAAAAGAAACAACATAATTTTGGTGATGTCACTGAGTTTGACAATTATGAGGCAAAGAAGCCTACTCTGCTTTGGGCTTTCTGTTTGTGTAAACTGGGAATTTGGCTCGGCTTTTCTGTTGTTTGCAGTTGAAAGCATCCTGGTTTATACATGGGGTTGGAAGGAACAATAAGGCACAGATGATGAGATAAACAGTCCAGGTTCAGAGGGAGGCTGTGAGGGCGGACAGCCCTTCCGAATCACTGTGCTCAGATGGGGCCAGCTCAGGGAAGCTGGAGGAAAGTCCTCAGTGCCAGATAGACCTCAGTCAGGAAATCCCAGCTGTGGAGATGGCTTGGCAGCCAGCAAGCTACAGAGGTGCTCTGTGTTCTGCATGCATACCCACAGTGCTTGGGAGGAGGTGCGAAGTGTGGATACTTGCAAAAGCTGGTATTTAAATGGTGGCTACTATCTAGTGTCCAAGGCTGTGTTATTTGCTTCACATTTATTGTGACTCCTTAAATGCTCTTAAAAGCAAAACAAATCACTTGGACATAAGCAGCTTTTACTTGGTTTGAGATGTGATCACCTCAATAGATAGAAGTGTCTGGTCAATCCAATCACCATTCATGATCAAATCTCTCAGCAAACTAGTAATTTAAAAGTAATTTCCAGCTAGGAAATGGTGGTTCATGCCTAGAACCCTAGCTAATCAGGAGGCTGAGATCTGAGGATTTTGGTTCAAAGCTAGCCAGGGCAGAAAAGTCCATGAGATTCTGAAGTCCAACTAACACCAAAAAGCCAAAAGTGGAGCTGCAGTTCAAATGGTAGAGTGCCAGCCTTGAGGGAAAACCTAAGAGACAGTGTCCTGGCACTGACCAAGCCCCAGTACCAACACACACACACACACACACACACACACACACACACACACACACACAATCGCACATTGAGTAAGTCTCAAACTAATAAAAGATTTATGAACTCTGTCTCTCTGTCCCTGTTTCTGTCTCTCTCTCACACACAGAGTAATAGTCTCAAACTAATAAACAATTTACAAACTCTATCTCTCTCTCACACACACACACAAATCTCTTGCTAGTCATACTCAATGATCAACTGTTTCCCCCCTAAGAATAAGGCAAGTATGTGTGCTCTTACCTACTCCTAATCAGTACTATAATAGACTTCCTACCAAGTGAAATAAGAAGAAACATAAAGGGCAGCCAAGGATTAAAGGCAGATTTCTTTTCTCTGCTTGCTGATGACATGACTACCTACAAAGAAAATCCCAAATAGTCATGTACTTGAAGCTCAGGTCTATAATCTAGCTACTCAGGAGTCTGAGATCTGAGGGTCTTGGTTTCAACCTAACCTACACAGACAAATCGAAGAGACTCTTATCTTCAATTAACAAGCAGAATGCCAAAAGTAGACTTTGGCTCAAGTGGTACCTTGGCTCAAGAGTACCAGCCATGAGTGAAAAGGTGAAGTAAGAGCATGAAGCCCTAAATTCAAGTCCAAGTACCAACACAAAACAAGGGAGGAGAAGTGTGAGAGAGCAAAGGGAAGGAGTGACATTGTCCAAAAAGAAATGTATTCACTACTTGACAATGTAATGGTAACTTCTCTATATATCACCTTCATAATAACAATAAAACATTTTTTTTAAGGAGGAGACTTGCTGATGGTGGGACTGTGTCTTCCACTGGCTTAATAAGCTATAAGATGTCCAGCATGCTAGCATCCTGTGAGCCTTCAGATTTAACATCTCAAAATGTAAAAAAAAAAAAAAAAAGTGCACTGTTCCTCCTATCTAAGTAAATCATCCTTAAATTTCTTCCAACAAGATAAGAGCTTGAGGGATGTAGAACTCAGATCTGGGATCCCAGCACACAGACTTCGTGTTTTCCTTCCTAGGAGCTGAAGAATGAGTACAAACAGGTTTATCATGGAAATGGTGACTTTATAATTATTACTATTATAAATAGAAGTAGTAGAAATAGCGGGCTTGCACTCAGGACCTTGTGCTTAGCAGACACGTATTCTACAACTTGAGCCACATTCCAGCCCTTTTTTGCTTTCATTATTTTGTGTGTATGTGTGTTTGTGCCAGTCCTGGAGCTTGAAGTCAGGGCCCAGGTGCTGTTTTGAGCTTACCTGACTCAATGCTAGAGCTCTACCACTTGAGCCACAGCTCCAGTTCCAGCTTTTTTTTGTAGTTTATCAGAGATAATAGTTTCACAGACTTTCCTGCTGAGGCTGGCTTTGAACCATGATCCTTCCATCTGTTTTCTGAGTAGCTAGGATTCCAGGCATGACCCAAGGGTATCTGGCTTGCTTTCATTATTTTTTAAGGTTTCATTTTTTTGCTTAGGATGATCTAGGCAGCAGTTCTCTTGTTTAGACCTTCTGTATAGCTGTGGTGACAAATGTGTGCCACCACAACCTAATTGGTGTCTCCTGTTCCTCCTTGGACAATATAGTTCCTGTGTTTTCATTGTTCACTGCTTATTGTTTTTGTACTAGTACTGGGGTTTGAACTCAGGGTTTTGCTGAGCTTAAGCTATAGCTCTACTTCCAGCTTGAGTCTCATGGACTTTTCTTCATAGGCTAGTTTCGAACCTTAGTCCTCATATTTCAACCTCCTGAGTAGCTAGGCACGAGGCACTGGCACAGACCATTGTTTACTTTTTAAAAATACCTTTATATTACGGAACCATTTTACATTTACAGAGAAGTTGAAATGATAGTACAGAGAGTTTCCATTCATCTTTTGTGAACACTTTTTAATACAAATATCTTGTGTTAACTATTATATAGTAAAACTTAGACACTAGAGTGTCACATTGAGCACCAAGTTATGAAAATAAGTGGTTTATCCTTGTTGTTATTTTCAATGTACCATGCGAAATTATGCCTTTTTCTTTTGTCTTTCTTCCCCAGGGTTTTATCCCTGATGTCACTGTAACTGATTTTGGTACCCTGGTTATACATTTATTGGAACTAGGGAAGGGAAGAGGAACCTCAAAATGGAGAGACAAAGGGTAAAAGGCAAACCAATACAACAGCAATACTTACAAGACAATATGCTATAAACCAACTGTACAACTCAGGGAGGGGGAAGGAATTGTGAAAGGGGAAAGGTGGTAGAAAAATGAGGGAGGAAGTAACAAGTTTGACAAGAAATGTACTCACTGCCTTACGTATGAAACTGTAACCCATCTGTACATCACTTTGACATACATACATTTTTTTAAAAGACGGGGACATCACTACCAAAGAAATCACAGATTTTTATTTGATTTTACTTTCATACTAATAGATTTTTTTCCATTCCTAGATCTAGTCTAGTATTCTACATTCTACTTAATTTGTATTTGTAATTGCAATCTGTAATTTTGGTTTTCAAAAGCCCTTTAGTATCTTCTTCCCCTTCTCATCAGGATGATTTGTTTGGATGAGGAAGCCCCCACCCCCAGTTTCCCTCATATGTGACTGTATGTAATTTGCAAGGCAATAGATATTTCTCTTGGAATGTCTTCAAAGCGCTTATGCCATTAGGTAAGACCCAAAACCTCTGCTCTACCCACCTCCTGTATGACCTCTTAGTTCCTTGAATACACAAAGCATGTGACAAGATGCTCTGCCCATCATGTTTCTTTTCAGAAGTGCTTTACCAATTCTCCCTCCCTATTGGTCAAAGAGTTTTAGACAGATATCTCCCTGGAGGATTTCTCCTGATTGTCTGACAAATTATTTCTGTAATAATTTGCTCAAAGCAGAAACTTTAACCAGTGCCAGGGTGTGTGGTTTGAAGCACAGGGTAGATGCTCAGTGGTTTTCAGGGGAAGAGACAGCTATGTCACATAGAACAAGTGCATCTCGGGTGTGTGTAGTTGGGGGAGGGGGGGAGGGAAAAATTCTCAGGCTTTTAACAAAGACAACCTCTATGTAGATGAGAAGATAGACAAATTGGTGATGAAGCCGTGGGGAAAGTGACCTGATTGTGACTGGGTAGGACAGTCTACATGAACAATGGTTTTTGTTGGGGATTATTATGGCCTTGGGAAGGCTGCCCTTCCGCCAGCTTTGGGACAATGGAAGTCCCTCCCACCTTCTGGCCTCCACCCCTTGGGAGGTGAACACGTGCGTGCCACCATGATGGGGTTGTCCCGCCCACAAAGGGAAGTTTCGTGATGTCACTTGATGAACGTGATCCCTAGCCTATGACTGGCCCTTTGGCCAGCCCCCTTTCTTTCCCGCCATTACTTCTATATAAGTGCCCTTCCATATTAAAGTCTTTGAGACGCTTCCCACCACCGCAGCGTGTCCCTGATGCCTTCCTTTTCGCCTCCGCCCTTGGTAACATGTGAGGGGACTGGGGGGAGGGGAGGCTTCAGCAACCTTTCCTCAACTTAGCGGTTGCCCATGTGAGCACGCCTTTGGCCTTCCGCTGGCGGAGGGCCAGGCTGAGTGCTCTTTCATATAGTTTGTGGTTACCATTCTCCCCGTGGGGGGAGAAAGGGGTTGGCCAGACCCCAACAGGTTTTCATAACAACATAGCTTTAGGAAGCTATGTGGTAAGGAGATGATCAGGTTCATGTTGGTTTGGTAACAAAAACATGAGGCAAAAGGGGAAAGATTAGGCAGATAAGCATGGAGAGCAACCTCCTGGAGCTAACACCTCCTTCCTTTCCTAGGGACCTGGGAAACTGGAAACAGAGGTGGCCCAGTGGAAGGAATGGTCCTTTCTCTTTCAGAAGGCCCCAGAAAGCCAAGATAATGGCTCTTACAAAAGCAAAGCCTTTTATGACCCTGAAGCAGATTCACTCAGGAGATAGGCAAGTCTCCCCTTCCAGTCAGAGGACAATGACCCAACAGATACCAGAGCAGCTGAGACTCACCAAAAGGGCTGTAAAAGGAACCACATGAGCCTTATTGGGATACTGACTTCTCTGCCTACACCTCCACCTCTTTCCCACCTCCTCCCTCTTCTTTTTCCCCTCTGTTGCTCAACCCCCCCCCAGCAGGTGGATAAGACCTCCTAGTTGAGTGGGAGTCCAGGTTGGGGGCTTATACCAAAGAGCTAAGAGACTTTTCCTCAGTTGCCCCTTGATACCTTATACTTGCTTTCAAATAAACTTGTCTCTGCTCTCACTTTTGCTGCCTCATAATTCTTTATTTGGTGGAGAGATACAACTGAAGAGCCCTAGATGGCATCAGACCAGTTCCCAGAAAATGGGCCAGGGGATGTATGTGGGTGTGAATATTGGAATAGGGCCTTCTTGGATGCTAACACAAGACAAACTGAGAGAAGATTGGTTACATAGCCACAGCACTTGGTTTTAGAGTGTTCTCTGTGTGAATGGAAGTTCCATGTGACTAAATCCGCCAAGAACCTATAGAGAACCAGAATGGCTTTTGATATGACACATTGCTGATAAAAGATAAAGTGGATATGGTTAAAGGTGTTATACCTCACATTTACCCTCCTTTATTTATTTACAGGGCACTGAGACAGTTCCCCAGTTTCCACGGCAACAGCTCAGAAGTAAGTCTCCCTCAAGCACAAATGCAGTGTTAGGAATAAAACTAAGAAGAACACAAAAACAAAGAGCAGGGAAACCAGGCTCATTTTCACAAATGAGCCTGGCAAATTTAAAATTTGGCAACAAGACCCAAAAGAAGGACTCAAAAAGAGACCTTGCCTAACTTTATGTCTAAGACATGTAATAGAAATAGTCTTGATGGAAAACACTTCTGAACACCCACACTGTATAAATTGGAATGTGAAGTGGATGGAGTGATGGGGACACAGGAGGAGAAGAAGGTGGTGTGTAGAGTTTGAGGGAAATTCATTTGGCTCAGTATCTGGTTACTGCTGTGGACTGTGGCTTCTGCTAAGTCAATTGCCCTCTCAGTACCATAGAAATTAGCCCCTATCTTCTCCCCTAAGCTGCTTTGAAAAGTGCCAACCTGTATCTTGAGATTCCCACATGAAAGAGGTCTCCGAGCAGTGCTCTTTCTCTGCTTGTTCATTCACATTAGGAGGAAGAAAAATGAACAACTACTTATAAAACAGGAGAATTGGAAAACTCTTGACATTCATAAACTAAAAAAAATCTTGAGAAATCTAGGTAGAACTTTCTTCCCAATGCCTCCACAAGGCCTTCCTGGAACAAGTGTCTCCAGACCCCTCAGCCTGGTACTCTGTCAGCCAGTGGAAGAGAGGGAAACTAAATGTGCCCAAACTTGCCCTTAAATCTTCCAGCTACTCCGTGAGCTTTGAGGTCTCCCTTGCAATTCTGTATCTTTTGCTTTATGTAGTTTGAGGCTATGTTTTAAAAATATACAAATTTACCAGTTCTATGACTTCTTGTTTGAGCATTTCTTTGATCATGCTCTTTTTACATTTCTTCCCTGATATTTATTTTGTTTATATCACCTTTCCTTCAGTTACAATTGTCTTTTATGGTTATTAATTTATAACTGTATTTCTTACAAATATTAACTGACCAGATGCAGGCTATTCAAATCCAATTTGTAAGTTTGTAGTTTTGAAATAGTTTAGTTTAGCTCCTTTGCATTTATCATATTACTAATGCATTTAGTCTCATCCTACCATATTCTTTCATATTTTGTATTTGACATGGCTTTTTCCTTTGTTTTTTGTCCCTGCCTTTGACTAAGTTTAGTTTTCTTTATTATTTTTATTTTCTTGGTTATTAGCATATTTTATTAATCATTTACATTTTAGATAAAGCAAAATCGAAACTCTATCCAATTCATTTATCATAGTCTTCAAAAAGTCAAGGACATCTAACTCCTCTTCCAGTTTCTGTGTTACTGTTGTCTGGTAGTAAAACTTAACTATGTGTATGCTCCTTTTTTTTCCAGAATTACTTATAATTAATTTTTAAATCAATTTTATGCCAGTAGCTGATGTCTCATGCCTATAATCCTAGATACTCAGGAGGCTGAGATCTGAAGATTGCTGTTCAAAGCCATCCCTGGCAGAGAAGTCTATGTCTTATCATCTATTAACAAGAAAAAAGCCAGAAGTGGAGCTGTGGCTCAAGCGGTAGACTGCCAGTTTTGAATAAAAAAGCTGAGCATGCAGGCCCTCAGTTTAAGCCTCAATACCAGTGCACGTGTGCATGTGCGGCACACACACACACATACACACACACACACACACACACACACACACACACACGAGAAAGAAGAACAATTTTAGGAAAATTAACCAGCAAATCATTTTATAGATTCACTCCTCTTCCTAATAATATATATCCTCAGTATTCATTTGAGGAAAAAATCAATACTCTGATCTAGATTTTAATCATCTGGCAATGATGAATTCTTTCACTCACTTTCTTGAATTATATAGTTTACCAATGAGTGGTAGCGATCTATGTTTTTAATTATTTTCTCTTATCATTTAAAAGATATAATTCTTTTTTGGCCTTTATTATTGCTAATGAGGAATCTGTCATCATTTCCTTAGTAATTTTAAGGTTTTACTTTTAGGTTTCCCTTTCTTTATCTGCATTATCTTTGTTAGTTTCCCACCATTGGGATATGACAGCTTTTCAATATAAAGAGTCTTCACTACTAGAATCTCAGCTGTTGCCTGTCTTACCATTGCTCTGCCTGTTTATTTCTATTTGGTTTCATAGATTTCCTATAGACATATACTGGTGCTTCCCCACCTATCCTCCAGGTCTTCTGTCTACATTTTTCTGTTTTACATTCTATCACAAATGTGCTGCATCTTAGATGATTTCTTCAGGTATCTCTGTTAATTCTCTCCTCAGTTGCCTGTAAGCTATTGTTCAACTGTCTGTTGAAATTATAGTTTAAGTGACCACTTTTTTTTTAAACTTTCTTTTTGGCAAATTTTCAAGTCCCATGTTATTTTTCTTTTAAAAACAAAGTTCTATTCTTTACATATTTGCTGTAAAAGTCATGTATAGATTGCTCAGCCATCCATAGCTCCTCATATACCTTTCCTTTCACTTGTTAGGCCATCTTGTCAGTAGTTCTGTGCCATGTTTGATCTGAGTTCCTCATATGCCTTGTGATTTTTGTCTGTGAGTTAATCTCTAGTAGAATTCTCACTGCAAAAGTCCTATATGTATCCTAGCTTGCTAAGAACTTCTTGTAAGACTGTTACTCTATTGCCTCTAAAACTATTCCAGAACTAGACTACTTTCCTGCTACAGAGTTTGGCCCTGCATGGTAGTGTTAAGAATTCTGGCCATACAGCAACACTCACCAAAAGCGACAACTTCCAATAGCTATATCATTTTACATCATTTCTACCCGCAGCTCAGGGCAGAGGCCTGCTTGCTGCTTGTATCACAAGTCAGGGGCAGAATTTTCCTAGTATCAGCTCACATACAGAATAATATTTCTCTGGCTCCGGGCTCCATGGAAGAACTTAGAGCTATTCCTAAAACTTTCATTTCATTCCTAATATTAAAATTTTGGTCCAGTTCTTTTCTGTGCCATAAAGTTTTGACTTTTATTTATTTGAAGTATTTTTATAGTCTAGTAACCAGCAAGTTTTCTTTCACTTGTTTTCTTATTCTTATTCTTATTATTATTATTAATTTTTATTATTTTTATTGATGCTGGCACTGAAGCTTGAACTTTGGACCATCTAATCAGGAAACTTAAGCTGGTTTCAAACTGGGATCTTCAGATACCAGCTTCCCGAGTAGCTAGGATTATAGGTGTGAGGCTCTGGTGCCAAACTCAGATTTTTTTTTTAATAAAAATCAATTTACAGAATAATGAAAAAGGGACTAGAAGAGTGAGTGAATACAATCATAATATTCAGTTTACCTAGGTGTGAAAATGGAACAAAGTAATTTGAAGGGATGAGTGGGGTTGGGAATAATGAAGGAATGATGGGAGTGGTAACATTGATCAAGATGCATTATATTCACAAACAGACACGTTGAAATAAAAACTCTTTATACAACTTATTAAAATATTTTTAAATGTTGAAAAAGAAAAGAGGTTGTCTGATGTTTATTCTGCCATCTTTAGTTTAGTTTAAATGTTTTTCCTTAGCACTCATGTTTATGTGGGTTGATTTGAGAGGTTGTGGGGTATTTTAAGTCTCAGCAAATTATAGCTCAGTGCTATAACTGTTCATAGCTTAGGAGTGAGACTATGACAGAGAATGAGACCAGCAATAAGTCATATTAAGTTATTTTTCTCATCCTTGGTATCTTTGTGATTTGGAGTCAAATATCTATCAAAGAGGTTATAAGAAAGCCACTGATACTCTCTCTATATTTTATGTTCTTTCCACAGCTTCATATGTGTATAGGATTCTGCATAGTATTGAAAAGAAGGAAAGGAAGGAAGGAAGGAAAGAAGGAAGGAAGGAAGGAAGGAAGGAAGGAAGGAAGGAAGGAAGGAAGGGAAGGAAGGAAGGAAGGAAATAAATTTGGTGGTTACAGGGGAAACCATGGAGTGTAGAGATAACCAATATAACACAGTGCTACACTACTATATGAGAAAGAGAAAGTTATAATAATATTTTTTATGTGTATGCCAGTAGCGGGGCTTGATTTCTGGGCCAGGTTTCATGCTCTACCATTTGAGCCATAGCTCCATTTTTGGCCTTTTGCTGGTTAATTGAAGGTAAGAGTCTCGTGGACTTTTCTGCCTTCCTGGGCTTTTAACCTTGATCCTTGGATCTCAGCCTCCTGAATAGCTAGGATTATAAGAGTGAGCCACAATTGCCAGTCTAGTTGTAATATTTTTAGAAGGGTTATAATTTAGTAAAGGAGAAAGGCTGGGATGAGCCCTTTGGTGTTAGGACTTTTAGATATCAGCATAAACTCATAGGGTATTTTTTCAAAATAAAGATATAAAAATGACAAACAAATATACCATGTGTGTATACATAGTATATATACATCTTATACTCTGTCTGATTTAAGAGCCTAGAACCAATGAGAATACCTTGATGCCCGGCTTAATTAAAAGAACGAGGAGCCCATGAAGAAGTGATTAGTTCCATGGTTAAAGTGGGAAACGTACAATAAAAATTTCCTGGAGCATCTTGAAGTGCCAGTGAATAAGGAAATGCTCCAAAAAGAATGGGGTTTCTCAAAATAGTGCTGCACGTCCTTCAGGGAGCAACCAGTGGCCAGTGCTGCAAAGCTGCACATTTCATGATGATTGCCATTTCTGAACTCATGAAGCTGAAGCCAGGAGAGGGGAAACAGCATTATCAGGTTCCCACAGCTATGACAATGAGTGCTTCCTTACTTTATTCCATATTTAGTACTAGACAAGGGCTGTAGCTGGAAGCACAGACAACTCTTCTTTGTATCATCTCTGTGACTCTTGTCTGAATGATGATGCCTGTATATAGAAGGTCCATGAAAATTCACATCTTTCTGGTGGAAAACTAAAACCCCACGAAACTCAGGCACAGGTATGGGTCAGGGTGCACAGTGCTCCGGGGTCAGGATGAGGTGCCCACATTCAAGAGTAAAGGTCTGCCTCCTTCAGTGCTTCTTATTCCATAAATACACAGCAGATGCCTCTGAGATGCAAGGGACCGAACACACAAGCTGGGGCAGACACGGCCTGTGCCCCTGAGAAGCTAACAGGCTAGGAGGGGCTAATGCTGGAAGCCTTTGGTCCACACATTGCCTGTTCACAAAGCAGGAGCCCAGAGGCACCAACCCCAGGACACAGAGACAGGGTTATGTCCCTCTTGAACCCTCTACTGGATTATTTGAAGCTGAGTGAGCACTGCCTTAGCAGGAGACTGAGGCCCAGGAGTCAGAGGGGCTTGAGTTAAAATGCTGAAGCCTGTGTGACCTTGAGGATATAAATCCCTGCTGAGCTCAATTTCCCCATTGAAGGCGGGTGCTGGTGGCTCATGCATGTAATACTAGCTACTCAGGAGGCTGAGAGCTCAGGATCATCCTCCGAAGCTAGTCTGGCAGAAAAGTCCATGAGACTCTATTTTCACCTAACCACCCAAAAGCTGAAAACTGAGGTTGTGGCTCAAGTGGTAGTGTGTTTGCCTTGAATAAAAAGCTAAGGGACATGGAGCAGTCCTGAGTTCAAATCCCAGTATTATTAACATGTGTGCACATGCACACATGCATACATGCACACACAGACACAGACACAGACACGGACACAGACACAGACACACACACACACACACACACACACACACACACACACACACACACACACCACAAATTTTCTCCTCAAAAAATGAAAAGAAAGGGGCTGGGGATATGGCCTAGTGGCAAGAGTGCTTGCCTTGAATACATGAAGCCCTGGGTTCAATTCCCCAGCACCGCATATACAGAAAATGGCCAGACGTGGTGCTGAGGCTCAAGTGGCAGAGTGCTAGCCTTGAGCAAAAAGAAGCCAGGGGCAGTGCTCAGGCCCTGAGTCCAAGGCCCAGGACTGGCAAAAAAAAAAAAGAAAAGGCCAAGATGATGGTGCCCATACCGCCCAATCCATCCAGTTATTTTTAGGGTTAAGTAAAGCCACTGGCATGGACAACACTCATGATAACCCTTTAGTTCTATTGTTTTTAACAAGCTTAGACCTGAAGATCTGCTGATATACAAAAGATATGGGAGGGGGTAGCATGGAACCCCAGGGAATGGAGATATAAAGTTTTAGCTGAGAATGAAGGAGAAGAGGGTGGTGGTGTCTTACTGGCAGTACCCCTGTCCACAGTGAAGGCAAGCATATTCCCTGGAGCCTGTGCCTGCCTCAGCCCTCCCCTGAACCCCAGGCTCTCCCAGGAAGGAAGGGAGGCCCCCAAGCTCTCTGTCTTCCAAGGGCTGCTCTGAGGTCCTTTTACCTGTCCCAAGATCTCAGCAGGAGAACATTCCACAGTTTGAAATATCTGCCATACCACAAACTGAGCCCCACTGAAATCCCAGGACAGGAGTCAAAGTGCAATCAGGAAGCAAAACGCAGCTTCTGCTCCTTCTTCCTCTGCCCCTCCACCGCTGCCCTGCCTCCAGCCTGGGGTTCCTTCAGAACTCTCCTGGATCCTGCCCAAGCACTTTTCTGATTTCAGAACATGGATAGGTATTCCCACAATATGTCTGGCTGTGTGTGTGTGTGTGTGTGTGTGTGTGTGTGTGTGCGCGCGCTTGAGTGTGTACATGGATGGAAATGATGTGGATACTGAGAGTCCTGGAGGACCACCAGGATAAATATGAATTAGTGTGGGCCTCAGTACTGCTGGCATTATGTACAGGGGTGAGGGTATAGCTTGTGATCACCATGTGGTAATGGGTCTCTTCATGACTTGCTTTAGGAAATGAACAGCTTCTCCTAGACATGTTACAAGGCTGAGGAGGTGACCTTGGGCAGAGAAAGGACACAGAGACCCTGAGAGACTATTCCAGTCATCCTGTGGTGAGTTCTTAGTTGGGTCTTCACTCTGTCCCCCCAGCTTGCCCATCTCTAATGCCATGCTGGGATGATATGCAAGTAAACACACTGCACCACAACCACCAAGATGGCAGTCTAGAGAAATCCTGACAAGCTATAGTTTATGTGAAAGGTAGACATAAATTACAAATCTATACCTATAAGCATATACGGGTCATATGCATATTTACACAAACACGAAGTATGGTAATATGAATGTATATTCTTCTGAACAACTAACATAGTTTTAGCTAAATGAGTACCAGGAAGCTGAAGCATATTGTTGAGAGGAGGGAGTAGGTTAATGAACAGAGAAAGGCTGCATAAATATAGTCATAACATTCAAGGTACATATATGAAAGTGGAACTAGGTAACTTGAGGGGACGAGTGAAGGAGAATGATGAAAGAGGTGACATTGATCAAGATGCATTGTATTCATAAGCTGCAGGTCTTTTCTACAAGTACTTAAAGATCACCTATATGGTACCAGTCTTGGGGCTTGAACTCAGGGCCTTGGTAACTTTCCTGAGCTTTTTTATTTTGCTCAAGACTAACTAGCACTCTATCACTTGAGCCATAGCTCCACTTTTTGATCCTTTTTCTTTTACTTTTTGGTAGTTAATTGGAGATAAGTATCTTGTGGACTTTCTTGTTTGGGCTGGCTTCAAATCAGAATCCTCAGCTCTCAGCTTCCTGAGTAGCTAGGATTATGGGCAAGAGCCATTGGTGCCCAGCAGTAAAAACAATTTTGGCCTTGTGCCAGTGGCTCATACCTGTCATCCTAGCTACTCAAGGGGCTGAGATCTGAAGATCATAGCTCAAAGCCAGCCCAGGCAGGAAAGTCTATGAGATTCTTATCTCCAATTAACCACCAGAAAACTGGAAGTGGTGCTGTGGCTCAAGTAATAGAGCACTAGTCTTGAACTGAAGAAAGAGCTCAGGGACAGCACCTAGGCCCAGAGCTCAAGACCCACAACTGGCAAAAAAAAAAAAAAGAAAGAAAAAAAAGATGCATTCTCCTCACAAACTGACATTTTTAATTAAAAGCCCCTTTGTAGTACTTAAAGATTATTTAAAAAGAGAAAAGAAATAATGCAAGAAAAAGGTGAAAGATGAGGAAGAGCTAGTGAATTTGAGGCCAACATTGTCTGGCCCTGGAAGCTGCAGGCCATGGGGCACAGGGCATGAGGACCCATCTCCTCCTAGTGCTAGAACATTTTCACAGTCCCTCCTGATGCCCAAAGGCAGTGGAGCCTTGTGGGGCAAGGGCAAGGCAGGGTAGAATGAGTTCCTCTGCCCAGGTAGGCAGTAAGTCCTAAGAGACAGTGTGTGCTGCCTCTTGTGCCAATTTCTGATCCCGTGGGCTCTTGTTTTACTGGTAAACCACTTGAATAATTCATCCAGCCCCTGTGCATAATTAAGGCTCAGCTGAGGCCTGCAGCTCAGAAACCATACAGTTGTTTGCTCTTTTCATGCTGGGGGAAGGAAAGAACCAATCATTCTTTGACAAAGATGACAGCAGAAGACCTTCAGTCATATAGCCAGTCTTGCAGTAACTGGGACAACAGCCACCTGCCAGCTACCTGTTTGCCATCACACAGTTCCCTTGTACTGTTTTTGCAGGCCAAAGGGGAAGGGGTGAAGGTGGGAGAGTGGAAGAGTGATCCCTCCTTCTATGCTGGGGGGCTTCTGGCCTCCTGGATCCTCCATGCCAGGGGAGAAAAATTTGCTAAGGCTTTAATAATGATCAGATGAGCACTGGAAATCATTGGAGGGGGATCTGTATGTCAGCCCTGGGCAAAGCATTCCATACTGTTTGTTTCCTTTCATTTATTCTTGAATAATTCGGAGAAGGTAATGATAAACCAGTATGGCTGCACTTGGGCTTAAGCTCCTCCTTACCACAGAGCCTTTGAACATGTTGTTCTCTCTGGGCTGCTCTTTCCTGTCACCTGCCATCTCACCTGTCCTCTCTCCATAGTTCAGTTTAATACCATTTGCTCAGAACTAAGACTCTTAACCATCCTAGGATTCTCTGTGGTATGTGCTCCCCCTAAACACAATGGTGCAAGTGTATGTGTGTGTATGTGTGTAGTAGGGCCTGAGCTCAGGGCCTCTTCCTCTTGCTTGGATTTTACACTCAAGGCTGGCACTCGACTTCTTGAATCACACTTAACCCTTCTAGCTTTTAGTGGCTAAAGATAAGGATCTCTGATTTGCCTGCCTAGCCATGATCCTCAGATCTTGGCCTTCTGAACAGCTAGGATTACAGGCATGAGTTACAGGACCCAGCATTTAGTCTTTCTTTTATGTAACCTCAGGTCCCGCACAGAGTAGCTGCCTGCACTGGCTAATGAAATTAACAACTGGACACAGGCAGGTATGGGGGTGAATCCCACTGTCTCATACTCCAAACCCAAGGGGTTTTGACCACAGCATGCTGCAGCAGAAAAAAAAATGGGGGAGGAAATATTTTGGGGGTGTTGACTGTAGCTACAGGATGCAGCTAAAATATCAATGTTTTCTTGACACCCCAAAAGTAAAAGATGTGGTACAGAGGGAAGGCTGTCTATACCCCTGCCGGGGTTAAGTTCAAGCATCATAGAAATAAGGCCGTTTTGTCCTGAAGCAGATCTTGGCAACACATCAAAGCTTTTTTTGTGTCAATTCAGAGTGCATACTCACACTGCATTTCACAATCACTTCCTGGGTGTATCATAACTCAAACTCCCTCATCTCTCCTGCCCACAGATTAAGCCCTGAAATACCACTGTGAGCCCATCCCCTTTGCTTTGATACTTTGGTGCCAGGACAAAGATTCTCTTCCTCAGGATTGGAATGATTCTTTACACCATAAGCATACTTTGGTACCCTAGGGGAAACCAATTGTGACCTCAGGTTTCCCACAAATAAAAGGAAGCTAGGGCTCTGGTGTGGCTGGGCATGAATATGGGGGTAGGGGGGGGAAAAGGCAGGCTAGGCCCCCAGGGCTGGGTTCCCAGGGGAATGGCCCTGAATGGATGGGCAGACAGTTTTGCTTACCAACAAAGCCAGAATTCCACACAGTTCCATTTGACCAAACAATGGTGAACAAAAGCTTGTTAATTTCAAAATCAATGCCCTTCTCTCCCATCTTTATCTCCTTTCCTGAGCAAATAACCCCTCAAATACTTGCTGGGGGGTTCTGCAAGGTGGAATGGAAGGTAGAATGAAAGGAAAGGCTTACTGAGTCTGATTGTGGTCCACAAGTTCACCATGACCAACAATGCAAGGAGGGCACCTTGTTCCAAGCTCAGAAACCCAACCCCTCTCAAGTCATAGATGGAGAACTGTGAATTGTCCTAACCCTTGTTGTACACATTTAGAAATATAAATTTGTAGTTTTGAAAATCATGCATAGCTTTTTCCATTGTTAAGGAAACAAACATAAATTCCAGACCAAAATCTTGTTGAAATGGAGGAAAATAGAAATTGAGTATCAGAACCCATCTAGAGACAGTGCTGAGCTTTACCTACTATATTTCATGTTCCTCATAATAACACTGAGAACTAATTACTTTCATCTGTGTTTTTGTTGCTGGATGTGGGTGAAGGTTTGTGAAGTTTCCCTTTAAAAGCAGGGACTCTTCTCTTAGGGTCCTTGACTTTGACCACAGAATAAGAATTTCTGGACAAGTCACCTGGCAGAGCTTTATTGAGAAAATAAGCAAGCAAGGGGACAAGCAGACAAAATGCAGACTAATCAGAAAGACAGAGGCATATTCTAACAGAGTGTGGGTATTCGAAAGGAGACAGAGACATACACACAGCTCCTTGGCTATTAGCGGTATTTATATGGTAAAGGCAGGGAGTCTGACTTTAAAGATGCAAAGATAGGTGTTTTATCTTTGCTCTAATCATTCCTGATGTTACTTTCTGAGTTTCTGGATGTTTGGGAATTTCTTCCAGGTAAGAATGCAGCCTATCATATAAAACAGATGCCGATCCTTGAGATAAGGAAGGCTTCCTGTTTACATTTTGGGTAGGAGGTTGCTTAGGTTTAAGGGGAGTATTTCAGGAAGGCATAATCCTGCCAAATGTTAAGGAATCTCTAAGGAACAAATGCACCTTTTTGCTTTTCTTTGGACCATAGGTGGTGCTTCTATGTTTCTAAATGCAATGTTTCTGAGTTGCCTTCACCAGGCCTTATTTTCATCAATTCATCCTGCCTCACTTTCAAACTGCAGTCATGTGTTTGGCTCTGAGTGACAGGGCTCTTTAGTGCTGCAGCCAGGATTTGAACCCAGGTCAGTGTGACTCCAAAGATTGCCACCTCTGCTCTACTGCTGACTTCATGATTTGTCACAACCACTCTGTCACTTATAAATATATAGCTATAGAAGAAAAGTTATGGCAATTACCACTCACTGCTGGAGTATAATAACAGTTATTAATGAATAGTACCAAACCCAATTTAATTAAGATGAACTGGAAAGAGAGTGAATTATGATTTCCAAGAGTGGGCTTGGCAACTTCGGTATGAGGAGAGAAAAGGCCAGGCAAGCATCTGCATATCCACATATGCCAACATCATCTAAACCCTGCTCAATGCCTGTGGGGCATGCCCGGATGCCTTGCATCAGAAGAGGAGGTCCCAGTGGCCCGCAACCTGGAAAGGCGGTCCTAGTTAGCCCCACCTGTCTTCCAGCCCCACCTGTCTTCGAGCCCCCGGGTCACGTGTGGCTATTACGGGGACCCAGAAAGGCGGTTCTAGCTGGCCTCGCTTCCCAGCCTTGGGACCACGTGTGGCCAAGATGGTGCCTGATGGTGAACCTGGAGGCGGTCCTGTGGGCTGTGACATAGTATTAGGCTGCCTCTTAGGATTGTTCCCTCCGCCCTCCACCCTTGATGGACAACTCAGGCCTCCCTTCACAGTCCCCAGATAGGTGCACATACACCCCTACCCTTCCTGCTGCTCTCTGACCTATTTAAGAGCAGAGCTTATTTCAATAAAAGGAGACGTGGAGACATGTGCAGACATTCTCTCCCAGTCTGTCTGATTGTCCTCCGGTGAGGGGGGCTGGGTGCAGGTGGTCCATCAACCCTTCTCCTTTCTTGGCCCGCCCCAGGTGGGGTGAGCTTCCCCATCTCTCTCGCAAGTCGGGAGAGTGCTGGGGGCTGAGACCCTGACAAATGCCAAGGTCTCTAGTTGATTGACAAAGAGATGACTGAGTGCATGGGGATGTCTGATGAGTCTTCTGGATGTTTCTAAAACATTAGATCTCCTGCCAATCTCCCAAACTAGCATCTCCTTTCCAGTGACAGTCGACCATACAGAATGGATTAAGTGGGCTCTGAGCTGGAGGTGAGCAGACCTGGGATGGGTTACCTGTACCAGGTACTTTGTCTCTGTCAGGTCTGCCTGGGAAGGCTGGTACAGAGGTCTCCTCCCTTGGTTGAGGTCTCCTCCCAGTACCTGTGCTACTTAGGTAACCGGCACACCTGGAGGCAGTCACCTCCCTTCTCTCAGGTCACATCCTGTACCTCCCCAGCCACGCCCACCTCGCGCCATGGGAGGGGCACAGGCTCTGAGATCACATTTGCTCCTGGAATGGCCACACCTTCCCCCACCTGTCCACACCTTCTCTCCTCCCTATCTCAGTCATCCCATGGCAGGGAAGCTGCCCAGCCATAGGCCACATGTGTCTCCAGGTCTCCAGCACGACCCGGGGGCAGCCATCTGGAGTGAATTTCTTCTTGTGGGGTGGGGTGGGGGAGTAGTCTCCTTACGGTTTACATAATTAAAATCCAACAGTCTCTATGGCTTTGAAGAATGAGTCCATGGACACAGAGGCAGAAGTAAAACAGTGAAGATTCATTGAGAAAAAAATGCAAGCAGAAGCTGGGCGCTGGTGGCTCACACCCATGATGCTAACTACTGAAGAGGCCAAGAGCTGAGGGTCACAGTTCGAAGCCAGCCAGGGCAGGAAAGTCTGTGAGACTCTTATCTCCTTTTAACCACCAGAAAAACCAGAAGGGCTGCTGTGGCAAAGTGGTAGGGGGATAGCCTTGAGCAAAAGAGCTCTGGGACAGTGCCCAGCACCCCCCCCCAGGTATATATAATGCAGAGCTCTTGCTAGACTGGAGGGGTCCCAAGGGAAGGCACTACCTGGGGATCATTGTGCAGGGGTTAATAAGGTGTCTCTAGGAGAGAACTAAGCAATTCTTGAGATCACTGGACAGCCTGCAGGTCCTATCAGTCCACCAAAACAATTAGAGGCTCCACTTAGCCTACATGAGGTCTCCATGTTCCTTTATCCCCCTTGATTGGGTCCCATTTAAGTGCACACCTCTGGGGTACAATCAGCTACTTGGTCATAAGCAAGTCTTCCACAGGCAATGGACCAGGATGTAATCCCGGGAAGGGGAGGGTTGCCTTCATAAGTGCTCCAGAAGGCCATAGTGATTGAATGTCTATGGGTCTGCATATGGGACTGTTCAACACCATGGTCAGGGACATAGAACCATCATTCATCCTGATGCCTAACCAGGCTCTTTGCTTTCAGTACAAAATCTACTGAGAAATCCCCCCACACACACACACACACACACACACACACACACACACACACACACACACACAGAGCAGGGTCTGGATGGGTAGGTGGATGACAGGACCTTAGTTCTGTCCTGTGTTGGAGAGGGTCACCAGCCTCAGCACAGATTGAAGGGCAGGTGTCTGGCAGGAGAATGGCAAGTGTTGGGGCTCCATACAAGCCGGTAGAAGTAGGATACCTGGATACTTGAGCAAACACAGAATGAAGCCAGCTTCCCCATGAGCCAGTGTGGCAGGGCTTAAGCAGAGGCAGCTCTGGGCTCACTTGCCAAGGCCTGAGCAGGAATACCTGCCGACCTGCTGCCACCCACTGGCCACACTGGGACTGTCTTAACCTCAAGGCCCCTGGTCATTCGTCTCCCTGGCTTTGGGTGCTAGCTTCAGTGGTTTCTTCTGACAGAAAAGCCAGATGCAGAGGACCACTTCCTTGTTCTTCTTTCCTATCTTCTTTGTTTACTCTACAGGATAAATACTTTCTGAGGAGGGAGGAATGCACATGTCCCCAGAGACTACTGAGATAAAGAGATCTTTTAAGAGAAAATTCCCTCCTGGGGGCACTGCAGGCCCATTGGGGAAAACACCAACCTTTCCAGATCACCGTGTCAAGCTTGCTCAATATCTGACTGTCCAATGCCTCTCCGCTCAGGGCATCTTTCCATGGGCTCTGGTCTCGGTTCATCAGATGACAAAACATTGAAACTGCCCAATTCTTTTCTGCATGGCCATCACAAGCAGAGGAGGCTAGTGCTATATACACTAGCTTTTGTATACACCTAGAAAGGAACTGAGGTATAGTCCAGACATAAGGAAAAAAGCTCCATGGTATGTGGATCTTACCCTATCCCCAGGAGTGGTTCAATGTCCCATCACTCAGTGGGCTAGCTGCTAGAGTGAAGCCAATCAGACGCTTCTAACATGGTTAAAGAAATCCTTCTTCTAGGTACTGTGTTGTGCCAAGTTGCAAGACCACCCCCAAGAAGACCACCGAGATTCAGACACTCCGAAATGCAAAAGCAAGGCAAGGCTTTATTTAACGAGCTGCCAACTCGGGCCTCGTCCTACCCACCGACACAGCGGAGGTTAGGAGGAAGCCCCGAGCTGTGATTACACAGGGCTTATAAAGGCAAAGAACAAGGTTACAACAATCAGCTGTGCAAGCAAGATTAGAACACAGGTACAAATCTGATTGGCTCAGGGTTCGATTCTAAAATGGGGTTCACGTGGTGGGGCCTGACTTCAAAGTCTGGCACCTCATTTCCCCCTTTTTCTTTTTGGTACCTTGGGAGCCAATCATGGCTCCATTCTGTCCATTTCAATGGCTTGCATGTCTAGGGGATGATATAGAGGTAAGGCATGGGCCAGTAGGGCCCAATGTAGTAACCAAAGGGCCTGTCACCATTTCTTACAAGAATAGTCTCTGTACCTCTGTTTTGCATGTCTCTAGTTTATCCTGCCTCATCTTCCCAAAAACAACTCTGGTCCCTTGATTTTAAAGGGGGGCTGATGGGTGAAGATCATCCATCTTCTGTAATTTCTTCAGGCTGACTCAGGGGCGTTGACCTTACCTAGCCAGGAACCTATAACCTTAGTCTACTTTTCCAAGGAACTGCAGGATTCACCTCACTTGAGTAAGCTGCCAAAATAACATTAACACTAGCCAGGGTAGTAAGGAAAGAAGGCAAAAAGAAAATTATAACAATATTCAGTCTAACTTTCTTTTCTTGAGGCGAAGGCAAAGCGGCTGAGTTGGGTGCTTGGAGACCTCCCATGTTCCATCACGGTAGTTGTCATCCAGGGCAAAGGGGTCAGCTGGCCTGGCGTGGAAGCAATGAACCCAAGTGGCGATGCCGTCTAGGGTCCCTTCCACCGTGGTTAATCTGTTGATTGAGGGCATTGGCAAGCTGACAGGCCTTTAACAGATCTCAATAAGGACACAACACAATCTCAGGTCTACAAGCTTTCTTTCCTACACAGATGTATCAGCTTAAAATTCTCACTGCCAGTCAGGGCTTTGAGTAAATGCGGGGGGTGAGATTTTAATCTATCCTCTCATTTGACAAACTTACCCTTACTAACCACTATCACAGATGACTGGCAAGTTCCTGCCCAGTAGACAGACATGGGCATTGGAAAGGCATGCTTATGAACTATTCTTCTAGGACTTCCCGGCTTTAACTTTTGAAAGGCCAACAGGAGTGACTCTAGGATCTGACACCATCTCTGCCATCCAAGCAGTGGCTTACTGCCTCTGGATGCTCCATCACTTTTGTCCCAGGAGTGACTTTCGACTTGGACTCAGGGCCTGAGTGCTGTCCCTCAGCTCTCCAGCTCAAGACTAGCACCCTACCACTTTTGAGCTCCACACCACTCCGTTCCCAGCACTCTGCTGGCTGATTAGAGACAAGTCTCTCACAGGGACCTTTCTTTGCCCGGGCTGGCTTCGAACCGCAGATTTCAGATCAATGAGTCTTATAAGGGGCCACTTTACTTCAATTATAAGCAACAAGGTGGTCCACACAGAAGTAGTTTTTAAGCATGCTCTCTTACCTGGAACTTATTAAGGGTCAGTATTAGATCTTGACAAACTTGTAGGAATCACCTGTGCTTCTCTGTGGGCCTGCTGGAAACTGTTACAAAAAAACCTACAAAGAAGCTGGAATGGCAATTAAACATTTTGGTAGCCATAATTCTCCTTTTCTCACTTTGCAATACAAAAACAAAACAATTAATACAAAAGGAGGAAAACACACAGGCCTAAGAAAAGTTACGAGTTGG
Organism: Perognathus longimembris pacificus; assembly: GCF_023159225.1. Taxonomy (NCBI): domain Eukaryota; kingdom Metazoa; phylum Chordata; class Mammalia; order Rodentia; family Heteromyidae; genus Perognathus; species Perognathus longimembris. The sequence goes on along the minus strand of NC_063166.1, from coordinate 35,334,925 downwards.
AGATCTCCCAAGCTGGGCCACAACCTCCTACAAGGGTACAGAAGGAATGGACCCGAGTTGGCCCACAACCTCCTGTAAGAAGGAGTGGACCCGAGTTGGCCCACAACCTCCTGCAAGGGTGCAGAAGGAGTGGACCCGAGTTATGAGTTGGAGATCTCCCAAGTTGGCCCACAACCTCCTGCCAGGGTACGGGAGGAGTGGACCCAAGTTGGCCCACAACCTCCTGCCAGATAAGCAGAAGGAGCAGACCCAAGTACAAGGTGGGCGGGTTGAGTCTCGTTTAGGAGGCCCTCCTGGTCAGTTCTGGCCAAAAACCAAACTGACTCGCGCCCTACAAGTATAAGCAAAAGCAAAACAGACAGACAAATTACAGGACAAGACAAATGAACAGCGCTGTTTTCTTACCTTCGGAGTCTGGGATCTCGGGGTCTCTGGGGCTATCCCGGACAAAACCCCAAATGTTGTGCCAAGTTGCAAGACCACCCCCAAGAAGACCACCGAGATTCAGACACTCCGAAATGCAAAAGCAAGGCAAGGCTTTATTTAACGAGCTGCCAACTCGGGCCTCGTCCTACCCACCGACACAGCGGAGGTTAGGAGGAAGCCCCGAGCTGTGATTACACAGGGCTTATAAAGGCAAAGAACAAGGTTACAACAATCAGCTGTGCAAGCAAGATTAGAACACAGGTACAAATCTGATTGGCTCAGGGTTCGATTCTAAAATGGGGTTCACGTGGTGGGGCCTGACTTCAAAGTCTGGCACCTCACTGAAGGCTCACATCTGTAGTTCTAGCTACTCAAGGTGCTGAAAGCTGAGGGTTGAGATTTGTAGCCAGCCTGGGCAGAAAAATCTATGATACCCTTATCTTCCATTAACCTGCAAAAAGCTAGAAGTTGGAAGTATGGCCCAAGTGGTAGACCACACCCTTAAGTGAAAAAGCTAATGAAAATGTGAGGACCTAAATTCAAGCCCTAGCACAAAAGGAAGAAGTGAGGAAGGAAAGGAGGGAGGGAGGGAGGGAGGGAGGGAGGGAGGGAGGGAGGGAGGGAGGGAGGGAGGGAGGGAAGAAGAGAAAGAAAGAAAAGAGAGGAAGCAAGAAAGAAAAGAAAAAGACCAGGTGGCTCACACCTTTAATCCTAGCTATTCAGGAGACTTGAGATCTGAGGATCGCAGTTCAAAGCTAGCCCAGGCAGGAAAGTCAGTGATCTTAGCTCCAATGAACCACCAGAAAACTAGAAGTAGCACTGTGGTGCAAAGTGATAGAGTGCTAGCCTTGTGCAAAAAAGTTGAGGGACAGCACCTAGGTCCCAAGTTCAAGCCCCATGACTGATGAGAGAGAGGGGGAGGGAGGGAGGGAGAGAGAGAGAGAAAGAGAGAGAGAGAGCAAGCAAGGAAGGAAACAAGAAAGAAAGAATGGAAAGAAGGAAAAAAAAAAAGAAAGAGAAATCCTTTGAATGCCCACAGAGTAACAATCCTTAGCACCATCCTCATTCTGGTTTTAATGTAATTACTGCTTTTCTTCTCTTTTTTCTTTTTCTCTATCTCACCTGCCCCTCTTCTTCCTTCCACTATGATTTGCACATGCATCTTACACATCTTCAAATATTCAGAGCCTTTCACAGTGCTTGGGATACAGCAGTTGCTCAATACAAATCCTTTCTCTTCTCTTTCTCTTCCTGATTCCTGTCAGAGTCCACAGTTTCCAGGCCTGGATATAGACTGAGGGACCAAAGACAGCATTACTTGTCTATCTATACTCTCAAAGGACTAACTTCATGGGTTTTATTAAAGTCTTTTCTTCTCTCCCAAACAGAATATCTCAGTTGGCAACTCCAGTCATGAAATAAAAAATTAAAAAACTGGATGGAGCATGAGAATCAAGAGGACTATTTCTGATGGGTCAAATCTTATCACCTGAAAAGTTTTAAATACATTTACCCACCTGTTGTTGTGCATTTCTGAATGCCCTGGTCCTGCTGGCTGTCCCTAGTGAGACACATTAGCCATCAAAATTAACAAAGATCAAACCTATCCTGGTGGGTTGTGTCGCAACACCAGTGGGATACCTGGTCATTAAGCTCCCTTTGAGCAAAGAAAGGCAGATTGCCTTTGCAAATAAAAATCTATTCTCAAAAACCACAAAACAAGGCCTCCCCCTCCCACATTCTGCAGGCAGCCCTGCACCTGTGACTTGGGCTTTGTCTTCATCCAGGTGTATTTTCTTTCTGAGGGAAAGAACTTTGTGTACAGAACCTCACATTCTAGAATTAAAGTTTGTGATCAGTTGCTTCTATGACAATCTCCAATTCTGATATAGTGCCTTGAATTATCAATAAAGAAGACTAGAGTGATAACCCAAACTACTAGACATGGAGAATTAACACTAGTAGTTTATGGATTGATTACAATAACGGATTCAATTAGTTCAGATATCCTGTGGGTACATTCTTACCACACTGTTGATGGATTTGGCTATGTGACTTGCTTGAGCCAATGAGAGAGTAGAAAATAAAATACAGCATCTTAGAAAGCACTTGTACATTGGAGTATGCCCTCTATCTGTCCTTGAGCCACAAATTGCCTTGGGGGGAAAACCTAGGAAAGCCAGTTGGAGAACGAACAGCAGAGGGAGTAATCAATCCATTCCAGCAGAGCCCTCCTATGACTACCATCCCTACTATGGCTATCAGCAAGTCCAGCCCAGCCTACAGAGATCAGAACCATCCAGTTAAATCCAATCTACATGATGAGTTCAGAGCAGGGAGCTAAATAAAGAGCTATTCAGCCATTGCGTTTGGAGCTTGGGTCGCACAGCAAAGGCTGACACAAAGGTTCATCTCTTCATATACAGAGAATCTCTTCCCATCTTTCTCATACAGAGAACCCCTAAACTTCAACAAGGGGCTCTATTATACAAGTACATTCTCATGCATGTGAGACTTTGTATTAGTCAGGTGTATCTTTTGAAACAATCAAATTGTGTTTTCATCAGAGACCTTATTTGTGTATGTTGTATATATTCATACGCAACTGGAATGACTCCTGTAAAAGGATATTTGACAATGTCTGCCAAATCATAAATTCACCTTTGACACAGAAATCCACTCAAGAAGAGGGGTTGTACTAAAGCTGCAACTGCCCCTGCCTTTGTACAATCACTGACAATGCATTGGAAAAGGCCCACACATCTATCAATGGGACTGCAATGACGTTTCTTGTAAATGTCAACCAAGAATGCAGAAGGTTTTAAGAACAGTTAGAGATCCTGAGAATACTTTGAGGAAAAACAGCAAGATAGAGAGTAGTATGCCCAGTGTACAAACTTCTATGTTTCAAAGTGAAGAATAAGATTGCATATTTTCATGTAAGCTGAAAGTTGGTGCAAAATCTCTTTGATCTATAGGTAAGAAATTATCAAACTGGTTACCAGGGTAAAGACAAGAGATTCTTAGAAACAAGTAAATTGTAAACAGGAGTGTGAGTAGAGGGATTTTTGAAAAAATTACCTTGTAAGTAGTTGTGCAAATGAGCTGCCATTTAACAACGCAGTGTACAAATAAAATATATCTTGATCCATGTCACCCCTATTAACATTAAAGAGTGATTTTTATGGAGTACTTTTTTATTCCTGTCATGACTCTCTTATCATTCCACGAAAGTTGTTCTGTCAAAGCTGACAGAGACTTCTGTGCTCACACTCAATGTTCTTTCTTCCACCTTCACTATAATATGATTACTGCTAATAACTGACTTGTGAACATTTCCTGTGCCCAAACTCTTTCTCCACTTGGCTTTTAGGACTCTGTTCTATGGCCCTCATCTTGCTCCTTAGTCCTTCTCCCTCACTGTTGTGAGAACCAGTAAAAGAATCAATAAAGCCAAGTGCTGATGGCTCACATCTGTAATCCTAGGTACTCAGGAGGCTGAGATCACCATTCAAAGCCAGCTTGGGCAGAAAACTCCATGGTATTCTTATCATCAGTCAACCAGAAAAAAACCAGAAGTAGAAGTGAGTCATGTGGTCAAGTACCAGCCTTGAGCAAAGAAGCCAAGTGAGAATGTAAGATATTGAGTTCAAGCCCCAGTGCTGGCACCAAAAACAAATGAAACCCCCAGAAATCAATAAAGTTCCTTATGGACATGTAGGGAGTATTGAAGAAATTTTTTGTATAGGAAGAAATTGAGCCCATGTATCAGTCAGCTTTTGCTGTGTAACACAAGCCCACAAGTTTCCCATTCTCTTGCTGACATCTGTAAAAGCTGCATGCAGGGCCTCAGAACTCTTCCATCTATACCCTCACTCCAAGTGATCAAGTCCAATCTTGTCTTTTGTTACTGTTGTGCCAAGTCACGAGACGACCACCAAGAAGGCCACCGAGACTCAGACATTCCGAAATGCAAAAAGCAAGGCAAGGCTTTATTCAAGTGAGCTGCAACTCGGGCCTCATCCTACCCACCGACACAGCGGAGGTTAGGAGGGAGCCCGAGTTGCAGCTCGTTTGAATAAAGCCTTGCCTTGCTTTTTGCACTTTGGAATGTCTGAGTCTCGGTGGCCTTCTTGGTGGTCGTCTCGCAACTTGGCACAACATTTGGGAGCTCGTCCGGGATCGCCCCAGAGACCCCCGAGACCCCAGACTCCGAAGGTAAGGAAACAGCACTGTTCATTTGTTTATTTGTCTTGTCCTGTAATTTGTCTGTTTGTCTGTTTTGCTTTTGCTTATTTCTTAAAGGGGTTCTTTAAGGGGTTGTCGAAGTGGACGCGCTTACTCAGCAATCCCGGGGAAACTGGGGGACACCCCAGACTCTGAGTCCACTTGGGTACACTCCTCCTGCACCCTTGTGGGAGGTTGGGCCAACTTAGGTCTGCTCCTGCTGCTTAGCTTGCAGGAGGAGGCTTGTGGGCCAACCTAGGAGACTCTCCACCCTTACCTGAATCCATTTAGGTCCACTCTTCCTGCACCCTTGCGGGAGGTTGTGGGCCAACTTAGGTCTGCTCTTGCTGCTTCTAGCTTGCAGGAGGAGGCTTGTGGGCCAACCTAGGAGATAGATCTCCAACTCATAGCTTTTCTTATTCTCAGGCCTGTGTGTTGTATTGTTTGTTTGTTTTTTGTAGCCCTTTGAACTAAACATCTAATCAGAGCTACGGGTAACGTTCTATCTTGGGGACCTCCATCTAGCCCCCTAGATTTGACCCTAGCTCACTGGAGGGAGGTCAAGGAGATAGCTCAGAACCGAGGTGTGGCCCGTAAGGAGGAAAATCACCCTGTGCAAGTCAGAATGGCCCATCCTTGAGAGAGCTAATTCACCATCTGAGGGGAGCTTTGAATCAACACCCCTCATTTAGGCTATCTAGACCAGATTCCTTATATAGACACCTGGAGGGAACTAGTTGACAGGGACACTCCAGTTTGGGTTCGGCCTTTCTTAAAATGTTTCAGCTGTGCCCTCCGCTCTGGAGGGTCCCGACCAGTCCTGGCGCTGGCAGCCCAGGTCACGGAGGCGTCGCTGCCGACAGGGGCAGACATGGGGCCAGCCCAAGCCATCCACAGGTGGCAGAGAATGACCGCACCGCACAGCGCTGTCATCTCTGTGTTTATAATTCTGACAGTCTCTTTTGTGTCAAACCTGCAAGAGACATACAGGCAACAGCTCACAATCAGTGTGAGTGTCCACAAAAAGAACTCTGGGGGGACCCCCACCCAGCCTTCTTAAGCAGAAAATTATTTGGTGTGCTAAGATGTTTTACTAAGACTAAAAATGTTTTACTAAGACTATCAAGCCCTGGAAAATGAGGCTAGAGAATGCTAAAATCATATATTAAAGGTTTTGTCTTAAAATTTGCGTGTTGCAGGAGTAAGATTGGCAAAAATATCTCTTGCCACTAGAAAATGTACAGCCGATGCCTATTTTGTGTGCTTTAAGATCTTTTGAATATGTATGTGTGTGTGCATGTGTGAGTGTGAACATGTTCAAGACTGTTAGTATGATGTAAAATTGAGTGAGTTTAAGTTTAAATTCAAATGGTCATCAAGTTTGGGCATTACCAAATGCTTTAAATGATTATTGCATTGTTTTAAAGAGGAACTATAGTTAAAAAAAAATGCTTAATCGGAGCTAAGTGTCAGAAATTTGGATTTAAAATGATATATATATATATATATTAAACTAATGGGGATAGAAGTAAACTCTCATTAACTGTATGTATGGAGGAAGAAATGGCAAAATGGGCCAATGTTTCTCACTAATATATTGGAAAGCTGAATGGATAAGCATTTCTAATTGTAATTCTTGCATTAAGGAAAAATTGTCATTTGAGTTCAAAGGTCTTCATGCCATGCAGTAACTGGGACTGAAGAAAAAAAAAAAAAAGGCTCTTTTGAAACAAGCAGACCGTAGGCAAAGGGCCGCACCTGGTTTCAGAATGCCTGTGAGCTTCAGTTTTTCCAATGCAGATAAAAGCTGAAGTGTTGTGTTAGTGTTAAAAAGGCTTTGGAAATCAAGAATACATTTCTAGATAAGAAATTTGGAAGTAAAATTGTCCTAAATAATTATTGCAAAGTGAGAAAAGGAGAATATGGCTACCAAAATGTTTAATTGCCATTCCAGCTTCTTTGTAGGTTTTTTTGTAACAGTTTCCAGCAGGCCCACAGAGAAGCACAGGTGATTCCTACAAGTTTGTCAAGATCTAATACTGACCCTTAATAAGTTCCAGATGAGAGCATGCTTAAAAACTACTTCTGTGTGGACCACCTGTTGCTTTAATTGGAGTAAAGTGGCCTCTTATAAGACTCACTGATCTGAAATGTGCAGTTCGAAGCAAGTCTGGGCAGAGAAAGGTCCCTGTGAGAGACTTGTCTCTAATCAGCTAGCAGAGTGCTGGGAACGGAGTTGTGTGGAGCTCAAAGTGGTAGGGTGCTAGTCTTGAGCTGGAGAGCTGGGGGACAGCACTCAGGCCCTGAGTCCAAGTCCAGTGGAAAGTCACTCCTCCTGGGACAAAAGTGATGGAGCATCCAGAGTCAGTAAGCCACTGCTTGGATGGCAGAGATGGTGTCAGATCCTACAGTCACTCCTGTTTGGCCTTTCAAAAGTTAATCAAAGCCGGGAAGTCCTAGAAGAATAGTTCGTAAGCATGCCTTTCTAAATGCCCATGTCTGTCTACTGGGCAGGAACTTGCCAGTCATCTGTGATAGTGGGTAGTAAGGGTAAGTTTGTCAAATGAGAGGACAGTTTAAAATCCCAACCCTCGCATCTACTCTAAGCTCTGACTGGCAGTGAGAATTTTAAGCTGATTCATCTGTTCAGGAAAGAAAGCTTGTAGACCTGAGATTGTGTCCTTATTGAGATCTGTTAAAGGCCTGAAAAGGTAATTTTTTTTAGGTCATCAGAGATCAGTTCCCCAGCCAGTCAGGAAAACGCTTTTACAAACTAGAATGTTAAAAGGCACAAATTTGTAAACCTGAAGTCACCTATCTGGTCTTCATATTAAGAGAGGGCAAGCGCTGGCTGTCAGATGCACATAAAGATGCTGTGCTGAAAATCCCTGTGCCTAAGTCAGCCAGACAAGTCTGAGTTCCTGGGAACAGGAACAGCAGGCTTTTTCCGGCTGTGGGTTTGCTGAGATGGTCAAGCTTCTATATGAACAGAGGTATTAACTCTAGTAGACCCAGGGCCATGAGCTTTGCCTCCTGTGCCCCAGTATTCCCAAGAAGACTTGGAGTAGATAAAGAAAATTACCATGGCCCACAAAACCCCAAACAGAGAAGGAAACAATGACTGGTGGAAAACTTGTGAAGGGAAACTTATCTACCCACAAGGGCTGGGTAAAGGGATCCTTAAGAGAATCCACTGAGCCTCTCACATGGGAACCCGAAGAATGCAGGACTTGCTCCGACACTCCAAAGTAAAAATTAGACAAAGAGACCAACTTATTGAAAATGTTGTTAAAAATTGTAAGGCCTGTCAGCTCGCCAATGCCCCCAATCAACCAGTTACTAAAGGAGCTCGCCTTCGTGGGGATAGGCCAGGCGTGTATTGGGAAGTAGATTTCACAGATATTAAACCTGGAAAATTTGGATACAAATATTTGCTAGTTTTTGTAGACACCTTTTCAGGATGGGTTGAAGCCTATCCAACAAAGCATGAGACTGCGAATGTAGTGGCTAAGAAGATCCTGGAAGAAATCCTACCCAGGTACGGCTTCCCATCCACCATTGGGTCGGACAATGGACCGGCCTTCGTCTCAAAAGTAAGTCAGGGAATAGCCACTGCACTGGGGATGGATTGGAAATTGCATTGTGCTTATAGACCCCAGAGTTCAGGACAGATAGAGAGAATGAATCGGACTCTAAAAGAGACCTTAACTAAATTGGCCTTAGAGACTGGCACAGACTGGGTGTCACTCCTTCCTTTGGCTCTGCTTAGAGGAAGAAATTCTCCCTATCAGCTTGGCTTTACTCCTTTTGAAATAATGTATGGGTACCCCCTGCCCATTATCCCTAGCCTTCCGACTGAATTGCCTGCTGATTTGGATGATGCTGAATTTTTGTGTAAACTCGATTATTTGCAGCTCGTGCACAAGAATATGTGACCCCAACTTAAGGCATTATATGATTCTGCTTCTGTCCCTACCCCCCCATTTATTCAGACCAGGAGACTGGGTGTTCGTCCAAAGGCATAACCCCAAATCCTTAGAACCACGGTGGAAGGGACCCTAGATGGCATCGCCACTTGGGTTCATTGCTTCCACGCCAGGCCAGCTGACCCCTTTGCCCTGGATGACAACTACCGTGATGGAACATGGGAGGTCTCCAAGCACCCAACTCAGCCGCTTGCCTTCGCCTCAAGAAAAGGAAGTTAGACTGAATATTGTTATAATTTTCTTTTTGCCTTCTTTCCTTGCTACCCTGGCTAATGTTGACGTTAACCCTCACCAGCCTTTCCAATTATTTTGGCAGCTCACTCCAAAGTGGGCTGACCCCCTTATTTTAGCAACTAAGGAAGCCCCCTTAGGAACCTGGTGGCCAGACTTACTTATGTGATCTAGCCACAGGCAACTGGGATGTGCCAGATCACTTGGACCCGAACCTGAATAAGCGACTTCCTGAGTGTGATGAGGAGTCCTGTCCAGTTTGATGTGTGCAGCCCCTTGGTAAAGTAGACTAAGGTTATAGGTTCCTGGCTAGGTAAGGTCAACGCCCCTGAGTCAGCCTGAAGAAGTTACAGAAGATGGATGATCTTCACCCATCAGCCCCCCTTTAAAACTGAGGGACCAGAGTTGTTTTTGGGAAGATGAGGCAGGATAAACTAGAGGCATGCAAAACAGAGGTACAGAGACTGTACTTGTGAGAAATGGTGACAGGCCCTTTGGTTACTACTTTGGGCCCTATTGGCCCATGCCTTATCTCTATATCATCCCCTAGACATGCAAGCCATTGAAATGGACAGAATGGAGCCATGATTGGCTCCCAAGGTACCAAAGTAAAAAAGGGGAAATGAAGTGCCAGACTTTGAAGTCAGTCCCCACTTTACCACACGAACGCCACTTTACCACGTGAACCTGAGATAAGCAGGCCCTGTGAGCAGACCCAGGGCAAGCTTATTAGGGCCAGCCAGTCAAGAACTCTAACCCCTGGGAATGCTTAACTCTAACCACCCCTAGAATGCCTCGAGCCCTATCAGATTTGTACCTGTGTCCTAATCTTGCTTGCTTGAACACCTGATTGCTGTAACTTTGTTTTTGCCTTTATAAGCCCTGTGTAATCGCAGCTCGAGGCTCCCTCCTAACCTCCACTGTGTCGGTGGGTAGGACAAGGCCCGAGTTGCAGCTCGCTTGAATAAAGCCTTGCCTTGCTTTTGCATTTCGGAACGTCTGAGTCTCGGTGGCCTTCTTGATGGTCGTCTCGTGACTTTGCACAACAGTTATGACACCTGCAAAACTTCCATCCTTACATTTCTTTTTTCTTAACTTGAAATCCCCAATAGTAATTAAAAACAAGTCATCTCAAATTTAGGATGTCCAAAATGGAATTCCTGCTCTGCCTTAGCTCTGCCTTTGACACTGCAAATAAACCAGTGTATTGTTGTGTAATCACCCTAGAAAGTGCTCCTCTGTGGCCATGGCCAACCAACCATGACTGGCTACTGCCATTATCACCACCATGGAGCACAGTCAACCCTTGTCTGATTACAACATAGCCTCCTAATAAACAGTTTTCTAAAGGTTGATGTTCTCCAAATTCAACTCAATAATATAGGAGACATAACCTTGAAGGAGTGATTAGGATGTGAGGGCTCTACCTTCATGAATGGGATTATTTCCTTAAAAACAGAGGCTCAAGGGACCTATTTGTCCCTTTTGCTTTGTGAAGAGCTATATGAGGTAGCCACATCTATGAAGAATAAACCATCTTCAGACATCAAATCTTCTGATGCTTGATCTTGGACTTTCCAGACACCAGAGCTATGAGCAATACATTTTGTTGCTTATAAATGACCCAGTTCAAGGCATTTTGTCACCACAGCCCAAGCACACTAAAACACTGGTCTCCCTGCTTCCACCTTTGCTCTTAGGTCTGCTCTCCATCCAGCAGCCAGAAGAATCCTGAACAATCCTTGTCAACCTTATCACTTGTTTGCTCAAAATGCTGTAGTGCTTCCTGTTTCCCTTGGAGAAAAGCCGAAGCTTTACAATAGCTTCCAGGGCTTCATGATACCCCTAGGCACCCACATGATGACTTCCTCATCTCCTAGTCTTCATTCCACTATCACCTTCTCAGTGAACTTGCCAAATAATCGTGTTTAAAATTGTGCTCAGAACTGAGGATATGGCCTAATGGCAACTGCCTCGTATAGGTGAATCCCTGGGTTCAATTTCCCAGCACCACATACACATAAAATGGCCAGAAGTGGTGCTGTGGCTCAAGTCGCAGAGTGCTAGCCTTGAGCTAAAAGAAGCCAGGGACAGTGCTCACGCCCTAAGCCCAAGGTCCAGGACTGGACAAAAATCAAAACAAAAAACTGTGCTCAAATTCCTCCTTCCTGTTTTTTTTTTCTTTTCTGAGTGTCTCCAGTTCATCGTCTAACATTCTATGTGTCCTGGTTACTTGTCTGTTGCTGGTTATTGTCTATCACTACAAATAGACTTTATTATTCATTGCTACATCCCTACAATGGGGAACAGCAGGTCTGGTCATCAGCACTTACTACCTGTTTCTTAAACGAATAATGACAGAGAATGGGCTGATACCCTAAAGTGCATAAGTGGATTATAACTTTCAAAGTTAAAAGAGAAAAAGAGGTTTTAAGCGAAAAAAGAAAGAACAGTGTCGTTTCACTAAATAAGTGGACTTACACAGAGACTGAGATTAAAGCTACAGATCATTAAGTAAAAAAGCCAGGTGCATGAAACATTCTGTATCTCTACAGTATTGCCCAAGACACTGATGATAATAGTTGTCCCTAAATAGGGAAGCTGGGTAGATAAGTGACAGATTGGGCTGGACCTAGCTGTTCAAAATGAGCAACTTTTTCTTTTGTGCCTATCTTGAGAGCTTCTTTTCCTCGAGGCTAGTGCTCTACCACTTAGGTCACAGCTCCACTTCCAACTTTTGTGGTAGTTATTAAGAGTCTCATGGACATTCTTGTTTGTACTGGCTGTGAGCTAAGATCTCAGCCTCCTGAGTAGCTAGGATTACAGATGTGAGCCACAAGAGCCCGGTTCAATGATCAATTCTTTACTCCGCTTGAATTTTGTACTATGTGCAAAAAATGTTTTTTCAAAAAAACAAAGCCAGGACAGAAACATGGCTCAACAGTAGAATATCTGCCTAGCAAGTACAAGACCCAGAGTAATATATAAAATTATTTTAAAGTATTAGCATATGAGTATCATACTTCAAAATCAGTATTCAACTGATTAGAAATGAAGTGTGCTATTGCTCTTTGACTAAGAAGACTGGATCCAGGGGTGAGGCTGGCCTGGATGCATTGCTGGGTCTGGGAGAGAAGTGCCTGGTGGCAGGGCAGTCAGCCACAGCAGCTTTACCAAAGCTAACCTGTTCAGTGCTCATGGACACCAACTGTGCAAGAGAAATCTTGACCAACAACAGGTCAGCTTTGACTGCTTGATGGTGGTTGGAGCAAGATAGCACCTTTCCTCACTATTGTCCTTCTGACCCCCCTCTTCTTAAAGCAAGGGTGCTTTGGGACTAAGAAGAGGATCCTTCCTCACTACCCTCATCCAAACATTTCAGTCCCAACTGTCACTCTGACAGGAGCTGTTAAGCCTTGGCTTTCCATTGGTGAAGACATCTCTTTTCCCTTTGTTCATGTCATGGGTTCCCAATAAACTATTGGCCATATATGTCAAGTTTTCACTTGCCCACAAAAAAATGAGGAGAAATATAGTCACTCATTTATACTGCTAATTTATTTAATATTGAGGATGAGATACCAAATACCACTGATACCAATGGTACTTCCAGTAGTATTAATCTAATGAATCCCTTCTATACCAATTCCTGTATTATTGGAGCTAGGTTTGAATCATTATTTGACTTTTCCTACTTACAGGGAGTGATGACTTATTATTTAGGGGACAGTTGTTTCTTTTGTAAACTCATAGAAGGGGAAACCATTAAGACATTTAAGCATCTACTCAAGATGGTTTCATGTACCTGTGCCACAGAAGAGGGATTTTGCTCCCTTTCTCACATAAGACCAAAAGTATCCCTTGGCCTGTGGCAATCATTAGCCTTTGCTGCCTCATGTCCCAGACAGAACCGTCAGTACACTTTAATATAGACAGGTCTTACATTCATAGCTGAATGACCCATTGGGAGGGGGTGGAAACTGTGGAAGATAGGGCCTTATTGGAAGAAGTGGGTCTTTGAGGAATATACTTGTTCCTAGTCTTTCTCTGCCCAAATCAGTCTCATCTGGTATGAGGTGAGCCACCTTGCCCTTCCCATGCTGCCATCATAATGCTGTTTCACTACATGAGACCAGAAACAACAGAGCCAAGGGACCAAGGACTGAAACCATGGGCCAAAATAAATCTCTTCTCCTTTAGGTTTCTATCAGGTATTCTGTCTTAGCTAATCCAAAGTGTTTTAATATAACATTCACACTTTTAAATCAGAAGCAAAACTTACTGAAAGTAAATCTCTCTCCTGTGAGATTATTTCTGGAGTATACATATACTGTGAATTGCAAAACATTAGTATTGGCCAAAAATACCGAAGTACAGACACGAGGAAATCTAGCCATTGCCTTAAAAGTAGGTGCTTGTGTTCGCTTAGAATTTGCATAAAAATATTGCATAGGCCAGGCATGATGCCACACATGAGGTCAGTCTGGAACACACTGGGAGTCCTTGTCTCAAAAACACAAGATCTGATGAAGCATCTCAGTGATATAGCACTTGCTTAGCATTCACAAGCCACTATGTCACTAGGTTCTACCTATAGCACTGGGAAAATAATAACACATATACACATTATAGAAACACTAGAAGCTAATCAATGTGACAGCAGGGTCAGATGGGGAAATAAATGGTACTGAACTGTTTAGCTAAAAATCTTCAACCGTGGGCCATAGGAATATATTAGCCACTCATCCCCAGGAGCCTTATGCCTGTCAGAAAATGTTTTCATGAAGGACACACACTACTTTTTTAGTTTTTTGCTATGTGCCAGCAGGAGATGAAACAGGATAGACCATAGTGCATAGATTAAGTATTTTGTTTTCTAGTTTCTGTAGCTGATGTTTTCCCATTTTGTGCCCATACTGACCTGACTGCCCCCCCCCCCCGAGTCAGCCAGTTCTTGGACATAATAAAAGACATATTTGCTAGCTCACATTTTTCACACAAGCCTGAACATATCCACCCCCACCCCCCGAAACCTCCTTTACTGGTGCCCATACTCTGGGTCACTATCCATCTGCCCTAGTCAGCCCAGAGCCCAGTACCAGACACTAGGGGTAGCCCGGTGCCCTAGAGATCATGAGAGCTATTGACCAATAGGTGGCTGGGGAAAGGGATACAGAAGCAGGCTCTGTTAGTTGTTGGGTACTAGTGGGAGGGGTTGAGCTAACAAAGAAGATGAATAAGATGAGTGTGGTCAGGTGTGAAAATAGAAGCCTGCTGAAATTGTTTTGGGAAGAGGGAGAAGGGAGAATGATAGGGAGAGTAGGAGCTATCCCAGAGAACTAAACACTTGCTAATGAAGCTCAGCTTACTCAATCACCAGGTGGTATATGCTCATCTTGCTAAACACAGTGAGGGCCCCTATTGGATGGCATCCATCAAAGGGCAGGCCCAGGTCATGATCAAATCACATTGTACCCTTTGCTTAAGTAAGCCTTCTAGTAGAAAACCAGCATCCATTTGCAAAACAAAGAAGAGATGATTCTTCAGTCTGCAAATGGCAAGTGCAAAAGTTCTTTTCAAATAGAAAATTCAAGTGACTTAAATGATGCAATTCACATAAAGTCAGGTATTTAGGTCTTTTGAAAATTAGAAGATTAGCTACTCTGAATCCACCCTTCCAAGTAGAACAATCCACTGAGTAGCAGTACCTGCATGCAGTGCATGAGCTCTCCATTTTGTCACAGTCCTCACCACCTCATATGTCTTACCAGAGGTGTCATTATACTTAAATATCCATCTACTTAGTGGGAACATGAAGAATGGGCCTAAAAGACTAATGTTTTCCAGAAAAAGATGGAAACTAGAGAATGTGCTGATGTTTTGAAGGACTAATAAAAATCACTGAAGCTCCTTCAGGGAAGGCAGGAGGCTTGGGGAGCCAGAGTAGGGTATTGACAGAGAAATTCATAAAGGAGAGCAAGGGCAGGACTTGAGGAAGCTACTGTCACAGTGGTCAGACACTGGAAGGGAATCATCTCTATAGAGCAAGGATGATGAGGATAACCCTGGAATTAGGCACTGAGGTTAAATCAGAATTCACTCAACATATTAACTGATCCTAAACATAACTATTAGGCAATCTGTGTCACTGCACAGAACTGCATCGGATTCTTTCAGGGGAAAAGGGAAACTGGTCAACCTCAATCAGCCACTTGATAATGTACTGAAAATGAAGAGGCATAAAGCCAAACATTAGTGGGAGAAAACCCACTGAAAGAACTCAGAAAGTACACCAAAAAGGACCTTCCTATGGCTGTCAAAAAGGCCAGTGGGAAAAATCTTTATGTTAAAACAAAAATCCTTACAAGTGTGTGTTCATTTGTGTGTGTGTATACATATGTACTCAGGCCTGGACAGTTTCTAAGTTTCTGTACTAAAGGCCAGTGCTCTGCCACTTGAACCATAGCTCCACTTCCAGCTTTTTGGTGGCTAGTTAGAGATAAGAGTCTCATAGTCTTTCCTACCTAGGCTGGTTTTAAACTCAGCCTCCTGAGTAGCTAGGATCACAGGCATGAGCAACTGGTTCCCAGCCATGTGTTCATTTTTCAATTTGGACAGATCTCTCCTGAGGGCAAGAACACATGACCTTTTTCTAAATGACAATGTGACTAGGACAGAGCTCAGGGCCAGGCTCCAGGACCAGCATCTCATTTCCTTCCCTCAGTAGAGAATAACATGAACCACCCTTTCTACACAGACATCTTCAATAGATCAAAGTAGAGGATTGATTTTATTTACTTAAAATAGATTAAAAACAGACTTTGTAAAAGAATTAGAATTCTCAATAATTTACTATTATTTACATTAACAAATATTAGTCATTAGTAGACAAGGAGACGAGGATGACATACCTTCCCCTGAGCTGAGGGACAGCCGGGGTTGTACCTGCCTCCCTTCACTTCCTATTCATCAGGACACTGTGTCCTTGAACTTCAGACCCTGGGCTGTAGTGACAGAGTGTATACCCAGCACAGAAAGGCTGGGAGTGGCTGGCAGCCAGGGTAGAATTCCTTTCCTCTTGAGGAGACACTTATCTCTTGGGTCAAGTTCATGGTTCACCTGATTGCCAGCAACCTCCCCTCTCTGTAGCCAGAACTTCTACTTGTGCTTGACCTTCTGTGAACAGTCCTTTATGCTATTCTAAAAACTAGTTTCCAGGGAGAAGATGAATAAAAAACCACAACAGAAACCAGTCATCCTGGTTCCCAGGGACACCCTGCACCCCAGAACATCCGGACCCTGTTGTCCAGAAGCCATGACTCATCAAAACTTCCTCCTAAATGCTTTGTATCTCTGACACATGAGGAAATGGTGGGGAGTCAGGGGGGCCAGGGCCCCTAGACCAAGAAGAATGCTCTCCCTATGGAGGCAGTGACAGCAAGAAAAGGCAGTGACAGCACTTGGAGCATGTGCTCTGTGGCACTCCAAGCAGGGCAGTAGGTCCTGGGGGGGGGGGGGGGGCAGGGGGAGAGGCAGGCTGGTGGTAGAAGCCCAAAGATGACCCCTCAGGCTGTGTGGACTTCCACTGTTGAACCTACTATCAGTCTGTAGCCACTAGGAGCCTCTGCAGTGCCAACTGCAGGACACTGGGCCTCACAAGGGGTGGTGACAAAACCTCTGGGTGGGCCCACAGCTTTTTGCCATTGGGGCCACCCAGTGGACAGCATTAGGACATGCAGCCATTGGCTGAAGCAGGGGAGGCCCCTGGAGAAGTCAGTCCAAAATGTCCGTCTCGAAGGGGACCAGGTGGTAATAGGACAGGTTGGTGACATAGGCCTCAGGGTCATCACCATCTTCCATCTCTGAGGTGAACTCGCTGCTGTTTTCAAACCTGAAAGAGAAGACAGAATGAGGGCCAGCTCACTGGACCCCAGCTGAAGGGAAAGAAAGGGCAGAAGTGGTCTTGGTTGGGAGAGATCAAAGCTGTGTGGGAGGCTGAAAGAGGCCCTGGGTGTCCTTCCCAGGCTTGCTTCAAATGGAAGCAAGCAAGAACTGTAACTGAAAATGACCTGGTCAAAGTGTATAGACTGGTAGAATGACTGGTGGCTTTTGTATGGTTGCTTAACTACAGTCAGCAGGGCATCCCTTCATTTATGGGGTGATCACTTTGTTCTTCTTGTTTGGCACCAAACACTGTGCCAGCTTGGGGAACAGCAGTGGACAAGGCAGGAAGATCTGGGCTCAGGAAGCAAGGAGAGGCAGGAAGCCCAGGAGACCCTGGAGGGAGGGTCCTTTGGGTCAGAAAGCCTGTGTTGAGTGAGTGGGGATCCAGTCTGTGAAAGTCAAGTCAAGGACTACTAGAATGTGAGAAACTCACATGGGGAGGGGAGGGGAAGCACAGGTACCCCAAAAGAAAATGGTAATTCCCATCAGATGGAACAGTTCCTACTGCCTGCCCAATGTAGATTTGGCCTCCTGAACTGAAAAATAATACTGGACATTTTAAAAAATGTGGAACTGAGAAAGAAGTGCATGAAGGAACTGCTAAGGCTTGAATGTGACTCCCCACAATGTTCCTGGGTTAGAAACTTAAATTCTCAGTGCAGCAATACTAAGAGGACTGATAATGGATAAAAGCCATTGTCACTGGGACTGGGTTTGTTATTAAAGGAGTGCCCTCCCTCACTCCCTTCCTCCCTCCCTTCCTCCCTCCCTCCTTCCATCCCTTCCTCCATCCCTCCCTCCCTGTCTTCCTCTCTCCATCCTACTCTCATTCCTTCCCTTTCTTCCCCCCCTTTGCTCCCTTCTTCCCCTCTCTCCTTCTCTCCTTTCTTCTCTCAGCCTTCTTTCTCTCTCTTTGGCCAACTTGTAGATGCCCTCCTCCTCCTCCTCCTCCTCCTCCTCCTCCTCCTCCTCCTTTTGTTTATTCCTCTCCCTCTTTGCTGGCCCCCTTTCCCTGGCACAATGCTATAATGTAGCATGCAAGTCCAGACAAAAGGCCACCACCATGTTATGAATTTGCCAGCTTCCAGCACTGTAAGAAAGCCATTCATTTCTTCTTTAGATGGCTCAGGCTGTGGCAGCAGCACACCTTGACCAA
This sequence comes from Perognathus longimembris pacificus, assembly GCF_023159225.1. Lineage (NCBI taxonomy): Eukaryota > Metazoa > Chordata > Mammalia > Rodentia > Heteromyidae > Perognathus > Perognathus longimembris. The sequence continues at coordinate 35,316,955 of NC_063166.1, read as the reverse complement.
GAAGGGCATTCTCCCCAGGGAGGGAGAAGATGCCACTCCTTGTGTGGCTCCACCTTCCTAACTTAGAATCAGTGTCAGCAAGGCAGGATGAGGAGGAGGTCATCAGGCAGGGAAACTTCCAAGCGTGTATGGTGATACACGTTCTATATCTGTGGTTTGATTCCCAGCACTTCAAGACACTACTGACCAGTGGAGAATTGTGGAAACCCAATTCCACCTCCAAGCATGGAGTAATGAGGGAGTCTACAAGCTGTCCAGACTGCACAGGCCCAGGCTTCTGCTGTGGCCACTCCTAACTCATGCCACACTGACCACAAGAGATCCTTTTACCATCTTCCTGACAGACAACCATAATGAGAGACAACCCACCCCCACCTCATCCTGAGAAAGTCCTACTTACAAACTGAGAAGTGGGCACTGCTGGTGTGGCCAGATTCCTGGGTGTGACAGAGCTCCTAGGGCTCATGCACAGCATGGATACAATCCTGGAGACTCAGGCCATTTTATGTCCACTGAGTTATAGTGGAAGCTGCCCTAGCTTCTCAGCACATGACCCAGCCTCATTCTAGTTTTGATCTACATATTCTGAGGGCCACCGAGTGAGTGAGTTTGGTTCTGAGTCTTCCAGACACAAGCCCATCCCCAGGGTGCTCTGCAACCCACACTGCCTCCTCGGGGGCTTCTGAGCCAGACAAGGTTTGCTCATTATCACAGTCTTTCAAGGTCCATCTGTGACAGAGCAGACAGTCCCCTTGTAGACTGGGGAAACCAGGGAAGGTCAAAGAACATCCTGCACCCACACAATCAGTAACACTGGACTTGGCCTAGACACTAAACAGAAGCAAAGAGGGAGACTTCCCTTCATTTGCCTAGAGGCCACGCTGCCTCCGTAATTCACCAGGAAACTGACAGGCAGCAGCAGAGCATGAAGGTAGGTGTGCCCCCTGGCATCCCTGTGCCAGGCTTTCTAGATAGTGTTACAGTTAGAAATTAAATTGTTGGAGGTGGATGGATAAAAGTGACAGTGGATGGGGCTGGGGATGTGGCCTAGTGGCAAGAGAGCTTGCCTCCTATACATGAGGCCCTGGGTTCGATTCCCAGCACCACATATACAGAAAACAGCCAGAAGTGGCACTGTGGCTCAAGTGGCAGAGTGCTAGCCTTGAGCAAAAGGAAGCCAGGGACAGTGCTCAGGCCCTGAGTCCAAGGCCCAGGACTGGCCAAAAAAAAAAATAGAAAAAAAAAAAGTGACAGTGGTGTCATTGGCTGTGCAGCCTTCCATAATGACATGTTTATCTCCCCTATAGGACAAGGTTGATGATCAGACTCCATCCCAAGCCACTGATTGCTCATGAGGCCAATGGATGTATCACACTTCTCTGTCACAGGGGACTGACTCCTTTAAATGTAGAGGGATGTAACTTCCAGCCCTGGGCCTGAAGACCATGTCACATACCTCAGAGAAGCACAAACTGGTTCTTGGGGCCTTGACCCTCACAGTCAGCACCTAAGCGTCCCCACAGATCAGTGAATCCAGACCTCATCAGACTCTAATAAAGGCCATTTTTTAAAGTAAAACTCCAACGCAGTCTGCTGATAGGTACCTCTGGTCCTCCATCCATACTTCTTTATGGGCAGTGAGCCCCAGCCTGGATCACCAGCCTTCTAGAAGATCATTCTAAGATGAGTATACTTACAAATGCTCTGTGGGATCGTCGCCCAAGTGCTGGTCTTGCCTATTAGGTATGCTGTGGTCAATAACTATCGTTTCTGTGTTTGCTAAGCAAAATCCATTGGACCTCATGATTTCTGAAAACCAAAGCAAGAAGGGAAGTATTCAGGAGGGTCAGAATTTGAGGGTTGAGAAGCTTGGGGGTAACACCAAATTTCCCTACTCCCCCTCCCCCTCCACACCTATTGTTCCCCCTTGCTTTCCTTGAATAGCAGACACACACTCAGGGCTCAGCCAAGGGCAGGGATGCCTCTCCCTGAGGAAAGAAGTGCTGCCTGTCTGAGCATCCCAATACCCTTCCACACTGGTTTAAAGTGGGGTCCTATAGACAGAGAGGGACTGAGTCTAGTTTGATGCCTTGCAGATCTATGGCACAGCAATGAGCAGCACTATGCAGGTCCCTGGGCCTTTCCAAGGTTTGGCCTGTGGTAAAGACAGGGATAGCAACATCCACAAACCCAGGTTGTCCTGGGTGTCAAACGAGACCAAGGTGCATTTCATGCCAAATGAGAAGCTTCACTGTTTTCTTTTTTCTTTTTGCCTTACATAATTCTGTATAAACAGTGATTTTTTTTCCCCCCATGGCAGAGATATAGTAGAATCTTGATATCTGTATGTATAAGAGACAGTGACTGAGGAAAACTTGGAAATTCTCAGGATACATAGAGGGCTGCAGGGGCTTGACTCATTTTCTCATAATGCCACCCAACTTCCACTAAAGACACACTGCTTTCCAAAAAAGAAATCTCAAATTTGCATGTTATTTTGATAAACACCAAACTTTTCCCATAAAAAATCTAAATAGGTTTGTTTTTTGCTTAATGCCAGTACTGTTGCTTGAACTGAAGGCCTGGGCATTGTCCTTTGCTTTTTCCACTCAAGACTGATGCTCTACTGCTTGAGCCACAGCTCCACTTCTGGCTTTTTGCTGATTAACTAGAGATAAGAGTCTCACCAACTTTTCTGCCTGGGCTGAGCAGAGCACAATCCTCAGCTCTCAGCCTCCTGAGTGGCTAGATTAGAGGCCAGAGCCACTGGCACCTGGCTGGAAAGTATTACAGTAAGTCTTAACACAGATGCAGATCCCGGAGCCTCTCACTGTAAATGGAATGGCTGCATGGAGCCATGCTTCATTTTCAAAAATCAGTCCTGCCCCAAATCTGCCTGTCTGAGGAAGCTCATAAAAACTCTAAGCAGCCTCCACACAGCCACCTGACAGCCCTCACCCTTTTCTCCCACCCCTTGTCAAAGGAATTTGACAGGGGAAGCCTAGAAGTTCAAACACATGTCACTGTTAAGAATCATTTCAGAACCAAAAAATTATTATTACCTTGCATGCCTGATCTTTCTTCCATATGAACTCTGGAGTTGTGGAATATGGAATCTTTATTTACTAAGCCCTCCAAAACAGACTGACAAAATTCCTTTCTCAACTGTCTGTAACAAAAAGCCTTGTGTACATCAATGTTGTTTCACTGCTTGCAAAAGCAGCTGGATTGTGAAAGACACTAAGGTGTGTTGGTGCTTTTGTGCCTCAAAGCCTTAATCCAGGCCTCAGATATAACTTTCTAGAACAGAGTATTTCATGAAAGATGGTTCCCAAGACGCTCAGGATCCCATTTCTGCTCTCTGTGAGCTCCAGGACCTGGAAGACACCCCAAAGCAAACTGTGCAGGTGCTGTGCAGCTGCTAGGTTTGTAACAACCCTTTTGGGTGAGTGTGTGTGTGTGTGTGTGTGTGTGTGTGTGTGTGTGTGTGTGTGTGTGTGCATGCCAGTACTGGAACTTGAACTCAGGGCCTGAGTGCCATCTCTGAACTTTTTTGTTCAAGGCTGGTATTCTACCATGTGAGCCACAGCTCCACTTCTGGATTTTTGCTGGTTAACTGGAGACAAGAGTCTCCTGGACTATTTTCCCTGGGCTATTTTTGAATCTTAGTTTTCACATCACACCTTCCTGCGTTACTAGGGTTACAGGTGTGAGCCATTGGCACCTGATTGCAGCAACCTTTGGAACATACATTCCAAACTATGGCTTGGAGAAGGATAGAATATTGAAAAGCAAATCATCCCTTAAAACATAAATGGGTCATATCTCAGCGGACTTAAAACCTAGCAAAATCTACATGGCTTGTGTGTATGCCTGTGCTTGCTGAAAATGAAGCCTTGATTTGTGAAAGTTTATAATTCTATTTATTCTGTTACTTGAAAATAACTAAGTCCTAGGAAGTTAGGTGCTAATGACTCACATCTAGCTACTTACGGAGTATGAGATCCAGAGAGTCACAGTTTGAGGTCAGTCTGGGCCTAAGTCCACAAAAGCCCATCTCCAATGAATGAGCACAAAAGCAGGGCCAGAGGTATGGCTCAAATGATAGAGCACCAGCTATAAGGAAAATGCTGCTGAGCAAGTGCAAAGCCCTGAGTTTAAGAAATGTCTAAGGAAGAGCTAAACAAATTATAAGTTGTATACAGTTTACAAAGAAGAAAGAGCATGAAGCTCTAGTAAGCCCCACTGTACTAAAAACCCAACCCTTTCTCCTCAGTGTAGACACAGGACAGCTCATGACAGAACACAAGGTACCAGCTAAGTCTTTGTGGCAGTCCACTCTCAGCAGCATCAGCAATGCAGAACTTTGTAGTAACAAAGGCTGGCCAAAGGGGCCACATGCTACATGAAGGTGACAGCTTTGAATTTGGGTAGGGCTGGTTCAGACCCAGTCTGACTACTGCCTATGCCTGGGGAGCAGATTACTTCTTGCTTGGTTTCTTCTTCTGTAAATGTGAATGACAGTATCCAGCCTCCAGGGCCTAGCCAAAGGTTAAATGAAATGACATTTATAAAGAAAACATTGGGGGCTCAAACAAATTGTAATTATGGCTACCTCTGTTGGGAACGTCTTCCAATAAATTGTGATAAGTGGGTAAAAAAGCAACCCTGATGGGCTGGGAGCCAGTGGCTGATGCCTATAATCCTAGCTACTTAGAAGAGCCCAGCTGAAAAAGCCCATGAGACTCTTATCTCCATTCACCAACAAGAAGCTAGAAGTGGAGGTGTTGCTTAACTGGTAGAGTGACAGCCTTGCATGGGATGCAAGTGAGTGAGGCCCTGAGTTCATTTACCCTCCCCCAATACAAAAAAAAATGGAAGAAGCCTGTCTGTAATCCTTGCTACTCAGGAGGATGAAACCCAGGGAGAAATGGCCATAAAACATCATCTCCAAATAAGCAACAAAATGCTATACTGGAGGCATGGCTTAGTTAGAACACCAATCATGAGAAAAGCTGAATAAGAGCTCAAAACTCTGAGTTCAATTTCTGATCTGGCAGGCGCGCGCACACACACGAATGCAATGATTAAAGAAAAATGGCAGCACCTAAAACTTATCTCCAGACATACTTAAAAAGTGAATTTTCTGAATTTCTGTTTAGTATTAAAACAAAAACCACCAGGCCACTTCAATAACACAGCTGCCTGACTCCCCAAAACAGTTAAGTTTTCAAGGTCTTCTTTGCAGAGCCAGTGGAACACAGGCCTCATCTATGCTAAGTAAATTGCTCTACTATTGAGTCCTCATACCACTTTGTTATACCCATATTTGTCTCATGAAGTAGAGGCCTGCTTTAGCATTGTTTTTGTACCAGTCCTGGCACTTGAACTCAGCCCAGGACCTATCCCTGACCTTCTTTGCCTCAAGATTAGAGCTCTACCACTTGAGTCACAGCACCACTTCCGGCCTTTTCTGAGTAGTTTATTGGAGATAAGAGTCTCACAGACTTTCCTGCCTGGGCTGACTTCAAACCGCCATCCTGAGATCTCAGCTTCCTGAGTAGCTTGGATTACAGGTGTGAGCTACCAGTGCTTGACTATATTTTTAACTTTCTGTCTTGAGTTGACTTTAGAGAGTTTCACATACCCCTTAGCAGCATTTCAGAGCAACTGTATCCCCTGGCTAAGTCCAGGACATTAACTTTGGCACCAGACTAAAACGTAAAGCCCTTACCACTACAGTGTCACTGGTTTCTGCTAATGCTCCCTCTTTCAGTTCCAAGTCCAAGCCAGGACCCCTCACTGCCCTGAGCTTGCTGAGCCTTGGCCTCCTGGGGCCCTTGTGGTCCCTCCCTTTCCCTGGCTTCTCATCATGGTGATGATGCCCTTGGGTAAGGCACAGAGGACTGATTGCCTATGAAGCACCTGTCAAGCTGGGCTCCTGAGTGATCAGATGCACAACTTTGCTGGGGGGGAGGGGGGTCCCACAGAGTGAGGATGTGTCTTCTGAGTAATACCAGCACTTGCATGTGTGCTTGTGTGTACCCACGCATGTGCAAAGTCCAAAGGTCCTATGATAGGTGATGCCAGCCTGAGTAGATGAGTGAGGCCGCCAGATGTTTCCAAAGATTGCTTTCCTTCCCCTTGTAGTTAATGGATAATTGGGAGCCTGAGGACTTCAGACTGTGTAAACCTATTTTTCTCCTCTGGTTTGCATCACCCACCTTAGTATCCACCTGTCTCACCAATGGGTCTTTTCTGCAATAACTACTACTGTGCATGTAGTCCCAGTGGTGATTTTTCTATTTTGTAAGTGAAGCTACGTCCCCTATGCTACCACATCATGAATTCTATTCCTTTCTTTCTACAGGCTGTCTCAGCCATACAAGTATTCTTAACATGTTATGCCCCATCTGTAAGTCCTCTGAGGGGGAAGAACAGAACCTACAGCAACCCTTTTATTAACTGGCTAAGTGGACCATCCCTGTGTAATAGAAATTAATGCTGAGATGGTACACATGCCAGATTAATGAAAAGTGATATTATTTTTTATTTTCAGGCCTCAACCCTTGACTGACCAGATCTTGTGGCTGCAATCCATCAGCTCAATTAGCCAGAGGAAGACTTAGCTCTACACTCCCCTTACGCTGCATAGCCATAGCACAATGCAGAACACTGTGCTTTCTTAGATTTGAGGAGCATGTCTCTCGCATGAGGCAAAGCATGCTTCAGATTGAGTGGTTCTCTGAGCTGCAGGTCACAGTTCTCAGCATGGCTAGTACCTAGTGCCATCTAGTGGAGACCTGGCCACTAAGTCATCTCAGCATTCCACAAAGGCAAGGTGTATGCAGAGCCTGATGCTTCCTCAACCATGATCCTAAACAGTGGCTCAGAGCCCTGCCGCAAGGTACCACCTCCCCAAATGCCATGTTAGCCACAGAAAGTACTAGGAAATCTGAGTTGGGGGAAGGATGGTAGGCGTAGGTCTCAGCAATGAAGGGTATTTTTCTAAAGGGGTGGAATGAACCAGAACAGTAGATGATCTTATAGTATAAGCCAGACTCCAGCAGAGAAAGTGCAGGATTGGAAGCGTAAGAAATGAAGTCAAAACTTGACTGTGGCTTGGACCTTGGCACATCCAGGTAACTGAGGGGAACAATGGGTTTTACCCCAGAGGAAGATGTGAGAGAAGTAAGCTCTCAGGAGCTGGCTGGAGCCTGGCATCCATACTCAGTGCATTCTGGAGAAAGGGAGAGGTCATGTGGACCAGTTTCTAGGAGGTCAGCCCTCTCCAGCCCCTCATGCTGAGGTGGAAACACCAACTCTGGGGCTATGAAGCCACATGAGAACATTGTCTCAGGGATGTGGGTGCTTCCTGGAGTGCATACTGCCTTAAAATGCAAGTGGAGGCCATCTCTCCTCTCTCCACGAGTAGCCAGCCACATCCTGCCCAGAGAAGTGGGGACATCACTGGCCAGCTACACACCCTTGCAGTCTGCCTTCCATGGGGAAGCCCTTGCTCACACACAGCAAGGGGGGCTGGTCTGGAAGCCAAGAGGAGAGCCTCAGAAGAGGAGGAAACACCACAGTGGCCAGGCTATTCACTCTGGGAGGAACAGCAACGCCTTTGTTGGCCCCAAGCCTTGGCACAGAAGTATTTTATGTTGATCTGAAGTTGGCTCCTGCTAGCCATACCAGTCTATGCCCAACCCCCTTTCCACAGGGCCTACCACAACCTCAGGGGTGTCGCCTTCTTCCTCTAAACTCTCCTTTCCATTTCTTCCCCCTCCACCCCCAACCCTGCAGATGAAGGATAAGCATGGCCTTCTAGACCTGGGCCCTGCAACTGAGTCCTGCACAGAGGCTGGGAGGAGGCATGTGTACAGCAGAGGCCCAACCTTGGTTCTTGTAAAAGGTCACAAAGAACACACTTAAACCCCCATGTGGAGCTCTACAGTTACCACTTTAAATTTCATCTTGATACTTTCAGTCCTTCAGGACAGACATGGCCACTACTCCATCTACATCACAGTGGAAAGCAGGAGAGGGAGATGTGGGATGGTAACATTTGGGAGTTATTTTTGCAGACAGCTCTGCACATCTGGTTGTCCCTGCAACTCAGGGGCTTCCAGGTCATCCCAAAGCCATGGCCTCACTCCTCTGAGACTCAAGGGAGGTCCCTGAGACTCTTACCTCCAATTAATCACCAAAGTCAGAAATGGAGATGTGGCTCAATTGCTGAAGCAACAGCCTTGAGTAAAAAAGCCAAGTGAGAATGTAAGGCCTTGGGTTCAAGCCCCAGTACTGGTAATGTGCATGTGTACAAGTACGCTTGAGCATGCACACACGCACAGTGTCTTGCTAATGTCACTATTTCTTAAGTGTGTTCCAATTCATATGCAAAAAGAAAATCCTTGAAAGTAGGAAAGGCGTAGACTACAGGTTAACAGGTAGAAAACATGCTGCTTAGTAAAACTCAAACAACCATTTCTCATGCACTGTTTTCAGAATTCTGATCAATTGACTTTCTGGAACCTTGGCTGCATCCACCCTGAGGCCAAAGCAGAAAACAGTCAGCCACTGCAGTACATCTTTACCCCCAGCCCCATTGATGCCCCAGCTCTCACCTGATATTTTGACAGGACTTTGGAAGCTGGGTTGAATTTTATGTACGTTATCATTTTTTAATACCTGATCCAGAGGAGATCTTTCAAAGAAGGTGAGCACAACTTCTGACCTAGAATACTGGGAAGAATCACAGCAATGAGAAACACAATGGAAAGTTCCCACCAGTTAGCTCCACCTAGTTACCTGAAATATGGTTCCTATATCATGCAAACTGGTCTGACACTAATACCCAGGGCTTTCTAGCTGTTCTGAAGAACTTTCTAGTTGTTCTGAGGCTCCGTGGCTTCCCAGTAAGTACTAAGGGTACAAGCAAGCCAGCCTCTCCTTTATTTACTGCCCAGGGGGCTAAAATGCAAAGCCAGGGGAACAGGATGCCTGTGAAAATGGCTGCACTTGTGGTTCACACATATCCTTCGTTTATTTTGTGCCAGTACTGAGGCTTGAACTCAAGGCCTGGGGGCTGTCCCTTATATTTATCTGCTCAAGGCTTATACTTCTCCCACTTTCTGGCTTTTTGGTGGTCAATTGGAGAAAAGAGTCTCACAATCTTTCCTGCCTGGGCTGACTTTGAGCCCTAATCCTTATATCTTAACCTCCTGAATAACTAGAATTACAGGTGTGAGCCAACACTGCCTCATACCTGGCCATCTCCCTTTTTCATAGTAAACTGAGATCCCTGTTTGTCTCATGGGGAGTGAGATACTTAAAGATCTAATGGTTCCTCATGTTCACTTTGTGCCAGAGGGGGGAAAAACCAAAAGGGGAGAGAGAGAGGGGGAGAGTGAAAGGGAAGCACATAGCCCACAAGTCAACTTGAGGAGCAGAGTATCCTAAGTGAGATATAGCACGAAGGCCAGTTATGGGAAGGGTGGATGCCTCTTCAATTTGGAAGATGGCAGGTGGATTCCCTCCCTCCTCCCTGTCCCGCCTGGACCCGCCATTCTTACCTTGCAGGGCATGCTGATGATTGTCTTAAGCAGCTTCTCCACCTCATTGAGCCTAGTCTCTATGTCGTGAGCATCCTTTATGGCTACCAGCCCTACAAGACAGATAGAAATGTCCTGGTCAGAATGTAATCACTGACTCAGGGAGGTGGGGAGTGCCAATTGTAGCTCTAGGATTCCCAATCTCTGGCTAGGATGGGTGGCTAAGAAAATGGAAACTCTGGGGATAAGGCTGGTAGCCATACTACATGGCAGCTGCAGGTCTCTGGCTCTGGGCACCTGCAGGACTCATGTCTGGCCCGGGCAGAAGTTCTAATGGTAAAGATAAGACCCCTTGGGGGTTGCAGATAGAGTTCAATGGTAGAGTGTTTGCCTGACCAAGCATTAGTGAGGCCTGTGAATTCTAGTTCCAACATCATGAAAAGCAAAAGCAGACCTCCTTGATCTCTATTTTATGTTGAACAACACTTAATTACTACAAGGGGTACCAAGCTTCCATTTAGTGGGATATCTCTAAATCAGAATGTAAGTTATTGACTTATAAAAGCCAATCAGACCCAGCAATAGAAAAGATTGTTCAAGTTAAAATATAGCATATGCATGGATAAATTACCATGGTAAAACCCCTTGGTAGAATTAATATGCGATAAAATAAAAAAATGACAGGAGAGTAAAAAAGGCTCTGGGTGTGTGTCGGGGGGAGGGCAGTCAGGTATCAGTGGGAGGGAGAGGAGGAATGGAAAGGGTAAATGAGGGTGAATATCCCAAAGTACTTTATATGCATATGTGGAAACAGAACCAGTTGAAATTGTTTTGAGAAGTGAGGAGGGAGTTAAAGTAGAGTGAGAGCCAGGTACCAGTGACTCATGCCTGTAATCGTAGATACTCAGGAGATTGAGACCTAAGGATCTCAGTCTGGTTCAAAGGTAGCCTGGGCAGACAAATCCTTGAGAGTCAAATCTCCAAGTAACCAGCAAAAAGCTGGAAGTGGAAATGTGGCTCAAGTGGTAGGATGCCAGCCTTGAGCAAAAAGCATAGCAAGAGTGCAAAGCTCTTCAAATCTAAAATATACTTAGAGGCCAAAAAATTAAACCTCCTTAAACTCTTAAAGAAACAGCTACCTAATTAATAAATGAGATAAACACTTATAGAGACACTTCTCAAAAGATCTAAGAGTGGCCAACAGACCATGACAAAATGTTCAACATTTCTGGCCATGAAAGAAATGCAAATCAAAACAACATTTAGATTCTACCTCACCCCTGTTAGAATGGCCATTATCAGGAAAACTGCCAATAAACAGATGCTGGATGTGGCCATAAGGAAATGCTACTACACTGTTGGTGGAAGTGCGAACTTGTTCAGCCACTTTGGAAAGCAGAGTGGCTGAACAAGACTCAAAAGACTAAACATGGTGCTTCCCTACAACCCAGACATTCCACTCATGGGCATTTATCAAATAGACCGCAAATGAGGTCATACTAAAGCTACCAGCAAAACCATATTCATTGCAACATTATTTACCACAGCCAAGATATGGGATAAACCCAGATACCCCTCTATGGATAAATGGATCAAGAAAATGTAATGGAATTCTATGTGTCCATCTCAAAGAATGATATTGTACCATTTGTAGAGAAATTGAATGACTTGAAAAAAAATTACATTAAGCAAAGTAGGCCAGACCCAAATAAACATAGGCTACGTGGTTTCTTTCACTTGTTGTAACTAGAATGTGCCTATAAATCTACAAGTAAACACACTGGATGGTGAAAGACAAAAAAAATGCACTTGGACATCATAAATTATACAAGACTCTAGACATTCACACAGTGAGACCACAGAAGAGGATCACAAAGGCTCAATAGCTATGTGCATATGGTCATATAAAATGATATTTATGTAAATGAACTTCAAGAAATGGAACCAACAGGCTTTCTTGTTAGTTTTCTTTTTTCTCCTTGTCATTGTTCTTCATTTCTGTACCTTTTGTCTTATATGTCAGTTTATCCATTTTGGGGACAGTTACGGGGAACACAAAAGTGATGATGGGACAAGGGATGAAGAAAAGCAGCAGCAATACTAGACAGTATGTTGAAAATGAACTATACAACTGGTGGGGAAGGGAGTCAGGAGGAAAAAAACTGGAAGGAAAGGAAGAGGTGCCACTGTTCATTACATAATTTATGTAACTGTTGGAGCTGGGGATATGGCCTAGTGGCAAGAGTGCTTGCCTCGTATACATGAGGCCCTGGGTTCGATTCCCCACCACACCACATATACAGAAAATGGCCAGAAGTGGCGCTGTGGCTCAAGTGGCAGAGTGCTAGCCTTGAGCAAAAAGAAGCCAGGGGGCGGGGCTGGGGATATGGCCTAGTGGCAAGAGTGCTTGTCTCGTATACATGAGGCCCTGGGTTCAATTCCCCCGCACCACATATGCAGAAAATGGCCAGAAGTGGCGCTGTGGCTCAAGTGGCAGAGTACTAGCCTTGAGCAAAAAGAAGCCAGGGACAGTGCTCAGGCCCTGAGTCCAAGCCCCAGGACTGGCAAAAAAAAAAAAAAAAATACACAAATTTATGTAACTGTAACCACTCTGTACATCACCTTCACAATAACAATAAAGAGTAAGGCCCAGAGTCCAAGCTCTAATACTAGCAGCGCGTGCGCACGCACACACACACGCACACACACACACACACACACACACACACACACACACACAGATTGGGAAGGGGTAAGATTGACAAGGTACATACATTGTAAGCATGTATGGAAATGTCACAATTAATCCTCCTACTACAGTAGTAATGTATTCTAATGATTATTTTTAATTAAAATCTTTTTTCAGAAAGAAGAAATGGTCCAAGTCTGAAAGGTAGAACAGGATATGTGTTTCTGACTAAAATATACAACAGGATAAGGATGCCAATCCTGAAGGCACCTTCTATAGTGCGATGTTGAAAGATCAGGAGCCCCATTATCTGAGAGGGTACAAACTAAGCCCCATCAGTGGGTGCCCAAAATCAGAAAGCCAGGGCTGATCCCCACACCATGTGTTTTTCCACCTCAGCTCAGTATACATCACATGCTGTAGCTACAACTTTTATAGCCTAAGGGACGGAAAACCTAGTGTGGTGTTCTTTACAACCTGAAGAAGGGAAAGTCATTCTTACCGCAGATCCTTGTGAACTTGGCAGATACTTTTATTTACTATTGACACCTTTTACCTTTTCACTTAAACAAAGCACTTATGGCTTCTTTTTGGCATATCTGAATCACAAGCTTCTCTATGATTTGGGAACCTTAGTAAATAAAACCAGGGTATCTGAACACAAGTCTACGATAGCACATCAGTGGATCTGACTACCAACTACTAAGTGACTAACAGGCAGGTAGGCTATACAGAGTGCAAAGATCCGATAGAAGATTCACCGCATAGCCACATAGAAGGGAAAAACTAAGATAGCTCAAAACTCTACCCTGTTACTCCAAATGGCATGCCACTTAAAACATATGAATTGTTTATTTGTAGATTTTCCATCTAACAGTTTCAGACCATTATTGACCTTGAGTGACTGAAAGAACAAGAAGCAAAACCAAAGGTAAGGGAAGACCACGATATTCACCCAGCCCCACGACCTGAAGGCTATCCTAGAAGTTCTGCTCTAGGCCTCATATTGTTTCCTCAACCTAAGGAAATATTTATATTTCTGCTGGGCCAATGCCATGAATCCAAAATGAGGATGGCTGGGAATGTGGCTTAGCGGTAGAGTGCTTGCCTAGCATGCATGAAGACCTGGGTTTGATCTCTCAGAAACATAAACAGAAAAAGCCAGAAGTGGTATTGTGGCTTAAGTGGTAATGTGCTAGCCTTGAGCAAAAAGCAGCTCAGGGACAGTGCCCAGGCCCTGAGCTCATCAAGCCCCAGGACTGGCAAAACAAAACAAACCCCAAAATCCAAAACACAAGAAACAAAAATGAGGATGGCAGAGGGAGAGGGTAGGTGAAACAAGATCTCCCAGAGAGGGGCATTCTAAATCTATTCCACCAACATCTACCTGGGGCCAGAGCTCAGCCTGGAGCTCTGAGGCTCCACCAGCATGGTAACTGCAAAAAAGGGTGGTTGGCCCAGGACCCACTACCTCAGTGACATGGGGAAGGGCTTGCTCTGGATTGCCAGACCACAAGGCCCATGTAAACTGAGCCCATATTTAGACTAATTGTGTAAATGCCATGTCTTTGCCTGGGGGAAATCCAAAGTGGGCAACACTTGTGGCTCTCCAGGAAATGGCATCTGTGTTTACTCAGTCACTGGAAGTCCTTGATGGCTATTAAGCTAAGCAGTATTTTGTTGTTACAATATTATAGCTCAAGGCTGTAAGTGGGAGATGGGTGCTTTTCTATCTCTACTTCCCAAGACAGTTTCTATCCACTAGATTTCTAAAGAAGGAAATTAAGTAACACAAATGTGACTTTGTATGACTCAAAGTGTCACCATCCTTGTGAGCTATACAGTCCAACAGCACAAGCCTAGACCCCAGAGCTATAACCAATCATTCAAAGTCCTCCAGACATCCTGCTTTAGTTTTGTTTCTCAAACAGTGAAAGGCCTCTTCAATTCCATCTCCTGGATCTACAAAAAAGATAAAACTGATTTCTTAAACTACCTGATTGAAATTAAGAGACCAGAGCACATACAGTTTATGGGAACTTCCAAAAACAGGAATGCTTTGTTTTGTTTTTTAAGTCTGACTACATGGCATGGGGACTCTTCACAATGGAGTTAAGTCCAGACACTGAACTGGGCCCTCTACTTCTTAAAACAGGGGGTCAGTGGCCCCTCCCCCTGGCCTACCTGGTACACATATGTCCCTGCTCATCCATGGAGATGTCTGCTCATCCATGGACCCTGCCTGATCCACCCTCAGCCTCTAAAGAGCCAACCATTTGACTGACCCACTGGAAAACCTGCACCTCTGTCCACACCCCCATGTACTCAACCCTCACACCTGCACTGTAAGCAGAGGAAGAAACTGCGCCACCCTGTCCACCACCCTGCATGTTGGGATAAGAAAAGAAAAACATGCCTTGTATACATGAAGCCCTGAGTTCAATCCTCAGCACCACATAAACAGAAAAAGCCAGTAGTGGCACTGTGGCTCAAGTGGTAGAGTGCTAGCCTTGAGCAAAAAGAAGCCAGGGACAGTGCTCAGGCCCTGAGTCCAAGCCCCAGGACTGGAAGAAATGAAAGGGGAGGGGAGAGGAGAGGAGGGGAGGGGAAAGAGGAAGGAAAAGGAAAAGGAAAAGGAAAAGGAAAAGGAAAAGGGGAAGGGAATGGAAGGGAAGGGAAGGAAATTTTTGGCCATTACCATAGTGCTATTCATTGTTTATCTGAAATTTAAATTGAAATAGGTATCCTGAATTTTACCTGTAAAATCTTGTACAGAATGTTAAATAATTATGCAATTTATGCACACACATTATAATACAGTATAGTCTCATATTGTATAGTATGTGTAGTCACGGGCTACATAAGGACATCTTGGTCATCAATGTTGCTATGACAGAAGGTTCCAAAAGAGTCTATCCACAACATCATAGCTCAGTTTGTGTAAATACACTGGATAGTGTTCCCACAACAAAAACCCCTGCCCTTCAGCAAAGCAAAGTGTGTGTGTGTGTGTGTGTGTGTGTGTGTGTGTGTGTGTGTGTGTGTGTGTAAAACTGCTATTCTCTGCACCTAAATGTTTGGAGAAAGTCTGCAGATGAAAAAACAACCAACTCAAACTTCTTTGGAAAATTGTCCTGGGGCTTGAACTCAGGGTCTAGCACTTGGTTGGCTTTTTTTTTTTTTTTTTGCTTGAGGCTAGTGCTTTACCAGTTGAGCCACAGCTTCACTTCCAGCCTTTTAATTGGAGATAATAGTCTCTTGAATTTCTCTGCCTAGATTGTCTTTGAACTATGATCCTCCTATCTAAGCCTCCTGAGTAGCTAGGATTACAGGCACCCAGCTTTGGAAAGTTGTTCTTAAAAAGAAGACAATTCTATAACTCATTCCAAGAGAGCTTCTTTATTTAAACACAAACAAAACTATCTTTCAACTTTTATGAAAACTAGGATGCTAGTTTTAAATCTATCAAACTACTGACACAATAGTTGTATTTTTGTGCTCTGAAAGTATAATTCCCAGGAAAATTATCCTTTGGTATAGTCCAGGTATGTGGCACATTTACTATTTCTCCATAGCATTGTTTAATGACCCCAAACTATTACAGGGTTTTGTAATTCTTACATTGTTTGCTGGCCTTGGTTATACCTTTGTTTTTCCTAATTGGGTTTCCAATTTCCAAGGCCAACACTTCACATGAAGACTACATTCTGCTCTAGACCCATCTTTTATGATGGCCAAATTTCAACAACAACAAAAATACAGGACACATCAATCTAAATTTCAGATAAACAAAGAATAACATGACAGTAAGGATCAGAGTACTAAATACTCACTGTTTATTTGATGTTAGAAGTGAACTGCACATCCTGTATTTCATCTTTTGCCACTCATTTTTCCAGGATGTAGAGAGACAGTCATGAATCACCCATCAAGACTCTAGACATGGTACTGGCATTTTGTTTGGGACAGAAGAGCCCCATGGACCAGACTTCAGCCCACCTTCCCAGCCCTGCCATTTCTCCACATCCTCTAGCAATGACAAGGAAAAGGGCCCACTAGTCAACACAACCCCCAAGACAGCCCAGACACACCTCTGTGAGGCTTTAGCCCCAAGAGAGAGCCAACTAGGACAACATGTGTTTCAACTACTCAGCCTTCTGATTTATTTCTGGAAACATACAGAAGATATTGCCTCTTTAGATCAGATTCCATGCTTCTGACTAGAGGTGAACTGGCCCTTTTTAGACACATGAACACACTCAAAAGTTGAAGGCAAAGATATCTAAATGGGGGGTGGGAAATGTTAGGCTGATTTTTGAAGCTTTGGGCTTTCAGGCCCATTTATCATTTAACTTCTGATTCTGGCTCCTAGATGACATCAAGCTGTCAATCTGAACCAATGTGTGTGTGTGTGTGTGTGTGTGTGTGTGTGTGTGTGTGTGTGTGTGTGTTGGTGTGTTGGTGTGTGCCTATACTGGCATTTGAACTCAGAGCCTAAAGCTGTCCTTTAGTCTTTTCCATTCAAAGACAATTCTCTGCTACTTGAACCACAGCTTGACTTCTGGCTTTTTAACAGTTGAAAATAATATTCTCGTGGCCTTTCTTGCCCAAGCTGGCTTTGAACAGTGATCCTTAGATCGCAGTGATCCTCAGAAAGCAGTCTCCTGAGTAGCTAGGATTACAGGCAGGAGCAACTGGCCCCTGGAATAATCACCTCTTTTAAGAAGAGGGAGGTCCTCATTTCTCCAACGAGCCTGCCTACCAGAGTGACAAGGAGCACAAGGCCCTTCCCCAGGGGCAGCCACAGCTGACCCCACAAATGGTGAATTCAACACAATTCACTGAAGTTAGCCACTGGACAACGGAACATAGCCAAGACAAGCAGGAAAGAACCAGCAGGCCTGGCCTCCCATTTCAAGCACTGGGTCACTGGTCACCAGCCCATGTTTCTGACAGACATTGCCCAAGTGCTAGCCTTTACAGTGCCTGTCTCCTGGACACCTCTCCTCATCAATTATCTCAAAAATAGGTTCTGTCTACCAGGCAACAGTGGTTCAAGCCCAGACTTCTAATTACTCAGGAGGCTAAGATCTGAGGATGTCAATTTGAAGCCAGCCCAAGTAGGCAAATCTCAGACTCTTATCTCTAATCAACCAGCAAAAAGCTGGAGGTGGATATAGGGCTCAAATGGCAGAACACCAGCCTTGAGCAAAAAACAAAAAAGCTAAGCAAGAGCACTATGCCCTGAGTTCAAGCCCCAGTATCAGCACAATTTTTTTAAAAGCACACATAGTTTCAATCTAAAATCCCACATATTTAATGTGTAAGCAAAACAACACAGAATAAAAATAACTGCACTCTGGGGCCACAGTGCAGAAATGAAATAAAATTTCCTCTTGGGAGTTCTAATTGCTTCACACTCCTATAGCAGTACGGTCTTCAAACCCTGCTGCCAGGACACCAATTCATCACAAGCATGCAAAGTAGTAGCAATCAAAGCAGGACTTCTGGGGGACTCCACCTTCCATATACTGCTTTACATCCCAGACAAATGATCAAAATCGTGAGCAACTCCCAAACTAGCTGTGAGCATTTGCATGCATGTCTATCCTACCGCTACACTTTTCCTTGGGACTCAAGTCATTTGTCTCTCAATGGCTAGTACACTGTTTCCAAATGTCACCTGCTTATTGTAAACAACAATTTTAAACCTTATTTGTGAAACTGTGCTTAAACATAGTAATTTAGGGCTATTTAAAGCTGCAGGGTTTTACATTCCAAATATTGTTAATGACAAGACCATCTATGAGATGGTCTAACATCATTTTAATGAGGGGATATGAGTAAATACCGAAATCAGACATTAAAAGGAAATGAACTTCCTCTTGATTATCAAGCTGCTGTTCTGAGAAGAGCCAGCAGGGGGCAGGAAAACACTGTGGAAGCTGCAGAATTTGGTTCACTGACAATGGCCACATGAAGGGATGTCCACCAACTACATCCTGAAGTTGGAGCAGAGGACCCTGGAAGTTGTTCTAAATTTTGGTAAAGCATAATCACTAGTAAACCTCCTAACCTTTAAAAATACATTGTAGTCAATTTGTGACATAAATTTTACCTAGATTTGCTCAAACAGTTGAGAATTTGAAATATATACAGATATGTAGATATAGACAGACATACACATATGCCACTTTATATAAATTTTGATAGACAAATTGCACATAGAATTAGAGGGTAAATATCTGCCTGGAGCAGGCCAGACTGCCCTTTCTTCTTAAAGGACTTTGGTCTTAAAACTTGATATCATAAAATGTGTTTTGGACAGTTTCAAGCCTGGCTATTTTGTGCAATTACAAACAGCTGGTTTATTCCTGGCTTCGAAAATGAGAAGCAATCTAACCACAAGAGCAAATATGAACAAACACAGAAATTGTCACACAGAAATGAGGACCTCTGCTTCTGACAATCATCACCCCGGGCTTCCCCTGAGGAAGACTTGGAGTCAGACTCCTGCTACTGGGATTCTAGATAGAAAGGGAGTATGACCAAAGCCCAGGCTCTCAGAGGGTCCAAGCTTTCCTCACACACAATAGGAAACCCTGGGGGACATCCCATCAAGGAAGCTTCCAAATGGGGTCAAGTAACAAAACATTGAAATTATTTCTTTTCCATTTAACAAATGTGCCCATTAACCCGCCCTGCCTGAATTCAAGTGCTTTACTTGGGGTAAGTGCCAATGTGGCCACTTGGTATGCTTAAGGGACCTACTGAACCACTCAGAGGTAGAGCACACTTATTATGTATATGCAAGGCCCAGGGTCTCATTCCAAACTCCTAAATAAATAGGAAGGAAGGAGAAAACATGTACCAACAACTGAGAGTGATCTGCCCTCTGGTCTTGTCTCAGCCAGCAGCTTCCCTAGCACCTACACCCCTTAACTTTGTTCTCCAGAGGACATTGTAATTGATGCCTTCCAGGAGACTGTACATGGGTGCATTTTCCATGTGCATCATTAGCTCCCTGGTGAGCTCCAGAGATGCCAAACTGACCATGGCCCTAGTATTGGACTGGTCTTAGTGCACCTTAACACTGGATGCGGGGGGGGGGGGGGGAGGAAGGACTTAGGGGTAGTTTGGAGTTTGAACTTAGGACCTTGCACTTGCTAGGCAGATATCGTACTACTTGACGCAATTACCCCCCCACCCCCCGAGCTTTAGTTATTTTTTCAGATAGAGTCTCTTGTTTCTGCCAGGGTGACCTGAAACCATGATTCTCCTCTCTATTTCTCTCTTGTATCTGAGATTACAGGTGTACACCACCAACACTTGACCATTGATTCTGCTCTTATGTTAGGAGATCACAATGCAGAAACTTCTGTTGCCAGTCTGGTGCACTATTTGCCAAACCAGATGGCAACAAACTATTAACCCAAACCTGTTGTTAAAAGGAAAGTCTATCTATATCTCTAGGGGGCAGCCCAGGGTTATCCAGGAGAGGCAAAAGCAAGTTCCTTCTCCTTTGAAATTTGGTGGGATTGACCTAGAAGCAAGCTGCAAAAGCAAGCATCTATCCCTGGCTCTTTCTCCAGGTCTGCAGGAACTTGGGTATCACTGGAGGGTCTAGAATAATACAGTTCTAATATCTGTCAGCATGACTCAGGGAACCAGAAACCAAATACATCCAAAAGACCATTTGTGGAGAGAGAGAACAGGCATGAGGAAATCTAGAGCTGAACCAGAACAGAAGATGAGGAGCAGGCTACACTGAGTTTTCCCTTGACTATCCACATGAAGGCAGTATGTATGGAGACAGGCATGGGGATCAGACCCCTAGTTCGTCTACAGCTGGGGATGTGGTGGGCACTTGCTTCTAAATCACAGGCATCTCCCTTTCAAAAAACAACTATTGGCACAGGTGGATGACAGTCATAGTGATGAAGTTGAGCAGACAGGTACGTGAGTACCATGTGCAGGCTCATATCATAGGCAGCTCACATCTGAGGCCTTACCTGGAGAAAAATGCTAAAAGCCACACTCTAAGCCAACTCCAGAGCCACCCTGTTCCCACACAGCTTCTCCTGAAGTCATACTACTGTGAGACATGGCAGTCCCGTACCTTGGGATCATCCTGAACCTCCTCTCATGCCTGCCCTCCAGCCCATCAGTGTTTCCCATTCCTCTCCCCTCCAGACCAACCAGTGTCTGACCCTTCTTATTCTGGCTCTGCCACACACCTGGCCCCAGGTCCCAGAATCTCTTACTCTACCTCCCTTGTTCTGTTCTGATCTTTCTCAGTAATGGAGAGATGTTCAACTTGGGTGTGATCAATCATCTGCTCAGAGCCTTTAGTGACAAAAGCTGCCTCGGAATAGGAGCCCAGGGTGGACTGTGATCTGCCTCATTCTCTACCTGCCTGGCCTATACTCTCCACTCCAGCCACAGTGGCCTCTTCACTACACAAATCCACTGCACACACATCAGCCTCAAGGCCTTTGCACTGGCTTTTTTGCCTGGACGCTGTTCCCCATGTATCCACTTCCTGCTCCCTTCTTTCCTTCAAGTATCTACTCAAGTCACTTGTCTATGAGATCATCTCTGATTGTCCTGCCTAAAAGCTAAACCCTTCCCCTATGCCTAGTGTCATAGCCCCTTTCCCTGGCTTACTTATTCTTCTGAATACGTATCACTATCTAATATATTTTTATCACTGTTATCTTTTTATTATTGCATCTCTTCTAACCAGAATAAATACCTTTTTGAGTCTGTTCACTTCAGTGGCCCCAGCATCTGCCAGTATGCTTTAGGCACATGACAGGCACCAAACAGATATGTGACTGGCCGAGTGAAAGCAAAACCAAGATACTGACTGTACAGTTGCCAAGAATCAAAGATCACCTGACAACTTAGAAATAGGATCTGTGGCAGCAGGGTGACCAGGCCAGCTCAGACGTCACAGGCCTCAAATAGGTGATACTGGAAAGAAAAAAAGATTGAAAGAGTCAATAATCAAATTCTGCATCCTGTTTGAGCCTTAAAGCCCAAAGCCTTCCTAGCTGGAAGAGATGTAAAAAAGAAACCTCAGCCATTGTCCAGGCAGGAAACCCTGAGTATCATTAGGTCTTCAGTACGAGGGACTGTATTACAAGTACAGAAAAGCAAGAGGGGAAATACCAAGCCAGGGATAGTTTTCCCAGGAAACAGTCAGCTCCATCCCCTAGAGCTAAGGACGATAAAGACAAGAAAGAGGTGAGCCTATGAGATAAATCCAGGCAGAAAGCTACCAGGCCTGCTGCCAGGTTAGGGTCTAAGGAGAAACCAAGGATCCAAGAAAAAAAGATACAGGACAGAAGCAAGACAAGTCCTGTGGCCAGCTTTGCCCCCAGCTTTGCCTTGCCAAACAGAAAGGGTAGGAAGGTAAGCTGGAAAGCACAATGCCTATATACTTGCCTTCAACTTAAATAGTTCTGCTGTATATCACCAGGACACATATGAGGCCCATGGACACTTTTTAATGAAACCAGAGAGCACCAATTTAAGTCAGCCCAGAAATTTCAATAAGTACAGATAGGAGCAAATTATGCTGAGAGAAACTGGTGCTGTCACAACATTTGGTTGCTTTTTGTGTTTTGTATTTTGCAAATCCAGATGGTCGCTTTATGCAAATAATAAATTTGCATGGAAACAAGGTAGCATCTGCTTTTTTATTACCATGAGATATTTTATGTAGCCAATAATTTTTCTAGATTAGAAGTATCAGAGTTTGCAAGCACTGATGGCTTGTATTTATAATCCTAGCTACTCAGAAGGCTGAGATCTGAGTATCTCCATTTGAAGCCAGCCCAAGTAGACAAATGTGAGACTTTTACCTCCAGTTAACCAGCAAAAAACTGAAAGTAGAGGTAAGGCTCAATGGTGAGCACCAGCTTTGAGTGAAAAAGTCAATTGAGAGTACAAGGTCCCAAGTTCAAGCCCCAGTACTAGCATGAAAATAAAGTGGGGGAGGGGGATTAGTAAAAGAATGACGTCACTGGCATTGTGCCCAAAAGCTCAGCTGGTTCTAAGAAGCGCAGACCCACTTGAAAGGAGAGAACCAAGATCCAGCATGGAGACATGGCTTGACATCTTCCTTCCTCTGGTCTCCCCAACCCCTCTTGATCCCCTCCAGAAGCTTGACCAGACTTGCAAGAGACCTTGACCAGACAGGACTCATGAGCAGCCAATGCAATGGCTCTAACAGGTACATAACAAGCTGCCAGAAAATCTTTTAAGCCACTGGTCCTCACCCTATCCACCCTGTACATCGTCATGTCTACTTCTCATTTGTGTTCTCCTCTAGGGACTTGAAGGCAGCTCTCATCATTTCCCTTCTTTTTCTCTATACTAGTCACCCACTAAATATTTTATTCCTACATGTTTTCACTCTTTGGAGACTCACGGCCATGGACCTCACAACCCTAGAACTGACCCTAGCCCAGTGTGCATCAGTGAACAGAGATAGAGCCTGGGGTGTATATGGCAAGCCCTCCCCTCCCTTCCACCCTGCAAGGGTGCCTGGACCAGAAGCCCTGTCTGGAAGCAGCTGACTTGACAGGAGGGACAAATGGCTTTGCCCTCTCCTATGTATCCCAAGCTTCACAAAAACACAAGTAACAGGAACTTGTGTCACAGGGAAGGAGCCAGATTCCAAAGTGTGTGTTTAGAGTCACAGCTAACTTAGGGCACCTGGCCGAAAAACACTCAGATGTCCAGTCTTTTAACGCAGAAGAGGCCACTGAATAAACTGTCCCTGCCTAATGCTTTCCTGATTTGGGCATTCAATTGCTACACTGCGAACAGAGTAACAAACAGCAACTCGGGAAAGCACTGAAGCTAGAAGTGATGCTTGATGGAGAACTTGGAGAACACCTACCACCTGCGGCCCTGGGAGGCAGACCTTCTCACTTAGGCCCCACAGCTGCTGGCTAGGAAGCGTTCCCAAAGGATGCCTGGGCCACAGGACGTGTCATGAGAACCGAGCTCACCATCCATCCTCCTAATTCACTCACAAGGTGAGGCCTACCGCCAGGGGGAAAGCAGACCACGACCAGAGAAACAAGCAGCCAGCGACCCCAGTACCGATCGGACCACCTCGGGTCAACCTCTCCAAGCTGCCGAAATCTCTGATTGGAAGAGGCCTAACAAATGCGGAGAGCCCTCCCACCCGGTGGCCCCTCCTCCCGTCCCAACTCTAGTCCTGCTTACTTCTCCCCTTCTTCCTGCCCCTCCTTGGCAGAGGGAAAAGGGGAAAGGCGCCACAGTTTCTGAAAACAAGTCTCCGCCAACCAAGAGCAGTCACAAGGCAGGGAGGAGGCGGCCACAGCTAATCAAACCCAAATGCGGCCCATCTCAGGGTGGGGACCCTGGGGTGTCCGCCGCAGCCGGGGCGGGGCGCCCCGGCCGCCGGGGGAGGGGCGGACACGCCGCTGCGTGGCACGTCGCGCCCGGTCAGCCGTCGCGGGGGCCCTCCCGTGGGGAGGACTCAGGACGGTCGCCAGACCCCACACGACCCCAGCTCCAACCCTGGAGAACTCTTGCCAAACGTTCCCCAAGCCCCTTCCTGCCGCGAAGGTTGGGGTGCGGCGGGCGCTCCGGGCAGGGGACTGGGCCGAGTATTGGCCAGCCCCAAGGGTCCCTTGGTGACAATGAGGGCACGCGTCCTCCGGCCGGGGCCCTTTGCCATCTCCTCTCCCCGGGTCGGAGCTTCCCGTCCGGCCAACACTGGCGCCCCGGCGCTCGTCTTAAGGGCTCTGGGTCTAAGTGTTCCCGGTCCCTGAGGAGCCAGAGTGACAAGACACGGTCCCTTGAATTCTTTCCCGTTTACTCGGTGGCACTGAGCAGCCACTGGGCGCCGCGCCCCCGCACCTTGTCGCAGCGGCACGCGAGCCAGTTCGGGCCGGTCCTCGGGGAAGGCGTCACGGAGCCGCTTACACAGGCGGTTCAGATCGGCGAGGCTCCGGTGCAGGTAGAGCACGCTGCGGTCCGACCACTCGGTGCGGATCTCGAAGAACTCCTCCTCGTCGCCGCGCCGGCTGACGATAAGCCTGCGGATGCCGTTCACCCAGCAGCCGCGCACGAACATGTTCACCAGCGACGTGCCCTCAAACACCGCCGAGGCCATGCTGTGGGCCGGGCATGCCCCCGCCGCCCCGGCGCCCGCGGCCCCGGGTCTCTGCCCGTCCGCCCGCCGGCAGGAGGCGCGCCCGCGCGAGGGCGGGTGGCCGCGCGGGTCAGTCTAGAACCCAAGGTTGCTCAGGACCCAGGGCGGTGCGGGGCGTCTCGGGCAGCGTAGACCCGTGTTTGTCCGGGAAAAGGTCTGGCCTTGTCCCAGCCTCGGCCCGCGCTCCGGGCAGCACCGCGGTTAGTGCGAAGGCCAAGCCGGGCGGCGGCTTTATAAGGCACTTCCCATCGCAGGCGGCGACGTCGAGTCCAGGCCGCTTCCGCCTCCTTCCCGCCTCCCGCCCCGCACCCCGTGCCGCCGCGGCCCCAGGTCCGCGCGCCTGCCCGCCCCCGCCCTCGTCCGGGGCCCCGGGCTGTGCTCCGCCGCCACCCGCCCGCGGCCCGGGGCCCGGGGCCGCGGGCGGGTGGCGGGACATAGCCGAGCCCGGAGGGCGGGGCGGGCGGCCCTGCGCCCCCAGTGCCCGCCCCGGGAAAATTTTTCTTTCCGTTTCCCCTCCCGAAACTCGTCTGGGTGGAGCGTTCGACCCACCAGGCCCGGCCCACGAGGGGCGCTTGGGGTGGGATCGGCAGAATTGACCGGATCCTCATCTCCGCGTCGCCCCGCACCATTCCGGGGCTAGGCTGCGGCTGGGCGAGCCCGGCGGCCCGCTCCGCGTCCCCTCCGCACCCGGAGCCCCCACCCGCGTCCTCCTTCGCATTCCGGGCGTGCGTGGGTCCGGCCAAGTCCCGGAGCGCAGCGGAACGGACAACAGAGTGGGAACCATGCCAAGCCGGCATGGAGGGCGCCAGCCGCTCGGCGGTCCCGCGGGGGATCGTGATGGGGAAAAGGTCTCCCCAGAGAGACTCCGACGCCCCTAGAGAGCCTCAAGAATTTAGAAAGTCCAAGTAGGAAAAGTGCTCAGCGCCGGGCCTCATTCGTGGCCGCGCGGGACCTCGGCTGATCTGAACTGGGAGATAATGTCTAGAGATAGTTTTAAGTATGACAAGTAGGTGCTGCCGGTGAGTTGAGTGACTTCACATCGCCCTGGGCCTGAAGAACTCTACAAACGAGTTTCTAAAAGCTTTTTAAAATCATTGCAGGAGCCATAGAGTCTGGGGGTCGGGACGAGGGGAGTGGGGCAGAGGAACCTAGATGTGTCACTGCTCCCAGTTTTATCCATCCTCATGAGTTTCCAGCCCTGTGGTGGGCATCCTTCCTTTTCCTGGGCAATAAGAGTCAGAAGAGGTGCTTGCCACAGTCTGGAGCTTTCTGCCCCTCCCCAGTGGCCTGTAATCAGTGAGTGTTGAGCTGACAGAAGGACTCCTGGAGCCTGCCCCAGTAGAGGCCAAAAGCCAGAGTCTCCGAGAAAGCAGCAGCCTGAGCTGTGCCATCCTCTCAGCAAAGCCCCACTCCAGGGCTCCTGGCCTTACACCCCTTTCTGATGGTGCTCTTACTCTCTGAACAGGACCTCTAGAATTTTGGTTCTTTAATAAATCCTGATTTATGGGTACCTATAGCTGTGCAGTCTTGGCTAGGAGCAATCAGTCCTAAGAGGCCTAACTTTGGGAGGCTGTCTCTAGTCTGTGCCAGGCATTCCTGGTCACTGAAGAAAGTGTTTTCTTGTCAGTGCTGTTTGTTTAAAGAGATTTGGAGCTAGAGAAAATGAGATGGCCAAGTAAAAATAGCAAGTGCCGGAAAAGGTACTCTGATGAAAACAAAGATGGGCTGGTTTTTAACCCATTGCATTGATGCATTTTCTTAAATTTAAGAAAGATTATTAATAGAGACTAAAAATTTACATATTCTACCTGGTAGAGATGTATATAATTTTTGCCCTGAAGAAAAGATTAGCTAGGTGCCAGTGGCTCTTTCCTATCATCCTAGCTACTTAGGGTGCTGGGATCCGAGGATTGAGATTCAGAGCCAGCCCAGGGAGACAAATCTGACAGACTTTATCTCTAATTAACCCCCACCCCACAAGCAGAAGCTATGAATCAAGTAGTAAAGCACCAGTCTTGAGTAGAGGAAGAAAAAACAGAGCATATGATGCTGAATTCAAGCTCCAGTACCAGCATATGTGCGTGCATGCACACACACACACACACACACACACACACACACACAGAATGACTAAGTTACTGACCTATAAACATAGCAGACTATGGGGCAGCTATAAAAATGTGCTTTTCTGCCCTGTGAGCAAATTAAGGTGAAATGCTATCAAGATTTTTTTTTTTGTACTAGGGTTTGAACTTAGTCTAGGCAAGCACTCTAACCACTTGAGCCAAACCTAAAGTCCTTTTTCCATTTAGTTTATTTTTTCAGATAGGCGCTCTTCCATTTTTGTCCAGTACTGTGCTTCACTTACCTACACCCTACACTTCTAGCAGAGCTGGGATTATGGGTGGTAGTGTGTGTGTGTGTGTGTGTGTGTGTGTGTGTGTGTGTGTGTGTGTGTGTGTTTGGTTGTACCTACCATGCCTGGATTGTTTGTTGAGGTGAGAGTTAACTTTTTGCCCAAATTGGCTTCACACTATGATCCTCTGTATTTCTGGTGTGTACTCTTACCACACAGATTTTTCTGTGAGGTTCTATAATACGTTTGTGTGTGTGTGTGTGTATGTGTGTGTGTGTGTGTGTGTGCATGTGCTAGACTAGTCCTCTACAACTTGAGCTACTGCTCCACTTCTGGCTTTTTGTGGTTAGAAATAAAATTCTCTGGGATTGTTATTGCCACGGCTGATTTCAAACCACAATCCTCAGATCTCAGCCTTCTATGTAGGATTATAGGTATGACTCACCAGCACCTAGTTTATAATACATTTTTTAAAATAAATTGAATGCAAATATTGCTTTGTGATTTTTATTAGAGGATTGAGCTGTAGAGGCAAGGGAATAGATACAGCCTCAGTGTTTGGTAGGTGAGAATAAGCACCACTGAGGCAACCTCATGCTTTTGCTGGACCTCCTGAATTAACTAAAAGTCCCCTAGCTTTTGTCTCTGTGCCCTATGATCTGAGCTATTCCCTGCTGCAGTCTCTTTGCAAGTACCTTGGGCTCCAAGAAAGCTCAGACTCACGGCCATCTTGTCTGGAAGACAAACTGCCCCTTAAACAGACAATGCCTTCTTATCTTCTTTTCTTTTTTTTCCTTTTTGTTATCCTGGTCATGGGGCTTGAACTCAAGGCCTAGGCTCTATCCTTTTTTTCCTCAAGGCTAGTGCTCTATCACTTGAGCCAACCTCCACTTCTGACTTTTTGGTGGTTAATTGGAAATCAGAGTCTCCAGGCTTCCCTGCCCTTACTGTCTGATCCTTAGATCTTAGCCTCAGGAGTAGATAAGATTACTGACAGGAGCCCCCAGCACAGAGCTGCTTATAATCTGAAAGAAAATAGCTTAAAATTCAGGAGACGTCTTTGTTCCTATTCTGTTCCAGTAATAATAAAATGATAACTTTTCTGTAACTCCTTCAAGGGCAAAGATAGAGATAATAGTCAATCAGGCCACACCCTGCGATCCAGGACTATTTTAACAACATACATTTCTTATCTCTTTTCCCCAATTCTCCCTATTTAACCTAAGGCTAATGTCTATACCCCTGAAGATGGCTGAAGATGTACTAAAGTGCTGTCTTCCTATGGCTGCTATGGAATAAATCTTTCTATGCTCTTCACTGTGTCTTATTTGGCCTATGGGGATGAGTGCTACTCCTAACTTGGGGTAACTAGACTTCAGGCCTTGGACCTAAAAACATGGTGTTTTTTTCTTTAATATTTTCTTCTTAGTGTTTTTCTGTTTAAGTATTTTTTCTGATGAAGTATGTACAAGTTTAATGTCACTTATCTGAAATGCTTGGGACCAGAAGTGTTCATGGCGTATCCTTAATCGCAAAAACTGAAATCACAAAAGTTCCAAAATTTCATACTTTTCAAATCTCATTGGTAATTTAAACCCAAAACAAAGTCCTCCAGTGTGGTTAAGGACAATAAGAAGGTATGACTGAGTGAGCTGTACACACCTTTGAGGACATGTGTTATGTAAATGTCAGTAACAGATAGGTAAGAGGTGGACTGGTTTTGGATTATAAATCAAGCTGAGGAATTAGTCCAGTGCCCAGAACGTGAAGAGGAAGAACCGGAGCACTCTGGGTCACTTGTCTCCTGTCCAAGCCTGGTTTCAAATTACAAAGGTGTAGGCTAGAAGGAGTGCTGGTTGTGGGTTGGAGGCTTAAGAAACCAATACTTCAAGTTGATTATAAGAGTAAATAACTGGACTAAAAGCCTTCGTGCAACTCAAAGCCTTTATTTTGGATGCTTAGATGTTCCAACTGTTTTCCTTCTGTAGTTGTTTGATTTGATTTACATTTGTATTTTCTGAGCTCTTGTCTTTACTTCTTAGCTTTCAAAGTGAAAGGGAAGACCACACAAAAGTTGGGAGCCATTCCTTCCCCCAGATGGCACTGTGTGACCCATATATTTGGCATCTGGCAAGACAATAGCAGCTTCATGCAAAATAAGATTGAATGCTCAGCTTGGAGCAGGAATTGGACAAGGAACCAGGGGAGACAAGAGTCTAGGCCCTATTGGCCCTGAAGGATCACCATTTGTGTCCCCCACTCACCTGTCTTTTCCTTGGGAGTTTGGACACTCACTACTGATCAGCTAGTTACAGTGGCATCATCATCATGGTTTGCATTTTGCATCTCTCTTTGCCAGTTGTTTTGAATATAGTATGCTAACATAGTGTCAATCCTGCACAGCTTTGTCTTTCTTACAAAGAGCAGTGCAGCTTAGGATTGGGCTCAGTTTCAGATTTATTGACTTATTTGATCTTTATAGCAACCCAAATGGATGGGGCTAGGATCACTGGTCTCCAGCTTGTAGCTCTATTGGAGGTAGTGGACCCTTTGGTAAGTGGGGGCCAGAGGGGGTAAGTTAGGTATTGAGGACATGCCCTTGACAGGAATATTGAAACTCTGCCCCTTCCTTTCCCTCTTTGCTCCCTGGGTGCCTTCACTTCCACCATGATGTTCCGCCTTGTCACAGGACCAAACTGAGGGTGTTAAGTGGCTATGAAAACTTTGTCAAAATAAACCTTCAGCCTATAAGTTGACTTAACTCGTATTTTGTCACAGAGTCTCAGAGGCTTTCCTGCATGGCCTGGCTTTGAATCATGATCCACAAATCTTTGCCTCTGAGTAGCTAGGATTACAGTCATAAGCCACTGAGGCCCAGCTTCCACATTTTAAATTTTGAAACTTCTATTTATGTGTGGTAAGATAAGCAAAACAAGTACTTATGTCAATAAGAATCAAAATTTTTGATCCAGGTTTTAGGAGCTGAGATGATTACAGTACAAAGCCATCATTTAGAGTTCACGAGACTCCATCTCAACCAATAAAAAGCAGAGTGTGGTGGCATATGCCTGCATCTCAGCTATATAAGAAGTGTAAATAAAAGGACCACCATCCAGGCTGGCAAGGCACAAAGGGATACCTTATTCAAAAAATAAATATTGAAAGCAAAAAAGTCTGAGTGTGTGCTCAGGTGGTAAAGAACTTGCTTGCGCCTAGTAAGCACATTCCCTGAATTCAATCCCTAGTACTGGGTGGGGGGGGGGGGGAGACTCAGTGAAAAAAGTAAATATAAGGTCAAAGGAAACTCCTATAATCACAACAATGGAAGTAGAAACACCAACAGGAAATGGTTACATTTGTACTTCTAAAATGATCAAGACCTAAGTCATTCTAGATCCCTTCTAAACTGATGCAATGCAAATACTAGATAAATAGGTGTCATGTATATTGGGAACAGTCATAAGGGGAGAAAGCTGGTGCTTGTTGAGTGTTGACATGGTTCTTTTCCACTGCCTAGGAGCTGGCATTCGTTGAATCATGAATACAAGGAGAAGGCTGATGGTATTGTCTAGCTTTGTTCATTTCAAAGCCTTAGCCATGATATAAGTCAACAATGAATACCAAGACTCCTAAATGTCAATGAAAGCTAAGGCTCTTTAAGACTGAGTGATGGGCAGGCATTGGTGGCTCACATCTGTATTCCTAGCTATTCAGAAGGCCGTGATCTGAGGATCACAACTCAAAACCAGCCCAGACCCAAAAGTTGTGAGACTTTTATCTCCCATTAACCACCCAAAGACTGGAAATAGAACTGATAATGATTAGAGCACCAGCCTTAAACAAAAAAGCTAAGGGATAGTGCCCATGCCCTGAGTTCAAGCTCCAGTACTGGTGTGTATACACACATGCACACACTCACACACACACACACACACACACCCCTCAAGTGTACACCAAGGCCAAGTATTAGCCACAGTGCCAAATAATTCCTCTGGAAATTTTAAGCTTTTCCTAAAGCATTGTTATGCTACATATTCTTAAATATAGAACCTATGAAATTATTCAGCAAATAACCTGTGAACAGAGAATTTTCATGCCCACCCCCATCCTATTGATCCTAAAAGCAAGAATCCATGGCTATGTTTAATGACTTAATAACTAATTTTTGTTTAAAGCCGAACATTTCTTCACATTTGTTAATTCACTGAAAACTCTTCTTAATCTGCTTTCCCTAAATTTCTATGCATTAGTTAGTGAACTTGTTTGTGGAAACTATATAGGAAAAATAAGGAGAGTCTGAAGTTTAAATCTGAACTTTAGATCAGATTAGATAGATCAACATTATGACTTGTGACCTTGTGACAGACCATAATATTTATACTGGGATAGTCTGTTTTATAAGGACATTGTCTGTCTTTGTGTGGTTAGATTAAATAAGATTGAATAGATTGTTGTTACTGTTAGGATTATGTATTTCCTTATATTCTAACTAGGAATAAAGTTTCTATACCCAAACTTCATGCTTACCTGTTTTGAGCTAATATTATGCCTCATATCAGTGAATGATATTTAGCTGGGTACCAGTGGCTCATGCTTGAAATCGTAGGCACTCGGCTGAAAGTTGGAGGTGTGGCTCAAGTGGTAGAGGACCAGTCAAGCAAACATGAAACCCAATATCCAAATCCCAGTATTTCAAAGAAAAAAGAAAAATGAAAAGAAAAAAAAATTATGTTAGCCCCAAACAAGTAATACAACTATAAATTTTTATTGCACAGAGATAAGAAAAGATATGTATATGTGTAAATGTGTGTGTGTCTATCCATTTTGTTTGATTCTACCAATGATTTAAAATATTAACTTGCCAATATATAATATAAGTACATAAATTGGAATATAAGGCCTAGGGAAGTGTAGAGAAATACAGAGCTGAGAAAAATTCATGCACTAAGAAGTAGACCATAGAATCCTACTCAATTATTAAGTGTGAATTTCAAATGGCTTCCTATGTCAGAATTAAGCTCTAAAATAATTGCCTGGGGGCTGGGAATATGGCCTAGTGGTAGAGTGCTTGCCTCCTATACATGAAACCCTGGGTTCATTTCCTCAGCACCATATATACAGAAAAAGCTGGAAGTGGCACTGTGGCTCAAGTGGTAGAGTGCTAGCCTTAAGCAAAATGAAGCCAGGAACAGTGCTTAAGCCCTGAGTTCAAGCCCCAGGACTGGCAAAAAACAAAGCAAAACATTAGCCTGGTTTAGAGAACATCTGTGTGGCCTGTCCCTGTCACCCTATCTTCTGTCTCACTTCCTGACACTCTCACACTCTCTCAGGTTACTCTTCCTTATATATGCCAGGCACAGCCACCTTCAGGGTCCTGTGGTTACTATTGCTGTAGCCTGCACCATTGTCCTGATTGCTGCCTAAATATACTCCTCACCAGAGAGATCACCTTTGGCCACTTACCTGAAAAAGCACACTGTTGCCTATCACTCTTTCTCCTTACTGTACATCTTTGTCTGTTTTCTGCTGCTATAACAGAGTGCCTGAGACTGGGAACTTGATAAAGGACTGAAGTTCATTTCTTGTAGTTCTAGAGTCTAGTAATGGCTTTCTTGTTCCATCATAACATGCTGGAGAGCATCACATCAGGAGCAAGTTCAGCTCTTTATACGTATTTTTTTCTTTGCCTTGAACTTGGGGCCTGGGCATCAGCCTTCTGAGTAGCTAGGATTACAGGTGTGAGCCACTGGCATCCACCTTCTTCCTACTCTCATAAAGCCACTAACTCCATCATGAGGGCCCGCTATTGTGGGGCCTTCTAATTAATGCTGATTATTTCACTAGGCTTTAGCACCAAAAAACATCATCACATAAATTTGGAGACTGAGTTTCCAGCACAAGAACTTTCAGGAAACACATTCAAGCTGTGTTTCATGTTTCTTCAAAGCACTTGATGTCATGCATGTTATTCACATGCCTAAGGTCTGTCCCATAACTGCTTTGTAAACTCTGGAGAAGGGGCTTTATTAGTTCTACAGACTGCTATATCTGAGAGCAGTCAATGGCTAAGGTTCATTCTCCTGTCAGGAGCAGAAGGTAGGTATTCCTTATTTTTTGCTAAAATCCAACAAAATCTCTAAATACCAAGTGAGCAGACTAGAGGATGGATAAATATCTTTTCACATGAAAATTCTTGTCTGAATCTGATGAATCCTGGAGACAGTTTCTGAGGAGCATCTCAGCTGTGCATAGGAACAGGGCAAGGAGACTCTCTGTCCTATGGATTGGAAGTTGCTATGAAGCCTAAACAATGGAAGAATAGGGCCCTGAGTTCAAGTACTAGTATCGGTGCCAACTAACCAAACAAACAAAATCCCTCATAATAAAATAGAACAACTGTAATAATGTACTATGATAAATTTGCTAGCATCACTCTACTGCTGTACTTTTGGGGTCAAGAAGTAAAGCTTCCTTGAACCTGCTCAGCCACTAGTGACAATCACTAGTGTGTAGGCAGCATAAACAGCATATCAGCATATATGTGCTAAATAGAGAAGTAATTTCCACCCCAGGTAGGATGCTGTGAGAGCTCATCATGCTGCTCAGAATGGTACAAAATTAAAAACCTTAAAAAAAGTTTTTTTTTCTTCCAAAATTTTTCATTTAAAAATTTTAAATCCATGATTGGCTAGAGTAAGTGAAACTTTGAAATGCAAAACTATTATTGACACATGTCCATGTTAGAATCTCCATTCTACCTTTTTCTTCTCTCTACTTGGTCTGTATATTTATTTCCAAGGACAGCCCAAACTACCCATCTTAGTTGTCTGCACATTCAAAGTGTTTTTAGCTAATGGCCAAATTTCTGCTACATCGTCTTGTGCCTGTGCAAATCTTCATAATCCAGTATAAACTCTTCCCAGGTCTAAAGTATTTTGTAAGCCAAACTCAGGATAAATAAGTAAATAAAACTCAGGGCTATGGAAAAAATGTCAGTGTCTTGGGACAAGGAGTGACTTTTTTTTGTCAGTCATGGGGCTTGAACTCAGGGCCTGAGTGCTGTCCCTCAGCTCTTTTGCTCAAGGCTAGCACACTACAATTTTGAGCCATAGCTCCACTTTTGGTTTTTGGTGGTTAATCAGAGATAAGAATCTCATGGATTTTCCTGCTCCACCTGGGTTTGATCCACAATCCTCAGATCTCAGCCTCCTGAGCAGCTAGGATTACAAGTGTGAGCCACTGGTGCCTGGCTAAGGAGTGACTGTTAAAGAATTGAGTATAGTGATTTGTTATGATGAATTGCTCTGACACTTAACCTAGACATGAAAAGAATTTACATTTCTTTTACCAGGAGCTAATTCAAACATTCTAAAAATCTTTGCCCCCATCCCTCCATATAATATATTAGAAAGCCAGTGCTAGTTCTGAGGACCAATCTTGGGTTCAACACCAGCTATTTTTTAAACGCTTAGTTACTTCAGATTCCTCTGTAAGTTTTGCTCATTGTTAATAACCTATTTTGAAGTTGAGCAGACCGACATCTCATTGGATTCTGATTATACTCCTGAAACTCCACTCCAAGTTCAGCATCAGCAAATCCTGTCTCATAGTAAGTTAGATTGTTTTCTTTGCTTGTTAGTGTACAGTATTTGAAAGACAGACAACACAAGAGTAGCCACCTTGACAATTCTCTACCCCAAAGTCTAAACCACACGGAAACATGGTTTTGCTAAAGACAAGCCCTCTGAGACAGCTGGTCTACCCAAGTCATCTATATGGGCCTGCTTTGGCCAACATCCAAGGCTCATGGGCTCTCCACCAATCTTACACTCATAATCACACCCACATGTAGCTTAAACTGTCTAGTCTTCAGAGGTCTTTATGTAATTTTATACTTAGTGATAATAGCTCTTGGTGATTAATTTTGCTGCTTTTGGGCCCCTTTTGGAAGGGCAGGTTTTGACATGTAGTCAGTAGTTTTTGACTGAGAGAAAATGGGAGTGAGGAGAGTGTTTTCAAATGAATTAGTTCCAATGGTTTTAAGACTCATGTTAGGAGAAATAGAATTATCCCAAGAACTCAGCTACACAATACTCGTGTATTACCATTTTTCTTTGGAATCAGGAAGAAACTGGATACTTCAAGGATACCCAAATCTACAGATGCTCAAGACCCTTCCATAAAATGATACATTGTTTACATAGAACCTATGCACTCCTTCCTGGTTTCTTTTGTCTTTTCTTGGCAGTACTGGGAGTTGAAGCTCAGGCTTCACATTTGCTAGTTAGCTGCTCTACCACTTTCGTCACATCCCCTTTTTTGCATTGGCTATTTTTTGTCTTTTTTTTTTTTCAGTTGTGGGGCTTGAACTCAGAGCCTGGACACTCTCCCTGAGCCTCTTTCTGCTCAAGGCTAGCACTCTATCACTTGAGCCAGAGCACCACTTCTCATTTTTGAGTGGCTAGTTGGAGATAAAAGTCTCATGGGGACTTTTCTGCCCTGGCTGGTTTTTTGAATGGCAATCTGCAGATCTCAGCCTCCTGAGTAGCTAGGATTACAGGCATGAGCAACC
Organism: Perognathus longimembris pacificus; assembly: GCF_023159225.1. Taxonomy (NCBI): domain Eukaryota; kingdom Metazoa; phylum Chordata; class Mammalia; order Rodentia; family Heteromyidae; genus Perognathus; species Perognathus longimembris. The sequence goes on along the minus strand of NC_063166.1, from coordinate 35,281,585 downwards.
AGTATTCAGCTGCATTGGCTGTTTTTTGGGTTTGTTTGTTTTTGGTTTTTTTTTTTTGCCAGTCCTGGGGCTTGGACTCAGGGCCTGAGCACTGTCCCTGGCTGGCTTCTTTTTGCTCAAGGCTAGCACTCTGCCACTTGCACCACTTCTGGCCATTTCCTGTATATGTGGTGCTGGAGAATTGAACCCAGGGCTTCATGTATAAGGTGCAAGCACTCTTGCCACTAGGCCATATTCCCAGCCCTGCATTGGCTGTTTTTGAGGTAGACTCTCACATATACCCACGCTAGCCTAGATGCAATTCTTCTCTTAGTTTCTACTTTGCTGGGGATGGCAGGCACAAGACATCGTGCTTAGATAGATGGAGCATCCTAATTTTTTTAAGCCACTTGAGCCACAGCTCTACTTCTGGTTTTCTGGCTGCCTGGGCTGTCTGAACTGTGATCCTCAGATCTCAACTCCTGAGTACCTAGGATTATAGGAATGAGCCACTGATGCCCTGCAAAGTCCTATGAATTTTTATGTTTGATCTGGTCTCAAACCTCAATTCAGCTCAATATTCTACATCTCCTCCTACAATATAGCTAGGATTACAAGCTTAAGACATCACACGCATGGAGGGAGAATGATGGTCAAGTTGCATTGTATTCATAAACTCATAGCTATATTGAATGGTAACCTCTTTGAACAACTATTTAAATTAATTAAAATTAATTTAAAAAGGACATCTCACCTACCTCCTCCAGTATGCTTTAAACCATCTCTAGATGAATAGTATGTAAATAGGTATTATGCCGTATTGTTTAGAAGTAGTTATTTGGGAGTTTTGTTTTGTTTTTAGGTATTTCTGATTCTTGCTTGATTGCCTCCTGGATACACAGCTTGTAGAGGCCATGGACATGGAGGGTCCAAAAAGGGTTGGGAGCCACTTCCTGAAAGTGAATAAAATTAATAGGTTAGGAATAATGGGCTGAAACCAAGCACATATGATTGGTTTTATTTTCTATTACTGTTTGAGTCACTTCACAAAACACAAGAAAGCAAAATAACCTTCCATCAAATCACAGTCACACACAGGGAATCAAATAGGCCTACTGATATTCTTTAGTATGTTTTCACACTTTTTAACTATTTCAGATAAACATAAAAACAGAAACATTTGAATTAAGCCAATGAATGGAATCCCAAATCTCTGCATGAGGCCATCCTGTGGCCTTCTGCCACTGGAGGGATACTATGTCCCTTGATTGCTGGCTATTTCCTTAGCATTGTCCCACTTCTTCCAGTGGAGGAATGGTCAGCATTTTCAAACAAAAGACTTTTCCAGAATCTTTTATGTCAAAGGAAGAGTCCTGTTCCCTTGAATGAGAGGGAGAGTAAAGTACAGGTGTAGGGGACATTTGCATTCTGTCCTCTTGATCCAAGATTTACTGGTCCTGCATATTCTTTTGTGTAATAAAATAGCCAGAAACAAATACTTTAAAACATTTCCAAAACAACGTGATACAAACAGTACACTTTCCAAGGAAATGAAACTCCTAAATGTCACTGCAATTTCATTGATTAGCTTGAGAAAGACACTCTCTTTCTTTTCCAGTTTCTAGATTATAAATTGAGATTCAAAACTTAGAGATTTTTCCCAATCAATTAATCACTTACATATGTAAATATTTTTATTTTTCAATTTAATTTATTCTTAAAAATATGTTTATCGAGAGCCAGATGCAGGGTGCATGTCCTTAATCCCCCCCATTCAGGAGTCTGAAGTAGGAGGATCATGAGTTTGGAGTTGACCCGAGTATAGCAGATCTTACCACATAAAATAAAAAGCAAAAAATATACCTACATATATATTCATCTAGTACTCTTCCTGTAAAAGTTCCTCTTTATGTACACCTTTCCAGCTTTGTATCACTTATTAATTCATTCAATCATTCATTTAACAGATCTTTTTTATTATTACTTGATTTTATTTAGATCCAGTGATGACATTATTCACATTAGTGGAGAATTCTTGGGGATCACTGTGTGCTTTTTAATTAAGGATAAACAATCACTCTGTGCCTTTTCAAGAATTACTTATTTTTATTATGTTAAATAGTTATACAGAGGGATTTTGTTTCAACATTTCAGTTTATGAGTACAATGCATCTTATCAGTGTTACTCCTTTCACTCTGAGCCTTGAGAAGAAAGTACGTGGTCAGAATTATTATCTTGTAAACACTAAGATTTGCTAGCTGCTGTAGTTGAGAGCTGGCACATTTCCCTAGGAAATTACAGGCTTAGTCATCTGCTTAGCACTACTAACAGGTGGTGGAGCTCAAAGAGCCTAGGAGGGCTTCATTTCATCTGAATTATACTCCTGAAGAGGATTGTGGAGCCTTGATACCTTCCTTCCTTCTTTCCTTCCTCTCTCCTTTCTTTATGTTTTCATCCTAACCATGAGTGAGCAGTTTTACCCTGCTGTTGTGGAGGCTTCCTTCACAGTGTGCTGCATCTCTAGAGAACTCAAAGTAACAGGGCTGATTGAGTCATCGTGCACTGAACTGCCAAAGCTGTGAGCCAAAAGAAACCTTTCCTTTCATAAGTTATCTCAGGCATTTGTCATAGTGACAGAAGCTGACTAAGAATTAGCTTAACAGGCCATGCATTACCCAGCTAGCAGGGACTGTGAGGAAGGAAAGATGATAATTCTAGAAGCAGATCATCCGATGCTTTGATAAGTTGCTATATCAATTTTTAATTCCACTGTGGTTTTATTTTCCAAGTAGGAGAGACTGGTAATGTAAGGTGAGCAACAGTCATCGCATTCCTGACTGTAATCAAACTGAGCTCTGTAGAGGTTGCTTAACATTTAGTAAGTGGTCATGTTTTCTATACTTTGTGTCAACATCTACTTGGAAAATAAAGTTTGGGATTTTTCTCTACACTTCTAGATGTTTCTTAAGGTTGTTTCATTTAGTTTTGCCAGTATGGCGCTGATATCAGAGCCTCATACTCGCTTGACTTGCTTGCTCATGGCTGGTGCTTTACCACTTGAATCACACCTCCAGCCTGGCTTTTTGCCCATTAACTGGAAATTAATCAGTAACAATGTATTTTTCAGATTTTTCTGCCTGGCCTGGCTTGGAACTATAATCTTACAGATCTTAACCTCAAGAGTAGCTAGAATTACAGAAAAGAGTACAAGAACCAAGCTATTTCTAGAATTTTTATTTATTTATTTATTTACGTACTTACTTACACATTACTTACATTACATTAGCTAAGCATTAATGCTAGCGATTCAGGAAGCTGATATCTCAGGATCATAGTTCAGGCAGAAAAATCTGTGAGACTCTTATCTCCAATGAACTATCCACAAACTGGAAATGGAGCTTTGCCTTAAGTGATAGAGCACTCAGGAAAAAAAATAAAAGCAAAAGCTCAAGGACAAGCCAGGAACCAGTGGCTCGTCCCTATAATCCTAGCTACTCAAGAGGCTGAGATCTGAGGATTGTAGCTCAAAGCCAATCCAGGCAGAAAAGTCCATGAGGCTCTTATCTCCAATTAACCACTAGAAAAAATAAAGTAGAGCTGCAACTCAAAGTGGTAGAGTCTTAAGCAAAAAAGCTCAGGGTAAGTACTCAGGCTCTGAGCTAAAGCATCCCTCCCCCTTCCCCAAATGAAAGAAGAAAAAGCAAAACAAAACACCAAACCCTTGGAGACAGTATACAGACCTGAGTTGAAGCCCCAGTATTAGTATAAAAAAAAAAAAAACACCAGAATAAATAAGATGACATATAGAATTTATCATAGCAGTAGACTTCTCATGTTCTCCTTATAAAAGCCACTTCCACAATCCTCGTCCTAGGGTTTAATCAGTCTATACATTAGGAGAATAAAAACAAAACAAAACAAACAAACAAAAAAACCCAACAAAAACCAGAGAACCTGTTGGCATAGCACATCATGAATGCCAATGCTCCCGATAAAAGCAATGACTATTGTGCATCATACTTAGGCTGTCTGATTCTGCTGAAATATACTAATAAATTTAAGCTGTTAAGAGCATTGTGTCTGGAAGGAAGGTTGGAGATAGGAACACACAATCAACAGGAGCAATAGATTGAAAGCATGCCTAACCACAAAGGATTTTTTTAATAAAGGAAATAATCATTTTATTATTTTTCCTGCTTTTCATAGGCTTGTGGCAGCTCCATGCATCCAGGCTGAGTTGAGCCCAGGCCCTGCGGGGGTGGGGGCGGTAATTTGCATTTGCACATGTCTTCTCAGGGACAACAGTATTCATCATTCTGTACAGCCAGCCAGGATCAAAGAGGAGGGGGTGTGGGGGTGTCCTGGCAGGGGGCAATTCTAAACCAGCCACCTCTTTTCTTGGAGGGAAAGAAAAGCCTCAAAAGTACTTTCCTTCTGTTTTATAACTTTCCTAACTAATACATACCAACTGTATTTGCACAACATCTCCTTGGTGGCGCTGGGTGGTCATCCACAGCTTCCTGGAGGGTACAGGAAGGCCCTTGAATATGTATTTTGTTCTGTGTGATGTCTGTGAGCCTCTAATCTCATTACCAGCTTGCTTGTCTCCAGTGAGTTTATTCTGCTCTTTTTAGAACTGTATTTCCAATTGTAAGCCAAGTTAACAATGTAATTTTTCTTGCTGAAAGATGTTGAATAGGAGGATGCTTTTGAGGAGAATGAAATCAAAGATCACAGCATGGGCAGCCCCTCGTCCCCCACGGCCCTCCTCTGCCTTGCCCAGTAACATTCTCTATAGTGGTTGGCATCATAAAGCTCCTGGTTTCTAGAATACTCATTGCCATCCAAAGAGCTTATAGAGACTACATTAAAGCAGCATTGAGCCAGGTGCTGGCTCCTTATGGCTGTAGTCCTGAATTCTGAGGATCATGGCTCAAAGCTAGCCTGAGCAGAAAAATCTGTGAGGTGAATATCTCCAATTAACCTCCAAAAGTGGAGCTGTTGCTCAAGTGGTAGAGTGCCAATCTTAAGCAAAAAAAAAAAAGTGAGAGTACAGGCTCTGAGTTCAAGCCCCAGTACTGGCACCAAAAAAATAAACAAAAACCCCTTAACAACAACAACAACACACACACACACACACACACACACACACACAACCTCCTCTCCTCAAGAAAAAAAATACCAGCATTGATCAATCCCATTTTCCAAATATTCTAACTTGATCATGCTAAAAAACAACCATTTCTGGGCTTGGGGAGAATGTTTAATTATGGCAGGCACAGCTGGGTAGAAATGGCAGGTCACAGGTTGATTCCATCAGTAAAAATCTAGGATGGCAAGATACAGTTACAGAACCATATACATGTACTTATATATACAAAATATATAGGTCAAACAATTCTTCAATGCCATTCCTAGTATCTATGTAGGTTCTCTGCTGCTCTGGGTCCAGATATTTTTGCCTGGATCATTTTTATTGCTGCAATCCTAGAACGTTTTGCCATCCCCAGTGACTAGGTCTGCCTATCCCATTTCCTTTCTCTCTTTCATTTCTCTTTCTTTCTTTCTCTCTTTTTCTTTTTCATCCTTCCTTCCTTCCTCTCTCCCTCCCTTCCTTTCTTTTTCTTTTTTCTTTCTTTCCTTCTTTCTTCATTCTACCTACCTTTCTTTTCTTGCTTTGTTTATTTCCTTCTTTCTTCCTCTCTGTTCCTTTTCTGCTTCCTAACTTTATCTTTTTCTTTCTATTTTTCTGTTTCTCTCTCTCCTCTCTCTGTCTCTTTCTGTCTCTCTCTGTCTCTCTGTCTCTCTGTCTCTCTCTCGTGTGTATACCAATACTGGGGTTTGAATTCAGGAACTGGCTTGAGAAGCTTTTTCACTCAAGGCTGGTACTCTACCATTCAAGCCACCCCTTTACTTCTGGTTATTTCATTGGAAATAACCATCTCTTGGATTTGTCTGCCCCAGCTGGCTTCAAAACTCAATTCTCATATCTCAGCCTCTTGAGTAGCTAGGACTACAAATGTGAGCCAGTGCTGCCTAGCTTCCTTTATCCTTGATCTTCTCTTCCTTGTTCTCTGCTCTTCCTGGGCTTGGCTTTCTTGGATGATAAGCAGCCTAACTCTGACCTAATGCTGCTGAGCATGGTCCTTTCTCAACCAACAGACCTGCTTTTCTGGCTTCTTGTTGCCTCAGGGACTTGGTTTCTGACAAGATGGATGTTTCCTCACTGGGTTCATATTTGTAATCACCTGAGGGTACTAAGGAAAAGAGTATCCCTCTTTAGAGGTTCTGATCCCTGGTACTGGCTGAGAATCAGAACTCCATGAACAATCTCACTGTGTAACTCTGGTGAACAGCCAAGTACTGTGGCTCAGTGGTTTGAGTGTGTTCCCAAAAGTGGATAGGAGCCTGGTCTTCAGTGTGCAGTAGGAAGGTGGTGGACAATTAAGAGATAAGGCCCAGTGAAGGGTGATTAAATTGTTTTGGATGCTATGTTAGAAGGGATTCATGATAGGTTCCTGGTGACAGTTTCTATGAAGGTGTGTTGTAACAGCAGGACTGGCCCTCTCTTGAGCTCTCACTTCTTGTCCCACCCAATGATTGTTCTTGTATGTGTTCCTACCATTATGATGTCACCTACTTAAGCCCTTCCATACTCTTAAACCTCTACAACTATGAGATAAATACATGTCTCTTATCCTTTTATTCAATACCCAGTCTCGGGTAGTTTATTATAGAAGTGGAACACCAATATACCAAGTCAGAGAAAACATATTATTTTCAACCAATGTACCTCTTTATCTTTTTCTTTTTTCTCTTTGGTGCCAGTCCTAGGGTTTGAACTCAGTGCCTAGGCGCTATTCCTGAGATTTCTGATCAAAGATATGGCTTTACCACTTGAGCCACAGCTCCATTTCTGGCTTTTTTGGTGGCTAACTTGAAATAAGAGTCTCACAAACTTTCCTGCCTGGTTTGGCTTTGGACCACAATCCTCAGATCTCAGGAGGTAGGATTATAAGTGTGAACTATTGACAACCAGCTCCCTGCACCCTCTTTTACCCATTTCACTGACCAGTTGTTTCCCCAAGTCCCAGGGCCTAAACTCAGCCTAGGCACTGTCCCTGAGATTTGTTTTGTTCAAAGCTAGTGTACTACCACTTCAGCCACAGAGCCATTTCTGGATTTTTCTGAGAAGCTTATTGGAGATAAGAGTCTCACAGACTTTCCTGCCTCTCTCTCTCTCTCTCTCTCTCTCTCTCTCTCTCTCTCTCTCTCACACACACACACACACACACACACACACACACACATACACACACCTTCACCACCACTACCCCCCATCTCCAGCCTCTAGATCTCAGTTTCTTGAGTAGCTAGAATTACAGGTGTGAGGCACTCTGGTACTTATTCTTGATGTAGCTTAAGAATTTTGATTTAATGAATCCAACTGGTAAAACTTTTGAGGCTTATCTGAGGAACAACTATTTTATAAACTTGCATTTAACTTCCAGATTTCTAAATGGCTTGTTTATTCAGCCAATATTATGCGTGGGCTGACTTCCAACTGTGATCCTTAGATCTCAGCTTCCTGAGTTAGCTAGGATTACCAGTGTGAGCCACCAGCCAATACCTGGCCTGTTTTAATATTCATTAAACACTAACTAGGGGAGAGCAATGGGAGAAAACAATGGGCTTTTCATGGGCCTGCTGGTAGCCTGTGAGGATGACAAAGATGGGGCATCCTTGAATGGAATTCCATGTCCCCAAAGGCTGCTTGGTTCATGGCACAGAAGACTAGGGAGGGCCTCTCATGTCAGCTCTTTTCTGCTTCAAATAAATCAACCCAGAAGTGACAACTGGCAGCCAAGGCAGAAATAGTTTCCGACAAGCACAGCACCCTCCCTCCTTACCACTGAAGGCCAATGGAGAAAGATGGTTCTCTCCTGTGGGTTTTCCTCCCATCACTAACATGTAATCTTCCTGCAACAGCTTGAAGACTCTTCCAGGAAAACAAAATGCGATGAAATCAGCAAGGATGTGTAACAGCATGCATGGCTAAGTGTGTGCCAAGGTGTAAGCTCCTCCACTGAGGCTGCCAGCTTGGCATGGAAATGCAGCCTCTTCTTCACCAGAAACAACATATGTTTAAGTTAAACTGCTTCAGCTGGCAGTAGGGTAATTTCACCTTTCATCCCCTGACTTACAAGTGAAGCCCCTGTCTGCTTCCAAGACTATACTTACATTAATGTGTGTGTGTGAGTGTGTGTGTGTGTGTGTGCCAGTACTAGGATACCCAACATTAATTTATTTGTATACAATATCAATACATGTATCACTCACAGTGTGTGGGTCCATATGTGCGCATGTCTGTGTGTGTCCATTTGTGTGTGTTGCACTTTATTCCTTTTTTCATCCCAGAGTACATTATCTTTCAGACTTTCCATAGTTTCACTTCCAAAGCTGCTGAGCTTTGTATAATCAATAAAAACTGCAGTAGTCCCTACTGTAGAGATGCAACAATGAAGCCCTGCCTATGTAACAAATATAAGCTAATTAAAAACAAATGTTTGCAGGGTGCTGGTGACTCATGCTTGTACCACAACTACTTAGGAGCTTGAAATCTCAGAATCAAAGTTTGAAGCTAGCCTAGACAGAAAAAGTCCCTGAAACTCTTATCTCCAATTAACCTACAAAAAGCTAATCATGGAGGTGTGGCTCAAGTAGTAGAGCACCAGTCTTGAGCAAAAAAGTGAGAATGTGAGGCCCTGAGTTCAAGTTCCAGTACTAGCACCAAAAAAGAAAAGGCCATAGGAATGTATCTTGTAATCCTCAGATTGTGGCCTGCATGGCTCACTGGAGAGGTGGCTACTTGCCCCCCCCACCCCCAATTTTCCATGTGGCCACCATTTGCAAATTAGTGTAAAGGCAGTATCACAGTATCTGAAAAATTGCACTGACTCACATGCTAATTAATCCTGTAAAGACTACTGTTCTCTGCTTCAAGCCTTACCTGTTTAAACCAGGAGTCACCAGTGTTGCATATGAATATAAATAATGATGGTCTTCTCCCTCCCCTCTCCTGTTGGACAGCTACATAGCCCTTCTGGAAAACACACACACACACACACACACACACACACACACACCACACCACACACACACACACACACACACACACACAAAAGCACTTCTGATGCTCAAACTCTGCAGAGCTAGCTGCTCCATAGAGATGGTAGTCTGCTCCTTGGCTGGCAGGCTCCTTCCAGTGCGTGCTTGCTGATTCCCCACCATGCTCGTCAGAGCCATCCTGGGAGGTTGGATGGAAAGTTTTCCAAGGCTGTTTCTTCACAATTATCTCAGAGCCCAGAGTACTCTGTGCCTGGGAGCCTGGCCCCCCAGAAGTTTCCATACAGCCAGGGCTGTCTTCTGGGTCCCACTGAAGTGCTAGAAACCTAGCTTCAGGCCACATCTGCATGGCTGTGAAAGCTTCTGGAACTGGGACCTGTGTGTTCTCAATCAGCGGTCCTCACAGTGTCCTCCTCTTCTGCACGATTCTACCTGAAAGTGTGGCACAGTGCAACTTCATGGTGAAATGCAGTCAGGTGCTGCATATTCATGTTTTGGTCCAAAACAAGGCAACAACTAAGGTTCCAAAAAATTACAATGGAGCTGAAAAATTCTCATCATCTAATGACTTTGTAGACTCCACAAAATCAAAACACATCCAGCCAGGGTGTGTTTCTCACATGTCTGTGGTGACACTGGTACAAATACACCTACCACACTGTCAGTCATAAAAATCAGCACATACAATTATCTCCCATGCAGAACACTTGGTAATGATAGCCAGCTACACTCTGGTTTATGTGTTTACTTTATTGTATGTTTGTTATACAGTATACCCTTTCTATTTATAGAAAAAGTTGTGAATAGTGAGCTGTGTGATCAGGCTGAACAGCCTCACACCTCTGTGTTTATGTCTTGATTGTCTCTGGAGGTCATGTGACTGCCCTAGAGCAGGCAGGTTCATGAATGACACACTAGGAGGTTCACACAACACACAACTACCACATATCATCACTATTCTCAGAGAATGTCCCCACTGCTAAGTGACACAAAGGATCAGATGGACCACTAGTTGAGATGCCAGGAAGAATTCCCCAAGTCTCTCTACTGTGTAGAGTCACAGAGAACTTAAGGGCCTTCAGCCATCTTTCTCCTTTCCATCTCTGTGAATCTGACTTATGTGGGAATCCGATGAGCACATAGCATTTGTCCCTTTGTGTCAGGCTTGTTTCAAGGCTCAGCCATGTTGTAGCATGTGTCAGATTCCCCCTTCTTTTCTCAATGGTGAGCAATGTTCCATTGTGTGTAAATGCCACGTCTCCTGAGTAGCTAGGATTATAGGTATGAGCCACCAGCATCTAGCTAGCATTAATTTTTTATATTTATGCTGGTACTGGGGCTTGAACTCAGGGCCTCTTGACATTGCTTGGCGTTATTGCTCAAGGCTGGTGTTCTACCACTTGAGTCATACCAGTACTTCTGGATTTTTGCTGGTAAACTGGAGATAGGTATCTCACAGACTTTTCTTCTTGGGTTGGCCTCAAATTGAAATTTTCAGATTTCAGCCTCCTGAGTTGCTAGAATTACAGGCACATGTGGCACATGCCACATTATTATTTATTTTTATTTTTTTGCCAGTCCTGGGGCTTGAACTCAGGGCCTGAGCACTGTCCCTGCCTTCTTTTTTTTTTTTTTTTTTTTTGGCTAGTCCTGGGGCTTGGACTCAGGGCCTAAGCACTGTGCCTGCCTTCTTTTTGCTCAAGGCTAGCACTCTACCACTTGATCCACAGTGCCACTCCTGGCTTTGTTTATGTGGTATGGAGGAATTGAACCCAGAGCTTCATGTATACAAGGCAAACATTCTACCACTAGGCCATATTCCCAGCCCCACATTATTATTTTTATGATTTGTCTTACTGGGTATACGGTAGTATTACTATATAGATTTGATTTATGTTTTCCTAATGATTATTGTAAAGATCTGTAAAAGCTCTTGCATTAATTTTGTTTGTTTCATTGTTTTTATTTTGTGGTGTGGGGATCAAATCCAAGAGCTCATGCTCGTAAGCACATGGTCTACCACTGGTCATAGGCCCTTGCTTCTCCTATTTCATTGATTTGTAGATTCATGGGATTGTTTTCAAGGTAGCAGGTAGAACCATTTAGAGTCAACAGGTGCTAATGTATCAAGCAGAACTGTCTCCCTGAGCCCTGCAGCAAGCATGTGGTAGAGAACTGGAATATTGAGTTGTTCTAAATGGAGGAATCATTAGATGTTCTTGATCATGGTGGGGAGTGGGCAGTTAGAAGGCTGAGATAGAGATACACTTGCCATAGGAAGAGCAGCTCAGGAAGCCACTGAAATCAGACGATCAGCAAGTGAAGGCTTCCTACTTCTCAGCATTCCCAAAGTAGACCCTGAAACCTGGATTTCTGTGAAGGATTTTATTAATTAAATAGTATCAGACAGACTAACAAAGAAGATGGAAGCAGGATGAGGGAAGAGGGAGATCTCTCAATGCTACAATATTAGCCAAGTATTAGTGGTATGTATTTGTAATTCTAGAACTCAGGAGGCTGAGACAAGAGGATCACCATTTTGAGGCCATCCTGGGCCACATAATGAGGCACTGTTTTGACAAACACTGTGGTTTCATACAGAGGTCCCGTAGAAAGCAGTGTCCACCTTACTCTGTGGTGAGCCACACTGCTCAGGATGTGCTAAGGGTCTGGACTCAAGGTTGAGGAGTTGGGCTTTCTCACTCTGGCATGGTAGTCCACCATGAAGGGCTCCGTGTATACAGTGGAGCGCTGCTACTGCTGCTGTGCGGGCCCAAATAAGGCAGATGACTGGGGTGTTAGGGGAGGGAACAAGCAAAGGACTGTGTGCTAGCCTGTCTGCATCCATTTCCTGAGCGTTATTAGAATAGTACAGACTAGATAACCAACAAACAGTAGAGGTTTCTTGGTCTAATGCTCTGGAGCCTGGGAAGGAAGTTCAAGATCAAGAGGTGACATCTTGTTTACTTCTAGTGAGGGCCTTTTGTAGCTTCAACTCATGGCAGAGGGCAGCACACAGTATCAGAGACCAAGGTAGCCAGAGAAATCTCTCTCATATGACAAAGCCCCTTCAAGTAAGCTGCCCACCTATTCTTCCATGAGTGGATATTTCCATTTACTTTGGACAGGTCTCACTTCCCCATACCTTCCAATGGCAATTGCATTTCAACATGAGCTTCCAAGTAGAAATTCCACATTCAAATCATAGCAGAGCTCCTGAGAACCCTGGTGGCCTGCTGCTCAGAGCAAGGGAGGGGTGAGATGACGCAGCTTACAGTGGCCCTGCCAGGGTAGGAGCATACCAAAGGTACCACTCTTTGACAGAGACCAAAAGAGAAAATCAAAATGATTCTGGTTTGGCATATGCTGATATTTTGGGTTTGGGTACATGAAGGCCACACTGGACACATGAAGGGGCTGCAGGTCGGTGATCTGGGAGGTGTATTAGGCCCCAAAGTGCAGTACAATCAGAGCCAGGGGAACACAGAGGGCCTTTGGAGCAGACTTCTGTGGATACAAGTCATCCCAGACATGCAAGGCCTTAGTGGGTAGAGTCAGACAGCATCCCAGGGGAGGAATGAGGCAACTTGTTCATCAGCCAGGATTCATTGTGAGAACGTAATTGCATGGTACAATAGTAATGGTTGACAGTCCTAAGCCTTGATCTTGTACCCTGCCCAGTGTCCAAAAGTCCTGTCCAGATGTGATCTGACTTCACCTCTAAAAGCGGCTTGCTACTGTTATCTAACTCCACCGGTGGGACCATGAAGACACAGGGACCAAGGTCACTCTACAAATAGGAAGATGTTCATTTTCAGTCTTAGTAATGGTCTCTAATAATACTTGTTTAGGGAAAACACTCCTATGGTAGAGATGATCACAGGAGCATTGCTCTAATTGTTTAGTTGTGCCTCCTGGGGCGTTGTGGTCATATGAGATAATACACTAAGGGCTTCCCACTTGCCAGGCTTGCTTACTTGGCTGACATTCTACCAAGTTGAGCGGCACCCCACAGCCCAGCTTTTTGCTGGTTAATTGGATAGGAAGTCTTGCAAACTTTTCTGCCAAGGCTGGTTTTGAAACTTGATCCTTTAGGTCTCCTGAGTAGCTAGGGTTACAAGCATGAGACACCACTGCCTGGCCACAGCGCCTCCTGGTCTTTCAACTCAGTCAAGTTTCCCTCCTCTCTCGGGGTTGTCCTGAGAACTGAGCCATTCAGTCTTGCTATAACAAAGTACACTTTTTGTGGGGGTCAGTTGTGGGGCTTGAACTCTGGGTGTGTGCACTGTCCCCCAGCTCTTCAGCTCAAGGCTCTAACTCTACCACTTGAGCCACAGTGCCACTTCACAATTTATTTTTCGTAACCATTTACTGACATTTACTCAGCACCTTGTACAGCATGAGGCTATCTGGGCCCAGCACCTTGCCTACATCAGAAAGGGCCATTTTTACATGGACTTTTATGATGGCTCCTTGCTGCTGCCCATATTGGCATAAATACAGAGAGGCCTCCAGCATCAGGTGTTTGCTGTAACCCATTTTCCAAGCTGCATGTGACATGTGTCTCCTTTTTCTCTGAGAGACAACAGGCTAACACAGTGGTGTGCCTTTTATAAACAAACTCTTAGAGAAGAAGGTGGAACCTTTTCTGTGTGGCAGAGAACAACAGATAGGACAAGGTGAGACTGTGAGCATATGTGCTGAGAGGGTGATGGGTGCTCATGCCCTTCATCCTGACCAAACCCAAGTCTTCTAATCTCATTGTTCTTCCAGAGGATATAGTGTGACATGGCAGTGGGCAGGGGCAATGCTGCTGTAGATGGCTTGTGCAGAGCAGCCCTAGCATGTGTCTGTTGTCCCAACATGAACTCCTGTGACTGTGGTCACCTCTCCTTTAACTCTGATAATGTTTGTATGCATCCTCATTTTTCATCTGTTTGAGACTTGCCTCTTTGTGATATTTAACTTTGTTTAGTTCTCACTAAATTTGTGCCTGAAATTTTATAATACTTGGTTTATAAGTATTCTACAGGAAACCAGTTGGAGAAATACTGAGTGGTAAACAGCCAGGAAAGTACAAGGAACACTGGATATAAGATTGTAAAGGGCTGGAGAAGGTAGCTGAAGGCTAGAGCACTTTTCCAGCAGGTGTAAAGCCCTAGATTCTAATGGCAGCACTGTAAAATTGGAAGAGAGAGAGAGAGAGAGAGAGAGAGAGAGAGAGAGAGAGGAAGGAGGAGGAGGAAGAGGAGGAGGAGGAGGAGGAGGAAGAGGAGGAGGAGGAGGAGGAGGAGACTGTACATATGTTAGAACAAATGGATTTCTAGTAGTAACGAACAAAAACAACCCAAAGATCATGATGAATAGACTGTGTTACAGTAAAGCATTACACAAATGTCTGTGATCATTGTATTTCTGTATATGAGTCATATGGAGGGCTAATCCATCCAGCATCCCACTTTCTTATAAACTCATCTGAATATTTCTCATTTAAACTTAGTATTGAATTGTAGATCTAGATTTGAATCTGTTAACTCTGCTACTTGGGTGAATCATGTGATCTTCTTAATATTTCTTCCATCTATTTTGAATGAAGATAAAATTAACTTCTACCCTAAGCCATGCTTAACAAAATGCTACTAGTGATAAAATGTTAAATAGCACATTCATGGATTTTAATGTAAAATAAAAAAAAATGCACACAAAAAACAAAAACCATATGAATGAGGACTCATGGGGTTTTTGTGAGAATGAAAGAAACTGCCTGCATACACAGCCTACACTGGGCTTGGTGCACAGTAGGTCCTTTGTAGTAGCTTTATGTGGAATTTGTAATATATGAGATGTAGCTACCACTAATTGCCTACGAGATCATTGTAGGGTTCCTAGATACATATGCTGATACTGTGGCTTGACCTCAGGGTATTAAATTCTTGCTTGGCCTTTTCTGTTCAAGGTTCTTGCCCTACACTTGAAATATCCCTCTACTTCTGACTTTTTGTTGTTGTTAATTGGAGCTAAGAAGTTCTCAGATTTATCTGCCTAGGCTGGCTTCACATGGCTTTCCTCAGAACTCAGTCTCCTGAATAGCTAAGATTTTAGGCACCAGCCACCAAAACTGGTCTCCAAGGGAAATTTTCTTTTGTGCCTTTTCATCTCCTACAGTCAAAACAACTTAAAAAATGTGTCTTGGCTTCTCTAACCAGTTCCTCCCTAATTAGAATAAGAGACTGTGGGCATGAGTTGAGTTCATCACAGAAAGCTCCAGTGGCATGGTTGTCATTGTGGCTGGCTGTGGCCAGGACTGATATCATCTGATCATCTCACTTCCTTCAGCCTGTTTTTCTCTTTATGTATGTGTTTATGTAACTAAAAGGGAAAGTTTCTGCCAAAACTCCAGAGGGAAGTGGTATCTATTTTTGTGCCCATGAAGTCTTTGTTTCATAGTATTTCCACTGTGAGAGAATTGGGACTATCCATCCATCTGTCCATCCATCACCATTTACTAGATGTTTATTGCAGACTAAACAAGAATGTCCCAGATCCTGATGCCATGTAGGAGTATCGATTTTTCTCTGCTCATTAAACAATTAAAAATAAAGGAAGTGTTTAAAGCAGACATCAAGTTTATTTAAGCAAAAGGAAAGGAGCAAAAGGAAGGTAGCAAAGGACTCTCCTAAAGAGGGGGCCCAAAAGGTGCAGCCAATGGAGTCCTTTCAAAAAGAAGGCTTTACAATACAGGACTCCTCCCATATCTCCTCTCCTAGGTCTTACATTGCTGGCTTGATGGCTCATGCATGCTCCCCTGGCTCTTTTCATTGGTTGAGTGGACACCCAGAGCATTATGGGAAGAAGCATTTTAGTGGGTACTAAGACACTATGGGAACAAGAAGTGCATGATGGGCACATGTTATCTGCCATTTGTAATGTCTACCATCTCTACCTAATAGTTCTCTTTTCTTTCCCTTCATCTCATGGAACTTTGACTCTCAAAGAGATGATAGAGCACCTATGCCCAATGGAGGCCCACACATACTGACCTGTTCATTACCTGCAACCAGGACTCTTGTCATCAACAGTCCGGAATAAGCCATGACTAAATTATAACTCACAATTCAAAGTCCCAATCTAACCCGAGTTTTAGACTTCAAACCCAAACTCCAGAAGTTCCAAATGGCAGATCCCTACCTCCCTAATAGAGATAGGATAAAGGGCAGAGAAAGGAGAAAGGAGATTAATTACATGACACATGACACACAAATGCCATAGGAAAATAGACTGTTAATATCTTTTCAGCCATCTTCGAGTTACAAATATTTGCCTTGAATTAAATAGAAAGAGTTCCAGGAAGAGCTGTGAGGCTATGTATAGTTAAAACAACTCCAATCACAGATACACACAGGTGGTCAGAGGTGTTCTGATAGTCCATTGTCTCAGAATTGGTCAGATGGAGCCTTGTTTCAAAATGAGTCATTGACACCTGAAAGGTGATCCATTCTGTCTGTGCCATCCTGGCTTCCAACATGGTTGCAAAGGGACTGTGGAAGAGAATTGCTCAGGACTAAGGACATGGATACAAAGTGGAGGTTGCTGGGATCCCAGGTGATTTGTGGGCCAAAGTAAGGGGTCAGAGTTTCTCAGACAAAAAGGAAAAAAATTCAACCCTTAAACACCATTTACATTGATATCTAGTTTTAAGAAAATAAATGAAATAAAGATTGAATTCTTTTTACTTGTTGGTGGTCAGTCAGACTGTTGTCTCTATCTAAGGCAGATGGGGAAATTATATTATTGTTAACAATACCAATAGACTCAGAAATTAGAATCAGGAAGTAAACTGGAAAACGCAGTTATGTTCCCATCCATCACCTTTGAAATGTTAAGTTACAAAAACAGGAGACATGAAAGAGCTAGCTATATATTCCTTTTCTTCTGAAATGATTAAAAAGCTGCAAACTCCCCTTTTCTGGAAATGGGTTGAGAAAGAAAGAACAGAAGACCTCTCTGGAGGAACTCTTATTCACCCAGAACCGTTGTGTAAGTAATAGCAATTCTGTTTGTTTGTTTTTGTTTGTTTTTGGTTTTTTGGCCAGTCCTGGGCCTTGGACTCAGGGCCTGAGCACTGTCCCTGGCTTCCTTTTGCTCAAGGCTAGCACTCTGCCACTTGAGCCACAGCGCCACTTCTGGCCGTTTTCTGTATATGTGGTGCTGGGGAATCGAACCCAGGGCCTCATGTATACGAGGCAAGCTCTCTTGCCACTAGGCCATATCCCCAGCCCGTAATAGCAATTCTGATATGACAGGACCACATGTATTCTCCCAGCTCATCAAGTATGAAGACTATATAGGAACCACCATTTTGATTGAGTCTCTAACTCCCATTTCCTGCATGAGGCAATGTATCTTGTCTATTTCTCCTCTGTTTGCTCTGCTAGACTAAAATACACCCTTGCTGAAAATTTCAGCTATGAGACACTCCTGTTCCTGAAATGCTTTCTGTAAGTGGATCTCAAAGACAGGTGATTTTGCATGGAAATTGAGAAGCAGAGGGGAGCTTCCCCTATCCTTCATTGATACATCCTCCAAGCAGAGTTGTAGGTTTACGATTGTCTGATACTTATGGTCATCTCCACTTCTAAGATGAAGTTGTTCAGACTTGCCATTCAGTATTGGACATGAAGGTTTGGGAGTCTCCTGCAACATGTTTATACTATACAAAGCTGGATGCATTTGCTACAACACAGTGAAAGGGCCAAGGCTTCTGCTCAATCTGGGGGAACACCTGTGAGTAGGGTACATGTCCTCCTATTACCAGATTGCTGACTGGTGATGCTCCAGGGAGGAGGGCTCCAAAAAGGAAGGATGCCTCTGCCTGACCCTTGGATGTTTTTGTTATTGCAGACAAGAATTCAAGGACATATTGAAGTTCGAGGCTAAGAATGTTTGTTGGTTAAACAAACAAAGTAAGGATAGAAGATAGTTCACAACCCAGACATGGATATGAGTACAACAAAAACAAAGTCAATGAGTGTTTAACATCACATGTATTTATGGTTAAAAAAAGTAGGCTGCAGGTTGCTCATTTCACATTAAGGTAAGTATTCCCATTTGCTCTGACAATGGGCACATTTATTCACTCTTGTTAGGCTTTTCATAAATTGGGCTTAGAGATTTTAAGGTGGAAATGTTTGTTAAACTTTGGTTTCTGATGTCTGGGCATCCCTTCAAAGAAAGGCTTGATTAAAGCCCAGATGCCCTATAATAGATGAGTGGATCAAAAAAAAAATGTGGTGTATATACATAGTGGAATTGTACTCATCCATTAGAAAGGTTATGTCCTTTGCAGGGAAATGGAGGTAAGCCAAGGTCAGAGAGACAAACAGTGCTTGTTTTCTCTCATACATGGAAGCTAGATATAAAATAAAATTGGACATAATAACTTATATTGGACTCTAGGCATCCACACACAAGCATACTAAAGGAGGACACTGTTGGAATAGGAACCCAAAGACATAACAGCTCTGAACATTTACGGTACCATTTATTCAAATGAATTCCAGAAAACGGAAACGTGGGATTTGTTGTTTGTTGTTATTGTTTCTCTCTCTCTGTCTCTCTCTTTCTCTCTCTGTGTATGGGGGGGGCTACAGAAATGCAGGGAGGAAGGGTAAACAAATTCAGTCATGGTATTCAGTATATACTATGTACAAAATTATGCAATTTGTGAGCAGGGATGGGAGGGAGAAACTGGGGGGAAATGAAGGAATAGGTAACATTGTTCAAAAAGAATTATACTCATTACCTGACTTATGAAATGGTAACCTCTTTGTACAATATCTTAATAATAACAATAAAATTTTATAGTTTTTAGTAAAAGGAAAGGCTAGAATTTACCACATGCTTCCTTCAACATGGGTGTACATCATTGACATAAGCAAAACTTTTAAATACATTTTCTTTTTTTTTTTTTTTTGGCCAGTCCTGGGCCTTGAACTCAGGGCCTGAGCACTGTCCCTGGCTTCTTTTTGCTCAAGGCTAGCACTCTGCCACTTGAGCCACAGCGCCACTTCTGGCCATTTTCTATATATGTGGTGCTGGGGAATTGAACCCAGGGCCTCATGTATACAGGGCAAGCACTCTTGCCACTAGGCCATATCCCCAGCCCTTTTAAATACATTTTGTTCCATGAGGAATCATTTTTCCAAGTGTGTGTTTTTTCCAGGATATGATATATCTCTTTCTTTAAGAGAAAGAGGGAACAGATGTTGCTAAACAAAAAGAAAGTAATTTACATATCACCTGAAATGGAAGAAATGGTATTAGTGTTAAAGTCCATAAACTTTGTAAGCTACACAGAGTAGAATGATAATTTTCATCAGTGTGAAGTTTAAAATGTGTAGTGTGAAATATATGTAGTAAATTAAACTCAATCAAAAAACAAATCCTTGATCAGTTTTCAGAGGATACTAATTATTTTGGGTAAGCAGACAAAGTTAGAAAGAGAAAACTGCTCATTTCTTTTTCTCTCTCTAATATTGCAGCTTATGAGGAGTATAAGGCTTAAGGCAAAGAAGGTAGTACTCAATTTCTCATAGAGCTTGTCACTAATACAGTGTTGATTTCTGCACATCTGACTACTGTTTTCAATTGCTGATCTCTCTATCTACCCTGCATCGCTCCTAAAGTGTCTTCAGATTTGAGGGTGGGAAGTACAGATTTTCTAAAGTTAGGAGAAAAAAAGAGAGGCATGTGTAAGTGGCAAAAATGTTCAGGCATAACGGATGAAACTGTAACCTCTCTGTACATCAGTTTTATAATAAAAACTTCAAAAAAAATGTTCAGGCATGTAAATATCAGGTTGTAAATTAACAATTACCTAACACACCAGGCACTGGATCAAGGGTTAAAGCCAGATGAGATAGACAAAATCCCCGAGATTCTTATCTCCAACTAACCTGCAAAAAGCTGGAAGAGGACATGTGGCTCAAAGGGTAGAGAACCAGCTCATAGGCAAAGAAGCCCAGAGATTATGAGGCCTTGAGTTCGATCCCCAGTACTGGCGTACACACACACACACACACACACACACACACACACACACACACACACTGCTCAGTCATCAACAGTCTAACATTAAGCCAAGAATTTTCTAAGGTCAGAATTTAGAGTGTAATGCAAAACAAAATCCGAATTTCTCTGTCTCTAATAACAAGGCTGTCTTAAGAATACTGGTCAGCTCTTAGTAATAGTTGCAAAAAATGGGTTAATGGAAAGATTTTATACTTTGTCAAGATAATTTCTTGTCAGGTTTTTAAATACTTAGAAAATGGAATGTTGACTGTATCAGAGTTCAATTATCTGTGTATATGTAAGACTACAACTGTGGTGCAACTATTATTTTTAGTAACTCTGGCACTATTAGTGCCTGTATATCTGTGACTAATAGTATGTAGATCTATGCATCTGAACTTTATTGTAATTACTATCCAAAAATGCTGTATGTAATAGAAATAACTCAACTAATTGCTAAACCGTTTATAAGATTTTAACCATCACTATTGTAAGTTTTTTCTCTCCTGGAGTTTTTGCGATCAAGACCATGGAAAATAACTCTAGCAAGTACTCATTTGTCAAATGAATTAAGTTTTAAGTATTTGCCTCAGTTAATTTTGTTTTGTATTTTTCCATAAAGTTTTATAACTTTTGTCAGTTGATGTAGGGGACACTTGGCACTTCTCCAGCCAGCAGGAGAAGCGCTGAGCGTATCCCAGGGGAGTAGAGCCAAGAAGAGGTAGAGAGCCGCATAAAGCCCACTGTTCCCAGAAAAGACACGCAGGGGATCCCGGGAGAAGTCAAAGCAAACATCCGAGGATTTATTTTGGGATTGCATTTATAAAGCAGTAATGGCGGCAGGAAGGGGAGGGATTTGGAGCGGCTAGCTAGGCATTGTGATAGGCTGGTTAGGCTGTCCACCAAGAGTGACATCATGGGACTTCCCCTAAGGGCGGTTGTCAGGGCCCCCAGGACCACCTCTGGGTTCATCACCCGCGGCCATCTTGGCGCACACGTTGTCAGAGGCAGGAGGCAGGGCTGGTTAGAGCTGCCTTTCCCTTTCTGGACCCGGAGAAGGCAGGTGGGGCTAGCAGCCACACGGCCCCAGGGCTGGAGAAGAGGGGGCCCACTAGGACCGCCTCTTAAAGCTGCAAGCCAGTGCCCCACAAGTTGACATTCTGCAGAAGTTTAGCCTCTAACAAAAGCAACCTGTGTAGAATTTTTGAGATGCTAGGACATGACCTATAGGACTGACAAAACTAGACTCCATAAAACTATCAGGTAAGACAACTCCAAAAGCCACTCTACAATCCTTTTGTTAGCTTAAATTTGGCCAAAAGGATCTGATTAGCACTGACTCCCACTGACCTGTTCCGTTTCCTTTGCCATAACACAGACTAGATCATCTTGGAGAAAGCTAATCCCAGGGACAGAGGATTTTTCTTTTTGGCAACCACAGACAGTTTAAAGAAACACTGCACAGAAAAGGGAGGGAAGTTGTCAGAAGACAAATGGAGTCACTTGTGCCATCCCTTCCCAACAGTAATCCGAGAGACTTTAAAGGGGGTATTCGTACATTCCTGGCCATCTGACATTGAAGCCTTCCAGGCATCTCTGACAGAAGGTAAACACATTTTGGGCCAAGGCTCTCTATTTAATAGAGACAAAGATGACTACTACTACTTCTATCCTTCTAATAGTCTATGCTCATGGAATTATTTAGGACAATTTACTTTATTAAATGTCTTCTGATTTTGCTTCCCGCTTGTTTTCTGCTTTACAGTAAGTACTTTTGACATATATTTCAGCTATTTAATCACGTTCATGGGTATGTAAAATAAGATTATCTGAAACCCTAATTCTATCAATATGAAGAATATTTAAACAAAAAGAATTGTAAGAGATGCTAAAAACAAACAAGCAACAACAACAACAAAAAAACCCTGCTTTTGTTGGGCCCAAGAATTAACCAAAAGGAGCACAAAGCTTGCATCTTTATCTCTGTCTCTCCAGTCACTTTGCAATTACTTGGAATCAGAGAAGGACAGAACTTACCACTGCTTAAGCACCTCTTTGTAGGAACTGAAACTACCTCTAAGAGTGTCCTCAGGACCCTCCGCCAAACAATAATGGCTTGTTTATCTAGTGCAGTGATGACAGGGTAACCGTCTCTGGAGCCCTTTCCAAAGGAAGGTCTGAAATCTGATCCAGGTTTGACTAACGACTAGAATCTTTTATCAGTTCATGCCTCCCTCCTCCTGCCCCCACTTCTCTGCCTATTTATGTATAACATCCAGGGCCCTGGATGTTCTGAAGGGCTGTTTTCCTTTGGCTACTGTGGACTAAGTCTCTATTCTCTGCCCTTTACCATGCCTTTTTGGCATATAGAGGTAAGAAGCTGAACCTGGCTTGTAGAGCATCTGGAGTTTGGGCCTGAGGGATGAAAACTGTTTTTTTCCAGCACCCATGGCTCATGCCTTTTATCCTAGCTACCAAGTAGTCTGAGATCTGAGTATTGTAGTTCAAAGCTAGTTCAGGCAGAAAAGTCTATGAGACTCTTTTCTCGAAAATGAGAAATGGCTCAAGTGGTAGAGCATCAGCCTTAAGCAGAAAAAGCCAACCCAGAGAGCAAGACCCTGAGTTCGAGTCCTAGACACACACACACACACACACACACACACACACACACACACACCCTCTGGTTTCAAAAATATAGATTTTAGGTGGATATTTGAATCTAGTATTGGCCATTAATAAGCAAGTGGCCATGAAGAAGTTACTTAAGTTCTTTATGCCTTGACTTCCTTATTTGGTAAGTGGGGAAAACAATAGCTCACTCAGACTATTGATGCTGAATTCAATGAATATATAAATGTACTTAACCCCCAGCACTGGTGACTGGAAGTTTGTAAGCACCCAATAAAAGTTAGATACTATTATTACCCACACTGAGTAACTCATGAGACTGTTGTCACTCTGAAAATTTAAAGCAATAGTGTGTATAAGTAGGTGTTTGGTAAACTATAAGTAACACTCTATTGTCTTACTTATCATTTGTCATGGTAATAGCTGTGGTTGTAGTGATTTTTTACTATGAATTTTCTTTGTAATTACATGCTCCATGAAGGGCCAAATGACTCTGTTACTTCTTTTTTTTTTTTTTTTTTTTTTTGGCCAGTCCTGGGCCTTGAACTCAGGGCCTGAGCACTGTCCCTGGCTTCTTTTTGCTCAAGGCTAGCACTCTGCCACTTGAGCCACAGCACCACTTCTGGCCATTTTCTGTATATGTGGTGCTGGGGAATCGAACCCAGGGCCTCATGTATACAAGGCAAGCACTCTTGCCACTAGGCCATATCCCCAGCCCTCTGTTACTTCTTACCTAAGAAAATGTAGATTTGAACCAAACATCTTTGATTCTCAGGAACAAAACATAGACTGTATTGAAGCAAGAGCAAACTCGCCCAGAGTGACTGTTAAAAGTGAAATAAACCATTGTAGAAAATGTACTGGATCTTCCCATACACAGTTGTTTCTCCCTCCTACCCACCAGCATTTATTCCTGGGCAAGGATTCCTGCCAGCTATTACAGTTGGAAATGTGTGGCCAATGATGTCCTGTATATCAAGAAAAGATTCATCCAGGGGCTTGAGGGGAGATGCCACAGGTACTTAAGACTGACAGCTGTCCCCACTGGAATCCCACTAGTGGGATTCAGCTCTCTGAAAGCAGGCTGAATTTCTCAGCAAGGAAAGGAAGAACTCCAAACACCAACTGGCCCTCATAACACTGGATGGGTACGGTACATGGTGACACTTCCTTCTCTCATCCCTGTGGCAGACATCACTAACAGATGATGTTGTTTTTTTCCTGCCAAAGCAAGACAGAGGTTCAGAATTCTTCCCAACCAGATGTGTTACTGGGAGACTTGGGTTCTTATGCAGGATGGGATCCAATTTTAATACAGTTCCCACTAGAATCTATCCAATATTCCCAAGGATGGTGGCAATGGCAGACCCTGTTGGCTTCCTACTTACTTGTTATTCTTCTCTTCCTTTTGCTTGGTAGAGTCTATATTGTGCTATTGAGGTATTTCATTTCCCAGCCTCCTTCACAGTTGCAATGGTCATGTGTCCTAATCCTGGTCAAGGGGACATAGGGAATGCCTACTACATAACTTCTGGTGGTAATTTTCTCCCTGATAAGAAGATACTTACAGAGTGACACATAATCTTTTGTAGTTGAGACTTGCTTGAGGATGCCATGACTGAGCTACAGCAATTGTCTCATACCTATAAATAACTAACAATAAAGGCAAAAATCAATACTATGTGAATGGTGGGGTGGAGGAGAGAATGAACTTGAATCCCACTCTTAGTTGGATAGTCTGTTGTCTGTGGCCCTAAGAATTTTATATATTTTGGCTGGTCCTGGGGCTTGAACTCTAGATCTGGCCTCTATCCCTGAGCTTCTTTTGTTTAAGGCTAGCACTTGAGCCACAGTGCCATTTCTGGCTTTTTTGAGTAGTTTATTAGAGATAAGAGTTTTCACCTGGACTGGCTTTGAACTGCAATTCTCAGATACCAACCTCTTGAGTAGCTAGGATTACAGGCATGAGCCATGAGTGCCTAGCTCAAAGTATTATTATTATTATTATTATTATTATTATTATTATTATTGTGTACTAGTATTGATACTTGAACTTAGAGCCTTGCATTCTCACTTGACATTTCAGCTCAAGGCTGGCATTCTACCATTGAGCCACACCTTCATTTCTGGTCTTTTTCTGGCAGTTCAGAATCTACATGGTAGCACCAGTCCTGTGTACTCAGGCTAAATCTTGAATTAGAGGCTAGTGGCTTAAGAAGAGATGGTGGAGGAGTCAGGATCCATGTGCACTTTCAAGCCCAGCAGTGAAAACAGTGGTGGCTCTGTCTACAGCTACATCTAAGGTCTGGTTAGACTAAACTTGATAATTCCCAGCTACAGAAGTGGTGGCACTGGTACAAAGCAGAGAGCAGTTACTGACTATATTATTTCTTTTTTTCCAGTACTGGAGATTGAATTCTGGGCCTTGATATTTCTAGGCAAGTATCCTGCCACTTGAACTATACCCCTAGTCCTTTGGGCCTTAGTTTGTTTGTCATATAAAGTCTCATGCTTTCACTTGGGCTGCCTCAAACTGTGATCTTCCTATCTCTGCCTCCTGAGTAGCTAGAATTAAAGGCATGCACCATCATACCTGGTTCTGACTGCAAAACTTCGAAGCCTGGCTCTCTACCCTCCCAAGAGGTGTTTTTGTTGCTGTTAATTATTTGCTTATTTTTAGCATCTCAATATCTTTTAAATTCTCATTTTGCTTAATCTAGCAAATTTGGTTTCTGCTTATGTGACTTTCTATAATAAAATACCTGAAACTATATAATTTATAAAGACCAAAAATGTATTTCTCAGGGTTCTGGGGGCTGCAAAGTCTAAGAACAATAGAACCTACTTTCTCAATTGTTTGGTAAAAGATGTATCCTCCAGAGAAGAGGAATGATTTGGCCCTACCTGGGAGAGCAAGCTGACTGAATGTATCAAGATGCTGGCTCTACAAGGGACTTAATCCCACCTATCACATACAAGTACAAGGCCTCGGGGCCTACCTAACCATCTCTAAAGGCCTTAATATATGACATTAGCAACACATGGAACTTGGAAGAAAAAAAAGCCACATTCAAACCATAGCACTGCTGCTTACCACTAATGATCCTGACTGACACTGTAGCACATAGCCAATGGCCACTATGGATTCCTGTCTGAAAGAAGCCCATTGTTAGTAAACTACTCCCTGCATAGAAACAGATCCAACTTTACATCCCAGTGTGTTGAGAAAAGTCTCCATAAGTTTCTGTTTACTCATTTGGATTTCCATAGTGAGAAAGATGATGAAACTCAATTTGTTATAGTAATCCTCCAAAACCACACACAAAACTATCTCTGGTTTCTACTTCCAGGGAGGAAATGAGATCTTCACTTGTCTCTCTCCTTTCCAGTTGCTCAGAATGTTCTCATTGACCTAGTTTCTATAGCTAAGAGCTTCTTTTGCAAACAGTCGACAGCCAGCTAATTCAGAATGTGTTCTAGCTGTGATAGGATCCTTTCCTGCTTCCCACAGATGTCAGCCTCCTTGTAAGCTTCATGTGTCATAACCTTCAGCCTTTAAACCAGCCCTATGCTTATGGGGACACCTGAGATATGGGGCCAGCCAGCTGGCTCTGGCTTACAGCAATTCCCCTTCAGATTCTATTTTAAGTTCTTTGATGGGATGTTGTAAGTGAAGCCTGAAATCTCAGCCAGAAGTGATAGAAAGCCAGAAGAAGACCCAATGTCAGACCAGATGTCAGACACCAGGTAAAGACTAAAGGTAGTCTTATTGGATTCTAAACAAAGTGCTATTGCAAATATTGATTTCCCATCTCCTTTCTCATCTGCAGCCCCTTCTGTCTTCAGATGATTCATAATAAAAATAGCTACTTTTAATGAGCACTTAATTTAGTCATCAGCCTTGCAACAAACTAGACGTTATTCTTGTATAAATAACATATCATATTTACAATTTAATTTTCCTATCTCTTTTGTAAGGTAATCATTATCACTCTTGCCTTAGTCTGTTTACTAGCATATGAATGGACTACCACAGCCTAGGTAATTTATAGAACTACAGAGGTTGATCTAGCCCAATGTTAGCATTTCCCTAGCCTCAGGTCCTTAGTTCCTCCCATTAGCCCCCAGATCCACTCATACCTAATGAGCCACCCCTACTCACTACCTAACTACTTCCCCTTTACCCCCAGAGAGAGAAGCTGCCACCTGGATAAGGTGCAGATGCTATGTAGCTCCCTCTCCCGTGGGAACCATGGCCCCACTAAATAAACCTCCTTATGAACCTTCTTCTCCTGCCTGCGATTATCTCCGCATGGTCCTCTGGGATGGCCAATACCTATGCTTTCATTGGTGCCGAACCTGGGATAGGCTCCCCGGTGGATTTGCTCCCCCCATTTCTGGGGGTCCCAGCTGCTTCCGGGACCTATTCTGCTGTCCTAAGCCCACCCAGACGACCACCGAGGTAACTACTCCTGTGAGCGCTCTACTTCCATCCACCACAACAATCTACAAATTTGCCCTCACACCCAGGGTAAGTGATCATCTAAAGGAGGGCTCGGATCCGATTTTCCGATTTACCGTAGGGCCACAGGGCCATGGCTTCTGGGCCACACCAAAAATCTTGGCGTCAAGTTCCGAGCCCCACTCAATGACCGTAGCATAGGGCCACAGGGCCGCAGCCACAGGGCCAACTCCGCGCTCAGTCCGAGACATAGTGATTGGGGTGACGATTCCATCACTGATTGTCTCTCACATTTCAGCTGACCAGAGTAATATCGAGGATGCTTGGTATTGACTCCTCAGCTCCGCTAATCACTTACCATGGGAGGGGCACAATCATCCACCACAACAG
This sequence comes from Perognathus longimembris pacificus, assembly GCF_023159225.1. Classification (NCBI taxonomy): domain Eukaryota; kingdom Metazoa; phylum Chordata; class Mammalia; order Rodentia; family Heteromyidae; genus Perognathus; species Perognathus longimembris. The sequence goes on along the minus strand of NC_063166.1, from coordinate 35,253,929 downwards.
ATTTGAAACTCCAACCAGGGTGAGTGACCATTACCCGGGATCTTGGATTTTCTCTAGTTCAGCTCTGCTGGTCACTCATCAAGTGGGGAACAGTCTAAAGCTGCTCACAATCTTACAAATTTGGACTTACATAACTTCAATGAGTGCTCGGGCAGATGGAGTTCTCTCTCTCTCTCTGTCTCTCTCTCTCTCTCTCTCTCTCTCTCTCTCTTACTGTCTCTCTCTAAACTCTGCCTGCCTGCCTGTGATGGGCTGGTACTAGCTTCCAAAGGTACCAATATTTGTTTAACATCTGCTTTGATTGATGTTTGTTAAGCTTGGAGATTCGATTAAGTTCTGCTTGTTGTTGGCTAAATCCTGTTTTCTCTAGCATTGACCACGTGGACAATAGAATTAATTCTAGCAAGTGCCATCTTGGTTCCATCAAAGTTCCAAAAAACTCTTGGAGGTGGAGTCCCACCCATTCCCCAGGTAATGGGCATGCCAAATTCCTCGAATTCCTTGAGGCAGGGCCGGGACTTGGGAGACTCAAGCTCCTGGTAACCCCCCCCCCCCCCCCCACTAAATTCTGTAACTGCCTTGCAATTCAAATGCTAAACTGGTTTCTCAAAATGTGGCTTCTTCATTTCCTCACCGGATAATCTGTAAAAATTTTTGTTTCCTAGGAAAGGTTTTTTTGTTTTCTAACTGACCACATGGTTCTAAAATATGGGCAAAATAATATAATTTTGCCATTGGAATTCCAAAAAACTTACATGGCCAATTTAAAAAAAAATTCTAAGCATGCCTCAAAGCTTGTGCACTAGTGTCTGTATGTCTGTCTGTCTGTCTGTGTTGGTAAAACATGTAAAAATCTGGCATCATGGTTTCAAAATTACTTGCTTTTGACTACTATTTTAACTTACTTTAATTCTTGTGTTAAACTGTTCTTTGCAGCCTGTGGGTGGAGTCACAGTGAACAGCCTAGAGGCAGTCCTGACTCTTATCACCAGACTCCAAGCCAAAAGAAAAAAAAAAACCCAGGTTTTAAACCCAAACTGAACATGTTTGGGTGCAAGAAAAATTCCAAAATGGGGGCTGGGGATATAGCCTAGTGGCAAGAGTGCCTGCCTCGGATACACGAGGCCCTAGGTTCAATTCCCCAGCACCACATATACAGAAAACGGCCAGAAGCGGCGCTGTGGCTCAAGTGGCAGAGTGCTAGCCTTGAGCGGGAAGAAGCCAGGGACAGTGCTCAGGCCCTGAGTCCAAGGCCCAGGACTGGCCAAAAAAAAAAAAAAAAAAAAAAAAAATTCCAAAATGTTCTAATATACAGCATGTGGTATAAGTACAATGATGTAAAACCAGTGTGTTATTCCTTATGTCCATCTATGCTAAGAGTCAAGTGTACATCTGATCCTGACAATTCTTTGGTATAGACTAAGATTTTGCTTCTCCATTTTTTCTCTCCTATGCTCTCATAAACTCTTTAAGATCAAGGGACCAGAATCATTTTGGAATGAGTGTGGCTGCTAACCTCAACTTTCCTGACCCAGGATTAATATTTTGCTTTATAGGATGCAGGTCGAAATGTGTGCTAGCTGCATGGACTGTTGAAATGTGTGCTAGCCACATGGACTGTGGCAGCCCGTGGCTACAGGAAGCTGCCTCCACAGTTTGCTCCCAAACTGCCTGGTTTCACTACTAGTGATTCCTTATTCTCTCTCTCGTGCATGGAAAAATGCTCAGGAAATCTAGGAGTCACTGGTGATCTTCCTGTGAAGATTTTGACAGGCCCAGAGTGCTCCTGCCCTGGCTCTGGACCACCACCCCCAGGTTAGAGTTGGGTTTATAGCAGGCCTATGATGACAGAGTTGCAACTGAGACTTACTCCAAGGTTAAAAAACATCAGAGTTGTGTTTGGTGGCCACAGAATTGCATTGGGGTAGCATTGGTGTCTTCCCCCTCCATGTCTCAGAAACTGTCATGACTGCTGCAGACTGCAGACTTGGTTGGCCTTTGGTCTGTGTGGATTTTGTGACTAGCAAGATGGTTAAAGGCCCAAGCCTCCTAAAATCTTTTAAAGTTGTCCCCCTGCTTAAACCAGTAGGGAACCAGCCTACAAAAGCCATAGTATTCAGAGTAAGCAACCAGGGAATACTGGGAGATTTCAAATGTCTTTAACCAGTCTGTGTAGAAATTTACAGGCAACCCAGCAATGACAATCTATCCAGGGGACTCTGAGAGATGCCACTACAGCCTTGCCCAGATCCAACCCATCTCTCTTGCCTGCCTCCATCACACCTGAATAATGAAGCCTGCTGATCCAGGATGGAAGGCACAGCCACTTCGGATCTGCTGAAGCTGAGACTTTTACATTGTCCTGACCCTTTGCCCTCTTAATTGTTATTCATTTGTGCTCTCTTCCACCTGCCAGTAAGGTTAAATGATATGATTTGATTTGATGGCACATGGATCTCATTCAGTCTGCTGTTCTCTAAGTGTTACATCAGAACTCTGGCAAGTACTTGTTGGTCAATTCTCAACAAGTTACAGGTAAGCTCTACTCCTATTGTTCTCCTGTTGCTCTAATTGGAACTAAAAAGGGCTTTTATGGCTAAGACTCCTTGGATTGCAGTTCGAAGCCAGCCCTGGCAGAGAGAAAAAATCCGTCTAAAACTCCATCTCCCAACTAACCAGCAAAGAGCCAGACTGGAAGCTTGGCTCAAGAGAACCAGCCAAATGCTGAAAGTGGCACCGTGGCTCAAGTGGTAGAGCACTAGCCTTGAGCAGAAGTGCTCAGAGACAGTGCCCAGGCCTTGAGTTCAAACCCTGTAAATGCCAACTGGGACCAGCTATCCAAGCAATGAGCACCTAGACCTTCAGGATGAGGTCAATCCTGACAACGAGGAACCATGAAGAGGAGTAAGAGGAGATGAAGTCTCATCTTAAATGGAGTCAATTTAAACTTGCCCTTTCAAAATTAATCAGAGCAGGGAGATCAAGATGAATAGTTGTTTACCCACCTAATGTCCATACCTGTTCATTTTCCATCTGGACAGAAACTTGCATTCTTGCCTTTGTTACTTGCTATTTGTACACACACACACACACACACACACACACACACACACACACACACACACACACACACATATATTAGCCTCTGACTGGTTACTCCCAACCAGTCCACTATCCCTAAACACTTCTTTCCTGCCCCCAGTCCAGTTATTCCTCCTTCCTTGTAATGGACCACCATTGGGTTTATGTTCCAAATGGAACTTTTCTGGCTTGTGCCCAGGGTGTGTTCTCCCATGTTGTTCATGTTACCTGGTCCTGTGAACTTGTCAGCCTTTTGCCTGACCTTTTCAAAAGTCTCTTTTAACAGGATAACATCCCTCACCCAGGTCGCCACCTAGGAACTTGCAGTTCAAGGCCATCCTCTTACTACACTGCTGTGCCCAGCGCAGATCTGGACCCTGAAGACCCCAGGCCCAGGGACTCCTTGATGTGCCCAAGATGCAGGAGGTAGCCAGAGGAGACCATGACACCCATTGGCCCTATTAACCATTCTCATGGAAATGATGAGGACTTTTACCAACCAAACTGGACGGTACCAGGCCAAATCACGAATCAGGGACCCCTGACTACTTCACCCCTTTATAGCAGGAAGTAGCTCCAGAAGAGACAATCTCCGCCCATACTCCTGGCCTGGTACCCCTCCTCTGTTATTAATAAACAATAAATGGGGGAATGTTAGCATTTCCCTAGCCTCAGGTCCTCAGCTCCTCCCACTAGCCCCCAGATCCACCCATACCTAATGAGCCATCCCTACTCATTACCTAACTACTTCCCCTTTACCCGCAGAGAGAGAAGCTGCCACCTGGATAAGGTGCAGACGCCATGTAGCTCCCTCTCCCGTGGGAACCATGGCCCCACTAATAAACCTCCTTCTTCTCCTGCCTGCGATTATCTCCGCATGGTCCTCTGGGATGGCCGATACCTACGCTTTCACCCATGTTTCTAGCAGCTGGGAAGTTCTAGAGCATGGTGCCATTAGGAGCTTGCCACAGAAGGCTTTCTTGCTTATTCATGATTTGGTGGAAAACACTACATATCCAGATAGAGCAAGTGTACCACAAAGCTAGCCAAACACAACCCACAGATCCATGACCACATGTGTGGGTCAATCCATTTGTAAGAGAAATCCCTTAGGGCTTAATCATCTCTTCACAGAGTCATCTGTTCTCACCTTTTTTTTTTCCAGAGAAAAAGCTTTCTTTCTTGTTTTAATGACCACAATAGAAAATACAGCAATGATAGTAATAATTCAATCACAGGGAGATCTCACCACCACATTTTCACTACTTGGAAAGCAAAGAACACACTGAACTTACACAGTAAGGCAGAGCCTCTTCTCTGTGGTACAAGTCAGTGGCCACATGGCTAAACCAGATGCTTGGGGAAGAAAGGCCTAGAAGGATAGTGAAAAATGCCTTTTTGTCAAGTAAATTATGGGCATTTACAATTCAAGTAGGAAAAAGTGGATAAGAGGCCGAAACAGGGCACTCCTGCATGAATACCCAGAGCAGGCAGGGCAGGTGTTGACATTATGGAGCAGAGAGATAATCTGGATGCTTCAGCCTGGAGGATGGGGCTGAGCACATGAACAAAGCTAGAAGTCAGAAAAGATGCCGAGGGGCCTCAATGGCTGTCTCCCAACCTCCTGGGTACCCCACTCCCAATCTCTCCCCAAAGGAGCTCCTCAGAGGCTGGTCTTCTGAGTCCCAGAAACACAAGTTGTTGGGGGGACTTGAAAGTGACTAGTACAGCCTCCAGTTTCTTTCTTCCTTTTTTCTTTCTTTCTTTTTTTTTCTTCAAATTTTTATTATCAAACTGATGTACAAAGAGGTTACAGTTTCATACATTAGGCATTGGATACATTTCTTGTACTGTTTGTTACCTTGTCCCTCATACCCCCCTCCCTCCTCCCCCTTTCCCTTTCCCCCATGAGGTGTTCAGTTCACTTACACCAAACAGTTTTGCAAGTATTGTTTTGTAGTTGTCTTTTTTTACCCTGTGTCTCTCAATTTTGATATTCCCTTTCAATTTCCTAGTTCTAATACCAGTATACACAGTTTCCAATGTATTCAGATAAGATTACAAAGATAGTGTAGGTACAACCACAGGAAGGTGATACAGGAACATCATCAATAATAGAAGCTACAGATACACATGGGATGTTGAAAGTAGTTACAACTGTGATATAACAATCGTTTCCGTAACATGGAGTTCATTTCACTTAGTATCATCTTATGTGTTCATAAGGGTATAGCTATTGGGCTCTTGTGATCCTCTGCTGTGACTTGTGTAAACCTGTACTAATTATTCCCAATAAGGGAGACCATAGAGTCCATGTTTCTTTGCGTCTGGCTCACTTCACTTAGTATAATTTTTTCCAAGTTCTACCATTTCCTTACAAATGGGGCAATGTCATTCTTTCTGATAGAGGCATAAAATTCCACTGTGTATATGTACCACATTTTCCTGAACCATTCGTCTACTGAGGGGCATCTGGGTTGGTTCCAGATTCTCGCTATGACAAATTGTGCTGCAATGAACATTGTTGTGCTTGTGGCATTACTGTGATTTTGTTTGCAGTCTTTTGGATAGATACCCAAAAGTGGGGCTGCTGGGTCATAGGGGAGTTCTATGTTTAGCCTTCTGAGGAATCTCCATGCTGCTTGCCAGAGTGGCTGAACCAGTTTACATTCCCACCAACAATGAAGTAGGGTTCCCTTTTGGCCACATCCCCTCCAACACTTGTTATTGTTGGTTTTCTTGACATATGACATTCTTAATAGGGTGAGATGAAATCTCAATGTTGTTTTGATTTGCAATTCTTTTATAGCCAGTGATGAAGAGCACTTTTCATATGTCTCTTGGCCATTCTCATTTCCTCATCAGAGAAGTCTCTTTGTAAGTCTTTAGCCCACCTGATGAGAGGGCTATTGGTTCTTTGCGGTTTTGTTTTGGAGGAAGGTAATTTTTTTAGTTCTGTGTATATTTTAGATATGAGACCTTTGTCCGTTGAATGGCCGGTAAAGATCTTCTCCCAGTCTGTGGGCTTTCTGTTTATCGTACGAGCTATGTCCTTTGCTGTGCAGAAGCCCTGCAGTTTGACGCAGTCCCATTTGTCCATCCTTTCTTTGATTTGTAGCCTTTCTGGGTCTTTGTTAAGGAAGTTCCATCCTGTGCCAAGGAGCCCAAGTGTTTCTCCTACTCCCTCCTTTAGTGTTTTCAGGGTGTCTGTTTTGATTTTGAGGTCTTTAATCCATTTGGAATTGATTTTGGTGCAGGGTGATATATAAGGATCTAGTTTTAGTTTGTTGCAGGTGTTGAACCAGTTTTGCCAGCACCATTTGTTAAAGAGGCTATCTTTCTTCCATATTATTGTTTTAGCTCCTTTATCAAAGATTCAGTAGGCATAGTTCTGTGTGTTCATTTCTGGGACTTCAATTCTGTTCCATTGGTCTTCAGGCCTGTTCCGGTGACAATACCAAGCTGTTTATGTTACTATAGCTTTATAATACAACTTGAAGTTGGGTATTGTAATTCCTCTAGCACTGTTCTTTCTGCTTAGGATTGTTTTTGCTATTCTAGGTCTTTTATTGTTCCATATGAATTCTGGATTGCTTCCTCTATTTCATTAAAAAATGGTGTTGGGATATTAATGGGTATTGCATTGAATTTGTAGATACCTTTGGCAATATTGCCATTTTGATTATATTAATCCACCCAATCCAGGAGCATGGGAGGTTTTTCCCTTTCCTTAGTTCTGACTTAATTTCATTTTTCAAGCTTTTAAAGTTCTCATCAAAGAGGTTTTTCACTTCTTTGGTTAAGGTTATTCCTAAGTATTTTATGTTTTTTGGGACTATTCCAAATGGAGTTGCTTTCTTGATTTCAGCCTCAGTCTTCGGGTCATTGGCATAAAGAAAGGCCGTTGATTTTTGAGGGTTTATTTTATATCCTGCAACTTTGCCAAAATTTTGGATCAGCTCTAGTAGCTTGGGGGGTAGACTTTATGGGGTTCTTTAGGTATAGGAATATGTCATCTGCAAAGAGAGAAAACTAAACTTCATCTTTTCCTATTTGGATCCCCTTTATATTTTCTTCTTGCCTAATTGCTATGGCTAGGAATTCTAGTACTATGTTGAAGAGCAGGGGAGAGTGGACATCCCTGCCTTGTTCCTGATTTTAAAGGGAATGGCTTTAGTTTTTCACCACTTAGAGTTATGGAGTTATGCTTGCTGTTGGTTTGTCATAAACTGCCTTAATTATATTCAGGAATGTTCCCTGGAATCTCAGTTTTTCCAGGGCTTTTAGCATAAATGGGTGCTGGATTTTATCGAACGCTTTTTCCGCATCCAGAGATAAAACCATGTGGTTTTTTACCTTGCTCCGGTTGATGTGGTGGATTACATTAATTGAGTTGCTTATATTAAACCAACTTTGCATCCCTGGGATGAATCCAATTTGATCGTGGTGTATGATTTTTTTGATGACCCGTTGAAGTCGATTGGCCAGAATTTCGTTGAGAATTTTTGTGTCTAAGTTCATCAGGGAAATCGGTCTATAGTCCTCTTTCCGTGATGAGTCTCTGCCTGGTTTTGGGATGAGGGTTATACTGGCTTCATAGAATGAGTCTGGTAGTGAACATTCTCTTTCAATTTCATTGAAGTGTTTGAGAAATATTGGTGTGAGTTCTGTTTTGAAGGCCTTGTAGAATTCTGCAGTGAATCCGTCTAGACCTGGGCTTTTCTTGGATGGGAGATCTCTTATTGGGGTTTCTATTTCAATGCTGGATATGGATCTTTTTAGAAGGTTTAAATCTTCATGATTGAGCTTGGGAATATGATTTTTTTTCTAGGAAATCATCCATTTCTTCCAAGTTCTTGAATTTGTTGGCATAAAGGTTTGCAAAATAGTCCCTTATTATTTTCTGAATTTCGGTTATTTCTGTGGTGATGTTGCCTGTTTCATCTCTTATCTTGTTTATTTGAGCGTGCTGCCTTTGTTTTTTAGTCAGGTTTGCCAGGGGTCTGTCTATCTTGTTGATTTTTTCAAAGAACCAACTCTTTGTTTTGTTGATTCTTTTGATGGTTTTTTTCATCTCTAATTGATTTAATTCTTATTTGATTTTAATTATTTGCTTCCATCTATTGACTTGGGGTTTGGCTTGTTGTTCTCTTTCAAAGAAATTAAGGTATTTCCTTAAATTATTGAGTTGCTGTTTCTCCAGTTTGTTGGTGTACGCACTCCGAGATATAAATTTTCCTCTGAGTACTGCTTTTGCTGTGTCCCAAAGGAGCTGGTACTTTGTGTCCTCATCTTGGTTGAATTCCATAAACATTTGAATTTCTGTTCTAATTTCTTCAATGACCCACTGATGGTTCAGCAGTGTGTTGTTTAGTCTCCATGAATTTTAGGATTTTCTGTGGTGGCTGTTTGAGTTGAGCTCTAATTTTATTCCATTGAGGTCTGAGAGAATGTAGGAAATTATTTTGATACTTCTGAATTTGTACAGATTTTCTTTGTGCCCTAAGATGTGATCTATTTTGGAGAGTGTTCCATGTGCTGCGGAGAAGAATGTGTATTCAGTTGTTGCTGGGTGAAATATTCTGTAGATGTCGGTTAAATCTAGTTGGTCTATGCAATTACTTAGTTCTGTAGTTTCTTTGTTCAGTTTTTGGCGTGTTGATCTGTCTAGAGGTGATAGTGGAGTGTTAAAGTCCCCAACTATTAAGGTGTTTGGGTCTATGAGTGTTTTTAGAGTCAGTAGTGTTTGTTTGATGAAGTTGGGTGCTCCTGTATTTGGTGTGTAGATATTTAGAATGGCTATATCTTCCTGTAGGAGAGATCCCTTTACTAGTATGTAGTAACCTTCTTTGTCTCTTCTTACCTTTTTTCATTTGACGTCAATTTTTTCTGATACTAGGATTGCAACTCCAGCCTGCTTATGGGGGCCATTTGCTTGATAGATTTGATTCCAGCCTTTCACTTTTAGAAGATGTTTACTTTTGCTGGATAGATGTGTCTCTTGGAGGCAGCAGAAAGATGGATCTTGTTTTTTGATCCAACTTATGAGCCTATGTCGTTTGATTGGAGAATTAAGTCCATTAATGTTGAGAGTTAGGCTTGAGAGATGATCGTTTGATCCTTTCATTATCACTATCTTGCTAAAATCTGTGTCCTCCTATGTCTTTGTTTTGTTTTGTTTTTTGTTTTTTGCCAGTCCTGGGGCTTGGACTCAGGACCTGAGCACTGTCCCTGGCTTCTATTTGCTCAAGGCTAGCACTGTGTCACTTGAGCCACTGCGCCACTTCTGGCCATTTTCTATGTATGTGGTGCTGGGGAATTGAACCCAGGCCTTCACGTATACAAGGCAAGCAGTCTTGCCACTAGGCCATATTCCCAGCCCCTCTTCCCATTTCTTGATCTGATGTTTACTAGTTAGGGTTCATTTCTCTGTCTGTATTGGGATCTTGATTATTTTCCCTGTACAGTACATCTTTGAGGATTTTCTGTAAAGCTGCTTTGGTGGATATATATTGTTTCTGTTTTTCCTTACTGTGGAAGACTTTTGTTTGACCTTCGTCTATGAATGAGAGTTTGGCTAGGTACAGTATTCTTGGTTGGTAGTTATTTTTATTTAGTGTCTGGTATACCTCATTCCAGGCTCTCCCTGCTTTCATGGTCTCTGCTGAGATGTCTGGGGTAATTCTGATTGCTTTTCCTTTATATGTGATTGTTTGCTTCTCCCTAACAGCCTTAAGGATTCTTTTCTTGTACTTTATTGATCCTGTTTTTATCACAATGTGTTGGTGGGATGTCCTATTCTGGTCTGGTCGGTTTGGGGTTCTAAATGCTTCTTGTATCTGTATAGGCCTTTCCTTCTGGATATTTGGAAGTTCTCAGCTAATATTCTGTTAAATATGTTGCCTATCCCATTAACTTCTTTCTCCAAGTTTTCCTCAATACTTATTATCCTTAAATTGGGCTTCCTGATCGTTTCTTGAATCTCCTGTAGCAATCTGTTTTGTTGATTGGACTGGATTTGTATTGATTTTTTCTCTTTCTCCATAGATTCTAGGGAATCTTCAGCTCCTGAGATTCGATCCTCTGCTTCAGTTATTTCGGACTGTAGGCTAGCTACTTGATTTTGAATATCTTTTCCTTCTGACTGGTCTTTCCTGATGATTTCCGTGTTATCTCTTAGGTCTTGCATGGATTTCTTTACTTCATTAATTTGGTTTTGAGTGCTGTCTCTCAAATCTTTTACCTCAGTAGCTATCTTTTCATTTGACTCTTGAATATCATTTATCTTTCTATTTGTTGAGGCTATGAAATCATCTATTACTTTATGGAAGGATTGCTGTATTGATTCAAACTTTTCATTTAACATGTTTATCAGTAGACTTTGTAGAGCGTTTTGAGGGTTCTCTTCTATGTCTTTGACTGCTCTGTTTCCTGCTTGTTTTGAGTGGGAGAAAAGACTCCATTGTTTGCCATCTTTCTTGTGTTCCTTCTGCCCATTTGGATTGGGAATGCCAATCTACAAGCACCTGTGAGCACCGTTTAATACCCAAAGCAGCCCTTACCAAGCACTGTTGTGTAAATCTTATAAGTTCACAATTATATACAGATACCTTGTATACTTGTCTATAAAATTAGATTTGGTGTTTCTAAAGAATACAATTTCAATATAACAACCAATCCTGGGCCCTGTATTCAGTAGTTTCTTATTTACTGTTACAACCCTATGAGCAATTCTTGTTCTTATATTAAGTTCTTTTTGGACTGGCTTTCTTTATGAACCCCTTTGATTCACTGTGATTAAGCAGGGATACCCTCTATCCAATAACCAGGAGTCAAAGGAACCTGGAAGTCCTGGCAGTAAGTCAGGAGGGTAAGTTAGAGGTAGTAAAGAGAATAGAGTAAAATGTATTGAGGGGGTTGATGATTTTGGTTTAGTTTCAGTGGCGTGGAAATGTGGAGAAGAGTAGAATCAGTAGAAAGAACAAGGTTAAAATGATAAACAATTGAGAGTTAGCAGAAAAGAGTGGAGGTAATATTCGTAGGAAAGTAATTTTTAAAGAAAGAGAATGTGAAGGGACAAATAAAGAAAAAATACTGGAAGACAGATGCACAAAACAGAGAAAAATTATTTTAAAAAGAATAAAATAAAAAGGAAAAATCCAGATAAACGAACAACCAAAAAAAACCCAAAACACTTGATAAAACAAACAGGTAAAAATGGAAAACAAGGGTTGGGAATATGGCCTAGTGGCAAGAGTGCTTGCCTACTACACTTGAAGCTCTCGGTTCAATTCCCCAGCACCACATATATGGAAAATGGCCAGAAGGGGCGCTGTGGCTCAGGTGGCAGTGTGCTAGCCTTGAGCAGGAAGCAGCGAGGGATGGTGCTCAGGCCTTGAGTCCAAGGCCCAGGACTGGCAAAAAAAAAAAAAAAAAAAAAGAGGAAAACAAAAAAACCAACGACGTTTTAGAAGTGAAAAAATTTAAAAAAAAATTTTTTTAAAGTTTAAAAAATGTTTGAAAAGAAAAAAAAATGGACTCCGCCTTGTTTGGGTGGTCTTTCCCCAGTCTCTGGTTTCCTTGCGATGGTCTACAGTCTTTTTTCCTGATTGGCTGGTTTGACTTGCTTTCAGTTTGCAGGGTGTGGATCTGTTTTGACCCTTCTCCCCTGTTGGTGCAATCCTGGGTTTCTGTGGTTCACACAGCTTGCAGGTAGTCCTTGGGCATCCTCTGTAGATGGGGATGTGAGCAGTCTCGGGAACTGTGGCTCCTCTGTCTGCTGTGGGGCCGTGGCCTTTAACGCCTGGCTTTGAATAGGCTGTGCACTCAGCAGGGTGGGGTGCCTCTGGCCTGGTTTACCCGGTTGAGAGTTGCTTGCTTGGGGGAGGTTCCTCCCTCCTGGGTGGGGAGGCCACCTGGTGGAGCTGGCTATGGAATTCAGCTCCGTTTCCGGCTCAGAATTGGGCTTCCTCTGTGATGGGACCATTTATCTGTCTCAGGAACTGTTTGTTCCCCCTTCTGTTGTTTCCATGCCACTAGTAGCTGCTTGCCGCTTTTGCCTGGGCAGGGGGTGTTCTCCTGGGCGGAGCTGCCTCTCACTGGTTGGTCCCTCTTGCCCTTTTCAAAGATGGCTCCTTTGTCCTCGCTTTCCCCAGGCCTGCTTTAGTTCCAATCTGGTCTGACCCTATGCCAGTGGCAAAGATGGCGCTTTGCTCTGGCAGTGGAGGAAGGGCTACCTTCCAGAAGCTGCTCTGTGGGCACGAGTGAGAATATCTTTCGTGGGGTACTCACTCTTTCTCTGCAATTTCACCCCGTCCTTGCTCAGCTGCCATCAGGAGGATTTTTCCCTGGTCTACGCTGTGTGCTTTAGCCGCGCGGAGTGCTGGTTGCTGTGCCAGGCACTGTGCCAGTGCCGGCACTGGCGCTGCGGCGGGACGCCACCCGGAGCTCAAATCTGTGTTTTCAGACAAGCAAAGTCTATTTTTCCTTCCTGGCCAGAATCCTCATACTGTTAGAACTTACTCTGGCTGTCTTTCTAGGAGTAAAAGTTTCTATGGGGCGAGAAAATTGCGATGTCAGAGGGAGCTCAGCTAGGGCTCTGCTGCTCCTCCGCCGTCTTCCCGGAAGTCCCCCTTTTTTATTTCTGTTTCTAGGGATTGAGCCCAGGACTTCACACAGGCTAAGCAAGTGCTCTACCCCTCTGTCCATGCTCCCAGCTCTGGTTGTCTTTCTATTTTGTTTTTGAAACAGGGTCTCTCTGCTAACTTTGTCCAGGCTGGCCTTGAGCTCAGGATCCTTCTGCCTCTGCCTCCTGAAAAAGTGGGATTGAAAGCGTGCATTACACACCTGGCTCCAGCCTTTGCTTTCTGCTATTCTCTCATTCAGGATGGGGTCCCCTTCAAAGTCCTCAGAGTACAGAAATAGAGTCCTGTGAATTTCTAAAGTCCAATTTGATTTGCTAGGAATTCCAGACCTTTGCCTTCAGCTACAATTTTCTGGAATCAACCACTGCTCAGTTGATTTCCGTCAATGATTCACAAATGAGCAAAAGTGGGGATGTCCACAAGTCTGGAATAGATAGTTGAGGCTCACACAGGGCACCCAGCCTGTCCCTCTACAGAGTTTGGAGCCTGGTTAGCAGTTTTTCTGTAGGTCCATCCTGCAGTGGGCAGAATGCTCAGCCTCCAGCCGCTGGCTGCCTCCACCACAGCTCCAAGCTAGCTGTGACACTGCCAAGTTCCCCCAGGGGGACAGGAGAACACCTGTGTGTGTGTATTTTAGAAGCAGCAATCTGGTGGGAATGCATGCTATGGGAACCCTGCTCTCCTGGCTTCTATCACTCTTCTGACTCACAGAGACCCGGGCAGTGAGAAGCTGACACAGGGGACCAGGCTACCCTCCACTCAGAGTGGGGCTCAGTGTAGAATGAGGAGTTGGGGGCACCCAGATGCTGAGGTACACACACCATCTCAGCATAAGCTATGTGATTTGCTGGGGTTTGTGCCCAGGGCAAAAGGAGACTGATGCCTCTCCCTGGGGACACAGGGCTTGAAGGAGGACCTGAGGCAGTGTGGGGGGGTGTCCGGCTGGAGCCATCTGGGTGGGGCACGACCATTGCCATGGTTACCAGACAGCATCCAGCCTGGGAATGGCCTCTCCAAGGCCCCTGTGTGGATCTTTCTCTGAGTTCCTTTTCTACCTCAGTGGCACATTTTTAAGGTTTGCAGTGACTCTGGTTCAACACGAGTGGGTGTGTTCATCTTACATCCTGAGAGTCATTTGTCTTTCAGGCGGTGATGTTTCTCATGCTGGGAAGAATCATGTCCCTTCCTTGCTCAGTGTGCTCCCTGTGGCTCCTGGTCACTGTCTGTGGTATTTCTCTAACTCTGATCTCAAGATTCTGTTCCTCTAGGTTTCCTGGACTTCATCTGGGCTATGGACTCTATGACTCTGGGATCTTCACGCCAGATCACCCACCCTCTCCCCATCTTCTCACTGAGTGACCTAGGTCAGGGCCCATGGGGCAGGCTGGGCGGGAGAGGCTGGAACAGGGGAGTACAGACAATGCAGGCTCCAACAGCTCCCTGCAGCCCTGGTCTCACCTTTTAAACATACCCATCAAGAAGAGTTTTGATGGAGATGTTTAAACCATAATAACACTCATTTCAATGTAGGAAACCTCAGATACAGAGTGGCTGGGACGTTCTCATCCAAAAGTAGGAGAGGAGAAAAGTTGACATGGCCAGAGAGTGAGTCATTGTGCCAGGAAAGGCTGAACATCAGCCTCCTTGGCCAAAAGCCCTGGTTCATATCATTTGCCTATTCCTTGGAGTAAATATTATTCTCACTGCTGAGTGCAGGTCACCAATGTGCGGGAGGGGATGTGCACACTTGGCTCTTAGCCAGCTCAACTACCTCAGTGGCTCCTGTGGTTAGCAGATGGAGTGTTCAAGGATATAAATGCAATTCTAATTTGCCTATTGGTAGTATTTTGGCTCTGTGGTCCTCTAATAGTTTGGTAAAACCATAGTGTCAGGCTGTAGATATAGCTCAGCCCTGAAGTACTTGCCTAGCATGTGCCCAACCCTGGATTCCATCCCCAGCACTGCCAGGGGAAAGAGAGGGAAAGAAAGAGAAACACAGAAGATAGGGACACAGAGACAGACAGACACAGAGAGAGAGAGAGAGAGAGAGAGAGAGAGAGAGAGAGAGAGAGAGAGAGAGAGAGAGAAAACAAAGGAGTTTGCTAATGTGATACTTTACCTAAGCCTTTTTCTCAGAGGGTGTAGGACACCTGACCTTACTGTCCATCTGTGGGTACTCACCCACTCCCTATGAAGTTATATTTATACTAAGGGAAGCAGTGTGGCTTATGGCAGCTCCTCTTTATAAAAGCAAATAGTTAAAGAAAAGCCTTTTGCTGTGACTTAAGAGATGTAAGGCAAGGATTTGCTTCCAAGAATGATTACCCCTACAGGTATGCAAAATATCTGGGCCAACATTAAATTTAATCTATGATTTTATTCCTGTCAGCTACAGACCTCATCATTCCCCTATGTCTGGGATGCTCTTGTTTAAACATCAAAACAAAGTGCTTCTTGCTTAAGCCCTGCTTACACGCAAAGAGTGTAGCCTCATCAACAGGAAGGTGTCATAGAATGTTGATAGCTAGAGATGCTAGCTTTTCTGTTTCTCAAATGACCCTGCATAGAAAAGTGAGTTAACATAAACACTGTTTCAGTAGAGGAAAGACAGATTTCTGACTCTCAGTAAATCTCAAAAAGACTTCCAGGTCTTTTATATGAAGTTAGTGAAATTATAAGCAATCATTGAGCTGAGCACTAATGGCTCACACTTATAATGCTAGCTTCTAAGGAGGCAGAAATCTGAGAAACAAGGTTCAAAGCCAGCTTGGACAGATAGATCCAAGAGAATCATATTTCCAATTCCACTAAAAATCTGCAAATATAAAGAAGTATGGCTCAAGTGATGGAGTGCTAGCCTTGAGCAGAAAAGCCAAGCAAGAGCACAAGGCCCTGAGTTCAAGCCCCAGTACTGGCCCCAAAAATTGATAATTGGTGGCTTAGTTGTGGAATGGTATCATAGGCAGGCATGTATGATCTGGGCAGCTGTTCTATTCTTTCCACAAACTTACTGAATGTGTCTTAGGTGCCAGCCACTGTGCACTGGCCCAAGGATACACAGAAGAGTAAAACACAGGCAAGCCCAGGTAATGAGGCAGATGAATGCTATCTGGATTAGCAGTCCACAGCTTGAGGCCCTAGCCTAGCCCACAGCCTGGGCTTATTAGAACACAGTCCCACCAGGTCATTTTCTCATCTTCTGTAACCTGAACTCTGGCTGGTGAGAGTAGCTGGGACAGAGACTATATGTTTGCAAAGCAATGAAAGTAACTATGTCCATATACATTCTCAGAATTACTAACAGTAAACTTAAGTATTAAGAGATAAACTTAAAAGTAATGACAAAATATGATTTAGTAAATTAATAAGTCAGGAATAACATTGCTTATCATCTCTCTCAAATATTATACACTGTACATAATCGTATGTGCTGGACTTTTATATGACTGTCAGGGTAAAGGGGATGCACAACCCACTGACCTCAGGATGCTATGACCTCAGGATGGCTAGGATGTCATTGACCACAGGAATTTTACAGCTCCATTAGAGTTTCATGGCATAGCCATATTACCTGTAACCTGTTGTTCACCAAAATGTCACTGTTCAGTGACATTATCTGGAGCCACGGAGAAGGAGTTTGCCACTCTGTGGTCTAAAGAAAGAGTATGCGGGCCCAGACTAAGGTGCCAGTGGGAATAAAGATGAGGAAGCAGAGGAGGAAATGTGGGAAGTGGAATCCATAGGGCGTGGATGAGAACTGAGAAAGGGCACAGGACCAAAGATAACGCCCATGCTGCGGGAGTCCAGAGCAAGGAGATCTCTGCTTGTAGGTTGTCTCTTTCCCACCCCATGGGCCTTGAATATATGGCATCCCCTGCATATCCGATTGCCCAGAAACATGATGTCTTTATATGTTTTCAAACATTCCCCATGTATTCCTGCAAATGTCTTATTGCAAGGGAGGATCTTTATATGTCAAAGGATCTTTATTTGTCTTTATATAGAGAAACTTTAAGTATCAGAGGATCCTCTCTTTCTTTTTCTTAGAAATTTTAGGAATATTTAGGGAATTTGGGAATATTGCCAACTGCTTTATTTAATGATGCCATAGAAATCAAATAACAGATGGATAGTAGAGTAATATGGAACTTGGCAAGTTAAAACCTATAAAAATGTTTTTCATAACTAGTAGCATGACTAGACTAAACCAAAATAAAGCACTATTTGGTAATTTAATCTTTAATAGGTAAAAATATAGCAAAGCAGCAACTGTGTGATTTGGGAGTAAATGCATTATTTCCTTACCTTAATTAGGGAATTTATGATAGGATGAAGGTACCTCAGTTGTGATATTGTAGTGTTGAATGTGAACTAGACCTCCTTGGGCTCTTCCTTGTGGACAAACTTTAAGAGACTGAGGATGTTCAGGGGGAAGGCAGGAGGGCTCTGCAAGCAGTAGAATCCCCCCTTGCTTCCTACCATTTTTAATCTTCCTATAGCTGGACTTTTGTTTGTTTTGTGTGTACTGGGGCTTGAACTTAGAAACTTGCTCTCTCACTTGGGCTTTTTTTGCTCAAGGAGGTGCTCTGCCACTTGAGCCACACCTTCACTTCCAGGGTTTTTTTTTCTTGGTGAATTGGAAGTAAGAGTTTCTCAAATTGTCTGCCTAGAGTGGCTTTGATAGAACTTCAGTCCTCAGATCTCAGCCTCCTGTATAGCTAGAATTTCAGGTGTAAGCTACCAGTGCCCAGCTATAGCTCATCTTTGAGACTAACGAATAGCTTGTGTTTGGCATAATTGCTTGTGTTTGGGTTGCTGGCTTTGCAGAAAAATCACAAATAATGAAAATGAGGCAAGAGAATCCCAGGAGACGGAGTGGATACTTCTGACTGAAGAGGTTTCTGCAGACCTTAAGGAATGGGCTCCCCAATCAGCAGAGTCCAAGTCAGGACAGGACATGGTCGGTCAGGAAACAGATACTGAGCTGGCATGATTGGATTTTCAGGTGGGGGGACTGG
Source organism: Perognathus longimembris pacificus (assembly GCF_023159225.1). Lineage (NCBI taxonomy): Eukaryota > Metazoa > Chordata > Mammalia > Rodentia > Heteromyidae > Perognathus > Perognathus longimembris. The sequence continues at coordinate 35,236,186 of NC_063166.1, read as the reverse complement.
AGAGAAGAAAGGAAAAGAAAAACAACTGAAGAGGCAGGAAATCTGGATATTTGTGGAAACCTTTTCTGTCTCTCTGCCCTGACCTGATATTTGGTCTCAGCACCTTATGCTTGGTTCTTCTGCTGAGCCATGCCATCAACTTGTGATTAATTTTGAATATAGGTGAGGTATTCCTAAAGACCAGGGTGGGGACTGGCATCCTTTCAAGCCTTTCCTTGGGTAGAAATTATTGTCCAGCAAGTGGCAATCTGTAGAGCAGCATTAGAGAGCTAGATGCCCTGTGTTGTGGGTTTTCCTCTCTCATTACCAACATCTCCTTTCTGGTCCCTCTGTAATTTGTGCTTGATTACCTATTACTGATTGCCAGTGTTGTTAACAGTGAGTGGACAAGACATTTGGGAAGCATGAGCTGTTGAACAAGCTCTACTCTGAAATATAATAGTTTGGTTGGGTTTTCATTTGCCTGGGGCTGCTGTGAAAATTTTTAAAACACATGATCTGGGTCTGGCCTGGAAGGAAAATAGAGAATCTTAAAAAAATGACAAGTGCAGGTGTGTGAATGCAGTCCGTTACTTAAAGTCAAGATGTCACAGATTTCGGTGGAGTTGAGTTTCTATCTTTTTCAAGGTCTTAAGTCAAAAGCAATGCATAACTCTTGAAGATAGTTTCTGAGATTCCTACAAATAGCAACAATAAGAATGTAGAGCAAATTCAGGATCTCTGTAATAAATTAAAAATAAGCGGTGTTTTTTTATGTATGTGTGTGCTGGTAGTAAGAAATGGGGACCCCGCACTCTTACTTGAGGCTTTTACTCAAGTCTGGTGCTCTACCACCTGAGCAACACTTCTACTTCCACCACTTTATGGTTAATTGGAGATAAAGAAATTTTATAGATTTTTCTCCCTAAGCTGGCTTTGAACCTCAACTCTCAGACTTAGTTTTCTGAGTAGCTAGGATTTCAGGTGCTGTTTTCTAGTGTGGTATTTAGCCCATATGGTGATCCCAAGGTTTTACAGAAGCAAAATAAAACAACTCTCTCTCTCTATCTATCTCTCTCTCTCTTTATCTCTATCTCTCTCTCTTTTTTTAATGAGTTGGGACCCACTTTCCTAGGTAATAGCTACACACTCCATGGATGAATTGCTCGGTTTCTTAAGAGAGTAAGTCCTCAGATACCAAAACAACGTCTAGGAAGACAGTGAGGAGAGATGAGAATTCATGCGAGAATTCTTCATTGCCTCTGCTGAAAAAAGCCAGTTGTGAGCCAGCCTACCCTTGATGTCTTGATCAGCAAGAACCCACAGACATCTAGTGTTCTTTCCCATTATCACTTACATAATCAGTAGGACCCCAAAATAACATGACCTGCTGTATCCCTGGGAGGCCACAGGGGCAGAGCTGAGCACAGTGTGTGTACAGGACAATGACCTGGCCAGAGTGATCAGAGCAGAGAGACACATGTAGGCACGTGGCAGGGTGACAGGAAAGTTCTAGATCTTGATTGTGATGGTTTTTATACACTGTTTGCACATGCAAAATCACACAGGATTGCACCCTTGAAGTAGGATGGCTTTCTGATACAGCTTGACAAATTCATTTATTTATTATAAATACATACTCCAACAAGAAAAGCCCAAAAGAAGAACATTAAGAAAATCTCTAGGGGCTGGGGATATGGCCTAGTGGCAAGAGCGCTTGCCTCATATACATGAAGCCCTCGGTTTGATTCCCCAGCACCACATATACAGAAAATGGCCAGAAGTGGCGCTGTGGCTCGAGTGGCAGAGTGCTAGCCTTGAGCAAAAGGAAGCCAGAGACAGTGCTCAGGCCCTGAGTCCAAGACCCAGGACTGGCAAAAAAAAAAAAAAGAAAGAAAGAAAATCTCTTACCTGCCTAGCAAGTGAGAGACCCTGGGCTTAATCCCCAGTACTGCTAAAAACAGAAAAACATAGAATCACCTCTGACTTTGAGATTCAGCCTTTTATTTTTGACATAATAGAACTGAGATTAAATTGTTCATGTTTTATGATGATATTCTAAAAGTTAAATTTTCATATATTAGGAAAATACAACTATATGGACATAGCAAGTTACTTACCTAGTGCCCATGTGGGGGAGATTTAATCTCTTTTTTTTTTTAACTTTTCTAACCCATTGGCAAGCCTCAATTGCATCAGTACCCATAATATTATGGTATTGTGTATAGACCCTTAATAGTCCCAGAATAGTGAATGCATACTATATAACATATATGCATATCTGCAAATGATATATAATATATTATGTATATACACACATAATATATGTCATTGTACAAAGGGGCTTCAATTCAACTCAGTTTATGAGTATAATGCATCTTTTTATGTGTGTGCTGATACTGATAAAAGAAACCCGCCATTATCAGAACTAGCTCAGCCTGGTAGGGGGAAAGCCTGCTATTGCCAATTTTTACTGTAACTATTGGGGTAAACTGAAAATCAAAAAGCCTGTGCTCAACCCAGAACTAACACCCAGAAGCCAAGTCCTACAAAAGGATGGTGCTGCTCTCAGTTGGATTCAGACTTTGAAGTAGCAATTCCTCTGGACCCACTCATATAATAAACCCAAGTTCTCTAACCTTCTGAATGATGCTTATTTCCTCCCAAAGTATACTCTCCCTAATAATACTGGGACTTGAACCCAGGGCCTCATGCTCTTGCTTGGCTGGTGCTCTACCACTTGAACCATACTGCTGTTTCCAGATTTTTTCTGGTTACTTGGAGATAAGAGTCTCTTAGATTTTTCTCAGGCTAGTTTTATGCCACAATTGTGAGACCTCAGGCTCCTCAGTAACCAAGGTTACAAGCATGGCCAGACTAGTACAATGAATCTTAATCCATGCTACTCACTTCCATCCTTCTCCCCCATCAGTCCTAACCCCACCCATCCCCTCAAGTTTCCTTGCTCCATTTTCACATGTGTACATTGAATATTTTGACTGAGTGAATATGTGCATTTGATTAAAAGATGTGATAACTTTGAGGACTCCTGATACACACTAAATTTGTGTTCTTCTGGTTGTCCTCATAGGTGACAAACTATCACGGTTGGAAAGTGTCTTTTAAGTACTTAAAATGCATGTAGAGGAGCTATGTCTTCTAACGAAGTAGAAAGACAGGCTGTGGGACCAAACGGTTTTTTTTCAAACATTTTTATTAGTACATATTAATTGTACAATGGGTTTTATCAGGCTATTTAGAATGTATATAATGTAATTTTGATATAAATTAGTAGAAAAGCAGGCCGAGATAGCTTGCAGATGGTAGGATAAATTAAAACTTGCCTGACAAGAAAATGGAGGAAGGGGGCCACATAAGAATGAGGAAGTAAGAAGTGGTGCTGTGGCTCAAGTGGTACAGTGCTAGACTTGAGCTGAAGAGCTTAGGGATAGCCCTGAAGCCTAGAGTTCAAGCCTCACCACTGACAAAAAAAAAAAAAAAAAAAGAGCAAAAGAATGAGGAAGTAAAAAGGACAAAAGGACAAAGACATAGGATGAGGCGGTAAAATCTGGTGTCACAACCTTACAGGAAATGAAAGCCCACCAATCCGAGGCCATCTTCAAGGACTCCAATTCTCACTATTTAACCCTAGGCCAAGCTCTTTAGTGAGGAATGGAACCAAGATGGTTGAGATAGGCTAGAGTGTTGTCTTCCTGTTGCACATCTGTACCCCATGCTCTTTCTCAGACATATTCCTTATTAATAAACTTTAAAAAAATCTTATGTTTTCATCTTGCATAAATTTTTCTCTTGCCGGACTCAAGGACCAAGTTTGTTTAGCTGTCTAAATGTTTTGATAACATGTTTGGTGCATTGGTCAGGAATTTAAGGATTGAGTATGTCAGTATGCCTGCTTCTGACTTTTTGACTCATTAAATAGTAACACTTTGGTCAAATTCATCTATGCTACTAATTTTAAATCACCTCTTCCTCATTTCCCCCTCTATTTTAAGTTTTTGGTAAATTTCATTGTGCAATTTTCATATACAATATCTCTCTCTCTCTCTCTCTCTCTCTCTCTCTCTCTCTCTCCTCTGCTGGTACTTGAATTCAAGTTCTGGGCACTGTCTCTTAGCTTATTCACTCAAAGATGTTGCTCAACCACTTGAATCTTTTCAGTACTTCATGAAAGTGGATCTCTACTTCCAGCTTTTGCTGGCTAATTGAAGATAAGAGTTCCATGGACTTTTCTGCCTGGGCTGGCTTTGATCCTTGATCCGCAGGTCTCAGCCTTCTGAGTAGATAGGATTACAGGCATGAGCCACCATTGCTTGGCTTTTTAAGTATATTTAAGTTAATGATCTTTCAATTAATAAAAGTCATTCCGTATTGATTGATCCTCCTTTTATTACTGGTACAAAAAGGACACACCTTTACAAATGGAGATTTCCTCTATAGATGTTTGTTTCTCTTCTAAAAATAGATCCTTTAAGCTGTTTTCAGAGCTTCTCCTGGCATTATCCTTATGCCAAAGAAGCACATCAGGAGTGGGTGTATTAAATCATATCATGGGTAACATGGTCTTGTGAGTAATGTGCATAAGTATGTATGTTCATGTTATACACACATGTCCATGAGTTTATACACAGCTGTATCATTGCATGTATATGGATTATTTCTTTTCATAGCTACTGCCTGGCAAGGTGAGTAGCAAGGTCCAGTCCCCTGCCCCAGGGCCACACTGTCAGCATGACTCAGTCCCAGCATGTAGAATCCACCCCTAAAGGAAATGATCTTCCTGGCTATGAAACTATGGACCTTGCCTGGTTTGTGCCATTACCACCTGTGATGAGTAATTTGGGAGACAACACTGAGATCATCTCTCTAGGGGAGCTGCTTCAACACAGGCTGGCTCTTCCCTGACACCTGGAAGGTTCCTTATGGTTCGTAGTCTCATGGGCCCTCCCAGATTCATGATGACTTCTCCTACATAACGTCTTCAAAGACCCTATTCCCCAATAAAGCCATTCTCACCAGGACTGGAGTTTAGGACTTGAAACTATCCTAAGTAAGGCCATATTCACCAAGTATAAGAGCCTCAACCTCTGTTGTGGGAAACATAATTAAGCCTAGAGCAATGGTTTCACTTCCTTTGTCTTAGTAAAGCCAACTTTTCCTACTTACTGTTCACAGCCAAGAAATGTCCTGTGTTAAAGGCCAACCTATTGGGCTGGTAATGTGGCTTAGCGGTATAGTACTTGCCTAGCATGCATAAAGCCCTGGGTTTAATTCCTCAGTACCACATAAACAGAAAAGGCCAGAACTGGCACTGTGGCTCAAGTGGCAGAGTGCTATCCTTGAGCAAAAAGAGGCTCAGGACAGTGCCCAGGACCCGAGTTCAAACCCCAGGACCAAAAAAAATGTAACCCCAAGAAATGAATGTTTCAGGAGCAAAGCTGATGGTAGGGTTACAGGAGACAGAAGTGGAAGAAAATGGATTGTCAATGTATCCTGACCAGTAGAGTGGAGAAGTCATGAGCCAAGAATGTTCCAGATGGTGAGATCACTTTACCCAAAAGAGTGAACAGTCATATGGCCACTGCCAGGTCAAGTTACAATATCAAATTACAATATAATGTCAGTCATCTTCTGGTGTTAGAAAGTATAGAACATTACCTCCAAGGAAAAGGCTAGAGAAAACCATCACTTCACAGAGCTAAAGGCTGCTCCTATTCTTGGGAACAGAGGACCTGACTTTCTAGGCCCTTTCAGTTTAGATTATGTGATTCTGAGGATTTGCCAGTGAGCAGAGACACGGAACTGGGCCCCCAAGTGACTTATTTTAATAGGGCTTGGAGCATGCATTGCTTGCATATGTGCAAAGTCAAAACACAACTCTGGAAGGCAACTGATGAAGACTCACAAAAATGCTATGGAATGCTTGCTGCAGGATTGTGGAACACTGGCTAGTGGCCTACTCAGCTCTGGCAGAAAGAACAGGACAGAAAGTATGAACAGGAAGAGGACAGGACTGTTAAGCCTGGAGTTAGCTGGTGTTGGCCAGATGACTTGTGAGTGTAATTAGGTACCTGTGTTCAAATGTATGCAGATGTGTATGAGTGCATGCGTATGTGTGCAATTATCTGTATGCAACTGTGCATACAACTATGTGCAAGCATGTGTGGAGGTATGTACAGATGTGTGTTGTGTGTGCAACCACAAGTGTATGGGCATGCAAATATGTGTATGTGTGCAAGTGTGTGCCACTGTGTGTAAGTATTTGTGCATGTATGCACAAGTGTGTGGGTATGTGAACAAATGTGTGCTTGTTCCTAGTTACTCAGGATGTTGTTAATTATTTTGGATCCATCAGCCTGGATGTAGAGCAGTCTGCAGATGGATTTTCCAGGTCTGAGATCCTAGAACTCCAGGTGTCCAGCCAGAATAGGGTCACCAGTCCCTAGGAAGGGAAGACCATGTCCAGTTGCAGGTCCCACACTAGGGAGCTGTGGAGAAGTAGAGTAGCACCTCCATTGGGAAGGTTCCACATCTATGAATTTTATCAATGGCAGATCAAAATTGTAATGAGGCCTCTGGACTGGATAAGTAAAGACTTTTCTTCTTACATTTTAACCACCCCGATACAGTGTAATGATTGCTTACCTAGCATTATATATAATCTGAAGGCTAAAATATGTGGACAAATGTGTAGGGTGGATGAAAATACCACATTATTTTATGTAGAGGATTTGCGTCTCTACCGTTGGTGTCCCTGGGGATCATGGCACCAATTCCCCATGTACTAAGGGACTATGCTGTACATCTTTAACAGAATAAGGAAAAATTCTAAGCAGTGCTCACAGTATGGTATGCTTATATAAGAAAGGGGAAAAAAGATGAATTTGTATCTGCTTGTACTTAGGTGGGAGGATATATAAGAAGCTGATAAAGGCTATTACCTGTAGAAGGCAAAATTGGAAGGAGGGAAGTGGGGAAGAATGGTAAATTCTCTTCCACACAACTTCTTAGACAATGGTCTTTGAACTATGTGATAATATCTTTTTTTTTTTTTTGCCAGTCCTGGGCCTTGGACTCAGGGCCTGAGCACTGTCCCTGGCTTCTTCCCGCTCAAGGCTAGCACTCTGCCACTTGAGCCACAGCGCCGCTTCTGGCCATTTTCTGTATATGTGGTGCTGGGGAATCGAACCTAGGGCCTCGTGTATCCGAGGCAGGCACTCTTGCCACTAGGCTATATCCCCAGCCCTGATAATATCTTTTTAGAAAATTAAAATACAACAAATGAATAAGTAAAACTTTGTTTTACTTCAGTGTCTACACTAGCTGGGGACAGGCCTTGGGGATGGTTGAGGCATTTTGTAGATATCAAAACAGCCCATGGAGCCTCAGGACTTGGCTGGGATACTATTGGTGGTGGGATTTGAATCCGAAGGCCTGGACTCCTACTCCAGACCCTCTTTACTTCATGCCTTTTCTAGAGTAAGGGATTTTGCATTTACTCAAGTGCCCTCTTGGATAGAGTACAAAGAACAGAATCTCCTGATCATCCCATGGCATTCTTGGCAACTTCTAGATAGTGAATGTATAAGAATTGTAAAAAAAAAAAAAAAATGCACATCACTTCCTGTTTTATAGTTCTAACCACAGTGCTTTATCTGGAGACACCCCTATTCACTTAAGTGGGGCCACCCACCCTTGGTGGTCCTTGCCTATATCCATAGGATGCCTTGCTTCCTCACTGAAGCACTTTCTCTGATGACTTGGTGGAAGCCATAGCTCCTGAAATGCATTTAGGGTAAAGCCACAGGGTGGCGAAGTACCCCAGCCTGCCCCAGAGTTCCTGAGCCAGACTTCTTGTTTCAGGGTTTCAGAGTTTACTGACCTCAGATTTTTAAATTACAGGAGCTCCATATGTCAGGTACCAGCACTCACTCCATATGCCAAAAAAGAAACATGGTGAGAGGGAAAGGAGATATACTACATGGCAGCCATGGAAAAATAGCATATCAATACATCATCAGACAACTTGCCTTAAATATGGGAAACTGGGGGCAGGGAATGAGAAAGATATGCATAGTTAAAACAGTTCCAAATCACAGGCAGGCTCAATCAGAGGTAGCTTCAGGTGTTCTAACAATCCATTGTCTCAGAATTGTTCTGTTAGGGCCTAGTTACAATAAGAGTCATTGATATTTGGCAGTTGGCCCAGCCCTTTCTGGATTCCAAGATGGGTTCAAAGTGACTCCAGAAGAGAATGGCTACAGATGTGGACATAAAGAAAAAATGGAGAAATTAGAGAAATTAGAAATTAATTCATAGGCCCAAGTCAGAAGGCAGTGTTTCTCAGAAATAAATAAATAAATAAAAATAAAATTTAAAAATTTATTTATTCAAGTGATGTACAGAGGGTTTATAGTTTCACACATAAGGCAGTGCATACATTTCTTATCCAACTTACTTCCTCCCTCTCCTCCCCTGCCTTCCCCACTCACATTTCCCTCCCCCTCATGAGTTGTACAGTGGTTTACAGAATATAATTTTATAAGTATTACTGTCACATTGGTTTGTCTTTTATCCTTTGTCTTTTCATTTTGATATTCCCCTTCCCTTCCCTTCCCTAGTTCCAATATAAATGTATACAATATCCAGGGTACCAAACTCTGTTACAGTGATATAATAATTTTTATAATGTTTTAAAAATAATTTTTAGAAAGCTTTGAAGTTGTCTCTCACATCTGGGCATTGAAATGGAGTTAATCCCAACTCCTTTCAAAGGAGGGATAATGCTGTTAATTGGTGCCCAAGAGTATGCCTTATTCTCAGTGTTCATGGAAGAAAAGGGTACAAGGAGAGCGGGGAGCAACTGGAGGCACATTGGGCTAAATGTTACCTGAAATCAGCCACCAACCACATGACAAACGTGGCCATGGCACTGTTTGTGATGGGTATGTATTCATCCGTTAGATGTTGAATAGAAACATTTAAAATAGGACAAGCAATTGCTGAGGATGTAAATTAGTACCACTACTATCAAAAACAGTATGGTGAGTCTTAAAAAGATTCAAAGTGGAAGTACCAAATGCACTAGCAATACCAGTACTAGGTAGGCACCCAGAGGAAATGGGAAGGTACCTGCACTCCTGTATTCATGACAGCAGCATTCACAATATCCTAGAAGTAGAATCATCCTAAGTGGACAAGCGTATGAAGAGAACATGACATACAACAATGGAATACTACTCAGCCAGAAAAAGAATGAAATCCTGTCATTCATTACATGGAGGGAACTGGAGACTACCATGCTATATGAAATAGTCAGGCACAGAAAGACAAGTACCATGTGATCTCACTCACATGTAGAATCTAAAATAGTAGATCGAGAAGTTGAGAGTACTATGGTTGTTCCTCCAAGAGGCTGGGGACTGGGAGGAAGAGAGCAAAAGGTTTACAATGAGTGCTGTTACAGTTAGATAGAAACAAGAAGTTCTACTGTGCTGTTGCACAATAGGGTGGCTATAAAATAACACTGATGCATATTTTAAAAAGCTAGAAGAATGGAATTTGAGCATTTCATTATAGAAATCATAATTTTTGAGGAGATAAATTTGTTTAATCTTATTTAAATGATATACAATATATACAACTATGAAAACAATACATAGTACCTCATAAATGTATACAATTGTTTTATAGGTTTTAATTGTTTTTATAGGTCAGTTAAAAATAAATTTAGAGAACAGGGCCAGGCTGGGAAAGGGGACCCAGCGCCAGTAAACGGGACTGCAGACCATCAGCAACCAGAGAAGCAACAGCCAAAAAGTCACGCAAGGAGGGCAGAGTCCAGACAGCAGGAGCTGCACGGGCCCCAGATGGAGCACAGACTGACCGAGACAGATGGCGGCGCGGGACCAGAGGCGCAGGACCGAACAGCCGGGAACAGACAACAACAGCAGGGGAACCAGGCGGTACAGATTGGGAGAGCCAGACGGGAAAAGCGAGGACTGCCACCACCAAGCGAATGATCACCACACCCCAGCAACCTAGCCCCAAAAATCCCACAGCAGCGTGGGACACACACACAATCCAGGACCAGTAAGTTTCCCATTGCCCACCCCCTATGGGAGACCAGCTCTAGCAGAGACTCAAACCCTACAAAGAAGCTAGAGCTCCCTCCTTCCCCCTCCCTACCCCGAGGAAACAAAGGAGCCCCATATCTTGCGGCTATAGGACCCTACAGCCTCTGGGAGGACACAGGAGCTAGCAGAGGCAGAGCAGCACCCAACAAAGTGACCAGGAAACACCTTAGACAGGCTTCCCCCAAAGCCCCAGCTGGGGATCCTGAACCTCTCCGCACCAACCCTGCCCCCCCCGCCCCCCTGCCAAGCAGAGGCCCGGGGACTGGTAGGCCTTGGAACGCCACCTGAGGCGCCCTGGTCTGGGCAGACTTTTTGAACAACAGTCACAGGTGGTATGCAATACCAGCCCAGCAGGGACACCTGGGCCTGAACACACGCCCCGCCCCCCTCACAGCGGAGGTGCAGAGAGTCTGTGGGCACCAACCCACGCCCAGACACTTGAACCTGCTGGGGTCCACGCATACTGCCCCCCACAGCAGACTCACGAGAGGGCACAAGCAACCTCCAACAACTCAGGGCAGCATGCCCCCAAAGGAAACACCAGAGAGCACATGCACATGCCCCCCCGGAGGGCCAGTGTGGGTCAGCGTGCTAGCCCTCCAGCAGAAGGATCTCCTGTCCAACCCCCTGCAGGAGCACACAAGCAGGCAAGCTGCCCCCTCAGCAGCAACACCCGCTCTGATAGGCGCACTCCCCAGAGGTGGGTGGGCCATCCCTCAACAGCAACACCTGTTCCAACAGGAGCACTCTGCACAGGTGGGTGAGCCGCCTCTCAGTGGCAATTCTCAATCTGAGAGGTGAGCTCCTTTGACCACGGTACCTATTGGGAAAAGAACCAAAGAAGAGAAAAGTCTCCATGCCACGCTGAATCAGCAACCCACAAACCCCCATCAGGGGCACACTAGGGTCAGCACAACACAGTGGCAGGGCACAGTCCTGCAGAGAAAGACACAGAACCTACCCACCCCCAAGTGCAGAGAGAGTGACCACCTCAGCAACAACCAAGATGGTCACGCTCACCCACTAGGCAACAGCCAAACTCAAACCCAGAGCCAGGACACAAACAAGTCTCCACTGACACACCAGTGAGAACCAGCACAAAGCCAAGCCAAGATTGCCACCTACAGATCTCCAGATGTGCAAATCACAAAGAAATATTACAAATTTCATGAAAGGTCAAGCCAACTCGCCAGCTCCAAAAAGTAGTATGACTGAAGAGGAGATGGAGAATAAAAAATCAAATGAGAATAAGATAGAAGAAATGATTGAAAGCCTCATGACTGAATTAAGAAAACAGATACAGGAGCTTAGAATGGAAGTCTCGAAAAATCTACAGGAAATCAAGAAAGAAATGGAAGCAAAAATGGGTACAGTACACTTCTCCATTAAAGAAGACCTTAATATCCTGAGAAACAAAATGCATGAAAAAATAGATTCAAAATACAACTCTTTAAAAGAAGAAATCTCCACAATGAGAGCTGATCTGGCAACCATAAACAACTCGCTGTCATCCATAAACACCACACTCGAAGCCACATCACAAAAATTGATCATATCAAATCCCGAATCTCTCTTTTGGACGATGATACAGCTGATAAGGACCAGAAAATTACCACACTCCAAAAAACAGTTAAACTCCAGGGCAGACTAGTCCAGGAGCTTGTGGACAAAGACAAGAGATATAATCTGCGTATAATTGGAATAGAGGAAGGAGCTGAGTACCAGAGCAAATGGCTACAACATATTTTCAATAGAGTTATTGCAGAAAACTCCCCCAATTTCACAAGGGACCTCGCCCAAGTAACGGAAGCCTATAGGACACCTGGCAGACCAGACCCTAGAAAATCCTCGCCCAGGCACATAATAATCAGGACTTCAGATCTCAAGAATAAAGAGCAAATTTTGACTGCAGCCAAAAGGAAGAAAGAGCTATATTACAATGGAAAAAGGATCAGAATCACAGCAGACCTCTCCACACAAACCTACAATGCATGAGGAGCATGGAAAAACACAATCCAAGTCCTCCAGACCAAGAATTGCCAACCCAGAATTAGATATCCAGCAAAACTAGAATTCACCTTCAAGGGAAAAACCAGATCTTTCCATAGCAAAGAGGATCTAAAGGAGTATGTGAATAAAAAACCAGCCTTACAGCGAATTCTAAGATGGGAACCCCACCCAACAGAAAACGTACAGGACCCCCAGACAGAAACAGAAAGAAACTACAATAACCAGAGCCCAACAGGAAGAGCTGCTCAATAAAGACAAAAAAAAAGGAAGAGAAAAAACAGCCTAACAGGAAAATGGAAAGGAAAAAAACACTCTTATCCATGATCTCTTTGAATATAAACGGTATAAACTCTCTGATAAAGAGGAGCAGACTGACAGAGTGGATCTGTAAACAAAAAGTTGCTATCTGTTGTCTTCAAGAGACCATCTTACAGGAGGGGACAAAAACAGGCTCCAAATGAAAGGATGGAGCAAGATCTTCCAAGCAAACGCACCTACCAAAACGGCAGGTGTAGCCATCCTGATTTCAGACAAGCTGGACTTCTCATTAAAATCAACTCAAAAAGACAAAGAAGGGCACTGCATTTTAATACAAGGAAAAATCCAGAATCAAGACATCATGGTGATGAATTTATACTCACCGAACAAAAGAGGCCCTACATATGTCAAGCAAATTCTCACAGAACTACAGAACAAGATAGACCCAAACACAATCATAGTGGGAGACATTAATACCCCACTCTCTCCAAGAGACAGATCCAACACCCAGAGGATTAGCAAGGGAGCTGAAGACCTAAGTTACACCATATCCCAAATGGATCTGATAGATCTGTACAGAGTCTTTCACCCTACAGAGACCCAATACACATTCTTCTCAGCAGCCCATGGAACATACTCCAAAATAGATCATGTCATAGCCCACACAAAGAACCTCAGCAAATACAAAAGCATTGACATCATCCCATGTATTATATCTGACCACAGTGGAATCAAGGTAACCCTCAATAACAAAGGAAACCACAGAGGCTATACAAATACTTTGAGACTAAACCCCTCACTGTTATCTAACACTTAGGTCACAGACCAAATTAAGGAGGAATTAATGAATTCATAAGCCACAACGACGATGAAAATACATCACAAAGAAACCTATGGGATACAGCTAAGGCAGTGCTGAGGGGCAAGATCATTGCCCTCAGCAATCACATTAAAAGAATGGAAGCAGAGCAGGTGAATACCCTCACGATGAAACTAAAACATCTGGAGAAACAAGAAATAATCGAATCTAAAATGACTAGGAGGAGAGAGATCACAAAGACTAAAGAAGAGATAAATCTGATTGAAAATAGAAAGACCATTCAACAAATAAATAAAACTAAAAGCTGATTTTTTGAGAAAATAAATAAAATTGACAGACCCCTCGCAAGACTTACAAAAAAAGAAGAGAAGAGACTCATATTCGTAAAATCAGGGACTCCACCGGAAAAATTACAACAAATACACACGATATTCAAACAATCATAAGGAACTATTTCCAGAACCTCTACTCACTAAAGAATGATAATTTTACAGAAATGGATCAATTCTTAGAGAAGTATAAACTGCCCAAACTGAATCAAGAAGAAATAAATCAACTAAATAAACCAATACGTACAGCAAAATACAGGGGGTAATCAAGAGCCTCCCAACAAAGAAAAGGCCAGGCCCAGATGGATTCACCAATGAATTCTATAAAACCTTTAGTTAGGAGCTAATACCAATACTCCTCAAACTCTTCTGTGAAATAGAAGCAGAGGGAGAAATCCCAAACTCATTTTATGAAGCTAATATACTCATCCCCAAACCAGGCAAAGACCCAACAAAAAAAGAGAACTACAGACCAGCATCACTAATGAACACAGACGCAAAGCTCCTCAATAAAATATTAGCTAACAGGATCCAGAAACTGATCAAGAAAATTATACATCATGACCAAGTAGGCTTCATCCCACAGACACAAGGATCGTTCAACATCCGTAAATCTATTAATGTAATTCACCACATAAACAGAACCAAAATCAAGAATCACATTGTCATCTCAGTCGATGCCCAACAAGCCTTTGACAAAATACAACATCCATACTTATTAAAAGCTCTGGAGAGAACAGGAATAGATGGAACACTTCTTAAAACAATAAAAGCCATATACAACAGACCAACTGCTAATATCATATTAAATGGGGAGAAACTAAAATCATTCCCCCTAAACTCAGGAACAAGACAAGGATGCCCACTCTCCCCACTTCTTTTCAACATAGTGCTGGAACCCTAGCCATAGCAATAAGGCAAGAGGAGGACATCAAAGGGATCTTCATCGGCAAAGAAGAAATTAAACTATCCCTATTCGCAGATGACATGGTCTTACATTTGAAGGATCCAAAAAACTCAGTCCCCAAACTCCTACACCTAATAAACCATTTTGGCAAAGTAGCAGGACACAAAATCAATCCACAAAAGTCAGGAGCTTTTCTGTACACCAGCAATGCACACGCAGAAAAGGAAACTATGGAAATAACACCATTTATAATAGCTAAAAATGAATAAATTACCTAGGGATCAACCTAATCAAAGATGTGAAGGACCTTTTTAATGATAACTATAAAAATCTAAAAAGGGAAATCAAAGAGAACACAAGGAGATGGAAAGACCTCCCATGCTCATGGGTAGGCAGAATCAATATAGTGAAAATGGCCATATTGCCCAAAATGTTGTATAAATTCAATGCAATCCCCATCAAGATCCCAGCTACATTCTTCACTGGAATAGAGAAAGCAACCCATAAATTCATATGGAACAGTAAAAGACCTAGAATAGCCAAAGCAATTCTAGGCAAAAAAACAGCAGTGCAGGAGGTATCACAATACCAGACTTCAACCTCTATTATAGAGCCATCATAACAAAAACAGCCTGGTATTGGTATAAAAACAGATTGGAAGACCAATGGAATAGAATTGAAGATCCAGAAATAAAACCGCACTCTTAGAGTCAGCTGATATTCGACAAAGGAGCTAAAGACATACAATGGAAAAAACATAGCCTCTTCAAATACTGGTGCTGGGAAAACTGGGCAGCTATATGTAGAAAACTCAAAGTAGACCCTAGTTTATCACCATGCACCAAGATCAACTCAAAATGGATCAAGGACCTCAACATCAGACCTGAATCCTTGAAACTACTGAAGGACAGAGTAGGAAAGACGCTAGAACTTATAGGCACAGGAAGGAACTTCCTGAATATAGTCCCAGGGACACAACAGATAGGGGAGAGACTCGACAAATGGGACTACTACAAAATAAAAAGCTTCTGCACAGCTAAAGACATAGCCACCAAACTAGAAAGACAGCCAACCATATAGAAAAGGATCTTTACCATCACAGCAACAAAGGCCTAATATCCGTCATCTACAGAGAACTCAAAAAACTAAGCCCCTCCAAGCCCAGTAAACCAATTAGGAAATGGGCAAAGGAGCTAAAGAGAGACTTCACAAGAGAAGAGATAAAAATGGCAAAGAAACATATGAGGAAATGTTCAACATCCCTGGCAATAAAGGAAATGCTAATAAAAACAATGCTGAGATACCACCTCACTCCAGTTAGAATGGCCTAAACTCTGAACCCAGGCAACAACAAATGCTGGAAGAGGTGCGGGGAAAGAGGAACCCTTCTCCATTGTTGGTGGGAGTGCAAATTTGTACAACCACTTTGGAGAACAGTATGGAAGTTCCTCAAAAAGCTCAACATAGACCTACCCTATGACCCAGCCATACCACTCCTAGGCATCTATCCTGAACATCAGGTCTCAGGATATCAAAAAGACATCTGCACTTCCATATTTATCACCGCACAATTCATTATAGCCAAAATATGGAAACAACCCAGATGCCCCTCCACAGATGAATGGATCCAAAACATATGGCACCTATACACAATGGAATACTACATAGTGATTAGAAATGGTGAAATATTGGTATTCACAGGGAAATGGTCAGAACTTGAACAAATATTTGTTGGGGATTATTATGGCCTGGGGAAGGCTGCCCTTCCACCAGCCTTGGGACAATGGAAGTCCCTCCCACCTTCTGGCCTCCACCCCTTGGGAGGTGAACACGTGCGTGCCACCATGATGGGGTTGTCCCGCCCACAAAGGGAAGTTTCGTGATGTCACTTGATGAACGTGACCCCTAGCCTATGACTGGCCCTTTGGCCGGCCCCCTTTCTTTCCCGCCATTACTTCTATATAAGTGCCCTTCCATATTAAAGTCTTTGAGACGCTTCCCACCACCGCAGCGTGTCCCTGATGCCTTCCTTTTCGCCTCCGCCCTTGGTAACATGTGGGGGGACTGGGGGGAGGGGAGGCTTCAGCAACCCTTCCTCAACTTAGCGCTTGCCCATGTGAGCACGCCTTTGGCCTTCTGCTGGTGGAGGGCCAGGCTGAGTGCTCTTTCATAGAGTTTGTGGTTACCATTCTCCCCGTGGGGGGAGAAAGGGGTTGTCCAAACCCCAACAAATATTGTTGAGCAAGACAAGCCTAGAACACAGAAAACAAAGGGGCATGATCTCCTTGATATATGACTGTTAAGGTGGGGGAGGGGGAGACAGTAGAGAACAGGTCTGCGAAACCAAAAGCTTCTTGTCAAATGGTATTTTCCACAGGTTTGGGTCAGCGACCCTACATTATGTAACTAAAACCAAACAACTACTCAACATATAAAGGTCAAAAATAGACCTCTCAGTGGATCAGAATAGCTCAAAAGCTATGTATGTATGTTCATAGAAGACAAGGATAAGAAAACTCTATTGTTGATGTTACATTTAAAGTTCTAGGTGAATTTCCTTTGGTGTAGGCCATGTGGCTACTGTATATGTTATTGGTACACTGTGTCATGTATATATGTCTACCTGATCTAGGGAAGGGAAAGAAAAACAGGGTGTAAGATATCACAAGAAATGTACACACTGCCCTATTGTGTAACTGTACCCCTTTTGCACAACACCTTGTCAAAAAAATTTAATTAATTAATAAATTTAAAAAAATAAATAAATTTAGAGCTTCAGGTATCTCAGTGGTAAGAGTGTTTGCCAAGCATGCTCAAGGCTCTGGATTTTGTCCCCAGCACTGCAGAAGTATAAAATCAATTGATAAGTAAATAAATAAGTAGATAATAAATTAAAAACTAAAATCAAGATCACAATTGTGATAATACTGGTTCTTCATTTCTAGTGTTGAATGCATCTGGATAATGCACCAGCATGTGTATACACACACACACACACACACACACACACACACACACACACGATCCAACCCTAGGACTTCCTACTATCCTGGTCTTGACGGTGCTGTTTATCAGCTTCTATATCTACATCCTGTAAGGAAGCATCTGCTGCAGGCCACTGACTCATTACCAAAGTTAAGATTTCCAAATCTGAAACAAAAACCACGTTCATCTGAATGGGATCAGAACCAGCAACATGCAAAGCACAATCGCTGGGGAGACTGTACCTTTCATTTGTATTAAATAGCAAACCACTAAGAACAAGTTTTGCTCATTCTAATCTCCATAGAATTGCCCAAATATGTCACAGACCACCAGCCATCAGAAGTACGGTGTTCTGGTAAGAACGTTAGTCAGGTAAAGGTTGGTGCACTGCCTTTTGGGACTTTGTGATAAACTTCTTGCCTTCTGCAAGCCTCTTCTGCAAGGTGCAAATTGTTCTGTTCTGAGAACTGCATGAAACTATGCATGTAAAGGCATTTAGCATAGCTGCTGAGATATCTTAAGAGTTAAGTAAATGTTGGCAGCTGTTGTTATTGCTGTGCTATCATTGGTGCCGGTCATCAAATAGCCATCCATCTCCCTGCTTTGTCCCTTTCCTCTTAGTGTCCCCACTCTGAGTCTCTGTGACTCAACATTCATTACCATTCCTAAAATTATTTACTCTCTTGGAATCCTTGATTCGCCTTTGTTTTGTCTCGAATGTGTCAGTACTTTGGCTTTAACTAAGGGTCTGGTACTCTTGCTCAAGGCCTGGGCATGATAACTTAATCTCTACTTCTGGCTTTTTGGTGGTTAATTGGAGATAAAAGTGTCATAAACTTTTCTTTAAACCTCAGATCTCAGCCTTCTGAGCACAGGATTAAAGGTATGTACCACTGATTCTCAATGATTGAAAGTTTTTGTCTATTGAACTATTGAAAAGCAATTCCATTTCCTAAGTCTTGTGGAATTAAAAAAAACATAACCACAAGTCCTTTCTCCAATATTGGAATCTTCAACTGGGTTTGATGGAGGAAGTGATGTGCAGCCTATAATCAGGACTTTAAGAAGCCTGCATTTTCCACTGGTGCTTTCAGGAATGTCCACTTAATAGCCTGCAAAGGATCAACCATGGAAGCAAGGTCATCTTATACCCAGGACAACAGAAGCCACCTGAGTGACTCAGACTAGACTAACAGAACAATCGCAGTTGAGACAATATCAGATTCTTCAGCAAATAAATGATGGTCTTCTCATACAGAAATCATGGATTATAGACAAATTATGATCTAGAAATGAGTAAATAATATAATGAAACTCTGAGCCAGTTAGGCTGAGTATAGAAAAGTGAGGAGTGCTTTAGTAATAGAGAGATGACAACTAGGCTCATCGAGGAGATGAGATCCTCATTTAAGGTTGGAAAAAGGCAGTATGCATTATGTAGTAGCAGGACAATTGGAGAAAATTTCACCTGTGGCAGCTCAGAATAATCAAGTACTTAATGATTTGAGTACCTCCAGTTAAGAACATCTTTACATATATTTCTGAGGGTTATTTCAATGCTCTTAGCTATGTGTGATAGAGGGATGAACTAAGGAGAAAGGATTGGGGTTTCAGGCAGCTTTTAGAGGAAATATAGAAGTTTTAGGACTTAATGAGTTGGAAAAATGCAGCTAAATAAAATGGTGTGGCATGGTCAAGTCAAAAGAGATCTGTCTTAACATAACATGTGCTGTGGCTTTTGGAGCATGAGATAAACACTATCTAATTCACAAGAAACTCTAAGAGACTTTAAGAACATTTACCTGAGGACAGGACCAGCTTAGATAAAAAGAAACCAAATCTGGTCACACTGAGAAGAGAACTCACTAGCATTTCTTTGAGTGAAAAGATAGGGAGACACTAACCACAGACCTTTTATAAGGAAGAGAAAGGACCACCCAGAAAATAAGTAGTCAGAAACTGGAAGGCTGAGTTATGAAACACTTAGAGTAACAGACTTGAGAATCACTCCAGAGAGCAGAGCTAAGGTCATGCAGGGTCATCCCTGAGACAGCTGATCTTAGAATTCCTGTGTACCAGGAATTGTGAACAGGAATTGAACTGCATACTGCCAGGCCTGCTGTCCCTCACCCTTTCTAACAGGAATGTGTATGCCAATGACTCTGGCTGCTTTGCCATTACAGGTTGGTAGTGGGGAGCCTGGCTGTTTATTTCAGAAGCCTCCAAATCAAGGGAAACTATACCTTTCAGGAACCTTACATGTGTCTGCCAGTACTGAGGTTTGAACTTAGAGCCTGGTTGCTGTCCCTTAGCTTCTTTGCTCATGGCTGGTGCTCTACCATTTGAAGCATAGCTCTACTCTGGCTTTTCGCTGATTAATTAGAGATAAGAGTCTCATGCACTTTCCTTCCTGGGCTGGCTTTGAACCATAATACTCAGATCTCAGAGTCTCCTGAGTAACTAGGATTATAGACATGAGCTACCAGTATTCAATAATGAGTGAAATTTTGCATGGGGAAATACTATAAATCATCATGGGGCAGATCAAAAATACTGCAAATTATTTGCTACTCCTCCCACCAAGAAATAAAGTATATTGCTACCTTGCAACACCTACATACTACCCACAACCCCAACAACAAAAGAAAGAAAAAGAAAAAAATACCTGGTCCTGACTTGCAACTTGCTATAATGATAATTTTTGTGTATATATAGGTGTGTGCAAATTCCATCTGGCAGGGTTCTTTTACTCCATCCAGGTAGAAATGATGGATAGGCAAGAGATGAGTTCCTCCAGTTATTCCAGGCTCTTGCAGGTATTTGCAAGTGGCAGAGTGAATGACAATGGACAACAGCAGTCAGCTCTGGGCCTTTAATGGGGCAACGGCATAGGGTTTGGGCCTTGGGGCTCAGCCTGCACAGGATTCAGACCCTAAATGTTACTGTTCCCTCTGTAGAAGAGGGTATTAGGAGGCAGGGGAGATCTGCCATTGGTGGTGGTCTTCACTCTGGTCAGTTTCACCCAGGCTACTCAGCTTGTCAGCCTTACTCTTTAGTGTTGCCAGGAAGTATGGCTCTTACTGCTCACAAAATGAGTTGAGCAGGGACAAGAGTGTCTGCACCAATCACAGTAGTTCCTGTTGTTTGCAGCAATCATCACGCAAGTCCATTATGCAAATGAAGAATTGTGTATACACCAATCAAAGGTCTTCTTCTGGGCGGATGCACATACAAACACACACACACACCTCCTCTCAGCACTGCCATCCCCTAGGTGGAAATGGCAGTTGTAGCAGTTGATCTACATTGAGTCAAATTTTGGTACAGGCTGCTTGCTGGGATAGCACCTTCTGGCATTGGACCCATGCTTTGAATATTGACATAAAGGTAGTCTGGCTACCTGGCTGGCAGTCATTTATTTGCTAGATAGCCAGGGCCCTGAAGAAAGGTGTAGCAGCCGTCACTTTGGGAAACAGGCCTCCTCTGTACCCAACATTGCAGCACATTTAAAGTAAAAATAAAAGCTTTTATTTTTTAATATGTTTTATTTATTTGCGTTTCAGTTCTAGAGCTTGAATTCGCAGCAAAGCTCCCTCACTTAGCTTCTTTTTCTCAAAACTGGCACTCCACTATTTGAGTCAAACTTCCACTTCTGTGTGTGTGTGTGTGTGTGTGTGTGTGTGCGCGCGCGTGCCAATCCTGAGGCTTGAACTCGGGGTCTGAGTGCTGCCTCTGAGCTTTTTCACTCACGGCTACCAGTCTACCACTTTGAGCTACAGATCTACTTCTGGCTTTCTGATGGTTAATTGGAGATAATAATCTCACGGACTATCTGCCTGGGATGGCTTCAAATTGTGATCCTCAGATCTCAGCCTCATTACAGATCACAGCTAGGATTACAGATTTGAGCCAGCCACCAGTGCCCAGCATGAAAAAATATAAGCTTTTAAAAGGGTGCTTGCAACAAAGGTTTATCACCCAAACTCCTTTAACAGTACTTAATGGTGCTTTAACAATGTAAATCTTCTGTCCCAGTGTAAGGTAAATCCACAATCATCTGTCCATTTGTGCATATCACATAACACACACGCACATATATATATACACATAAAATATGCATGTGCATACCTATATCTATTTATAACATATAATTTATTTTTGCAGTGTGGAGATGGAATCCTGGGCCTTGTACATGTAAGCTCTACCATTAAACATAAAATCCTTGCTTTAACAAATAAGAGGTTCCAGAAGTACATTGTGCAGATTCTGGGCAAATCTGTTGGAACTCCTGCATCTTCCACTCCTCTCTTAAATACTGCTACTGCCACTACCACATGGCCAAATGAACAGGAACTAAAGTACCTCAGTCAACACTGCTACCAACTTCCAGCTATATGAATGACATTGTATGTCATCATGGTCCTGTGGACTGCAAGAAGAATGCAATGGCAAGAATGACCCCAAGAAAAGAAACATTAGGAGACTTTCAGCTAATGTCAACTCAATTAATCAATCACAGGATAGTGGGCAAATAGATGACTATTTGTACTACCAAGTTGCAGGGCATCTAATTACATAATCATAGTTATTATTAAGACACAGGAATGACTACTGCTGTCACAGGTGACCTAGTTGCAAAAATACAAAGAAATGTGATATTGCCCAGGGTTATTTGACCAGGCCTCCATGCCTGTAGCTCTGCTGTCACTACAGACTCTGGAGCCCTAGAGAGGACTGCCACCTTATGACAAAGAGCAAACATGAACAAGTTCACACATGCACACACAAACACACACACATAGATCTAGGAAGCTTGGTGATCTATTGTGACTCTCAAACATTACTGTGAATCAAGAGCAGTCATACTCAGCTGATCGTTCCTTTGTTTTGTTTGTAATCTGTCAATACTGGGGTTTGAACTCAAGGCCTGGGCACCATTCCTTTTCTGTTTTTGCTCAAGACTCGTCCTCTACCACTTGAGCCATACCTCCACTTCTGAATTTTTTTTTTTTTTGCTGGTTAATTGGAGATAAGTCTCATAGATTTTCCTGCCTGAGCTGGCTTTGAACTGTGATTCTCATGTCTTGCCCTCCTGAGTAGCTAGGATGACAGATGTGAGCTACTTTATCTGGGAACCAGCTTTTTGATGGTTGCTAGGGTGGGCCTTAGATCCTGCTTTTCAAGTAACACCCACACTACAGATCTGCAGGCTATGTGGAATAGCCACAGTCAAGTGAGACTGCCTGAAGCCTGGCATGGCTCAGCCTCAGCTGCGTGTTGGATTCACATAACTGGTTGGCTATTTGGTGCCATGTCCAGAAATTCTGGTCTAGACTAAGGATGGGGTTTGGTATTTCCAGTCTGTAGCCTAGGCTAAGGTTCCCTGCCCTAAACAGAGTGGTTGTGGTACCTTGGAAAGGGGTCCCCATTCATTCTGGAGATTGTACCTAGACCACAGTAAGGGAGCTACACTTACTCCCTCATACAGTAGAAGCTACTGGAGTAAGGCTTCCAGGAAAGAGTAGGCTGTGGTGTGCAAAGCCTGTGCTCCAGGGTTGGAAGCACAGAATGGTCATAGGTACATGGTCCTGATCATCTTGAGCTTGTCTCCTTCACCTTCTCCTGTAAACAAGCCATCTCTGTTAGAGGCAACATTTGTCAACTGCCTGGCTCCAATTAGAGATTCAGTCAATAGGAGCTATTATTCATAAATAGGGCATCAACATCAGCACAACAATGTTCATTGCAGCACAATTCGTCATAGCGAGAATCTGGAACCAACCCAGATGCCCCTCCATAGACGAATGGTTCAGGAAAATGTGGTACATATACACAGTGGAATTTTATGCCTCTATCAGAAAGAATGACATTGTCCCATTTGTAAGGAAATGGAAGGACTTGGAAAAAGTTATACTAAGTGAAGTGAGCCAGACCCAAAGAAACATGGACTCTATGGTCTCCCTTATTGGGAATAATTAGTACAGGTTTAGGCAAGTCATAGCAGAGCATCACAAGGCCCAATAGCTATACCCTTATGAACACATAAGATGATGCTAAGTGAAATGAACTCCATGTTATGGAAACAATTGTTATATCACAGTTGTAACTACTTTCAACGTCCCATGTGTATCTGTAGCTTCTATTATTGATGATGTTCTTGTATCACCTTCCTGTGGTTGTACCTACACTATCTTTGTAATCTTATCTGAGTATATTGGAAACCATGTATACTGGTATTGGAAACAGGAAATTGAAAGGGAATACCAAAATTGAGAGACACAGGGTAAAAAAAGACAAACAACTACAAAAGCAATACTTGCAAAACTGTTTGGTGTAAGTGAACTGAACACCTCCGGGGGTGGGGGAAGGGAAAGGGGGAGGAGGAAGGGGGGTATGAGGGACAAGGTAACAAACAGTACAAGAAATGTATCCAATGCCTAACGCATGAAACTGTAACCTCTCTGTACATCAGTTTGATAATAAAAAATTTGAAAAATAAATAAATAAATAAATAGGGCATCAATGGGCCTGAACAACCAGTTTTGTGAAATTGAGCACAGTTGATATCCAGGGTTAATGTTTGCCAGAAGAAACCCCCATATTGGAAGAGAGAATGCTAGACCCCCACCCTTACGTGTGATAGCTTAATGTCACTGTCAGCTTTACTCCTGATATGAAGCCAAGACCTGAGAACTGCTTCATTTTAAAGATTCCACAGGTAAAAATTCTAAATATTTTAGAATTTAATATCCTTTTCAGAATGAATTCTTTCTGTGTTGCAAAATGAAAGAATTTTACTTAAAAACAAAATTCTTTTATTATATAGCAAGGTATGTGACATAACCCCCACATCACATCAACTGGGAGCTCAAGAGGTGGTAGATTTATTTGTTCACATTTTTTAAAAAGCAACTGTGTAAATAATTCTTGGGAGGTTTGGCTTTGCTCTGCTGCTCATGAAGTATGTAATGGCTTCAGGATGAGATAGCACATTTTAACAATCAAGGCCTTAGTCACTGGCGTGGGTGAGTTTTGTTGTTGTTGTTGTTGTTGTTTGGTGGAAGGGCAGGGCAGGGTAAGGTTCTGTGGAGATGACCATGTGGGAGAGCCAGAAAAAGATGGTTACATTTTGAAGGTTTCAGTTCTATGTCAATTGGCCTTAATTTTTGGCCTATGGCGAGGTATCATGGTAGGAAGCATATTGCAGAATAAAGCCAAGAGAAAGGGGAAAAGATAAAGGACCTTGGCTTCCACAAATCCCTTTGAGGCCACACCCCCACCTACCCAGAGACCTTCCATTAGGCTCTAACCCTTAAAGGTTCCATTGCCTCCCAATAATACTAACCTGGGCCTAAGCTTTAGACATAGATCCTTTAGGGACTGGAGATCCAAACTGTATGAAAAAGTGGCAGGATAGAGAAAAAAAAGCAGACAAAGAAGGAAGAAGGCAAAGAAGAAGGAGTTAATGTTGTTGTTATAGGGGACAATGAAATGGTAGTAACCAGAGCCTGAAAGGCAAGCTTCCTATACCACAGCACTCTCTTGTCACTATATTATGTCTTTTAAAACCCCTATTCTTCCTCTGTTCCTGTATTCCCTCAGACCTGTGATCCTTTTAAATGACTGAAGTACCAAATGTGACATATATCCAAAAGTAAGAAGTGAACATCTCTCTTCCTACCCCACCCTTGGATCTTGGTCTTCACCATTCACTGTTCTTCAGTACAACCTGAGAACATATTAATGAGCAAGCATTCCTGGGACCTATGCTGAGCACCTGATGGCTCAGGCCTTGAGGATGGAGTCTAAGAGAGCCTCATTAACAAGCGCCCAATGTACCCTGTGCCAGTGCCCACTGACTTCTCCTCTAAGTTTCTCTGCATCCAGCTGGCCTGCCCTTTCGTAATGGGACTGCTCTGTGTATTTTTATGTTCATCTGTGCGTGCATGCTTTGTGACATGGAACACACAGAGCCATAGCCATGCTCTTTGTCTGGTAAAACCAGTATAACATTAGATAAGTTATGAGAAGCCTTAGAACCTTCCTCCAGACTTTTTCCTGCAGTACCAGCCTCAATCCTTTCTCCTTCTGCAGACCAGCCTGCACAGTCACCTGAAGCCATGCTCAGTACTAGTGACTGGCTAGATCTGGCTGGTTCTCATCTGCAGATGGCAACAGATTAGGTTTCCAGCTGCTCCTAAGTGGCTTTGTACCTGTTCCCTTGGACAGTTACTATTTTGTGGTGAGTAAATATTCGGAAGGATGTCTCTGTGTCTGAGCAGACAGAATACCAGGACTGGTTCCCCGCTAGAACCAGAACCACAACCACAACCCTGGGGAGCAGGGCAAGGTGTTCAGGGGCAAAAACAGGCCTGCACTGAATCAGGACTCTTGCTGTGAGCTGTTTTACTTTGGGAAATCAACTTCCAATCCTCAATTTTTTTTTTTTTTTTTTTTTTTTTTTTTTTTGGCCAGTCCTGGGCCTTGGACTCAGGGCCTGAGCACTGTCCCTGGCTTCCTTTTGCTCAAGGCTAGCACTCTGCCACTTGAGCCACAGCGCCACTTCTGGCCGTTTTCTGTATATGTAGTGCTGGGGAATCGAACCCAGGGCCTCATGTATACGAGGCAAGCTCTCTTGCCACTAGGCCATATCCCCAGCCCCCAATCCTCAATTTTCTCACTTGTCAAATAGACAACATAAATGTCATGAACACTCAATAGAATGTCCCAGAGTGAGTTTTGTATGCACAGAGCAAATTCATTCAATTGACAGGTGTCCATTGCCAATGTTGTTCATTGGTTCAAGTGTTCATTTGTTTCTGCACCTACTGACAGCCACATTCTTAAGAAGCCACAGTGCAGAGTGAGGAACATGGCCTTCCCTGCTTGATGGAGTCCCCACTTGGAGATGGCCATCATTAACATTATTGTTGCTTCCAGGCCATCTGTCATCCCAGGGCTGTGCCTTGACATGATCTATGTGAGCTAATGTAGATCAGCAAAACAGCAAGACATATTGGCAACTTCCATAGGTGTCACATGATAGATGGGTCCAAACTTATGGAATCCATAGCAGTCAGGGTGTTGAATAATTCAGGTTTTTATATACTAGATAAATGATAACCTATAAGTCCACCTGATGCCCATCCAAACTGTCAATTCCTTCAAGTAGAAAATGTGACAGCACGCAATGCTGGGAGCTCACACCCATAATCCTAGCTACTCAGGAGGCTGAGATCTGTAGAACATGGTTTGAAGCCAGCCTGGGCAGACAAATTTGTGACACTCTAATCTTTAATTAACCAATTAAAAAAAAGCCAGAAGCAGAGGTGTGGCTCAAGTGGTAGAGTGCCAGCTTTGAGTGAAAAAGCCAATGGAGAGTGTGAAGCCTTAAATGCAAGCCCCAGTTCTGGCACCAGAGAGAGAGAGAGAAAGAGAAAGAGAGAGAGAGAGAGAGAGAGAGAGAGAGAGAGAGAGAGAGAGCACTTAATTCCTACATGTGCTTGTCTCAACTGGGGGAATATTGTCGTTCATCTCCCATACACCACTTGAATTCAGTCAGCTCATGTGGCCCACACAACAACCAATAAGATTCTGAGACAAATAATGCACAGTAAAGACTGAGTGGTTTATTTTTATTGCATAAATTTTAAACTAATACATATCCAAGAAATTGTTTGTATCCAGAGAATTACAAACGAACTTGAGAGATAATAAGAACCCCCCCTCAAAAAGGAAAAAGAAATTGAGAGTATTAGAGTTTGAATTCAAGGCCTTGCACTTTATAGGAAAGCACTCTGCCATTTGAGCCACACTTCAGCCCTTTTTACTTTGTTTTTCTGATAAGGCCTCACTGTACTTTTGAACTCTTGAACAGCAGTCTGCCCATTTAGACTCTCCTGCAGGGTGAGTTACAACCACACCCATTTGTTGGTTGAGATAGATTCTTGTTAACTTTTTGCCTGGGCTGGTGTTTAATCACCATCTTCCTGATTTCCACCTCCTGAGTAGTTGGATTTGTAGGCATGCATGACCACACCTAGCTAAAAAATGTTTTTGAGGTAAAGAAAGCCAAGAAAAAATAATTTTGAAATCTCTTTTAAGTAAGTTTGAGTTATTTCCATTCTTTTTGTGTGTGAATGACTAACCATGACCCAATCACAAGTCATAGAAAGACTGAAATAAAAGTCAAGTCCAAATACTATGGTCTATTGCATGTATCTGATAAAGCCTCAAGAAAGCTATACACAAGTTGTATCAAAATAAAAAATCCTTTTCTTACCATTCTGTAAGTGGAGAATAAATTTTAAAAAGAAAAATTGGCTTAAAACAGGGCAACTGTATAGCTGTTGCTGCATCCTTACCTGTGGGAAAAGCTCAACTGGGTTGAGGTTCTGGTATTGGTAAGATTTCAATGTGTGAGCATGAGGTACTCACCTGATTAGTAATTCAGCAAGTAGAATCTATTGTTTATTTTTTATTAAAATCACATTTGCTAAATGTCTCTCCATGGTAAATACTAGGAATGTAATAATGAGCTAACCACATCCTCCCCACAGAGAGCTGGCAGACAGAGAGGAGAGAACTAGAGGTCAGTCGACAAGAGAGGAGAGAACTTGAGGTCAGTGTGGTGGTAAAGAGCCAGATGAACTCCAGCCTAGCCACATGTCCCAGCCATGGCTGTAGGAAAGCTGAGAATAAAAGCAGGAACCCATGTATTATTTAGCCAGACTGCCATTTGTCAAAACATGTGTACTTCCAGAGAGTGGGGACAGAAATGTGGCTGCATTTGCTCTGGACAGGTTGAAGGCTGTTACAATTCTGCAAATCCTAATGTCACAGGCAGGCAGTAAGACTTTGCCTGGCAGCTCTTGGTTTAGGCAGAAGTCAGCCAACTTGTTTCTGAAGGGCCAGGTAGTAAACATTTTGACCTGGGGGGTGAGGGGAGGCCGAGGCCAGGAGTGAGGTCTCTGTCCCAGTGGCACACCTTAAAGAATAAACAGTCTTAGCTGGGCATACCAGTGGCTCATGCCTGCAATCCTAGCTATTTAGGATGCTGAGATCTGGAGGATTGCAGTTTGAGGCTACCAACTCCAGCAGAAAAGTCTGTCTGACTGTTTCCAAAATAACCAGCAAAAAGCCAGGTTAGATGCATGGCTCAGTGGTAAAGTACCAGCTTTGCAAGCTTGAGGCCCTGAATTCAAACACCAGTACACACACACACACACACACACACACACACACACACACATACACCCACACACCTCACACACACACATACCACAAAAGTTTTAAATACAGCTCACCTAAGGGCATGGCTGTGTTCCATTAGAGCAATGGTTGGCAGCCAGAGTGGCCCAATAACTCCAGGCCACAACAGAGTCATCACTGTCCATTGGTAAAAGCCTATTTATTTGGTGATACTGTGTTTTGGGGTGGCAGCACCTTAGGACAAAGGACCAAAAGAAAATTCCCTGTCAAATGAGATGCCGAAAGCACATATGGCGATTGTCTCCTTGTGTTTTGGCTTCCATCCTCACTGCAGCCTTTGTGAACTGGCTTTGGGCAAGGCATGAACCCGTGGAAACCTTGTTTGTCAACTGGAAAATGGAGGTAAAAATACCACTGCCTGGGAGTCATGGAGTGGAGGTTTCATTTGCCTTTCTCAACCGATCCCTCGCCTTTGCTCCGCCACCCCCCCCCCCCATCCCAAATACACCACACTCATTCTCTCCTTTCTATGAAACCCAGCCTTCAAGGTTCTCAGGCCAGGAGATCAAACCTCCAATTAATTACTCTTTGGGCAGGTGGATCTTCATAAACATGGAGACACCATTTTCCAAACTCATTTTCTAAAAGTCCAGCCAGGCCAGTGAAAGAACATTGTGCAGCTCCATATTTGTCTTGAAGAAATGTTTTCCACTTATGTTTTAAATGAAAGGTTTTGTTCCTTCTTCATTTCTACTGGTGTCCCTGGCAACAGAGCCTGCATACCAACACTTTACTCTTTCCTCCTCTACAGGGCAAGACTTGAAGATTAAAGGCAATTAGCCAAGCAACCAAATAGCTTCTGTCTCTTGCAGGACCAGGCCGGCATGCCAAAGTGGTGACCTCACAGCCCAGTAGGGCCCTGCACTTCCTGTTTCTTTCCTCCTGAATCCTATCAGCCTTATCATTAGGCTCTGGGCTCATTTCCCTGTTCCACAAACCTTTGCAGTTACAGGGAAGAGAGCCAAGTGTAATCAAAACAGAAAGTTTCAAGTCTCTTTTTTTCTTGCAGAGACAGAACACATGTTCTTGAGGCTCAAAGTAAAAGCTCACCATCTGGCTTCTTTTGGAGGGTTTTGGCTGCCCTCTGGCTCCTAGGTCAGACAGTACAACTTCATCTGGAAAACTCACCGGACCCCCATGGGCCAAGTCCTAGCCAACGTGGTTGTCAACCTTTGTGTGTGTCTAGTCTTGTCACCTGTGGGCTATGTGCTCCAGGAAAAGGCTCCCCGGAATGTAGGCCCAGCTGAACATTCGCAGGCATTTATAAAGTACACAGCACAGTAACTTACCATACAGAGATTATTTCCTGGGTCTATCCCTCTTTGTCTCACCCCTCATATCCCCCCACACCCCGCACCCCAAGAGGGAAGCACTGATAGGTAAAGGGGAAGTCCAACTAGGAACTTGGATATATGACTGAAACTAAAACATCAGTGATGGTACAGGGTAGGTCAAAATCAGGAGCTCTCCAGATACTCAACAGGGTCTTCTTACCTGCTCACAAACACATATTTCTATATTTACTCAGCACCTACTGTGTGCTAGGCCCAACTGTAAGGGTTTTGCTTGCCCTAATTTCACCTTTCCTATGACCCTATGAAATACTCCAGTGGTCATTGCCACTTTACAGATGAGGAAACTGAGGTAGTGGGTAGTATCTTGCCTGAGGTCAGACAGCTAACAAATCTTAGAATCTAGAGCCAATGTAAGAGGTCTGGACAACTGTGTATGTAAATGTGCCAGGAAATAGAAGCATATAGGCATAAATAGACACGCAGTTATGAAAAGGTCTGGGTATTGTATTAAAATAAAGTAATACTGGGCATGAGATGTGACATTCATGCTTATAAGAGCCACACTGGTGTGAGATTATGCAAGTTAAGTACATGAGTATAGGGAATGTATCATTGAGCATTTCTTCATTCTGGGTGTCTGGCTTAGATACACATCCCTAGCTGATTATTGCCTATTGTGCCTTTAGAGACCTTAGAACCTACTTTGACTGTAATGCTTTGAGTAATGCTGTTTTCTAAAAATATTGGCCTGGCCAGGCTTGTCTACATTTAATTGGCTTCTCTGAAGCTTCTGTAGATAATAGTTATTTTCAAAAGGCTCTGATCATGGAACTCTGAGTCTCCCAGCTGGTATCTAACAAGGGGAGGAGATGTTTGTCAGCCCAGAAGCCAGCTCAGGCCAAAGCTTATTTGAATGACAGTACTGTGGGTCCCTCTAAATTGACCAGCCAGCTACTGAGCTCTGAGGATTAGCACTCAACCCCCCCCCCCCATCTCCTCTCTGACAGCTGTTCCATCTCCTTTCAAAGAAGCAAGCTGTGTTTAATTTTGATTTTAAAGAAGCTTCAGAGGGCTGGGATGTAGCTCAGTGGCAACACGCTTGCCTAGCAAGTGCAACGTCCTGGGTTCAATCCCCAGTACCAAAAAAGAAAACACACACACAAAAAAATACAGTTTAAAAAAAAATAAAAAGAAGCTTCAGAGCAAAAGTGTTTCTTTCATATTTGTTTATTTTTCAGTTGTGGTCAAATACACATAAAATTTACCATCTGCTCTATTTTTATTCTTTAGTCTTGATTAATTTTGCTGTGTATTAGAGAATCAAACTATAATGCAGCTACTTGTTAAGTGTTGTGTGTGTAGAGTGGTAATTTCTGATATACATTAAGCAAAACCCCTTTCCAGACTGTATCCAGGCTCACACTTACAATCCTAGCTACTCAAGAGGCTGAGATCTGAGGATCAGTTTGAAGCCAGCCTGATGGGGGAGGGGAACAGGTGAAAGTTTTAATCTCCAGTTAACTAGCAAAAATCTATAACTGGGGTTGTTGCTCAAGTGGTAGAATGCTAACCATTAGCAGAAAAAGGATAATAAGAGGCCCTGAGTTCAAACTGCAGTACCAGCACAAAAAATAAATACTAAATAAAAACAATTTTTGTACTGAGCACTGGTAAATCACACCTGTGATCCTAGCTACTCAGGAGGCTGAGAGCTGAGGATTGCATTTCAAAGACAGCTGGGGTAGGAAAGTCCATAAGACTCTTATCTTTAATTAACTACCAGAAAACAGGAAAGGGTGCTGAAACTCAAAGTGGTAGAGCACTAGCATTGAGCAAAAGAGCTCAGCAACAGTGCCCAGGCCCTGAGTTCAAGCCCCATGATGGACAAAAAATAATAATAGCAGTAATAATTTTTGCTTTTCTACTTGTTTTCAATTATAAATAATCATATACCTATTCCTTGGTCTAATCTATATATAGTGTAATTATATATATATATATATATATATATATATATCCAGTGTGTGATATAGTGATTATATATGTGTGTGTGCGTGTGAGTGTATAGTGATATGCACACACATTGTGTCTGTGTGTGTGATGATTAAATCAAGGTAATGGGCATATCTATCATCTCAAATGTTTATGATTTCCCTGGGTTGGTAACACTCATATTTTCCCTATTGACTATTAAAAAAACATTTGATTAACTGTCCATCATGATTATTGTATGTTCTGTAAAACAGTAGGAATTGTTCCTTCTATCCAGCTATCTTGTGCCAATTAAACCTTCTCTACTCCTCCCCAACTCTTCCAGCCTTCAGAATCTACTTTCTACTCTCTACTTTTATGAGGTCAACTGTTTTTAAATTTTTTATTTTTATTGTCAAGGTGATGTACAATGGAGTTACAGTTACATACGTAAGATAGTGAGTACATTGCTTATCAAACTTGTTATCTCCTCCCTCATTTTTCTCCCACCTTCCCTCCTCCCCAAGCCAACCTGAGTTGTGCAGTTTACAACATACTGTCTTTTAAGTATTGCTGTTGCGTTGTTTTGCCCTTTACAAAGGATAAAGGGCAAACCTATGAGGTCAACTTCTTAAGCTTCTACACATGAGTGAACACATGTGGGATTTGTCTTTCTGTGTCTGGTCTAGTTCACTTCACATGTTTTCTAGGCTTATCTATGCTGCAGGATTATATTCACTCATGTTATGGTTTAGTAATACTCTGTTGTGAATATGTGTCATACTTTTTGATGGTTTTTTGTTTTGTTTTTTGCCAGTCCTGGGGCTTGAACTCAGGGCCTGAGTACTGTCCCTAGCTTCTTTTTGTTCAAGGCTAGCACTCTATCACTTGAGCCACAGAGCCACTTACAGCTTTTTCTATATATGTGGTGCTGAGGAATGGAACTCAGGACTTTATGTATTTGAGGCGAGCAGTTTACCACTAGGCCATATTCCCAGCCCCATGCCCCACTTTGTTTTTCTGAATAATTACTTATTTATTGTCAAAGTGATATACAGAGGGGTTACAGTTTCATATGTAAGGCAGTGGGTACATTTCTTGTACAATTTGTTACCTCCTCTCTCATTTCCCCCTTCTCCCTCCTCCTTTCCCTCTCCCCCATGAGTTGTTCAGTTGGTTTACACCAAATGGTTTTGTAAGTCCATGTCACACTTTTTAACCCATGCATCTATTCGTTGACACTCAGAGCATCTTAACTATTTTTTAAATTGTAATGAAAATATTAGCATATATTGATTGTACAAAATAAGGAGTCTTAACCTGATGCCAGTGGCCCACACCTCTAATCCTAGTTACTTAAGTGGCTGAGATCTGAGGATGACAGTTCAAAGCCAGCTCTGGCAGGAAAGTCCTTGGGATTCTTATCTCCAATTAACTACCAGAAAACCAGAAGTGGTGCTGTGGCTCAAAGTGGTAGAATGCTAGCCTTGGGCAAGAATGCTCAGAGAAAGTATGTAGGCCCTGAGTTCAAGCCCTATGACCACAGTAAATAAATAAACAAATAAATAAGGAGTTTTATTGTGACATTTTCATATACGCATGTTTTCTGCTTTGATCATATTTGCCCCTTTATTACTCTTTCTTATCTCTCCTTTCCCCTGCCCTTTTCCTTTTATATCCCTAATAGTTCTTTCTTTCCTTTCCCAACCCCCCCACCCCCCCAGATTTCACAAATGAAAGAAAACATGTGAGAGTCATCTTTGAGCAGCTGGCTTACTTTACTTAACAAGATGATCTCCAGTTGTATCCATTTTCCTACAGATGTCATATTTGTATTCTTTTGAACCATTTATAGCTTGGTTGTGCAACTATCTAATTCCTTATTATTTTCTCCCTCCTTAGAAAGCATTATTTAGCTTTCTTATTAGCTTCTTTGTTTTTAATCGCACTAAAGTTTGAACTCAGGGTCTTATACTTGCTAGGCAGGTGTTCTGCTGAACCACACCTCCAGCATTGCTTTTCACTATTTATTTTAATTTATTTTAGGTTTTTAAAATAATTTATTGCAAAACTGATGTACAGAGGGCTCATGGTTATATGTCAGGTAAATTACATTTCCTTTTGAACAGTGTCACCCCCTCCTAATTCTCTGATTATTTTTGAGATAGGGTCTTGCTTCCTGTCCAGGAGTATGCTTGAACTTTGATCTGCCTGTTTAGTCGTTGTGTTATTGCTAGGCTGACAGACATGCATGCCACCAAGTTAAGCTTCCCTCCATTAAGATGGAACCTCACAGACTTTTCTGTGCAGGCTAACTTGGAACTGGGAACCTCTGATCCTAGCCTCCCATGTAGCTAGGATTAAAGGTGTGAGCCACTGGTACCAGGTTCACCATTTTACTTTTGTTCTCTATAAATTTGATTGCTCTAGGTACTGAGTATCTTCCTTCATAAAGCTGCATATTTTGGTTTATGCATTCACCCATCAATGGACTCCAACTCTTGGCTCTTGTGAATAATGCTGCTGTGTACACATATCTGACTTGTTTTCAATTACTTGGGGGTATAAATCCAGAAGTGAAACTTCTGGGTCACATGATAATTCCATATTTAGCTTTTGATGACTTCCATGGTGTTGCAGTTCTTTTTGTAAAGAGCTATGTACGATTGGCAGGTATGTTTGCCAGTGCCTATGATCAATTTTGTCTTATCTGTCAGTCTGTGTGCATGCTGGTCCTGGAGCTTGAACTCAGGGCCTGGGCACTGTCCCTGAGTTCCTTTGCTTCCAGGCTAGTGTTCTACCACTTGAACCACAGCTCTACCTCAGACTTTTTGTTGGTTTCTTGGAAAGAAGTCTCATGAACTTTCTTGCCCAGGATGGCTTCAACCCACAATTCTCAGATCTCACCCACCTGACTAGCTAGTAGTACAAGTGTGCACCACCAGCACCTGGCCCTATGATCAACTATAAAAGATAGATCACAGCCAGGTGCCAGTGAGCTTGAGGGCTAGGGTGAACTGGTGAAGCCCAAGAAAACCTAGAGAGCCCATACCCTACCTGAGGAACAACTGTTTTCCCTTCTAGCCACTTGTGCTGTGGGAATATAGGTCCAGTTTTCTAGATCTTTCTAGTATCAAGAAAAATAAACTGAATTTTAATCTAAAATCCCTTTCATTTTTATTTAACTTTCTTATCTCCCAAGGCACTTCGGTAGCTTCAACAAAAATACATATTAAATAATATGTATTTTAACCAGGTGAAGTCAATGTTTCAGGAGTACCAGAAACAATTACCCTGAACATAAAGCACCTCCCAGTAATGTTACAGGACTGAACTGAGCATCTTCTTCTTTTATTTAAAAAAATACTGTAATTTTCCCTATGATTAGGTATCCTAAGAGGAACATGTAACATTGACATAGCCTTGTACAGCGGCAACTATGCTTTTGTTCTTTTTTTGTTTTGTTTTCGTTTTTTTTTTTTTTTTTTTGGCCAGTCCTGGGCCTTGGACTCAGGGCCTGAGCACCTTCCCTGGCTTCTTCCCGCTCAAGGCTAGCACTCTGCCACCTGAGCCACAGCGCCCCTTCTGGCCGTTTTCCATATATGTGGTGCTGGGGAATCGAACCAAGAGCTTCATGTGTAGGAGGCAAGCACTCTTGCCACTAGGCCATATTCCCAGCCCCCTGTTTTCGTTTTTTTAACCAGTCCTAGAACTTGAACTCTGGGCCTGGGTGCTGTCTCTGAGCTTCCTTTGCTCTACCACTTGAATCACAGCACCACTTCCAGCTTTTTTGAGTAGTTTATTGGAGATAAGAGTCTCATGGAGTTTCCTGCCTGGGCTGGCTTCAAATTGCAAGCCTCAGATCTTAGCCTCCTGAGTAGTAAGGATTATAGGCATGAGCCACTAGTACCTGGCTCTTCTATAGTTTTTAAATGCTAATCTTTTATCTAGAAAAACCATCTTAATAATCACATCAGCCAAGTAAAACACACTTGTGGGCCTATGCACTCAGTGGGCTCTGCTCCCCTGGATACAAATATTATTTAATAAACAATGTTACAACTTCACAAATAATTCCTCCTCCTCCTTCTCCTCCTCCTCCTCCTCCTCCTCCTCCTCCTCCTCCTCCTCCTCCTCCTCCTCCTCCTCCTCCTCCTCCTCCTCCTCTTCCTCCTTCTCCTCCTTTTTCTTGTTTTTCCTTTTTCTCCCCCCTTTCCTCCTTCTTCTTCCTTTGTTTGGAGGGGTGGGGTGGGGAGGAGGAAATATGAGGCCTTGCACTCTCTCTTAGCTTCTTCCCTCAAGGCTAACACACTACCATTTGAGCACATCTCTGCTTCTGGCTTTTTGCTAGTTAATTGGAGATAAAATTTTCATGGACGTTCCCTTCTAGACCAGCTTTGAACCACAACCCTCAGATTCCAGCATCCTGAGTAGTTAGGATTGCAAGTATGAGACATCAACATCTGGATTTGAATGAAGTTCTTGGTTTCATAGAGTGTCTGCAAAGAGAAAATGAGTAAAGCCAAAAATGTAAAGAGTCAGATCTTTAGGAAGCTAATAAAAGTGAAGCTGCTTGTCCCCTTACATCCCAACCTAGGCTTTTCCCTGGGGCCATATATTTTGTATTATTTTCTAAAGTAGGGAACTTCAGCTACAATTATTAGGATTGCTGTGTCCATGTGGCACTGAACTGGCTGAAGATCTTCTTGGGAAACTTTCAAGAAGAAATTGGGCTAATCATGCATACAGTCTGAGTGAAGTGGGACATGATTTTGTGGTGCATACAAGTAGTGTCTTGAGCTATAGGCAAATAACTCTTACTCGGATCATTGTCTTAACACAGCAGGACCAAGCAGTTGAGTCCATCCCAAGGCCAAACCCCAGATTCTATACTCTACCTGGAGCTCTGGAATATCCTCCTGACACATGAAACCTGTACCTGGGCCAGCTTGAGCTTCTTATATACCCATCTGAGACTGACAAATTCCACTTCTGGTGCCTGCACTCCAGCCCAAGAGTGACTGAGAGGTGAGTACACAGAAAGTATGGATATAACTTGGGCATTCATATGTGTCAGGTCAGGGTGGGGCTGGCATACATGAAGCATTTAAAGGCCAGTTTCAATGGAATTCTGCATCCAAACTCAGCCTTCTAGGGCATAATGAATACGTAATTTTTAGTGTGTGCCAGTACAGTGGCTTGAATTCAGGACCTCATGCCCTTGTCGTTTTTGCTGTCATTTTACTACTTGAGCTACATCTTCACTTTGAGCCTTTTGCTGGTTAATTAGAGCCATGCATCACGTGGACTTCCATGTAGGTTGGTTTTGAACCATGATCTCAGATCTCAACCTCCTAGTAACTAGGATTATAGGCATGAGCCACCAATAACTGCTTGAAGACACTGTTTTTTGTTTTGTCAGCTGTGGGGCTTGAACTAATGGCCTGACTGTTGTTTCTGAGCTTTTCTGTTCAAGGCTAGCACTCTACCACATTGAGCCACAGTGTCACTTCCAGTTTTCTGGTGGTTAGTTGGAGATAAGAGTCTCAAGGATTTTTCTGTCTAGGCTGGCTTTGAACTACAGTCCTCAGATTTCAGCCTCCTGAGTAGCTAGGATTACAGACATGAGCCACCAGTGCCTGGCAAGACATAGTTTTAAGCAGAGGAGAGAGCATATCTTATCTGTTTCCAGCATCATTTACAACATTAAGCTTTAACATATTTACACATACCATATGTAGACTATTTGTAGTTATTCACACCCATGGTTCCATGAATTGTAGGCTGTGCCTCAGCCACAGTTCCTTTTCTCCGTAATTGAATGGGCCATTCACTATTGCTGTGCGACTATTGCTCCAAATTTCTGTCTCATGCTCTAACAACCTTATTACACACCTGGATTTTATTGTAGTTTTTCCTTGCTCAGCAATGTTCAGGGCTGGGAAAAGTCTGGGCTTGGGTGGCTCAGAAGATGGCTGTGTACTAGTTATCCAAAGAGACAGAACCTATAGGATGCATATGGGGATATGTGAGAAGAGGCTGAGTAGAGGTTTAGTTCACAGGACTACAGAAGCTGGAAAGTCCAACAGCTGTCTGAAAACTGGAGACTTAGGATGGTTGTACTAGGATGTTTAATGCATGCCTAAACTGCACTCAAGTCTTATAGCTCCAACCAAGACCGCCAACAGCGTCCCACTCTGGGACTGAAAGCCTGAGGTGTATAATTCCTGAAGCCCAAAGGCTAGCAAGTTTGAAATTCTGCTGTCTAAGGCAGGAGCTGCACATATCCCAGTTTTTATTGGGAGAAACCATTTACCTTCTAAATTATTTCCTCTGCCCCTAGTAAGGAATGGTGCCCACCCACATTGAGAGTGACTGTTCCCCACCTAGTTCATTCAGACTTACATGTTAACCTCCTCAGGAACACCTTCATGGGCACACCCAAAATAATGCTGTACCAGGTTTCCAGGTACTTCTTAATCCAACCAAGTTGACACCAAAAATTATCCAGGAGGCCTATACACCCCCACACCCACTGGGGATATGGCTGTCAGCTGATGCTGAGCAGCTAAGGAAGTGCTGAACCGCCCACAAGGTGCATCAGGACTCCAAAGAAAAAGTGTTTTGCATTTTGTGAGTAACAGATGATTTTTTTAATTAAAAAAAAATCCTTGCTGAGTACTGATGGCTCCTACCTGTAATCCTAGCTACTCAAGAGACTACAATATAAGGATCAAAATCTAAAGACAGAACAGAAAAGTCCTTGAGATGCTTGTCCCCAATTAACCTGCAAAAAGTCAGAAGTGGAGCTATGGCTCAAATGGTGGAGCACTAACCTTAAGCAAAATAGCCAATGGACAGTACCCAGGCCCTGAGTTCATGGCCCAGTGCACATTCACATGTGCACACACACACACACACACACACACCACTTTTTAAAAAAACACTTTTTTTTTTTTTTTTTTTGGCCAGTCCTGGGGCTTGGACTCAGGGCCTGAGCACTGTCCCTGGCTTCTTTTTTTGCTCAAGGCTAGCACTCTGCCACTTGAGCCACAGTGCCACTTCTGGCCATTTTCTGTATATGTGGTGCTGGGGAATCGAACCCAGGGCCTCATGTATATGAGGCAGGCACTCTTGCCACTAGGTCATATCCCCAGCCCCTAAAAAAACACTTCTAAGCCAATGGCTCATACCTATAATCTCAGCTACCCAGAAAGCTGAGTCCTGGAAAATCAAGGTTCAAAGCCAGAGAGCACAGGCCCCTGAGTTCAAGCACTACTACTAGAATGAAAACATGTAAAATATCAAAAACATATGATTATTAATTAATTATGCTTGTAGGAAAGAATGAAATGTATTTTCTTTTCCCCTCTCTGTAAAAATTATCACAAATGTATTACTGTGTAGCAAAACAATAAAGAAAATTGCGGTGTTTCTGACTTTGACATTATCAAACGAACATCTTTAATAATACTTTTACACAAAGTAGTAATTAATCTCAAAGAAAGAACGCTATGCATAAGCAATAGCAGTCCAGAAAAACTTCATAGAGAGACATGATTTCAGTGGGTGAAGGAGGCAGTGCTGGATAAACTGGCCCACCCATGCTGGCAGTTACAGCTGACCTCTTTCTGATTGGCTCAGTTTTCATGCTGATTGGTCAGCACTGTAGCAGTTGGTAAAATGTTTTGCATATTATCCCCACCAGTTGCAATGAACAGCATTAGCAAAGGCACCACACCAAGAAAAAATAATTTTGGCTCATACATCAAAGGTAAGGAAGTTGGACTGGCTTGGGTCCAATTAGGGCAGCTGTTTATCCATAGTAAAGCCAATTGTGAATTGTGCTGAATGTTGAGTATTGGTTACACTGTCCTGCAAGCAGTGGGGTGTAATGAAATCTTTCAGTGAAATAATGACAAAAAATTGTGTTTTAGAAAGATTACTACGGCTGATTAAGGAAAAACTAGGAAGATTTTTTTGGCCATTGGGGTTAAACTTAGGGTTTGGTTCCTGTCCTTGAGCTCTTTTGCTCAAGGCTAGTGCTCTGCCACTTTGAGCCACAGCTCCACTTCTGGTTTTCTGGTAGTTAACTGGAGATAAGAGTCGCACAGACTTTCCCGCCTGAGTGGGATTTGAACTGCATTTCTTAGATCTCAGTCTCCTGAGTATCTAGGATTACAAGCATGAGCTATCAGTGCCAGCTTAGGAAGATGTTTTAAGGAGGTGCTTGTAATAATCCAGAAATGAACTGTCTAAAGTGTACTAGAAAAATAGTAAGAATGTGAATTTGTGTGTGGATCACTTCAACAGAAGCTTAGGGTTGTTAGTTTATGGTGATCAAATATTAAAGACCTCTCATGCTTCTCGTGAAAAACTGGTCCTGTCTTTTTCCTCCTCTCCTGCAGTGAGGAGTACTAGCAAACCAGCTTCATCTTGGAGTAACTGACAATTCTTTTTCTCTGATACACCTCTGAGGTATCTGAGACAGTTCACTGAGCACTCAGTCATGTAACACCACAAATATCCTACAGAACAACCATCAATTTCTAGAAAAAGGAGTTCTTGGAAAAATGCTTTCTCTTTTGTTTCCATCCTATGGTTCAGAGATGGTTTTCAAGGAGCTTTCAAAGTCTTATGGGATCAAGTACACTCTAGTTTAAATCTGGAATGTACCTCAAGGACCATAAATTAAGGGCTTATTCTGGCTTGATGCTATTTAATTTTGTGGTGGCTACTGAGATCACATTGACTTTCTTCCTCAGCCTCCAATTTATCCCTCATCACCTCAGCCTCCTCACTTCCTGGTTGCCACATTCCAAACTCAAACTCACAAACACAAACCTTGTCAGATGCTCTGTGTTAGGGGAACCCAGGACATGATAGTATGAGATTTTTGCTTTTGATCTTCAATCTACCATGGTGGAAGCTTGTGTAATATTCTGTACCTGTTAAAAGTGTCAAATCTTCTTGACTTAATTTCATGCTCCATTGCTAATGTCCTTTTGTTTGGTTTTGTCTTGCTTTTTCTTTATTAGCATGCATTAATGGGCATTTCATTCTGGCATTTCCACACATGCACACAATATGTCCTCATCAATCTCACTCCTTTGGTCACTTTCCCCAATCCCATTCATTCACTCTTCTTAAAACAACTTCAACAGCCAATGCTGGTGGCTCATACTTGTAATCCTAGCTACTCAGGAGGCTGAAATCTGAGGATCATGTTCCAAACCAGCCTAGGCAAGAACATCTGTGAAATTCTTATCTCCAA
The DNA here is from genome assembly GCF_023159225.1 of Perognathus longimembris pacificus. NCBI lineage: Eukaryota > Metazoa > Chordata > Mammalia > Rodentia > Heteromyidae > Perognathus > Perognathus longimembris. Next base: position 35,194,933 of record NC_063166.1, on the reverse strand, counting down.
TTAACTAATGAAGAGCTGGAAGTAGAGCTGTGGCTGGAGTTGTAGAATGCTCACTTGAGCACAAAAGCTCAGGGACAGCAGCCAAGCCCTAAGACTGTCATACAAAAAAGTAAAATTGTTCTATTTTCATGCATATGAATAAACTACTTAGGTCATATTACTACTCATTCACAAATTTCATTAGCCCTCCCTACCCCCACTGGTGCCATGCCAACTACCCTTCCTCCTCTTTCTCCTCCCCTCCTCTTCCTTCTCTTCTTCCTTCTCCTCTTTTGGGGTACATTAATATCATTTTAGACTTTAACTTGTTTAAAATAATTTGATGAACTGACACAGTCTTATAGCCTCAGAAGTAGTTCCCAGCCTACAGACAGCTTATCTCAAATACTAGAAAGGCAGAATTTAGGGGTAAGATGGAGACTTGAGTCATGCCACCTACTTATTGAGTGACTACAGATAAATCACACATGTCTTCAAGTACTTACAGTTCCTTTCTGTAAAATAAGGAAGGTCATTGCTACTTGCCTTCACAGAGTTCAAATGGGACCATGTGTGATGAGCATGACCATATGTGATAATGCAAACACTCAACTGCTGCTCTCCCTACTTCTTAGTTGCATAATCCTAATTAGTCTGGGTGGATATTCTCCTTCCTTAACATATGTCTCACTTGCCATTACTTAATCTACCTCTCTTCCATCCAAGGTGATGTATCTAAAGAGACCTTTTACCATTTCTGACATTTTTCATTTCTTTATTGTTAAAGTGATGTATAGAGGGGTTACAGTTTCATACGTAAGTCAGTGAGTACATTTCTTATTCAACTTGTTACCTCCTCCCTCATTTTCCCCTGCCTCACCTCTCCACATTTCCCTCACCAAGATGGGTTGTATAGTTGGTTTATACCATATAGTTTTATAAGTATTGCTGTTGCATTGGTTTGTCTTTTTATCTTTTGTCTCTCAATTTTGGTATTCCCCTCCCTTCCCTAGTTCCTATATATGTATATACAGGGTACTAAAATCACTTACAGAGAGATCAGAGGTAAAACCACAAGAAAGAAAGACAAAGGAAAAAGGGCATAATTTCGCATGGTATGTTGAAAATAACAACAATGATATACCACTTATTTCCATAACTTGGAGTTCATTTCGCTTAGCATCATCTTATATGTTCATATGGACATAGCTACTGAGCTATTGTGAGATTCTTCTATGACTATCCTAGATGTGTACTAATTATTCTCAATGAGGGAAACCATACAGTCTATGTTTCTTTGGGTCTGGCTCACTTCACTTAGTATGATTTTTTTTTCCAAGAAAAGTTGGACAAATGGGATTGCATCAAACTGCAGAACTTCTGCATGGCAAAGGACATAGCTTGCAAGATAAATAGAAATCCCACAGATTGAGAGAAGATCTTTACCAGCCATACAACAGACAAAGGCCTCATATCTAAAATATATGTAGAACTCAAAAATTTAAATTCCTCCAAAACAAATCCTCATAGAACCAACTGCCCCTTCAACAAATGGGCTAAAGACCTAAAAAGAGAGTTCTCTGAAGAGGAAATGAGAATGGCCAAGAGACACATGAAGAAGTGCTCTACATCACTGGCCATAAAAGAAATGCAAATCAAAACAACACTGAGATTCCACCTCACCCCAGTAAGAATGTCCATTACCAAGAAAATGCAGATTCTGGAAGGGATGTGGCCAAAAGGGAACCCTACTACACTGGTGGTGGGAGTGTAAACTTGTTCAACCACTCTGGCAAGCAGTATGAAGGTTCCTCAAAAGGCTAAACATAGAGCTCCCCTATGACCCAGCAGCCCCACTTTTGGAGATCTACCCAAAAGATTACAAGCAAGACCACATTAACGCCACCAGCACAACTTGTTCATCGCAGCACAATTTGTCATCACTAAAATATGGAACCAACCCAGATGCCCCTCAGTATATGAATGGATCAAGAAAATGTGGTACATACACACAGTGGAATTCTATGCCTCTATCAGAAAGAATGACATTGGCACATTCTTAAGGAAATGGAAGGACTTGGAAAAAAAACCTGCCATTTTTTTCTGGTCAAAATGAATGGAAAAAGAAAGAAGAAATGAGTTGGGAGATCTAGGAATGTACTCCTTCACCCTTCTGAGATAACAGCATGAAACCCCAGAAAACTTTGAGAATCAGCTTGTGGCTATAGATAAAGCAGAAAGGAAGAAGGTGAGGTTACTGTACTTCTGAGTCAAGCTATAGGCATGGTCTCCCATGACCTCTGATCTTTTTAGACAAGTGAGTCACTAAATATTTTATTGAAGCCAGTTTGAGTCAGGCTTTCTCCCACCTGGCTTAGAAAGACTAAATGGAGAGAGTGTGCAAACTAGTTTGTAGCCTTTAAATCACCAGAAAATTTCACTTTTTAGTATTTTTATTACTAATAATTGGTAGCAAAAATATTGATGCTACCTAGAGAAGGTCAAGGAAATTTTCTAAACTTTTATTTTAATTTAGTATTCTCTTTTAGCAAAAAAAAAAAATAGTCTTTTTCACAGTATGTTCACTAGTTGTTCCAGAGAGTTAGACCAATGGATACCTTCCCTAAATATACCATCATTTAGTCAATTTGTGTATATATTCATATGTCCTGAATATGTTATCATGTATGTTTATATTTCAGATCCAATTTCCACATATAGGAGAAAACTTGTGCTATTTGTCTCTCTGAACCTGACTTGCTTCATGAACATAATTTTTTCTAGATCTTATATATGAGTGTTTGTGTATTCTTTGTTTTCTGAAAGGAAGTGCCAATTATTAATGATTATCTCTCAGGTGTAGGATTATTCAAAGACCATTTTATGTTCATCTGTACAAGACTCATTTAATTAAAATATTTTATCTCATAATAATTAAATAAGCACAAATTAGAGAACAGGCCAGTTTGGAATTATGTGGCCTCTTGATGTGAGAATTCTTTCCAGGCTTCTGAGTGCCAAACACCTGGCAGGCAACAGTACTGTCCTGCTTGGGAAAGGTAGTAGGGAAGAGGGGAGGAAGGGGAACATGGAGGAGGATGGCTTTCCAGTTAAGTCTGAGAGAAGGAAGTAACTGTCAACTAAGAAACTAGGAACAGAATCATTTCACAGGAAGTGCCAGGTGAATAGAGAGAAATTTATTTTATTGTGTCCACTCTCCTATGGTAAGAGCCCCTGCCAAATGTTCTGAACTGTTTCTTGGAAAGTATGAGCCACTGTAATCAGTGATGTGTGAAGTCTCAGGCTGTGAAGGCCAGTGGCTTCCCTTCCCTTTTACTGTCAGCCAGGCATTTCTCAGGTCAGTTCCCATCCCTCTCAGCCCTTTGGACTTCCTTCTGGACTACGCTGATAATGTATCAGCTCTGTAATGACTGAGTAAAGTCTGCTATAACCCAAGACACTAATGATGCCTTTGTGGGTGATATCTCCCACTGTCAGAAACTGGCATTTCAAATTTCTAGGTTAAGAAATCAAGAAGAAATTACACAAACAAATAAGCCTTAGGCTCCCTTTTTCCTGGTCAGTTGATTAGCTTAGAAGAGTTAGGAGAACATTCTTCTAGTTGAAGTCTAACTTGTACAACTCAGGATCGAAAGTCTGAATTGTTAGATGGAAAAAACTGAAGCCTAGAAAAGTTACTTCTCTCAAGCCCACAATAGATTTGTTTAGTACTAGTAAGAAAAGCCAGCTGTGACACCTATGGCCTCTGGCCCCAGGTGCTATTATTTCCACTCTGCCATGTCATATCTTTGATTGCCACATACAGAACTCAGGAGCTTTGGAGGTTTGTGAAGGGAATTTTGATATCTTTAGTCTAAATGGAGAATCAAACCTAAGGACCTGGCACTGAATATTTCACTCTAATACACCATTGTACTCTGGAATATAATGTACCAGTGTTATATAATCAAATGAGCTGTAACATGCATTTAGAAAGAATGTAACACTCATTCATCCATTCACTCTTCAGCCATTCGTTGAACCTGTATAACACATTAGGTCTTAAAAAAGAACAAAATAAAAAGCACACCACAGTAACAAGGGACCATGTAACCTAGCAGTGATTTTTAAGCTAGCCTTATCCAATCAATCTGGGCCTGCACACAGGATTTCTGTCCCTTTGTCTTGGTGACCCTTGAACAGAGAATTAGTACATCATTGCAAGCTTCACCATTTACTGAAGACCCTCTGGCAACATCTAATCAACTCCTGAGTGGTGGTAGAAGCATGGAAAAATCTCAAAAGTGTGAAATGTAAGAACCTCTACTGTTCACATTTCATTTACTTGACATTATTCATTGTAAATTCTGCCAGGGAGGACAAGATGTATCACTTAGTCACTCACTCAGTCCTAATCCTTAGGACAATTATAAATAATCCCTGGGACTCAGCAAAAAGCCTGCTTGTGAAGAAAGCATGGCTGCATACTTTCTCAATCCACCACATCTTATGAATTGTGTGGCTGAGAATGGCCACCTGTTCATCTCTTGAAGGAAATATTTGAGGAGGCCTCAAGGCAGGCTGATGCCATCAACAGCACATTCACTGTACATCTGTCCTAGCTTGGGTCAGAGAGACTCCCTTGAAACCAAAGATAAAAGGAAGCATCCTGGCTGGCATCTCACATCCATTTCTTGCAATTCCTAAGGTCACCTTCACCATTCTGATGGGTGAAATTCCTGTCTCCACCACAGATTCACATTCACTGGGAAGGCATAAGTTGTTTTTATTTTATTTTGAAATGTGATAGATTGGTCATTTATAATCACCAATCTGGGAAGGAAGTTTCACATTTCAATAGAAAGGAAACTATATTAATTTTCAAAATGCTACTAAAATTAACTCAAAATAAGTCATAAACTTAAATGAAAAATGAATCACCCATTAAATTTATAGAACACACTAAAAGAGAAAAATTTTAGTAGTCTTGGTTTAGGCATAGACACCAAAAGCTTGATTCATAAATAAACAACTGATAAATTTGGACTTCACAAATTAAAATTTTCTATCTGGAAAAAGATACCTAGCAGACTAAACTAGAAGCTAGATACAAGTGGAAACTTTTGTTGCATTGAAGACACATATACAACAGTAGAAAAGAATCATCCAATTAAAAATGAGCAAAAGATTTTAACAGATACTTTGCTGTCAAAAATGATATAAGGGCAATAACAAAGACATTCAATATCATTTGCTACTTGATGAAATGCATATTTAAACCACAATAATGTACCACTTCACAGCTGTTAAGTAGAATGGCTAAAATTTAAATTTTTATTTATTTTTAAATGTTATTATCAAGGTGATGTACAGAGGGGTTACCACTACATACATAAGGCAGTGAGTACATTTCTTGTCAAACAATTTAAATTATTAATTTAAAAAATCACAATACCTAAGTGGAGCTCCAATGTACTACTCAAAATGCAAAACAACTCAGTCTGTAGAAAGTAGTTTGGCAGATTTTGTGTTAAACAAAGACTTACCATATAGCATAGTAATACTATTCACAAGTAGGGGAATGAATATATACCCACAAGAAAACCTTCTTGGTAGAAGTTTACAGAGGCTATCTATACTTGATGAGTCCAAAGTGGAAGCAACACAAATGTCATCTAGTCTTTTAGTGTGTTCAGAGATGATCCTGAGTGTGTCCATACAATGGAAAATCACCACTCACCAATGCCTGCAACAACCTGGATAAGCATTGTGCTCACCCAAAGCAGCCCTGACTTAAAAGCTTCCAAGTTGTGCAGTTCTATTATGTGTTGTTCTGGAAAAGGCAAAACTGTGGGCACAGAAAGCAGATCAGTGGTAATCAGGGGTAGAAGTGAGAGAGGATAAGATGCAGGTAGACAGAATCTGTGTAGACAGAATTACCCTGTACCTCATGGTGGCAGTGATGACAACTTAGTGGTCATTCCTCTTATCTACATGGGATACTTCCCAAGACCTCCAGTGGGTCCCTGAGACTGTGGAGAGTTTCCACCTGCATGCCTGGCATGTTTTTCCAATGTATATATACCCTTGATGAAGTTTAATTAGGCACTGTAAGAGATAAGCAATGATAAAAATAGAATAATTATAATACAGTCACCAACATGACTAGTCTCTTTGGGCCTTAGTAGGTGAAAAGGGCTTACCTGAACAGGAGCACTGTGATTAGGAGGCTAGAAGTGGCCAGTAGGCTGTTCATGTAGAGTAATGATACCCTGCACAGTGGGATTGCACACATCCAGGGGGTGGAACTAGACAGTGTGACACTTTATTGTACTATTCAGAAAAGTATGCAATTTAAAACTTAACAAATTGCTCATTTTTGAAATTTTCCACTCAGTATTTTCTGGACTGCTGTTCACTGTAGGTAACTTAAACCACAGAAAGCAAAAACCATCAATAAAAGAGAACTGTTGTACAAGCTATGTGTGCTTGAACTGCATACTAAAAAAAGCCAATCTCATATTTATTTAATTTTAAGTTTGTTGTAAAGGTGATATACAGAGGGGTTACAGTTACATAAGTAAGGTAATGAGTACATTTCTTGTTGAACATTGTTACCCATACCTTCAGTTTCTTCCACTATCCCTATCCCCATTTTATTTATTTATTTTCCAGTCATAATCCTCATGGTATACATCTGTAACTGTCGATACTAAGAGTCTGAGATATGGTAGGCAGCTGTTGGGAGAGCAATAATGGTCAATAAAGAATCCTACTGCCTTCCCTTTCTCCAGAAGTTTAAGCTATCAAGCAACATACTGAGACAGGAAGGCAGGAAGTGGTGAGCTAATAGTTTTTGTAAGTAAAAGGTAACACAAGAAAATGTAGCATTGCATCCAGGTCTGTAGGGTCACAGTCCATCAAGGACACAGAGTCCAGAATTTCAACAGCTTCAGCCATTCATCTGACCAGATTCCTATGCAGAGCTAGAGCTCCACCCAAAGGCTGGACCACACACTGTGGAGCTTAACCAGGGAGTGCTCTACATTTAGTGAACAGAAAATTGGCTCACAGAGTCTGGTGAGGGCTTCTGAAGCTTGTGTCCACCATGATTAATAATAGGGATTTTCTACCACATGGAACTCTGAAAATGGTGTGAAAGTTGGGCTCAATGTAGATTTTGTCAAAAATTACAGGCATCTAAGATGCTGTGAAAACTTACATAACTACACTAAAAAGGGTTAAATGCACTGATGTATATTTAAAAATTAGCCAAAGCCAGGTGCTGGTGGCTCATGCCTGTTATCCTAACTACTCAAGAAGCTGAGTCCTGAGGAAATTGGTTAGAGGCCAAACAAGCTGAAAAATACCATCTCCAATTAACTAGCAAAGAAAGCAGGGCTGGAAGGTAGCTCAAGCAGTAAAGCCAAAGGAGAGTAAGTCCCTGAGTTCAAGCCGTGGTACCAACAACAAAAACAAAAATAAAAGTAACTGAAAAATCACTTTAAGGGAAGGTTTGCCTCAAATTGTAACTAAAGAAAAATTCTAAGTAGTTAGCTCAAACATTTTTAATTTATATCTTCCCATAGGTGACATGAACTTGTTTTACTGTGATTTAACTTATTACACCAAACAGTGATGCTCCTGGAAAAAAAAAAATGTCTCCCAAGAAACTAAAAATGAAGGAGGTAGGAGATTAGTCCAAAGAGTTGGGCCTTCAGCATCAATTGTTCTATTTATATGTTGCACAACTATCCTGTCACTAAGACACTATCTTCCATGTTTGCAGGCACATTAAAAGAATAAGCCCTAACTGATGAGCCAACCAAAAACGACAGTGGTAACCATACCGATGACGTCAAAACTCCATTGGGCCTAACAGATCCCTGGAGGGCTATGATAGCTCTGGGAAATTATTAACCAGTCTAGTTTTCCATGAAACTTGGAGTGTGAGTGGGTTTTCTTAAAAGCTCCAGGGCACTCCAGGGCAGTAGTCTCCTGGACAGGCAATCATGGCTAGACATCTGGAACACTCTGGCTGGTATGAGGGAATTCTCTATTCTCAAATTCACACAGCAAATTCTGTGTCTGCTGTTATTGACAAAGACACCATAAATAATCTACTTAAAAATGAGATTTCTTGGTTTAATGTGAGATTAATAGACAGTACCTTTCTGGTTTGCTTTGCAAAACCTCAGGGTTTCCCAAGAGGGCTTGGTCCTTTTCCCAAGCTCATTACTAGGTTCAAATATTTCTAAATACATTTTCTGATGCCAGAATTTCATGAGGTGAATGGGCAATCTTTGCCCATCCACTTCAAATACCAAGAAGTAAGTCGATATCTAATACCATCTTTGCTCTACCAATACCATGACTTGTGAATCCAGCAGAGGCTATCCTGGACAGGAAGCCCAGGATCAGGGACCCCTGCTGCAAACTCAATTATTCCTAAACATGTGGAACAATGTCCAAGCAGCTGCAAGAAGTACTAATCATGACCATCATTGAGCACCAATTGTTCAGCAAAGCAGCAGTTACCTCTCTAATGGAGTTCTTCAAGATCACTCCAGGTTGGGAGAAAATATGTTTGGAGGGAATCAATCAGTCCTATTTATTGCCCCATTCTCAGGACCAAACCATAACTTTTAGTTTTGTAAAGCACCAACAGAATGGTGGTGCTCAGGCACCAATCATTTTCATTGGTGGCAATTTAAACTGAAGAGGCAGTTAACCATGAGCCAGATGTGGTTGAAATGAGTGTTTTATACTTGCAAATGTGAACAGGAGGTGAATCAGATCTATCTCTGAAGTGCAATGGAAAAACCATTTGCACTACACTTTCAAAAACAGAAAAAAGGATCCTCAGAACAACTGGTCAGCGCAGCAATTTTAGCCTTCTATACATTTCTTTATAAAATAATGCTTCCCCTCTCTGTTTTAAATAAGTAGTGAGAAAGAAGTCATTCCTAACTTGTTTAAATATTAATTGAGGTGCATATCTTTATAGTTTGCATCTATCTGTCTCCCAACGACCCCTCTGTTAAAAGCTTGGTCACCAGTCTGTGGGCTATTAGGAGGGGGTGAAGCCCTTAAGAGACGGGGACCTAGTGGGTAGTAGTGCACTCTGCGAAGCGAGAAAATCCACCGAGCACTGTTAAAGGTGACAAATGAGTTTTATTAGTCAGTTTGCAACTGCCTTGCCCCAGACTACCCCAGAACTAGGAGCAGGTGCATCCTCCAGGGGGCGAGTTTCTTTCCTTCCTTCCTTCCCACAGGTTTCTCCTGTCCACAGGCCTCTGTTTTTGATAAGCCTCTCCCCTCTCTGAGCGACTCCACTTTCCACGTGGCTTTCCGTGGGCCTCTGGTCTCCTCGGGCCTCCGCTCTCCAAGGGCCTCTGCGCTCTGCCTTCGGTCCACTCTCTGCCGTCAGCTCTGCTCTCTGCATCCACTCTGGCTTCAACAGGCACCAGGCTTCGGACTTTCCCACAGGCCTCAGGCTCTGGACTCCTGAGCAGGCCTCAGCCTTGTCTGGGCTCAGCTCTGCTCTGCTCCTTTAGGTCCCCTCTCCTCGGGCCTCTAGCTCTCAGCAGGCCTCGGCTCTGCAGGCCTCTCCTCTTTTCCGGCCCAGAGCTAGGTGCAGGCCCGGAACTCTGGCGTCCCCCTCCTCAGGCCCGGTGCTTGGGCCTCCTCTCTGTCCGCAGGCCCAGGTCAGGCCTTTCCAGGTCAGGCCTTTCCACACCACAGGCCCCGGGGCTCGGGCCTCCTCCATCCGCAGGCCTGGGTTTGGAAGCCCGGTGCTGCTCAGCTTCACAAGGCACCTTCTGGCTCCTTGTTTTCTCCACGCCTTTCTTTTCTCCGGGAAATCCCTCCCTCTTATATCCCCCAGCCCCCTGCAGTCTGGAGGTGGTGGCTCTGGTCCCCTCAACGTGGGGCGGGGTCCCCTTTTAGGCTCTGCAGTGGGACATGGCAAAGATGAGGAGACCCAAGGAGACCAGAGGCCCACGGAGAGCCACGTGGAAAGTGGAGTCCCTCAGAGAGGGGAGAGGCCTATCAAGAACAGAGGCTGTGGACAGGAGAAACCTGTGGGAAGGAAGGAAGAAAAGAAACTCGCCCCCTGGAGGATGCACTTGCTCCTAGCTCTGGGGTAGCCTGGGGCAAGGGGCGGGGCTTCTCGCCCTTCCTCCAGGTTATTATAGGTGGAAGTGAGGCCCTACCACCGAAGGGTATTGTGGAGTGCTGGTCTTCCTTCCCCGCCACTTCCCGCTAGAGTCCAAGATTCTGGTTGGCTTTGTGACGCATGGTGCTGCCATCTACGAAGCCACAGGGCACAGTCGTCAGCCACCGCTCTCTCCTACCGCCCAGAAGCGCAGACGACCCTTGATGAATGGTTGTCAAAAGGTGTCTGTCACAGCGAGGACCCACTGCCTGACCACTCAGCAGGCCTCGTGTAGGTTTCCGCCACAAGCTCCGCCCTCACTTCCGGTTGTGGTCCGCCATTTCCCAGGTGGTGGTTTCTAAAGCTGTGCTTCAGCCCTCACACTGTAATCTCAAAATCTGCCAGTCATCACCTTAAGAGGGATCAAGGATCGGGATCAAGGATCAGGCCTTCTTCACCTGGGCTTCTCCTTCGCCCAGCTTACGCAGACGTCCTCAGGTACAGCGGCTCGACACTCAACGTGGCGGTGGTTTCGCCATCCAAGAGAGGCCATATTGGAATTCTGAGCATCGTCACAGCAAGGTGCGGCCCTGGGTAGAGTCCCGCTGCTCACAGTCAGTCGTGCTGCCACCCCTAGCCCTGTGGCCCTCCCCCCACCATCCCCTGCCCTGTGGCCCCGTCTTCCACCACCCTGCTTCCCCCAGGCCCCAGGCCCTGCTGTCCTCCCCACAGCTGGCGGCATGGCATGCAGCCCGGCTGTGCTAGAACCTTCCGTGGCTAAGGGTGGGGAATGTGTGTCCCACTTGGGATATTTTCAATTTGCAATGGGGTTTATCAGGAGGTGACTCCAGAATTAGGCTAAAACTCCCGTAATATTAAATGCAACATTTTCAGTAGCTCTTTCAAAAACACGCTTTATCGAGGTAATGATATTCCTCCAAGGTCCAGCTAGCTTTTTCTTCTCTTTTGTCTTTCCTGCAAATATTCCTGCTGTATTGTTTCCTAATTTTTATTTGGGTTTTATTAACAAAATTATAAAAGAATTTTAGACATATGAAGAAATGTGTAGTTCTCCAGAAATGTTAGTGTGATTGACAGTGGTTTTTCCTAAGAAACTCTGGAATCTTGAATTCCAAACACAATGAGCTTTAAGATATGTTTTTCAGATAATAGATATGGATAACTACACAATTATGTGAGGAGATAGAATTACACAAATATATGTGTATGTGAATAGATAATCAAAATTATTTATTCCTGGGGCTAGGAAATGTGGCTTAGCATTAGAGTGCTTGACTAGCATGCATGAAGCCCTAGGTTAGACTCCTCAAAACTACATAAGAAAAAGCCAGAAGTAGTGCTGTGGCTCAAGAGGTAGAGTGCTAGCTTTGAGCAAAAAGAAGCCAGGGACAGTGCTTAGGCCATGAGTTCAAGCTCCAGGACTAGCAAAAAAAAAATTTCTAAACCATTCACTTGGTTATCCTTGGTAATGAGTATAACAACCAATCATATACAAAAATTCAGCTAAATTGATATTCTATTTGTAGACCAGAATAATGTGACATTCGACCAATTACTTAGCGAATTTGCTACTATATTTATAATCAGGTTTGGTATATAATTTCTTGAATTTTTCTTTTCTCACTTAGATACTGACAATTTTTGTAATACCCTCTTCTTCATGTGAGTGGGCCACATATTGCAGTCCATCATAGAGAAAAGTCTTCATCTACCATACTAAAAAGTCAGTAGGTAAAGTCTAACGTTAATCAGTCACAGTCACAAGAATAGCAATATAAGCAGTATTGAAAAAAATTGGAAAAGAAATATCAGGAGAAACATCTGAAATGACTGAAAATGATTTTAGGGACAACAGTAAATGAGACACTGTTGGCCTTTGTTTTGCTAATTAAAATAGTCCTGTAATCCTAGCTACTCAGGAGGATGAGATCCAAGGATTGCAGCCACCTGGAGAAGGAAAATCCATAAGATTCTTATCCCCAATTAATCACTAAAAAAAAAAAAAAGTCAGAAGTTAGAGCTGGTAGAGCATTAGCTTTGAGCAAAAGCAGTTCAAGGATAGTTCTCATGCTATGAGTTCAAGCCCCAGAACTGGCACCACACACACAAAAATCCATTTCATGTTGCCTTTCTTTAGTTTTTGGCAGCACTGGGGTATGGATTTGATAACTTGTGAGGCAGATTCTCCGCCACTTGAGCTATGCTTCAAACCTTGTTTGGCTTTAGTTATTCCTTGAATGATGTCCTCCTAATTTTTGCTCGGGCCAGCCTGAGACAGCAGTCTTCTACCAGTGTCTACCTGTGTAGCTGTCATCACAGGAAGGCACCGCCCTCCCAAGCCCTTTTTTTTTATTTTTAAACCAAACTATACCACTTTACATTGTCTTAAACTTTTTTAAGTATACTACAAAAACTAAAGAAAACTGTATATGTAGCAAAACAGACATTTATGGCACAAAATCCATTTAGACATCTCTGCTATCCCCTTTTAGGTTTCATTTCTCCCTTGTTTAGTTTCTGAGGAACACATAGAGAAGTCATGGGTTATTTAAGCTTTCCCTATTAGAGTAGTTTGCTCTCATACTCCATCTCTGCTTTCAAATTCTTTTTTTTTTTTTTTTTTTTTGGCCAGTCCTGGGCCTTGGACTCAGGGCCTGAGCACTGTCCCTGGCTTCTTCCCGCTCAAGGCCACTTGAGCCACAGCGCCGCTTCTGGCCGTTTTCTGTATATGTGGTGCTGGGGAATCGAACCTAGGGCCTCGTGTATCTGAGGCAGGCACTCTTGCCACTAGGCTATATCCCCAGCCCTCATACTCCATCTCTGAACGTGCATGTGGTCTTTTCCCTACTCCATGCTTGCTTTTAATGGTTTTACAGGCAAATGGGTTAAGATGTTTTTAACCTTCCACTAGAAAACCTGCAGTAGAACCCAGTTTATAGTCATCTTTAAATATCCAGTGAAAGACTTCAGTTCTGAGGACAGAATCCTGAATGCCGTGGATTTTGTTTCCTTTTTTTTTTTTGTGGTGGGGGGTGTTCTTTTTGTTGTGTGTGTGTGACAGTACTGAGGCTTGAACTCAGAACCCAAGTGCTGTCCCTTAGCTCTACCTCCAACTTTTTGGTGGTTAACTGGAGAAAAGAGTCTCAGGGACTTTCATGCCCATACTGGCTTCGAACCTTGATGCTCGGATGTCAGCCTCCTGAGTAGCTAGGATTAAAGACAGGAGCCACTACTGGTGTCTAGGTCATGCACTGGTTCTTTATTGGCATCTTGTGGAAGTGACACCCGGTAGCCTTAGTTTGACAGGTAGTTCAGAATTTAGTGATCGTGTGAAACGGATCCTTGAGTGATGATGCAATCAAGGGCTGCTTAGATACAATCTGGACAGATTGGGAAGTACTGGGCTCCTTATATACAATCCATTGGTGTTCCATTTCAAAGATGATTAGAGAGGAAAGTCCTATATCCCTGACACTTGGGATAATTCTAAAGGGGATAATCATTTTTTTTTTTTTTTTTTTTTGGCCAGTCCTGGGCCTTGGACTCAGGGCCCGAGCACCGTCCCTGGCTTCTTCCCGCTCAAGGCTAGCACTCTGCCACTTGAGCCACAGCGCCGCTTCTGGCCGTTTTCTGTATATGTGGTGCTGGGGAATCGAACCTAGGGCCTCGTGTATCCGAGGCAGGCACTCTTGCCACTAGGCTATATCCCCAGCCCCAGGATAATCATTTTAAACAATTTAGATGAAAAGTAAATTGAGCACCATAACAAAAGAGATTGTTTTTTGAATTCAATTTAATTTTATTTATTGTCTACTAGATTTGAACTTAGGACTTGCTAAGCAGATGCTTCTACCATTCTTTGTTGAATTTTATTGTTGTTTGCATTGGAAACTGAGTGCTATTTTTTTTTCTTTTTTGGTACAGGTCTTGAGGCTTCATTGAAATCAGGGACTGGGTACTGTCCCTGAGCTTTTTTCTTTTTCTTTTTCTTTTTTTTTTTGCTCAAGACTAGCACTCTACTACGTGAGCCACAGCTCCACTTCAGACTTTTTGGGTGGTTAGCTGGTGATAAGACTTTCACAGACTTTCTTGCCTGAGCTGGCTTCAAACCATGATAATCAGATCTCAACCTCCTGAGTAGCTAGGATTACAGGCATAGCCACCAGCACATGGCCTTGTGTTCTTTCTGTTTTTCTTGTGGAACTTTTCTAGCAGTTCCAGACTAGAGCCTCTGGAAAGGTCTTTGGAGGTGGTGACTGAGTTAAGGTGTGGATGCTAGGTAATGAGAGGAAGGATGATGAGGATTAGAGACTATGGACAACCAGATTCTGATTAGCCTGGAGAAAAAAGGATAATTATAATAGATGCAATCAACCTATAATTGATTGTACTAAAGTGTGGATACTTGGATTATGTGATTGAAAAAAAGTAGCCAGGAAATCTGGTTTATTTTAAGTCTGATAAAGGTAATTAGGAAAGTATTGGTAACTGTGTGTCTGTGGTTGGTGGTAGTGGTAGAAGGTAGTGCGGGGCATGACATATGAGCTGACATTGAGCAGTAAGTTATACAGTGGAGGACAGGATTTTCTAGGAACAATTCATCCAAATGTAGCAGTTGTGAAAAGGTGTCATACTGCAGAAGAGTGGGAAGTTGGAGAGTTGCACAGGAGACATTGGAGATGGGTGGGTTCACTTTCTAGAAAACTTGTAGGACAGACAAAGGAACACTGATTTGATTTTTTATGAGAGTTGAGATTTTTTAAGTTATTGGACTAGAAAGAGGATAGACAAGAATTGAGAATAGGGCTGGGGATATGGCCTAGTGGCGAGAGAGCTTGCCTCGTATACATGAGGCCCTGGGTTCGATTCCCCAGCACCACATATACAGAAAACGGCCAGAAGTGGCGCTGTGGCTCAAGTGGCAGAGTGCTAGCCTTGAGCAGAAAGGAAGCCAGGGACAATGCTCAGGCCCTGAGTCCAAGGACCAGGACTGGCAAAAAAAAAAAAAGAATTGAGAATGCATTCATGATGGACTAACAGTTTTTAGCTGGGGAAAAATGTGCCAGTTTCTTGGATTAAGGCAAGTGGTGGAAAGAAAGGCTTTGAGCTAGGCACCTGTGTCTCACACATCTAATCCTAGCTACTGAGAACTGAGGTCAGAGAGTCTTGGTTCAAAGCCAGCTCAAGTAGAAAAATCCAGGAGACACCATTTTTAAAATAGCCAGCAAAAAGCTGGACTGGAGAAGGCATGGTCCAAGTAATAGAGCACCAACCTGGCAAGCAGGCTGAACAAGTTGAAAGCCCTGAGTTTAAGCCACTGTAGCAGGTACAAAACATTTGAGTGGGCGAAGGTTGATTGGAACACATTATGTACATGTATGGAAAGGTGCCAAAGAAATCCCTCCTGTATAGTTAATGTATTCTAATAAAACTAATGAAGAAAAAACTATTAAAGATTTTCTGTGATTGGTTGATTATGTATAAGCCATAGTCTACATTGCTGGAGTTCTAGTTTGAACAGTTTATTGAACAGCCTTTCCTTAGTTTTCTCCTGGCATGGAAGTGACCTGTCATATCATCACATGAGGAAGGGTTTCCTGATTAAAATAGTGCTCACAGGCATCATTGCTAGCAGACAAGCTAGGTTAAGAGGTTCAGTGAATGTTAATGGCTTATAGCTATAGTTAATAGCTTATAGAAAAAGTAATGTTATGTGCAAATATGAAATGTGTTACCTTCTTGGACAGCTATGCTGGAAAATAGCATATTAAAAACTTAACGGAAAAGCCGCTATAACATTTTCATTAACTCAGACTTTCCCATAGTTATTTGTGCTTAGGAACCATTTTTCACAGAGGGCTTATTTAGGAAAACTGCCATGAAAAATAGCTCTAACAAACTGAGTGTAGTCTCTGTATTGCAACATTTGCAAAGGTAAGGATTGTCATTGAAGAATCTGTTGTGTTTAGATAAAAAGGAACTATATTTGGAGCTATACTAGTAAATGTTTACTAGACTTTGTTAAACAGGGAGGTTTTAGAGTCATGAGGGACAGGAATTGAGGTCTAGGAATTGAAGTCTTAAGAGAGGATAGCAAACATACTAGGGCAGTCTTAACAGAATTTCTAGGAGACTTTGAGTCTCTGTGGGAGATTCATGAACTTCAAATAATACTGGTCTACAGCAATTTTACCATTTTCTCAAAGACAGGCAGCTACCCAGAATGTAGAGCTGAGAGAAAGAGGCTGCAGTCAGTCAGGAGTAGGGTTTTCTCAGGTGAGAATAATGGCAGGAAAAGGGCCTGAGCCCATATGGAGGGAGTTAGATGTTTGGTAGGCAGAGAGAGAAAAGGCGAGGAGGATGTGATCATGATATACAGCTATGGGCCTTAGGTAGGGAGGTGTGGAGTCATCTGAGCACAGTGGTATTTGGAGTGTAGAGAACAGAAATAGAAAGGAAAGAATATAAGAGAGTTAAGAATTCCAAGATGAGTCACTGAGTGGTGCTGATAAAGAGGTAAGGTATGGCCATGTGTGTTAATGAGTGAATTGATGTAAGGAAGGAGATTATTGAAAGTGAGGAAGCTAAGATACTGGAGGTTATGCTGGTGAGTCTTAGTAGTAATGGATATAGAATCTGGAGAGTTCGGCAGTTGAGCCAGGTGCAAATGATCCTCAAAGACATAGGAAGAAAGGAATTCCAGCAGTAATAGTGGGGTGGCTAGATGGCATGAGCTTCAGAGGAACCATGAATATTTAATAAAAGGCAGGCATCTATGGCTCACATCTATCATCCTAGCTCCTTAGGAGACAGAAATTGGGAGGATTGTGGTTCAGTTGTGGGGAGGGGAAAAGAAAGTCAAGATACCCCCTATCAACAGGAAAACCTGGGTGTGGTAGATCTTATCTATCATCCTAACTGCAAGGGTAAATAGCAAGGATCTCAGCCCAGTAAAATCCTACTTCAAAAATAACTAGAGCAAAAAGATTGCTTCTGGGGCAGGGGGATAGCAACTAGTGATTCCTGTAAAGAAAGGCATAGTGGAAGATGCTGCCACTTGACCCTCAGTCCACCTGAGGAGATAGGGCCAACCTGTACCCCAGGAGACATATTTTCTTCTCAGATTCTGTTCCTGTGCCTAAGACTTAGGAACCCAGACTGTCTTGCTGGGAGCTCTGGCTGTTATATGTCTGTGCTTGACCAGGCAACTAAACAGGTAAGGGTTTGTGCAGCTTTCCATGCCCTGTCCTGCACTAAATAGTTTCGTGTGGCAGTGGCAGTTAATTGAAGTTGAAGGAAAACTTCCTCACCTTGGTGACTCTAGCTTTCTTTCCAGTATCCAGCAGCCTCCAGTGATAGGTGGCTGCCACAAGGTAGCCCAGGGACAGAACCTTTCCATTCTACTGTAAGGCACTCACCTGAACCGTTAACAAAGCTGCCCTGGAGGGTCTTTTCTATTGATGAGATTTTCCCTTATTGCTGCAGAATCTGTGAGTTAACCCAGAACCCGAAGACGTGAGGAAGGAAAAGGACCCCCAAGTGGCGAGGGCTGCATTGAGCAGCGGGCATGGCGCAGTACAAGGGCACCATGCGGGAGGCTGGCCGGGCCATGCACCTCATCAAGAAGCGAGAGAAGCAGAAGGAGCAGATGGAGGTGCTGAAGCAGCGCATTGCGGAGGAGACCATCATGAAGTCTAAGGTGGACAAGAAGTTCTCAGCTCACTACGACGCCGTGGAGGCCGAGCTCAAGTCCAGCACGGTGGGCCTGGTGACCCTGAACGACATGAAGGCCAAGCAGGAGGCCCTGCTGAAGGAGCGGGAGATGCAACTGGCCAAGAAGGAACAGCTGGAGGAGCGGCGGCTGCAGCTGGAGATGCTGCGCGAGAAGGAGCGCAGGCGCGAGCGCAAGCGCAAGATCTCCAACCTTTCCTTCACGCTGGACGATGGCGAGGACGAGGATGGCGACGGCGGTGACCATGACCAAGACCAGGACGGCGCAGCCCTGGCCAGCAAGAGCAAGAAGAACCTGGGCAAGGATCCCGACGTGGACACGAGCTTCCTGCCTGACCGCGACCGTGAGGAGGAGGAGAACCGGCTGCGGGAGGAGCTGCGCAAGGAGTGGGAGGCCAAGCGTGAGAAGGTGAAGAGCGAGGAGATGGAGATCACCTTCAGCTACTGGGATGGCTCTGGCCACCGGCGCACGGTGCGCATGCGCAAAGGCAGCACGGTACAGCAGTTCCTGAAGAAGGCCTTGCAGGGGTTACGCAAGGACTTCCGAGAGCTGCGGGCCGCAGGAGTGGAGCAGCTCATGTACATCAAGGAGGATCTCATCCTTCCCCACTACCACACCTTCTACCACTTCATCATCACCAAGGCCCGGGGCAAGAGTGGCCCGCTCTTCAACTTCGACGTGCACGACGACGTGCGGCTGCTCAGCGATGCCACCATGGAGAAGGACGAGTCGCACGCAGGCAAGGTGGTACTGCGGAGCTGGTACGAAAAGAACAAGCACATCTTTCCCGCCAGCCGCTGGGAGCCCTACGACCCCGAGAAGAAGTGGGACAAGTACACCATCCGGTGATGCGCCTGCCACTGGATGCTGCCCCCTGCCAGGAGGGAAAATGCGCAGACAGCCTCTTTCTCTAACTTCTACCTGAGTTCTTGTTCCTGGGTTTAATAAAGACAGGGAGTTCCTGTTCAGATTTGGTCATTCTGTTGCTGTGTAGTTACTCGTTTTTCTAGAGTATTTTGAATGTTGTTGAATCATTTCATGGCCTGGGTTGTTGTACTGCCTGAACACAGTGTGATTGAAAAATAGGTACATTTTTTTGTTGTTGTTTAATGGCTGTGAGCACAGAATTCACAGCCTGGCCTTCTGGGTTTGATTTCTCCCACTTTGTTTCCTCACTTGCTGTGAGGTCTTGAACAAGCATATTAAACACTGTGACTTGGTTTTCCCACACATAGACTCAAATACCATTAAGCCCCTCCCTCAAAAGGCCAAATGAGGAGTAAATGAGTTGATATTTGTAAAGCACTTAAAACTCAATAAAAGTTTGCTGTTATTCTTGTGGCCTTGATTGCTTTAGTTAAAGGACTGCTCTGATGTGTTCTGAAATGTCTGAGACCAGGATGGGCCTCCTCATCACTGCTCCCAAGATAAATGGTTGGTGATGAAGGGCTCACAACTTCAGTGAGCAGCCCCACTGTTCTGCTTCTTAGCTGTGTGGTTTAGCCCCTTTGGTTAGGCAGATAGAAATCTGGTATGTGGATATATTGTCAGTTTTCCTTCTGCCAAAAGGTCCAATATGACTCAAGGTGGCACTATTATAACTCCTGTTTGGTGTGTGTGTGTGTGTGTGTGTGTGCACTCATGCACATGCCAGCTGGTTACTGGTGCTTGATTCAGCTAGTGGCTGGTGCTTTAACCATCTATTCCAATTCCAGCTTTGTGTTGATTAATTGGAGATGAGAGTCTGCTTAGGGAACTGGAGGTGTGGCTCCAATGGTAGAGTGCCAGCTTTGCATGGAAAAAACTAAGCAAGAATATAAGGTGCTGAGTTAAGCCCTAGTACTGACACAAAAAAATAAAATTACTACCTCAAAAGAACCTAAAATAGTTGAGCTGGGCATTGATGGCTCAGGACTGTAATCCTAGCTACGCAGGAAGCTGAGATCTGTGGATCATGGTTCAAACCCTTTGAGGGCAGGAAAGTCCATGAGACTTATCTCCAATTAACCACCAAAAAGCTGGAAGTAGAGCTGTGGCTCAAGTGGAACAGTACTAGTCTCAAACAAAAAAGCTCAGGGACAGTGACAAGACCTTGAATTCAAGCCCCAGGACTGGCATAAAAACCATATTTAGGTGGGAAAAAACTCTGCTCAGGTTGATGCCAAATCTTTATTCTCAGATTTTAGCCTCTTGAGCAGTGGCTAGAATTATAGGCATGAGCTATTTGGCACCCAGCTAATTTTAATTTTATTTTCTATTTTTTATCTTGATTATTGAGGTTTTAGATGCCCCCTTCATCTTAAATCCCAAGGCATGGATTGCTCTTGCCTTGACCTAGTCCCAACATGGAGGGTAAGGGAAACATTTTGAGTTCTTGCCCCAGCCCACAGACAAGAACTTGCATTAGGCTCTAGGCTGCTGGCATCCATCTTTGGCTTAAGATCATAAAATCTTGGGTCACACCCAAGCAAAATCCTGGAGGCAGAACAGTCATCAATACATAATGAAGCAACCCAGGTACTTCATGTGCAGTCGCTGCAGAAAGAACGCTGAAGGTTGTCTTCTCTCTACCTCTTACTCCTTGCCTGGTTTTCCTGCATCTGCAAGCAAGGTCAAGGCCCATGAGACCCTTGGCTCTGACTCACTTCACTGGAAACAGAGGTGAGATCCTTAGGCCAGTATCAGCACTTGGAAGATTGTCAGAAAGCAGAATCTCAGGCTACACCCTGGACCTAATGACTTAGCATGTATGTCCCAACAGGATCCCCAGGTGATTCACATATACACTCAGGTTTCAGGAGCCTGTGACTGGCCAAACGTCTACTGTCTCTCAACACTTGAACGTGTCAGCTCAGGGTCTAAGCCTGGGGTTGTTAATTCTAGAGCTCCACCTCTCAGGCTGCTAGTCCAAGCCCTGTTTACCAGTCCAGCCTTAAAGGTTTGTATGCTGACTATAGTCTACTCCTGCCCCTATCTTTTTTTATTACAATTATTATATTTTGACAAATTATGTATATATTTTATAAGGTACAAATGGTATAATTTTAATGTGGAGTTATATCTACCATCTCAAATATTTTGTTTTGAGAAATTTGTTCTTCATGATACTGAAATGTTCAGTACTCAACTATCAGCTAGTGGGCTGGGGATATGGCCTAGTGGCAGGAGTGCTTGCCTCCTATACATGAGGCCCAAGGTTCAATTCCCCAGCACCACATATACAGAAAACGGCCAGAAGCGGCGCTGTGGCTCAAGTGGCAGAGTTCTAGCCTTGAGCAAAAAGAAGCCAGGGACAGTGCTCAGGCCCTGAGTCCAAGCCCCAGGACTGGCCAAAACAAACCAACAAAAAAAAAACAACTATCAGCTATATCCACTATGCTGTGTATCTGAACCTGATAGGTTAGCACCTATCACCCTAGATACTCAGGAGGCTGGGATCTGAGGATTGCAGTTCAAAGCCAGCCTGGGCAGGAAAGTCTTTGAGACTTATCTCTAACCACTCAAAAGCTGGAACTGGAACTGTGGCTCAAGAGGTAGAGTGCTCGCCTTGAGCACAAACACTCAGGAACAGCACTGAGGCCCTGAGTTCAAGCCTTAGGACTAGCATACATTCAAAAAATTCACATAAGCCTTATACTGGTCGCTCACTCCTGTAATCCTAGCTACTCAGAAGACAGACCTGGAGGATCATGATTGGATGCCAGCTGGGCAGACAGGTCATGAGATTCCATCTCCAAATAATGAGGTGGTCTTATTCCAGATCCCTGGCAGAGTTCCTAAACTCATTGAGATTTTATGAGTTAGAGAAATACCTTGTGCATATGAGCTCCTCTAATTATGCCTGTTTATTCTGGTGAAGTGACTTGCAATGGGGTCCCAAGACAGCTTCAAAATGGGGCTTCTCAACGGAAAGACCAAATATTAGGGATTGAGAATTTTGCCTCCACCTACCTCCCCAGGCTGGTTGGTGGAGCCTGGAGTCTGTAAAGTCCTAAAACAAGATGTGATGAGCTTTTCAGTAGTGACTTCATCTTGTGCAGGAATGGTGGTCCACTCCAACTCTTCTGGGATAGGCACTACTGAGCTTAGGACCCTGAAAAACCCTGCCATATGTAGCTCTTTCTTTCTGTCTTCTATAATGTCTTTTAAAAATCAACTAGGAAATGTGAGTTAAATATTTTCCTGGGTCCTGTGAGCTCCTCTAGAGGCTCATGAGGGCCTGTTGATCAGAAATACAGAAAGCTTGGGGTAAACTAGTATCAGAAGGGGGATCAGTCTTGTGGAACTGGGCCTTGAACATGTGAGCTCTGAGGCACCCAGTTGACAGTTTGGAATTCAGTTGTATTGTAGGCAGTCCAGCTGATGTCAGAGGGTGACTTGGTGTGGTAGGCACAGGTGTGGTATCAGAAGCATTGCGAGTTGTAGGAAGTATTGACAAATATGTCTTCTCAGAGATTTGACTTTAGCATTTGTGACTTCCTGTTTATTCATCATGGTTAAGCATGAACATTATGTAAAGAGTCTCAAGGCTTTGTAATGACCTGAAAGTGAGAAAATCCATGAAGGCAATATAATAACCTGAGAGCAGGAAAAATCCACAAAGGCATAGGTAAAGGTGGCAAATTTTATTTACAAAGGATCTTTATTTACAACCCAGAACCCAGAACCAGAACAGTCTCCACCTCCAAAAACTGGCCTGCAACTAACTACCTTGTCCTGGACTAATTACCAGAACCCCAAACCCAGAACCCAGAAAAGCCTCAACCTCCAAACCTCCACTGTGATAACCAGTGGGGCATCCCACTCCCCCCCCACACACACACCTGACATCACCACCTCTCAGGTTGGGTGGCTGGAGGGGGAATGGCAGCCTATATATAGGGTACATGTTCTGAGGTGGGGGCAGGGTGTGTGTGTTTGTGTGCAGTGTGGGTATAGAGAGAGGAAGAAAGAGGGTGTATGTGGAATAAGAAAGGAGAGTGGCAAAGAGGTGTCTGCCAGGGGAGCAGAGCAGAGCTGAGTTGAGGGGGGCCTGAGCCTACCAAGAGGCCTGTGGGGAGGAGAAGCCTGAGGCCTACAGAGAGGCCTGAGGCCTTTGAGAAGCCTGAAGCCTGTGGAGAGGCCTTGCGAAGAGGCCAGAGGCCTGAGGAGAGGAGAGACCTGAGGAGAAGTGAAGAAAGAAGAATGAATAGAAAGAAGCTCACTCTTTTGGAGGTTTGGAGGTTGAGGCTGTCTGGAGGTTTGGAGGTTGAGGCTGCTCTGGGTTCTGGGTTTTGAGTTCTGGGTAGTTAGCCCAGGATAAGGTAGTTGCAGGCCAGTATTTCGAGGTGGAGGCTGTTCTGCTTCTGGGTTCTAGGTTGTAAATAAAAGTCCTTTGCTAACTTTAGCCGTGAATCCATGGATTTTCTCTTGCTCTCAGGTTATTACAGTTTGTGAGAAAAACACCTGTCCTGTTCCAGCCTTCTCTCACTTGCAGTTTCTGTGAGTAACTGCATTTTAAGAGATAGTGTTGAACTCTACTTTTACCTACTTTTCAATTTTAGGACTTACTGTTGACTTCCTATTACAGATGACAAGAATTTAGCTTTATTTCTTCCCTGTAGTTCTTCATCAACCCCTATCATACATGTGCACACTCACTAACCCAAATCTTACCAGTAAAAAATAACAGATTTGATTAGACCAATATTCATACTTGCAATATGAACACATAAATACTCTATCTCTTTCTCACTCCTCCCCTTGTCTGAGATCCAGATCTGATATGAAGAACACAGGACTGACTGTCTTTTTTTGAATAAGAGTTCTGATGACCCGTGAAAATGACCAGGGAGAATAATGGTTTCATGATGATGCCAGGTTGCAAGGGAGCCTGTCAACTAATTGTGAAACCATAGCATATGTGGACCCTGACTTCCCCTTTCCTGGGTCCCACACTCACTAGTGGGTGTTACTGTTTGCTTCTTTTTCTAGCTATAGAGCTTAGGGGTTATTTTCAGCTCCTTTGGAGAGTGAACACCTCATGCAATGAAGGCAAAACAGTATTTTTACACAGGGTCATCATGGAGACTGCCCAAACCTGTCTCCTAAAAAAAATAATTGAGGAAAAGCTTACCTGCACTTGAATTATTGGAGATTAAGACAAAATGTTCCATCCTCCTGAAAAACCCTAGTTAACTGGATGGCTTCAGAACATATAAACTGGCAGACTCTTAACTAACCTGATACAAGCAGGTACCAAGCTATTGATCTGACAACATCATAGGAAGTTTGAGTCAGGAGTTGGGTACTGACTGTTAAGAATGAGGCATTGGAGTTCTGTGTTCCTAACTGGAAGATTGCAGCAGGGGATATCATTTCCTACTGAGTCCTGTTTTTGCCAAGTAAATACCATAGAAAATGATATTAGGAAGAAAAAGGAAAAACAGATGGGGTTTCTCATATTTAACTCATGCTAGAAATTTATTCCTCTAAGAAGATTCATTACTTTCAGACCAATAAGTGAGACTTTCTGAAAAATAATGTGATACCTATGTATAAGAATATATGCATATATGTATATACACATTCAGATCCACAGGAGAAATTTGAGCTGCCTTTCAAAAGGGGTTACAGGGGTGCTGTGTGTTCATGCGTACTGAGCAGTGAATATGACTAATGAGGTGGAAAAGATGGAGTCACTAAAAAGGCAGCTGGCTGTAAGCCCACTTGTGGGAGCCAGCTTCCAAGAAGGCAATCAGTGACTCTTCCTCTTGGTTTCATGCCCTCATATAAGCAATAGGAGTTCAATTAAATGACTATGCATGTCATAGCATAGGGCATAAAGGCCAGAATACCTTCTACTTTGCTTTCTTCAGTCACTCATGTCAGCTGTTGTGTTCTGAGAACAATTAGGCAGCCTGTGGAAAGGGCCACTTGGCAAGCAATGACATATTGAGGCCATCTGCTGGCAGTTAGGCTGTGCTGGATAGCAGACTTGGAATCCATTTAGCCAGCCCCATCAAACTTTCACCTGATTTTGGTCCTAGCCAACAACCTAACTAATTTCATAGGACCCCAAGCCCTATGCAACGAATACCTTTGTGTTTATAAACATTTATTTCACGCTACAATATGCATCCATTTATAGTGAATTGTTCAGTTTTTTGTAGTCTATTCATAGAATTGTGCATATATTATCACATTATAAGTCTAGGGTATGTTTATCCCAATCAAACTCTGTGTCAATCACTGGACCCTCTTCCCAATTCCCACCCTCTTCCCCAGCCCTGGATGTCACCTGTTTCCATTTCTATAGATTCTCCGAGAAATTTCTTTTTCTTTTTTTTTTTTTTTTTTTTTTTGGCCAGTCCTGGGGCTTGGACTCAGGGCCTGAGCACTGTCCCTGGCTTCTTCTTGCTCAAGGCTAGCACTCTGCCACTTGATCCACAGCGCCACTTCTGGTCATTTTCTGGATATGTGGTGCTGGGGAATCAAACCCAGGGCCTCATGTATACGAGGCAAGCACTCTTGCCACTGGGCCATATCCCCAGCCCCTGAGAAATTTCTTATTGATAGAATCACAATTTGAAGTAGGGTTCCCTTTTGGCCACATCCCCTCCAACATTTGTTATTGTTAGTTTTCTTGATATAGGACATTCTTACTGGGGTAAGATGGAATCTCAATGTTGTTTTGATTTGCAATTCTTTTATGGCCAATGATGTAGAGCATTTTTTCATATGTCTCTTGGCCATTCTCATTTCCTCATCAGAGAAGTCTCTTTGTAAGTCTTTAGCCCTCTTGTTGATGGGCTATTGGTTCTTTGCAGTTTTGTTTTGGAGGAATGTAATTTTTTTAGTTCTGCATATATTTTAGATATGAGACCTTTGTCCATTTTATGGCCGGTAAAGATCTTTTCCCAGTCTGTGGGCTTTCTGTTTATCTTGCGAGCTATGTCCTTTGCCCTGCAGAAGCTCTGCAGTTTGATGTAGTGCCATTTGTCCATCCTTTCTTTGATTTGTAGCATTTCTGGGTCTTTGTTAAGGAAGTTCCATCCTGTGCCAAGGAGCCCAAGTGTTTCTCTTACTCCTTCCTTTAGTATTTTCAGGGTATCTGTTTTAATTTTGAGGTCTTTGATCCATTTGGAATTGATTTTGGTGCAGGGTGATATATAAGGATCTAGTTTTAGTTTGTTGCATGTGTTGAACCAGTTTTACCAGCACCATTTGTTAAAGAGGCTATCTTTCTTACAGACTATTTTTTAGCTCCTTTATCAAAGATTAAGTAGGCATAGTTCTGTGGGTTCATTTCTGGGTCTACTTCATTGTTGGTGGGAATATAAACTGGTTCAGCCACTCTTGAAAGCAGTATGGAGATTCCTCAAAAGGCTAAACATAGAGCTACCCTATAACCCAGCAGCCCCACTTTTGGGCATCTACCCAAAAGACCACAAACAAGAACACACTAAAGCCACCAGTACAACAATGTTCATTGCAGGACAATTTGTCATAGCTAGAATCTGGAACCAACCCAGATGCCCCTCGGTAGTCAAATGGATCAGGAAAATGTGGTACATATACACAATGGAATTTTATGCCTCTATCAGGAATAATGACATTGCCCCATTAATAAGGAAATGGAAGGACTTGGAAAAAATTATACTAAGTGAAGTGAGCCAGACCCAAAGAAACATGGACTCTATGGTCTCCCTCATAGGGAATAATTGGCACAGGTTTAGGCAAGTCACAGCAGAGGATCACAAGAGCCCAATAGCTATACCCTTATGAACACCTAAGATGATGCTAAGTGAAATGAACTCCATGTTATGGAACTGACTATTATATCACTGTTGTAATTACTTTCAACATGCAATGTGAAACTGTAGCTTCTATTATTGATGATCTTCTTGTATCCTTTTCCTGTGGTTGTACCTGCACTATCTCTGTATCTTATCTGAGTACATTGGAAATGGTGTATACTGGTATTAGAACTAGGAAACTGAAAGAGGATACTGAAATCTAGAGACACAGGTAAAAAGACAAATGACTACAAAAGCAATACTTGCAAAATTGTTACATGCAAATCAACTGAACAACTCATGGGGGGGAAGGGAAAGGAGGAGGGAGAAGGAGGGAATGAGGGAGGAGGTAACAAAGAGTACAAGAAATGTATCCAATGCCTAACATATTTCATAACCTCTCTGTACATCAATTTGACAATAAAAAGTTTTTTTTTAAGTTACAAAAAAAACAGAATCACAATTTGTGGTCATTTGTTTCTGGTTTCTGCCCCTTATCATAGTATCTTCAAGGTTTATCTATGTAAGAGCATACATTGGTATTTTATCCCCTCTTCTGGTCAACATTATTCCAACATATGAACATACCACATTCTGCTTATCACCCATTTGTTGGTTGGTGGACACTTGGGCTTCCACACTTAGGCTTTTCTCAGTAATGTTACTAATGAGCCTAGGTAAGTAATGTTATCTAGGAACTGCTAGGTCACACGTGAGTTTTTGAGATTATTGTCCAAAGCAACTCCCCTATTATTCCCAACAGCAGAGTATTAGGGTTTCAAATTCTTCTTCGTAGCAACACTTAATATTCTCCAAAAGTAGAATCTTATTGTGGTTTGGGTTTGCATTTCCATGATGGCTATTAATATTAAACACTGTGTGTATGTGTGTGTTTGTGTGGCTCATGTGCCCATGCACATGCGCAAGCACACACACGCATGCATGACAGTACTGTGCCAGTCCTGCATACCAGTACTGTGGCTTGAACTCAGGGGCCTTATACTTGCACTTGACTTTTTCACTATTATGTAGGAGCTAAGAGATCAATAAGTAATCAAGTGCTCAGTATTTCTCTCAGGGCAGAGAAAGTATGAGGGACCTTCAGTAGGGTGGCTATAAAAGTGATTAAAATTCAAGCATGTGAGTCATAAACCCTATGTCAACAAGTAATTAAAAAAATAAAGGTGAAATGAAGATATAAGCTGAAATCGCTACATTGCTTTGAAAGAAACAAAACAGAATTGTAGAGCACAGACTTCTCTACTATTAATCCTACAATTAAAACCTCTAATACAAGCCTACTATTATGTAGACTGTCTTTTTACTTTTTTGTGACATTATTTAAGCACAAGTTGCAATTTTTTTTGTTTATTTTTCTCTTTTGGTACTTGTAATTTTGGTGACAAAAGTAAGAAATGTAAATGTATGAAACGGTTGCCTACCCTAAGTTCATAATGACTTACTTCTGTTTTTCTTTAAGAATTCATCATTTTATTGCCTACATCATTTAAAGAAATTTCAAATCAATACTCTAATGATGTACCTCAAGCTCCTAGAAAAATAGGAAAAAGCCAAACCCCAAACTAATAGATGGAAAGAAATAACAAAAATTAGGGAGCAGTATGGAGGTTCCTCAAAAGGCTAAACATAGAACTCCCCTATGAACCAGCAGCCCCACTTTTGGAGATCTACCCAAAAGATTACAAGCAAGACCACACTAAAGCCACCTGAACAACTATGTTAATTGCAGCACAATTTGTCATCACTAAACTATGGAACCAACACAGATGCCCCTCAGTAGACAAGTGGATCAAGAAAATATGTCTCTATCCGAAAGAATGACATTGCCCCATTCATAAGGAAATGGAAGGACTTGGGGGAAAAAAAATCATACTAAGTGAAGTGAGCCAGACTCAAAGAAACATAGACTCTATGGTTTCCCTCATAATAATTAGTAGTTGTCTAGGATAGCCCTAGCAGAAGATCACAATAGCTCAATAGCTGTATACATATGAACACATAAAATGATGCTAAGCAAAATGAACTCCAAGTAATGGAAATAAGTAGTTTATCATTGTTGTTGTTGTTTTCACCATACCATGTGAAATTATGCCTTTTTCTTTTGTTTTTCTTTCCCATGGTATTACCCTTAATGTTACTGTAACCGATTTTGGTACCCTGGGTATTGTATATATGTTTATTGGAACTAGGGAAGGGAAGGGGAACATAAAAATGGAGAGACAAAGTGCAACAACAATACTTACAAGACAATATGGTGTAAACCAATTGTACAACTCATGGGGAGGGTGGGAGGGAAATGGGGATGGGGGAAGGAGGGGGAAAATAAGGGAGGAGGTAACAAGTTGGATAAATGCCTTATGTATGAAACTGTAACCCTTCTGTACATCACTTTGACAATAAAAAAATTAGGAAATAAGCAAATTAGGATCTTAAAAACATGTAAAGAATCAACAAAGCAGAAGAGAAATCACCAAAGTAAATAAAATTAAAGATGAAAAAGAGAACAGGAAGAAGAAAAATTCTGAATATTATAAGGGAATACTTTGCAAATCTTTACTCCAATAAATTAAAGAATCTGGTGGAAATGGATGCATTCCTAAAGACCATCCATATACCTAAACCGAGACAGAAGATATAAACCAATTAAATAGACCAATAACAAGTAAGAAATACCTCCCATCCAAGAAAAGCCTAGGACAAGATGGATTGTCAGCTGAATTGTAAGGTTTTCAAAGGAAAACTCACATCCAAATGCCTCAAACTCTTCAATGAAATAGTATAGAAAGGACCATTGCCAAATTCATTCTATGAAGCCACTCATCTCAAAACCAGACACAGATCTATCAAAGAAAGAAAACTGAAGAACTATCTCTTTAGTGGACATAGGTGCAAACTTTCTCAGTTATGGCCAAAAATCTTTGTACCTTATAGATGGTTTTTCATGTTAATTTTTTCCTTTGTTCAGGTCGCACTTTCCTGTTTCTTTGTATGTTGTATAACTGTTGTCAAAAACTGAACGTTTTAGTTACTATATTGTACCACCTCTAAATACTATTTTTTCCCTTTGGGGGACTTCTGTTGCTTTGCTTAGTGATTTTGCTTGACTAATTCAGTGACAGCTATTTTTATTGCATTGGTATTGCCTTTTATGTGTCTGCTTAATCCTTTCTCAAGTTTATCTTTAAGTCTCCATTAGTATTACAGCGAGTTATTAGTCCCTACTAATTGCTAGATGATTGCTAACTTGTTTTCAATTATGACCTGGGGAAAGAAATTGTTCCATAGTTTGATTCAATCTCTCAGTGGCAGTGTGTTGCTTTCCTAAAGCCTAGCTGTAAGCTGTCCAGAAACTACTTTAGAATAGCATAGGGAGCTGACTATTCACCAGCTGTACTTGGGTCCTCCTTACCTGTGTATTTAAAGGAAATGGGAACTTGTAACATTGCCCAATACAGATCACATACCACCCAGAGCTGGAGATGGGAATGGTCAGTACTCACCAGCTGCCAGATCTATCTAGAATAGGTCTATCATCTCACATCTCAAGAAGCTGGAAGCAATGAAGCTGTTAAAACCACCAAAACAATCCTCCCATGACTCAATGCTTGGAGGAAATGAAGGACTACAGTTTGACTGACCCAACAGATCCTTTCTATATTGGAGTAAGAAAACAGACACTACTATCTATCCACTGTCCACGCAGAAATGATCCCTACAGCATGGAGCTGTGGGAAGTGGGACCAGCCTCTATCCACTGGTCACTGAATCTACTGGGAACAGTTCTCCTACTCAGGGAGCTGGGGAAGGTGGGAATTGCCTTCCAAGCCTGCTAGAAACTGAGCAGGGAAAGCCCAGGTCCAGCCTCCACTGTTCTTCCTGTGTTCCTGTAGATTTGATAAATCTGCATAAACCCTTTGACCAATCCCACAGATTTGAGCTTACTAGATTTGCTGATTTAGGCCATTTTAAGAGATGCCTGTTTAGGTATGAGAGTACCTCAAATTTCTCACACCGCTTTATTCTTCAAGCCAAGACTTTTAAGTAGAAAAAAAAAGTCAAAAAACAAAAATAATATGCATTATATGCCACTGTTTGTGTGAGGAAAGGAGAATGCTACAGGAAGTTTCTCATATATATTGTACTTTATCTCTGAAAGGACATAGATATCTAAGAACTATTGTTTAGCTCTAGGGAGGAAAACAGTAGGACTAGGAGATATGAGTATGAAAGAGACATTTCACAGGGTATCTATCTGGTTGTACTTAAAAAAACAATTGGCGGTTCTAAGGTTAAATTCAAGGCCTCGAGTATGATAGGCCAGCACTTTACCGCGTGAACCATGTCTTCAGCCCCGATTGTATCATTTGAATCCTGAGCCATGAAAATGTGTCATCAATTAAAATATATGCTATAATTAAAATTTAGGCTGTATTAAAACAAATACTTTAGAAGTGCCAGATTGGTGAGAACCTGATTTTCAAGAACATTAGAAACTTTAAGATATATTGGCAACTTTTATTATCTTTAAATAGCTAAAAGAGTAATAACAGCAAATGAAACAAGGTCATTCATACTTAAATGAGAAGGCCTTCATATTATTGAGTCATAGCTACTCTTTCCCCTCTGTAATCCATCTTCTTTAAGGAAGGAACCCCTAGGTCAGAAAGATAGTAAATTCACCTAAGTTTTAGTCAATTTCTATGACTTAGATGATGAACAACTAACCATCTTTTAAAAAACAACTTAATCTGAAAATAAACACTTTGCAA
This sequence comes from Perognathus longimembris pacificus, assembly GCF_023159225.1. Taxonomy (NCBI): domain Eukaryota; kingdom Metazoa; phylum Chordata; class Mammalia; order Rodentia; family Heteromyidae; genus Perognathus; species Perognathus longimembris. Next base: position 35,163,478 of record NC_063166.1, on the reverse strand, counting down.
AGATGGAAGTTCTCTGTCCTTTCATTAAGCTCTCTGTCCCCTGTGTAAGTTTACAAAAAAATAAAATAAAAAACCCTCAGAGATAAGGCCTTGCTCGTGGATGTATGTAGTTTTTACTAGGTCTGACAGCCTCCACTTCCTGTATTTTGGAGTGAAATACAATCCTTTTAACTGACTGTGAGGAGCCTAGGTAATGCAAAGGTCATAGGTAGGTTCTTCAGTTGAGCCTGAGTCCCCAGTAGTCAGCCAATCCAACAGCCAACTCTGCAGGTCTATCACCCTAGATCCTCCCACCTGGACAGCCAAATGACTGCAGCCCCAGCCAGTAACATGCTTCAGAACTTCCCAGCAAAGTCCAGCAGACCCAGGCAGTCACAGAGACAATAAAACAGCTGTGAATATTCTTTAGTTGTTAAGTTGCTACATTCTGTTGTTGGTTTCATATTTGCACTCTGATAGGTGAAGATTTTATTTCAGTACTGAAATTCTGAATAGGATTTCATGTGAGATTATGCTTGTTTCCTGGCCGTATATATTGTCTCAATGAGCTGCCTGTTCTCTATTTTCCTTCTTTCTTATTTTATTTTCTTCTGAGTTCTTTATATATTGTTTATTAACTTAGTTCTGTCACATTGCAGGGTTTTAGCCAGGGATTTAGTTTTAAGAAGCCTGAGTTACATCACTTTTGTTGTACTAAAGTTTTCATTTCTATACAAATAGATTTTTCCCATTGTTTTACTGTTTCTTCTGTAAACACACCCATCTGTGTGACTGTTACTTTAGATATTATCTTCACAGGTGAGTTCCTAGGTCAAAGCCTATGAGCATTTTCCAGGTGTGTTTTCTCTCTGTAAGAAACTTCAGAGAAGAGCTTGAACACCTATCTCAATTCATTTTCTTTCTACCTGTCTCCTGCCTGAAACTTGAGACACTGTAACATCTTATACCCTGACCTCATAGTTTCTTGATCTCCATAATTTCAATGATTTTTGTTTCCTCTGGTTTTCTGGCTTGGAGATGGACATTGCTTTCTTGCTCTACCTGCAAGATGTCCTGTTTAGAGTCCCCATTGTCCTTCATGTTGCACTATGTGTGTGTTGGCAGGGAGGAAGGTCTATTGGGAACTGAAACTAGGGCCATATTCATGCAAGACTCTACCATTTGAGCAATGCTCCAATCTTTTTATTTGCATTTATGGTTTTGAGAGAAGCCCTCATTGTGACAGGACTGGTTTTGAACTTAAGAAGCTGAGATTACAGGCATGCACCACTGTCGGGATCTGAATGATCCCTTTCTCCCAGATCTCCCGGGGAGAATGCTTGAACCCTAAAATCTATGAAAGAGCACTCGGCCTTGCCTTCCGCCAGCAGAAGGCCAAAGGCGTACTCTCATGGACTTACGCTAAGTTGAGGAAGGGTTGCTGAAGCCTCCCCTCCCCCCAGTCCCCTCACATGTTACCAGGAGCGGGGGCGGAAAAGAAGGCATCAGGGACACGAAAAGAAGGCATCAGGGACACGCTGCTATGGTGGGATGAGTCTCAAAATCTTTAATAGGGAAAGGGACTTATATAGAGGTAATGGCGGGAAAGAAAGGGGGCTGGCCAAACGGCCAGTCATAGGCTAAAGACCATGTCCATCAGGTGATGTCACGAAACTTCCTTTGTGGGCGGGACAATCCCATCATGGTGGCACACACATGTTTGCCTCCCAGGGGTGGAGGCTTTCTTTTCTGGTTGAGGCCAGAAGGTGGGAGGGGCTCCCTCCCATTGTCCCAGGGCTAGGGGAAGGGCAGCCTTCCACCAAGGCCATAACAATCCCCAACACACCACCATACCTGGCTTAAGTCCTATGTCTCTTAACTTCTATATACCCTCCACTTCCCAGTCAGCATCACCTGGACTGCTGGCTCCTCCCTACTGTTGTTTTTCTCTGATACATTCTGAGTCTCCTGGCACCATCTTAGTCCTCCTTTTTTTGTAGTAAAGAACTCCTCCCTTTGCTGTGGAGCCACCATACCCTAAGCAGCACTGGAGGCAGGCAGCAAAGTGACCAACAGTTTAGGCTCAGGCAGACCCATCTCAGTGTAAGTCCTGGCTCTAGAGTAGACCAACTGGGCAGCATTGGACAAGTTATTTAACCTCTCTCTGTGGTTAACTGTGGAGTTATGCCAATATGAAAGCCACTAACCACACACAGCTGAGACTCCAATGCAACTACTATAGAATGGAAATGTGCTGTCACTGTAAAACACACACCAGAATAAAAGACTTGGGACCCTGATTAATGTCAAATAGCTCATAAATAAGCATCTATGTTGGTTACATATGAGAATAAGAAAGTTTGGGGTATATTGGACTAAATAAAATATCTTAAAATCAATTTTATTCACTTACTACTTTTTTGTATGAAACCACTGGAAAATTTAGTCACATGGATGCTTTGCATTTGTTGAGACAGCTGTGCTACAGAATGTCAGGATTGACAAGACCAAGTTTCTGCTTCATGTTGTGAACTTTCTCCATTATCAGGACATGGCAATGCATATCCAGAAAGAAGTTAATTTCTAAATAAATGATCCAAGCAGTATGTTCCTTGTCTGAGCCAAGAAATAGTAGGTTTTGTCACAGATAGAGCCAGGAAGAACTTTGTAGAGATAATAGAAGCTCAATTTCTTTCTTGGAAGAGTAGGAAAGAAAAGTCACCATATGGCCTATACCAGCGGTGAAATGCTGAGCCACCAGTTAAAGCCATTGCTGGCCTGCATATATTCAGGCTGGGGATATGGCCTAGTGGCAAGAGTGCTTGCCTCGCATACATGAGGCCCTGGGTTCAGTTCCCCAGCACCACATATACAGAAAATGGCCAGAAGGGGTGCTGTGGCTCAAGTGGCAGAGTGCTAGCCTTGAGCAAAAAGAAGCCAGAGACAGTGCTCAGGCCCTGAGTCCAAGCCCCAGGACTGGCCAAAAAAAAAAAAAAAAGAAAGGCATTCAGAGCCATGTACACTTCTTCCTTCTTGGCCTATATTGTCTTTCTTGGACTTTTTTCCTAACACCAAATATGTAGTCTTTTTTCTTACCAAAACCAGCTCTCCTATATTTACCACCCCAGAAGTTCCCCTAGCCCCTCTACATAGGGGAGTTTTTGAGATGTTGCTTTTGTAGATATGACTCATTAAATTATTGGGCACTGATGGTTGGAAATCATCAACTTCTCTTTCCCCTCAGAGGCTGGGCTAGGGCTAAAAATTCCAGTCTTTTAATCTTGTGGTTGGTGTCTCTGGATACCAACCCTATTTTGAAACTATCTAGGGACCCACCAGGATTCTCCTCATTAGATGAAACTCAGGCGGTATGGATAAAGGGGTCTCGTTATAAACAACAAAAGATACTCTCATCACTTAAGCTATTCCAAGGGTTTGAGAAACTCTATGCCATAAACTTGGGACAGAGATCAAATATATAGTCCCCTATCAATACAACAGGTCACCTACAACTTTTGGACTGATGTTCAGTAGATCCATGGAGTTTTGAATCCAGAGTATTTCCATATTGTTCTTTCTCTATCTGTCTGCCTCTGCCTCTGTGCCTGTTCCCTGGCCCACAAACACAAACACCACACACACACACACACACACACACACACACACACACACACACACACACACTTCATGTCCTACAGTGGTCTGTATTTCTGAAGTTAAATTAGCATGTACAGTAGGTTAGGTAGATCAAAGATTAAATGCATTTTCCATTTACAATATTTTCAATTATTCACTCACAATACTATTCCTTATTTGCTCACAATATATTCCTTGTCTGTGCCAAGAAAGAGTAGGTTTGGTGGCAAATAGAGCCAGGAAGAACTTCACAGAGATAATAGAAGCTCAACTTCTCTCTTGGAAGAGTAGGAAAGAAAAATCACTTACCACATGACCTACAATGGAAGTAGAGATGCTGAACCAGCAGTTAAAGCCATCACTGGCCTGCATATAAGGCAAAAGAAGGCACACACAATACTGGGAGTATCCCAGGACTTAACTATGTGTAAGTTAAAGAGCATCTGGGCCTCTCTGGTTATAGCACAGTCTGGTATCAATAGCAGTTACCTAAGCCAGAGATTTCCACACTTGTCTGATCATGGCCCTTCAATGCTCTATAACTTAGCCTAGTACTCTGACACACACAGACACATACACCACACATGTGTGTATGTGTGTGATATGTGTCTGTTTATGAATCTAAGATCCATACAAGTTCTAGGAAATTGTATTTGTATTTACTTATGCAACATACTAATATTTTAATTAAAAACATTCATTTCTCTTTTATTCTGGTTCTGTCATCTTTGGTACTTGAAATTCTGGCTCTAGACCACAATATAGATTTCTTGTCTTACTGATATTTCTCAAGCCACAGTTTGGAAAAGGCTGTTCTCTCAATAGCCAAGACTCATCTTCCATCCTCTCTGAGACTTGAAAGGCAGAGAGACAAAAAGACAACTTTTTGACTAGAAAGTCTGTTCCTAGACCTGAAAGAAGAAACAAAGAACATGCAAAGAGAAAAGTGGTCAGACAGAAAGCAGAAGGGAAGATGGTGGCAGAAGAGAGCTAGTTAAATCTCCTCTAATCTGTGGGCATATGTTTCAGGATCCCCGGTAGGTGCATGGATAGCAAATGTTTACTATGTTTTGCCTATAAAGTTTAATTTATAAATTAGGCACAGTATGATATTATTAATAGCTAAACAATAAAGTGGAACAATTATTACAATATAATCAAAATTATGTGGGTATATTTTTCTCTCTCTCTCAAAATATCTTAGCAGCTTCACTATAAAGTATAATTTTTTCTTTGCTTGTTGAGAAAAGAACTTTTAACTTAAGGGAAACATTTTATGACTTCTCTTTGACATGTTCAGTTACCAGCACCACTAGTCTTATGTACTGTGGCTTGAACACAAGGTCTGTGGCAACACGACAGAATGTCCATCTGTTAAATGATAATGGCTGCTAAGTGATCAATGGGTGGGTATCAATGGGTGGGTATCATGAGTGGGTACCGTATACAATGAGGATAATTTGTATGTCCCTGGGGATAGAGCAGCATGATGAGATACTCTATTTCCCTACTCAAAATGGTGTGCTGCTTAAAACTAACAAATTATTTATTTCCAAAGTTTTGTTTTTTTTTTTTACCATAATTGACTGGCGTGACAGAAACCCTAGAAAGCTTAACTATGGGTAAAAGAAAACTACTATGTGTCCCTTTTGAGAAAATCTCTCCTCAAAGAACTACCGAGGGCATATTTCCCAGACTGCCTCTTGTTTTGGGACCCCCTTCAAGTAGCATGTGGCAATACTCTCAGCCCCACACTTGCCTTCAGATTTGTTTTCAATTCCTGTAGGCATCTCCAGTCAACTGTGTTTCAAAAAGGCCTCACCAATTGACATACAAAAGCTGACCACTGCAGGAGCCGCTGTCTAGACTGTGGGGGACAAGGGGTCCTGTCCCCACCCTGAGCGCAGGATTCCTATGGCCTCATGTTGCTGGGAGAAGCATAGTTGTAGCAGAAAGAACTGGAGGGCTTCATTCTTGGAGATGACTTAGCAGGCCCTGGGAGTTCACAGACAGATGTTCTTTGTTTCTCTGCAGAAGCATGTGGCTCTTAGACGTTCTTTATCCTTCCCTGGGTGTCACTCCTAATGAACCCCATCTAACATCTGTGCAGCTGCAAATAGGGCACTCTCATTGATGGGCTAATGGAGCTCCACTAACATCAGGACTGCCCTGGACTTGCTGCCTATTAGGAAGGAGAGAAACAGGGCACAGCTGGGGTGCAAGTTAGGCCAGTTCACAGGGGAAGGAAGGCAAAGGGGACATGGAGAGACCAGGTTTACCAGGTTTCCTTTGCCTTCTCTGGAGTTTCTATACAATTTTAAATGGACATTTTGGTTTTTGTTTTGTTAACCTAATACATGCTTATTGTAAAAAAAAAAAAGAAAGAAAAGAAAGAGAAAAGACTTAAAATACAGAAAAGGAAACAATCATTCATAATCCTATTACTCAGAATACATGCCACTATTTTAACAATCTTTCCTTCTGGTTACTCTCTATGTCTATACATGTATTGCTATCATTACATTTCATGGGCAATTTTGTCATCTTTATTTTAATTTATATTTACACTGATATATTAATCCAAAAATACCTTACCTGTAACACTGTTCCTTTCTCCCTATCACTCTAGGCACCTTTAAATGCCCGCCAATGCCTAAACAAAATGCCACCTCTATGTGTAGACACAGCTTTGTCTCTGCTCCTCCTCCCAGAGGCCACCTTCAGACAGGAAGAAATCAACACACAAGAGCTTCCAAAACTGTAAAGTGCACCCACCAGGAAGAATGATTCACATTGCAACCCTGGCTTTGGTTGGCTGGTTTGTGCGTGCATGTGTTTGAAACAGGGTCTCCCACACTGTGGTCCTGGCTGGCCTGAAATTTATGTCTCCTGCCTGCAACTCTCACTGGACAGCATGAAGTACCACAGCTCTGGGATTTCTTTTTAATTTGGTGCTGGTACTGGGGCTTGAACTCATGCTCTTACACTCTTACTGAGCTTTCTTATCATGGTCGGCTTTCTATCACTTGAACAATGCCTCCAATCTGGTACTTTTCTGTTTAATTGGAGTTTTTTCTGCCTGGGCTTCATTCCACAATTGTTACATCACATACTACTACATAGCTAGGATTACAGACATGAGCCACCAATGACTAGTTTATTGCTGCAACTTTAAATGAGTATGTTCAGCAAATCAGAAAGTGGGAAGCACTGAGGTTTTGCCAGAACCAGATATGGTGTCAAGCAATGCCTGCCTGCCTTTCTTTCTTTCTTTTCTTGCCAGGCCTGGGGCTTGAATTTAAGGCCTGGGTGCTGCCCCTGTGCTTTTTGTGTTCAAGGCTAGCTCTCTACCATTTGAGCCACAGTTTCTCCTCTAGGCTTTTTGGTAATTAACAGGAGATAAGAGTCTCATGGATTTGCCTGCCCAGGTGGCTTCAAACTATGATCCTCAGATCTCAGCTTCCTGAGTAGCTAGGATTACAGGCATGAGCCACCAGCACCAACCTCCTTCCTTATTTCTATGAAAGGCTTAGAGCTGTTCTAAAAGCCAGTCTGAAGCAGTTTCCCACTGTGCCCTGATGACTACAGCTACAGCTCTGAGACCTTCCTTTCTCCTGTCAGCAAAGACCTGGCTATAGGGTCTGTACTGCAGAGTGGTACAGGAATAGGTATCTGATGGTGAGCAATATACACACAGGACCTGCCTACTCAGAGCATGGGGAGTATGGATAAAGCATGCAGGGGATCCCTTCTCAGAGAACAGCCACTGACAGGTTATGTTTTCTGTAGATCCTCAGCTGGGACAGAGTGTAATCCATCTGTATTATGTCTTGAGTTTCCCTGCATATGTTATCTGTAGGAACCCTGTCAACCCCAGCCTACAGATTTAAGCAACATATTGGTTTGGGTCAGCATGTGAGCTTTAGTTTCTAAAGAGATGTTTCTAGGTTTATCAACCATACAATGCCACCCATAAGAACTGATGCTGTGGGGAATAAAGCCACAGAGTTGGAGACAAGTGCTTTGATCTTGTCAAGCCACATCTGTATTCTTGCAACCATTTTTCTCTGGTGCTGCCCTCCCCATGCCAGTTTCTAACTAGGTCAAATGTTAAGAAGAAACTCAAATCTCCTCCACCATTGCCACTTTAAGACTGAAAGTCTAAAGAAGCCAAGACTTATCTCAATTTTAATTATAAGTAGTTAGTTAAAAAGGAAATGAGATCAAACCTCTGTGGTTTTCTTCAGGACAGAAATGTATAACTGTGTTCCCTCTTTTTCCTTTTCATTGTGCATGATTTTACATCATAAATATTTCTGTTGCCAGCCAAAATCCAGTTCCGTCTTTGGAGGAGGCACCAAAATACAGAATGGGAAGTAGGACTTCTTCCTCATTTGTGAGGAACAAGAGTTCCTGGGAAGCCCCTCAAAACCAGACTGCCAGGGCTGGGAATATGGCCTAGGGGTAGAGTTCTTGCCTCATATACATGAAGCCCTGGGTTACATTCCACAGCACCACATATATAGAAAAAAAAAAAAAAGCCAGAAGTGGCACTGTGGCTCAAGTGGCAGAGTGGTAGCTTTGAGCACAAAGAAGCCAGGGACAGTGCTCAGGCCCCGAGTTCAAGCTCCAGGACTGGCAAAACAAAAAACAAAACAAAAACCAGATTGCCTGCTATGAAAGCCTGATTCCCAGGGGTTCAGTCCATACCTGCATGTGATAAATGAAGGGGTTCCTCACATGACATAGAAATGGAAAAGAATTTCATGGTGTTTTACAGAACTGAGAGTTGCATAGGGTGGACGTTTTAGGAAGGATTTGTTTTAGTATAACAGGAAAAAGTAGGAAAAGTGAAAAAAAAAAAAGTGGGGGAAAGGGAGACATTTTTCTACTGCCCAGACTGGAAATGGGAGCAAAACCTCAAAATGGCAGCTCTTATCTGCAGTCTTTATACTTTCTGAGCTGGGTGAATACACATGGTTACATTGTCTATAAATCTCTAATCATTACACAATGGGTCTGGGTAGGGGAGTACTGTTTACTATTCTGGAAGGTGGAAAGGAATCTACGCCTAGCCAAAACACAAAGACAATACGTGACTTCTCTTTGCCAGATGTGGCAAATTGGCAAATGGATTTAGGAAGCCTTAATCTCTTGTCAAGCTAAGTCACCAGGTGAACTGAGCACTAGTAGCACCACAGTGAATTCGACTAATTATATATTGATATATAATTGTATAATTATGTAATTATATGTTGATCTGACCTATCTCTACAGGCTTTAGGACTTTATGACTATCATCTTCCATTGAGGAAACCAAATCTAGATTTTTTTAAAAATCTTCCTAAAAAAGGCTAAATGTGCTGCTCCTACAGTGAGGCATGTATTAAAATTAGAAATTACATATGTAAATCCCCACAGCAATCAATCTAAGGTCACCACTATAAACCTCCAATTCTGTGGCACTAAATGATGGTCAGTTTCCTTGATAGCCTGGTGAGGTTTTTATCATTGTTTGTCTTAAATATTATATTATATTGGTCATGGTATAAATTCCTTGTATCTCCTTTATAAGGCTATGATGAATGAAAGGATTACTGAGCTTTGGTTTCTAATATTATCAACAAAAATGTATTATTCTATCTTTTACAACAGTCAAAAATATGTATTTTTTCGACTAGAAAATTTTATGCTGGGTTAAAAGTTTCTAAACCTAGTTCTATAAATATAAATTGTTTTCCTGAAAATTTGTTAGGGGAGAAAAAAGTTATAGAGCAAAGAAATACGTAAGTCCTTGAATTGGTTTTAAGGTTCTACCAAACAACAGCATTTATTTAAAGGGAATAAGAAAATCCTAGAATGTCTTAGAAGGAGCAAAGCATGCCAGACTGTTTACACTGTCAACCAGTGATCCAGAACAAGTCTATGTAAGTTTTATTTGCAGCTTTGGTAAATAAAGCACTAGCTTTGTTTGTAATTTGGGAGATATGGATTGGAGCAATACCAAAAGTGTGTCCAGAAAGACAAAGAGCTTGAGCCTAAGAAGGTAAAACCAAAAGGATGCATGTGGGCAAGTGTCAATGTCTGTGAGTTGCCTCATGATTGGCTCACCTCAAAGTTACAGCAGCAGGCAGCTCAGGGCTGTCTTAAGTGTAGACCACAGAATGATTTCTGGGTTCTGTTTAGAATACTCTTGATGTCTAGTGATACTATCTTGGGTAGAATTCTCAAGACTTCACAACCTCCCACTTTGCTTTCAGTAAGGAGATAGGAGCCTTTCTCCACAGTTTCAGATGAGGAGACCAAGATATTCATAGCTTTAGGAACTTGTCCAGATTTCAGAGTATCTGAAGCAAGGAACTGACCTTATGCTTAACTTATTTCCAATGACTAGGCTAAACTACTAGTCCTAAACTAATCCTTCAGATTACTTAAATTCTTGAACTAATTTCTATTAGTTTAGCATAATGGGATTGACAGGGAGTCAATAGATTCTGGCTCACAGAATCTATAAAAGACAAGGACCAGCAAAGGAGCCAGAAAGCCACCAAGACCTGAAATTGTAGGACATGGCAGGCATGCCCATGTAAGGTATGCAGCCAGGCTCCAGGCCTTTGCTTCTAAGAAAAAGCTTAGCCCTTGCATCCAGTCTTTGTTTAAGGATCAGTGTCCAGAAGGCAGGCATGCCCATGTAAGCTATGCAGCCAGGCTCCAGGCCTTTGCTTCTAAGAAAAAGCTCAGCCCTTGCATCCAGTCTTTGTTCAAGGATCAGTGTCCAGAAGGGCACATCTGGTGCTGGAATAAGGACAATTTTAACTCTTCTGGTTCTATATTGGAAGCAAGGCCCTTGAATGTTCCCTTCTACCAAGGCCATCTACAGTGTGGGAGTCATGGATATTGGGCAGTAAAGCATGCCAGATGCCCTTCAGGCTCCAGACTCTTGGAACCTAAATGCCTTCTCTTTAGGAAAAACAATAAAGATGTTTTGTAAACTTGACACACCTAGCTGGGATAGCTGTGTCTCCTAGAGTAGCACATGGTCCCCATGAAGGGAAGGATGTGTCTGTCATGGTAACCCCAGATTCTGGTACAAGCTGTCTCAATAAATATTTTTGAATGAATTAATTTTGCCTACTGTTTATCTAACTTCCATTCACTGACATCACACAGTACTGGACATTTCAAATATACTTAATTCTCTTCATGAACTTAAAATACTATAAAGAGGAGAAAAAATTTCTAGTTCCTGACTTGTGAGCAAGTAATGTTCAGTGCATAGCCAACTAAATTCAGGGCTATTCTCATGGTCTGTATTTACCTTCAGAAATTTCAAATATCATATTTCTTCTTGTAAAACTTAAAGATAATATATCAGCCAGACACTGGTGGATCATGCCTGTAATCTTAGTTACTCAGGAGGCTGAGAGGATCACAGTTTGATGCCAGCCCAGGCAGAAGTGGAGCTCTGGCTCAGGTGGTAAAGTACTAGCTTCGAGCAGAAAAGGTCAGGGACAGCACCTAGACCCTGAGTTAAAGTCCTGGAAGCAGCGCACACACAGACACAGATATCAAGATTATCCATTTTTCTATTTAAAAGATTTTAAGGAATATTTTTACCATTTTTGCTTTTAATTTTTTCCAAGACACAAATGTTTACTATAGTTATAATGAAAGTATAAAACCCTTTTATGTATTCTTCCGTAAACTATCATACTGTTTTAAGTCTCAAAATAGACATCATAATTACACTTTTAATGGTAGCTTATTGTCACATGATTTTGATGTATCATAATTAACTACACCATTTCTTTATTGTTGGACATCTGGTTTGTATGCATCAGACTCTACACAAGATAGGACTTCCAGACAATCTACAATATTGCCAACAGATGGCTTATGGAAGTGATTTTGATGTTAAAATGCTTCTGTTTATGACTTTGTAGTAAATAAGCTATAATTAGGACTGTTCCCAACTGGCGAATGACAAGGGCATGACCCAAACAAGTCCAACTTCCAGCAAACTGAGGAATGCATGAAATTCCACAAAATCACCTAAGACAGATGTAGGTCGTAGGGTAAAGGCCAAATAAGAACAAAAACAGAAAATGAAATCAGATATATATGAAAGTATTCTAACCCTATCACAAAGTAACATGAGAGTTTATACATTCCTGGGCACAATGACTCAAGTAAGCCACAGTGTGTCTAGTCTTGAACTACCAATGTTGAAGAATGCTCTCCATGTTTTATACCTCCTGCATTGCCTTCCTTCCTCAGTTTCTCCTCAAGGTGATTTTTAAATCCATATTTTCAGATTAAAGCAACAGTCTTCAGAGTGAAAAGCAGAATGAAAAGTGCTGTTTAAGTACTTTTTCCAGTTATAGAAAGGTAGGGGAGTCACAATGGTGAATTTGGACTTATGAGAGGGAGAAAATGTATAAAAACACATTGAGGAAGAATGAGAGAAAAGAAAAGAACTTCTTATGGGCTGTTCTTGTTTATTGTTGTTCTTTGATTGTTTTTTGTGCAGTACTGGAGCTTCTTCTGGCTCAAGGATGGTGCTCTACCATTCTGTCCATTCAGTCTTTTCACTGGTTAATTGAAAATAAAAGTCTTACGAATTGTCTTCCCTGGCTGGCTATGAACTGCAATCCTCAGCTCTCAGCTTTCTGAGTAGCTAGGAAAACAGACATGAGCATCTATTCCCCAGCCAGCCATGTTTTTACGAAGAAATACAATGCTATTTATGTCTGTGCCAGACACTCCGACAAGTGAGGACATTCAGGGCTCGAACCAGGCTGTCCCCAGGTGAGCAGTCGGGCAGAACATCTCCTCCTTATGTTCTGCTTCAGCAGCACAAGTGCCAAACAGTGCAACACCACTCCTCTGGATTCAGCTCGGACACAAATGAGTGTTATTTTCCTTCCCTCCCTTTCTGATCTTGCTTTCAGCCAAATTTTTACATAAGAGGATACTACCTTCTGGAAAGAATTACTGTTCTTATCACTATCATCATTTTTGCCAGCATCAGGCTCAGTTGTTGCTCAGTCTATCACTCGAGCCATGCCTCTAAGCATGACTTACTGTTTATTTTGGAAATGGAGTCTAGCAGACCTTTTTGCCTGTGATAGCTCTGAACCATGATACCCTGGGTCTCATGCTCCTAAGCAGCTATTATTACACTCAGATCTCAGCACCCAGTTCCTAGCCTGGAAATAATTCTTCTTAGACACTGATTTATTTTAAGATGGGCAGTGGTGGTACATTGGACTGTACAAAACTTAGATCCTAACATTGATCAGGGCAATGCCCCATGTCAGCCCACATCCTCTTCAATGTTTAGAGACCTTTTCTGCAATAAAACATGTTGAGTTACTCCTCAGGGCTGACAGGAAATGGCAAAGGGACCCAGGGCTGAGAGAGCAGCAAGGGCAAAGCCATATGAGTCAAGGCAGCTGCTGCATGGTGAGCAGGTCAGAGAGCCTTCTTGCAGGATTCATTTGCTTGAAATATTATTTCCCCCATCCCTTCACTCAGAATCCAGAAAATGATCAGATCTTAGTTTTTGATCCAGGCTGCTGCTCTGTCTTTTGATTAGAGAATTGAGCCCATTGATGTTTAATGTTATTCTGGAGGGATATGCCATGTTTCCTGCCATTTTATTGTTTTCCTATTTCTTGCTTCCTTCTTCTTTTGTTTTCCTAAATTAATCCTTTAGTGATTTTTAATTCATTGCTGTTTCTTTTTTTGTTTGTTTGTTTCTTTTTTGGCCAGTCCTGGGCCTTGGACTCAGGGCCTGAGCACTGTCCCTGGCTTCTTCCTGCTCAAGGCTAGCACTCTGCCACCTGAGCCACAGCGCCCCTTCTGGCCGTTTTCCATGTATGTGGTGCTGGGGAATTGAACCCAGAGCTTCATGTGTAGGAGGCAAGCACTCTTGCCACTAGGCCATATTCCAGCCCACTGTGTTTCTTTTGATTGTCTTCTTCATATAGTATATTTCTCTTTATCATCTTTTGTAGCACTGGCTTAGTCTCTATGGCTTCCTCCAGTTTTTGTTTAGTGTGGGAGATTTTAGTTTCTCCATTTAAATGTGATGGCAGTTTCACTGGGTACACTAGTTTGGGCTGGCAATTGTCATTCAGAGCTTGAATCATACCATTCTAGACTCTCCTTGCATTCAGAGTTTATGTGGAGATATCCACAATTATTCTAATCTTCTTTCCATTGTAATAAAGTTCCCTCTGAATTTTCTGCCTTTAAAATTAATGCTTTGTTTTGTTAAACTTAGAATATTCACAATAATATGTCTAGGGGCGTTTCTTCTCTGGTCTTATCTGTTTAAAGCTCCTTATGCCTCTCTCAAATGGGTGAGAATTTCTTTCTTGAGTTTGAAGGTGTTCTCTGTTATTGTTGTATTGAATAGGTTCTGAATACCTTTAGGGTTTGGGGGGGTTGTTGTCAGTTGTGGGGCTTGAACCAGGGCCTGGGTGATGTCTCTAAGCTCTTTTGCTCTGTGTCACTTTGCTGTTGTGGTGGGCATTTGGGTGTCAAGATAAAAAAGCAGCAGATGGGAGGGAAAGAAGAATGGAAAAAAAGAGGCTTCCCAGCTGTGGTGGGAGCAGGGGTGATGGCAAGTTTGTATACTATTTAAGATTATTTTTTCTTTTGAAAGTTTAAGATTAGCTATTTCTCAGTTGACACTGAACTCTGACCACTTCTAGACTGTCCAACTACCTTTTGTGGACTGAACTTCTCAGCCTAAGTCCTGTCCTTCTGTTTGATAAGAGGGAGATCTAACCCTTTCCTTTCACCTCCTGCCATCTTCTTCAAATCTCTCTCATTCTTTCTGCTTCCTTGACATCATAAGGGAAGCAGCCTTGCTCCACCACACCCTTCCACCATGACACTAGGCCTTGTCACCAGCCTAGTGGCCATTGACACCTTAAGTCAAAATGTACCTCTCCTTCCTTCACTTGATTTGTTCAGGTGTTATCACAGTGGTGTAAAGCTGACAGATACACTGACAACATGGTATACACTCAGTTCCTTACTCAGCCTCTGCTGTGTCCTAGACTTGTAAATTGATGTGGGGGTCTCAGGTCCACAGAGACTGAGAGCCCAGCCTCCTGTCATCCTCTAGTGCAGCTCATGCTAGATCAGTGATGGCACCTAGGAGGACCTCAGAGGTGGCTAAGCATTGGAAAGTTTGACTCTAAGGCAAAAATCCCTCAGATGCAAGTATCAGTGCAGCTTCTGGCCAGAGACTGCCACCAGAGGTTCCCAACAAACACCCAACTCCTGGCCTCACATTAATAGGATTGGAACAAGTTCCTTTCTGGGAACTGGCTGTCCATCCTGTCCATGGTCACAGATGGTGCTGGTGTCCCCTCGCTACTGCTCTCTAGCTCTGTGTCAGGTCTCAGCTCCAGATGCTCATGACTCAGTCTCTGCCTCCTCCTTGGCACTTGGTCTTTATGAGAACATAAAATTAACACTGAATGTCTGGCCCCATGCCAAGAAGAGTCCTCTTCCTCTGTGTCTCCTTAGGGAACAGTTTGTGGAGTGTATTAAAAAGTAGAATTATGGGCTGGGATTATGGCCTAGTGGCAAGAGTGCCTGACTCGTATACATGAAGCCCTGGGTTGGATTCCCCAGCACCACATATATAGAAAATGGCCAGAAGTGGCACTGTGGCTCAAGTGGCAGAGTGCTAGCCTTGAGCAAAGAGAAGCCAGGGACAGTGCTCAGGCCTTGAGTCCAAGGCCCAGGACTGGCAAAAAAAAAAAAAAAAAGTAGAATTATTAAAACCCAAGCCTTCAACTTGTATGTGTTTGGTAAAACACAAACTCTGACTTCCCTGAGCCTCTTGCTTTGGGTCTTCTTGGTTTCATATTTATTTATTCAATATAAATCAAAGCGGTCTGCAACTTGTGTCTGATGCTCTCCTCTCACTGGTGGACACAGCTGGCCTCTTTTCCTGTGCAGGGAAGGCTGGCCTCTTTTCCTGTGCTGGGAAGCGGCAGTGGTGCTTGGAATACTCACAGAATACACTGTATCAGATTGCTTATGAAGATCTCCCAGTGACTTAGGGCTGCATTCATCTTACCGCCTAACAAGTGAGCACAAGTGTAACTGCTTAGAACCAATTATACATCTTTGTGAGCTCCCGATTGGCCTCATTGAGCCCAAATCCAAATATCAGACATATTTTCAATCTTTACTTGGGCATAGGGACCCCTTCTAAGCTTACTTGTTGCTTGTAAAATTCGGGGTTACCAGTCATAAGTCAGATCATGAGTACATGTCTTTTTTAGACAATGTCACCTCTTTCTTCACTTTCCCCTCTAGTCCACAAGTTGTGTAGTTCATTTCCTACATCATATATACCAAATACCATGACTGCATTTGTTCACCCTTCCTCTCTTCCTTTCTGGGTCCTCTCTTTTCCCCCACTAAAAAGACGAGAAAAAAAACCCAAAAGCAATAGTAAAAACAAATGCTACCACTACCAACAAAAACAACAAAACACCATGTCTCCATTTCCTGGAATTGTTCAATAAATAGTATTTTAAATGTGCAGAGTAGTTATGACATTGGGTTCTTCCCTTAAGTGTATCTTCCTTTAATCTGATGTTTGTCTGTGAATGCCTAGAGTCCTGTATTAATTATCATGTCCAATTATACTTTAGATCTAAGGAAGCTCTTTTTTTTTAAGGGTTAGATAGGCCAACCCTGGGAAAATCAGCCTTTTGACTAACTCAAAGCCAACTGATTAGAGACTTTAATGGCATCTACAAAATCATTTTAGCTTTACAATTATAATTAGCATAACCACACAAATACAGTAACAGCTCAAATGACATACCTTCATATAGTCATCCCTAAGTCCACAGATGCTCAAGCCTTTTCTAAAAAATGGTGCATTGTTTGCATAAAATCTATACACATTTTCCCTTTAAGTCACCTCCAGATGACTTATAATACTTATAAAATGTAAATGCTATGTGCTTATTAGACTATATTGCTTAAGGAATTATGATAGGGAAAACTACCAACTTGAGTGTGATTCCCTGCCGGGCTAGATTTACCTCCCCTGGTGTGGGAATGCTAAGCTTACTCCCTTATCAGTGCTCTCCCCTGGGCGCCCGACCCACAGGCGGCCAAGGTGGAGCGAAGGGACACGGGCAAGCCTAAAGTGCATGCGGCCTAACGAGATCCCCTTTTCCTCCCTCCTTACCCACCAAGGAAGCCAGGCGCAGACGGATCTCGGAGACGCTTCGGAGAGCAATCCAGTTTAATCAGGAGGGGCTTACAGTAATATAATGATGATGACGAGGATTGAGCATGAGCTGGCAATAGGCTGGCGAGCTTGTCCATCCAAGAGCAGCTCCCAAGGACCTCCCTCATGGGCTAACATCACAGCCCACGAAAAGGGAGCACATATGCTCACTGGCGCAAGGTGGGGGGGATGGTCTCAAAGCTATCCCTTCTGATTCCAGACCCAGAAGGAGATAGGTGTGGCTCACTTCCACACTGCCCCAGGGCTGGGGGAAGGGTGGCGTCTCGGGAGTGCTCTCCTCGCCCTTCCCCCCTTAAGGCCAAGATGAATCTCCAACAATTCCCCTCCTAGTTTCTATTCTAAAAATCTGTGGTGAAATGTGGGAGCTCATGCCTATAATCCTATCTGCTCAGGAGGCTGAGATCTGAGAATCACTGCATAAATTTGTCAGACTCTTATTTTCATTTAACTCTCAAAAAGTCAGCAGTGGTACTGCAGCTAAAGAGATAGAGTGCCAGCCTTGAGGGGAAAAAAGTTATAGGACAGTGCTCAGGCCTTAACTATTTTGAAACATGCATAACATCTACATTATTGCATGACCATCCTTCATCTCCACAGTTCTTTCTGAGAGTTAAACCTGAACACTCCAACTGAAATTTGAGGCCCCTAAAAAACCCCATCCTCCTCCACAGCCTCTGGGCAGCCAGCTCCCATCCCACCGCTAACTTCTGAATTCTCCAGTGGATGGTATGGTGACAGCCTCAGGCAGAGCTTAAGATTTTCCTCCCTGCTGAGGCTTGGGATTTTCTCAGCGGAGACTTCCTTGTGCAACTCACATCTAGGCTAGTTCCTCATTTGAAGCGAATCCCTGCACCCGGATGGGAAAGAATATGGTAAGCTCTGACTTGCCAACCTCTTTTCTGGACAGAATAGAGGGGAATGAAAAAGTCAGATGCTGGAAATAGGGCATAATTCTTGGTCAATCCTTCCTGCCATCTCAAACTGTTATGCCAAGTGGCGAGACGACCACCAAGAAGGCCACCGAGACTCAGATGTTCCGAAATGCAAAAGCAAGGCAAGGCTTTATTTAAGGGAGCTGCAACTTGGGCCACATCCTACCCACTGACACAGCGGAGGTTAGGAGGAAGCCCCAAGCTACGATTCCACAGGGCTTATAAAGGCAAAAAACAAAGTTACAACAATCAGGTGTTCAAGCAAGCAAGATTAGGACACAGGTACAAATCTGATTGGCTCAGGGTTCAAGGCATTCTAGGGGTGATCAGAGTTAAGCATTCCCAGCGGTTAGAGTTCTAGACCGACTGGGCCCTAATGGGCTTGTCCTGGATCTGCTCACAGGGCCTGCTTATCTCAGGTTCACGTGGTAAAGTGGGGTTCACATGGTAAAGTGGGGCCTGACTTAAAGTCTGGCACTTCAAAACATGATATGTATTAAATACAGAACTTTATATAGAACCAGCAGCATGCACATTTTGCATCCTGCTGAAAGGAGGAACCTCGGGCCTCTTTTCTAGGTCTACAGATTCTACATTTTTTTTCTAATTGCATGTTCATTGTATAGAATCTGGGCTAGTCTTAATACTGTAAGAATTAAAATCTCAAAATGCACAATAAGATAATTTCTGAAGCTTGCCTTGGAAATTTCCCTACCCACAAATCTGACTTCCAACTAGCAGGCTATCAGTAAAAACTTGCTATTGCCCCTGGGACTCTTAGGAACAGCTGGAGTCAACAGCACAATGTACTCTGCTTGCCTTGATTCGGGTGTACTTGGGTGTTCTAGTTAGGAGCATTGATGATTTCCAGTTTTGTTTATGTGGCATTCTTATTGCCAAAGAAGATGCTGGCTCAGTGACTGCCTCACTCCTCAAGTGATTTTTGAGTTCCAAAAGCTCTAATTTTCTAGCTATGACTTGTGGCCTCCTGGTAACGTGGCAAAAAGATATCACAACAAGAAAACAAGTCATCATGTTAAACTGTGAGAAAGTGTTTCCAGAATAAAATAGCTTGTTCAAATTCCAAACCCACATATGGAGGAAACTATAATTTTCCATGTGGATGTGTAATTCTCTTCCACAAACAGAATAAGTAAAGATCAGGCCAAAGGCTTATTCTGAGTTGGAGGCAAGCCTGCAATAATGTAATGTTCCAGGCTCACCTATACAATAGGGCCCGCCAGTGAGCATGGAGTACAACCAGGTACAGAGAGAAACAGCTTTGAGCCAGGACAAAGTGAAGAACTGCTCTCCACAGACAGAGTGCAGTAGGACCTCAATTCAAACAGCAAGGAACTGGCTGCTATTTAATCGGCCAGGCTTCTGTCCAGTTCTGAAGAACTTGTTTATATTGCCATATCCGTACTTTGCATGTATAGTAAGGTTAAAGAAAAGGCCATAGAAGCTGGGCACAGGTAGTTCACTCGTATAATCCTAGCTATCCAGGAGGCTGAGATCTGAGGATTGAGGTTCAAAGTCAGTTCAAGCAATGAACTCTGTGAGACTCTTACTTCCGATTAATCTCACACACAAAAAAACAGAAATGGAGGTCTGGCTCAGGAGGTAGAGTGCTAGTCTTTCATGAAAAAGCTAAGGGAGAGCTTGAGGCTCTAAATTCAACCCCTAGTATCAGTGCGCACGCGCGCGCGCGCGCGCGCGCACACACACACACACACACACACACACACACACACACACACACACGGAAATAGTGATTTCCAGTCCAGGAATGCTTATTTTCAGCTCTTTCCTCCTCCTGGGTGAAGGAAATTCCAATTTTGTGAGATCACTGCATGAGCCAGGTCTTTCTGAAAATGTAACCGTTCAAATGGCCTGTGTCTGTTTTTGTAAATAGGATGGATGAGTGAGGCTATATTCTACTCCACAATCTGGCCTGACCCAGGACACACACACACACACACACACACACACACACACACACACACGCACGCACATATCCATTCACATGCCTATACACACACAATTTTGGCAGCACTGAGACTGGTCTCTGCAGCTTCCCTTTGGCTTCTACTCACTGTGTGGGAATACCACAGAGCCTTGCTTTGCTAAGCACAGAGTTGCCCAGACTCCTTCCTGCCCTATCTTCCTTTCTTTTCCCAGTCTCTCTCTGAGATTCCCCACCTCCTGCCTTCCTTCTGTGGAACATGCCAAGCAGATGTCAGGGAAATCCACAATGAACCATAGACTTCTCCTCAGACTTGAATAGGGGTGAGGGAGCTTCCATCAGTCCTGCCTTCTGCCTCTCCACCCTCTTCAGAGTTATTCCCTCCTTTCTTTGTGCCACATCTTCTACCAAAGTCCAAGTCTCTTCATTGGCCTTGACTTCAACACTGATCAAAGACTCAGACAGGTCTGGGACCCAGCCCAACATTGTTCAAATAACTTTAAGTATGGCCACAACAAATCTGTGCAATATGAGACACATGGAGAATAGAATTAAGCCAGAAATAGTGTTGTTCACCATGTGGAGAACTTGATTTGTATGTTGAGATGGAGTTTTGCTTACTTTTTGCCTAGACTGACCTTGAATTTCCTGATCTCTACCTCCCAGGTAGGTGGCATTACAGGCATGTGTTACCACACCCAAACCTAGATCTATCTCTCTCCCTGAGATGAGCTGTCACTCTATAACCTGGGTTGACTTCAAAATCAAAGTCTGCCTCAGCCTCCTGGGTGCCAGAATTACAAGCATGTACCACTACTGGATTCTTTTTTTTTAATAAGATTTTTGGGTTGATGACATGCATAAATGACATGAAAAAAACTACTATTATGTTGAACATTTTAAATATGTGCCAATTTGGGGCCTAAAGAGTAACTCAGGGGCTGGGAATATGGCCTAGTGGCAAGAGTGCTTGCCTCATATACATGAAGCCCTAGGTTTGTTTCCCCAGCACCACATATATAGAAAATGGCTAGAAGTGGTGCTGTGGCTCAAGAAGCCAGGGACAGTGCTCAGGCCCTGAGTTCAAGGCCCAGGACTGGCAAAAAAAAAAAGATGTAACTCAGTGGTAGAGCACTTGCCTAACATGTGCAAGGCACTGTCTCCATCACCTGCACTACACACACACACACACACACACACACACACACACACACAATAAAATAATTACCAATTTGTATTACGAATATTTCTTTTGGGGGCAGTACTGGGGTCTGAACTCAGGACTTTACACTTGCTAGGCTCTACCACTTGAACCATACCTCCAGCCCTGCTTTTTGCTAGTTATTTTCAAGATATGATCTTGTGACCTTTTCTGTCCATGCTGACCTCAAACTTTCATCCCTCTGCTCTCAGTCTCCACCGTAACTACGATGTGAGCCCTCTTACTAGGTTGCAGATGATACAAGCACACAAGCTGAGCATGTTTTTGGTTATGAGGTCAGTGTGTCATATGACATAACAGCAATACAGGGCTTCCCAAACAATGGGGGATGCCTGAAACCTGATATATGCCACATTTTCTCCTGTACATACAGACCCATGAGGAAGTTTAATTTATAAATGAGTCACAGTAAGAGAGTGACAATGACACCTAAGAAGAAAGTAGCACAGTTATAACACTTGCACTATAATAAGAGCTCTGTCAATTGGCCTCGCTCTGGAACTTTCCACAGTATTTTCAGACCACAACTGACTTGAGGAAACAGGAAGGGAGGGAAGTGAATCCTTAGGTACAAGGCATTACTGTAGAGAATAATGACAGAGATCCCCTAGTATATGCCACCGTGCCTGACACAGCATGTAATCCTAGGCATCCCCTGCCGGGCATCCCACTTTCCTGCTTTCTTTTCCTCTGAAGCCTGCATCTCCACATGTTATGACTTCAGTTCTACCATATTATCCACCTTCCCCTGCCAGACTGAAAACACTCTGAAGGCAGAGGTCTTTGGGTGTTGTTAACCAGTAACATCCAGAACAGGGCCTGAGACCCAGATATGGTAAAGGAAGTACAAGAAGAGTGAACCAGAAACCAGACCATGGAGACTTCAGTCCTACCCTGAGCTGTACCTACTTGGTGACATTGTACAGATTCCCATCTTCAGGAATCTTCAGATGGATGTCAGCATCTGACTCATTGAGATATACGCACTTATAAGTGCATCACAGGAGCATATTTATTATGTTATCATTATTTTCTCAATGATATTTGAAAAAAAATTGCTTACTTATACACTGGATCTCCTTATCTAACCCATGGTCAAGCTCTGTAGCCCCAAAGATGGAGCAAGATGGCTGAGATGGGCTGAAGTGTTATCTCCCTGTGGCATACCTATGTCATGTGCTCTTTTTCCTCCATGTTTCTTTTCTAATGAACTTTCCAATTACCTTTTTAGCTAGGCACAGGTAGATTATACCAGTGGATTATATACCGAGATAATCCTAGCTACTCTCAGAGATCTGACTTCTAAGGATCACTATTCTAAAACAGCTCTGACAGTCAAATCCTAGAGATTCTTATCTCCAATTAACCAGCGAAAAGCTGGCAATGGAGATATAGTAGAGGATGAGTCTGGAATGAACACGCCAAGAGGGAGCCCAAGGCCCTGAGTTTAAGCCCAAGCACATCACAGAAGAATGTTTTGTAATTGGGAATCACCTTTCCTGCAGCCTTCTATGTGAAATGAAATTGCTATGTCAAGAACAGACATGTCTAGTGCCTACTCAGCCCCATGGCATGACATGAGGCAAAGAGGAAAAGCATTCCACTGCACATTTTCTTGAAACTCTTGAGAAATGGTGTTGATTTGAACATTGGCCATCAACAAGAAC
The DNA here is from genome assembly GCF_023159225.1 of Perognathus longimembris pacificus. Classification (NCBI taxonomy): domain Eukaryota; kingdom Metazoa; phylum Chordata; class Mammalia; order Rodentia; family Heteromyidae; genus Perognathus; species Perognathus longimembris. The sequence goes on along the minus strand of NC_063166.1, from coordinate 35,140,776 downwards.
AGATTATCCTCACTGGACTTTGTCTTGTTATCTTGTGCAGGGCTAGCTGGCACTGAGGCAGGGAAGAAAGACTGTATTGAGGTAACTGCATGGTAGCTATTACTTTTGATGATGAAACAATCCCATGGATAGATACACTTTAGTGCAAAGAAGAGGCATAAACATTTAAACAGTCGCACAGAAGTCTTCTGGCTTGTGGAATTATTCCTCTACAGTGTTTTGCAGTAGCAAGGTTTGAACTCAAGGATTTTATTTGCTTGACTTGGTTGCTCACAGCTAGCACTCCACCACTTAAGCCATGCCTCCAACCTGGCCTTTTGCTGGTTCATTAGAGATGGACTCCAATGGGCTATTCTCCATGGCTGGCTTCTGATTTAAGTTCTCCAGTTTCATTCTGCTTAGGAGCTAGGACTACAGGTATTAGTCACAGCTATTGATCCTCTGCAGTTTTTTAGACTTGGCCACCTTGGGCACCTAAGGTCTCTCTTTTGTAAAATGACCCTCTTAAACAAAAGATCCTACGGAGGGAGGGAATTGGGGAGGGGGGAGAAAAATGAGGAAGGAGGTAACAAGTTTGGTAAAAAAAAAAAAAATGTACTCATTGCCTTACATATGAAACTGTAACCCTCTGTACATCACTTTGACAATAAATAAATCAAATTTTTACTACTTTTTTTTTTTTGCCAGTCCTGGGCCTTGGACTCAGGGCCTGAGCACTGACCCTGGCTTCTTTTTGCTCAAGGCTGTAGCACTCTGCCACTTGAGCCACAGCCCCCCTTCTGGCCATTTTCTATATATGTGGTAATGAGGAATTGAACCCAGGGCTTCATGTATACGAGGCAAGCACTCTTGCCACTAGGCCATATTCCCAGCCCTAAATCAATTTTATAAAAGTGAATTTTATTTTAAAAAAAATGTTTACAGTGACCTGGTCAGTGTAACAGGTGGCCAATAACAGCAGTGTGGAACACTGACAACAGTCCCCATATTTAAGGTGACAGTGGCCAATAGAACAAGCTACTTAAACTGGTCATCCTTGTTGAAACTCCTGTCCTTGAGCTAATTTAGAATGCTGGGTTTTGTGGTGTAGACATCCTTGTGTCTATAAGGGAACACCAGATGCTATTGACTTTGCCAGGCCCCAAGTCCAGAGGCAAATAAACATGGAAGTCTAAACACAGACTGAGATATAGGAAGGCAACACTCTAATACTTATTCAGCACTTTTTATTGGCAGGAATTAAGACCAAGAGGTGAGCACCCCTGGTAGAGAGGCCCACAGGCACTAGTAATAGAGTGCATCCTCCTCACCCCCCAACATCCCTTCCCAGAGCCAGCATTCCCAGCAAGACACAACCTACCTCAACCACTGTCTGACTCAAGTGCACCATGATTGTGCATTTCACAGTACTTTCAACTTAAAGAAAATGTAAAGTCCTGTATAATTTATTATCCAGTATATGTACTTATAGATTTATAAGCCCATTGTAGTTACAACGAATGAGGGAAACCATGCAACCTATGTTTCTTTGGATATGGCTTTCTTCACTCATTATAATTTTTCCCAAGTCTTTCCATTTCCTTATAAGTGGTACAATATCATTTTTTTCTGATAGAAGAGTAGAATTCCATTGTGCAAATATACCACATTTTCTTGATCCATTCTTCCACTGAGGGGCATCTGGATTAATTCCATATGGCAAACAATGCTGTAATGAACATAGTTGTGCTGGTAGCTTCAGTGTGACCTTGTTGATGGTCTATGGTATAAATGCCCAGGAGTGGAATTGCTAGGTCATAGAGAAACTCTATGTTTAGTCTTAGGAATCTCCCTACTGCTTTCCAGAGTAATTGAACAAGTTTACATTCCCACCAACAATATAGTAGTGTTCCCTTTTGGCCACATCCTCACCAGCATCTGTTATTGATAAATCATACAGGACTCTAGATATTCATACAGTGAGACTAAAGAAGGATATTCTTAGGAGAGGAGGGAATCACAAAGGCTCAACAGCTATGTGCATATGATCAAATGAAAAGATGTTTAGTGAAATAAACTCCAAGAAAAGGAAACAAGAGTGTTTTGTTATTCGGCTTTTTGTTTTTGTTTTCTCCTTTGTTGCAGTTTTGGTTTCCTGTACCTTTTGTCTTGTATGCAAGTTTATCTGTTTGGGGGAAGGTAAGGAGGAGTACACACATGGTGGGACATCAGCAGTGATACTCACTAGACACTATGTTGAAAAGGAACTATACAACTAGGAGGGAGGGAAAACGGGGAGAAAAATGATGGAAAGGGTGACCCTGTTTAATAATGTACTCATTACCTGACTTATGTAACTGTAGCCCCTCTGTACATCACCTTTACTTTTATTGTAAAAAATAAATAAAGCTAATAACCCCTACCTCCATGTCTAGTAGTTTGGGTCTACCAGAAATTCAGTCCCATGTGGTTGCTCTCCAGTGGACTTGTATTGTGTGCAACACCTCTGTCGCCCTGGGGCAGTCATCTTCTCCACTTGCTGGGGTCCCCATTAGGAGGGAAGGAGAGACTATTTTTTTTTGTAGCCTGTCACATGCTTTAATGTAAATTTGGTTCCATGCAAAAAACATTTAGCCAGGCTCTTGTAGCTCATACCTATAATCCTAGCTACTGAGGAGGTTGAAATCTGAGGAAGGTTCAGAGCTAGCCCATGCAGAAAAGTCCTAGATTGCATCTTCAGTTAACAAGCAAATAGCTGGCTTGGAGACATGACTCAAGTAGTATAATGTCAGCCATAACACTAGCCAAGCAAAACATGAGGCCCAGAGTTCAACCTCTGGTACCATCAAAAGAAAACAAATACATCTGTTTTGTGTATGTCATTCTGTCTCCACTTAGGCATTGTGGGTGCTGGGATGAAGGGCAGCCTCTGGCAATGAGTCCTGTCTATGGAGGAATCGGGAGAATTCACATCTGAGTGACAACTGCTAGGTTCCCCAAGGAAGTTGAAAGAGAAAGGAGCAATTCTGGAGTTCTACAAGCAGCCATCACCATCATCTACCAGTGTCCATCAGTGTCCTGATGCTCAGTGTCCACCTTGATGCATGTCCTTAGACTGCTTTTGGTCCTAAACAGAGCCTCAGCTCTGGCCATGCTGTCAGAGCCCATCCTCATGGGGCCCTTTGCCCTCCTTGGCCAGGCTGACCTGGGTGTGGACACATTGTTTTTCCTCTTACTTCATCTGAAACAAGATTGGAATTTTCCAAGAAATATTTGCTAGGCAACTAAAGGAAAAAACAAAAGCAAAAACTGAAATACAGAGGTGTGAAAGAATCGGTGCCTTGCCTAATGTCACCCAAAGTGATTGCAGCTCAGGAAACTCTGTAGGGCCAAGGTGCAGGCCAGCTCAGTGGAGGGTAATTAGGGAGATAAAGGGTACATTCTCTGCTCTGGGATGGGCTCATGGCACCCGGTCCCCAACTTGCACTGTAGTCCCTTCCTCCCTGAAAACAATAGCTGTCACAGTTATGGTTATATTTTTTAAAAATTGTGTGTGTGTGTGTGTGTGTATGTGTGTGTGCACGCGTACACAGGAGCCAGTACTGGAGGCTTGAATTCAAGGCCTAGATGCTGTTACTTAGCATTTTTTACTCAAGACTGTCACTTTACCACTTGAGCCACAGCTTCATTTCTGAGTTTTTGGGGTTAAAGTCTAGTGGACCTTCCTGCCCGGGCTGGCTTTGAACCTTGATCCTCAGATCTCAGCCTCCTGAGTAGCTAAGATTTGAGAGACTGGCACTTAGCTGTTTTGTTTTTTTGTTATTTGGTCTTTTTTTTTAGCCAATGGACTTGGTAGATATTTATTTTGGTTATGTTGGGATGGAATCTGTTTTCTAATTTCCTGTACTTCTCCATCTTGTCCCCAAAGTAGGAAAAGTTGAAAGGCTTACCCATCTATATGGAAGTAATTAGGACCAGTGAATGTAGGCTATAAAATTCACTGGAAATTCAGCAAGCAATACTGAATTCTAGAAGTTAACTTCGAGGTTGTGTTCACCTGGTGAAAGTCCAGGTCAGCATCAGAAATACAGCACTATTTCCAGTACAGTGAGTTGTCAGCAAACCACAGGCAGATGCCACAGCCCTGGCTGGGAAACTGTGAATCCCAGCTCCACTGTGTACTAGTGGGGACTTGCTTGGGAAAGGCTTGCACCCGGCTGAAAATCTTGGTATGCTTGGGTGGCTGTAACAGGTACCAAATTCTGGGCAGTTTACATCAACAAAAACATACTTCTCACAGTCCTGGAGAATGAAGGTTCAAGGTCAAGATAGCAGCACGGTAGATTCTGGTGAAGGCCTCTTTCTGGGTGCAGACGGCTGGCCTCAAGATGGAGAGTGGGCTAGAGAGCTCTGTGTGGTCTCTTTTGTAAGAGCACTGGTTCTGGTCATGGGGGATCCACCTTTACACTACTCTCTCCCTAAGACCTCACCTAATACTATCCTCTTGGGAGTTAGACTTTCAATGTATGGATTTGAGGAGGACATAAACATTGAGCCTCCACTGTCTTCTCCATGAGATGGCATAAACCACACAGGTTGAGCTATAAAATAAAAAGTTTACTACTGGGCCTGCCATATCATAGGTTCTGACCAAAAGGCAATAAATTATTACTGGTTGCATATCTGAGTCCTAATTTATGCCCTTCCACCAGCACCTGTCATGACATAAATATCACTGACATTTATAGCTTGTTGACAATCCTTTGATACACAAGCACTCTACAGTTTACCTTTAAAGAGATGGGGGTGGGGAGTGGAAGAAGCAGAAGCAGGAGGAGGAGCAGCAGGAGGAGGAGGGGGAACCAGAAGTCAAGTATTATTAATGTGTGCCAACTGCTGTGGGATAACCCTGCCTATGAAGATAAAAAGGAGCCACTATTCCACTATTTAGGTGGGGGACAGGGGGTGTGCGTGCCAACACTGGTGCTTGAACTGAAGGCCTCACATTCTCACCTTGCTCTTTCCCTTAATTAAGGCTGATGCTCTACCACTTGAGCCATGCCTCTATTTCTAGCTTCTTGCAGATCAGTTGGCAATAAGAGTCTCCAGGATTTATCGGCCAGACTGGCTTCAAACCGTAATCCCCAGATCTCATTCTCTTTAGTCACTAAGATTATAGGCAGAAGCCATTGTCCCTCACTTGGACCTACTAATGAGTGCATGACTTTTTCCTCACAGGGTTTATTCCACAGCCTGCATAAAGGCCAGGATTCTGCTTGACTATTTTATGCCTATGCCAACTCTCTTAGTTTTATTTATGATTGCAAAGCTTTAGCATCTGAATTTAGACTTTCATACACTCTTCATATTTTATCTGAAAATATTCTCTCAACTGCTTCCCTGTGTGATGGAATTGAACAGTTCTTCTAACAGCTACTTGTCCACCTTGAGTGGCAGGTGTAGCGCCTTCTCTTACCATTTTTAACTCCATTTGGGAGATGAAAACAAGTTTCACAAAGCTGACAGGAAAATGATGAAATTTCATCCTTGCTTCCTTCTAAAATCCCCAGCTGGGGATGAAGAGTGGTCAAATTATTGTAGTCAGCTGTGGCTTCTCTCCCTCCTTTTTGAAAATGAACCAATCCTGCCTGCTTAGTTAGGCCCTTTGTTTGAGAAAATTATATCCATTTTCGCTGACTATTGTTAGGCAGAGACACATACTGCCTACTGGGTTAGAAATACACCCGCTGGGCTGAGGCTGTTCTTCATTTATGACCTATTATGCTACATCGTCCTTGCAGTCTTCTTGCTATTAATCCTTCTAATTGGCCCTTCATTGTGCTCACCATTTGCACTCCCATGTTGGGTTTCAGCATGGACGGCTTCCAGAGTGCTGTGACTTCTGGCTGCACACCACCTCTGTTTAGTCTGTGATACAAGAACAGACACCAGCATTGTTTCTGCCTCTAACAGGGACACATGGGTGACTGATCTGCCTGCCTTCTGCAGGTTAGGTCCCTTCAGTCATCCATTATCCATGACACCTTGCCTGTTACGTACTTTCAGCCCACTGGTCTACAAAGAGTGCATCTGTCCATTCATCACTTCCCTGAAGAGCATGCGCATGAAGCCGACAAACACATGACAATACATGAGTAGCTTTGGGTATCACATCTGCATGACAGGCTCTGTGAACAAGACAGCCATAGACCAGGTCAAAAGAGGTACATAACTCTTGCCATTATGCAAGCGGGTAGCATTGTGGATGCCACATCCCTACATTCTGCCTCTTGCCAAAGAGGTGACCAACCAAACAAAGAGAAGAACGAAAACAGCCATGTGCTGACACATCCCTATATTCATGCCAGTACTCAAAATATCAGCAGCAGCATCCATACCAACTCAAGTGATACAGGATGCTAGAAAACCAACCTGCTCTTTTGAAAGCTTCAGGTTAGATTCCTTTATCTGAAAATTTTCAGGCCAGAAGTGCTCTTTTCTCTTCCTCCTCCTCTTCCTCCTCTTCTTCCTTTTCAGTGAACTCAGGGCCTAGAAACTGTCCCTTCGTTTTTTCACTCAATGCTGGCACACTACCACTTGAGCTACATATCTACTTCAGGCTTTTTGCTGGTTAATTGGAGATAAGAGTCTTAAAGACTTTCCTGCCTGGGCTGCCTTCAAACTGTGATCCTCAGATCTCAGCTTCCTGAGTAGCTAGGATTATAAAGTGAACAACTGGCCCTTGACTGTTCATCTTGTTAATACTTAAAGAAAATGTGAATTTTTTAAATAATGAAATATATGTCATTAATGTTTTGTCTCTAGGCTGATTAGAGGATATATTCCACTTGCTACATATTTTATCTAGTACATATTTATGCTAATAGTGTCCATAAGATGCTCCTGCTAAAGTAAATATGGGAAATACCTGAAGAATTCAACTCAATACCCTGCTACCCAGAAACCACACAGAAAAAGTGAAGTTTGACCACAAATCAATTTGTAGACAAGAGATGATGTTCAACATGATCATGATTTTATAAAATTCCAAGGTACCATGTCTCTCATTTGGGGTTGACACATCTAAGATCTAAGAGCTCTCCTAATAAGGTGAACCTATATCCCTCTCACCTTTCCCCTTTCTAGCTAGCTAATTCTGATAGAAAGCTTGACTTTGATTAAATCTCCATGCAAATTGCCTTAACAATGATCACAGTTGTCTCTGTCTATGGGGGGTGTGCTCCAAGACTCTTGGCTAACATCAGAGACTTCATTTAGTACTGAACCCTATAAGCACAGTAATATAACTGCTGATCTGATCAGTGAGTCTGATACTGAGTAACTATTGGGAAGCTTGGACACATTAGACAAAGGATTGATTCACTCAGAGTGAGAAAGTCCTTCATTTCTCCTTGGCAATCCAACTGGAACAGACTTGACATCTTACTGCTACTGCCCTAGGAAGCAGCTGATATCTCAGTGTCTACAGTACGTTCTGGATGGAGGAAACTGCAAAATGAACCAGGCAACACAAAAAGCTAGCTAGACTTTGGGTTATCAGCAATTTGATTCCAAAAAAAAAAAAAGCTAGCTAGAAGCAACCATTGAGAACTCTGTTTCTGTGTCTATTGTGCCAAGAACTTAAGCAGTCTCTGGTTAGGCCATAAAACCCCTTCAAGTTCTTTACATACTTTTGCCAGTGTCTACAAGTCTTCTGGTTGAAACAACACATCTATCACTTTGAACAATATTGTTTAATCTGGTTCTAGTTCCTGAACTAGAAGATCAAGGGGTGAGACTGGTGGCAGGATCAGGTGGTGACAAACTAACTTCTGCAGGCAGAATTTTCCATAGTGTAGATAATTCTCTTTTGGCTGTGTCCTTTAGGAAGTGTCAAAAATAGCTGTTGGGGGCAAAGCAAAGGGATTCTCAATGAGAGTGTGAGAACAAAGTTATTCTAATTTGATGAGTGCTGGTGGTCACATCTGTAATCCTAGCTTTTCAGGAGGCTGAGATTTGGGGATTATGGAAATTAAGGCATAGTTCAAATAGTAGAGTAAGCTCTAGTCTTGAGCAAAATAGCCAAGCAAGAGCATGAGGCTCTGAGTTCAAATTCCTGTATCACAAAAAATTATAATTGACAAATGTTCGATATTGCCTAAAAGTAAAAGGAGACCCCAAATTTAAAATGCTGGGGAGGACAGATAACATCAGTAGGAGAAAAGTGAAGAAATGAAGGGAACAGGTAAGGTTCTAGAATAGTCCCCACTTTCATGAGGCCTGCAGCAGATACCAGAAACTACAATAGATATGGAAACTACAGGGTTTAGTGCTCTTTCCTAGACATATACTATGCCAATGCTTAATTTACATATTAAGCATAGGAAGAGATGAGCAATAATAGCCTTTTTGTTAAAAAAAAAAACAACACAGCTACAGTAATAAGATATTGCAATCAAAGTTACCCAAAGCTTATGAATTGCTTGTTTCCAGAATTTTCCATAAGGAATTTGCTGAGTCAGTGGAAGAAGTCTGTGAAGAAGTCTACTGTTAAGGGCTCCAAAGGGCAAGTAGGGCAGGGAGAATTTTAACAAGGACTTTAAGTATCAGGGTTACATAGTGGTCATCTTTGGAGAGTTCATGGGGCCATAGTGGAGCCATTTCTAGCATACCTACCCACACACAATTTCCTCAAACCTGAGGTGGAAAATACTTTCCTCAGGGACTGTGCAGGCTGGGGATGAGCATAGACGCAGTGACCAGGAATATGGGAGTGGGGGTCCCAGAACAAGGAACTAGAGGAAGCTTAGAGCAGCCCTTCTCCCTGGAAACCCCGAAGGAGGCGAGCTTTCCCATCCCTTGTGAAATGGGCGCCCAGGGTCTTTATTCCCACACAAATATCTTAATGATCCTGTAGGGTGGAGGACTGCACCATCCAGGCAGCTTGACAGTTGGAGGCATTGGACCCAATGCAGCTACATCAGTGCTAAATTCGGTTACTGCAAAGATGCAGGTTTTCAGCGGGAAAAACGGTACCTTGGAACATAGAACATGAGGAAAGGCAGGCAGTTTGTGTCTTTCCAGCCCAGAGACTGGCTGATCAATAAGATCTTTTTATATTTGGCATCATAAATAACCCATTCACCAAGATTCCATCCATGAGTCCCGCGGAAATACTGGCGTTGGGCTCAGCAGCACAACACTGCACTCATTGTTGACTGGAGCCCTTGAGAAGAGACTGTGAACACGTGCCCCAGAGGCCTTCCCCCACCACACCGTGCAGAGGGCCCGTGCTTGCCAAGATGGTGGCACAAACGCACAGGACTCAGAAACCATACACGGTGGCTATTTGGCTTTCTCTCCGTATCTCTATTTTTAAAATAAATCTACATTTGTAACTTTTTTCTTCATTATAAAAATAACATGGTCAGAGCATGTGGAAAATTCAAGAAAGGAGCCACACAATTTTCATGAGAAACAGGGAACATTTTTATGTATTTCCTTGCAGTCTTCATGAGTCTTCAAAAAAATTACAGAAGTTATATGTATAGAGAGAGTTACAAAACCTTTCAAATACAGAGAAAATGACATTATAGATGTTGAGTGCTGGTGACTCACACCTGTAATCTTAGCTACTCAAGGGGCTCAGATCCAGAGGATAAAGGCTCAAAGTCAGCCCAGGCAAAAAGCCCTCAAAACTTCATCTTCAATTAATCAGTAAAATGCTGGCTAGAAGCATAACTCAAATAGTGGCACCAGCTAAGCAAGCAAGATAGGCAAACATGAGTCCGTATAATATATACTTATTATAATACAATACATATTATGTTTGTTTTATTATAAATAAAATATATAGTAGAAAATTGAGAAAGATTGCTTCTTTTTAGAAAATTATTAAAATAAGTCTCTGACTTGTCTTATAAAGACATCAAAAATCAGTCAGGCTCCAGGGACTCACACCAGTAACCCTAGCTACTCAGGTGGCTAAGATCTGGAAAATTGAGGTTCAAGGCAAGCCTAGCAGATAAATCTTCTAGATTCCATTTCCAAAATAAGCAGCAAAACACAGGGCTTGGGACATGGCTCAAGTGGCAAAGTGCCAGCCAAGCAAGCTCTCTCCTGTCCACTTGAATGAGTCTAGGCTATTGTCTCCTGAATGGCCTGTCTCTTGTCAGTCCCAGATTTGACAGTGGTGCCTTTAATACATTCCTAAAATACTCCTTTAATGGGAGACAAAGACATACAGTGGAAAAAAACACAGTCTCTTCAACAATTGGTGTTGGGAAAACTGGGCAGCCATATGCAGAAAACTAAAAGTGGATCCCTGCTTGTCACCATGCACTAATATCAATTCAAAGTGGATCAAAGTCCTCAAGAGTTTGCTGAAAAGGAAGAAGAGGAGGAAGATTCAAGAGAAAGCAGGAAAAACATTAGACCTTACAGATATAGGCAGGAACTTCTTGAATAGAGTCATAGGAGCACAACAGATAGGAGAGAGACTTGACAAGTGGGACTACATTAAAATAAAAAGTTTCTGCACAGCTAAGGACAGAGTTACTAAACTAGAAGGACAGTCAACCAATTGGGAAAAGATAGTTGCCAGCAGTACATCAGAGAAAGGTCTAATATTCAATATATACAAGGAGCTCAAGAAACTAAGCCCTCTCAAACTTAATATACCAATTACTGGGGAAAGGAGCTAAGGAGAGACTTCTCCAAAGAAGAGATAAGAATAGCAAAGAAACACATGAAGAAATGCTCATCATCCCTGTCCGTAAAGGAAATGCAAATCAAAACAACTCTGAGATTCCATCTCACCCCAGTTAAATTGGCCAACATAGTGAATTCAAACAACAAATGCTAGCAGAGATGTGGGGGAAAAAAGAACCCTACTGCACTGCTGGTGGGAATGTAAACTAGTACAACTACTCTGGAAAGCAGTCTGGAGGTTCCTCAAAAAACTAAACACAGACACAGACCTTCCCTACGACCCAGCCACACCACTCCTGGGCATCTATCCTGAGCATGATGTGCCAGGATATGATAAGGAAACCTACACATTCATGTTCATTGCCACACTATTCACAATAACCAAGATATGGAAACAGTCCAGTTGCCTCACAATAGATGTGTAGATCAAAAACACTGGAATTGGGGCTAGGGATATGGCCTAGTGGCAAGAGAGCTTGCTTCGTATACATGAGGCCCTGGGTTCGATTCCCCAGCACCACATATACAGAAAACGGCCAGAAGTGGCGCTGTGGCTCAAGTGGCAGAGTGCTAGCCTTGAGCAAAAGGAAGCCAGGGACAGTGCTCAGGCCCTGAGTCCAAGGCCCAGGACTGGCCAAAAGAAAAAAAAAACACTGGAATTTTACAGAGCCATTAGAAAAAATAAAATAATGTCATTTGCAGGAAAATGGATAGAATAGAACAAAGCATGTTAAGTGAAGTAAGTCAAGACTGGAGAGACAAATGCTGCATATCCTCTCTGATATGCAGAAGTTAGATCTAAAATGCACTGGGATATGACAAATTACATAGGATTCTAGACATTCATATATAGTGAGACCAAAAGAGGATAGTCTTAGGAGAGAATGACTTAGATGCAATACCAAAGCACCTCTTTATATGTATATAAAATAAAATACATACTGAAATGAACTCCAGAGATATAGAAACAAAGGACTTTTAAAAGTTTTTTTTTTCTTTTTCTAATGATTCTGTCTTCTTTACCCTATGTATGGTGTATTCACATGAATATCTGTGTGAGGGTGAGGGGAAGGCACAGTATCTGAGGGAAAAGGGTGAAAAAGTGCAACAGTGGAGAGCACTGGACATTGATGAAAGTGAAATATATAACTGGTGGGTGGAGATAGGAGGGAGGGACTAAGAGAAAATGAGGAGAAAGTGGACACTGCACAAAAAGGAATTGTGTTTACTACCTTAGTATATCACCTCTTTGTATACCACCTCTATAATAACAATAGGGAAAACATTAACAAATGATTAAAAACAAAAACAAAAACAAAAAAAACAGTGTGACCCAGCTGGGGAGTCCTTAGCTGGGTTCCACCCTGACTCCTGGCTTCAGGAAACATTGCAGACTGTCAGGTAACCGTTGACTTTAGCAAACAGAGTGGACAGCATTTCTAGCAAGATTCTTATGGACCAGCAAGGTCACCTGCTCTCTGGGTTGGCTTACTGTGTGTCCAGACACCATATAAACACACACCTATCCACCTGGTTCCTGCAGGGTTGAGTGTAAAGTTCTGTGTGACTCTTTTTCCCATTTACAAAGCAGTCTGTGTAAGGAGAAAGAAGGAACCCAGAGAACCCATGATTTACACTGAGGCTGGCCTTGGGGGAAGGGAAAGTTTGCTCAGAGCCCCAGCTACTGCTGACAGAAGGGCTGTGTGTGCAGGATGGGAGCTTGTAAGCCTCTTTGTTTTCTGGACAAGGAAGAGAAAGTAGCTTGCTAAGGGCCCTGTTGCCTTGGGCTGTGGGAGAAAACTGAGCTGCTTTTTCCTATTTCCTGGGAAAGGTGGGGGTAGGGAGGAGCCCAGAAAACAAATGATTCAAGGTCCAGCTCCCACATGCCCATGACTACATGGCAGGAAGGTGGTTTACATACAGTGTTGTGCCTGGCTCCTTAGCAATTTGGGGCTACGTATTAATGCCACTATCCTAGGGGGAACAAACAGTCCCATAAATAACCTAACATCCAGTGACTGACATCTACCCACCCACAGGCTTCAAGAAATTACTTCCAGTGTCACAGCAATATTTTTTCATGTCTTGCAGAGCGAGGTAAAGGTATAAAATCATTCATTTCCCGCACATATCACATTAAACCATAAGAGAAAGATGATGCCTTGCTGTCCCCAAAGAGATTGGACCTGGGCTGGGAGGTCTTCACATATGTGATGCCATCTTCTATTTGGAAGTTATAGCTTCTTCAGGAAATCAGTTCCCAGAAGGGCTGGGCAGAGGCACATGTAGGCTCCGTGTCTCCTTGTTATGGCACAAGGTTATTCCTGTTCCTCTGTCTCTATCTCTCTCTGTGTCTCTGTCTTTGTCTCTGTCTCTGTCTCTCTCTCCTTGTGCAGGTACTAAGGCTTTAACTCAAGGCCTAGGCACTGAGCCTTCTTTTTTGAGTCACAGCTCTACTTCCAGCTTTGGTGGTTCATTGGAGATAAGAGTTTCATGGACTTTCCTGTCTAGGCTGGCTTTGATCTCAGCTTCCTGAGTAGCTAGGATTACAGGTGTAAGCCACTAGCATCCAGTTGGCTTCTTGCTTTATAACAGCTAAACAGTTGGAGAAAATGCAACAATTCCCTCCTTTCTTGGTAGTAGTCTCCAGAGACTACTGGGATTAGCAAGCCTCAAAGCCAACATTTCCACCATTTTTGTACCATCTGCAGCTGCTTGAGATGTCTTGGTTGGACCCACATGAATTTTATTTATTTATTTATTTGTTTGTTTGTTTTTTTATTTATATCCTCAAGAAAACAGCTCTTTCTTCCTTCTAAATGTGTTTGATAGGAATGGCAGGTAGGATAGAACCAGAAAACCTAGATCCAGCCCTGACCTTGCCGTGAACAAGAATTCTCTCAGCCATCATCTCTCAATACATAAAACAAGATCCTAATAATACTTATTTCAGAGATAGCAATGAATAAAAGAAAATATTTTTCAAAGATATAACTGCAGTGGCTCGTATCTGCAATCCTGGCACATTAGAAAGACAGAGACCTGGAGGACCATGGTTCAATATCAGCCTCAGCAAAAAGTTCATGAGGGGCTGGGGATATAGCCTAGTGGCAAGAGTGCCTGCCTCGGATACACGAGGCCCTAGGTTCGATTCCCCAGCACCACATATACAGAAAACGGCCAGAAGCGGTGCTGTGGCTCAAGTGGCAGAGTGCTAGCCTTGAGCGGGAAGAAGCCAGGGACAGTGCTCAGGCCCTGAGTCCAAGGCCCAGGACTGGCCAAAAAAAAAAAAAAAAAAAAAAAGTTCATGAGACCCCACCTCAACTAATCAAAAGGCCAGACAAGGTGGCCCATGTCTGTCATCTCAACTCTGTGGGAAATATAAGTGAGAAGATTATGGTCCAAGCCAGCCCAGGCAAAAAGCAAACTCCTATTTGAAAAATAAAGAAAGGAACAAAACACTGTAGGCATGACTCAAATAGTAGAGTGCCTGCCAGGTGTGGGCAAGGTGCCAAGTTCTACCTCAAGTACCACCAAACAAAAGCAAACCACAATTATTAATCCTGGTGTGGTAGCATACACTTATAATCCCAGCACTTAGAAAGCTGAGGCAGGATGACCAAGATATCAAGGCCAGCTTGGGATACATAACAATTCTCTGTATAAGGAAGAGGGGAGGAGGAGGGGGAAGGAAGAAGGGGAAGGAAGGGTGGGAGGGAGGAAATTCCACACAAACTACTGAAATATCTCTCATACAGAGCCCCTTGTTGGGTGACAGTGACTGTCATATACATTTCTTATTGCTGAGCTATGAAATTTGGCCAAAGAGAATTTGCTCTTAAAACTTAATAAATTGATATTCTTTTTACCAACCCATTGATGTGGTTTCTGAAAATAATAAACAGCTAGAAGAAATGAATATTTTTAAAAGGATTCAAAATGATTGATTTTGCTGGGCAGGGAAAGGAAGTGGCAAAAGTTTCATTATTTTATAGAGAAAGAAAGAAGGAAAACATCTAAGTGCCAGTGGCTCACACCTATAATCCTAGCTACTTAGGAAGCTAAGATCTAAGAATTGAGGTTCAAAGCCAGCCCTAGGCAGAAAATTATAGGCGACTCTTACCTCCAAGAACAATGATGGCAGTAGAGGTATTACTTGAGTAGTAAAATTCCAGCCTTGAGCATTAAAAGCTAAGTGGTAATACGCAGGCCCTGAGTTCAAGCTCCAGGGCTAGCAAAAAGGAGGAGGAGGAGGAGGAGGAGGAGGAGGAGGAGGAGGAGGAGGAGGAGGAGGAGGAGGAGGAGGAGGAGGAGGAGGAGGAGGAGGAGGAGGAGGAGGAGGAGGAGGAGGAGGAGGAGGAGGAGGAGGAGGAGGAGGAGGGAGGGAGGGAAAGAGGGAGGGAGGGAGGGAGGGAAGAAGGGAGGGAGGGAGGAAGGAAGGAAGGAAGGAAGGAAGGAAGGAAGGAAGGAAGGAAGGAAGGAAAGGGAAGATGGGAGGAAGGGAGGGAGGGAGAGAGGAAAGGAGGGAGGGACACAAATGTCAATAACCAGAAAGCCCACAAAAGTGTAACACAAAGAATGAGCACAGCTCAGGTGAGCACAAACTCTGTCATGTCACTGTCATCCAACAAAAGGCTCCGTGAGAGATGCTTCAGTAGGTGACCTCATCATTGTGCTAACATCAGTGTATTTAACACAAACACAGTTAGTATAGCTCACTGCACATCTAAACCATATGTTTGCCTATGCATGGACATATACACACGGTGTAGTCTATTGCTCACAGAATCATGCCCAACAAAACAACAGGAGATGAAGTTAAACAGAGGAGAAAATAATAGAATGAAGAGGCAATCCAAACACAAAATGGATGAGGCAGCAGTGGGCATCACACTTCACCATTTTATGGTGAACTTTTATGTAAGTAGGAGCATGCTCCAAAATAAACACAAGAACACAGTACTGTAAATGCATAAACCAGTAGTATAGTGGCCAATTATCATTATCAAATACCACATCCTTTATATAACTGTATGCTCTACTTTCACTGACTGACAGCACAATGGTGTGCTTACACCAGCCTTTTCCAAACACAGGAATGTGTCAACCTGTGTCATGAGTGACATAGTGATGTTAGTCAACAGGAATAGTCAGCTCCATTGTTGTCTCTTGAATCCATGGTTGACCTAAAGCATCCCTGTGTGGCATGTCAGCTGGAAAGGGAGGAACCAGAAGCAAGTTCACTTCCTTAGTCCTGTTATGGATCAGAGTGTGGGAATCTGATGTCTGTTCTCATCTGGCTCTCCAGTCACTGACATAGGCAATACGAGTTTGGACATAACAATGCCCCATTTGTTTAGTTCTAGGGCTTGGGGCTTGAATCCATGGCTGGCAAGAGCCTGCCCTCAGTGGCCAAAAGACAGATAGGTCACCAAGGAAGAAAATGACATTGCTGGGGATACCTCCAATCTCCCCCTCCCTGCAGCCAGCCCCACTTTCCAAAATGGCTAGGATGTTTTGGTCTCAGTTTAACCTGTAGAGGGAAGAGGAATGTCCCAGTAAGAACACCCACCAGATCTGGTAGGGTGGGCTGTTCTGTTTAAGTGTGGGAGAACACACCTTCAGGGAGGTCAGTGCCGAGGCCAGAGCACAGCTCACAACCGCCTTCACCCATAAAGCTGTCATCCCCTCCACATGAGAGAACATTCAGAAGCCCCCTTCCTCCCAGTTCTGTCTCCCTCCTTCCTTCCTCCACATGGTTCCAGTTCTTTTCTACTTCTCATTCCCTTGGGAGGTTATGAGGGTCCAAGAAGCAAGGTGTCACAGAAGTCAAACTGGTCTTTGCTGTCTGTCCTCCCAACAGAGTAGCCGAGGATGAGCACAATGCTTTCTTGCTCTGTCAAAGCTTTTCCTAGCGAAACTCCTTTGGTGTTCTATCACCAGTTCCTTTCTCAGTCCGCTTTCCCCTATGAGATACAAAGGAGAGGAAAGGAAAGTAAGCTCACTCTATGTGCCTTGGCTACTTCCTGCTATTGTGGTATCAGACTTTGTCTTGGTGAGTGTCTTCCCATGCTTGATCTTCTTTCTAATGTGCACAAAATTCTAAAACAGAAACCATGCTAAATTCACCTCCTGAAATGAGTCATTGACAAGAAGAAATAGTGACTCCTTTTGTTCTTGAGTTCTTTTTTTTTTTTTTTTTTTTTTGCCAGTCCTGGGCCTTGGACTCAGGGCCTGAGCACTGTCCCTGGCTTCTTCCCGCTCAAGGCTAGCACTCTGCCACTTGAGCCACAGCACCGCTTCTGGCCGTTTTCTGTATATGTGGTGCTGGGGAATCGAACCTAGGGCCTCGTGTATCCGAGGCAGGCACTCTTGCCGCTAGGCTATATCCCCAGCCCAAGTTCTTGAGTTCTTTAAAAGTAGTGTAGGAGCAGGGTGATATGAAGTGTGCTGTGGTGGTACGAAGTGTGCTGTGGTGATATGAAGTGTGCTGTGGTGGTATCAAGTGTGCTGTGGTGGTATGAACTGTGCTTGTGTACTCTAAACACAGCTTTCCTTTCTAGCCAGACACTTTTTTTTTTTTTTTTTTTTTGGCCAGTCCTGGGGCTTGGACTCAGGGCCTGGCTTCTTCTTGCTCAAGGCTAGCACTCTACCACTTGAGCCACAGCGCCACTTCTGGCCATTTTCTGTATATGTGGTGCTGGGGAATCGAACCCAGGGCCTCATGTATACGAGGCAAGCACTCTTGCCACTAGGCCATATCCCCAGCCCCCTAGCCAGACACTTGTCCTGTGGTTGTATTGTTCTGTTTCCACCTACATTAGAATGACTGATTTTTGTTGCTTTGTTGTTTTGTTTTCTTGTGGAGTTAACACCAGATAAAAAGTGTTTAAATTAACAACAACAATGAATAAATAAACAAAAATATTAGAGAAAGTCCAGGCTCTGGTGGCTCATGCCTGTAATCCTGGCTACTCGGGAGCCTGGGATCTGATGATCACAGTTCAAAGCCAGCCTGGGCAGCAAAAGTCCATTAGACTTTTATCTCTAATTAATCACACACACACAAAATAAAAAGGCCAGAAGATTAGCTAAGGCTCAAATGGTAGAATGCCAGCCTTAAGCCAAAAAGCTAAAGGATACACACACACACACACACACACACACACACACACACACACACACACACACACCACAAATATGGAGAAAGAAGGGTGGGCTAAGTGACTTTTGCAAATCCGTTCTAGGCTCAGGAAGTTCTAGTACTCAGACATGCAGGAGATCTGGGAGATCTCCACAATTATCTTTCTAGCATCTGCTGCTGTGGGCTGATGAACTGAGTAAATTACTGCTCCCCACAACCAACCAAGGAAAATGGCCTTTCCTTCAAATCAGCTGTTAGCAGCCACTAGAAGTCAGTTAATCTTATGCTGAAGGACGTTTTGTGATCAAACATTAGCACATGAATGCTTTCTTCCATGTGACTTAAAGGAATATGAATATATGAATGGGACATGGACACCTCTTTACTCACACTAAGGCACCACAAACACTATTCAGGGGACAAGTTTTGAAGTTGACAAGTAAAAATCAAAATCCTAACAAGGATGCCAAACGTTTACTGAGCCCTTACATCTTATGCACCATACAAAGGGTTCCACCCTCCACTAAAATAGAGCCAACAAGAAGGGTGGAGAAGTCCCAAGGCACCAACAAGCTTTCTAACTTCCCTAGCTTGAAAACCAGCTAGCCTAGGGCAGGGATAGTTGATTGCCCATGTTTGGAGAGACAAATCCAATTCAGACTAGCAAACCTGCCAGCTTTGAAGCTGGCCTTTGGATAGAAGGCCCCCCCTCCCTATGACATAGCTGTAGGCAATTTCAGGTCCACTGTGTTTCTGACAGAGCTTAGGAGCCAAATTTTCTTTTAAAAATAAATACACAAAGTGGGTGCTGGTGGCTCATGTCCATAATACTAGTTATTCAGGAAGCCAGGATCAAAGCCAGCCCAGACAGGAAACTGTGAGAATCTTATTTCCAATAACCACCAAAACTGGGAGTGGAGGTGTGGCTCAAGTACCATACTTGAGTGAAAATTTCAAACAAGAACAAGGGGCTCTGAGTTCAAACCTAAGTATCCACACAATGAATACACACAAACAAACAAATAATGGCAGTTTGCCTTAAGTAGATAAATCAAGAGAGTAATAAGAAAATGACAAAGCAAATAAGAGAATGACATTTAAAGCTGCATGGCAATGGCACATGCCAATAATCTTAGCTACTCAGAAAACAGATCTTAGGATCATGGCTCAAAGCCGGCCTGCGCAGACAAATCCGAGACATTCTTATCTCCAGTTATCCATCAAAAAGCCTGAAGTTGATGTATGGCTCAAGTGGTAGAGTGTCAACCTTGAGTGAAGAAAAAACAAGCAAGAATTTGAGACCCTGAGTTCAAGCCCTGCACTAGCACAAAAAAAAAAAAAGAAAAGAAAAGAAGTTTCAGTAGCATTCTAAGCATCTGTCTCATGCTTTGCTTCAGGGACTCTAACATTCCTGAGCACTGGCAGTAAGTGTCTGGTGGAGAAGCTGACAGACACTACGTCATAGGCAGAGTCAACAGGGGGAGGAGGCAGGAAAAGTTAAACAGATGTTGGCTGTTAACCTGCCACTGGCTAGCATTCAGACTTTAAAAAAAAAAGTACTCAACTCTTGCTATGACTTGACATGTTCCCACCAAAAGTCCTGTTAAATTTTAATTGAGATTGTGAGATATTAAAGTTGAAGAACAGCAAAAGGTAATTAGATGAAGTAGATTCTGCCATTTGTGGATGAAGAGGTAACCTCAAGGTACTGCTCTCAGAGCTAGCTGATCTCTGTCTCATGTGGGCACCTGTCTTGTCATGTGACACCCTGTGCCTCCTTGGGCCTCTACAGAATCCTCACCAGTAAGACCTTTACCAGATGTGGCCCCTTGACCTTGGACCTGCCAGTCTCCAAAACTCTGAGCTGAAGAACTCTCTGTCCTTTATAAAATACCCACTCTGTGGTACTGAGCTACAGCAATAGAAAACAGACTAAGACCACTTCCTTGGGCTATCTCCTTATATGTAAAACAAGTACTCTAAAATAATTGCTACCTTGCAGAGTTGCCATGTTCATGAGAAATAATGCGCACATGAAGAGCACACTGATGCATCTTATCACAGTCAAGACAGACTCATATAACTATTGGGGGCCAGGGGTCCTGGGCTTAAACTGAGGGCTTGGGTGCTATCTTTGGGTTTGGTTTTTGTTTTGTGTTGGCAGGGTGGGGGGGTGGGGTGCACAAGGCTTGTGATCTATCCCTTGAGCAACAGCTCCAGTTTTAGCTCATTGGTAGCTAATTGGAGATAAGAGTCTCACAAACTTTTCTGCCCAGACTGGCTTTGAACCACAATCCTCAGATCTCAACCCCCTGAGTAGCTAGGATTACAGGTATGAGCCACCAGTGCTTCATGGTAACTATTATTTAAAAAGATTGCTGTTCCACAAAGTTGCATTTCCTATGTGCTGCTGATCATATAAAATAATATGTATTGAAATGAATACTGGGAAATGGAAACAAGATATCTTTTTCTTTGTTGCTGTTTTTGTTTTATTTTCTTTTCATCTTGTTTGTTCATTTATCTGTCTTTGGGAGGGCAAGGGGAGTCACAGAAATGGAAGGACAAAGGGTGGACATATGCGGCCATGGTACTCCCTAAACACTATGTTGAAAATGAACTATATAACTCCTGGGTGGGGACAGGAAGGCAAAACTGGGAGAGAGCAAGGGAAGGGGTGAATGTTCAAAAAGAAACTGTAACTGTGTAACCACTCTGTATATCACCTTTATAAAAACAATTTTTTAAATGCTTTGCAAAGTAAAAACAGCAAAGATCACTGTTCCTACCCTTAAGACTTACAGTCAAACTCCAGTAATGGAGACAGTATGGTATTGGTAAAAGGATAGAGAATAAATTAGTGGAAGAATCTGGTCATCAAAATAGAAAATCTAGTCACAGACTCACATAAATATGTCAACTAGTCTTTGTCAAAGGAGCAAAAGCAATTAAGGAGACAAAGACAATCTTTGTAGTCTTCAATTAGTGGTCCTAAAATGACTATATACCAAGTCAAGAAAAATAAATCTAGACATAGATCTTACACTTGTCTCAAAAATTAACTCAGAAACTATCTTAGACATAAATGTAAGGTAGAAAATGTTAGGTTTTTTAAAGTAGGTAGCCGGTAAAGGAGAACGCCACGCGGTATTCAGGCAGGAAAGAAAGTTTATTACCGAACTGCTGGCCTGTGGCCAAGATGATCCATGGCCGGAGAGAAGGGAGAGAGAGAGAGAGAGAGCGACCCCCACCCAGCCCTGCTTTATTTAGGGCAGGGGCAAGGGGTGTGGCCAGGTGGATTAGGAGGTGACCTCAGGGAAAGGGGAGGTAACTGCCTCCAGGTCTGCTGGTTACCCAGGTAACTGGGTGGAGACTTAATGAGGTGGGGGCATCTGCATGTAGCCCTCAGGGAGAGGACCTAACAGAAAACTAAATAACTCCTAAAATATAATATAGGACAGATTCTAGGTTATCTTAATTTGAATGATGATTTCTAGGACACAGAACTAATACATCAAATCAAAATCTATGAAGAAAAACTCCTAAATTGGACAATGAAATATTGCAACATACCTATTCAAATCTCTAAGATCCCAAAACTAACATGACCAAATTTCAGAGACACTGTGAGCAACTGGAACTCTTATTTATTGCTGGAGAGAATACAGTGTACTATCACTTTTAAAAGTAGTCTGAAAGTTTCTTACAAAAATAAGTTTACATTTAACCAATGATCATATTCTTGGAGAGACAGTTGTAAAAAGGGGCACACAAAGCTTTGCCTGTTCGCTACACATTGATGGCTCACACCTGTAATGCTAGCTAGTCAGGAAGCTGAGATCTGGAGAATAGAGGTTTGAATCTAGCTGAGGTAGAAAACTCTACATGAATCTATTTCCAAAACAATTAACAAAAAGCAGTGTTGGAGTCATGGTTCAACTGATAGAGTGCCAGTAGAGCAAGCCTTGGCACCACCAAAGAAATACAAACAAAGGACAAAAACAAGCAAGCAAACAACTTGTCCATGTATATTTTTAGTAGCACCATTTATAATTGTCAAAACTTTGAGGCAACCAAGATGTCTTTCTTTAAGTGCGTGGATAAGCTGTGGGACATCCAGACAATATATTATTCAGTGCTAGAATTAAATGAGTAATCAAACCCTCAAATATATAAAAAAAATTCTTGAAGTTAAAAAGTCAGAGACGGCTTCTTTGGGTTTAAATTATATGACATTCTGCAAAAGTAGAACCATGGAGACAGTAAAATGGTCAGTAGGTACTCATGCCTAAAAGAAAGGAATAATTGAACATGCATAACACGGAGGATTTTGGATGAATGAAATTATTTTTTATGATATTGTAATGGTGGATACAAGAGAAAAGAGGAGGGGTTAACAATGTTCAACAAGAACTGTACTAATTTTCCTTACTTATGTAACTGTAACCCACCTTTACCACAAAATATATTTACTTATTTAAATAAATTATATATGCATACTATATATTTTGTATGCGCAATATGTTTATATGTGTAATATGTAATATATTATGTTATATAGAAAATATTATATATTTATTAATAAATAATTATTTGTTCATTATATTTATGTATATTATATATTTTAGATATATTTATATGTAATATGTATTATATATTTAAATATAGCACATAAAATACACAAATATATTTCTTATGTAAATTTATTTATATAAATACATATTATATAGTTGATATAATATATTAGATATATAAATCGATTGATGGATGGATAGATCAATAGATAGATCACTCAATCTCTATCCTGGTTTCCTGGCATACTGCCCTTGGGTTCCCAGAAAGATAAGTGTATTTGCATCCCAGTGACCTTTGGCTGGGGGCTCCTGTAGCTTCAGGACTGAGGCAAGCTACCTGGGGAACCGAACAGGTGACTCCGGAGTTCAAATTTTCAATGGCCCTCCACCACCTCCCTGGAAGGGGCCGAGGGCTGAGTTAATCATTAATGGTCAGTGATTTAATCAATAATTCCTGCACACTGACACTTGCATTAAAAACTCAACAGTACAGAGCTCACAGCTTCTGTGTTGGTGAGCGTGTGGCTCCTGTGCAGAGAGGACAGAAGCTCCTTAACCCTTTCTCCACCACATGTGTTTGTGTCCTGTGCGTCTCCTCCTCAGCTGTATCATTTCATAATAAACCTGTGATCTAGAAGTTCTGTGAGCTGTTGTAGGAAATTTTCAAGCTAAAAGTGGGGATGGTAGGAACCTCTGATTCATAGCCAGAGGACCCACAGCCCTAAGTGCCATCTGGGCTTGCAGTGGCATCTGAAGTATGGAACACTCCTGTGGGATTGAGTCCTTGCCAGGCGTGAGTATGTGACATCAAGTAGAAAGAGTCAAAGTGAATTGGATTGTAGGACACTGTATTCATCAGCTTTCTGTTACTGGAACAAATGCCAGAGTTTACCACCTTATAAATAGAAAAAAAATATGCTGGCTCCAAGTTCTGTTAAGTTACATAAAACAGGATCAGACCAGACCCATTGCTTTTAAGCCCATAGATGGGATGGGGTGGGGTGGGCAACATACCGTGGCAGGTATGTGTTGTGGAGCAGTCATTCATAATGGCTGGTAAACATAAAGAAAGGAGAAGGGGGTGGAGCTCCCCTACAACATGTCATTATACATTTATGTAAACCTATTAAAACTACAACATACAGAGTGAGTCCCATGGTAAGCTGTAGGGTTTGGGTGACCATGTACTCATGTAGGCTCATACATTATAATAAATGTATGACGAGGCATGAGAATGTATACAACATTTTTTTTACTCATCTGTCAATTTTGCTGTGAGCCTAAAAGTTCTCTTTCAAAAAAACAAAATCTTAGCAAAAAGCAGTCATGTGTCCCAGTAACTTGAATGATGAAGGCACAGGAGCCAGACAGCCTAAGGCTGTCCTGCAGCTCCCTGTACTGCAGCTCCACAGGCTCCTTCCGGCAAGGAGGCCCAGGATACTGGGGGAAGGTCAGTGCAGCTGGAAGGCAGTGAAAAGTTCACCCAAGAGAGCAAGGACATGGCTGTCAGCCAAACTTGCTCCCCAACAATCTAAGAAATTAAGCTACCACAGGCTACCAACAGAATACTCTTTGGACATAGGAAGGGTAGCAAAAGAGCAAAGTGGCCAGGCTAGAAATTAAAGAATATTCATCCATTAAAAATAAAAAACAGAAATGCTAGGCTCTGATGGCTCATACCTATAATCATAGCTACTGAAGAGGCTGAGATCTGAGAATCCTGTTTCAAAAAGCACTGACAGAAAAGTCCAAAGTGTGAATGTGAGGTTCTAAGTTCAAGTTTCAGTACACAGGAGGGGAAAAATGTAGAGTCCAGTGATGGAAGAGAAGGAAGTAGAGATGAGGGCCACACAAGCAGTCTTAGTGTAGTCTTGAGTGTCACTTCTTGTGACAATTCAGAGAATTTACCAACTGTTTTGTAAATAGAAATCTCCATAGTTCTAGAAAAAGATTTAAGAAAAATAGAATCTGCCTTTGTGTGTGTGTGCGCAGGCATGTGTACACACTTGTGCCTGTACTGGGACTCTTGAACTCAGAGTCTTGAAACCTTTTCAGCTGCTTTGCTGAAGGCTTGGGCTCTACCACTTGAGCCATACCTCCATTTCTGCTTTTTGCTAGTTAATTCAAGACAAGAGTCTCAGGACTTTTATGCCTGGACTAGCTTCAAACCTTCATTCTCAGACCTCAGCCTCCTGAGCAGCTAGGATTACAGGCCTGAACCACCTGTGCCTGACTCTTCTTTTGTTTATAAGCATATATAGCTGCATGGAAATGGCATCCTCCTTTTTTGTCGGTCGTGAGGCTTGAATTCTAGGCTTGGGGGCTGTCCCTGAGCTCTTCAGCTCAAGGTTAGGGCTCTACCCCTTGAGCCAAAGCACCACTTCTGCTTTTCTTATGGTTAATAGAAGACAAGTCTCACAGACTTTGCTGCCTGGACTGGCTTTGAACTGTGATTCTCAGATCTCAGCTTCCTGAGTAGCTAGGATTACAGGTGTGAGCCCCTGGTGTCTGGCTTAACACCTCCTTTTTAAGAAGTGAAGAAGCTGGTTCTTTTTCTAAACAACCATAAACAGTAACATATTGAATGGAGGAAAGCATTGAATGTATGGATGTTAGGTGAATATTCTACAGGTTTTTGAGAAGAGAGAGGAAAGACATTATATCCTGTAACACCCAGCAAAGGAAAAGGCAAACTAGAGTTACAGTGATGGATTTGACATGTTGCAAACATTTTGAGTCCCTTAATTTTGATAAAGAAAATTTGCCAGAACTAGTGTAACACTGCCTTCATCAGAACTAGCTCAACCCGATACTGCCAGAACCAGCATGCAAGTAGTTTTCAAGATACTAACCATTGGGGTAAAGCGAAACTCAAAATGCCTGTGCTGTACCCAATAAAAGGGCTAAGGGTTTGAAGTGGGGACTTCTCCAGGCCTGTGGGCATAATAGACCTGAATTTTCAACTCTCTCCAAATGTTTCTTGGTGCTTTTCCACCATTTTCCTGCACCAACTTCTCCTGTTTTTTGTGGAATTGTGCCTCCAGGAAACTGCTGCCTGGTCTTAGCTACCCTCACCAAGTTCATGTTCAAGAGGATATCCTGGTGGTCTAAGACTTCTGCTTTTATAGGATGGAGTAGAAAATAAGTGAAGATCAGGGATACATTATTAAATGTTCTCACATAGAGTGAGTTCCTCTATGAAGGGAGGTGAGACATAGGCCCCCTCTAAGCGTAAGAAAGGGAGATGATGATTTGTTTTGTTTTGTTGTTATATGTGACAGACAGACAGACAGACTGACTGACTGATTGACTGACAGAGAGCTTGTGCCAGTTCTAGGGTTTGAACTCGGGGCCTGAGCACTATCCCTGAGCTTTCTTGCTCAAAACTAGCACTCTACAATTTGAGCCACAGCTGTACTTCTGGCTTTTGCTGGTTAATTGGATAGGAGTCCTTGTGACTCTTCTGCCTGGACTGGCTTCCACCTGAGATCCTCAGATCTCAGCCTCCTTAGCACCTAGGATTACAAGAGCCAATGGCACCCATCTTGATGATTTGTTTTACTTAGTGTAATGTTGAAGTTGGCCAAGGGAGGTTGTATTAAACAATATTAATGTCTGGTGGGGGGGAGGGTTGGACTTGCTACTGCATTAAAAGGTGAAAAGTTCTCATTTGAGGAGGCTGCTATATCTCTCCATTAAAATAACTATCTGGGACTTATCAGGGATCTAAATTTTCTATCAATGCCATCTTCAAGAGACCAGGATTGAGTGTCTTCAGAAGTTACTGTTAGTAAGGTCTATTAGCAGAAAGGAAACAAGACCTTGCATTATGGCCTTAATACATACGAAGACATGTGCAACTTTTATTTATATTTTGGGAATACGTGAGACAAGGCAAAAAGGATTTTTCAGAGGGTTGTCTTTTGCTTGCTTTTCTTTAAAACCTTTTAGAGGACATTTCTTTGGCAATAGCCCAACAATGTGGAATCAATGTAAAAACTGGCCATTTGTTGACTAAGACATCCAGGGTTGACTGGCTGCCATTGTCTCATCCTTTGTCAGGAATATCCTAATGGATGAAAAGCAGCAACATGCCAAGGAGAGCTCTTTTTCTGTGTTAATACTTGGGCTTGAACTCAGGATTCCAAGCTCTCACTTGGATTTTCTGCTCAAAGACTGGCATTGTACCACTTGAGCTACACCTCCCCTTCTGGCTTTGTGGTGGTTAATTTGATATAAGAGTCTCACGGACTTTCCTGCCAGGCTGGCTTAGAGCTGCAATCCTCTGATCTCAGCCTCCTGACTAACTATAATTACAGATGTGAAACATCATTGCCTGGCTGAACTCCATTATTTTTATGGTGGAGACAGGGCCATTGCTATACTTCATGAACTCCTTCAGGGGCTAGCACTGTCACGGTGGCATCTGGCAAGTGACTAGGAATAGAGGAGGCTGACCCTGCAGGTAGAGTGTACAAGTGGCCCCGGGCTGCCCTCATCCTGTTTTAAGAAGGGTTTGCTAACCTTGTATAGCTTGTGCAGTTATTTCTATTTGCAAGAGCTCAATGGAAAGCTGGGTATGAAGATTCACAGGCTTAGGGACTGGGAAAATCTTTATTTCCAAGATAGTCCATATTCATTTTAGTAATATGCACAAGTCTTGCCTCAGACACCTATGGTCAAATTGTGGATGGTATAGATGATCCACAGAGGTGTTTCAAGAGGCAACAGAAGCTGGGCACTGGAAGCTCACTCCTGTAATCCTAGCTACTCAGGAGACTGAGACCTGAGGATCACTGTTCAAAGCCAGCCCAGGTAGGAAAGTCCATGAGACCCTTATCTCCAATTAGCCACCAAAGTGATTCGAAGTGGTAGAGCACTAGCCTTGAGTGAAAAATCTCAGAGGCAATACCCAAGCCCTGAGTTCAAGGCCCACAACTGACAAAAAAAAAAATAAGAGGCTACAGAAGAGGTGGCCAGAGCCTTCCCAGGGAAGGACATTGTAAGGGGGCTGCCTCATTCTTTCTTGTGGGCAGATTTAAGATCCTTTTGTAAAAAGGGGCCCATTGAAAGTAAGCTATTATTGGTACGAGCAGTGATATTTACATACAACTACAGATGATATATAGCCACTTGAAGCCCAAGTGGACTGAAATTGGACCTGCTTCTCTTTAATGAGTGTGTCACAATGAGACTTCTTGAAGGAGCATGTGATTGAAGTCAGGTGGTACCTGAGTTCTTGGATGGATATAGATGTAGTTAAGATCTTGTCTGCCAAGGCTGGAGATGATGATGAAGCTCTTCAGTCCCTGTGATATATTGTATTCCTCTAAGATGAACTATACCTGAATGGTTGTTGACATTCACTGTGCATGAAACAGATGTGTAATATCAAATACTCAGAGCTTGTGGGTTGGATAGAACCTCAGTATTAATGATGTAATGCTCCCCCAGAAGGTATCCTTTATTTTTCTGAGTTTAAGAATGAGCAAGATTACGACTAAAGATATTGAATGGATAAATAGTCAAGATGATCATCTTTTTATTAATTAGACCTTAAATAAGAAGCTTTAATTATTGAAAGCCCTATTTTAATTTTACATTGATCCATGTGAACTACTTTAACTGAGAGTCTGTAGGGCCTATTTTGTCAAATCAAGTTGTATTTGCCAAGGACTTAATTTAAGTTCCTTATTCATTATGTTAAACATCTATGCCAAACAAAGGAGACTCTGAAGCAATGAATACTGTGTAATAATTAAAGTTAGAAATACCATTTTTCCTCTAGTTTATACTTAGTTATCTTTCAAAGATTATACAGGTTTCAGTGTTTAAATTGACAGAATTTCCAAGGATAACTATCTCACTGTTAGGGCAATTTGATCCTTTGGCTTATTTTAGCCAATGGTAAAGTTAATTTGGAACCTATAGTGTAATGGACAAATTACAATTAATGTTCTGTTGAGGTAAAACCTCCGTGTACAACTATTTAAGGAAAACAAAAATGACTACAATATTAAAAAGCCAAACAACACTGTTTTGTTGTTATGTAGCTTACAGAATATAAATCTTGACTTTTCACACATGTATATAGACACCTTTATCATTTATCAGGGACACGGGGATAGGATCAAGTTCTAGCTTCCCTTTCTGTTTTACTAAGCTTTTCCTCCCATCTCCAGTGGCATAGAGGACCGCCCACAATAGCAGCAAATGGAGCAGCAACCCAAGAGATTTGATCCAGAACAGCACCTTGAGCAGTTCCACAAACCCGGAGGTGGATTTGCACCCCATAATTCTAACACATAAGCAGCTCTGAAGTGCATTCTCCCTCTACTCAAGGCAACTTATAACATAAGGGAAACAGCAATTCCTAGTACCCATCATTTGTCAGTGCCATCTTGTTGAATGAGTGATTTTTTTATTGCTGTAACAAAGCACTTGAAACTTGGTAATTTATTTAAAAATCCAGGTTTATTTGCTGAGAAGTCCAAAAGAATGGCACTGACAAGCTTAATATAATTTATACAACAGAAAAGTTATTACTGATTGGCTTTTGTGCCACTGCACCAGAGATTCTAAATATATCTTTGCATTAGCTTAAATAAACCAAGTGACTTTATGGACTTAATACTAAAGTTGAAATTATCAGGATGTCCTGCTCTATCATAATACGGTGGAGAAAGCGCGGATGGCCCATTTTCCATTGTTATGACAAAAACATCTGAAGATGGATAATTTATAAAGATGAAAAATTACCTAGGTGCTACTGGCTAATGCCTGTAATACTAGCTACTCTTAAGGCTGACGTCTGAAGACTGTGGTCCAAAGCTGGCCAGGACAGGAAAGTCTGTGAGACTCATCCCTAGTTAACCACCAAAAAGCCAGAGTGGGGCTGTGGTTCAGGTGGTAGAGCACTAGCCTTGGGCAAAAATGGCCAAGGAGAGCACCCAGGCCCTGAATTCAGGTCCAAGGACTGGCATGAGAGAGAGACAGACAGAGAAACAGAGGGAGAGAGAGGTTTATTTGTTGCACAATTCTTAAGTTCAAGTATATTGCATGCTGGCATACACTGGCTCTGGTGAATGACAAATGACATATGGTAAAAGGCATCCTGTTATTTAAGAGGGAGAGCTCACTTGGTGAGATAGGAAAACAGGAGTTACTGGGATCCCAGAACTATGTTAATACCTTCTAATGGCAACTCCCCAGTAGTCTATCAATGTTCCACTAGGTTCCTCTTAACATCACAACACTGAGGACCACACTGCCAACAGGTGAACATTTGGCAGACACACTTAACCACATCCAAACTATGGTAGCACCACATGAGTCAGAGCCAGTGTGCCAGCTCAGGTCTCTTCTTTGTTATTTTTTTTTTTTTTTTTTGCCAGTCCTGGGCCTTGGACTCAGGGCCTGAGCACTGTCCCTGGCTTCTTCCCGCTCAAGGCTAGCACTCTGCCACTTGAGCCACAGCGCCGCTTCTGGCCGTTTTCTGTATATGTGGTGCTGGGGAATCGAACCTAGGGCCTCGTGTATCCGAGGCAGGCACTCTTGCCACTAGGCTATATCCCCAGCCCCTCAGGTCTCTTCTTACAGAGCCACTGTGGGGCCCCACCCTTATAATCTCTTCTAATCCTAATCACTGCCCACAGGCCCCATCAACAAGCCTATTTCTTGGCAATTGGAGAAATTTCACACCTTGCTTCCTTCAGAGAATGGGCATTTTGTGAATCAAAAGAAAAAGAAGTGACACCAGGATCATGATCCTAGAATGTACACAAGTGACAATAGCTTACACTAGACTAGGGAGATCTCAGCTTTTGAGTTCTGAGTTAGGGCAGGAACTATAAACAATACCTAGCAAGCCCAGCAGATAGCCCAGAGCCAGCTCCAGCATGTGGTGCCTCCTCAGGCTGCTGCTGCCACCTAGTGGCACACACCAGTCAGTGAGTTGCCCACTGGCATCATCATGCCAGTGATGCTCATTGATTTAAAATACAGAGCAGTAAGCTGAGCGCTAGTGGCCCACACCTGTAACCCTATTTGGGAGGCTGAGATCTGAGGATCACCATTTGAAGCCGGCCTGGACAGAAAAGTCCATGAGACTCTCATCTCCAAGTAGCAAAAGCAAGAAGTGGTAGAGAGCCAGCCTTGAGTGAATAAAAGCAAGAGCATGAGACCCTGAGTTCAAGTCTTAGTACTGGCATGTAAAATAATAAAGTAGAATAATAAAATAATGGAGAACCAATAGAAAATGTGAGGAATACTAAGTTCAAGAAGTCAGGAGAGGACTGCTAAGTGGCCCAGAAAAATATGGTTTGTTATTCTTCCTAAGAGGAGGGCAGAAGTCACAGGGGACTATGGGGAGAGTCATTGATGACATGAGACAGAGTAGCAAAGGGGAAACTGAGGGCAAGGCCCTTTCATCCTGGATGAATATTTTTAAATGTATATACATTAAGATTCACTCTTTGTAATATACAGTCCTTTGGGTTTTGACAACTACAGAGTTATATATCCACTCCCAGGTCCATATCCCCAGAATTCTCCCAAGCTACCCCTTTGTAAAACTCTATTTCTTAGCAAGCATTTATCATTTTCAATTCTTACATAGTTTCCTTTTCTCAAGTGGAATATATATCCTTTTGGATCTGACCTTTTTCACTTAGAAAAATGTTTTTTAGACACACCCATGCTGTTGTGTGAAAAGATAGTACCCTGTAGTATTCCTATTCAATAATGCAACAGTTTGTTTATCCATTTACCTGGTTTATTTCTAGCTTATGGCTATTAGGAATTAAGTAGCCATAAATGTGAACACATGGGATTTTGTATAAATATTAGTTTTCACTTTGACCCAGGAAATACATAGACTAGCATATCTAAGTTATGGTTTCTTTCTATGCGTATGTACCCCACTAAAGCACTAGTGCTTCATGCCTGTAATCCTACCTGCTCAGGATGCAGAGATCTGAGAATTTGTGTTTGAGGCCAGCCCAGAGTTTCATGGAAAATCCATGACACCTTTATCTCCAAAGAACTTAGTAAAGAGCTGAAAATGGAGTTGTAGCTCAAATCTTAGAGTGCCAGCCTTGATCCAAAAAGACAAGCAAAAGTATAAGCACTAATACTGGCACAATAAAATCTATTAAAATAAAATAAACTGCTGGCCTGGAAACTTCGCTCAAATGGTAGAGTGCCAGCTGTGAGCAAGAAACTGTTAAACTGTTTTCTGATATTCACTGTAACATTTTGCCTCCTTAATTCTAGTTGCTTCACACCCTCACCAGAATTTGGCATTGACAGTTTTATTAACTCTTGTAGATTCTTGGAGCCACCAATTGGTAAAAAGAATTTACCAATACAGGAAAATAAGAGAAAGCAAACATTTATTAGGATGCTGTACAAACCTAGTAGACAGGTAGGGAAAGGAATGAGTATAATGCACTCAGACAGGCTCTATACAGGGTTTATACTTTGGGGGTTAGGCTGCTTTGGTTGTCCATCTGCCTTTTTGTGGGCCTTATTGATTGCTTCTTCCTCAAATCATGAATTGAATTTCATGTGTGCAGGAACATCTCGTGAACTTGGTTTAGATGTCCACTTGACTGATCTGGCATGCTTGGCCCACTTCTGCATTCCATTTGGCTGGTATTTTGTCATATTCCAACAAGCCTTTGGTATTTTCCTGTCCATCATGTCTCCTTAAAAAAAGAAAAAAATAAAGAAAGGCCTTCCTCCTCCACATCAAGATCAGTATTTTGGGGCTGGGGATATGGCCTAGTGGCAAGAGAGCTTGCCTCGTATACATGAGGCCCTGGGTTCAATTCCCCAGCACTACATATACAGAAAATGGCCAGAAGTGGTGCTGTGGCTCAAGTGGCAGAATGCTAGCCTTGAGCAAAAGGAAGCCAGGGACAGTGCTCAGGCCCTGAGTTCAAGGCTCAGGACTGGCCAAAAACAAAAACAAAACAAAACAAAAGATCAGTATTTTAAGGAGACTTTAAAGAATAGCATGGCTCCAGTGACTCGAACCTGTAATCTTAGCTACTCAGGAGGCTGAGATCTGAGGATCATAGTTCAAAACCAGCCAAGGCAGAAAAGTCCCCATGAGACTCTTATCTGCAATTAACCACTCAAAAACTGCAAATGGAGCTGTGGCTCAAAGTGGTAGAGTGCTAGCATTGAGCAGAAAATGCTCAGTGCCAACACCCAGGCCCTGAGTTCAAGCCCCAGGACCGACAAAAACAAACAAAAAGAACAGCACAAATGCTAAGCACTCTTTTATTTATCACTGTGATTTCTGTAGGAATGTAAAAATTTCCCTAAAGATTGATGGAAGTCAGCTGTACAAACCAGCAGCTAGTGTGTTATTTCACTAAGCCAAGACAGAATTCATATGCAGTGGAATCAGCCCCAAAAGTGTTGCAGTGAAGATTGGCTGCCTCCTTTCCTGTTCTCAAGAGAGGCAGGATAAGGTCTTGCCACTCTAGGATAAAGGTGAGAAAGGAGAAAAGAAGGAAGAGGTTATCTCAGAGCTGCAGCGTACAATTCAGCAGTTTGCACACTGCAAAGCTACAGGCAAACTTCCCACCATCTACAATGTGTCTTTTCTATGTGTTCTGTTCACCTGCCAGCAACCCTATAGATTTCCACAAATGACAGAATTAGGTGTGGGATGATAATGTGCCGGCTTTAACACAATCCTGGAAAGTAGAAGAGCATGAACACACATGTCAGCTTCTTTTTCTTCTTTTGAGCAGAGGTGGGGATTAACTCAGCCATCATAAAGGCACCATTTTCTCTGTAATTTTTCCATTGAGATTTCACTCTAGCCCACGGATTCAGAGTGAAGAAGTAGCTATTGCCAGCTACATTTGAAAATGTCCTAAGCTGACTATGACTGCCTGATGATGACTTTACTAGTTAGTATTTGGTGTGTGAAATGCCCATAATGCTAGGGTGCGCTAAAACAGTTTAGCTGCACTAATTAGGTGAACGCATAGGTAAGTATTTGAAGTGAGTTATCACCAGATATATGAGTCAATGCAAACCATATGTAAATGTATTTTTAATTCTAAATACGGCCCCCATGAAGAAGAAAATCCACCACACAGTGAGTATTCCCTACCTGACCATCTACTGGTTGCGGGAAGAGACACTGAGTCAGACCACCCCGCAGCTTGAGGTCCTCAGGACCCAGGATGTGTAGCAGGCTCCAGGTCCATGTTTGTAAGGAGAGGAGAGGGGAAGGCTGCTGGTCCAGGACCTGAAAGCTTTAACAAAGTGGTAGAGTGAGAAGAGCAGCACCCTAGGTCCAGACAGTGCAACCTGCTCCTGCTAGTCATGGTGGGAGATCCAAACTGCCGTGGACAAGGACCTGCAGGTGGGCCACTCGCAGCCCCCTATCGAGGCTTCATCTTCACACTGACCCAGTTGTGAGGCAAGACATTAATGATTCACTTCAGGAAATGAAATGTGGGTCACTAACCTTGTGCCTGATCCCGTTCCAGAGGCTATAGGATCTCTATATGATCATTTTGTCTGGGGGCCTTTCTGTTGCTGTCAATCACCTAACTTGGCTTCTGTTAAGAATAAGCTAAGCCCTGACTCCAGTGAGCTGCACAACAGAAGGAAGGGGAAGCGGAACCATGGATACCCAGGAGAAGTGAGTGACACTGTACTGGGCAAGCTGGGCCTGTTTCCTGTCTACTCTGTCATGCTAGGGTAAGGGAGGAAGCATCAGACCACATGTGTGCATATTTAAAATTGTCCTCATGAACTTCCAGGCTCCAGCCCTGTGGCTGCTTCCTGAGAGAGGGTGAGAGGGCACTCGCCCAGTTGCTCTCTGACACGTGGACTGAAAGCTGCAAGCTCTCTCCATCTCCCCCATGTAGTACTTAGTAAAAGTATGCTCTTGTATTTATTACTTGCATTATTAATAATGTTAATTGCTAATGTTTTATTAGATTTTTGTTTTGAAACTGCCTATTCTTTTCTTTTGTTGTTGAGAGACCAGGATTTGAACTCGGTACTTGGTGCTTTGCTCATTGCTCGTGCTCTACCTACTAAGCCATGCCTCCAACCCTGAAAACTGCCCGTCCTTGACATATTTACTATGTAGGTGTTGGTTGTTTTCTAACTTATCCACCATATATATTGAAATATTTCCAATTTATGCAATCTACATGATAGATAAAATAGAAATATTTGACCATTTCATCCTTGCTCATGTAATTAATAACTGCAATTAGTAATGATGTAAATTGTGGCACATTGGGACATCTTCTGCTGCTGGCATATGTAATGGGACTGTCACTTGTTGAGGACCTGTGGCTGAGCTCCAGCTCTGTGGTGCTGAGTGACCTGCATGACCGCTAAGCAGGGGCTGAAGGCAGGTTAGCCAGCCTTGCTGGTGGCCCCCAGGTGAACTCAGTGGTGTGGCCAGGCCAGGCCCCTACCATTGCTGAATGAAGAGAGGGGTGGAGCAGCTTAGCTTAGTGCAAAACTAATAATGCATCACTCTGACAACTATCTTGGCTGTGCCAGTCAGGCTGCAGAGAGATTTGCTTCAGGGATTCCTTTTAAGCTGTTTTTCTTAGGTATGTTGCCAAAGCAATAAAAGCAGGTAGTACAGTTGCTCAGCAAGCCCTAGGAGGGGATTGGTGGCCAGAAGTCACATCTTAGGACTGTGAGGCTTTCACCAGGACAACAAGTATCCCACTCAACAAGTGCTCAGTGACCACCTCATCCTGCCGTATAAGAAAAAAAAAAGCCTCAAGGGGAAAGAAAAAGTGTACATCAAAACTTTAGCTCTCCCTTGAAGCACATGGAGCATCAAATTATAAAGTTAAGCAATGGAAAATGAATGTTTGCCTCCTAGCAATGCGGACACACTTTGGGCTTGAGGATCTCACCACCAGAGATAACAATTATTTCATGCTGTGTATACAATGTTTCTTACAGAGGTAGATACACTTTTTTATAAAATAATAATTTTTTTCCATACTTTTATCCATGTATTATTGTATACAAAGTGTACAATATGATGTTTGAGCATGTATATATGCACCAAAGAAATTACCAGTCAAGCAAAATTAATGTATCCACCCTCTCAGGCAGTAGTAACCTTTCTTTTTTGCCTGTGGTAAAGAATATCTAAAATATACTCACTGAAAATATCCAGAACACAAGATAATATGAACTTGAGCACAAGGCAATGAGAGTGTATAAGTGGAAATAACGAGTCAAAACAAAGTCATCTCCAGACAGAGGCTAGCATAGCTGGTCTCCAGGAGTAATAACTGACACAGAGGAGCAGCAGTTTCTGGACCTTTTTTTTTTTTTTTTTTTTGCCAGTCGTAGGGCTTGAATTCAGGGCCTGAGCACTTTCCCTGGTTTCTTTTTGCTCAAGGCTAGCACTCTGCCACTTGAGCCACAGCACCACTTCTGGCTTTTTCTATATATGTGGTGCTGAGGAATTGAACCCAGGGCTTCATGTATATGAGGCAAGCACTCTTGCCATATTCTCAGCCCCCAGCAGCTGCTTTCTGAATCACAGCTCCTGGCAGAAAGCTGGACCCAATACTGTCTGTTAATGACCTTCCTTTTACATCCCACACAGTTCAGTGAGGCTGTCTCTATTTTTTTCCTCCTCCCTCTCAGATAACCCGGAAAAGCCTAATTAATATATGTGTAAATTAAAATCCAGGCTCTAATATTCCAGAGTTAGACTAATCATGGTAAAAGTTCATTCTGTCCAAACTGCACATTCCATATTTCTAACTATTCCATTTAAACTAAGCTGGACTTTATTTTGCTCAGCAAAATTTTATTAATGAGATCTCAGATTTAAAAATTGGGGAGGGTAGGAAAACTATTTAAACTACTTAAAGATGTTCACTTTTAATTTTCCATATTACTTTCAAACTTTTATCTATTTATTAAAATTAATTATTCAAAAAGTTCAATTCGATGAAATAAATATTGTTAATGTTCTATGACTTTTTTTCAACAACCATTTTTTGGCCCTTTCTATAAACTGGGCTCTAGGATTCAGTATCAGAAAATAGAAATATAGATTTGATACTGTATGCTAATTTTTAATTAAGTAAATGGCTTTGATTTATGGGATAAATCAACTGAGGTCTGATTGGGCCTGATCAAAAACTGCAGTTTAGAGATGCCTAAGGAAATGAATTACATGGCCTTTTTTATTCTTCATTATTGGGGTTTTGAACATAGGACTTCCACTTACTACCAGGTGGTCTCACATTTGAGACATGCCTTCATGTATAATAATTTTTTAAAAAATTAAAAGTGTAAGCCAAAGCTGAAAACCAGAAGCTTGCTCCTGTAATCCTAGCTACTCAGGAGGCTTATATTTGAGGATCAAGATTTGAAGTCAGTCTGAGCAGAAAAGCCTCCAAGTTTCTATCTCCAATTAACTATCAAAAATGCTTATCTGAAGCCTGGCTCAAGTAGTAAAGCAAAAAAGCTGAGAGGTCGTTGGGCCCTGAGCTCAAGGCCTCTAATGTATGCATATACACACATGCACACATCCGGGGTGGGGGGGGGGGAGAGAAAATAAAGAGAAAAAAGTTCCTCCAGTTGCAGTCTTTCCATCACCTCATATGCTGCTTGTATCATACAGGTTCACTTGTCAACATCCTTGTCAAAAACAAACCATTCTGGTTTCCACAAAACTTGGCCTTTGTAACACTTTGGTGTATTTAAAATTTGTCTACAGCCCCCTGATCTAAGAACCTGCCTTGCCTATAGATTGAATATTTTCAATTCTTTCCTCTATCCCCTCTTTATTATAGTGTGCCCAGGGATTCATGCATGCTAGGCAAGTACTTTACCACTTGAGTCACTCTCCCACCCATTTCGTTTGTATT
Organism: Perognathus longimembris pacificus; assembly: GCF_023159225.1. Lineage (NCBI taxonomy): Eukaryota > Metazoa > Chordata > Mammalia > Rodentia > Heteromyidae > Perognathus > Perognathus longimembris. The sequence goes on along the minus strand of NC_063166.1, from coordinate 35,103,466 downwards.
TTGGTTTGAGATATTGTCATTAACTTTGCTAGAGCTGACATGGAATTCTTAATCCTCCTACCTCAGCCTTCCATCTTACCATCTTTTGAGGCATGCAAGCCAGCCAGGACTAACAAATAAGGTTTAACACCTGTCTGATAAACTTTGCCTCAGAACAAAGATTCTCACTGTGCCTTTAAGAAACAATCAGATATCATGTTATGAATCCACAAATTCATATGCCTTCTCATCTTCCCCATTGTTTCACCACAGAAGATGGAGGCCACATGAGTACTCTCTGGAGAGGCTCATGTACAAAGGTGGAGGTCCTCTCTTCCTTGTCCTCCACAGGCCACGGTGTTAATCCACTGACCTTGAACTACTGCCAGTAGTCCTAAAACATACACTTGATGGAATTTCTCCACCAGATGCACCACAGCCTTCTCGCAGTATGGCACCAGAGCCAGCACATCAGTGCTAGTTGGACAGCCATCTGAAAGGGTAAAGTCACTCACAGAAAAGACAGAATGGGAAGCACAGCACTGAATAGAATGCAGAAATCATGTTTGTTCAGTGTGAAAACTCCATCAGAAGATTCAGTGATGGTATCCAATTGTAGCTGGGAACGTACCTTGCACATACCTGTGAATGACCAGGAAAGTCTGAGTATTGCTTTTGGGGTCTTGCGTTGGGGGTTCTTGATAATCCTAATTAACAAGCTTCTTTGGTCCCATTTGCAATGCAGATGCATGATCTTCAATGCTGTGTGATGCCCAGCAATTTGTGCTGGCAGTACTCTTACAAGAAAGCACCAGTCACAGGCTGGAGGCATGAGCAGATTATAGACAGAGCCCAGCCCATTTTCCCAGGTTAGTCATCAGGTATGACTCTTGAAAGTTGATTATTGTAAAGTTTATGAAAGTCATATCTGGGTGAAGAGGGCCTTGACTCCCAGAAATCCCCAGGACTGGGTTGCAAATCTTTGGGTCAGAATCCATTACATTATGGGACTTAAGAGTACTGGCCCGGGCTGGGAATATGGCCTAGTGGCAAGAGTGCTTGCCTCATATACATGAGGCCCTGGGTTCAATTCCTCAGCACCACATATACAGAAAATGGCCAGAAGTGGCGCTGTGGCTCAAGTGGCAGAGTGCTAGCCTTGAGCAAAAAAGAAGCCAGGGACAGTGCTCAGGCCCTGAGTTCATGGCCTAGGACTGGCAAAAAAAAAAAAAAAAAAAAAAAGAGTATTGGCCCTACAAGGTAGTTGGGAGCTGACTTTGGAGGTACATAACTGTAATCCTAACACTCAGAAGGATGAGGCAGGAGAATCTTAAAGGCCAGTCTGGGTTACATAGTGAAACCCTATCACAAGAGGCAGAGACAGAGAGAGAGAGAAACAGAGAGAGAGAGAGAGAGAGAGAGAGAGAGGAGAGTTGGAGACAGAGACAGAGAAAGAGAGACAGACAGAGAGAGAGACAGGGAGACAGAGACAGAGAGAGGAACAAGAGAGAATGAAAGACAGAAAGAAAAGGAGAGAAAGAATGAAAGACAGACAAAAAATCATGTTTTCTTTAAGCTGACTTTATTCATCTTGTAGCCAGACTATGTCTCCTAGTATACAATGTGACGTTACAGACAATCTTCAGTGGGGGGACAAGTTTACCAATATAGAAGCCATGAAGAAGCCAGGCATGGATAGCTCATACCTGGAGTACTAGCTACTCAGAAGGCTGAGCTGTGAAGATCGTGGTTCGAAGCCAGCCTGGACAGGAAAGTCTGTGAAACTCGAAGCCAGCCTGGACAGGAAAGTCTGTGAAACTCTTATCCCCAGTAAAGTACTCAGAAAAAGTCAGAACTGGTGCTGTGACTCAAGTGGTAGAGCACTAGCCTTGAGCAAAGCAACTCAGGGACAGTACCTAGGCCCAGAGTTCATGCTCCACGCCAGCAAAAAACAAAGCAATGGAGAATGAGGATCAGCACTATTTGCATACCATTTTTCTGAAAAGGGATGTGCCCAAAATATACAGATGACTTTTACACTCAAAAAAGATGAATAAGTAAATTTTAAAGAATTAGACAAAAGATTTGAATAGACATTTTGCCAATGACAATGTATGAATAGGCAAATAGAATATTCAAAATCAAAAAATGTCATCCTGAGCAAAAGAAGCAAAAAATTAAATAAAACATAGTTTTAAAAAGACATAAGCCTATAGAGCTTTATAGAATTATGGGACAAATCAACAGCCACATAATTTTGGAAGCCAGGAAACAAATGAGGAGTCATAATTGACTTAACAGAACCAAGAAAAGTCAATGAGCAGCAGGGGAAAAGCTTGATTGACTGATAGTTTGGATCTGAATGTCCCTCAAAGGCCCAAAGGTTAAAGGCTTGGTACCAGCCTGTGGCATATTAGGAGGTAGGGGAAACTGGAGGAAGGCCTAGTGGGAAGAAGTTAAGCCACTGGAAGTGCACCTCCTCCCTATTTCCCTGCAGCCATAACAGCCATGTGATGAGCAGCTTTGTTCCACCACACTTCCCTACCACAAAATATTTTGCCTCATCACAGGCCAAAAGAAACAAAACCAGACATACAAGGACTGAAACCTCTGCAAGCAGGGGCCAAATAAATACTTGCTAGTTAAAAGATGACTATCTCAGGTGTCTGATACAGTAATGGAAAGGTGACTAGCACATTCATATTGCCCAAAGGTTCAGATATTGGTAGATCTAGGTAACTTATAGGGCTGTAAATGAGCTGAAAATGGGAAGATTGGTATAAAGTCTAATTGAAAAGCATCTAGGTAGGATAGTGGCTCAAACCTATTATCATAGCTACTTGGGTAATGTGGAATCATAGGATTGCAGTTTCAGGCATACAAATTTGTAAGATTCCATCTCAACTAATGGTTCGGCATGGTGGTACATGCCTGTCATTCCCAGCAACATGGGGAAACTCAAGTAAGTAACACAAAATAACCAACACTAAAAGGGGCTAGAGGCTCAAGTGGTAAAGCCTGAGTATTTGAGTTCAAGTCTCAGTACCATTAAAAAGCAACTGAAAAAAATTAAAATTCAAGCATTATAGTTACAAAAGATGAATCATTTTTTTAATTATAGCAGAAAGACACTAAATACGGAATGAATGATAAGACAATGAACAGTCCAATAGAAAGTTAGCCTCCGAGTGGTAGAGTTCCAGAAGGGAAAAGCAAGAGAAGAATGTTGGAAAGAAACATTTAAGTGGGTAGCCATTTGTATGAAGGCAAGAGTGCTTCCTAGGCACTAACTATCTTTGCACAATATTCAACAAGCAAATCAGGAAAACCAGCCTGATAATGTTATGTAGGGTAGATTTAGAGAAGGAATGCTTAGTACATGTTTTGCTCATGGCAAATTATTATTATTATTTTTTTTTTTGGCCAGTCCTGGGCCTTGGACTCCGGGCCTGAGCACTGTCCCTGGCTTCTTCCCGCTCAAGGCTAGCACTCCGCCACTTGAGCCACAGCGCCGCTTCTGGCCGTTTTCTGTATATGTGGTACTGGGGAATCGAACCTAGGGCCTCGTGTATCCGAGGCAGGCACTCTTGCCACTAGGCTATATCCCCAGCCCTCATGGCAAATTATTTAAAAGAAAGAAAAAAATTATTAGTGCTTGAATCAGTAAGAATGCAGCAAAAGAAACCACTCTCACATTTTTTATTAAGAGTACTAGGCAACTAGTTGGTGCTTGTCAAAATTTAGATTTTTGTCACCAATTTCACGTGCTGAGATTTTTCCTACTGAAATACTTATTCACGAAGAGCCAAAAACATGTAACATTGTCAAAATGATTACAAATAATGAAGTATGCCTGTATGCAACCCAAGGATATAAAAAATGAGTATGTTATGACCCCTTTTAGCTAACAAAAAGGAATTATGACATAAGTTAATATGTTCACTGAAAAATATGTATCTCTAGAGAGTTTAAAATTATAGAATATTTTTCACTTGTTACTCTGTTTCATCAACAAATACCTAAAAGGAATAACTATAAATTAGTAACAACTGAAACACACAGAATGTAACAAAGTAAGAGAGGTAGTCACTTATAATGAAAAGAGATAGCATCTAATCTCAAGAAAAATGATGAATGCAGACAACAGGCTGTAAAAGTCATTACTTGACAGGCTGTCTGCATATCAACAATTAACATGCAAACTAAGTTTGCAATTTAGTCATTAGAATTGTAGTACTCTCAGTCTCCATAGCCTCAGGTTCCCCATCCACAGAGTCAATCAACCACAGACTGACTTTGAGATGTACTTAGGCCCATGATGGTACATCTATATTAAACATGTACCTATTTCCTTGTCGTTATTCCTTAAACAATAGAGTACAAGTATTTATATAGCACTCACATTGCTTTGGGTATTATATTTATAATTCACAGAAGACCTAGGGTTCTACGCAAATAAGGGAATTGAACACTTTGGAGCAACTTCTTGAGGATAAAGAGAGAGCTGTATAAATTATCTACTATTTCCACTTAAGGATAGGAGCTGCACATTTTTTTCATAATTTAAACTGAGAAGGTCCTTCTCTTCCTCTCTTATCTTTCTTGGAATTAAATTATGACTATAAATTCAAGCATGACTATGCAAATTCTTCAGTGCTTACGAAAGAAAAGCATAGAGTAGGCTAGGTGTCCTAGGCTTTCACCTAGACTTGTGGGGCAATAATAAGGGAAAGTGAGTTTTACTATTCCATGTTAGTTAAGACACATATGTCTATTTTAATAGCTCAATATGAATATTTCAGATACTTTGATTTCAAATACTGAACACTACTTCTATACACAGTAGTCTTTCTGAATCCATTGTTAATTCTTCACATTTGTGATTGCTTCCTGAGGCAGAAATTTAGTTTGGCTCTCAAAACAATCTCTCCCTTCATACTGTACCTCTAAATTCATCCTACATGCATTCAGACCCTTTACATAACATACGCCATTGCCTTTACCAGACTTAGTCTTTAAAAAAAGCATTGAGGTGAATAAATGAATAAAAATGTGCTTCATACACAGGCAGACACAACAGACATCTGTGTTATAGTAATCTAGGAATTAGATTACTCCACTCTCCCAGTTTGTTTTGTTTTGTTTTGTTTAAGACTAGTAGAAGGAATGACGTAACCATGGAAATTTCCACTCCTTCCAAACATACAAATTTCAAACAAAACCCCAAGCCTCATAAATACACAGGAAACTAGGGTCTCTGGCCTTCCAACAGAGAACTCAGCATCACCATGACACAGAAGAGCTAACAAAAGAGTGCTTACCAAAACAGAAAGAAAAGTGTTACAAAGACAGAGCCTTTTGCTTCTACCCCAACCAAGATGCCTTTACTCTGCAAAGTAAAATACTTGTCAGCTAGTACAGAAATGAATTACCTCTAAAATTTTCTTGAGGACTATTATTCAGTAACTAGATTCTGTCACTTTCTGTAGATAATTGTGGGAAGTGTTTAAATTCTAAATGAAAGCAGGACACTCCTTATGTAATAGATGAAATAAACAGTGGTAGATCTATGGTGGACATGGGCATTCCTTGGTTTTACAGTTAACTGGAAGCAACTAAAATCTGGACAAATTCAAAACAACAAAGTCTGTTGTCAGAGTTTAGCAACACTGAAGTTAAAACAAATATTACATGCCTATCACATACTAACCACTGGTAAGGGCTAAACAAACAGTTGCCAATGAAAATAGAAAAGATCTCTGAATTTAAACCTGACATCTAATTTGGTAACCAATTGTTAAATAAAAGTAACCAAAAATGCCACATGAGTTACAGTTGAATCATGTACGGAAGTGGGGGAAGAGAGTTGTAGGCAGAGGAAAAACAAATGGTTTTGAAATGAGAATAAGCTCAGAGAACTATAGTTCATGAAAAGGTGTTGTGCATGCCAGACACATGAAGGCAGCAGATAGTGTCTATGAGCTGCAAAGAATATAAAATTACTGAGGAAAAGAACCTGCTTTTGTTATTACCATTTCCCGTTTATGATAGATTTGGTTGAATAAACTAATACTACAAACTTGCACACATAAAATAGAGATGTTGTAAAATAGAAAGAAATAACAATTCCAACCTGGCATGATGGCACACACATGTAATACCAGGATATCTAGGGAGGCAAAAGCACAAGGATCAAGAGCTCATGGCTAGTCTGTGCTACATAGTGAGACCCTGGCTTTAAAGAAATAAGACAGGCAGACATATTGATTTTTTTAAGATAGATGAATGATAGATAAGCATAACCTTCATAACTGTGATGTCAATGTATTTGTAACAGGCAATGTCTTTTCATGAATGTGTTTGTTTGGAGCCTGAAGTAGCAAAGAAAACTGTAGTGCTGTCTTCCTTTCCTTCCTTTCTAGATTCTAGCATTGAGAAATAATCTAAAGAGAAATTATCTCTCTACAATTCCCATCAACAGCCAAATCTAAACAAATTTTGAGACAATGAAGTGTGAATGTTTCTGGTATGCTCAAATCATGTTACTATCAGTGACATTAGATTGAACAAAAGCCAGCATTAGGGATTTAAAAAGACTTCAGTATTGTAGAATGCCAGCCTAGCAAGAGAAAAGGCCCTGAGTTTGAACCCCAGTACTCTATAAATTAATGCTTTGTCAGATAATATTAACAAAATTACAACAAAAAAGTTATCAGGAAGCTTCTTTAAATTTGGAACTCCAGAGCCTGAGTAACTATCCCTGAGCTTTTGTGTTCAACGCTAGCGCTCTACCACTTGAACCACAGCTCTACTCTGGCTTTTTGGTGGTTAACTGGAGATAAGGGTCTTACAGATGTTCCAACTGGAATTGGCTTCAAATTGCAACCCACAGATCTCAGTTTCCTGAGTAGCTAGAATTACAGACATGAGCCACCAGCACTCATCAATACACTCTTAATGTTACCCTTTAAATGAACTATACCTCCATTTTATAATTAAGGCAGTTTATAGTTTGATGGCTTTAAGAATTCACTACTTCCGTGATTTGAGATGTTTGAGAATTCATAATGAAGAAAGAATGTCCAAATAAAAGCAAAGAATGAACCAAGGAGAGTCACAAATATGCTGCTGTGGTTTGAATATTCCCAACAAGAGCATTTGGTGGACAGACAACTCAGGAAGTAGGGGCAGGAAGACGGGAAATTCCAGACTACCTTGAAGAAAGTCAGCAAGATCTTTATCTCAAAAACAAATGCAAACAAAAGAAATAAAGCCAAAAAAAATCTCTATCTATCTGTCTATCTTTTAAGCCTATACTGAAAGATAGTCTCCAAATGAAAATGCTGTGATATATAGCCTAATGGAAACTGTTTTTATTTTTTCATGATGGCTCCACCCTCACAGATGGATTAATACTGACTATATAAAAGGTTTCTAGGCTGGTGTTGGTGGCTCCACCTATAAGCCTTGCTACTCAGGAAGTTGAGATCTAAGGACTGCAATTGAGGTCAACTCAGGCTTTCAGAAAGCTAAGAGACTTTTATTTCCAATTATCCAGCAAAAAGCCAGAAGTGGAGGTATGGTTCAAGTGGTAGAGTGTCTGCCTTCAGCAGAAGCAGCTAAACAAGAGCCCCTGGATTCATGTGTGTGCATGTGCGCGCGCGCGCACACACACACACACACACACACACACACGGATGCTTCTGGCTGCAAATCCAATCTCCTACCTTCTGTATCTTACCTCTTCAGTAAACAGCAAACATGTCCTCACCATACAACTCCTCATTGTTCTTCCCAGCCTCCAGAACTAAAGTAAATCTCTGTTCTTCATAAAGAACAGAGTCTGCGCTCTTACAGATTTTTTTAATAGTAATACAAAATAGACATGCCCAGATCACCCTTCAAAGAAGGACTTGATACCTTTAAGAAGGGAACTCAGTTGCTAGAAAGTTTGCCATCTGCCTCAGCTGCAGAAATGACCTTGCTCAGGGGGGCTCACATCAGGTATAACTGAACATGGAGAGAGCATAAAGGCTTGGCTATTTGGAGTTGATAATGAAATAGCTATACCAAGTACTATATCCATCCCTTAAAGATATATTTTCAGGCCAGTGTCATAGCTCCATTTCCTGAACCCCAGTTCTTCACTCCAAACTTAGTGTCTGCTTTTGGGAAACATAACTGTGCTAGTGATTCATTTTATACTGTTTGTTAAATATGAAATCCAAGTTCTAAAATAGTATGGGTTATTCAGTATAGTACTATATCTTTATGAGAATGAATACTGACACAGCAAAAAGTATTGGACACTGTTACAATAAGTTTCAACCATGGTTATCTCTAAGGAGAGTTATAGGGGGCTTCCCGCTTTTACTTTTCATCTTTGGAAAAAGTCTTTGAGTGTAGTATATGACATTCAGGAACAAACAACCTGAATTTCAATTTCCAGGCGTAGGTATTAGCTCTGTGAGTTTGTAAGACTAACCGGAAAATAAAAGGATTATAAATGTATAATATTAATTAGTTTAAAGGATATTTAAAGCTTAAAGGAAGATTTATTTTGGCTCATGGGTACAGATCGGTTGGTCTATATTCAGCTGGCTTTGTTGCTTTGTCCCTCTGAGGCAGAACAGCAGGGTGGTGGGAGAGGCTGATCAACTCCTGGCAGCCCAGAAGCACACAGCACTTACCAGGAAAGGGTCAGGGCCAACACACCCTTCTTAAACACTCCCTCGTTGACCAAGTCCTCTAAGTAGGCCCCACCTCCCACAGTTGTATCACCTCTCAATAGTCTACTCAAATTTTGATCCATCAATGGGTTAAAATATTGAGAATATCAGAGCCTTCACAATCTAATACCTCTGGAGATATCCTCACAGACACTCCTTGAGCTGTGGTTTACTAATCTCAGAAGCATCTCTCTCTCTCTCAATTCAATCAATGTTGACAATAAAACTTAACCATCTGAAGAATGACACTGATCAAAATGCATTGTACACATAAATTAGCATGTTGAAGCCCCTTTGGACAACCATTTAAAGATAATAAAAATGTTGTAGGGGTAACAAGGTAAGAATGTTCAATAAGAAATGTACTCAGCTTAACTGTAACCCCTCTGTATATCACCTTTACAATAAAATTAAAAATAAAAATGTTAAAGAAATAAGGGTAAAGCATCAGTTATAAAAAATACTAGTACATTTTTTATTCACCAAAAATGTATCTGTAGAGTACCAAAAGACCTATTTATAATGAGAACACATTGAGAATTCACATAACTGATGGCATCAAGACTACACAAAGAACTGGGTGTTAGAAGCTTATTCCTGTAATTCTAGCTACTAAGGAGTTTGAGCTCTAGAGGACTGTGGTTATAGGCCAGTCCAGGCAGAAAAGCCCTCAAGATTCCAAATCCCCCCAAAAGCTGGACTGAAGGCATGGCTCAAGGGGTAGAACAACAGCTGAGCAAGCAAGCCAAGTTCAAGACCCTGAATTCAAACCTGAGGACTGCAATGTGTACACACACACACACACACACACACACACACACACACACACACACCTCAAAATCAATAAAAGAAAAGTAGGTAAAAGACATAAAGAGATATTTCAAGATAAGGCAAAACATATGATCAAGAAATTTATAGAGTAACGCTAACTTTGCTAATTACAACAGAAATGCCAATACGGTCCGTGTTACCCTTTTCAACAGTGTCAACTGTTACAGAAACTCCATGCCATGGCAGTTAAAAGTAATACAATCGCTTTTGGAAACATTTAATACTACCTTGTAAAGTTGTACTTGAAAAGTTATACATTCATAGCAATTCTACTTTCTTCAATTCTGTAAGAATCTGTTGCTTAAAACCAGGCACCAGTGGCTCATGCTATAATCCTAGCTATACAGGAACCTGAGATCTGAGGATTCAGGCCAGTCAGCCTAGACAGAAAAATCCATGAGACTTGCTCTCCAATTAACAGGGAAAAGGGTAGGAATGGAGTAATGGAGGAATGGCTCAAATGACAGAGCTCATAATTATAAGTTATAAGAAAATGGAGTAAGAGCACGAGGCCCTGTGTTCAAGCTCCTTACCACCAATGGCACATATGCACACACTCGCTTGTGCACATGCACACTAATTTACTGCTTAAGTATAACAAAAAGTAAAAAATAAACCTTTAAAACAACTCAAATTTTTGTCTATTAACAGAAGAATGGAAAATATACTCTGGAATATTTACACAATGAAATAATATTCAAAGATTGCATATAGTCTTAAAGGTTACATAGAACATGATTCTATTTTGTGTGTGTGTTCTTATCTTGGGGCTTGAACTCACAGCTTGGACACTGTCCCTGAGCTCTTTTTTTCCAGGTCAGCATTCTACCACGTAAGCCACAGCTCCATTTCCAGGTTTTTGGTAGTTTATTGAAGATAAAAGTCTCATCAATTTTCCTGCCTGGGCTGGCTTTAAACTATAACACTCAGATCTCCCTCAGCATCCTGGATAAGTAGGATTACAGGTGTAAGCAATTGGAGTCTAGCTATGATTCTCTTTAAAATGGAATTAATTAGATGGGAGAGACTGAGGGAAGGAGTGTCCAAAAAGATGTATTCATTATCTAACTTTTGAAACTATATGTCTTTATAATTTTTAAAACTTTAAAAATAAAATTAGAAATATTTTCAGAAAAATGGATGTGGAAATCAAATGAATGATGGAAAAGGAAATATAGAGGCAGCCTGCTGAAGTTTCTATAACACAGATGGACATATCAACATCTTGACTGTTGAATTGGAAGGCAGCTTCATGGACTCAGCATTAAAAGAGAGTAAAATGTAAATAAAGGCCTTACATATGAATTATCAGTGAGAAAACCGTGTGATTCATCTATCTCTGTATACCACTTGAGACATATATTACAAAGGTACAAATAAAACAAAAACAGAAATTTCAGACTAAAATTTTATTTCTTGAACTACCAGTATACTACTTAGGAGGAATGGAAAAAGAAGTCAGGAAAAATTAAATATTTTGAGATTTGGAGGAGATTAGGTACTAATGAATTCTCACTATTGACAAAAAGGTACATTTCAAACATAGTAAAAAGTATAAAAGAACCATAATCAATAAAGCATTATATAATCAATAAAGCATTATAGGCTAAGGGAACAAAATAATCAAGAGAGTTTAAAAATAAGCATCAGAAATAAGGAGAAACACCAACTCTAACCATAAATTGTGGGAATTATAAAAAATGGATTCAGCCCCTTAAACAGTATTATATTCACTTAGAAAATGTAAAAAGTGACCAAATTGAAATATGCTATTTTAGTAAATAATTTAACATAATATCCACATGCATTTAATTGGCTTTACTAAGTATATGGATAGAACATGACTAGCCACAGAGAGAGTAAAGACTTATTTTTTCACCAGATGCTAAATAGTATTAAATAAATAGCATCCATACTAGACTAGGGGGCCATCAGGTTAGTGTCTAGCCCTGATCTTTCATTTTTAGAGCCTTTAGAATGCAGAATTCTATTTTATTAAAACAATGTGATACTAGACACTACTATTTACCCCCAATTTCATCATTTTCAATACATGAGGAAACAAGGCTTGGAAATATCAGTCTTCTCAGGACTCAAATACTGACTTACTGAGTGCTGACATTCCAACACCAGGCTACCACTGACATAGTGAACTGTATTAGAACACATATGACAATCTAGAAATGAAAGAAAATTATATTCATGCCCTCTATTTCTTCTTACTGCTGGAAGATTTCTATTTAGTTTTGCTATTAGATTACATGGTAAGAACAAAATGTACTCTGCTGCCCTCTTCTGGGAGATATACCTATATACACAAAATTCAGTTGCCATAACTATTTCACAAGTAGAAGAATGCAATTCACATATAATAGGCTCACAATGAACGTTTGTAGAATGGATCTGTAAGCTTTTGAATCTTTAATAAGTACCATGAGCTTTCTTCTAATGAGAATCCACTGCTTATGTATTTAAATTATTACTTGCCCCTCAAGTCTTTTCAGTATTCATATATACAAGTAAAAAAATTTAGATTTCATTCTATAACCAGTTCATGTGCAACAAAAGTATAAATGGAAAATATAACCATCTCCAGTTTTCCATTGAACCACTTGTTTCAAGCACCTTTCTTTTAAAAATGCTAACATTGAAGAAACAGCAGAGAGGTTTTCTTGTAATTTCCTGCTTTTTAGTTTACCTCTACTATGATGATATTGCTTTTCGGGGAAGACTAAGTGACTTGAAACATTAAAAGTAAATAGTTAAATAAAGGTCTATAATAGACAGAGCTAATCAATATGCAGCAAAATCCAGGAAGAACAACACTGCTTGAAATTTGAATGTTTCCATCCTACCTACTTCAGTTTTGGCAAGGCTGTTAACAAAAACTTTTAAAAGTCCACAATCATAAGAATTATCAACCAATAAAAATCATATTACAGATAGTTGTTAAAAATTCCAATGTAATCTTCAGATAGTGAAAATCAATCCTAAAATGTGTAATATATGACCATATAAAATGATGTGTATTGAAATGAACTCCAAGAAATGGAAGCAAGAGGTTTTTATTGTACTTTTTATGGTTCATTTTTTCTTCTTTCCTTTGTTCTTTGCTTTATTGTCTTTTGTTGCTATTTTTTTATTTCTGTTCCTTTTGTCTTGTATGTGAGTTTATCTGATTTGGGAAAGGGAAGGGATGCACAGAAATGGTAGGACCAAGGGTGAACCAATTCACCAGTGAAACCCACTGGACACTATGCTGAAAATAAACTATACAACTTGGGGGGAGGATAAGAAGGGGAAAAACTGGGAAAGAATGAGGGAGTGGGTGACACTGTTCAAAAGGAAATGCACTCACGACTTGACTTATATAACTGCAATGCCAATTACATCACCTTTATTTATTTTCTGTCAGCCTTGGGGCTTAAACTCTGGGCCTGGGTGCTATCCCTGAGCTCTTCAGCTCACGGCTAGCACTCTTCCACTTCAGTCACAGTGCCACTTCCAGTTTTCTGGTGGTTAATTGGAGATAGAGAGTCTCATGGACTTTCCTTGCCCCGGTTGGCTTTGAATCCGGATTCTCAGATCTCAGCCTCCTAAGTAGCTAGTGAAGGATTGACCCCCCACCCACCCACCCTGTTGTCCCAGGGGCATACAGACACCAAACAAAACCTCAGGTATGTGTGAACCTGCTTTGATATGCAGGCAGGGCAATTTATCTAGGCCCAGCTGTAAACAATACATTGTGGGCCCAAGGAAAAGCCACCAACCTCCCAGACCTAGTGGTGCTTTCAAAAACCTCTGCCTCCTTGCTCAGACCCCATATAATCTTTGTCCCAAATTCACCCCCTCACACAACCTACAATCCCATGGGAAGGTCTGTGCCCCTCCCTGTTCTTCAATAAACAGTCCTTGACTATTGATGATTGAGTCTGGCCTATTCATTTTCTCTTCTCCTCCCTTTACCTAACTGCTAGGATTACAGATGTGAGCCACCAGGGCTCAGCTTGTACATTACCTTTAAAATAAAATTTTTTTAACTTATGTGTAATATAACAGATCCTTAAACAAAAAGAGCAATGCTGTAGGTATCAGAATACCAGACTTCGAAGTATACTACTGAGTCATAGTAACAAAAACAGCATGGTATTGGCACAAAAACAGACATGGAGACAAATGGAATAGAATAACCCATAAATAATTCTTGATAAAAAATATAATTTTTGACAGAGGAGTTATAAACATACACCAAAAAGGCAGCCTCTTCAACAAATGGCACTGGGAAAACTTGTTTTTGTAAGGGCTGACCTGAGAACCTAAGTAACTAAATATAAGTTTTAGTGTTAAAATTATAACAGCTTCTAAACCCTGGTGATGACTCCATGCTAGAGGGCTGCACCCCAACCCATGAGACTAGTTTCTTGTAGTTTGACATTTAAAAATATAGGGAGTCCCTATATTCCCCTCTGTACCTGGGTAGCAACCATGGTAACAGACAGTAAAAAAAAAAAAATCATAGTAATAGACTATAGAAACAACCATAATAGTAGTAGAAATGTAATGGTAACTGTTGGGTTGGTTTACTTATGATTGAGTATTGGATTGTTCTGGCCCACTCAAGCTTGCTTAGTGGAAATGGGAAAACATGGTAGCAGTTGTTAAAATAAAGTTGGTACTAGGTCAGTCTGACCACAAAATTCTGCTTCTGTAAACGGCTTGCTTAACCCATTTGTGACTTGTTCTACCCGTCTGCATTAACCCCCTACTTCAGTGCTACGTGACCACCTGTTGTCAGTTCCTGATATCGAGGCCAGTACCCAATATCAAAGCCAAAATAGATAACTGAAAGGGTAGATAGCCAATAGAAATAGGATAAGACTTGCTTGCTAAATGCCATCCAATCAAGTATCTGCCAAGTTGGAAATACCCTGCCCCTGTTGTAATCACTATAAAAAACCCTGCCTATCTGAGGGTCAGGGCTCTCAATCCAGATGTGCTGCATTGGTGATGGTTGAGAGTCTAGGCTCAAGCTTGCAATAAAGACTCTCATGTGTTTGCATCGGAATTGGCTCCTTGGTGGTCTTTGGGGACCAGAAATCTAGGCATACCATTTTGTACATATATAAGACTAAAATGAGATCCATATCACTAACCTTCTACAACAATCCACATGAAATGGATCAAAGATTCTAACTAAGACAGTGTGTGTACACAAACACACACACTCATAGAAAGCAGAATTATATTCTCCCTTTGATAAAGGTAGTAAGTAAGTGATTAAAGGATTATAACAAAGTAGGTAATCTTGAACAAAGTACACTGTGAGCATGGAATTATCACAATGAAATCTCTATGGCACTACCAATGTATTCTAATACAACCCATAAACTTTGGAACTCAAAATATTGAGTGGTTTTATGGTTTAACAGTCACAGTAATTGACTCACGTAGGGGTGAGTACTCTTCCCTGGATGGTCTTTTTTAAAAAAATTACTCATTGTCAAATTTATGTACAGAGGGGTTATAGTTTCATACATAAGGCAGTGAGTACATTTTTTTTTGCCACTCCTGGGGCCTGAACTTGGGGCCTGAGCACTGTCCCTGACTTCTTTTTACGCAAGGCTAGCACTCTACCATTTGAGCCACTTCTGGTTTTTTCTGTTTATGTGGTGCTGAGGAATCTAACCCAGGGCTTCATGCATGCCAGGCAAGCACTCTACTGCTAGGCCACATTCCCAGCCCATGAGTACATTTCTTATCCAACTTGTTACCTCCTCCCTCATTTTTCTCTTACCTTACCCTCTCCCCATTTCCCTCTCCCCTCCCCTCATGTACAGTTGGTTTACAGCATATAGTTTTGTAAGTATTGCTGTTGCCTTGGTTTATCTTTTATCCTTGGCTCTCCATTTTGGTATTCCCCTTCCCTTCCCTAGTTCCAATAATACCCAGGGTACCTAAATCAGTAACAGTGACATCAGGAGAAAAACCCTGGAGAAGATAGACAAAAGAAAATGGCAAAATTTCACATGGTACATTGAAAACACTAAAACACTTATTTCCATAACTTGGAGTTCATTTCACTTAGCATCATCTTATGTGTTCATCTGTACAAAGCTACTGAGCTATTGTGAGCTTTTGCTATGACTATCCTAGACGTGTACTAATTATTACCAATGAGGGAAACCGAAGAGTCTATGTTTCTTTGGGTCTGGCTTACTTCATTTAGTATGATTTTTTCCAAGTCCTTTCATTTCCTTATGAGTGGGCCAATGTCATTCTTTCTGATATGCATAGAATTCCATTGTGTATATGTACCACATTTTCTTGATCCATTCATCTACTGAGAGGCATCTGGGTTGGTTCCGTATTTTGGTGGTGGCAAATTGTGCTGCGATGAACATAGTTGTGGTGGTGGCCTTATTGTGGTCTTACTTGTAATCTTTTGGGTAGATGCCCAAAAGTGGGGCTGCTGGATCATAGGGGAGTTCCATGTTTAGCCTTTTGAGGAACCTTCATACTGCTTACCAGAGTGGTTGAACAAGTTTACACTTCCAGCAGCAGTATAGTAGGGTTCCCTTTTGGTCACACTCTGGATGGTTTTAAACAGATAACTTGTTCAGATTTTCCAGAGGAATGGATTGTAGATCCCTGTAATTTGATCTCATCTGGCTGGGGATACTGGGAGAGGCTATGGACACAATAAGATGTATGCTATGTACTGTTCCCAGATATTGGGTAGATATTACAAATATCATTCCTACATACTGAGCAGTTAGCATAAGTTTTTAATGTTGCTGGCATATTCACCAAAAGTATTTCCTAAATTCCCCAACTCTATAGCAGTATCTATTCCTACTTTTTCAAGTGCGATTCACATCTTTTTTCCTATTTTTACTGATAATACATTAGGTCATGCTCTGATCTTCT
The DNA here is from genome assembly GCF_023159225.1 of Perognathus longimembris pacificus. NCBI lineage: Eukaryota > Metazoa > Chordata > Mammalia > Rodentia > Heteromyidae > Perognathus > Perognathus longimembris. The sequence continues at coordinate 35,087,000 of NC_063166.1, read as the reverse complement.
TACATTCTTTCACCAATCTCATGAGGACGCAACAGATTCCTCAACAGATTAATCCCCTGACAAGTTCATAATTTGATGGGAAGTGAAAGAAATTTAGGAGATGGGATCTAGTTGGGAGAGTGGGTTCTTAGGGTCCTACCTTTGGGGGCTATATCTCTTCCCAGACCTTTCCTGCCCTCCCCTTGGTGGATACAATGAGGTAAGCAGCTTCGTTCTGCCACATGTTCTCTGCTATGATGCCATTTCCTCACAGAAATGGAGGAGCCAAGTTACTATGTTTTGAAATCCTTAAAACTTCATCCAAAAATAAATGTTTCCTTAAGTGGACTTTCTTAGGTAGTTTGTCACAGAGACAGAAAGTTGAGTAGTAGCACAATGATAAACAGTCCCATAAAGTTTTATTAAGGAAGTCAGGATGCTTTATGGAAGTTATAGTAAAGCTAGCTCCCACTTTACATACTAGCAGAAGGAAGCCTCTGAAGAAGTATTCTTTGTGGAACTGATAGTTAAGATTAGAATAAGTTGTGGTAATCAGGGTTAAAAGAGAAATCCAAACAGCAGAAACAGTACAAACCTAAGCCTTAAAGTAGTAAAGGGCATGACATGTGTCAGGATTAACATGCTCATATCAAGAAAGATGAGATTGAAAACAGGCAGAGCTTAAATCATCAAGACTTATTATAGGTCATGTTAAGAAGCCACACTTTATTTCAAGTCATACATTTCAATGTGATAGTCCCATTATCTGATTTTAATCTCAAAAGTGACATAATCTGGGGCTGGGGATATGGCCTAGTGGCAAGAGAGCTTGCCTCCCATACATGAAGCCCTAGGTTCGATTCCCCAGCACCACGTATACGGAAAACGGCCAGAAGGGGCGCTGTGGCTCAAGTGGCAGAGTGCTAGCCTTGAGCAAAAAGAAGCCAGGGATGGTGCTCAGGCCCTGAGTCCAAGGCCCAGGACTGGCAAAAAAAAAAAAAAAAGTGACATAATCTGATCATGTTTTAAAAAAGATTGCTCCAGTTTCTGGGTGGAGGAGTTTGGAGTACAGCCAAGGAAGAAGCAGAGAAATGGAAAATCAGATGCAAGAATTCAACAATATAAAGGTTGAAAGTGGTGCTAATGGAATTAGGAAAACAAAAGTAAATATAGACACACACATCTGGTCCTAAAACAGGTCTTTCTGCCATTTGTGACAACATGGTCATTCATAGCATCTAGGGATTCCTATCCAACAGACATTATGCTAAGTGAAATAAGGCACAAAAAGGGAAATATCACTTACCTGTGGAATTTTTTTAAAAGTGGAACTTATAGAAGCAGAATAGAATGGTGGAGGGCTGGGAATATGGCCTAGTGGCAAAGTGCTTGCCTCCTACACATGAAGCTCTTGGTTCGATTCCCCAGCACCACATATATGGAAAACGGCCAGAAGGGGCGCTGTGGCTCAGGTGGCAGAGTGCTAGCCTTGAGCGGGAAGAAGCCAGGGATGGTGCTCAGGCCCTGAGTCCAAGGCCCAGGACTGGCCAAAAAAAAAAAAAAAAAAGAATAGAATGGTGGAGATAAGTGTAGAGGTGGAGGTAAATGCAGACAAGTTGGAAAAAAGGTACAAAATTGCAGTATAAAAAGGGAAGCACCAGGTTGTAATGCTACCTACTTAGCAGGCTGAGATTGAAGCTAGTCCTGGCAGACATATCTGAGAGACTCTTATCTCCAATTAACCAGCAAAAATCCAAAAGGAAAGCAATGGCTCAAGTAGTAGAGTACTAGCCTTGAGCAAAAAAGTTGACAGATAAAGCCTAGGCCCTGAGTTCAAGCCTGAGTACTGGCACAAAAAAGAAAAAACAAAGTAGTCTTGGAGACCTAATATATATCATGGTAACTACAATTAATGACAGTGCATTTTGCAACATCTTACAAATATAAATTTCAGTGCTGGCAATTTGCTAAGTGTTTTCTCACATACACGCTCACAAAAACAAAGTAAACCCCTCTGTACAATCCCTGAAGCTCAAAAAAGGGAGAAAGGAAAAGGAAAAAAGAAAAATAAGGAGCAAGCAGTGAGGTAGTAGATATGTTAATCAGTTTGATTATAGCTATTATTTTGCAATTATATTGAAACATATATATTAAAACATCATGAGCTGAAGGTATGCTCAAGTGCTAGAGCACATGTACTGTATATATATATATATATATAATCTCACATTCAACATCTTAGACTTATACAATTTGGGGGGAGTAAAACCTGATGTGGTGGTAATTATGTGAATTTATTAAAAAAACACTGATGCACATACTTAAGTTGGATAATTTTATGTAAATTATCTTAATAAAGTTATAAACTTTAAATCCAAACAATTTTGTAACACAGTATGCATAGGATTACTGTAGAGGCTATAACAGAGAAATGTATCAGATTTGATTACAGTACAAACAGGGAGAAACAAAGCTACAAAAAGCTAAAGGAACTACTTCAGGTGGAGCCTTCACTCACACCTAAAGATCTAAAATAATATATAAGGTCAACTTAACAAAAGCTGCCAAAATATATGACATTCTCTATTCTTTCATCTTTATTGAAAGTTAGAATGTGCCTAGTACCAGTGGCTCTTGCCTATAATCCCAGCTACTCAGAAGGCTGAGATTGGAGGGTAATGGTTCAAAACTAGCCCTGGCAAATAAATCCAAGAATCTCATCTCCAGTTAATTAACCAGCAAAAAGATGGAAGAGGTGTGTCTCAAGTGGTGGAGTACCAGCCACAAGTGAAGAAGTCAAAGCAAGAGCCCTAGGTCCTGAGTTCAAGCCCCAGTACCAGTACTTATACATACAAAAAGACAAAGTAATAATTATAACAAATGTATGGTGAATAACATTAATAACAGCAAGGCAACAGAATACTACTATTGAACTTGGGTTTCTAAGCTCAATGAAATTCATATAAATCTGAAGCTGGTAAGTTTAAGTTTAGATGTATATGGTAAGCTGGAGTGATCACTATGGAAAAAGATCTTTTTGGGTTTGATCTCAGGGTCTCATGCTTGCTAGTCAGATGCCCTCCCACTTGAGCCATGTCCTTAGTCCTAGGAAACAAGTTTTAAGTGAACGAAATTTAACTAAATTACTTAAACCGGATGCTGTGGCTCATGCCTGAAATCTCAGCTACTTGGAAAGCACAAATTGGGAGAACTGGTTTGCTGCCAGCCTGAGCAGAGTTAACAAATAAGTATATTAGCAAATAAGCCAGATGTGTTGGTGAATGCCTTTAATTTCATATACTACTTGGGAAAAATAGATAGGAGGTCCCAGGCCAGCCTGGGTAAAAGGAAAGACCCTATCTGAAAAATAACCTAGAGATGGTAGAGGGGTGATTGTAAACAGGAAGTACTGCATATACACATGAACTTGTTAAAATGAAACCTCTTGTACAAACGATTTATGGCAATTTAAAATGAAAACAATTATAAAGAATGAAGACAGAAAGGCTTGGGAGTATAGCTCAAGGAGCAGCAGGGCAATTGTCCAGCAAGCACAAGGCCCAGAGTTCAAACCCTAGTACCACCTCCCAAATCAGAGGGAGGGTAGAGACAAATTAAATGCAACATTAGAAAATATTCATTGGCTGCCAGAGAAAACAGTAGAAGAGGGATATAGAGGACAAGAAATAGCATAAGATTTAGAAAATGTAAGAAGGCAGATATAATCCAATATCTAACAAAAGGAAATGTGATTAAACAATCAAATCCAAATACCAAGACTGTCACAGTATATTTTTTAAACCCAAAAGAATGTGTAAAGGAGAAACAATGTAGAAATAATCTGAACATCAACCACAAGAAGGCTGAAATGACTGGGTTAATGCCACACAAAATAAGACTTTCAAATAAAAATTGTCACTAAGAAACACAGAAACATTTGATCAGCATATGTGCACCTAATAACAGAGAACCAAAATACTGTGTATATGGGTTTTTTTTTTTATTTTTAGACAAAGGATAGGTTATAAGAGCATGTGAAGTATTTAAGACCCAAGTTTCAACAAGACATTTAACACCTACCCAGACTGGAGAACTTTGTTTTCCCCAACCTAAAATCTGCTCCCCTTTTAGCTGGTCACTCTGAGGTAGTAAAAGCATCCATTCAATTGCTCAGGCCAAAATTCATATACGTGGATTTCTATAATCAAAACATTTATTATTTTATATGGAAAAAGGTCAAAGAAGCCAACAGTTTAATGTTGGCTCAGTGTAGTTAAGAGAGGGTTTTGGGGTCTTTTTTGCGTTTTTGCTTCTGCTTTGTATTGCCGTTTTCCATAAATACACCTCTAGTGCTTCAAAACAAACCCCAAGCAAAATGAAACACAAAACAAACACACATATAAGTTAAGGCAGGCATAGTGGTTCAGATTTATAATCCTACAACTCAGGGGCAGAGGGAGGGCAGGGAATTGAAACCTGGCTTACATACAGTGTGTTTTCTGTTTGGGCGGTTACTGAGGTTTGAAGTCAGAGCTTTGAACTTGTTGAAAGTCTTTTGTAATAAAGGAAAAACAAGCTCGTTGCCTGCCCAAATAGTTCCAAATTCCATATCGAGATCTCAAGTAAATAGAACGTTAAAAACCATCTAAATTTCAGTATCGACATTCTTTCCGTTGATTTGCGGGGTGTTTGCATAGGGTTCTTTAACCGATTTCTTGATTCCAGGTTACTTTACTTTTGTTTGTAGCCTGTTAGAACGAGCCTCCCAAAGGCTAACACGGGATTGATGTAGTTTAGAAGGAGCAAATTCAATCCTTTCCTACCATAAGAGTGTGTGTGTGTGTGTGTGTGCGCGCGCGCGCGCGAGTTTGGAATGCATATCGCGTAATTGCACTGAAGAGGAAACAAAGCTGAGTGGAAAAGAGAAGAGACTTTCGCAAACGCACGCTTGTCCCCTACACCTCATCTCCAGACGTATGAACTTGTCCTAGGTGGATTAGACTGCGTCGGCCGAGGGCTCATCTTGAACGTTAGCCTGGCTCCCCGGTGACCGAGGACTGTGAGCCCGCGGCGGGCGCCAGACTCCCCGGTACCGAGGGCTGTGAGCCCGCGGCGGGTGGTGGGCGCTGGGTCCCCGGTGACCGAGGGCTGTGAGCCCGCGGCGGGCGCAGGGCTCCTCGGTGACCGAGGGATGGTGAGCCCGCGGAAGCCGCCAGGTCTATCACCAAACGCGGCCGCGCCGTGGGAAGCGGAGGGCGGCGATCCCAGGATCCGCAGGCCAGCGGGGCTGCGCTACAAAACGCCTCACTGGAGCGGCAACAGCGGAGAGCAGCGGAGCTCGGGACCGGGGAGGACGCTAGCAAGAGCTCAGCTGACGCTGGGACGCGCCGGAACCAACCGAAGCACCCCGGCAACAAACGGCTTTCAGCAGAGCCCAGTGGCGGGAGCGGAACTCCTCATAGTGCCCACCCCCCATGACGCGAGTGCGCAGGCGCGGGTCTGGCCGCCGCTCGCCATTACGCAGGCGCCGGCCCGCCTCCCGCACTTCCGGGAGCCGCTGGGCCGCCAGACTGTCCTAGCCTCGCCTGTGCGCCGTTAACGGCGCTTTCTTTCCAGGGAGGCCTTCAGGTACAAAGATGCACGTGCCAGGTTGAAGTGGTGGGCTCAAGTCTCTGGCTGCGTACACGTTTTTGGTGATGAAGTTAATACTTGCTTTAGTTTTAACTCAGCCTTAAAAAATGCCAAATCTACAGCAGAACACTATCTTTGGTATTTATGAAAAATTCTTTCTCCCTCGGAACGGGTTGACCGTTCAAATGAACTTGATGAGCCTTTATTTCTCTCTTTTTTTGCTTATCCTAGCTTTTGAACTCAGGACCCTGAGCTTTTGTCCTCGAGGTTGACACTACCATTTGAGCCACAGCTCCCCTTCCGGCGAGAGCGCTCGCTCCAGTGAATTTTAGATAAGAGTATCTCCGACTATTCTGCCCCGGCAGGCTTCCTTCAGCCTCCTAAGTAGCTAGCTTTACAGGCGCGAACCAGCGGCACCCGGTTCGATAAGCCAATTTAAAAATACACGTTGTCAGCATTTCTCTAAGCTTTTATTATGCTTTAAGAGTGGATTTTGAGATCTGAATTTGCCTTCAGCGTCCTATAGCATGGCCTCAAACAGGAATCAGAGAAGTACCTATTCCACTTCCCCACAATCACAAATGCAGTTTCCACATAAAGCACATTGCAAAACTTGCACACGACAAAAGTACCAGAAGGGCCCTGGGAGATAAATTGTGGTTGAGAAAACTAAGATAGGTCTATAACCTCTCTACCAATCAGTAGCAAAGTGGGGAAACAAAATTTCTAAACCACTTCCATAGCGAACCAACTTTCGGAGCTCATAGAGGGTGTCAACAGCCCTCTCTATTCACTCCACCTTGTACAAGCTGCCTGAGATAAAATGGCCAGTTCCTACAGGAACCAGAGCCCGGGTTCCACAAATCACCGCCTTTAATCTTAGCAAGCACCGCCCCCGTCGTCCTGGAAATTACGTCATCACGCCACGCAGCTCGCCCCCGGATGTAGAGTTTTCTATCCGGATTGTTAGCGCGGACGCAGACTCCAGCTTTTCTCTCCGCGCTTTGCACATGCGCTGCGGGTTTTTCCTTCTTCCACTTCCCCTGTGTTTCGCCGTCCCGGGAGCCGCCGCCACTGCCGCGGAGGAGTCGGGAAGTTCAAGATGGCCACTGCAGAGACTCAGGCGCTGCGAGAGCAGCCAGAGTAAGTAGTACCTGTCATTGGGACGGAGGCCCGGGCCCTGAGGAGGCTCGAATGGGAGACAGCGGAGACCTGCGCCGGCGGGCGGGAAAGTTCAGGCCTAACGGCCAGAGCCAAACTTTGCGTTTCCCCGTGCGTTAGTTACACCGTGGTGCCGAAGGCATGGAGCGCCAGAGGGCGGCCTTAGGAGAGCCAGGAGAGCCCCGAGGCCGAGGCCGCGGCCGCTGTTGGGGCGAAGGCGCCGCGGCCTGCCGCGCGTCGTTGCCCTGGGAGGCGGAGTCGCGAGCGGCCTCTACAGGTTCGGGGCGCGTGGCGCCTTCCGCGGCTCCAGTCGCGCCCTCCCACCCCTCCCTCGGGACGCCGCGCAGCGCCGCACTGGGCGGCATCGCACTGGGCGGCTTCGCTGTCGGAAACCCGGAGGGTAGTGGCCACGGACGGAGGGAGCCCCACTTTCCTGTTCCAGCCATCCTGATTGTCCTGCTTGCCAGGAGTCTCAGCTTTTAGGACTCTCAAGTCAGAAGTCACTTTGCCTGTCCCTAAACTAGTCTATAACGAGCGAGATCTTCCCTCCTCCTTCCCCCGCAGTACACTTATCCCCCTACCACCCCATGCCAACTTGTAAACTTGCAGCAAAATAAGATAGAGTCCTTCGTTTGGGGTCCTGGCAATTTTTTTTTTTAATTTTAGCCAGCTGTTCTTTGGGAGGGTGACTGGAAAAAGTAGTAAAAATTAATAGCTACTTCTAAACCCTCTTGTAATTAAGCGAATAGAGGAATCCACGAGGCTGGGTGAGCATTTACCTCTGGAAGCAAAGACTTAAAGAAAGCAGTATTTCGTTTTACATGTTTTGCGAGGTACACTCAAACAGAATGATATTTAAAACTTTTTCTTCAGCGACTTTTTTCTTTTGCATTTGCACCATCTGATTTTTTTCCAGCCATTTCAGGAAAGCGGTAGTCTCTAGCTACTTGTAGCAGATTAAGAGGAATCTTTGCCATGAAGCAGACTGACATTTCATTGTGATGCACCAGGTTCTGGACTCCTCAGTCATTTGTTTGACCCAACTAGACAGAGTTACACAGGTTTTTTTTTTCCTTCAAGTTATTAGTAAGGGCATTTGCAAGTTGCATTATTATTTTCACAGTCTTACTTAGCAGAAACACAAATTACAAAGTTTTAACTAGGCTTGTTTTATTGGCTCTCAGAAAATTCAGTGTGGCACTGAGTATGCCAATATAATACAGATATTACTTAGTCTGAAGTTCTAATAGTCTGATAGTATCCATTTGTGTGATTTTTCTGGACAATTTTCAGTTATTTTGAGGAGTGAGTCAGCTGCATTTTATATACATATTCCAACATGCTACTTAATTATAAATATGTATTTGTATGGGCCTTTAGACTAAGTGATTCTCACTTAGTCATTAAATTTCCCTCTCCTTCCCTCACTGGTTTAAGTGGAATATGTGCCATTTTCACTAATTGGAAAGTAGTTAACAAAGACAAATAACAGTTTGATATGAAAACATACTACATGTGCTGACAGAAGTGAGTGTCCAAATAGTATCTAAAACATTATCTGGAGGGCACTAAGTAGTTCATATTTTGTATAGAATCTACTCAAATGTTATATAGAAAACAGTTTAGAAGCTCCCCAAAGGCTTTTTACTGTAGTGGCTTTTCCATTTATTAGTTCCTTCCATTCAGCTTTTTTGAATCTATTTGCAAGTACTTAAGACCAGGTGCTATTCAAATATTTGGACAGATAGAACTCAGTTCTTGTAAGAAACTTTTGCTGATACTGTTCTCTTTCATATTTTTACAAATAATGACAAAGCACAGAAAAAGTAAGGAGTTTGTACAAGGTCACACTCAGTGATAAATTCCTTAAACCTCAGACAGTCTGGATCTAAAGCTCTGCACCCATGATAGTGTCTGGTCTTCTACATTGTAGTTCCTTTTTCTATTGCCTTTAAGACTTGAAATCATTTTTACTTGTTGCCTCCTCTCCCTGTTGTTCCCTCCCTCCCTCCCTCCCTCCCTCCCTCCCTCCCTCCCTCCCTTCCTTCCTTCCTTCCTTTTTCTTATACTGGGGATAGAACCCAGGACCTCACACATGTTAAGCACAAATTACCAGAAAGCTACACCTCCACCTAAAAATCCTTCATTGTTTTTATGCATTTTGTGGTCCCAGTCTGGCCTTGAACTTGGGACCCTCCTGTATTAGTCTGTCACAGGTTAACCGTATAGATGTCAAAGATGGTTTTTTTGATGTGATATTGCTTTAAAAAATTGTCTAGCTTAAAAACTTAAAGTTTGACCATTCATGCTCAAATTTAGTAATTTCTTTGTCTCCAAAGAACAACAGATTGTATGCTTGCCAAATTTATTAGGCTCTTCATTGAGCTGAATGTGATTGAGCTGAATGTGTAAGAGGAAACTAAAATAACAGTAACGATTGGTAATTCATCACTTTTATTAATTTAGAGGTGCTCCATGTGGTGTTCAAATATACCATACATACCTTTGTTTACTTGGTAAAAGTTAGCAAAACAAATACCATTAAACACTCCTGTGTTATCTGTACTTAATTTAGCTTTGCTTCCAAATGATTCTGTTTAAAGGATGTTACCCAGTACCTAATACTTTCTCAATAAATATTTGTTCTGTGACATATTGTAGACAGGTTGATACACACAGCTACTTAATAAATCTTAAAAATTTAAAATTGCAAATATAGTACAATTTTGTGTGTATTGGGATTTATATGTTTATATGATGTCTAATTATTTGTTTTTCAAAAAAAATCTAAATAGAGTCGGGTGCCTGTGGCTCATGCCTGTATTCCTAGCTATTTCGGAGGCTGAGATCTGAGGATTGAGATTCAAAGCAAGCCTGTGAGCCTGGGCAGGAAAGTCCATGAGACTCTTATCTCCAATTAACTACCAGAAAACTGGAAGTGGCACTGTGGCTCAAGTGGTAGAGTGCTAGCTTTGAGCTGAAGAGTTCAAGGCCAGCACCCAGGCTGAGAGTTCAAGCCCCATGATAGTTGTATAGAGTAGTTTCAATTTAGCATGTCAATTTATGAGTACAGTGCAACTTTGTTGATGTTACCATAATCCCCCCATCTGTCAGAACCTCACCCATATCCTCAAGTCATTCAGTTCCATTTTCATATATACATATTGAACATTAGTATTTGCCAACCAGCTAACCATTTGTCTTGTGTGTGTCTCTGTGACTCATAGAACCCCAGGGCCTGGCCCATGCTGGGCATGCTCTCTGCCACTGAGCTTTACCCTCAAACCAGACTAAAATTTTTGTTGTATGTACAATTTGTTTTGAGAAACCAACCGAAGAATGTGTCGGTACTGGGACTTACTCAGGGCCTCAAACACTCACTGCCCTGGCTTAGTAACAGTTGGCCCTCTACTATTTCAGCCACTCCTCTAGCTGGCCTTTTGCTAGCTAGCTAATTGGAGATGGAGTCTTATCTGCAGAGTCTACTTTCAAACCTAAATCCTTCAGGTCTCAGTCTCCTGAGTAGCTAGGATCAGAGATGTGGATCTCTACATAGTAATGTAGATTTTGATATTCAAAGCACAACTAGTGTTCTCCTTACATCTTTGTGGGGAAGCTTTTTTTTTCCTTTGTTCAGTTGTCAGGCTTGAACTCTGGGCCTAGGTGCTGTCTTTGAACTCTTCAGCTCAAGGCTAGTTAGTGCTCTATCACTTTCAGCCACAGCACCACTTCCACTTTTCTGGTGGTTAATTGGAGATAAGAGTCTCACAGAATTTCCTTCTCGGACTGACTTTGAACTGCAATCCTCAGATCCTAGTAGCTAGGATTATGGGCATTAGCCAATGGCACCTGGCTGTGGGGTAGATTTTTTAAGCATTTTGAAGTGAACTATAAACTATCTGTGTAAATCATTAGAAAAGATAAGGGTTCAAAAGCAATTTTTTCTTTGGGAAGAAGTAGCTAGATTTAAATCACTTCAAGCTGGTGGTTCACACCTGTAATACTAGCTACTCAGGAGGCTGGGATCACAGGATCACAGCTCAAAGCCAGCACAGTCTATGAGACTTACCAATAAGGCAACTGCAACAAGAAAGAGGGGGAATGGAAGGGAAGGAAGAACACAGAAGTAGAGCTGTGGCTCAGGTGGTAGAGCTCTGGTCTTAAGCACAGTAGTTCAGGGACAGCACCCAGGCCCTGAGTTCAAGCCCTAGGACAGGCACATACACACACAAAAAAATCACTTTCTGTATTGTACAATAGATTAAACAAGAATACTCTTATGTGTGCACTCTGTAAGGTACTAGATAGAACTGAGCAAAAGCACAATTTTCTTACCCTTCAAGTGCTATAGTAGTAAAAACCAACTTTAGCCTATTGAGTACTGCTTTTAACTTTTATTACTGTTATTTTATATTTATTTCATTATCTAAATAAGTACCTTACAGCTATGAGTTACATAAATTTCTTGGCCCTATGGATAAAACAGTGACCTAACTAGATAATTATGTTCTCACAGTTCTCAGATTGTATGATAGAGACAAAAAGAATTATGTTAAATGAGTGTTGATTACCCTGAAGAGAAAGTTAAGCTTAGGACCATATTGTAGTTAATTTGCGGTCAAGTAAACTTGACTGAGGAAACATTTGAGGAGAGAACCTGAGTGAGACCAGAGGGGCAAGCAGTAAAGAGTACATGTGTGGGTGAATGCACTGGAGGAGGAACAGCAAGTACAAGCACTGGGGCCTGCGGTGGGAGGCTACCTGTCCAAGGAAGACGTGGTGACAGAGCAAGGAGAGTGTGGATGGAGTACAGAGCCACCTAAAGGATGTTAGCTTTTACTCTGAATGAGGTAATAAGAAATAAGCAAGTTTGATGAGCAACAGTGACACAATCTCAAATGTATAATCCATTATAGGGGTGTACAGCTTTTGACTAATTGGGAATAAAATACTAGCTTGATGTGTTGTCTTAGGCAAGCTCTTTTGAACTCCTCAGACTTTCATCTGTTTTGTGGACTTAATGTAAACTCATCGAATTGATACCATAAACATACAATTTATCTACGCTGTTATTTCCTTAGTTTTTACAGTTGAAGAAAATGAGACATGGAGTAGCATTTTGAACCATGTAATTTATCTCCAAAATCTAAAAAAAAACTAAGCACACTGTCAGCTCCACAGAGGTTTTGTGAATAAGTATATTTAACCAGTAATCTGTACAATAATAATAGCTTACTTTGGAAGGTCACTAAGTTCATGCTTAAGCACGGTTTGTAAGCATTTAACATCTGGTACGCCTCACCTTTTCAGGTAGATACTGTTATTTCCTCCTCTAAGATGGCATATACGTGTGGATCCAGAAATCCTACACTTGTCAGACCCTCACAAGTAAGGACTAGAAACAGGGTTTTTAACCCTGGCTGTCTAGCTCTAGAGAGTGCTTTTCCTTTATCTTAAAGACAGTTGTAGGTAGTTAATTACTAAATTTTGCACTTTGTCAACTCACATTTTATATATATATATGTATATATTATTCTCAATCTATAGAAATGTGGCTGGAGAGCTAGGAAATGTGGCTTAGCAGTAGAGTGCTTGCTTGGCATGCATGAAGCCTTGGATTCGATTCATCAGCACCACATAAACAGGAAAAGACAGAAGTGGAGCTGTGGCTCAAGTGGTAGAGTGCTAGCCTTGAGCAAAAAGAAGCCAGGGACAGTGCTCAAGCCTTGAGTCCAAGCCCCGGGACTGGCAAAAAAAAAAAAAAGCCAAGAGAAATGTGGTTGCAAAATAGTATACATATATGCTATATGAGAAGTGTGTGTATATATGTATGTATGTATTTTTTTGTTTTTTTTTTTGTTGTTGTTTTTTGGTCAGTCATGGGGCTTGAACCCTGTGCCTGGGTGATATCCCGAAGCTCTTCAGCTCAAGGCTAGCACTCTAGAGCCACAGTGCCATTTCTGGTTTTCTGGTGATTTCAGGTTATCAGGAATGGAGGTTGGCAGAATCAGACCTCTGTGTTTGGTGACATGCAGTGGTTGTGTATTCTCTATTTCCCACTATTTTAGTTCCTTCCCCCATCATGTTTATTGGAAACTCATGTATGGCTGGAGGGTTAGATTCTAATACTCCAAATCTTGCCATAATCCCTAAAAATGGCAGATACATTATAGACAACCCAAACAACACTCCAACCTTTAACTGTACTTTAACCTTTAACCTTTAACTGTACTTTAGCCACTTACTCCTAGAGACATACTATATTTTGTCATCTCCTGGAATTGATCTACCTGGGATCTTCTGTTGATGTCTTCCATGTATGATACCCTAGCCTCACTGATCTCTTTGAAATTTGCTGTACATATCTTTTGTTAATCTGCTTCTTCTGTATTAAATGCCCTATTCCCTCTCTTTAAATTCTTTGCTTATACTCCATGACCAGTGTTAACTTCCCCTTTAAAAAAAAATTCACATTCCTTTTCAATAAACATCTATTTTCCTCCACTGCCAAATCCCTGCTTATCCCCTCCCCCCCACACATATACACATCTGCCCTAGTGTACAAAAATATCCTCCTTTACCAGACATAGTCCATTTCAAGTAGCATCTGTCATGCTATTAAACTGGTATTTCACTTGAAATTATTAATCACTACTGCCTTGATAAATTGAGAATCTTTAACTTAGAGTAACCCAGACATTTAACCATATACTTCCCATTTTTACTTACATAGCACCTGTTAATATGACCATTTTTTTGAAAACCAATTTCTCATTTGAAATTGAGAGATTAATTTTCAGAATAAATATTGGGTTGAACAATGTGAAATTACTTTTATTAGACTTCAGTTGACCTAGATATACAATGCTCTCCTTCCCTGTGGATCAACTTAAGTGTCACATGATTGCTTAGTGACAGCTAGACAGCTACTGGCCAGGAATCCTGACTCACAGTTCTCTGTGAAGTTCTAACACTTGGGCATTTATTTATATTGTCTACTTACTGTCAGCTACCAAGGACATTGATTGCTCTGTTTGGACGATAGCTTATTAGTCCTAGAGATTTATTTTGAAGGGGGGCAGTTAGGTGAGATACGCTCAAAATAAGTAACATCTTGAATTTGTTAGAGTTTAGACTTGGCAAATTTTCTTAATTCCAATGTATATCAGTACATTTTGTGAAAAAGAAGTTTTTCATTGTTCAGTATGTGTGAGAAATCCTAGTTTAAAACTTACCATACCAAGTGGCCATTATGACTAAATCAATATTTATGGGGTTTTACTATGCCTGGCTTGGGTTTTATTTAAATTAATTTTTTAACTTTAGTCAATTAAGTATTTCCTTGTAGGACTTCTCTGTTTTGTGAGCTAACCATTACAAGCAAAAAGTATTTATCTTCATCTATCTCAGTTGTTGCCATGTACTTTCTTTATACTAAAATATCTGAAGCTTGTAAAAAATTTTAGTGACTAACTTAACTAATGCTGATAAATATTGCTATTTTAAGATGTATTTTCATGCATTTATAGGATGGAAGATGCTGATAATTCTGAAAAGAGTATAAATGAAGAAAATGGAGAGGTATCAGAAGACCAGTCTCAAAATAAACACAGTCGTCACAAAAAAAAGAAACATAAACACAGAAGTAAACATAAGAAACATAAACATTCCTCAGAAGAAGACAAAGATAAAAAACATAAACATAAGCATAAACATAAGAAACACAAAAGAAAAGAAGTTATTGATGTTTCTGATAAAGAAGGTATGTCTCCAGCAAAAAGAACTAAACTTGATGATTTAGCTTTGCTAGAAGACTTGGAAAAACAGAGAGCCTTGATTAAAGCTGAACTTGATAATGAATTAATGGAGGGAAAGGTCCAATCTGGGATGGGGCTTATTTTACAAGGTTATGAGTCTGGCTCTGAAGAAGAAGGGGAGATTCATGAAAAGGCAAGGAATGGAAATAGGTCTAGTACTAAATCTTCAAGTACAAAGGGTAAACTAGAACTTATGGACAATAAAAATAGTACAAAAAAACGAAGTAAAAGCAGATCCAAAGAACGGACTAGACATAGGTCAGATAAGAAGAAAAGTAAGGCAGGTATTGAAACAGTTAAAGAGAAAACAATTAGAAGCAAGTCAAAGGAGAGGAAAAAGTCCAAAAGCCCATCCAAAAGAAGTAAGTCTCAAGATCAAGCAAGAAAATCAAAGTCCCCTACCCTTCGGCGTCGATCTCAAGAAAAAATTGGGAAGGCCAGATCGCCTGCTGATGAGAAGATTAAAATCGAAGATAAAAGTAAGACAAGAGATAGAAAAAAATCCCCAATTATCAATGAAAGTAGAAGTCGTGATCGAGGTAAAAAATCCAGATCCCCAGTTGACTTTAGCAGTAAATCCAAAGACAGAAGGTCACGGTCCAAAGAGAGAAAATCGAAAAGATCTGAAATTGATAAAGAAAAGAAGCCAATAAAGTCTCCTTCTAAGGATGCTTCCTCTGGGAAGGAAAACAGGTCACCCAGTAGAAGGCCTGGTCGCAGTCCTAAAAGAAGAAGTTTTTCTCCAAAACAAAGGGATAAATCACGAAGAAGTAGATCCCCACTTCTAAACGATAGAAGATCTAAGCAGAGCAAATCACCATCTCGAACTCTGTCTCCTGGTAGAAGAGCCAAGAGCCGATCCTTAGAAAGAAAGCGAAGAGAGCCAGAGAAGAGACGACTTTCTTCTCCGAGGTATTTTGTCTTTATAATGTTAACACCTTTTTACCATTGTATTATATTGAAAGGAGAAGGGAAAGTAGAACTTAAGAGCAGTTAAAAATGAGATAACAATGAGTTTTGTAGTCTGTTATATTAACCCTTAAACTTTTTATTTATTTATTTATTTTTTGGCCAGTCCTGGGCCTTGGACTCAGGGCCCTGAGCACTGTTCCTGGCTTCTTTTTTTTTTTTTTTGCTCAAGGCTAGCACTCTGCCACTTGAGCCATAGCACCACTTCTGGCTGTTTTCTATATATGTGGTGCTGGGGAATTGAACCCAGGGTTTCATGTATTCGAGGAACACACTACTTGCCACTAGGCCATATCCCCAGCCCACCCTTAAACTTTTAGCACTGAATACTTTGTGTGTTTGCAAATGTTGAGCTTGATGGCTGAATCGTTTTTTTCTTCCAATTTCTTGATAATTAAGAATCTAGGGCTGGGGATATGGCCTAGTGGCAAGAGTGCCTGCCTCATATACATGAGGCCCTGGGTTCGATTCCCCAGCACCACATATACAGAAAAAAAATGGCCAGAAGTGTCGCTGTGGCTCATGTGGCAGGGTGCTAGCCTTGAGAAAAAGGAAGCCAGGGACAGTGCTCAGGCCCTGAGTCCAAGCCCCAGGAGTGGCCAAAAAAAAAAAAAGAAAAAAGAAAAAAAAAGAATCTAATTTGCTAACAGCTCCTTTAAAACCCACATTATTTGACTGATAAATCATCATAAGATTATTTCAACTCATCAGGTGGTTACATAAAGGTTACATAGAATCAGAGTTCTGTGATGTACTTTATATCAAAGAATTTAATTATAGGAGAGAATTGATTAGACTATTCTAAACGACTTTAATCTTCTATATATTTGTAATTGCAATTTGAAATTGCCAGTTTTTGCTTATTAAAAGAGTGCTATCTTGTAAAGATATATTTATTTACTGTATTAATATTTTCAATGTACAGCTATAAATATAAATGATTTTAAAGTTTAAACCATTACAAAAATGTTAAGATACTGTGCCTGTGTTTGTTTACTGGGGCTTGAACTCAGAACCTCTAGCACTTGGTTGGCTTTCCTGCTCTAGGATATTCTACCACTTGAGCTATACCTCCACTCTTGGCTTTTTGCTGGTTAATTGAAGGTAGTCTTAGGTTTATCTGTTCAGAATGGCTTTGAACCACAGTACTAAGATCTCAGCCTCCTGAGTACATAGGATTACAGGCAAGAGCCTACCAGCACTTGGCTTAAGATAACATTTTTTTTTTCTGTTCTTCACTTCTCAGTATTATGAAATTTCTTCAGCTGTCTGCACTGAAGCATTTGTTTTTCTTATGTAAATTGTTATTTTTACTTTTCCCAATAGTCTTTTAATTTGCTTTCAGTGTGAAGAGAAAATAATGTGGGTGGTTTTTTTTTCCCCCCCTTTTTGGTGCTAGACTTGGGGCTTTAACTCAGAGAGCCTGGCCCCTGTCCTTGGGCTTTTTTATTGAAGGCTAGTACTCTACCACTTGAACCACAGTTGTATTTCTAGCTTTTGTGGTGTTTAATTGGAGATTAGAGTCTCATAGGCTTTCCTGCCTTGGCTGGCTTCAAAACCATGATCCTCAGATCTCAGCCTCCAGAGTAGCTGCCATCACTTCCCAGGTAGTGTTTTTTTTTAAGACCAGACCTGAGAATTTTAAACAAGTTAATTTAAAATTTAATGATAGAATTTCCCAGTTAAAGCGTGATTCAAATAATGCAGAAACCTGTGAATTCTTTGCTTCTCTGTCTATCTACAACCATTCCTAAAGATTGTTCTGTTAGCCCAATTTCTGTGCACATAACAGTTAATATGAATATAAATATTCCTACAAATGGGAGTCATTATTTATCTTAGCAAATCGTATGCTTTTTCATGAAATGTTTCAGTGACATCACATAAATTCTTTTTTGGGGGAGTCTGAAACTCGTACTCAAACTTGTACTCAAATTTGGTACATGCCGCTTTTTGCTCATTGGCTCGTGCTGTTACTTGAGCCACACCTTCAGCCCCCACATGTAAATTATTTTATTATTAATAGCAGTAACATTATTTTACAGTGTAGAAGTGTCATAGTTTGTTGTTGTTGTTGAAACTGATGAAAATGGATTTTTTTTACTTTGTGCAAAGAGATCCACTGGTTCCCTGTTGAGTTTGTCTGTATAATAGATTGATAAACTCCATTTGCAGTCTCCTGTTATTCCCATCTATCTGTCAGTCCAGGACGGTCATATCACCTGTGCTCCCATGACTTAATTAGGATAACATCTCTTGTCATTCTTTGAAAATTAACATAATTTTGGGTTGGGGGCATGGCTTAAGTAGTATTTAGCAAGAAGAAAGCTGAGAATTCAAAACTCACTAACCTCAAAAGAGAGAATGTCTTCATCTGAATTTTTCTACAATTTTATTTTACAATTTTTAGCCAGTCTTCAAATAGGCTTCTTGTACAAGCAGATTGTATATGGATAAAAAAGAATTTTCTCAATTGACCCTCAGTATTCACCAAGAAGTACTACAGATCTGAATCGAGTCTACCTTGTTGCTTTGGCTGAAATTGAGAACTTTTTTTTGGGGGGGGGGGGCGTTATTTTTAGTTCTAGATAGCATCTAGGTCAGGTTATCTTTTTACCAAGTGGAGGAATTGTTGAGATAGCATTAAATTGTGATGACAAGCCTTATGCATAAGTTACCCTTACTTGAGATTAAACAGGTTTTTTGTTTTCTTTTTTGGTGGTACTAGGATTTGAAGTCACAGTATTGACACTTCCTAGCAGGCTTTCTACCACTGAAACCTCACTTCTGGCACAGCATTTTGCTGGTTATTTTATAAATGGAATCTTACAGGGTTTTTTTTGTTGTTTAGACTGGAAGAAATTAAGTTATAGAAAGGCCTATGATAATCATATTTTTTATGGTTAAGAATGAACTCACTGGGAGGTACTTATGAGAAAATTGTTACAAAGTTCATTATAAATAGAAGAGGCTGGGCTGGGGATATAGCCTAGTGGCAAGAGTGCCTGCCTCGGATACACGAGGCCCTAGGTTCGATTCCCCAGCACCACATATACAGAAAACGGCCAGAAGCGGCGCTGTGGCTCAAGTGGCAGAGTGCTAGCCTTGAGCGGGAAGAAGCCAGGGACAGTGCTCAGGCCCTGAGTCCAAGGCCCACAACTGGCAATCAATCAATCAATCAATCAATCAATAAATAAATAAATAAACGAATAAATGAATGAATGAATAAATGAATGAATGAATAAATAAATGAATAAATGAATAAATGAATGAATCTGAAATAACTTCTTTAGTTCTGAGACTAACATTGATTATAAGGCTATGATACTCAATTGACATTAAAAATAAAAATGCTTTAATTGCAGAAATGGCAAGATACAAAAAGAAACTTAATGAATTTATCTGAAATCAGAATTACTAGCTTCCACCTTTAATATTTATAGCTTTTAGTTACTCTTCAAATTCTTAGGCCATACTTACCTGGCAGGGGAGATACCATGATCACAAATTCTTAGACCATAGGAAACAGGTTGTATTGTGTTCTATTGACACCAAAATCTCAGTCATCATCTGAATTTAAGTTGAACTCAAAGTAAATTGACCAGTATTTACTGTCATTAGATCAGTGTGTCTATTCTAGGATGTCCTTTTAGTTTGAATTTTCTTTTAACTTTCATTTGCTTCCCTTAAGAACACGACCTCGAGATGATATCCTGAGTAGACGTGAAAGGTCAAAAGATGCCAGCCCTATCAATAGGTGGTCTCCATCCCGAAGAAGAACAAGTAGATCTCCCATTAGAAGGAGGTCCCGTTCTCCACTAAGACGTAGCAGGTCTCCAAGAAGAAGAAGCAGGTCCCCCCGGAGGAGGTAAACATGTTATATTTTTTTATTTACTAATGTTTTTGAGCCTCTAATTAGCTCAGTTGGTACATTTTCCTTTATATCATTTTTCTCTGAAAATTTGTAGCTGTGAACCATAATTTCCTTCTGCAACAAGTGGCATTTCTCAGGCCAGTTTTTCTTTATTGTAGTTTTCTTTCAGGTTTACATTATCATTTAATAAAACCTCAAATTACTATGGACAATACTGGAATTTGAAATGAGGGCCTGGCACTCCTACCACTTAAAAGTAGGACTTTTTACCTCTTTTTGCTCAGAGAAAAACACTAAATGAGCTGGACTTTGATTTTTTTTTTTAACCAGCAAGATCATAAATAAGTAGCCCAATGTGTCTATATTCTAGCTACTCAGAAGGCTGAGATCTAAGGATCACAGTTTGAAGCCAACTCCGGCAGAAAACTCCATGAGATTCTCATCTCCAGTTACCCAGCAAAAAGCTGGAGCTTTGGCTCAAGTGATAGATTACCAGCCTTGAATGAAGAAGCTAAGGAACAGCACCCAGACCCTGAGCTCAAGCCCCAGTACCATTACACACAAACACCCACAAATATACTTATACACAAAACCTGTACACAAATATTTATAACCACTTTATGCATAAGAGCCAACAGTTGGAAACAACCCTTCACTGAATAAACAGTTAAGCAAACTGGAGTATTGTCATAGAACACTACTCAGCAATAAAGTAGAAAGAAGCTCAATATACAACACTGGTGTATTGATACCCACAATGCACAAAGAGCATTGATAAAATCAACTGGTTGGACTGGATAGATCTCAAGGTAGTCTATGTGGAAAAAAGCTAACCCCAAGAGTTGCTCTCTGTATGGTTCTCTCTCTCTCTCTCTCTCTCTCTCTCTCTCTCTCTCTCTCTCTCTGTGTGTGTGTGTGCGCGTGCGCACGTGGGCGTGCGCGCGTGCTTTGTTTTAACCTCGAGGCCTGGGTGCTGTCCCTGAGCTCTTTTGCTCAAGGCTAGCACTCTGCCACTTTTTTTTTCTGGTTAATTGGAGATGAGAACCTCAGATTTTCCTTCCAGGCTAGCTTCAAATCACAACCCTTGGATCTCAGCCTCCTGAGTAGCTAGGGTTATAGATACAAGCCCCAGGTACCCAGCTTTTTTTTTTTTTTTATGTGTTCCATTTAAATAACATTCCTGAACTCACAAAATTGTAAATATGGTAAACAGATCAGTGATTGCCAGGGATTAGAGTCTGGACATTGGGTGGAGGGTGGGGGGGATAATTGAAAGGCAGAAAGAGGACGTCTTGTGATGATGGCACAGTTGTTACTTTAATTGTGTTTGCTATTAGGTGAAGCTTTCACACAAAACCTCCTCCCCCCCCCCCCCCACGGGCTTGTCAAATGGATGAAATCTAAATAGTCTCAGTGGAGTATATCAGAACACATCATCTCAATACAGCTATTTAAAATGTTAATATTGGGGAAGGCTGAATAAAGAAGGCACATGGACCTCTGTTTGCTTTTGTTGTTATGTTATGTATGTTGTTGTTCTGGTTTCCAGTTTCCTATGAATCATCACTATTTCAAAATAATAAAAGTGAAAGAAATTGCCATTGGGCATATATATAATATAAAATTATCTCAGGATATGTGTGTATGTATGTATGTATGTATGTATGTATATTCCAAATATTTATACACAATCTTAATTTGTTTGGTGAGTATATCTACTTATAGATAGATTCCACCATCAAATTACTATGTTCTCTTACTAACTAAAAGTTTGTCATGATAAAAATAAATAAATAAGCAGCCAAGTTTCTTTTCTAATTCTTCCTGAAGAAAAACTGGCAAAAACCTATTTATTTGCTGCTAGAAAACTGTTTAACCTGAGGATGTGTACTTACATGGTTCATCAAAAAGGTTTTTTTAAAGCAAGTAATCATTCTTAAATCCATATATACACTAACCTAAACCATAAGTGATCACTTGTTTGCCAGTCTTTCAGTATTTCCCATTTATAGTTTGAAAAGACAGCAACTAAAGGCTTGTATTTTAGCTATCTTTCCTTAATTTTGAGGATTTTTTTTCACTAGATCCTAGAATTGAAAACACATAGTCTGAAAGTGCTTATCCTCTTAGAGGTTTTTTTTAAAACAATTTATTTTCTTCTGCTTAATGTGAAGGAATTTTTGTGTATTTCAAGAGCATATAATTACTGTGACTACCTGTTCCTTAATAAGCAAATGCTGGAGAAAGGAGAAGAGGACCTTCCTTCCATTGCTCCTGGTCTTCTGCTCCACACTGGTCTTACACTGTTTGTTTTTCTAGGTTCCAGTATTGGTCTTGAGGGTCCTGCTCTGACTCCTCAACATTTTTTAAAAGATTCATTTCCTTCTTTCCATCCTGTGTTCTAAAATTTTGCCATAATGTGCTGTAGTGTGTGAGTTTTTCTTTTCTTACCCCATTAATTCTGCTGGTTAATACTTACTAATACAGCAAGAAGTTGTGGCCTTCTATTAGCAGGACTTTTGTCTTTTTCTGTTTTCTGTTTTTGAGGTGCTTCCCCCCCCAAAAAAAAGTCTCCCAGTTCTACATGCTTTTATGTTCTCATTCCTATTTTTTATTTTAATCTACTTTCAATTTAGATATTTCCCTTTGCTGTTTTCCTCAGTCGGTGCTTCATTACTTTTTATTTTTGTTTTTTTTTTTGCTGGTCCTAGGGCTTGTATTCCTTTTTTATTTTTTTGCCAGTTCTAGGGCTTCTCCAGGCCTGGTCACTGTCCCTGAGCTTCTTTGGCTCAAGGCTAGTGCTCTACCACTTGAGCCACAACGCCAATTCTGGCTTTTTCTGAGTAGTTTATTGGAAATAAGAATCTCAACTTCAAACCTTGATTCTCAGATATCAGCCTCCTGAGTACCTAGGATTATAGGCCACTGGTGCTCAGCAAGGTGCTTCACTATTATCTGTTCTGATAGGCACTAGGAAAACTGGATAGAAACTGTCTTCCATACAGGCAATATAGAATAGAATTCTACATCATGGTTGTCATTTTGGGGATAAGTAGAAAGAGACTTTAGGATATTTGTTACTGCAGGTCTTTTCTCTTGGGTATTTTCCCAGAACTATGATCTCTTGGAGTGTTTGACGTGGCTACTAAGAGAATTCTAGTCCTTCATATTGTAAGAAAGTGAATCTTAAGTACTATCACACTGTGAAGGGAGTGATGGGCATTTTTCACTGAGTCAGGGGAATGGATTTTTGTAGTGTTTTGAAGGCTTTTACCTCTCACTTTGTCCTTGAGAGAATACAATGATCCTAGGCATGTACTCATATGTATCTGGTTTACTGTGTCCCTCTTATACTAAGATTCGGCATAATTTTCATGTTAATATTCTTACATCTAGTTGGCACATTTCAATTTTTTTTACTGTTGTTTCTTATGTCTTTTGCATTCTGTTTGTGGGTTTTCTTGTGTTCCTTTGCTGTTACCATTTTTGGTAAGATTTCAGAAGAATTCGGGTTAATGTGGTCAGATGCAATATTAGCAGGAAGCTTGCCAGTCCTTTTTTATGTAGACCATTTGGAGGGTCACAATATCTTTCTAAAATCATAATGCTTAAAGTATGTATGAAGTTAGTTTCTCTTTGATATGGGCCAAGACCTCAAGGCATTTATAAGAATATCTGCGAATATCTTCTTTATCTTTCTTGTACTTAGCTGCAGTTTTCCATTAAATTGGACTTCTTGAAACATAACACTTCTTAAGTTTTCCTGGTTGGTAATGTAATTAAAAACAAGTACAGAGCCAGATTGTAATCCTAAATACTCAGGATGCTGAGATCAGGAAGTTTGAGGCCAGGAGAAAGGTTAACAAAACTCCTATCTTATCCAGCGAGCCATGTGCCGCAGTGTCTATAGGAGGCATAGGTAGGATTGCATTCCTGTCTGGCCTTGCCAAACAGAAAACCTTGTCTAAAATATAAGCCAAAAGGACCTGGGTATGACTAAGTGGTAGAATGCCTGTCTATAAAGTATAAGGACTTGAGTTTAAACCTCATTACTACTCCCTCCTAAATGAGCAACATAATTAGACAACAAACAGTTGACTCTTAGTAGTTGTACATTTCTACTGGGGAGACCACAAAGACCTCAGGTTTTTGTTGTTGTTTATTTACTTATTTATTTTCTAGTCTTGGGGCTTCAACTCGGCCTGAGCAATGTCCCTGGCTTCCTTTTGCTCAAGGCTAGCACTCTACCACTTGAGCAACAGCACCACTTCTGGCTTTTTCTGTTTATGTGATGCTGAAGAATCGAACCCAGGGCTTCATGCATGCTAGGCAAGCACTCTACCACTAAGCCACATTCCCAGCCCCCTCAGTTTTATTATATTAATATACAAATACAGGATTCAGTATCTTTCTATACACCATCACTTTTGTGCTATGAAAATACTAAGAGCAGCTGGGCTTTTTAGCCCAAACCAATACTTAGGAGGCTGAGCAGGGAGGAACAAGTTTAAGGCTAGCCTGGGCTACACAGTTAGAACATTAATCTGGAAAAACATATAAAAGGAGATGGTGGTGGTGATGTTTAGTACTTGGCTAGCAAGTGCAAGGCCCTAGTAGGTCCCTAAAATCAGCAGAGGTGAAAAATGACAACTTTTAACAATAGATTCTTGTTCTCATGGAGCTTACAGTCTAGTCTATATTCATGAGAAACATTTTTTTACCTTGAAATTTGGTAAGAATCTAGCTATTTCACTTCCACATGAACTATGCCCCCCCATTCTGATGATCTACTGTTTATCTTTTTTTTCTTAGGCTTTTTTGTTTGTTTGGTGTCAGTCCTGAGGCTTAAACTCAGGGCCTGTGCACTGTCTCTGATCTTTTATTTTTTGCTCCAGTCTAGCATTCTACCATTTGAGCCACAGCTCCACTTCCAGCCTTTTAAGACTCACTGATTTTCTTGCGGGAGCTGGCTTTGAACTGCAGTCTTCGAAGCTCAGCCTCCTAGTAGCTAGGTGTTTTGTTTGTTTGTCTGGCTCTTTGAGATAAGACTTTCCTATGTGGTAGAAATTGGTCTCAGTCTCATGATTCTCCCAGTTTAGTCTTCTGATAGCTGAGATTACAGATCAGTACTTGTGAGTTTGTTGTTTTTTTTGTTTGTTTCTTTTGTTTCCTTTTTAGGACTGTCAGGTTTACAGCTTTTGAGTAGAGAGAGTACAGAGATCTCTTATATTCACTGCCTTTGCACATGTGCCTTTCTCTCACTTTAATTGGCTTTTTAAAAAATTTATGGGGCTGGGAATATGGCCTAGTGGCAAGAGCACTTGCCTCCTACACATGAAACTCTCGGTTCGATTCCCCAGCACCACATATATGGAAAACGGCCAGAAGGGGCGCTGTGGCTCAGGTGGCAGAGTGCTAGCCTTGAGCGGGAAGAAGCCAGGGATGGTGCTCAGGCCCTGAGTCCAAGGCCCAGGACTGGCCAAATAAATAAATAAATAAATAAATAATGTATCTTGTGTTTTTCTTTGAAATAGGGATAGAGGTCGGAGGAGCAGATCACGCTTGAGAAGGAGATCTCGATCACGGGGTGGTCATAGAAGAAGGAGCAGAAGCAAAGTAAAAGAGGACAAATTTAAAGGAAGTCTTTCTGAAGGAATGAAAGTCGAGCAAGAGTCTTCATCTGATGATAAGTAAGAATAGAGCGTTCCCATAATTTAATTAGTTTAGAAATTATTCTAGTTTGAATGCAAATTATAAAATAATTTCTACCTGACTTTCTAAGTGAATCTAGTGATTTTCCTGGGTTTAAAACTTAATCTTTGGTAATTCTCCATTAGGTTTATAACAGGTAGTAGTGGTTCTCTAAATTTAGGTGTGTCCAATTTGACATTCATAAACCTTTCATAAACCTTTTTCTTTTTATTAATAACAACAGATGTATTCCTTAGTCTTACCAGTCTGCATTACCAGTTTACAAGGAGACTTTTTTTCTGTACCAAATTTAAACCTTTTGACTTACATCAAATGTTATGACAACATTGGAGACTAAATGGAGAAAGTTTCAGTGACAGATATTAGAAAAAAATTCAAATGTAAACAAAACCAGTAATTCTCAGCCCAGGGCCTGTTGGAATTCAGCATTTTCAGTGCGTGGGCTAATTCTACACAAAATAAATGTCCATAAGAAAAAAGAAAATGCTAATGTTGAGGAATCCTGATTAAAGCTAATGACAAAGAATGTTGAATAGTAGAAGGCTGAGCTGTATCCTGGTAGAGTCACAGAGTAGTTGGCTTATTGGGCCCCTTTAAAGATTCATGAGGTCTTTGGGGTAACCAATGAATGGATGTTTGTTGTCTGTGTGGTTTGTTTTTTTTTTGGTCTAGTCCTGAGGTTTGAACTCTGTTTTTTTTGGCCAGTCCTGGGGCTTCAACTCAGGGCCTGAGCACTGTCCCTGGCTTCATTTTGCTCAAGGCTAGCACACTGCCAACTTGAGCCACAGCGCCACCTCTGGCCTTTTCTTTTTTTTTTTGCCAGCCCTGGGGCTTGGACTCAGGGCCTGAGCACTGTCCCTGGCTTCTTTTTGCTCTCAAGCACTCTTGCCACTAGGCCATGTCCCCAGCCCAACTTCTGGCCTTTTCTATATATGTGGTGCTGAGGAGTCAAACTTAGGGCATCAAGCACTCTAGGCCACTCTATGGCCACTAGGCCATATTCTCAGTCCCGGCTTGAACTGTTAAGATGTATAAATTTCAATTTTATAATATTAACGATGTTTAAATCTTTTTAAGCCTTGAAGATTTTGATGTGGAGGAAGAAGATGAGGAAGCTCTAATAGAACAGA
This sequence comes from Perognathus longimembris pacificus, assembly GCF_023159225.1. Lineage (NCBI taxonomy): Eukaryota > Metazoa > Chordata > Mammalia > Rodentia > Heteromyidae > Perognathus > Perognathus longimembris. Next base: position 35,060,727 of record NC_063166.1, on the reverse strand, counting down.
GAAGAATACAAAGGCAAGCAATTGTTCAGGTATGTGTTATTCACAAACACAATTGTTTAGTCAATGCTCTTTCTAAGTAATCACTATTTTAGGAATTTTTTTTTTTACTATTTCAAAGAAGTAACAGTGCAACTGACCGTGTTTTTTTTAGAAAATAGATGGATATAAACAACTTGACAAGTGGAAATTGATGGCTCAAACCTGTAATCCTTGCTACTCTGAGAAGGCTGAGTTCTGAAGAGGTTCAAAGCTAGCCAGGGAAGAAAAATCTGTGAGAGTCTTACCTCCAGTTAACCCAGCAAAAAGCTGGAAGTAGAAGTGTGGCTCAAGTGGTAGAGCACCAGCAAGTTTATTTAGTTGTTTTCTATATATAGAATTCTGACATAAATTTATTTGTAAGTCATGAGAAATAAACATGAAAATTATTTCATAATAAATGTAGAATATACCGATACCAGAAAACTTGGTTGGATCATTTTTGGTTTTGCTCAGGTCCACAATCCCTTATCTCCAAGTCTTAGGGCCAGATGTGCTTCAAAACTCAGAATGTTTTTAATTTTAGAAAGGTAATTGGTGCATCTCTCTATGACTTAGTGTCATCCGTAGAATTTGAAGATGTTTGTATTCCTACCTGAAATTTTACTAATAGTCACATGGTGTAGGGGAGGGGATAAATAGAAAAATAGCATCTCATCCAGTCAGGTTAATGTGCACCAAACATAGGAAAACAAAATTTTGTTAATTTTGGAATTTATATAAGGGATTATGAATCTCATTCAATCAAGGTATTGATACCATTTTTGTTGTTTTACATTGACACTGACTTGGCAGATGTCGCACCTCCTAGCTAATTAATATGTTCAGATAGCATTTGTTATTTATGAACATGGTATACTATATTGTTACAGAAATACAAATATCTTGCTGAAGACAGCAATATATCTGTGCCATCGGAACCAAGCAGCCCCCAAAGCAGTACTAGAACCCGGTCACCCTCTCCAGATGACATCCTAGAGAGGGTAGCTGCTGATGTCAAAGAATATGAACGGGAGAATGTCGATACATTTGAAGCCTCGGTGAAAGCCAAGCATAATCTAATGACAGTTGAACAGAGTAATGGTGGGTGATGCTTCTTTTATACAGCTTTATTATAGAGAAGCACTTTATTTGAGGTGAGACTTGGGGTTTGGGGAAGAATGAGAGGAAATATTAATATTGATCTGCTAAATATTAAATATACCTTAAATGTAAAAGTAAGTTTAGCCTTTATAAATGGGTTTCTACTAATTCAGTTCCTAGATAGAATATGAACTACCACGTTTTCATCACCTTAAGTTTTTGGTAGAGTATTTTTTTTCTCCTTTTTTGTTTTTCTTTGTTGGTCTTGGGGCTTAAACTCTGGGCATGGGTGCTGTCCCTGACCTCTTCAGCTCAAGACTAGTGCTCTACCACTTGAGCCCCAGAGCCACTTCTGGTTTTCTGGTAGTTAATTGGAGATAAGAGTCTCACAAACTTTCCTGCCCAGGCTGCCATTGAACCGTGATCCTCAGATCTCAGCCTCCTGAGTGGTTAGGATTACAGGCGTGAGCCACCGGTGCCCACCTTGGTGGGGTATTTTAAAACAAATTCCAGCCATGACTTCATCTCACCTGCAAATATTTATGCCCCTTACAGATAATGACATGGATGTTCTCTATTATCAATGTCTGTTTACAGTTACTGGGTTTAATTCTAAATCCAAGGAAGATAAGTACAATGCATAGGGGATGTCTATCTCTTAAACTTCACTTCATTCCTAAGAGTTATTATACATTTATTTCTCCCCTCTTGCTATTTACTCAGGAGGATGCTTTGTGTCCTATGACATTTTCCTCTCTGGGTGTCATTTTCATTCTTCATTTCCAGAATTGCTTGAATAGCATTAGAGACAAATAGATGTTTGTTTGGTAAGAATACTTCAGAAGTAGTGCTGTGTTCTTGGATCACATTTGATGTCTGATTGCCGTGTTTTTATTGACATTGAAATTGTGTGTTTAGATGTAATGAACTACATCTATCCAGTATAGTTACCTTTTGCCTGTTGACTTAGTTTTAACAGTTCTATTATTTTCTTCCATGGAAGAAGTTTCCATTCACTGGTTACTCCAGAATGTAGTTTGGATATGAAAACAGGCTAAATGTGTTAATTATTTTCCATTATTGACCAGTCTTTACAGGAAAATACAGCTATTTCCCAAAGCTACCACTGGAAATGGCTAAGCCTTGAGTTTTTATTACTTACTTAATGTTAGTCTAATTTTGTTACTTACCATTTTAAAGATCTCTGTTCTCTCTTCAGTTAGCCTGTGCATGAAGCCCTTTGAATGAATGACCTTTGAATTAACTCCTTTAATACTTAGGAGTTGTTTTTTTTTTTCACTTTCTAGGACAGAGAGCAGGAACTTTTTTTTTTTTATAGAGGGTCATGTAGTAATTTAGTAATTAGGTGTTTCCTCCAGTCCATAAACGTGGTGCATTTAGAGAAAAGTTGTTTTGTATATTGAGATTTGAACTTTGTAATTTTAGTTTTCACAAAGTATTCATTTACTCACTTGTTTTTGCCTCTTAGGATTTGGTTCAAATTGTGTATGTAGTAACTTACAGATTTTCTGTTTCTGTCTTCTTCTCTTGCAATGAAAAACTTAATTCTTATGAACACAGTTACTGACAGGATATTGTACTCAGACTTTTCTGCACAGTGATTTACTACTGACTTACCATCAGTACATAAATGTACTAAGTACCACTGGAAATTTCAGTGGAACTTCTGTCCTTAGAACCCATATTAAGGTATAGGCATGATTCTGTGTTTTAAAATGGTTTGAAATAATTCTCCTCTGTATGTCACCCCCAGCTTACTTCAGCCTCTGTCCCTTAAGTGTTGGGGTTACAAGTGTTTACTACCACACTTTTAAAAATTACTAATAAATATATATACCTAAGTTCCAACTATAATAAACATGGTATATACCCATATCAGCATGGTCTTTCTTATTTCTCTCTAGTCATCTGACTAGATATGAGGATGTATTTAGTTGTTGGCTACTTCCTAAGTCATTTTTAGTGTTGCATATACCACCACACTCCAGGTGCAAATTTAAGAAAAGTCTTTTTTTTTTTTTAAAGAGCACTTTCATTTGAATAATTACTATTTAACCACTAGCTTATTCATTAAAACTAATAATAAAGTTGATATTAGTTCTTTGTGAAGTATATATTTTTAGTAAAAACGTGGATAATGTTTTATATATCAAGTGTAGGAAAGTGATTCTGAATTTAGTATTAATTGAAAACTAATGTGCTATAATGAAAACAAGCATGAATTACTATTGCTTATTTTTTTAAGTTTCTGGGTGTCTTCATTTTTCAAATATGCACATTTCCTCTAAGGTTCATCTCAGAAGAAGCTGTTAGCACCTGATATGTTTACAGAATCTGATGATATGTTTGCTGCATATTTTGATGTAAGTTTAAATTAAATATTAATAGGAAAAAAAGTACAACGATGCATACAGAGAAAAATATGGATAGCAGGCTGAGTGAACAGTATCCAGAAACCAGACCTTACCCTACAGTACTATTTGCACATTTTCTTTAAGTCTAAACTTATATTGAAAATTTGAAAGCAAGTACGGCAGAACAATTTGAGAGTTTCATGAAAGTTACACACCAAATGACCTAATTAAAATGTACAACAGTTGTTTGTGTACATATGGATGCATATATCTCATTGAACATATAAATAGGGATGTTTGCATACATATGGTAGTTAGGTGACATAAGGGAATACCAACATTTACCAGGCCTTTATTAGAACAGTCTGTGTTATGCTTCTGTATTTAGATAGTTAAGGACTTTAGGATTTGAGGATTTTATAGGCATTGAAGAATATTAAGGGTAGTTTAAGAACTACCCTTTTTGGCAACTTATTGTTTTTCCTTAATGCCTTTTGAAAGGCATTAATGGATGTGTCTTTCAAGGATGTGTTAAAATATGAGCACATTCAAAAGTAAAGCCACTGTCTACTTACATGAGGCTTTATTAAGAGTAAGAAGGGAGGACAGATGAAACATGGAAAATAAAATTTGGGTAGCATAAGCCATTAGTGTTTGAGACCCCCAGTACTTTAGTGGTTGGCGCATATTGGCTCAAGTAATCCACAGGTTACTTGTCTTATATGGATTTCAATAGGAGCCAGAAAAGTTTAAGAGGGTAGCACTCAGGGCATGGCTTACATGGTAGAACAGCATGCATGAGGCCCTGGGCTCAATCTTTAGTACCACTCAAAAGGGGTAAGGGGAAGGCCTGCTGGCATTGTTGGAAGGAGAGAGATGGGGAGAAATGAAAGTTGAGCTAATCAAAGTGTCCACAACTTTCTTTTGCCTAGCTGATACTTGTATGAGTCAGCTTACCATCACTAGAACAAAATACCTGACATCAACTTCTAAAGAGAAAAGCTCTCTTTTTGCTCAGTTTTAGCAGTTCCAGACACAAGTAGTTTGTCCGTATGGCTTTGGGCCATGGCAAGACTTTGTAGCAGAGCAAAACTGCTTATTTCAGAGCCAGAAGGGAAAAATCCTGAAGAGAATCTGGGGCCCCGCTGTGCCTTCAAGGGCACATCTTCCAAGACCTTCCACCAGGCACCATGTCTAAAAGGTTCTATCACCAAAAAAAAAAAAAAAAAAAAAAATAGAAGAAAAGAAAGAAAAAAGGTTCCACCACCTTGGGGACCAGGCTTTTCTCACAAGGGCCTTTGGGAAAGGGGTGGGGGGACATCTAATATTTGAACTATAGCATTGTAGAAAGATCTGGGTATCACAGTAATGTACAATAAAGATTCTTCCCAAGTACTAGATATTCTTATTTTTTAATTTTCTACACAGGCTCAACTAGTGCAGCCAGTGAATGTCACTACGTTTCATGCATATATGGGAAGAGTACAAATGTTGACTACGTGGACAGGGCAGTGAAAGAAATGGTGAAAATTGGTAGGCAAGAGTTGCCACTATGGTTGTTAACTGAGCGCCAGTCTGTAGTTTTTGTCACAATCTGTCTTATCAGCGTAAGGAAAGCAGATCTAATTTTTCAGTTTTTATTTTATTTTGTAATGCCCTAATATTCACAATTTTTTTTTTTTTTTTTTTTTTTTTGGGCCAGTCCTAGAACTTGGACTCAGGGCCTGAGCACTGTCCCTAGCTTCTTTTTGCTCAAGGCTAGCACTCTGCCTCTTGAGCCATAGCGCCACTTCTGGCTGTTTTCTATATATGTGGTGCTGGGGAATCGAACCAAGGGCTTCATGTATACGAGGCAAGCAGTCTTGCCACTAGGCCATATTCCCAGCCCTCACAAAAGTTTTTGAAGATATTTTGTTAAATTGTTTTCCTAAATGTTCTTGTGATGAGACTTTGATAATGTTTTAGCTATACTGCATTTGCATTATATTACTTACTGCATAAATGGTAGCAAGCATTTACTAATTCAGAATAAAATACTGCTTTTGCCATTTTTCTATAAAGGAAATATTCTTAGTGTTGGATTTATAGATAAGCAACTCATGTTACATCTGTTTCAGAGTGCTCGTCTTCGGGCTGCTGGCATTGGAAAAGATTTCAAAGAGAATCCTAACCTCAGAGATAACTGGACTGATGCTGAAGGCTATTATCGTGAGTTGTCATTTCTTACTATGTTTATAATAATGTAAACATTAGGTTTATTAAATCTTGATGCAATGATTTGTTTTAAGGGAACTTTGATAAATCACATCACAGTTTTATCACTTAAGAAGTATGACACATCCAACTGCTGCATGGACTTGGCGTTATGCTCTAGAAAGCGGCCCAGAAATGTTGGATGGAATAAGGTAGACTGGGATGTGCCACCTAAATCTAAGCAGTTAGTAACTTCTCAGCCCAGAGATGATTCTCCAGAAGGAAAAGGTGTATCATCTGCTCATCTTTGAAACAAGAAACACAATAAAGAACTTTGAATGTCACTCATGCAACACCATAAATTGAAAGTTCCTTGAACACATTTTCTTTCTTCATTGCTAAACTTGTTTCATTTGATGGGATTACAGAAGCTCTTCCAGTCATCTGAAATGGACATGCAAAGAATGACAAGTAGAGGCCTGACTTAGATCTCTGTTGTGTCTAGAAAACTATGTAGTAGAATTATGACAGTTTGCATGGTGTTTTCTACTTTTTTGTTTTGTTTTTAAGGTGTGAACATAGGTGAAGTCCTAGATAAACGATACAATGTATATGGCTACACTGGGCAAGGTGTTTTCAGTAATGTAGTAAGAGCCAGAGATAATGCAAGAGCCAATCAAGAAGTGGCTGTAAAGATCATCAGAAATAATGAGCTCATGTAAGTTCAAAAGACATTTTGAGTTAAAACTGTTAATACAGCTTACAGGTAACTTTCTACAAGTGAGTGTGCTTTCTATATCATTTTTTTTAATGGCACAGTCAAACAATTACTGCATTTGTTAAATGGCATAACAGTTCTCTTTGACAGAAAATTTAATTTATAACTATGAACTGTAAAGTGCTAGAGCCATATAGGTTGGTCATGTTTAGTTTATTTTAGTACCTATTCTTTCTTTTGTTGTGATAGTCTTAAAACCAGAAAGGAGAAATGAGAAGATCTTATTTCAATCACTGAAGATAGGGTAGCTGGCAAAAAATTAAATGATAGGATGTATTTATGGCTTTTCTCTTTATTTTTTGAATAGGCAATTACCATACTCATGTTTTAATACACAGTGGACTTGTTTTGAAATGTTAGAAGTATTGGATACTAAATAAAGTGTAAACTATTGTGAGAATGATACACACCAATTCCTCAATAGACTGATTAGACTTTCTAAAAAATTACAACCTAGTCAGGCATGTTGGTGCATACCTTGTAATCTTAGTACTCAGGAGGCCAGTGCAGGAGGATCTTACATTTGAGGCCAGCTTTTGACTACATAGTAAGGTGCTGTCTAGAAACAAAATAAGGCAAAACATTCAACTACTTATATATATTGTCTATGATGTGCTAGACAGTGTACACATACTTGGTTTTAGCCTCATTTTCTTTTTAATTTCAGGCAAAAGACTGGTTTGAAAGAACTAGAGTTCTTGAAAAAACTTAACGATGCTGATCCTGATGACAAATTTCATTGTCTTCGACTCTTCAGACATTTTTACCATAAGCAGCATCTCTGTCTTGTATTTGAGCCTCTCAGGTACAATGTCAAAACCTTATTTTACATAAATATTGTAATACATTTACTGGGTATTAGAGTAGATTTTTTTTCCTCCCCAGTTGACGCTAGTTTTTGTATTTTAGCTTTGTGTTATTACTGGCCTGTAACCTAGTTACTTAGGCAGAAATAAAGAGGATCATAGTTAAAGGCCAGCCTGGGTTTAAAAACCAAAAACAAATTAAAAAAAGAGCTGGACACGCTTCACTGTATCTTAGCCAGTAAACCAGGCTTGTGGTATGCTTCTGTAATCACAGCTATGCAGGAAGCATAAGTAGAAGGACAAGGACAAACCTTGGGCTAAAACATGGAACCCTTTTCCAAAAAAGTTAAGTAAAATGGGTGGGCGGAATGGGTTGGGTGTGAGAGTGCCCAGCTTGCAAACATGAAGCCCTGTGTTCAAACCCCAATACCGCTAAGAAAAATAAATGTAAACTTATTCTAAAATCAAAATAGTTTTTAATATACATCTCTTTGTTTATTTTGAAATTGGGTTTTATTGAGAAGTTGTTTTGTATTAACACAACTAAGGTTGAGGTGCTCATTTCACCTTAATAATCTGTTCAAATTAAGTGCTAAGGAGAGGGGCTCCCAAACAGAATATTTAGTTGCAGATTATATTTTTCACTTAATTTTACTGTGTGCTTGAACATGTCTCTGCCTTTTGTATTCCATGTTACATTTTGACCTTTGCTGCCTTGTTTTTTCTTTCTTTAAAGTATGAATTTACGAGAAGTATTAAAAAAGTATGGTAAAGATGTTGGTCTTCACATTAAAGCTGTCAGATCCTACAGTCAGCAGTTGTTCCTGGCATTGAAGCTTCTTAAAAGATGCAACATCCTCCATGCTGACATTAAGCCAGACAATATCCTGGTAAGTCAGTCAAACAACCAGGCTATATCATATGCCATACCTGTTTTTACTAGCAGTATTACTTCAGCAATGCCATTTTAGAAGCAGTAATTCAGCTGTTGTGATTGACTTGGATAATTGTATCTGTTTTAGAAGTTGGGTTTCTGACAGTTTTAGGCAGTATAAAAAAATAAATGAGCCATTGGCTTCCCTCCTTTTTTTCTTTTGATTAATGATCAGAGAATACACCAACCCAAGAATGCTCTACTGTGGTAATAACAAATATTTATTCATCTCTGTGCAGACCCATGGAGTTAAGAATATCTTAAAGAAATTGCCTTTCTTGAGCAAATAAAGAATTCAGTTTTCAAAGTACCTCCCCCGTTCTACTATTGTCTGATTTTGAAGCTCTGGCTTCTGATAGCACAAGCAGTATACAGTATTGCTCAGTATTGGTTAGTTGCTGTATCGAAAGGCATTCCTTTTCGTCGTAACCTCTCTCAATATTGTAATACCCAGGTTTCACAATGAGTTTAATGTTATTCAAATCTGAAAGCACATTATTCCAGTGGTGTCATTGAAGCACACACTTGCTTTCCCAGCCCCATTCCTGTTTGGTACTCTTTGAGGTTTCAGGCATGTTCACAACTTGGGGAATTCCTAATTTATATACTAGTAACATATTCTGCATTTCATTTTTTAATGAATACATTATATCAGATCTTGTATAGTTAATTCCTTGGGAAATTATTTAGAAAAGCCAAACATGGAAGATGTCCTTTACTAAGAATTTATGTTTGAGCTATGATGATTGATTCTTAAAAGATTGTGACCTCATTGAAATTCACTTAAGCTGCTTAGTTCCCATTTCTCTAACTACTAAAGTACTTCTTTCCAGACTATGACATTAATAATTAGGCACTTCCCATTTTCATGCATTGTGTTCTATATCTAATACAATCTGGAGATAGGATTATTAGGTAATTATAGTGAAATACTAGGTACATTGTAAATGAATAGAATTGCCTAGCCAATGTCACTATTTTCTTTTTACCTCAAACTTGTCATTTTAAAATTGTGAATACAGCATCCACAATGACTACTACATAAAATACAGTGTTTTAAAAGTTATCACTTGACTACCTGTGTAGTCACTATGGAATTTACAGAGTAAGACATTTGCCGTTTTCTTAGAGGTTTTTTAACACTTGAATGAATTTTTCCCCTGAGTGAATGCTAACCTAGTGTAGACTTTCATGTGGACTTTAGAAAGTGTTTTACTTTCTTCCTCAAAAAGGAAAAAGTAGATCCCACAGCCTATTAGTGAAAATCCAATGTTTTTAGCCCAAGATTATAGTCACCAATGTTATAAATATACCTTGTTTCTCATGGGCTATTTTTCTATATAGCTTAATATGGATATCATTTCCCATGTTCCAATCTAAAAATCAACCACACATATGTGACATTTCCCTAGAGAGCTCCTAGGGATATTAAAAGTGTTTGGGGTGGAAACAATAGGCCATGTTCAAGTCCCAACTCAGAATTTGTGTGTCTCTTTTGAAGGGGAGAAGGGACTCTGGAATGTGAATTACCTGCACTTGTTAATCCAATCCTGAACATGCTTCCTACTCATGAGTGGCAGCAGTCATGGAAGCAGCTCCAGCCTTTCTCAGCAGATGTTACTGTTACTGTATATGTGGAAATACTTACAAAGGCACCAGAACAAATAACTAATACAGAGTTCATCTTACCACTTTTGCCAGATTTAACATATTTGTAACTAATGTGTTCTCTATGTTGAAGAAATTAGTGTTTTAAAGACTTTAAGTGATTACTAAGTTTAGGGAGGTCTAGATCAGCTTTGTATGAAGGGTATTTTGATATTTTCTTTGGTCCAAATTTATCTACCTCATCATTTTGCTTTCATTGCCATTGTAATTCTGTCAACTGAAACTTAAGTCTGAATTGTTATTATTAGTGAATGTTTTCATGTTGCTTTAGGAAGTAGCAAAATTACTCAGATTTCTAGAAGATGAAGTGAAATTTTCTCTTACTGCCCTATTTTCCTAAAGTTGCTGGCTGTTAAAATGAAATGTACTTGGTATGTCTTCACTAATTGTAAAAAGAAAAAATTGAGAGCTCATAATATTTTATAATTAGAAATTGAATTTTTAAATGAGTGACTTGTTCTTAGTAGTGAAAGTAACAACTTCTTAAAGCACATTTTTATTTGCTTGTATTATTCTTGGCATGAGTTAAATTTTGGAAAATGTCTTTCAGGTTAATGAATCAAAAACCATCTTAAAGCTTTGTGATTTTGGGTCGGCTTCACATGTTGCAGATAATGACATAACACCATATCTTGTCAGTAGATTTTATCGTGCTCCAGAGATCAGTAAGTTTTTTATGGTGTTCTTTGACCTGGGCCATCGTGTGGTGGAAACAGCATGTTTAATGTCTAAGCACTGTTTTCCATCACACTTCAGCAGCTGCACGAGTTCATTCATGAGGAAGGGAACCGTAGCAAGTTCATCCTCCTCAGGTGGAATGAAGGTAGTTGGGACAGGAGTCTTGATCATGTCGAGCAAGAGTAGCAAACAGTTGTGGAAAATCCTCGACTTTAGAAGACTGCTCTTGATTATTCAAGGTCTGATTATCAATTTATGGATTGTATGGGACCTTTGGTTTTTCTCTTCTTGTTGCCTTGGTTGAGGTTGATAAGCATCCTCTCCAAAGGTGAAAATGCAAAGAGAGAAGAGATATATATTTGTCTGCTCCATTAATTCCTTTCTTGTGCCTCTTTTTTAAGGTTTTTAAGTTTTAGAATCTCTACTAAGAATTAGTGGGGAAGAACATGAAACTAATTGCCAAACTGAGGAATTAAGGTTATGGTTATAGTTTAAGCTAAGTCCCCAAATAATGGAAATAAAAATGAACAGTGGTCAGTCATTCTTACCCTCATGTATTAAAGCTTCCCTTGTTTTCAGTTATAGGCAAAAGCTATGACTATGGTATAGACATGTGGTCTGTAGGTTGTACCTTATATGAACTCTATACTGGAAAAATTTTATTTCCTGGCAAAACGAATAACCATATGTTGAAGCTTGCCATGGATCTCAAAGGAAAGATGCCAAATAAGGTAAGATACTAATGCCACTTTGTTTCCTCAAGGTCTCTGTCGTTCGAGGTTTCCTATAGCCTGAGGGGCTGCTGATACTTAACATTTTAACTGTAAAAGAAAGATTTATAGAAGCCAGTAGGCAGCTACCATGTTTCCTTAGCTCCTTTCCTGTTTCTGGCATTGAAATAGTAGATCTCATCATCCAAAGCCCTCAAAAGAAAGGCATTAATAAGAACTGTTTCAGTCATAGGCAGAGGAGAATTTGTTAGTGTGAACTACAAACATGTTTGGGAGACAGGTCATGTTGAAAGGTAAGGAAGTACTTGATCATCAGAGAATGAATAGTGGCAATTGGTTTATTAAAGGTTGGAGGTTATTCAGGAATACAAAGTAAGTGTCTAGAACATTTTGGCTTATACCTCTAATCTTAACTACTTGGGAGGATCAAGGCTCAAGCTCAGCTCAATTGATAAGTGTGAGTGGTGATGTACAGTGCTCATCCCAGATATGTGGAAGGCTGTAGGTAGGATCATGTTCTAAGCTGGCCCTAGGGGCTGGGAATATGGCCTATTGGTAGAGTGCTTGCCTCATATACACACGAAGCCATAGGTTCAATTCCTCAGCACCACATATACAGAAAAAAAGGCCAGAAGTGGTGCTGTGGCTCAAGTGGTAGAGTGCTAGCCTTGAGCAAAAAGAGGCCAAGGACAGTGCTCAGGCCCTGAGTTGAAGCCTCAGGAATGGCCAAAAAAAAAACAAACCTGGCCCTATGCAAAATCTCAAGGCTCTACTTGGAGAAATAAAATGAGAAAGGCCTAGGGGATATATCTTCTGCCTAAGCTAGCCCAAAGCCCATATTGCCAAAGTTTTTTTAAAAAAATTTTTCTACTTGTGTTTTATATCTTAGCTTTGTAAGATCTGTTTATTTACTGAATTCCTGAAAGAATTGTCTCCTTATAGACCATGATCTGTTTTGGTTATACTGTCCAAATTCTATTACATTGGAGTTCTGTTACCTTAGGATAAGTTACATAGCAATTAGGTATGTCATTGGTTGTTTTAAGGTTAAAAGCCTGACTTTTCAAGGCTTTTGGAATATAGTTTTTAAAATATCTAAAATATTTAGATTTTTCCTTACCATCAGGAGAAAAGGCCTCAACTGTTTACCAGTTTTCCTAAAAATACCACGTGTCCTTGTTTTAGATCAGGAAAGTGCAACTTGATGCTGCAGTTGCATAAGTTGTATGTATTCAGTTGGTAGTGTGCCAGGCTGTTTCATAATAGTTTAAAGCCAACTTTTCTCTTCTATTTTGTAGATGATTCGGAAAGGTGTTTTTAAAGACCAACATTTTGATCAAAATCTCAACTTCATGTACACAGAAGTCGATAAAGTAACAGAGAGGGTAAGTGGTTTTTAAGTTTATTAAGTGCTTTACTGTTAATGAATTGACTAGTAGATATTATACAAAATTGTGAATGCCTTTTAAAAACAATTGTATATAATTCCTTTTGTTGCTGATCAGTTTCTGAATAAAACACATAGCAGGTTATGAAAAGAGGAGGGATTAAAATATCTTTCCAGTATGATTTTGTGTGCTGTCATTTAGGCCTTCACTACCAGCCCCTTCTATTCCATTGTCAGGCATCCCATTTAGCCTTGGTACTGCTGCTGTTGGATGGATGATCTTTCTCCTTACTTAAAACCCTCTTGGCTCATTCTTTCCTATAAAACAATGTTGGAGTTCCCCACAGTGACAAATTAAGTACTTCATGACACTACCTCTGCTTTCTTAAGCAGTTCTCCACATTTAGCACTTGGCTAACAGGCTCACTGGTTCAGATCTTGGTGCCTTTATTCCCAGACTTCCCTGAGCTTATTGTTCTTATACTACTCTAGCTCCTAATGTGTCTCTGTGCATATATCCAAAGTCCCTCTAGAACACACAGTCTGTATCTGGGTTGAAATATTGGTTTCTTTGTGCTTTCCCTCACTGTATTCTATCCCTGTTTTTCATCATAGCACTCCATGACATTTGTGGTATTGGGTCGTTTAGGTGTCTGCCTCTAGCCACCTGAGTAAGGTTAGGGAAAACATAGCTCAGGCAGTAGGCTCTTACTGTCTGTTTTCATTGTTCACTCTGGAGCCATTTCCATCCAAGTTTTTTAGTTGCTATTTAAAAAGATGTAGAAGAGCTGGGAATGTGGCTTAGTGGTAGAGTGCTTGCCTAACATGCATGAAACCCTGGGTTCGATTCCTCAGTACCACATAAACCAAAAAAAGCTGGAAATGGCTCAAATGGTAGAGTGCTAGCCTTGAGCAAAAGAAGCTCAGGGACAGTGCTCAGGCCCTGAGTTCAAGCCCCAGGACTGGCAAAGAAAAAATCTAGAGCATAGAGAAGACACAAAGTAGCTGATCATGATTTATATAAATACCTTCCTAATGTTTATGGTAGACAAAATCTGATTTATGTTAACATACATTTAGTAACTTTTTCAGAGATATGCATTGTAAAAATTATTTTTAGGAGAAAGTTACTGTCATGAGCACCATTAACCCAACTAAGGACCTGTTGGCTGACTTGATTGGGTGCCAGCGACTTCCTGAAGACCAACGTAAAAAAGTACACCAGCTAAAGGACTTGTTGGACCAGATTCTAATGTTGGACCCAGCCAAACGAATTAGCATCAACCAGGCCCTACAGCATGCATTCATCCAGGAAAAAATTTAAAATGAGATGAAGAAACTCCAAGGGTTTGAGTAATTAAATACAAAGACTGAAGAAATTTCACAGCAGTTTATTATTAATGTATATAAACTTATAAATATATTTCTCCAGCAAATTTGAGGAAGCATGATATATTTGAATTAACACCAAGGGTGATATTCCTTTTAGAAATGCTAGCTAATTGTTTTGTGTCTTATGTGAAATTTCACTATTGAACTGTTTAATTGGCAAGACTGCACATAGTTACAGTACTAATGTATAATGTTGCAGTTCCCATAAAAGACAAAAGCATCTGTTTCGAATAGTAATATTGGGTGGTTGATTTGTTAGCAGACTTGGCTTCATTTTGGTCTTCGGATACAATGGCCAGCATAAATGCTGTTTATATTCACGTTTTCCTAGGTGTGTGTGTGCAGGCCACAGCAGCATGCCCTTGGTGTAGTCAGTGCCGAAGGGGGTCTGTTCCTTCTTGAGCCTGCCTGCAGGGATGGTCTCCTCTTTTAAAGCAGGTTGTGTACAACATTCAGTACACTGAAGGTAAGCTAAACCATCAACATCACCGGTGTTTTTAAGATGTTATTTTATTGGAATAATAAATGACAAATGAGGGATATTAGCTTTGTGGCAGAATTCCCTGCATGTTTGATAACTGATCTTGTTTTTTTTTTTTTTTTTGGCATTGCAACTGTGGCATACTTACAATTTCTGTTCTGTTCATCACATGTAAAAATTGAAGAGTACGCGCTTGATGGGTAGAGCGCCTTCAGTGTACTGTTTCTTATAACTTTCCTTTTTTAAATCAACTTGCTATAGACTTTCTATACATTTTGTTAAATACAGTTCCTAGCAACATAGAAACAATGCATAGTTTTCATTTACTAATTACAAATGTTGAGGCCTGCTTCTGAAAGTCCTCATATTTAAAGGTTAGACACATAATGAAATTTTTAACTATTTGTATGTCATTTTTGAAAATGTACTGCTTTATGGTAAAAATGTTTTTCATTTGTTCATTGTTTTCATTATTTGTGATCATGTTGTCTTTCGATACAGGCATAAACCTTCCACTCTTGAACAAAGCAGCTGCTTTTTAAAAGCGGTAATTGCTTCTTTACCTTTTATTTCTTTTGTAAATGAAGCTTTTCTTTAAAAATGTGACTTTGAAGTGTTGTCTATTGCATAAAACAGTTGACACTCACTGTAAAGTGAAGATTGTTCCTCTGCATGTGGAGTGGACCATGCAGGTTTCTGTATGTTCTCAGTATGCATCACTAGGTAATAAAGGCTTTTGTGAACAAGGCATTTGTAGCCATTTTTAAAAGATTTTTGTCTTCAGTGCTGGTAAGTCAGGTAAACCATAAATAGTTAAAAGTAACCTTTGTCTTTCTCCTAAAAGTAACTGAAAGTATTATTGCTTAAAGACATAGATCTGGCCAAAGTTTGTCATTTTATTATAATTAGGGTCCTGTACTTACTTCATCCAAAAATAAGTCCTACAGATATTGTCAGCTTACAGTGTAGTGAGATTATTCCTGTAGGTTACAGGGTGTCATTCAGGATTTAACTAATGTTTCTGCTATTTTCTCACTTTTCCTTTTGATGGTGCGGAAAGAGAAAAAAGAAAGCGGGGCACAGGCCATCCGACGCCTTCTCCAAGGGGTCTGATTTGCTGAGACACCAGCTTCACCTTCTTAACAAGGTTATTTCTGACAGCATGTGTAGATAAACATTTAGCAACAATTTTAAACAAAATCATGTAAACCAGCTTGGTTTTGCAACACAAAGGATTTCATATTTTTACCTTGGTAGAAAAGATTCTCAAAACCGTATGTAATCATTTCTCTTTGGGGGGTAAGTTCTGCTTTGTTTCCCTGAGGAGTATGGAAAGTAAACAGGCTTTAGGGGTTTAAATAATATTTTTAAATTGTAAATGGGATTCTTTTTATTTACCCAGGCACCTAATTACAACAAGCATGCACATTTTGGTGCATTCAAGAATGGAAAATCAGAATAGCAGCATTCTCCTGGTTGGTTTTGTTCCATTTAAAGACATGAAATGAACTACACAGCCAGGAAGGTGATAGAGATATAATAAGCCACCTCTGAACCTACACCCCATCTCTTCGTGGTTTAGACTTACTAAAATAAATGTAAGGTGATTTCATCTGCAGGTTGAGTGAAGCCTATTAAATTAAGGCATCACAGGTGCAGCTTCTCCACCTTAATGACCGGATAGTGGTTCTCCCACCATTTACTTTATCTGGTGATAATATGCTGCATATTCAGTCTTTTGTAGTTATTTTCACTCAAAGTAGTTGGCGTTTTGATGCTTCTGGTGGTTTTCATGGCTTCATTTTATGTAATTATTTAATAAGTTAAATTCCACTAGAAACAGTTCATGCCTCAGAACTATTAGTCGTTCTTTAAAAAAAAACAAAGTTGCTTGTTACTTGTTCTTTGTGTTTTAGGTGCAGCTCAGTGGAAGATGATGACAACCAGAAGACATGAGCTCAGGTTTCTGTCCTATAAAAGATTAAAAAAAAAATGAATTCTCCATTTAATTCTTGTCTTAATTTTTTGAGTTTTCAGCATTATGATTTGGGTTTCATTGATGTTTAGTATTTAAAGTGGTGGTGCTACTGTGGTATTTTTGTCTGTAAAGTGCTCGTTTGGCCATATTTCCTGCCATGTCCCCTCCCTCAAAACAGTGCTCAACTTTAGTGGTATGAAAGATTTGGGTAGTGAGTGAGATCAGATTTGTATAACATGTGGTCAAAAATAGTCCTAAGGATTATTAGAAAGACAGCAGCTACTGAAGCAGTTAGATGCTCTGCAGCTTTAGGCAGGTGCAAGAGAGGAAGAACTGAGCTCTTAACATTGGTCAATTCTAGTATCCATTCTCTGACTTCTAGCAAGTCATGGTCTTAAATAGGTAAAATATTCAGAGCCACTACCAGTTTTTCTTTAAGAGAAAGGTGATACTATAGATTTTTTGTATTTCCAAACTAAACATTCCTAGATTTATCTGTTTGGAAGGAACTGCCTGGCAACATATACACTTATTTTTAGTTCATGATTTTGCTGAGGCAGAATTTTTGTAACTACCTAAGGCATTTGTTAGGTGGAGGTGACTTAGTAACTTAACCTGCATTCACAATTCAGAATACTATTTTTCAGATACAATTGTCTGTCATGAAGTTTGGGCTTTTACACACTTTTTTTTTTTTTTGGCCAGTCCTGGGGCTTGGACTCGGCCTGAGCACTGTCCTTTTTGCTCAAGGCTAGCATGCTACCACTTGAGCCACAGCTCCACTTCTGGCCTTTTCTGTTTATGTGGTGCTGAGGAATCGAACCCAGGACTTCATGCATGCAAGGCAAGCATTCTACTACTAAGCCATTTTCCCAACCCACTTTTTACATATTTTATGGGAAAAATGATAAGTGATTGTCAGAGTTGAGGGGCCCCCTGAGTCTCTTTTTTTTTTTTTTTTTTTTGCCAGACCTGGGGCTTGAATTGAGGGCCTGGGCACTGTCCTTGAGCTTCTTTTTTGCTCAAGGCCAGTGCTCTGCCACTTGAGCCACAGCTACACTTCTGGCTTTTTCTGTTTATGTGATACTGAGGAATTGAACCCAGGGCTTCATGAATGCTAGGCAGGCACTCTACCATTAAGCCACATTCCCAGCCACCTCGTGGGTCTTAAGCATAGCTCTCAAAGATGTCATAGTTTTTTACCCCTGGGGTAGAGGAAGTATATAGGTCTACATTCTATGTAAACTTGGTTCTCAGAGGCCATCAGAAGTGAGGGTTGAGATTTTAAACAAGGAGAGAGTCTTTTCATAAATAAGACCCTCTAGTATTTGTGTTTACACTTAGTGTTCTTTGAACATGCTGTGGGTTCAGAGTGGTAGCTTACTGGTAAGAGTACTTTTCCTGGGTTAAATTCCTAGCACTACCAGGAATTAGCAGCATCCTTTTCATTTCCCAATGGCTGTCTCATTTCACCCTCCTTTTTCAATTGTTCTGTGTTCTAAGGTAATATAATTTTGATTTGACATTGTAGTTACTCCTTTTTAAAAAATTTTTCCTAACAAAAATTAATACTCAAGACACTTTTACAATACAAAGTATATGATGCTTTATGGGATGTGGTAGAGGTGGTGAACTGCAGTGTTCTCAGTTTTGTTCCAGATCTGCATTCCTGCTACTCTGCTTTACTTTTGTACTGCCTCATCATTCATAAGCAGAATGCATAGATTGAAGTCAGAACTCTGAAGTGAAACAAAGGAGTTAAAATTTAGGCCAAACATTTAAATGCTGGAGATAGATAGGAAACCATATCAAATTTGTAATTTCCCTCCTTTGGTTATAACACCATTAGCAATTGGGCTCCAACTTGAGTATACTTTTAATAGTGTGCTAGTGCCAGCATACATTCATGTGTATTTTTTACATGTCAGTAATGTACACCAAATTGACTTTACAGTGTTTTCCAGTTACTTTGAGATGTTGTGGATTACTTACTTTTTCTTCTTCTGTATATAGGGTAAGGGACTGTTCATCTGAAGAATCTTTCCATTTAGTGGTCAAGATACAGAAGCGGGTCTCTGAACGTGCTCACTGTGTATCCCAATTGTTCGTGGTAGCATTTGATTTGTAACTTGGATTTAAGCAATTTATGTTCCCAAATGACTTGTGGGGAAGCTCAATAAAAATGCCTCTTGGTACCATCTTGTCTGCTGTTTGGGTGTTTTTTTTTCCTTTGCTTGAGTTTGGCATTTTATATTTAGTTTTCAGTTAGAAAAGCCAGTTTTTAATCTGGTGTTTCTTAGTTGCTTTGAAAAAGTATTCTGTGCTCAAATGTGGTTAGGGACTGATGGATTAAAGCTAATTGAAGTGATGGGGAATTATGGTGTGTCCCAACCTATTGGGCAGAACTTGCCTGTCAGGAAACTACCAACATGGAAACAACTTATCACATTTTTCCTCAGGAACATCAGAATGTTTCCAAAGCATTAAGGGCCGCACATATTCCAGTTGTTGTTTCTGGTTATGGAAATATGAATCATTAGCTGCCTCCATTTTCTACAACCGTTTAAGCCAGTTGGTACATGGCTAATGTGGACTCCTTTCACACTGGGCTCTGTCAGTGTGCTCACACTTCTCAAATGAGAATGAGAGTACAAGTATGTCTGTCTAGGTGCATGCAAAGCAAAATTGGAGGATTAGGGTGAAAATGTCTACCTGCCTGGAGCAAGCACTACATGCTATAACATTCAGCTTAGGCTGGTAGGAATCGGGATCTACCTACTGACCTACTCTGGGTGATCTAGTGGACATTGGATTGGTACACTGACAAGTGTGTAGTGTGTGCATTGAAGTGAGTACTGTAAAACCTAGACACTCTTCTGTGGCCACTGGAAAGATCTACATGAACAAGCTGATAGGATGTGTGGGAAAAGTTCATCTGAATTTTCCTGAACAGAACCTCTTTATATTTATGTGTTATATAAAATTTGCAAGATGTTTCCAATCCAGAATTATAAGTTTTCAGCAATTTTCTGTTATTAACTTATTTCTAGTTTTCTCACAGTGGTAAATTCACCTTGTTGCCTTTTGGGGCCAAGCTTTTCCTGCATCAAGCTGACATGATTATGTCTGCTTTCTACAAATTTACTATTTCTAGTCTTATTTTAGGACCCTGGCACATAGAAAAAGGTTCCATAATTTTACTGAATGATTAAAAAAAAAAAGCAGTCCCTTTGTTACATAATTGAGATGGCAGTGCTTCTGCTGTATTCCTGATATTTCAAGCCATTTTAGAGTATAGTTTGAAACCTCAGCTAGGTGTTTAGCTTTTTTGTGTGTATTTTGTTTTTGCCAATCCTGGTGCTTTGAATTTAGGGTTTGAGCACTGTCTCTGGCTTCTTTTTGCTCAAAGCTAGCACTACCATTTGAGCTACAGCCCCCCTTCTAGATATATACATACATATATATATATATATACATATATGTGTATATATGTATATGTCCCTTATAGTGCTAAGGAGTCAAACCCAGGACTTCATGTATATGAGGCAAGAACTACCACTAGGCCATATTCCCAGCCCACTAGCTTTTGCCTTTTTGTATTTGCTTTGCAGTACTAAGGCCTCATACTTGCTAAATAGCTAGTACTACAGGTGTGAATTATGGATACCTGGCTCCATAGCCCCCCTTTTTACTCCTTAGGTCCCTGGCTCATTCTCACGCCCCCCCCCCCCCCAGGTCCTAAATTGACCTGCTTATATTTCCAATAAAAATTTGGTGCTTAGCTGTATGCTGGTGGCTCATGCCTGAAATCCTAGTTACTCAGGAGCCTGTCTTGAGATCTGAAAGTCAGTTGGAAGCCAGCCTGGGGAAGCAAAGTCCCTGAGATTCTTGATCTTTAATAACAAGCAAAAAAGGTAGAAATAGTGTGACTTAGAGCATTATCCTTGAGTGAAAAACCCATTAAGAATGTGCGGCTCTGAATTCAGGTCCCAGGACGGCACACACAAATGGTGTTTAACTTTGTTTCCATCTGCTTGCCATATATTTCCATGTGACCTAAAGGTAGGTTCATATTGCTATATGTATATGTTCTTAGCAGATGTCAAAGCCCAGGATGAATTTGTTCCTTCTTTCAAAAGAACTGAAGCTGTCCAATACAGGATCTGTCTGGAAGCTCTGGATACTCCCTATATGGCCTCTGCCTCCATGGTTCATGTCCCTACCATCTCCCTATCTCTTTGTCTTTAAAGTTTGGGTTGGTGCCTTTGCTGACCTACACCATGTCCTGACATGCTCCCTGCAGAAGTAGGTTGGAGTTTGTTTGACATTGCAATTCTACCATTCTCACAATTGCATGAAATAAAGGGTGACCTGTGGCCCAAGTGGCAGAGTGCTAGCCTTGAGCAAAAAGAAGCCAGGGACAGTGCTTAGGCCCGGAGTCCAAGCCCAGGACTGGCAAAAAAAAAAAAGTTCTCTGATTTTTAGGTGGTCTAAAGTTTGTCCATCACATCTTTTTCTGCCAGTTAGTGAGTGAGCTTTGAGCTGTTTGGGTTTCCCTTAGCCAGGGTTAACTCAGCAATATAAAACCTTGGGAGAAAAATAAACTAGTAATGTGGTTTTGGCTACTTTGCTAACTGTGATCTTACTGTTCCTCCAATACTTTTTAACTATTAGGTCTAAATAGATAAAGGTTATTTTCTATCTAAATCTGTAGAGAATTCCTGTATATTACAAAGAAGGATCTAAAGAAATAGTTTTGAAGGCTTTGGGAAAACCTAGTAAAAATCCCTTAATGGAACAGCAGCTTCTTACACTTTGAAGCACCAGATGCCCAGAGGTCAGAATGTTAGCTTTGTGGAGATGGAGAAGGAGAGGGAAAAGGTGACAAAGGAAAGGGACTAAGGAAAATCACAGCAGGTAACTAAAACTTGCATGACTGTATCATAGGATATAATAACAGCAGGAAGTCAATTATACCATTTATTGACTATGGAATTATACCAGAAAAACAATCACAAAGGATTGCTTCTTTTGAATAGAATAGTGTGCTAAGTAAAGTATATCTCTGAAACCTAACATGAAAGGAAAAAAATATCAAGTGTGGAAGCCATCTCAACAGTGACTTTCTCACACATCATTCCATATCATGCTACGCAGTCATTTGGGGGATCAGGAAGTTCTTAATACTTGTTTCTCAACGATAAATTGTATTTTAGCTAGGCTTCTTAAAACAGATTTACTGTATTGGTATAAATGAGTTATTTTTGAACAATAGGAGAGTGCTTACCCTTAGCTATAAACGAAGGTGACAAACAGTTTAGTTTCTGAATATAGAATGGTCTATTCAATAGTATACTTCTTCTGTAAAGTTTCCTTTTGCTCCGTGAGGCCTTAACTTCCTCCCTTTGATTTTCAGGAAAAGACAGGGGTACAGCTGAAATCAGTACTGGGGACCGTGGTGGCAGACATCTTGTTGAAACCATTTTAACAAGTGATTGAGTTGGTTGCCCAGTAGTAGGCTTGGGTGACAGCTCCTGGCATGGATTTAAAGTGGAACTTTTGGAATTCTTAAAATCATCACAAGTCACCGTCAGCTGTTTTGTGGTGGATACATTCTTTAAAGATGGTGGTCTAGAGTTCCATTTGTATTTGCCAGCATTGCTCCAGTTCCATCGTGAAGCATTTTGTTCAGGCTTGCTGGATCCAGAATTGTTCTTTCTCTTTTCTCGACTTTTATCTACACAAGGTATCTGAAAACTTGAAGGGTCAGGAAGTTTTGCCTGTCTCATTTTCAACACAGCTTTGGAAGAGGAGGGTCGCTCAGAAACAATGGGAGTACAGAAAGTGGACTGTGGTCGTGTCCTCTCTTTTTGTATCGTGGCCTGTTGTAATCTTTCCAGATCCAGTAAACGATTTATCAGGCTCCCTAGGGAGCTTTCTGGAGGCTCTGTTGTCATTTTCCAACTTTCACATTTTGAGACAGCAACTTTGTGCAAGTCCAGAGTATTGAAAGGAGGGGGCAGAAAATCTGGATACTGAAACACTTCAACAGGGTCCTCAGTGAAAAATTTTTCCACGTTTTCTATTGGTTCTGGCTTTAAGTTCAGCTCCATCTTTTGGAAATAGCTGAGTAAAGAATCACTGGCCTTCTCACTTTCTGATAAATCACTTTCATCTGTTAAATTTTCTTCCAAACTGCTGTGTCCAGATTTTAAATTCCAGCGTGGGATAGATAAAGCATCACCGCTGTTGTTTTCTATAGTTGAGCTTGAATTAAGATGAAACTCATTTCTGGCCTTTGAAAAGTCTCCATCTGCATAGGGCCAGTAGAGACCTAAGGGTATCATCACTGGGCGATCAGCTAGAGCATTTACTAAGGAGTGGCTTAGATGGAAGATCCTCGAGGTATTAGTGGTTACCTTAACGCCACTTTCTACTGAAGAGTTTTCTAATTCCCTTAAAAAAAAAAAAAAGAATGTCATTAATGAGTGGTTTGTTGACTAGAACTAAAATGTCATTAAATGATAAATAACCTTTGTCAAAGAATGGTTAAGATATCTGACATCGAAATAAGTTAACTTTCAAATTACATATTTTTTAAGTAAAGAATGAGACACTGCATACCCTTGTGCAAGCACAGGAAGATTATAGTCTGTTTTAGGGAGGGGTGCGTGTGTATGTGTGTGTGTGTGCACATGTGCACGCGCATGCCTGTCCATACTAGGGCTTAAATTCAGGCCTTGTATCCACATTTGGCTTTTCTGCTGGTTAATTGGAGCTAAAAATCACATGGACATTTCTGTCCCAACTGGTCTTGAACTGGAATCCTCAGATCTAGCCTCCTGAGTAGCTAGGATTTACAGGCATAAGCCACCAGCACCCAGCCATGGGTAGTTATAATATCTAAAAACAGCTAACTGGGGTTATGATTAGTCACTCAGTTAACAATGGCTAGCTATATCTAATTTTTCTGTGTTGTATGTGCAATCCTGCTGTCTGAAAATGAGGATAGCAACTCAAACTGAAATTGTAGTAGTGCTTTTTTTCTTCACGTAATACTGTCTTTAATTACCTTAAGTCTTATGGCCCCATAAATCTCAATCCTTTTCTCTAAGAAGTTGGCAAAAAGCACCACTATCAATCACACATACATAATAGTTCCACAAAAACTTGTGAATAGCTGCATAAAGAAAATCCTGAATTATAACTTTGTCTTAGTATTCAAAAATAAAGTTGGTATTGTATCTATCACAGTCACTTTTAAAAGCATTTGAACTTACAGACCAACTGTAAAATGTGAGAAGTGTTAAATATTCTTTATTTGACATTTATACATAAGCCACACTAAAATATCTTTCAATAAGTAAAAGGCAGATTTCAGGCAGATTGTAAAGGCAGATTGTAATTAAATTGGCTTAGTGAAGACCAAAAATATAGACATTGCTTCCTTATCTTCAACCACTGCCTTTAACAAGTTAATGATCACAAATTCAAACAGGTTAATTTTGCTTGATTATCAGACAGTGAAGGGATTTCCCCCCATGTTTAAAAGATGTTCTCATAGTTAGCTATATAAATCTGAATATAAAACCAATCTGACAGATTTGGAGATGGTATTCCCTAACTTGTTGAAAAATTGAACATTAGTAAGTCCAATCATATCACAGAAAGGGGAACAAATGACAGTATTTTTTTTTAAAGCTCACATTCACTTAACCATAAGCCAGTTTTACTTAAATCAGGACTGCCCAAAAATATTCTGCCAGCCATTCATGATCTGAAATCTGGTATTAGAGATCAATTGAATTATGGTACACATTAAAAAGCCATGAGACATTTGTTTTGCAATAAATAAATAAGGCAGTGGCTATTATTCATTTGTAGCTTTTTGAGGTAAGCTATCAAGTCTGCCCTTTCTCCCTTCTTAATGCCAGCGAAGATCATTTTTGTTCCTGAGATATACTTTTTGGGATTCTCCAAGTACTCCATCAGTGTATCCTCTCCCCAGGTTATTCCTTTGTTCTTATTGGCATCTGTGTAAGTGAATCCAGCTGCTTGACCTGTCTTCCGACCAAACAGACCATGGAGATTAGGCCCAGTCTTGTGCTTGCCTCCCTTTTCAACGGTGTGGCACTGGGCACACTTCTGAACAAAAATCTTCTTGCCTTTCTCAACATCACCCATTTTAAATTCGCTCCTCCGTTGCTACTACAGCAGACAGCAGCTCTCGAAAGCCAGACGTCCCGCTCTCTCTGTAGTAGTGCTTTTAACTTAGAATTAGAGGAGAGGAGCCTAGTGGAGGAGGGAGAGGTGGCGGTAGCATTGACGTTTGAACTCAGGACCTTGTCCTTGCTGAGCAAGTACCATCTGAGCCATTCTCCCAGCCTGATAAAAGGAAAAACATTGTGTGCCAGTCCTGGAGCTTGAATGCAGGGCCTGGGAGCTGTCCTTGAGCTTTTCTGTTCTAGGCTAGAGCTTTACCACTTGAACCACAGCTCTACTTCTGGCTCTTTTAGTAGTTAATTAGAAAGACTGTCAGACTTTCCGGCTAGGGTTGGGGGGGGGGGGGCAACAACAACAAATAAATATCCCTAGATCTCAGCCTCCTGAGTAGCTAGGATTATAGGCATGAATCACAAGCACCTGGCCAAATAAATTTTTAAAGAAAGGTTTCTGTAATAGCCACTGCAGGTTTTAAAAAGCATTCTAACAAGAAAGGAAGCCAACAGTGTCTATGAAACAAAAATTGCCTCCAACAGTTCCTAGAAAATTCTCCATTAGTATGCTCTTTTAGGAGAAATACTATTTTTAAAAAGAAACTGTAAAACTACAAAAAATGGTCATGAAATGCTGAGTTTCTCGATTGTTTTAAAGTAACTAGAGAGCAAGGTGTTACAGTTCACACCTGTAGTACCCACTCCTCAGATAAAGGCAGAAGGATCATTTGAACTCAGGAGTTTAAGTCTGGGTAACAAAGCAGAAAAAATAAAAGATAACTAGAAATGCTAGCCTTGAAAGATTTGAAGCAGTTGATGGGCAGTCTCAGTAACCACATATATGTGTGTGTGTGTGTGTGTGTGTGTGTGTGTATACACACATATATGTATATATATACATATATATACACACATACATATATATATAAATAAATGCTTTCATTTTTACAGAAAGTGATACAGGGTCAAAATGTGACTTAGTGGGCTGGGGATATAGCCTAGTGGCAAGAGTGCCTGCCTCGGATACACGAGGCCCTAGGTTCGATTCCCCAGCACCACATATACAGAAAAAACGGCCAGAAGCGGCGCTGTGGCTCACGTGGCAGAGTGCTAGCCTTGAGCGAGAAGAAGCCAGGGACAGTGCTCAGGCCCTGAGTCCAAGGCCCAGGACTGGCCAAAAAAAAAAAAAAAAATGTGACTTAGTGGTTGAGTGCTTGCCTAGCATGCTTGAAGCCCTGGGCTCGATTGCTCAGTATCACATACATGGAAAAAAGCTAGAAGTGGCATTGTGGCTCAAGTGGTAGAGTGCTAGTCTTGAGCAAAAATAAATAAGACAGAAAGTGATACAATGTGGTCATTGCCTTGCCTTTGAAAAACGCCAGGAAAATCACTTCAAACCAGCAGTTAATCAACACAGTCCATGTACTATGCATTGTAAAAGGAGCATACAATCTGAGGGAGGAAGTGGAAGGAGAACAACATGAACTAATAGGAATATCTGGAATATCAAGCACTACATGAAAATGTCTTTATTGCTACTCTTCATTTGTGTATGGCATGTGGAAGAGAAAAAAATTCTAGGTTTAGACTAGTCACAGCAGAGGATCACAAGAGTCCAATATAGCTATACCCTTATGAACACATAACATGATGCTAAGTGAAATGAACTCCATGTTATGGAAACGACTGTTATGTCACTGTTGTAATTACTTTCAACATGTGATGTGAAACCGTAGCTTCTATTATTGATGACCCTCTTGTATCCCCTTCCTGTAGTTGTACCTGCACTATCTCTGTATCTTATCTGAGTACATTGGAAACCGTGTATACTGGTATTAGAACTAGGAAACTGAAAGGGAATACCAAAATCGAGAGACACAGGGTAAAAAGACAAAGGATTACAAAAGCAATACTTGCAAAACTGTTTGGTGTAAATCAACTGAACAACTCATGGGGGGAAAGGGAAAGGGGGAGGGAGAGGGAGGAGGGGGGAATGAGGGAGGAGGTAACAAACAGTACAAGAAATGTATCCAATGCCTAATGTATGAAACTGTAACCTCTTTGTACATCAGTTTGACAATAAAATTTTTTTAAAAAATCTAATAAAATATCATTGAAGCCAGGTGCTGATGGGCACACCTATAATCCTAGCTGACCAGGAGACTGAGTTCTTAGGACCACAATTCAAAGCTAGCCTAGACAGGAAAGTCCACCAGATTCTTATCTCCAATTAACTACGAAATAGACAGAAGTGGAGTTGTGGCTCAAGTGGTAGAGCACTGACCTTCAGTGAAAAAGCTAAGAGAAAGCTCCTGTACCTTGAGTTTGAGCACCAGCACCAAACTGTCATCACTGCATCATTGCAATTACTTGGTTTTATCCTCCCAACATCCCTAAGAAAGTGCTTTTGTTCCCCTTTCCCCTTCAGAGAAGGAAGCTGAGGCAAAGAAAGCAAATCACTTCTGAAGAATCTGTTCTCTTACCTGTTCTCCATGGTGTTTCCTTCATTTAATGGATAGCTCCATAAATGGAATATGCCTTGTTTGCTGTTCTGACGATAGAAAAACCATGGACAATATTTTAGAAACTGCATGATTGTTTTCTTTTCTCTCCCTGCTTTCCTTTATTTCTTCCTTCTTTTCTTCCTTCTTTCCCTCCTTCCTTCCTCTCTCCCTCCCTCCCTTCCTTCCTTTCTCTTTCTTCCTTATTTCCCTTCTTTCCTTTGTGCTAGGGCTTGAACTCAGGGCCTGGGTACTCTCCCTTAGTTTTTTCACTCACAGCTCCACTTCTGGCTTTTTGGTGGTTAATTGGAGACAAGAATCTCATAAACATTCCTGTCCAGACTGGCTTCAAACCATAATCCTCAGATCTCAGCCTCCTGAATAGTTAGGATTACAGGTATGAGCCAGAGGCACCCTGCTTGGCTTAGTTTTTAAATAAGATCCTGCACTTATGCCCAGGCTGCTCTGGGTATAATCCTCCGACTTACTCTTTCTGTGTAGCTGAGACGACAGGGGTACACTACTATGCCAAGCTTTTATTGTTTGGAAAGGGAACTGAAGAATTTTTTGACCAGGTTGGCCTCAAACCATGATCCTCTCAATCCCTGCCTCCAGAGTAGCTAGAATTTGCTTGTGTGAGCCACCATGCCCAGCTTACAGAAATAAAAGTTTAAATTTAAGTTTGAGGAGGAAGAAAAACAAAAGACTTAAAGAACATGCATATTATTTCAAACAATATACTTTGTGAATTATTTAAACCAAATATCCTTACCTTGTTAATTTTGCCTGGAAGAATGTATATGAAAAACATGACAATTAATTACTTGTTTTATGTAGCACCCCAGACAACCCCCTCCCTTTGATACAAGTAATTATTCCAGCATAATATACAAATCCAGAATTTCTTACCACCTGCTGCACTATCCCTTCCAGGTGGGAGGATTTTATTTTCAGGAATGAGTACTTCGGAATCCAACTTCCAGGGAGATAAGTTCTAAAACAGTATTTGTTTTAGGATAAGCTTCAAGAGTAAGAAAATTATAAAGCTCAAGCACACAATTTTATACACTCTCTGGGGAAGATATCAGAAAGTGCACAGAGCTCCATGCCCCTCTGCCTCCCTGATGACAAGCAATATCTCTGAGGAGATGAGATCTTTCTCATATCAAACCATTACCAGCTTGATAACACCTGCTATTCCAGAAAGGGAAAGAATTTTCCAATCATTTATGGCTTCATTCTCATTTTGGTTAAAAATAATGGCGCATAGGATTTGAACATTGATTTAAAACATTATCAAAGCGTGGTGCTGGTGACTTGCACCAGGAATCCTAGCCTTTCAAGAGGCTGAGATCTTAGGAGCACAGTTCGAAGCCAGACAGGGCAGGAAAATGGTCATAAAACTCTTATCTCCAAAACCACCAAAAAGCCGAAGTAGAACTGTGGCTCAAGTGGTAGAGTACTAGTCTTGAGCAAAAAAGCTCAGGGACAGCCCCCAGGCTCTGAGTTCAAGCCTCAAGACTGGCAATAATAATAAAAACAAGAAAGAAGAAAGAACTGTTAGGGGTTAGGGCATGGCTTCATAGCAGAGTGCCTGATTAGCATGTGTCAAGCCCAGTATCTGGTCCCTGGCACTGGAAAAAAAAATGGAAAAATTGCTATAGATTCTGATTCAAGAGGCCCAGCTGCTTATGCTCTGTGGTTTTTTTTCGGGGGAGGGGTCACACATGAAACAGCCTCATATTTAAACCAGAAAAATGAAATCTGTGAAAATTGAGCTATTTACACAGTGAAATTAACATAAATGTATCAACTGGTAAAGAAGGCTCGTCCTCTGGTTTGCAATTTTTTTTTGAGGTTAGGAAGTTGTTAGATAATTTTGATATCCCACCTACCTAATTTTTTCCCAAAATACCCTGCAAAAAAGTAAAAAGGTGATCATTGCTTGATTGATGACAAGGGAGCATTTTATACTGAAATATGTTTGTGATGAGGAATGTTTTGACATTTAAGAAGATGCTAAATTTCCCTTTGTTAAAAGAAACCAATCCCCCCTCCCCATCGTCTATCTCCAATATGGTAAGGTGAAAGCTCAGTACAAAGTACACAAGAGAGATCAGCAAGATTACCTCTGCAGCAAGAGTCAATGGGAGTTATGTGTCAGCAATGGGAGCTGCTGCCCAAAGCTCAAGTGCAAGAGCATCTGCCATACCTCCTGAGTGGTGCTTGACTCCTGGAGGTTAGGGTCATAACTCTCACCAGTTCTTCTCTCCACTTTGTTGTAACTGCTCCTCTGTCTCCTATACAGGTTGTAGGACAAGCACAGTTAGGGTAAGGTCCACATTTGTATGTGGGAAGTATGAACTTGAGCTGGGCACTGGTGGCTCATGCCTATAATCCTAGCTATTCAAGAGGCTGAAATCTGAGAATTTTGTTTCGAAACTATCACAGGCAAGAAAGAAGAAAGTGTATCAGACTCTGGTCTCAAATTAACCACCAAAAACTGGAAGTGGAGCTATGAATCAAGTGGTAGAGTGCCAACCTGGAATGAGTTTGAGCCCCAGGACAGAGGGAGAAAGAAAGAGGAGAGAGAGAGAGAGAGAGAGAGAGAGAGAGAGAGAGAGAGAGAGAGAGAGAGACAGACAGACAGACAGACAGGCAGGCAGGCAGACAGACACAGAGAGACAGACAGACAGAGACAGACAAACAGAGACAGAGGGGGGAGGGAGGGAGGGAGGGAGGGAGGGAGGGAGGGAGAGGGAGTCTTTGTTCCCCATCTAAAGGAGGCTAAGAAAAATGCTTAATGGGCCTAGGATGTAGCTCAAAGGGAGTCCTTGCCTGACCTGCCCAGGGCCCTTGATTCCATCCTCAGCCCACCTCGACCCCTGCTTTTGAAGCAGAGGAGAACTGTGGGGGTAGGGTGGAGGTATCCCTGTGAACTCCACCAGAAACAAAATGGCATAGACAGAAGTGAACTGGGAGGCCAAACTGTCAGAGACTGGAAATTAAGGTTAGAGGTGAGAAAGAAGTCATTAGATAAGAAAATAAAATACCAATTGAAAGAAGAAACAGGATGGAATTTATAAAACTGGGCCCAAGTTTGCTGTTGATCATGCAAAACAAAAAGTAAAGCATTTTAAAGCAAAGTCAGCCTCACCTATGGGAAAAGAAAGAACCTCGGGCAGGTTCAGGAGACACTAAACAGCCCACAGGAGTGACTACTTCCTCAGAACCAAACTAACATCCTGTGTAAAATACCCACTACCATTTAAGGGGAAAATATTTGTGAAGTAAAGGAGAATAAAGCCATCAGTGGACTTAAGGAAGGAAAACGACAGTAATGACTGCAGTAAGCCCGGACAGATGATTTACACTGTATCGTCTACTGAAGAAAAAGCTATCTCTCCATCCACCTGCTATTTGCTCTGGGGTTGAAACTGGCAGGAGGAGTCTGACTGCTGAGCAGGGAGAATTGCTTGAGCCTCTCCTCGGGTATGTGTCCTGGGAAGGGACTCTGGAAAAGACCCTTGTGTCTGCATCCAGGGAAAGGAGCTTCCGAGTGCCTAGGGTAGGGAGGCAATGACTGCAGGGGACCCCTATGACCAGGAGAGGTTCCCTCGTCCTCCCCATCATTACCAGCCTCAGTAGCAGCAGGTGGGGAGTAAGAGGTAGGGCTAGAGCTTCTTACCCCTCAGTGCAGCTGGTCCATGTGTCATTCCCGTTGTCCTCTCTGGGGGTACCCCAAGGCCCGGGTCCCTCCCTGTGCGCCCCAGTCTGTGCGAGTGCCCCATCCAGCTCAGTGTTCCTGCAGCAGGAGGATGCCTGGACTTAGCTCTTTTCCTAGCCATACAGCACAATCTCATTTTGCATTTTCATCTAATGTTCTGTGCCAGAACTTACTTTCTGGAGCCAGGAAAAGTGGGGCTAGGAGCCTCTCTTGCCTCCTCCAGATTCGCCCACCTCATCTGGTGTGAGCCAAATACTCTCTTCAGGACACTTCCTTTGAGAAACTTGGACATCATCTTCTCCTTCTGGACATTGCTGAACACTCTGCCTTCTGGGAGCCAGCTAACCTTGTCCCAGCCACCGTGGCCCAACGACAGAGAAAGAGGCTCAGGAGGCTCAACCGCCCTCTTTGGAACAACAAAAAACAGCAATTGCCATTTACCTCAGGTCACACATAAAGATCTACCTAATTAGAAAAACAGCCCAGAGTCCTGTTTCCTGGAGTCCTGTTACCTTGGGGGACCAACTTAGTCAATCATGAGCTGCCAGTGATAAGCAGAGGCCTGGTCAGGGGTGGCAGCGAGGAGAAGAGCTTGACAGAGGAGAATTCACTCTAATCTGTCCTTGGAAAGGAAATCATAAGCTACACACACACAAAAAAAAATGGCCTTGCAGGGCACTGGCAGCTCATAGCTGTGATCCTAGCTGCTCAGGAGGCTGAGATCTGAGGACTGTGGTTTAGAAAGAGTCTGTGGCCAGAAGTGAAGGTGTGGCTTAAGCGGTAAAACACTAGCCTTTGAGTGAAAAAGTCAAGGGGGAGTGAGAGGCCCTAAGTTCAAGCTCTAGGACACATGACCAATAATAATAATAATTTAAAAATAAAGAAAATAAACATGGTCTTGAAAAACTCAATATCCTGTATGGAATTGCAAATCAGATGAATTGGTCCTATGGGACTGGGCATCCTAGGCTTGAGGCCTGGCAGCTCCAACTACAGTTGCACAGGAGGTCACCTGCCAGGCTGCTCCATGGCTGTTAGCAATCACGCTCAACAGAGTTCTTTCTACTACATCAGACTTAAAGGACATGAATGATGGATCTCTCGAAATCTTACTCATTGGAAAAGCTGAGCTGCTACTATATTAGCTTATTTTGGCTAAGTGGTATTCTATTCAGGGCATACATATGTATGTGCATATATACATATATGTATATGTAAATAAAATATATATGCAAGATGCATATGTAAATTATATATTTGTATATTATATAATATATTTATATATTAAAATCTATCTATCTCACATCATGTTTTCTTCCTCCATTCATCCACTGATGGTCACTTGGGTTGATTACTTATCCTGGAGGTTGCAATGAACCTAGGAATCTGGGTGTCTCTTCTACACACTGACCTCATTCCCTTTTGTGAGTGTCAGGCAGTGGGTTTGCTGAGTTTGCAGCAGTTGAACTTCCAAACTGCTTTTCCTAATGATTGTGCTCATTTACATCCACCTTCGATGCATAAGTTCCTTTTTTTTTTCTTCATCCTTGCTAGCAGTTTTTATTTGATACTGAAGGGACATTATCCCTTGCTCCCTCTCCCTTTCTTTTGTCTCCAATCCCCAACCCCCAGCCCCCTTTTTTCCTGCTGGAGAGAACGTGGAAGACCCTTTCTAAGGAGCTATGGAAGACATAGAAACACCAAGAACCAGGGGGAATGTGGAGGTGAGCTAGTGCAGAAAATGAGCCACGTGTATTGCACATGAAGTACCCTTTAACTCTTCTATCCTATGTGAAATTCAAAGCATAGTCTGAAAAATAGCCCAAATTAACAGAGCCCACGGAAAGGAAGACAGCCTGAAGGGTAAATGGTAAGCTAGATATCTCTCACCATAATCTTGGAGGGCTTTGGGCCTGTACTTCCCAAGGCCCAAGGATTCAGCTGGTTCCTCATATCTAAGTAACCTTGACACATGTATGCATGTGCTACTGTAACTGCACTCGAGAAGTGCATGCGCAGTCTTATGTGGCCATCCTTGGCTAGATGCCTCTTTTGTCTACAGAAGATATAAATAAGCCTCACTGGAGGACTGGGGCCAATGGGCTGCTGCTGCTGCTGAGGAACAGAATGTGAACCTGTGAGCAGAGACGCTGGGGCTGCTTGGCAGAGTCTGAATCTATTCTGGGATGGGGCCATGACTTAGTTTCACCTAATGATGAAATCTATGGTCAGAGAGCTTGGAATAAACATGACCTCCATTCGACTGGTATCTTTCTGTGGCTTTCCTGAATCAAAGGAGAACCTAAAAATGGTCTGCATAAGACAATTCCCCAGCCCCATAAAATAGAAGTCTGTGCCCACCCCCACCCCTGAAGTGCAGCGACAGCATTAGGCTCCCCTGGCTAGCTGCCTGCTGTGTATGATTCTCTTATCTCTCATATTTTCCTGTCTCACTATTTTTTTCTTAATAAATCACAATTAGGTTTTGGTAATATAGTTGTAGGAGATTGAAGTCCATTGCGATATTCCTACCCAGGAAGGAGACAGAAAACCACCCTTGTATGAGAACACCACCCAACAGCTGGGCATCCTGCTCGTTCTCTTTCTGGACATCCTTTTTTTTTTTTTTTTTGCCAGTCCTGGGTCTTGGACTCAGGGCCTGGGCACTGTCCCTGGCTTCTTTTTGCTCAAGGCTAGCACTCTGCCACTTGAGCCACAGTACTACTTCTGGCTTTTGTTCATATATATATATATATATATATATATATATATATATATATATATATATGGTGCTGAGGAATCGAACCCAGGGCTTCATGTATATGAGACAAACCCTCTACCACTAGGCCATATTACCAGTTTTCTGGACATTATTTTTGCTCCTAGAAAATATCTGTGCCCTAATGTCCTAGAGTTACTTTGAGATGAAGAATTCCCTCTGTGTTCTTCAGGGCTGGCTTAGAATAAACCTATTTCCTTCCATCAATTTCTGTCATCATGGTTTTCAGCAGAGCAGTGATAAGTGCAAACCTTACATCCCACTAACAATAATAAGTGGATTTTAAAATACATTTTTTTGTCAGTCATGGGGTTTGAACTCTGGGCCTGGGCATTGTCTTTGAGCTCTTCAGCTCAAGGCTAGAACTCTACCACTTGTGCCTTAATGCCACTTCTGTTTTTCTGGTGGTTAACTGGAGATGAAGAGTCTCACAGACTTTTTTGCCTGGGCTGGCTTTGAACTGTGATCCTCAGATCTCAGCCTCCTGAGTAGCTAGGATTACAGGTGTAAGCCACTGGTGCCCAGCTTACATTTTAATTAATTGTTATCTATTTCTGATTTTAGTCAGGCCAACAATCTTCAGACAGCTAGAGGTATTCCAGCCCTTGCTATTTAGAGCAAATATGGATTAATTTACATAGCATATACAGAATTACTTTTTTATTTAAAGTAAGTTTTAATGGTTACAGAATTTAAGTATGCAATGAGTAATATACCCAAAGCCCTGAAGAAGTACAATGGAAGCGATCACTTTGTTGGTATGAGATAGATCACTATGTTTGTGTGGCTTGTTCTTTTCTATTTATGAAAATGAAGGCTTAGAGTAATGTATCTTACTTTGCTTGGAAAAGAGAAACTACAGGATTTGTGTTTAAGATGCTAGTTTTCTGCCCAAAGATACCCATATAATTTTAAGACTTACATCATATTTAAGTGATTAGTTCACTAAATATTTTAAAGATTTTTTTAATTTAGAGTAGTACTTTTGCTAAGTGTGTGTGTGTGTGTGTGTGTGTGTGTGTGTGTGTGCAAGCATGTCAGTACTAGAACTTAAATTCAGGGTCAACACTATCTGCCACCACCATCTAGGTCTTAGATGTTCTTTCCGGTTTATTGACCACTTTTCAGTGTTTCCCTACTCTATTCATGAGCAGTGGAGTAATTCCAGACACCTGGCTCATGGCTGGGCACTAGAACATCTGAAATTAAAGAGTATCTCTAACAACCCTGCTGTTTACATTTTTTCTCCTAAATCAGGAGTAATTCTTGGTAGCTTCTAAATTTGGTGGTTTCGGATTATTTAGTACCTCTTTAGTATGCTGAAGAATGGCCTTTTATCAGAAAGGCTCCTATAAAACATTTTTTGTTTGCTTCTTTTATTTCTTCCATGCTAATTTAGATAAGAGAATAAGACATAGTTAGGCTGCTTACCTGTGCCAATCTGGACATTTCCTTAGTTTTAGACCATGAAGCTTTTCTTCAGTTGTCACAGACTGTGCTGTTAACACCCCTCTCTCCCTCCCTCTCCCTCTCTCTCTCCCTCTTTCTCTCTTCCCCCCAACCTCTCTCTCTCTCTCTCTCTCTCTCTCTCTCTCTCTCTCTCTCTCTCTCTCTCTCTCTGTGTGTGTGTGTGTGTCTCTCGTCTTAATTATAAATTCATGGGGTGCAAAGTCTCTCTGAAGTGCCAGATGA
The DNA here is from genome assembly GCF_023159225.1 of Perognathus longimembris pacificus. Classification (NCBI taxonomy): domain Eukaryota; kingdom Metazoa; phylum Chordata; class Mammalia; order Rodentia; family Heteromyidae; genus Perognathus; species Perognathus longimembris. The sequence continues at coordinate 35,025,292 of NC_063166.1, read as the reverse complement.
GAAAATACTATGGGCTGTGTTCCTAGCAGTCTTCCTCCTTCCCTTTAGGAAAGCTATCTTTTCTCCTCAGAAGTCATCCATATTCAGACAGGAAGCTAGAATTTCTGTGGAAAATCCCTGAAGGAGGATGTGGCAGGATAATTTCCATGGACTGTTTTTCCCTGCTTTGAAGATGCAAAATGAACACTTAAGAATTCCAGGCTCACTGTGGGCCATTGTGACTCTCAGAATGCCAAGCTGTCAGAGCCCAGGGAGTAGGTTCTGTGGTCTCTTCTTGGAAAAGGAGGGATGCTGAGAGGAACAACCCTGAGACACCTCACTCATCAAATTCTGTTTCTTCTTTGTAACTCAGCAAGACATCATGGGAACACACAGCAACAATGCTACTCTACTAAAATTTCCACTCCTCAACACAGAAGAGCGAAAAAACTATGCCAATCCCGATGTCCTGATTAATACCTTCGAGAGACTATCCAACCTTCACAAGCTGCTTCCCAACCACCTGGTAGAGATGCTGCAATCTCATAAGAGCGACGAGCCCAAAGGTAAAAAAGCACATGGGGAGAGGGCAACCCAATCCTTTTTGGAAGCAAATATTTTATCTTGGTACAAATTTCCTGCTTTAGCTACAAGTAGGTAAAAATAAGTTCCTCTTCCTCCTCCTCCTCTTAACTTTTGTGCCAGTATTGGGGCTTCAACTCAGGGCCTGAGCACAATCCCTTAGTTTTTTCATCCAAGGTTAGTGATCTACCACTTGAGCCACACTCCACTTCTAGCTATTATGCCGGTTAATTGGAGACACTAGTCTCATGAAATTTTTTTCTCTGGTACTTCCATACAAGGCCTCTTAGTGACATCAATCAATTGGAGGTAGGAGTTTATCAATGAATTGCTTGACATCCATCATTTCCTCTTGACAAACTGTGCATCATGCCTTCGTATGGTTTGAAAGTCACATTGGCTGGATTGACCAATATTTTCAGTTTTTCTTTTTTTTGGCCAGTCCTGGGCCTTGGACTCAGGGGCTGAGCACTGTCCCTGGCTTCCTTTTGCTCAAGGCTAGCCCTCTGCCACTTGAGCCATAGCGCCACTTCTGGCCATTTTCTGTATATGTGGTGCTGGGGAATCGAACCCAGGGCTTCATGTATTCGAGGCGAGCACTCTTGCCACTAGGCCATATCCCCAGCCCATGTTTTCAGTTTTTCAACAGTCAGAGAACCAAACCTTAGGGGAACTACAGAGTCACAATCCCCATGGCACTGGAGAATAGAAATATCTCTACTAGTGCCACTTAGAGGACCCTGTGAAAGGAAGTCCGAAGTGGAAGCCAGCAACTCAGTGCAGTGACGCCTGTCAGTTTCTGCTGCATGGTGAGAGCAGTGTATAAAGATAAAGCTCCTCCCTGAGAAAATCCTCCTAAAATATTTCTGTTAGAAGGAATGCCATTCTTTACCTCTTCCTCTATTAAAGCTTTTACATTTTCTGATGCCTGCTTAATTCCATATTCATCTTCCTGGGATTCTGGTGAAAGCCCAATGATACCAAACCATGAAGGCATAGCGATATTCATATTTAATGTAACAGGCATAATTGGCGCATATGGGAAGATGTATTTGATATGTGAACTTCTGGTACCTGCAAAAGCTTCTGCCCATCCATGCCCAGTATCTCCCAGTCCATGAAGGAAAATAACCATGGCGGTGGCCTTGGGGGTGTCGGGCATGAGGGCGGGCAGTGAGTGGGGCAGACATGTTATTGCCGCACATCCACGGGCAGCCTAATGGTACTATCCAGGTGACCACTGGCTCACCCTTGTCAGTAGCAGTAGAGGAGAGAGCTGGGGCACCACTGTGTGATAGGTGGGATCTGTTAAAACAAGTGGCTTTGGCTCTGGTAGGGCAAAAAAGATGGGTATTTATACAAAACCTTTATAACTATTACTATGTCATTTGCCAACTAGAACTAAGCAGAATGTGGTAATAATAAAAATAGGAAAGTATTTCCCATCTTTTCTCTGCATTGCTAAGGGGCAGTCTTTTTTTTTTTTTTTTTTTTTTAGTGCCAGTCTTAGGGCTTGAACTCTATAGCTTTTGTACTTAACGCTAGCACTACCACTTGAGCCACAGCTCCACTTTTGGCTTTTTGGTGGTTAACTGGTGCTAGAGTCTCATAGACTCCTACCCTAGCTGGCTTTGAACCACAGTTCTCAGATCTCAGCCTCCTGAGTAGCTATGATTACAGGCATGAGCCACTGGCAACCAATGCATTTCTAAAAGGAAAACTATCACTTTACTAACCCCTCTGCTTTGAGAGATGGAATCAACACAGTGAATTTTGTTAATAAAAACTTTAGGAATATCTGCACATACACATTTACATTGAATGAGTTAGCATGAGTTATCATTACTGTACAGATTATGCTAGAGGAATTTTAAATTTCAGACATGGTCATATATAAGCTATTTGAAATTCATCACCTTGACACAGATCTTGACAGTGTATCTCTTGATGATAGATAGGAGGCTAGTTTGTCCCGGAACTCATGGAGATAATTATATTGTTTAATGGTCTGGATCGCCCCAGATCCTCTTACGTCTCGAAGGCTGTCTATGTCTTGCGGTGGTGAGACTGTGTCAGACAGGTCCAAGAGGAGACAAGCGGCTACAAGACAGGATCTCTCAAGGCCTCCATAACAGTGTAGTAAGGTTTTACGGTTGTTTTTGAGGCAGATTGTGAGCTCCTCCATTATTTCCCAGCACCTGTCTATGTCAGGTGTTCCTCCATCTGGGATGGGATGGTGATGAGTGATAATTCCATGCTGCTGGTAGAGGTCCAAAAGGTTTGGGTCTCTATATTTTAACAGTTGCCCTCTGGTGCAGAAAACAAATATGTCCTGTATACCATAGCTCCTTAGTTCGTCTGTGTCTTTGTGAACATTTCTTCTAACATCTTTACATTTACAACCTGGAAGAGCACATAAACCGAGAAACTGAGAATAATTTATTTGTGATAGAGGTAGCCAAGAAATCTGAATTGAAGTCTGTTCGTCTTCACCAGGCTCTTCATCTGAGGAGTCAAATTCACTTGCTTGTATTGAAATAGGCGGCTTCATCAATGGCTGCCAAACACCAACACCCTAGCAGCGGCGTTGCCTCCAGTGGCTGGGTTCACACTACGCAAAAATTACTTCTTCTGAGCCAGGCACTGATGGCTCACACCTGTAATCCCAGCTACCCAGGAGGCTGAGCTGAGGATCACTGTTTGATGCCAGCCTGAGCATGACAGCCTGAGATTCTTATCTTTAATTAACCCCCCCCCCAAAAAAAACCCTGAAGTCATAAGTAGAGTTGTAACTTAAGTGGTAGAATGCCAGCTTTGCAGAAAAGCTAAAGGACAACACGCAGGCCTTAAGTTCAGTCCCTAGTACTAGCAAAAAAAGATCTTTCGAACAATATAAATAGTCATCATTTGATTTTTAAGTAGTCAAAATTTCTGGATTACCAGTAAAAATTATTTAAGAACAAATTATAGGTAATAAAGATCAGAACCCTATACTACTGTGTAGTTATCACACAGCTTAATATGTAGCAAAGGTGTATGCTTGGTATTTTTGAACAGTGTTAATTTTTCTTGTGTATTCCAACTGACCAAAACAATGTTAAGAATGCATCTTTGTAAATGGGTGGTAGTGGAATTTAGTAATGGACTACATAGGATGTTAATAATGAAGCTATATGTTTGTGTCTGGATTTGAAAATTTTAAACAATCATTTACTAAGTCATTTGCCTTGAAGAACATAGTTATTTCAGTTACACAAATCAGTAAGGTCTTTATGGCAAGAAATATTCCAGTGAAATGCGTTGTGGTATGGGAATATTTAAATATTTTTCACGGTTTCTATCAATGTGAAATAAAATTGAATTCTGACTTTTCTGTGAAAAAAAGAAAAGAAAAGAAAATTTTTTCTCTGGCTGGCTTTGCACTGTTATCTTCAGGTAGGTCTCCTAGTAAAATACGTTATTGTTGGCATGGTAGAGGTAAGGAGTTCTTGAGACACAGGACCAGCTATGGACTTCCAGGCCCAGGTTTTCAGAGCTCACTGTAGAATTGACACTGGCACTGAGGTCATGGTCCCTTTCTTATATATGGCTCTTTGGTGTTTGTAGCCTTTTTATGAGCCAAGATACATTGGTTAGTGTTGTAGGCAAAACATATTTGTGGAATGATGTAAGGGATCACAGAGAAATACACCAAATGTATGAATTAAGCTTTTGGGTGTTGTGCCTAGATTTTCGGTTCCCAAAGATCACCCCAAGGAGTCAATTCTGATGCAAATGCATGAGAGTCTTTATTGAAAGCTCAAGCCTTGACTCTCAACCTTAACAGATGCAGCAGATCTGGATTGAGAGCCCCGACCCTCAGATAGGCAGGGTTTTTATTGTGATTACAACAGGGGCAGGGTATTTCCAACTTGGCAGATACTTGATTGGATGGCATTTAGCAAGCAAGTCTTGTCCTATTTCTATTGGCTATCTACCTTTCAGTTATCTATTTTGGCTTTGATAACGAGAACTGGCCTTGGTATCAGGAACTGACAGCAGGCGGTCAAGTAGCACTGATGCAGGGGGTTAATGCAGGCAGGTAGAACAAGTCACAAATGGGTTAAGCAAGCCGTTTACAGATGCAGAATTCTGCAGTCAGGCTGACCTAGTACCAACTTTATTTTAACAATTGCCACCATGTTTTCCCATTACCACTAAGCAAGTTTGAGCGGGCTAAAACAATTCAGTAATCAATCGTAAGTAAACCAACCCAACAGTTACCATGGCATTTCTACTACTATTATGGCTATTTCTATAGTCTATGACTATGATCATTTTTTACTGTCCATTACCATGGTTGCTACCTAGGGACAAAGGGGAACAAAGGCTCCCTGTATTTTAAAATGTCAAACTACAAGAAACTAGTCTCACAGATGGGGGTGCAGCCCTCTAGCATGGAGTCATCACTAGGGTTTAGAAGCTGTTATAATTTTAACACTAAAACTTATATTTAGCCACTCATGTTCTTAGGTCAGCCCTTACAAGGGTTGACTTTAAAATTAATGAGATAGCTTGGTACTGGTAATTGTAGCTACTCATGAGACTGAGATCTGAAGATTGCAGTTCAAATCCAGCCAATGTAAGAAAGTCCATGAGACTCTTATCTCCAATTAACCACCAGAGAACTGGAAGTATGGCTGTGGCTTAAAGTGGTAGAGTACTAGCCTTGAGTAAAAACACCCAGGGACAGTGCCCAGGCCCTGAGTTCAAGCCCCATGACCAATAACAACAAAAAATTAGTGAGAAAAAAGAAATGAATCCAATGCCTAACGTATGAAACTGTAATGTCTCTGTACATCAGTTTGATAATAAAATTTTGAAAAAAAATTAGTGAGAGAACTTCCAAGTTGAAAGTAAGTTTTTTGTTTTTTGTTTTTTTGTTTTTGCCAGTCCTGGGCCTTGGACTCAGGGCCTGAGCACTGTCCCTGGCTTCTCTTTGCTCAAGGCTAGCACTCTGCCACTTGAGCCACAGTGCCACTTCTGGCCATTTTCTACATATGTGGTGCTGGGGAATCGAACCCAGGGCTTCATGTATACAAAGCAAGCACTCTTGCCACTAGGCCATATTCCCAGCCCTGAAAGTAAGTTTTAATAGCATATTCTTTAACTCTATTTCTACCACTTCTTTCTCCTGTTGCTATTTGATACAACTCAGGATATTTTATCTGATGATTAGAAGTAATCTTCAATTTTATTATTGCTGTTGCTGCTATTTTGAGTAGGTTTTTTTTTTGGTAGTATTTTGTAGTTACTTATGCAAGAGATCTCTTTCTCAGCTCACAGCTAGGTACAGTAGCAAGCGCCTGTTATCCTAAACTTTGTGAAGAGCTAAATTTAAGAGAATGGGACCCAGGCCAGCCTAGAAAGAAAATTCTGTGAGACACTGTTTCAGTGGAGGGAAGCTAGATGAGGTGATGCCTTCCTGTCATCTCAGAAACAAGGTGAAACCCAAAACGGGCAGATTGAGGTCCAGGCATATGCTTGGGCAGGAAGAGAGACTCTGTCTCAAAAATAACCAGCAAAAATGGGGCTATAGAAATGGCACAGTGGTTTGAGCACCACTTGATAAGCACAGACCATAGAGGAAGCAGCAACTTCCCTTTTTTGATCCATCTTGTTGTTCTTCACCCTTGGGGGAGACTATAGGCAAACTGTGGACCTTTTCTGGTCACAATGATATATAAAATTCTTCCTAATATCTGATCTCTAGATTCTCACCCAGTTTAAAATTTTTCTGCTTCCCACTTCTCTGTCTCAATTGAGACCTAGAAACTGGTACAAGCACAGCAGTGGTGTGAGATTCTGTTCCACTTGGTTAAATTGATTAGGGGAAGCAGAGGGGGGAGAGGAAAGAAACAAAAAGGGTTTTTTTTGTGTGTGTGTAAGAGACAATATATTTGTTATTTTGTTAGTTGATAATAAACCGTGTGTGTGTGTGTGTGTGTGTGTGTGTGTGTGTGTGTGTGTGTGTGTGTGTGTGTTTGCCAGTACTGGACCTTGAACTCAGGGTCTCACTCTGTTGCTTGGCTTTTTAGCTCAAAACTGGTGCTCAACCACTTGGGCCACAGCTCACCTTTCTAGGTTTTTGCTGATTAACTGCCAATGAGTCTCACAGACTTTTCTTTCTGGACTGACTTAAAACTACCAGTCTTAGATCTCTACCTGATGAGTAGTTAGGATGACATGTGTTAGCCACTGGTACTGGAAAACATCCTCTTATGTCCTGCCACTCCTGTCCTTTGGCAGTGGTCACTAGCAAAAGCTGGCTATTTCCTTCCAGGACTGTTGTGTGGGATATTGGGCTATTTCCTGTTGCTGAGCATATCATTTTTACAGCCTCCTACCAACATTGCCCTTTCTCTCATCCCACCAATCTTTGCTTAGTCTGCTGTAACAAAACAGCACAGATTGAGTAGATGATAAAAGAGGAGTTTGTTTTCTGGTGTTCTAGAGGCTGTGAGTACAATGTAAAAGCAGACCAAGTGTCTGGTGAGGACTTTCTGGCTCACAGACAGCAACTTTTTGCTGTGTCTTCACATAAAGGAAGAGGCAAGGGGTTTCACAGCTATTTATATAAGGGGACTAACCCCTTTCCTGAGACTGCAGCCATCTGACTTAGGCATCTCCTAAAAGCTCCACCTCCTGTGGTCTTGGGGGTTAGAATTTCAACATACAAATTTTGACAGGCAGGGCTGGGGATATGGCCTAGTGGCAAGAGTGCTTGCCTCCTATACATGAGGCCCTGGGTTCAATTCCCCAGCACCACATATACAGAAAATGGTCAGAAGTGGCGCTGTGGCTCAAGTGGCAGAGTGCTAGCCTTGAGCAAAAAGAAGCCAGGGACAGTGCTCAGGCCCTGAGTCCAAGCCCCAGGATTGGCAAAAAAAAAAAAAATTTTTTTTTTTTGACAGGCATAAGCGTTTTGATTACAGCACCTCCTTTCCCAGCTTCTATACCATAGTCTTCCAAACAATTTCAACGAATATGGCCTCATCCTTTGACAGAATCCTTCTTGAGATCCTATTCAAGATGGCTTGGAACCAACTACTTGCCAGGTGCTAGTGGTGCTCACCTGTAATCCTAGCTACTTGGGAAGCTGAGATCTCAGGATCTCAGTTTCAATCAAGTCTGGGGAGTGAAAGTCTGTAAGACTCTTTATCCTGAATTAACCAGCAAAAAGCCAGCAGGAGAGCTGTGGCTCAAGTTATAGGGCCACAGTCTTGAGAGGAATAGCTAAGGACAGAGTACAGGCCCTCAGTTCAAGCCATAGTGCTTGCTAACACACACACACCCCTACTTTCCATGGAGTTACATTTAGTATGTAAAAATTACAGGCCCCTATTCTGTGTACTCTCACCAGTTGGTGCAAATACAATGGCTTCCCATATTGCCTTCTTCCCATGGCCACAGGTAGCCATAGTCCCAGGCACTCACAGTTGCATGCTTCCTTATGTTAAGAATTAAAGTCTTAACAACAAATGCTGGTGGGGTTGTGGAGAAAGAGGAAGCCTACTGCACTACTGGTGGGAATGGAAACCAGGACAACCACTCTGAAAAGCAGTCTGGAGGTTCTTCAAAAAACTAAACATAGACATATCCTATGGTGGATGGATGAATGGATCAAAAAATGTGGTACTTGTATATGATGGAATTTTACACAGCCATTAGAAAGGATAAACTAGTGGCATTTGCAGGGAAATGGACCGAACAACAACAAATCATGTTGAGTGAGATAAGCCAAGATCAGAGAGACAAATGGTGCATGATATGTGGGTGTTAGATTTAAAATGCAATGAGATATGACCAAGTAAACAGGACTCAAGATACCAATACACAGTGAGACCAAAAGAGGACAGTCTTGGGAGAAAAGCATCAAATAGTAAGACCCAAGCACCTCTTCACAAGTGTGTAAACTCATATATAGACAGACGCAAAAGAACTCCAAAGATAAGCAAAGGATCTCTTCTTAATTTGTCTTATCGTTTTTAGATGACTCTGTATTCTTTACCTCACATGTGGTGTATGCATGTGCACATATGAGGGAAGCTGGGAAGAGGGCACAGAATGAGTGGAAAGCAGATGAAAAAATAAATACAGCAGAGGGGCCCAACAGCTGCACTGGACATTGATGGAAGCAAACTAAGCAATTCAAGGGCCATAATGGGAGAGACGAAATGGAAGAAAAAGAAGGAACAGATGATACTAAACAAAAGGAAAGAAATGCACAGATCACCCGATCTAGAAGAAATAGTGTTATTGTTAATGTTCATAGAGTTCAAAAGCTTTGTAGATTAGAATGATGATATCCATCATTGGGAAGGTTAATCTGTGTACTGTGAAATTTATGTCATTATTTAATCTCAATAAAGGGGACCAAAAAGGAAAAAAAAATATTTGCAAAAAAAGTCTTGGGCTGGGAATATAGCCTAGTGGTAAAGTGCTTGCCTCACATACATAAAGCCCTGGGTTCGATTCCTCAGCAACCAATAGAAAAAGACAGAAGTAGAGCTGAGGCCCAAGTGGTAGAGTGCTAGCCTTGGAGAAAAAGAAGCCAGGGACAGTGCTCAGGCCCTGAGTTCAAGCCCCAGGACTGGCAAAAAAAATATTAAAGTCTTAACCCTCAGCATACCGTATTATGATCATATTTAAAAATAGGGGCTTTTCCAAGGGTTCCTTCTTCCTTTTCCTTTCCTTTCTTTTTTTCTTTTTTCTTTTTGTGCCAGTACCAATCAAGTTTGTTCGGCTTATTTGATTATGGCTAGCTATCATCTACTGCTTGAACCATGCATCTCACATTTGGCTTTTTGCTGGTTAATTTTGGAGATGGAATCTCAGGGACTTTACTGTCAAGGCTCGCTTTGAACCATGATCCTCTGGACCTCAGCTTCTTGAGTCACTAGGATGACAGCTAGCACCCAAGGAAGCTTTGTTTTGTAATATATAGATTAGGACTTTGTGTACTAATAGGTATCTGACACCTGCTGGATTTTTTTCACACTTTAGTCTTTCTTGGGATAAAACTGAGACAACAGAAAAATTCACACTTCCATGTTGTTACATATTCATGTCCCACAGACTAGCAATTTCCCATTTTCTATCGGATACTGACAAATACACCTGTGCACACAGATGCATAAACAGGGATGTGTGTGGAAGTATGTGAATAGTCCAATGTCATTCAATAGCAGAATGATCAAATGAATAGTTATATTTACGGTGCACTATTCATGACAGCTAAGTTATGGAAAAGCCCAGATGCCCCACAATAGGTGAGTGAATCCAAAATTGTAATACCTACACATGATAGAATTTTACACAGCCATTAGGATATCATTTGCAGGGAAATGGATGGACCTAGAACAAACCATGTTAAGTGAGGTAAGCCAAGCTCAGAGAAACAAACAGCACATGTTTTGTCTTATATGTGGAAGCTAGATGTAAAAATACACAGGAACATGATAAATTATACAAGATTCTAGACATTCACACACCGAAGGAGGATATTCTTAGGAAAGGAACACAAAGGTGCAATGCTTATGTGCATCTAATCATATGCATTCATATTTATCAAAAAGAACTCCAGGAAATGGAAACAAAAAAGTTATATTTATAATGTGGACAAATACTAGAAAGGAGATTGTAAAAGTTGGATTTCTGTCATTTTGAAAAATACTCAAGATAAATTAAAAGTGGAGAGGTTAATCTTGGCTCAGCGTCTTTGGGGTTTCGGTCTGTGGTCACTGGGAGCTGTTGTTCTGTTTCCTGTAGCAAGGCAGGACATCATGGGGAGGAGTGTTTGGTAGAGCTGGTTTGTTCTACTGTCTGTTAGTAGCTGGGAAGCAAAGACAAAGGCATGGTAGGGAAGTGTTCCACTATTTCCTTCGAGGCCAGGGACTCCCAGGGACCTAACTTCCTTCCACTAGGTCCCACTTGCTTTTATATATACACATACATACATACATACATACATACATACATACATACATACATACACACATACATACATACATACATACATACATACATACATACATACATACATACATTGTAAAGGTGATGAACAGGAGGGTTACAGTTACATAAGTAAAGTAATGAGTACATTTCTTTTTAAACACTGTTACTCCCTCGTTTTCTCCCACTTGCCCCTCCCCACTCCCCTCTTCCCCAACTTGTAAAGTTCATTTTCAGTGTAGTGTCTAAAGAGTATCATTGTTGCATTAGTCCATTCTTTGCCCTGCTGTTTCTGTGATTCCCTTTCCATTCCATGGATCAAATAAACTTATATACAAGACAAAGGGTACAGAAAACCAGAACAGAAAAAAATAGAAATAACTGTACATAGGACATAGTAAGAACCTCTTGTTTCCAATTCTTGGAGTTCATTTTGATACACTTCATTATGTGTGGTCCTATGCGCTTAGAGATTGGGCTATTGTAATCCCCTGCTAAGAATATCATAGACATATTCTAGTTATCACAAATGAGGGAAACCATGCAACCTACATTTCTTTGGGACTGGCTCATTTCGCTTACTATAATTTTTTCCAGGTTTTTCCATTTCCTTATGAATGGGGCAATGTCATTCTTTCTGATGAAAGCATAGAATTCCATGGTGTATATATACCACATGTTTCTTGATCCATTCATCTACTGAGGGGCATCTGGGTTGGTTCCATATCTTAGCTATGGTAAATAATGTTGCAGTGAACATGGATGTGTTGGTAACTTTAGTATGGCCTTGTTTGTGGTCATTTGGGTAAATGCCCCAACGTGGGACTGCTGGGTCATAGAGGAACTCTATGTTCAGTCTTATAAGGAACCTCCACACTGCTTTCCAGAGTGGTTAAACAAGTTTACACTCTCACCAACAGTGTAATAGTATTTCCTTTGGGCCATATTTCCCACCATCATATGTTGTTATTAGATTTCTTGATAATAGCCATTCTAAATGGGGTAAGGTAGAATCTCTGTTGTTTTGATTTGCATTTCTTTTATGACCAGGGATGTTGAACATTTCTTTACTTTTCTATTGGCCATTCTTATTTCCTCTTCAGAGAGGTCTCTAAGTCTTTAGCCCACTTATTAATGGGGTGGTTGTTTCTTTAAGGATTTGTTTTGGGGGGATTTAATTTTTTGAGCTCTAAGTATATTTTAGATATGAGTCCCTTGTCTGTTGTATGACTAGTGAAGATTTTCTCCCAGTCTGTGGTCTTTCTACTTATCTTGCTAGCTATGTCCTTTGCCATGCAGAAACTCTGCAGTCTAATGCAATCCCATTCAGCCAGCTTTTCTTTGATTTAGTTGTGTTTCTGAGTAGGTCCTACTTCCTAAAGGCCCCATCTCTCAAAATGCCACAACCTTAAATATATGGGCCTTTGAAGAATATTCAAGATCCAAACCCTAATAAAGGTTGACATTGAAATATCTACAAGACCTATTGGTACAGAGTTTAATAAATAAACCACAAAAGAAAGAAACACAACAGGATTCCATTTTTGTCCCATGACAAACATACATTTGTACAAACAACTTTGTATGTGAATTCAAAGAAAAAGAGTTTTGGAAGGAGACACACAAATTCAGGAGAAAATAAAGACTTTCATTTAGGTATGTACATTTCTCAGAGTTGTTTAATTTTATTTATACCAATAGAAATTTTTTCATGTCATCTTTGCAATGAAAATCCAACTTTAAAGTTAATAGTGCAATGAGTTTATGTGAAGTTGGAGAAGTGGCTTTTGCTTTTATAGTGATATTCCAGTTTTACGTTGTTTTCATTTTGTTCCTTTAGCACAATACAAATGCTGACTGACACCGACATGTGTTTGGCAGCTAGTAAGTTCATGCCACAGAAACTGTCATGTGTCTTGTTTCAGAGGTATTTGAGTTCAGTAAGCCTTTGCTTTGGTTCAAACCAATTTCAAGAGGGCAGATGCAGTCAAGGTGCATTGCATTACAGGGAAGAAACCATTCCTTTAAGTCCCGAGTCTGTGCTTTGGAGTCTTGGCTAAGGTAAAGCTTTATCTGCCACGTAGATAAATCTGATAAACTGTTATCTCCAATTTACCAGCAAAACGGACTTGTGGGTCAAGTGATAGAGTGCTAGCTTTGAGTGAAAAAGCCAAGTGAGAGCTCAAGGCCCTGAATTCAAGCCCTAGTATTGGCACAATGAATAAAAGGATAGAAGAAAAGAAAAAAGGAAATTATTAAAGGATAAAAATAGGACTTTGACACGGCTCAGTAGAACTCTGCCTAGCATGATCACAACCTTGGCTTCTGTCCTCAGCCTGTGTGCTCCCACCCATGACAAAGGCATGTCAATGCCATGCAAAGATGGAAAGGAATGACACATTGTATTTGTGTTTGTCCTGTATCAGATGACCAATCAGAACTCACTGGCATAGAAAGGCTCTTAGCAAGACAACAATTGCCAAAAGAGATTAGTCTGTCCCCAAAGCCAAGCCAGATGCCTTCATGGAAGAGAAAGAAAATCAGCAAAGCTGAAGGGTGGAAGAAATGCCACTTGTGGAAGAAAAACATAAAAGAGCCTCCAATGTGCACCATAATTGTTAGGTAAGTTGTCTACTTTTTGCCCTACAGAGACACATTCAGAGATACTCCCCCCCTTTCTGTCTCTCTCTTTCTCTCCCTCTCTCTGTCCCTCTCTCCCTTCTTTGGTGTTCTTGTGCTTTTGCTTGGCTTTTTTTGCTCAAGGCTGGAATTCTTTTTTTTCCTTAATCTTTTCTTTTAATCTTTAAAATAATTTTATTTTAAAAAATGGGAGAAAATACACTGATAGGTTTTTGGAAAAAAAAAACAACAAACTACGCATAGGAGAAGTCTTGTGCTTGGCCCTCAAACTGTCTTACTCTATACAAACTGTCTTATCTATGGTGACCTGAAAAGGCCAGAAATAAAGTATGAGACAGAAAATACTTCCTCTTTGGTATCTCCCATGGAGCTCAAATTTAATCACTTAGGTCTGATTGAGTCTTTTTCTTTTTTTTTTTTTTAATTTTTATTGTCAAACTGATGTACAGAGAGGTTACAGTTTCATACATTAGGCATTGGATACATTTCTTGTACTGTTATCTCCTCCCTCATTCCCCCCTCCCCTCTCCCTTTTCTCTTTCCCCCCATGAGTTGTTCAGTTGATTTACACCAAACTGTTTTGCAAGTATTGCTTTTGTAGTCTGCACTATCTCTGTATCCTATCTGAGTACATTGGAAATCGTGTATACTGGTATTAGAACTAGGAAACTGAAAGGGAATACCAAAATCGAGAGACACAGAGTCAAGGCTGGAATTCTATCACTCGGGTCACATCTTCACTTCCAACTTTTTGCTGATTAACTGGAGATAAGAATTGTTTGGATTTATCCAGCAGGCTTCAAAAAGTGATCCTCAGATCTCAGCTTCCTGAGCAGTTAGCAGTTAGCATGAGAGGCATGAACCACCAGCATATGGCTGGGATGTCACTTAAAAAAAAAATTAAAGAAATCATGTTTTAAGACAGGTACTGGTGGCTCATGCTTGTCATCCTAGCTACTCAGAAGGATAGGATCTAAGGATTGCAGTTTAAAGCCAGCCCAAGTAGAAAAGTTTGTGAGACTCTTATGGCTGAAGTGGTAGAGTGCTAGCCTTGAGTGAAAAAGAGCTCAGGGACAGACCCCAGGATTAGGGTTCAAGCCTCAGAACTAGTAAAAAACAAAACAAAACAAACAACAACAACAACAACAAAGGAAGTATTCAAGACTTTATCCCTAATTAACTGGTAAAAAGTTGGCTTGGAGGAATAGTTCAAGGGGTAAAGTGTCCGCTGAGCAAGTGCAAGGACCTTAGTTCAAGGCCTGGTACTGGCAAAAAGGAAGGAAGTAAAAAGGAAGGAAGGGAATGAGGGAGGAAGGAAGGAAAGAAAGATAATCCACTAGTTGGTGTCTCATGCTTGTAATCCTACCATTCAGGAGGCTGATATCTGAAGCGCACAGTTCAAAGCCAGATCATGTATATAAATACAAAAGATTCTTATCTCTAATTAACCAGCAAAAAGATGGAAATAGAGGTGTAGCTTAAGTGGCAGAGCACCAGCCTTGAGCAAAAAAGCTAAGTGAGAGTATAAAACCCTGAGTTCAATCAAAAGGCTTCTGTGTCTCTTTCTCCAAACTAGATAAGACCCACAGGACTCCAGAGCTAGGCAAAGCCACCTCATCCTTGTGGGATGATAGGAGATGGCATCCAGGAGTCACAACTGTCTCCCATCAGCACAGCAAGAACTAGAGCCACACCTGAACATGTTCAAGTCATTGTCTGCTGACTCACCATTGTTGACATTGCACCAAAGTCCCTGAGATCACATGTAGGCAGGACTAAAACTTATTGTGAACATTTGACATGCTAGTTACTTATAATTCATACATTTTTAAATTTACTTTGTTGTTGTTATAGAGGTGATGTACGGAGGGATTACAATTATGAGTCAGGTAATGAGCACATTTCCTTTGTACAGTGTCATCTGTTCACTCACTCCCAGCCCCTCTCTCCTGTCTCCACCCATGAGTTGTGTAGTTCACTGTCATCCATGTCCAGTTGGCTCCACTGCTGCAGTTTTTCACCCTTTTCCCCTCGAGTTCTGTGCCCTGTCCTCATCCTCCCAAATATATACACATGAATATGTAAGGTAAAGAAGACAGAATGACCAAAAACTAAAAACCAAAAAGTCTTTTGTTTCCATATCTTGGAGTTCATTTTAGTATTTATATTATTTCATATAAATATGAAGAGGCACTTAGGCATTGTGCCTTTATGTTTCTTTCCTAAGAGTATCGTCTTTTGGTCTCACTGTGTGTGACTATCTAGAATCTTGTATAATTTGTCATATCCCAGTGCATTTTAGACCTAACTTCTGCATATCAGAGAGAACATGTGCCATTTCTTTGATCTTGGCTACCTCACTTAACATGATTTGTTCTAGTTTCAAGCATTTCCCTGCAAATGACATTATTTTATTTTTTCTAATGGCTGTATAAAGTTTCATTGTATATAAGTACCACAGTTTTTCAGATCCACTCATCTATTATGGAACATCTGTGCTGGCAATTGTGAATAGTGCAGCAATGAACATGTGCAGGTGTCCTTATCATATCCTGGTTCATGATGCTCAGGGTAGATGCCTGGTAGTATTTCTGGGTTGTAGGGAAGGCCTATGTTTAGTTTTTTGAAGAACCTCCAGACTTCTTTCCAGTGTATTTATACTTGATTACATTCCCACCAACAGTGCAGGGTTTCTTTTTACCCACATCCCCACCTACATTTGTTGTTGTTCAAATTCAAAATGTTGGCCAATCTAACTTGGGTGAGATGGAATCTCAGAGTTGTTTCAATTTGCATTTATGGCCAGGGATGAGGAGCATTTCTTCATGTATTTCTTTGCCATTCTTACCTCTCCTTAGCTCCCTTGTCCATTTAGTGATTCGGTTATTAGGTTTGGGAAGGCTTAGTTTCTTGAGCACTTGTGTATGTTGGATGTTAGGCCTTTATCTGAGGGATTGCTGGTAAAGATTTTTTCCCAGTCAGTTGACTGTCTTTCTAGTTTGTAACTATGTCCTTATCTGTACAAACCCTTTTTATTTTAATATAGTCCCATTTGTCAACTCTCACCTATCTGTTGTGCCCCTGGGACTTGATTCAAGAAGTTTCTACCTGCACCTATAAGTTCTAATGTTTCTCCTGCTCTCTCTTGAAGTATTTCGAAGTTTCAGGTCAGATGTTGAGGTATTTGATCCACTTGGAACTGATATTAGTGCATGGTGACAAACAAGGAACCACTTTTAATTTTCTGCATATGGTTGCCCACTTTTCCCAAAACCAATTGTTGAGGAGGCTATTTTTCCCCCACTGTCTTTGGCTCCCTCATCAAGTATCAGTTAACTGAAAGTATATGGTTTTACTTCTGGGTCTTCTAAAATTGATTCCATTGATCTTCAAGTCTATTTTTATGCCAATATCAAGTTATTATTATTATTATTATTATTATTAATTATTATTGCTCTGTAGTAGAGTTTGAGGTCTGGTATTGTGATACCACTTGCATTGCTTTTTTGTGTGTGCCTAGAATTGCTTTGGCTATTCTAGGTCTTTTGTTGTTCCATATGTAATTCATACATTAGTAAATATGTCTAGCTATGTAACCAGGCTAGACTTGAACTCCTGGGATCAAGTAACCCTCCTGCCTCAGCCTCCTAAGTAGTTGGGATGACAGATGAACGCTTCTGCACCCAGCTTACATGAAAGTTAACTTTACACATCCAGTTGGCTGGGTGGGTACCTGGTTTGTTCACACACTGGATGTTATTGTAACGAAAATTTTTAGATGAAAGTGTCATTTTAATCAGTAGACTTTGGGTGATGGAGATGGTCCTCCATAATTTGATGAGCCATATTCCATCTCTGGAAGGCCTCAACAGAAAAAGACTGAGGTTCTGAAAGAGTAAGGAATCCATCCTACAGGCTGCCTTTAGACCAATCCTGCTGAGATTTCTAGCCTGCTTACTGGTATTACAAATGTCCAACTCATCTGCACCAATCATTGCAAGAGCCAGTTCCTTAAATTTCTCTCTTGCTATCTGTTAGAGCATTCTGTTTTCCTTTATGATCATTTGCTGCTTAATCACAGGGATGCATTTTGTGAAACAAGCAGGTCACAGGTAATCTCATCATTGTGATTCTGAACATCATAGTTACTCTTTTGATACAGACGAGTCGCTGTAGCTAGTACAGCGCCACCTGCACACCCATGTACATCACAGCACCACAACTAGCGAAACAAGGAAATTATTCTAGATGCTCACCAGCAGATGAATGGATAGAGAAATGTGTTTTTTTTGTTGTTTTTTTTTTAGGGAGAGTAAAGTTATTTTATTAAATCATGCACATCACGTGTGTTAGTGCAAATAGTTTAATCTGTACTCCAGAAATTCTATTGTACTTTATATCTTTACAAAATAGATTTCAAACAATTATTTACTTTAAAAAATGTAATTTTGAAGTTAAGCATTTCAGAACAATATTTGCAATAACCTATATACAAGAGGTACTGGGTACCACTGGCATATTAGCATTCTGTGGTGGAGTGGTTTCCTGCAACAGAAAATGATGAAATCAACTATATGACAGTATTTTCTATAAGTCATTTGTGACTAATTCCTCCATAAACCTAGTGATCCTCCCAACAGCAATCCCAAGTAGCTTAAAAACATAACTTTTAAAATATAAACAATGACTGGCAAACATCACAAGGCAAATTATACCCTAAACTCCCATTTCATCATCTGCCTAGATCTATGTATTTCCACAGAACATTGAATCCAAATCACTGACTTTCCCTCCCAGTCTTTACCGATGCCTTAGGACATTCTTTGACCTAAATAAACTTTACTGACATAACTATGGTGCTGGAGAAATGTGGTTTTATATACAGTAGAGTTTCATTTAGTCATAAAGAAAAACATCAGAGTGTTCACATGAAAGTGGACAGAACTGGAGATCACATGAAGTGAAATAATCCTGGCTCAGAATGACATGAACCACATGTTTTCTTTCATATCATGCAATGTAAAGGCAGATCTTTCTGAAAGTCTGCTAAGACTCCCCCTTCCTGCCAAATCAAATGGAAGGGAAATTGCACATCCTGGTAACTGTGAGAACCATTTCATATTCCTGCTAGTCATCTGAGTACCTTCTGTCATGAAATAACTGCTTAATTTGTGCATTAGTACTGAGTTCTAAAAATCCTTTATATATTTTCAGTCGAAATTCTTTGATATGGTAGTGGTAGATTGTAGCTTGCCTTTCATTATTTCACGATCTTTTCTTTTAAAAAATACTAGTGATCCTAGAACTTATAGGCACAGGAAGGAACTTCCTGAATAGAGTCCCAGGGGCACAACAAATAGGGGAAAGACTCAACAAATGGGACTACTACAAATTAAAAAGTTTCTGCACAGCTAAGGTCATAGCCACCAAAATAGAAAGACAGCCAACGATATGGGAAAGGATATTTACCAGCACAGCAACAGACAAAGGCCTGATATCTGTCATCTACAGAGAACTCAAAAAACTAAGCCCCTCCAAGCCCAATAAACCTATTAGGAAATGGGCAAAAGAGCTAAAGAGAGACTTCACAAGAGAAGATATAAAAATGGCAAAGAAACACATGAGGAAATGCTCAACATCCCTGCTAGTAAAGGAAATGCAAATAAAAACCACCCTGAGATACCACCTCACCCCAGTTAGAATGGCCTATACTCTGAACTCAGGAAACAACAAATGCTGGAGGGGCTGTGGGGAAAGAGGAACCCTTCTCCATTGTTGGTGGGAGTGCAAATTAGTACAACCACTTTGGAGAACAGTATGGAGGTTTCTCAAAAAGCTCAATATAGACCTACCCTATGACCCAGCCATACCACTCCTAGGCATCTATCCTAAACAGCAAAACCCAAGATATCAAAAGGACATTTGTACTTCCATGTTTATCGCGGCACAATTCACAATAGCCAAAATTTGGAAACAACCCAGATGCCCCTCCACAGATGAATGGATCCAAAAAATATGGTACTTATACACAATGGAATACTACATAGCGATTAGGAATGGTGAAATATTGTTATTCGCAGGGAAATGGTCAGAACTCGAACAAATAATGTTGAGTGAGACAAGCCTAGAACACAGAAAACAAAGGGGCATGATCTCCCTGATATATGACTGTTAACAAAGGGAGATGGAGAGACAGTAGAGACCAAGTCTGTGAACACTGTATATGTGCTTGATACATTGTATATTGCATATGTGTCTACCTGACCTAGACAAGGGATGGAAAAACAGGTTGTAAGATATCACAAGAAATGTACACACTGCCCTACTATGTAACTGCACCCTCTTTGCACAACACCTTGTAAAAAAAAATTATGTTCAATTAATAATAAAAAAAATTAAAAAAAAAACTGAAGACTGAACACACATGCCAATGAAATGCAAGGTGCAATGGCAGGTTAGTCAACAAACCTGAAAAACAACTAAACAGAGGGCATTATGGGACAAATAGACCACTCACTCACCCCTTCTCTGTCTCATTTTGCAAACTGCCACATGCAGATAACCCTATTTATTTCCAGAACTTACCAGTGCATGAAATGAGGTATCACTGTAAAGTTTGCAGCAAAGCCCTCTTCATAATAAATATGGGATCTGTGCTCAAAAAAAAAAATACTAGTGATCAAACACAGGAGGCAAATGTACTACTTGAATTATGGCTCCAGCCCCAGAGTCTTACTACCTTTGTTTCTAGACTGGCCTACAACTAGTTTGGTTGCAATTGAATTGAATCTATAGATCAACAGGATAGAACTTTCATAGCAATGAGTCTTCCAATCCATATCTGTCGATATGTTTAGTTCTTTCATTTCTTTAAAACAATATTTTATAGTTTATAGAAAAAGTCTTGGACATCTTTTATTGACTTCCTTACTAAAATTTTGTATCTTAAACCACTACTGTAAACGGAACTTAAAAAAGAATAAGGACACAATTGATTTGTGTTTACTAATGCTGCATACTGCAAACTACTTTATTAATTTATTAAGGTAACTTTTTAGTTTCTTGAACTTGAGTGTGTGTGTGTGTGTGTGTGTGTGTGTGCGCGCGCGCGCGCGCATACTGGGGCTTCAGAAGCTCAGGGCCTGGGCCCTGTCCCTCATTTTTCTGCTCAAGGCAGGCATTCTCCCAGTGAGCCACACCTCTGATTCTGGCCTTTTCCTAGTTAACTGGAGATAAGAGTCTCAGGATCTAGTTTTAGTTTGTTGCATGTGTTGAGCCAGTTTTGCCAGCACCATTTGTTAAAGAGGCTATCTTTCTTCCAGACTATTTTTTTGAGTTCCTTTAT
The DNA here is from genome assembly GCF_023159225.1 of Perognathus longimembris pacificus. Taxonomy (NCBI): domain Eukaryota; kingdom Metazoa; phylum Chordata; class Mammalia; order Rodentia; family Heteromyidae; genus Perognathus; species Perognathus longimembris. The sequence continues at coordinate 35,004,753 of NC_063166.1, read as the reverse complement.
CAAAGATTAAGTAGCCATAGTTCTGTGGGTTCATTTCTGGGTCTTCAATTCTGTTCCATTGGTCTTCAGGCCTGTTCCAGTGCCAATACCAAGCTGTTTTTATTACTATAGCTTTATAATACAGCTTGAAGTTGGGTATTGTAATTCCTGCAGCACTGTTCTTTCTGCTTAGGATTGTTTTTGCTATTCTAGGTCTTTTATTGTTCCATATGAATTTCTGGATTGCTTCCTCTATTTCATTAAAAAATGGTGTTGGGATATTAATGAGTATTGCATTGAATTTGTAGATAGCCTTTGGCAATATTGCCATTTTGATTATATTAATCCTCCCAATCCAGGAGCATGGGAGGTTTTTCCATTTCCTTAGTTCTGACTTAATTTCATTTTTCAAGCTTTTAAAGTTCTCATCAAAGAGGTCTTTCACTTCTTTGGTTAAGGTTACTCCTAGGTATTTTATGTTTTGGGGGGCTATTGCAAAAGGAGTTGCTTTCCTGATTTCAGCCTCGGTCTTCGGGTCGTTAGCATAGAGAAAGGCCGTTGATCATCTCACCCCAGTAAGAATGTCATATATCAAGAAAACTAACAATAACAAATGCTGGAGGGGATGTGGCCAAAAGGGAACCCTACTTCATTGTTGGTGGGAATGTAATCTGGTTCAGCCACTCTGGCAAGCAGTATGGAGATTCCTTAGAAGGCTAAATATAGAACTCCCCTATGACCCAGCAGCCCCACTTTTGGGTATCTATCCAAAAGACCACAAACAAAATCACAGTAATGCCACCAGCACAACAATGTTTATCGCAGCACAATTTGTCATAGCGAGAATCTGGAACCAACCCAGATGCCCCTCAGTAGACGAATGGATCAGGAAAATGCGGTACATATACACAATGGAATTTTATGCCTCTATCAGAAAGAATGACATTGTCCCATCTGTAAGGAAATGGAAGGACTTGGAAAAAAATACACTAAGTGAAGTGAGCCAGACCCAAAGAAACATGGACTCTATGGTCTCCCTTATTGGGAATAATTAGTACAGGTTTAGGCAATTCATAGCAGAGCATCACATAGCTATACCCTTATGAACACCTAAGATGATGCTAAGTGAAATGAACTCCATGTTATGGAGACAATTGTTCTTGTCGTGCCAAGTCGTGAGACCACCAACAAGAAGACCACCGAGACTCAGACATTCCGAAATGCAAAAGCAAGGCAAGGCTTTATTTAAGCGAGCTGCAACACGGGCCTCATCCTACCCACCGACACAGTGGAGGTTAGGAGGGAGCCCCGGGCTGTGATTACACAGGGCTTATAAAGGCAAAGAACAAGGTTACAACAATCAGGTGTTCAAGCAAGCAAGATTAGGACACAGGTACAAATCTGATTGGCTCAGGGTTCGATTCTAAAATAGGGTTCACGAGGTAAAATGGGGTTCACGTGGTAAAATGGGGCCTGACTTCAAAGTCTGGCACTTCATTTCCCCCTTTTTCTTTTTGGTACCTTGAGAGCCAATCATGGCTCCATTCTGTCCATTTCAATGGCTTGCATGTCTAGGGGATGATATAGAGGTAAGGCATGGGCCAGTAGGGCCCAATGTAGTAACCAAAGGGCCTGTCACCATTTCTTACAAGTATAGTCTCTGTACCTCTGTTTTGCATGCCTCTAGTTTATCCTGCCTCATCTTCCCCAAAACAACTCTGGTCCCTCGGTTTTAAATGGGGGGCTGATGGGTGAAGATCATCCATCTTCTGTAACTTCTTCAGGCTGACTCAGGGGCGTTGACCTTACCTAGCCAGGAACCTATAACCTTAGTCTACTTTACCAAGGGACTGCAGGATTACTGAAAACTGAAAATTAACTTTCAGCTATACAGACTTACCATTAGCTGTATAGTGTTTAGTATCCAAATGTAAGCAACAAAATAATACATAAACTTCTCAGCTGTGCTCTAAGGGTCGGGTGGCTATACCCGTATTCCTGAGCAAGCCCAAAACTACCTAAAATAAGGGGGTCACCTCACTTTGGAGTGAGCTGCCAAAATATCATCAACACTAGCCAGTGTAGTAAGGAAAGAAGGCAAAAAGAAAATTATAACAATATTCAGTCTAACTTTCTTTTCTTGAGGTGAAGGTGAAGCGGCTGAGTTGGGTGCTTGGAGACCTCCCATGTTCCACCACGGTAGTTATCGTCCAGGGCAAAGGGGTCAGCTGGCCTGGCGTGGAAGCAATGAACCCAAGTGGCGATGCTGTCTAGGGTTCCTTCCACCGTGGTTCTAAGGATTTCAGTCCCCTGGTCTGAATAAATGGGGGGTAGGGACAGAAGCAGAATCATATAATGCCTTAAGTTGGGGTTACATTCTTGTGCACGAGCTGCAAATAATCGAGTTTACACAAAAATTCAGCATCATCCAAACCAGCAAGCAATTCAGTCTGAAGGCTAGGGATAATGGGCGGGGGGTACCCATACATTATTCTCAAAAGGAGTAAAGCCAAGGTGATAGGGAGAATTTCTTACTCTAAGCAGAGCAAAAGGAAGGAGTGACACCCAGTCTGCGCCAGTCTCTAAGGCCAGTTTAGTTAAGGTTTCTTTTAGAGTCCGATTCATTTTCTCTACCTGACCTGAACTCTGGGGTCTATAAGCACAATGCAATTTCCAATCCATCCCCAGTGCTGCAGCTATTCCCTGACTTACTTTTGAGACGAAAGCCTGTCCGTTGTCTGACCCAATGGTGGATGGGAAGCCATACCTGGGTAGGATATCTTCCAGGATCTTCTTAGCCACTACATTTTCAGTCTCATGCTTTGTTGAATGGGTTTCAACCCATCCTGAAAAGGTGTCTACAAAAACTAGCAAATATTTGTAATTTCTGTGAAATCTACTTCCCAATACACGCCTGGCCTATTCCCACAGAGGCGAGCTCCTTTAGTAATCTGTTGATTGGGGGCATTGGCAAGCTGACAGGACTTGCAATTTTTAACAATATCTTCAATAAGTTGATCTCCTTGTCTAATTTTCACTTTGGAGTGTTGGAGCAAGTCCTGCATTTTTTGGGTTCCCATGTGAGAAGCTCAGTGGATTCTCTTAAGGATCCCCTTACCCAGCCCTTATGCCAAGACAAGTTTCCCTTCACAAGTTTTTCACCAGTCATTGTTTCCTTCTCTGTCCAGGGGTTTTGTGGGCCATGGGAATTTTCTTTATCCACTCCAAGCCTTCTTGGAAATATTGGGGCACAGGAGGCAAAGCTCGTGGCCCTGGGTCTACTAAAGTCTGTTCCCAGGAACGCTGACTTGTTTGGCTGATTTAGGCACAGGGATTTTCAGCACAGTCTACGTGCATCTGACAGCCAACGCTTGCTCTCTTTTAATATGAAGCCCAGATGGGTGACTTCAGGTTTACAAATTTGTGCCTTTTAACATTCTAGTTTGTAAAAGCTTTTTCCTGACTGGCTGGGGAACTGATCGCTGATGACCTAAAAAAATTACCTTTGCAGGCCTTTAACAGATCTCAATAAGGACACAATCTCAGGTCTACAAGCTTTCTTTCCTAAACAGATGTATCAGCTTAAAATTCTCACTGCCAGTCAGAGCTTTGCGTAAATGCGGGGGGGGGGGGGGTGTGTGTGAGATTTTAATCTATCCTCTCATTTGACAAACTTCCCCTTACTAACCACTATCACAGATGACTGGCAAGTTCCTGCCCAGTAGACAGACATGGACATTGGAAAGGCATGCTTATGAACTATTCTTCTAGGACTTCCCAGCTTTGATTAACTTTTGAAAGGCCAAACAGGAGTGACTCTATCTAGGATCTGACACCATCTCTGCCATCCAAGCAGTGGCTTACTGCCTCTGGATGCTCCATCACTTTTGTCCCAGGAGGAGTGACTTTCCACTGGACTTGGACTCAGGGTCTGAGCGCTGTCCCCCAGCTCTCCAGCTCAAGACTAGCACCCTACCCCTTTGAGCTCCACACAACTCCGTTCCCAGCACTCTGCTGGCTGATTAGAGACAAGTCTCTCACAGGGACCTTTCTTTGCCCGGGCTGGCTTCGGACCACAGATTCAGATCAGTGAGTCTTATAAGGGGCCACTTTACTCCAATTATAAGCAACAAGGTGGTCCACACAGAAGTAGTTTTTAAGCATGCTCTCTTACCTGGAACTTATTAAGGGTCAGTATTAGATCTCGACAAACTTGTAGGAATCACCTGTGCTTCTCTGTGGGCCTGCTGGAAACTGTTACAAAAAACCTACAAAGAAGCTGGAATGGCAATTAAACATTTTTGTAGCCATAATTCTCCTTTTCTCACTTTGCAATAATTATTTAGGACAATTTTACTTCCAAATTTCTTATCTAGAAATATATTCTTGATTTCCAAAGCCTTTTTTAACACTAACACAACATTTTAGCTTTTATCTGCATTGGAAAAACTGAAGCTCACAGGCATTCTGAAACCAGGTGCCGCCCTTTGCCTACGGGCTGCTTGTTTCAAAAGAGCCTCTTTTTTTTATTTTTTTCTTCAGTCCCAGTTACTGCATGGCATGAAGACCTTTGAATTTTTCCTTAATGCAAGAATTACAATTAGAAATACTTATACATTCAGCTTTCCAATATATTAGTGAGAAACATTGGTCCATTTTGCCATTTCTTCCTACATACATAGAGTTAATGAGAGTTTACTTCTATCCCCATTAGTTTAGTATATATATATATCCTTTTAAATCCAAATTTCTGACACTTAGCTCTGATTTTTTTTTAATTTTAATTAAAGAACCCTGAGAAATCCTTTGAAGCATTTGGTAATGCCCAAACTTGATGACCCTTTGACTTTAAACTTAAACCTAGTTTTGCATCATACTGCAGTCTTGAACATGTTCACACTCACACATGCACACACACATACATTTTCAAAAGATCTTAAAGTGCGCAGAATAAGCATCGGCCATACATTTTAAGACAAACACCTTTAACAAATGATTTTAGCATTCTCCAGCCTCATTTTCCGGGGCTTGATAGTTTTAGTAAAACATTTTTAGTCTTAGTAAAACATTTTAGCACACCAAATAATTTTCTGCTTAAGAAGGCTGGGTGGGGGGTCCCCCTAGAGTTCTTTTTTGCGGACACTCTCACTGATTGACTGATTGTGGGCTGTCACCTGTACATCTTTCCAGTGAGCTAAAGTAAAGTCCAGGGGAGTGGAAGGAACATTCCCCATCATCCGTTTGTCAGTCAGGCACAGCGCAAGAAAGAAACACACAAAAATAATCACAGGCACAAAGACCAGACAACACTTACAGACAGACTTAGGGAGCCGCGGCTTACAGGTATGACTGTGTCTCTCCTGCCCCTGTGAGGGGGCAGACCACACAGTCTCACTGTGTCTCTCCTGCCCCTGTGAGGGGGCAGACCACACAGTCTTGAGGCTCTCTCTCTCCCATTCCTGTGTAGGAGCGGACCAGACAACCCCGAATATAGAGTGGACTGGACGGGAGCCTGTTAGAAGGGCCTCCCAGTCCATTCCTTCAGGTTCAGGGTGGTAGTGGGAAGCCTGAGCCCCCTGTGGAGGGCTTGAGGTGTTCCCCAAGTCCTCCAGGACTGCCCATACGAGCGTGTCCACTCCGGCTGGTCCTTCACTACCTACAGGTTCAGATTCAGGCAGCTGGCCTAAACAGAAAACAAAACTACAAATCACACAGACACAGACACACAGAATGAACAGCGCTATTTTCTTACCTTCGGAGTCTGGGATCTCGGGGGTCTCTGAGGCCATCCCGGACGCAACCCCAAATGTTGTGCCAAGTCGTGAGACCACTACCAAGAAGACCACCGAGACTCAGACATTCCGAAATGCAAAAGCAAGGCAAGGCTTTATTTAAGCGAGCTGCAACTCGGGCCTCGTCCTACCCACCGACACAGCGGAGGTTAGGAGGGAGCCCCGAGCTGTGATTACACAGGGCTTACAAAGGCAAAGAACAAGGTTACAACAATTAGGTGTTCAAGCAAGCAAGATTAGGACACAGGTACAAATCTGATTGGCTCAGGGTTCGATTCTAAAATAGGGTTCACGTGGTAAAATGGGGTTCACGTGGTAAAATGGGGCCTGACTTCAAAGTCTGGCATATCACATTTGTAACTACTTTCAACGTCCCATGTGTATCTATAGCTTCTATTATTGATGATGTTCTTGTATCACCTTCCTGTGGTTGTACCTACACTATCTCTGTAATCTTATCTGAGTATATTGGAAACCGTGTATACTGGTATTGGAACTAGGAAATTGAAAGGGAATACCAAAATTGAGAGACACAGGGTAAAAAAAAAGAAACAACTACAAAAGCAATACTTGCAAAACTGTTTGGTGTAAGTGAACTGAACACCTCAGGGGGGGGAAGGGTAAGGAGGAGGGGAGAGGGGGGTATGAGGGACAAGGTAACAAACAGTACAAGAAATGTATTCAATGCCTAACGTATGAAACTGTAACATCTCTGTACATCAGTTTGATAATAAAAATTTGAAAAAAAAGAATAGTATTTTAAAAAGCACAATGAGGGAGGAGGTAACAAGTTGGATAAGAAATGTACTTACTGCCTTACATATGAAACTGTAACCCCTCTGTACCTCACTTTGACAATAAGGGGGAAAAACGAGTTCCTGTGTGGGATACATTGAGAGGTAGGTTCAGGTAATTAGGGCAAGGGAATCCTGCCCTCATAGGGATAAATGCTAGGTTCACAAGGTCAGTCAGTTCTCAAGGGAACAAGATGTTATAAAATGAATAAGTGTGCCCACTCTCTAGTTTTCTGTCTTGTCATGTTCTAGCTCTACAAGGGTTCCCATTGTTGTGATGCCAGCTGCTAAAAGATTCTCACCCAAGATGGAATCAATATGGTTTCAAAACTTATTTTAAACATCTTATTTTTTAAGTTGGTTGTTGGGTTTGAACTCTGGGCCTGGGCACTGTGCCTGAGTGACTCAGCTCAAGGCTATTGCTCTACCACTTGAGCCACAAGGCCACTTCCAATTTTTTGGTGGTTAATTGGAGATAAGAGTCTCAGGGACTTTCCTTACTGGGCTGTCTAAAAAAAATAAGTAAAAAAAAAAAAGCAAAATAATCCTTGACAATCTTTTTACTCCTTGGAATTGCATCTCCAGTCTTTGTCAAATGAGATGCATGGCATTAATTAGAACAGGAAGCTAGAAGAACAGGTAAGATAGTTTGCAGTTGTGCCACGTAAAATAGCATATTAAAGAAGAATCAGAGCTGGGCATTGATGTAATCTTAGCTACTCAGAAGGCTGAGATCTGAAGATGATGGTTTGAAGCCAGCCCAGGCAGACAAATCTGAGAGACTACAAATAGCCAGCCAGCCCAAAGCTGGAAGTGGAGATGTGGCTCAAGTGATAGAGCACCCAAGCACGAGCACAAGGCTCAGAGTTCAAGGCCCTGTAGCAGTGCACGCACACACACAAGAACTCTGTCACAGAGGAGGAGCATTGCTTTCCAATGGAATGATCCATTTCCCCTTCATTAAACTGTGAAAAAAAAGAAAAATAAACCCTAAGATCCATATCTGTTTTCTAATTGTTTCCTTCTTCCATTTCTCCTTTGCCAGATGGTTGAAAAAGAATATGCAACCTATTGAGGATGTGAGGTCTGTGGTCCGAAAGCTGTCAATGTTTGGTCCAATTAGGACCGTCACTCCTTGCGGACGACAAAGCGCTATCTTGGTGTATGAAGATATAACTTCAGCCTGCAGAGCGGTGGCTGCCTTCCACAGTAGGATCCCAGGCACAATGTTCCACTGTTCCTGGCAACAACGATTCATGACAAAAGATGTAAAACTTTCTTTTTTACTCATTTTTGTGCTGGTAATAGGGCTTGGATTCAGGACCTAAGCATTGTCCTTAGCTTTCTCACTCAAAGCTGTGCTCTACCACTTGAACCACATCTCCACTTTTTGCTGGTTAACTGGTGGGAAGAATCTCATAGACTTTTCTGTGTGACTGGCTTCAAAGCTCAATCCTCAGATCTCAGCTTCTCAGATAGCTAGGATTATTGGTGTGAGCCATCCGGGCCTGCCAAGATGTAAGCCTATTACCGAAACACAAAAACAAAAACAAACACATGAAAAAATAAAACCAAATGTGAATTCCTGAAGAGCTTCCTTTACCAAAGTTTTATTTTTCATCAGAGGTGTAAGGGTAACAGTTTTAATGGTACCATTTTTACAATCATAATAACTATGTTAGCAGTGGAAAAAGGCACAAGGAGGTTGGTTTAGATCAGGCACATATCCCGTGGTCATCAGAGTTTTGCTTTCTGGGATAAGAAGTTCACGATCGCATTCATGCACTCATCAGACAGCCATCTTCCCTGGAGGGTAGTGCATTCTTCAGCATTAACGGCATGGAGCTTTTCTTTCTCATTAGATCTGATTAACTCTTTGGAAATTCTCATGGCCTGATAAAAGAAAACCAACAATATGGTTAAAGTGGAATTATTTTTGATTGACTCTAGTCATTCACATATCAATTAACTAATCCTGATAAGTCTTAAGCACTTATGTAATACAGGAGAGTGCTTCCCAACTTTTAATATACATACAAATCACTTTAGTAAGTATGGGGCAGGTCTGTCCCTATCTACTTCTAAAACACCTCCAAAAATCAAGACCAAAACATCAAGTTCTAAGACCACATATAAATAACAAGAATAAAAAAGCAATAAACTCTTAACAATCACATATAAAAACAAATATTCAACCTATCTACATTTTCTCCTGTATTCTAGTTTTTTTTTTTTTTTTTCCCCCAGCCTTGAGACCAGGACTTGAACTCCCGGTTTGAAGCTTTCACTCAAAGGCTGGCACTCTACCAGCTGAGCCATGCCTCCAGCCCTTTCCCTGTATTCTAAAATGAAAGTTCTCAGCAAATCCTGCCTATCCTCCTCTTCAAGTTATTCCCCATAAGGAACCACTACTCTGTCCTGTGTCATGGAAATGTCTATTTGATAAGTTTTGTAAAAGTCAGTGCTTCTAACACTATTATATTATTTTCAATCTCAAATTGATATGTATTTGAAGCCAAATGTCTTGTCATTTTTAAGCAAAGCATTTCCCTACAGCAAACACATTTTCCCCTTAGGGAATTAAGTTCCATGGTTCCTATGGGGGAAGGGTAAGAGGAGGGGAGAGAGAGAGAGAGAGAGAGAGAGAGAACTAACATTTGGAGGTAATTTTGCATATGCTTTCAGCCTGGTCCAAACTTCTTTCTGGAACGTGCTTTCAGGAAAAACTTCAGTTACAAGGCCTTGGGCACATGCCTCTCTTGCTGTTAACTTCTTCCCAAAAATAAGCATCTCAGCCGCCTGAAATGGAAAGTTTAGATGCCAGCTTACTAAAACAAGGCTTCAGTTCCTATGAGAGCTGACTGCTTTCAGGAGACACAGATCTGCGGGTGGGCTATGGGGTTGTGTGTGTTTCACAGTAAGGGAGAAGTTGACGACCTCACAGTTTGCAAAACAAGCCACTATCTTTGCAGGCTTCCATCTTTGAAAGGAGATCCAGGAGGATCTATGTTGGAGAGGCCAGAATGGGAATCTCCAGACAAAAATGACCCAAAACCTCAGAAGCTATGGCTTGGTTTGCCCTATGAAGTGATTGTAACAGAAAATGTTAAACAAGCGAGAAAAATCATGATCAATGTCAACTTTTTAAAAATCCTTTTATTTATTTTTATTTATTAATTAAATTTTGTTGACAAGGTGTTGTGCAAAAGGGGTACAGTTACATAATAGGGCAGTGAGTACATTTCTTGTGATATCTTACACCCTCGTTTTTCTTTCCAGTGTCAACTTTTTTTTTTTTTTTTTTTGGCCAGTCCTAGGCCGTGAACTCAGGGCCTGAGCACTGTCCCTGGCTTCTCTTTTGCTCAGGGCTAGCACTCTGCCACTTGAGCCACAGCACCACTTCTGGCCATTTTCTGTATATGTGGTGCTGAGGAATCGAACCCAGGGCCTCATGTATACAAGGCAATCACTCTTGCCACTAGGCCATATTCCCAGCCCCCCAATGTCAACTTTTAAAGAAACAAAATTCAATTTTAAAAAAAGAAACAAAATTCTATTGCCTGCTGTTTTACCCAGTGGTCTAGTTGTGAGATTTTTCTTGACATTTAAATTCACTTTAAAATATTCATTTATTCACTTATTTATGTGCCTGTAATGGGGATTGAACTCATGGCCTGGGTACTGTCCCTTAACTTTTTGCTCAAGGCTGGCTCTCTACCACTTGAAGGACAACTCCACTGCTGGCCTTTTGGTGCTTAATTGCAAGTAAGAGTCTCACAGACTTTTCTGCCTGGGCTGGCTTCTTGCCTCAATCCTCAGATCTCAGCCTCCTAAGTAGCTAGATTACAGGGGTGAGCCATAAGCACCTGACTTAATTTTATTTGGCTGAAGAAAAATGAGAATGTCTTATATTACATTTCTTTTTTTTTTTTTTTTTTTTTTTTTGCCAGTCCTGGGCCTTGGACTCAGGGCCTGAGCACTGTCCCTGGCTTCTTCCCGCTCAAGGCTAGCACTCTGCCACTTAAGCCACAGCGCCGCTTCTGGCTGTTTTCTGTATATGTGGTGCTGGGGAATCGAACCTAGGGCCTCGTGTATCCGAGGCAGGCACTCTTGCCACTAGGCCATATCCTCAGCCCCTTATATTACATTTCTAATCAGAGGCTACTAAATGGAAGTTCTTTCTACATTTGCAATGTCTCTTCCAGAAGAATAAACTCTATTGCAAATATTCTAGTCTCTTATGAGTTGGTTCTGCTCTACTTTTCAAAATGCAATCCTGAATAACAAGTCTGGGTATATGGTAGCATAATGAGAGTTTAAAAACTGAACTGGCGGTGTAGCATCCTAGCTACTCAGGAAGCTGAAATTTGAAGATCCTGGTTCAAAACCAGTGTGACCAGATAAATCCAGGCAACTTATCTCCAATTAACCAGCAAACAGCCAGAAGTAGAGGTGCAGCTCAAGTAGTAGGCAGAGCCACTGGCCTTGAGAGAAAAAGCCACACCAAGAGTGTGAGGTCCTGAGTTCAAGCCCCAGTATCAGGATGCGCACACACACACACACACACACACACACACACACACACACAATGTATCTTTTCTTCTCCCTTGCTCTGAGACACTAAAGAATATTTGCTAAGCATATTGCTGGGCTCCACTTCTCCAGTTGTTATTTATACTCTTGGAGTCATGCCACAGAATGCACACAACACAGAGCTAGGCCTGAGAAACCACTTGGTCACTGCAGGGGTGTCTAATACATGGGCAACTTGGGCTGACAAAGGCAGATGGAGTGAGGAGAGGCAGCCAGTAAGCTCTGCCTACATGGTCACATGCAAAGTGTCAGGTTGTCTCATTCTCAGGGCTGCTTATCCACCGGATGATGTAGCCCCAAGCTCAGCAGCTCCTTGTGCTCCACAGCTTTGGCATTAGTGAGCCAACAGCTGCCAATCAGCAGAGAGAGGAGGGTCCCCCACACTAGGCCTCAAACAGAATCTCAGCTTCTCACACCAGACCCTTCCCAGATCCTGATTTCTGTGTAGGTGATATTCTTCAAGTGGCAGCAAGTGATTTAGCTTCTATAGCTTTTGCTTATCTTAGGAAGGGAAAGGAGAGGGAAGATAGGATTATTTTAGGAAGAGAGATTACACATTATATATTATCTTTAAGCTTCTCAAAGTTACCTTGGCCGGGCCCATTATCTTCGGGAAAGTATAAGAGGAGCACCCCTCCGCAGTCTGGCCCAGGTGACTAAATGGAGTATGAAAGGTTGCCTGTTAGGGGTAGGGGGAGAAGTGAAAATCATTTTCACATGTGATTTTTCACATACTTGATTATAATTTCACAATTCAGGTTTTCTTTTCTTTCCCTCCTTCAGTCCTTTCTCTTTCTCACATTTTCCATCCCCTCCTTTGTTCTCCCTTTTTCTTCTTTCCCTTTCTCCCTCCTTCTTTTTGATCTGTATGCCAAGACTAGGGCTTGGACTGAGGGCCTTGCACTCTCACTTGGCTTTCTTGCTCATGTGTAGCACTGTATCAATTGAGCCATGCTTCTACTTCTGGCTTCCTGTGGTTAAGTAGAGACCAAATCCTTTGGGCTGTCTGCCTGCATTGGCTCTGAATGGCGATCCTCAGATCTTGGCTCCCTGAGGATTTCACTGAGTAGTCCAAACTAGCTTAGAAATGTATTCCAGGCTGGACTCCAAATCACGATCTTGCCTCAGCCTCCTGAGTGCTGGGGTTACCGACATATATTACCACTGTCAGTTGTGTATGTGTATGTGTGTGTGTGCGCGCGCGTGCATGTGCACAAGCATGTGCCAGTCCTGAGGCTTGAACTTAGGGCTTGAGTATTGTTCCTGAGCCTTTTTGCTCAAGGTTAGCAAGCACTCTACCACTTGAACTACAGCTCCACTTCCAGTTTTTTTTGCGGTTAACTAAAAATAAGAGTCACAGACTTTCCTTCCAGGCTGGCTCTATTTTCAGATCTTAGCCTCCTGAGGTTATAAGTGTAAGCCACTGCTATATGTCAAGATGCACTTAAAAGTGTGTTGTCTACAGACTTTTATAAACATAGAGTTAATATAGCTATACCATGGGGAACATCTCCATGGTCCCCAAAGTTCCTGTATACCTCTCTGTAGTTAATCTGTTCTTTCTACCATTCCCATGCAATCTAGGGACCAAGCTGCATTTGGTCCCTAAAGTTTTGCCTTTTCTAGAATGTTACATAAATAGAATCCTTAACTCTGAAACTCTACTTCTGGCTCTGTCACTTAGCTAAAGGCTTCTGAGAGTTACCATGCTGTTGCATGCTAGTAGCTTATTTCTTTTGATTGCTGCATAGTAATCCTTGTGAGGATGTACAATAGTTTGTTTCTCCATTTGCCATTTAATGCCACCATTGTTACTTCCAGTGGTTTGGCTATTATGACTAAAGTGATTTAAAAGTGCTTTTTTCATGCAAGATGAACAATTTCTGTTTTGTCAATGAAGCTTAAAAAAAAAGTCAAGTCTTTTTTCTGATTAATTCCAATAAAAAGAAATGGTTATCTTTGTGTAAAGGATGCTGGGTAAACAAGTTCTCAGGCCTCGTGGATAAATAGATGGCAGCAGAATAGCTGGTTGGGAGACAAGTGTAGCTCAAAGAAGCTGTAGGATTCTCTCCCAAAGTGGGTGGGCCAATGTAACAGTCCAGCTGTGCAGCGTTCCATTTGCTCTGAACTCTGTGTAACAAATTGAACTTGGTTAATATATATTTATATATACATATGTGTGTGTATGTTTATACACACACATATGTATATTTGGTCGGGGCCTGGGCACTTTTGCTCAAGGCTAGCATTCTACCACGTTGAGCCACAGCCCCACTTCCAGTTTTTGAGTGGTTAATTGGAGATAGGAGTCTCATGGACACTTTTCTGCCCTGGCTGGCTTTGAATTGCAATCCTGAGATCTCAGCCTTCTGAGTAGCTATGATTGCAGTCCTGAGCCACTGGCACCTGGCTAGTAGTTGCACATTTTAGCTGCACATTTATTTTCTGTTGGTATTAGGGATTAAATTTAGGACCTTCTTCTTGCAAGGAGGCCCTTGACCAATGCCTCTTAGACCTTTCCTTCTATGTCTTTTTAACTTCAATCATATGAATAGGGTGTACAGATGTCTAGTGGTTTTGCTTTACACTTTATATTTATGATTAGCCACATGGAGCATCTTTTCATGAACTCATTAACCATGTATATTTCTTCTTTGGTGAAGACTGTTGAAATATTTTTTCCCACTATTTTTAAGTTAGGGTCTTTACCTTTTTGGGGTTGTAAGAAGTCTTTATACATTTAGGTTACAAGTCTTTTTTTCTCTCATTTGTGATGCACATTATTTTTCTGTGGCTTATCATCCCATTTTTTGAAAGATCTCTATCCTTTTGGTTAAAGAGCCACTATCTTTCATCTTCTGTGGGCAATTTATTCCTCTCTAGTCCTCATTTTTATATTATATTACACATATACTTTATTTAGCAAGGTTACTTTTGTTGTGAGTTGAAGAGTTGTTCCTTCTATTTTGAATTTGTCTTCATCTTGCTCTAGAGATCTTTCAATTAGCTTTATATAACAGAATCATCTATCAGTTATCTACTTTTGGTTTGTGTGTTTCTTTCTTCTTTCCTTTTTCTTTCTTTCTTTTTTTGATTTTTTTGTTGTTGCCTTCTTGAACTCAGGGCCTGGCCTTTTAGCTTTTTCACTCAAGGCTGGAACTCTACCATTCCAGTCACAGCACTACTTTTGGGTGGCTAACTGGAGGTCATGGTCTTACAGAGTTTCCTGCCTGGGCTAGCTTCAAACAATAGTCCTCTGCCTCCTGAGTATCTAGGATTGTAGTCATGAGCCACCAGTGTGTTCTCTTGTGTTCTTAATTTATTTATAAAACATAAAAGAATATTTAGATTTTGTTTCTTACCATCAACACAGTGTTATTTTGAATGCACATTTGTTAGAGATATAAAGTTATAATGCATGTATTATATAAATAAAAATACAAAATAAAATGTTCTCATTAGCATTATTTTTCTTCTATTTCTCCAAAAGAAATGTTTCTCAAAGCAAGAAACTGAGAAGACACAACCAAAGGAATACAACAAGAAAACTTATGGGGAAAAAAAAGAAAAACCTAAGCAGACCTAAACAACCATGAACAGGTACAGTCAAACCTGACAGAGCTGTCATTACAATGCTTATTTTTAAAATCAAGACCTGGATGTAGTGAATGGTTTAGGGTCTGGCATTACTATTTGGAGGATTACCTCAGGAGCATTTTCTACCCTGTAGGTGCCAGTTTCCTCATCTGCAGAAATGTCCAAGAGTCCTAGCCTCACAATTTATGTTATATAAATGTGTAGGGGGTGCGGTCTTATGGGTAGGGATGTGATGTGGGTTAGTTAATGATCTAGCAAGTACATGGTAAGTACCGAAAAAGTATTTTTTATGATTTTATTTATATCTTTGTGCCACTATTGGGGCTTGAACTCAAGGCACTGTCCCTGAGCTTTTTTGCATAAGGCTAGCAAGCAACCATCTGGGCCACAGCTCCACTGCTGGCTTTTTGGTGGTTAACTAAAGAGTCTCATAGACATTCATGTCTGGGCTGGCTCTGAGCCACAATCCTCATATCTCAGCCTCCTGAGTGGCTAGAATTACAACAGCCAGTGTGCCAGCTTATTTTATGATTTTTAAAGCCACAGAAAAGTTGCCACTTGCTGGCAGAGGAGCAAATAGCATTGCTAACCATGGCTTATCATAAAGAATGGACAGCACATACTAATTAGCATTTTGGCTCTATGTGTTAAACACAAATGCATCATTTACTATATGTTATTTGCTCATGATGTCAATAATGACAGCTCCTGGGACTCTCCTCATCGGTACAAAGTAACTGTTTTTCACAGTAGGCAAGAACTCTTTTAAGTGTGGAGACACTTAAAGAACCTGCCAGCCTTAGAAGTTCTACAGTAAATGTTCTAGGGACAAAGTTCTAAAACAAATATTCATTCCATGTTTGTTTAAAGTGACAAAAACTAGAAATAGCCAAGGGTTCCAGCAGTCAGGGAACTCTTAAACCAGGTAACTTACATAAACCAAATGCCATTACTGGTTTTCTCTGAATGGTAAAATAACGAGTGACTTTATACAAGGGATATTATACTTTAGCATATATAACATGGCATTGTAAGATACATATATAGTAGAATGAATGCTTTAGTGGAAAATAATTAACTTATCCACCATCTCACATAGTTAAAATAAGGCAGCTATAAATCTACTAATTTAGCAAAATCCTGCCTGTAACCAACTACTATTAACTCCAGTTGCTCATGGAGCTTTCCCTCTGCTCCTCATGTCTTTGACCTTCATCTACACCGTAAGTTGACTGATTGGTTGATTGATTGCAGGTACTTGCACTTTCATTTTTTTCTGCTCACAGACAGTGCTCAACCATATGACACATGCCTCTAATTTTGTCTTTCTGTTAGTTAATTGGAAATGAATCTCAAGGATTTGCCCTAACTGTGAACCACAATCCTCAAATTTCAGCCTGGCTTCAGGGAGTGATGTTTAGGTTATTTTTTTTCCTTTGTGTTTTTTCATATATATATATATTTATATTTTTGGCCAGTCCTGGGGCTTGGACTCAGGGCCTGAGCACTGTCCCTGGCTTCTTTTTGCTCAAGGCTAGCACTCTGCCACTTGAGCCACAGCGCCACTTCTGGCCATTTTCTGTATACGTGGTCCTGGGGAATCGAACCCAGGGCCTCATGTATACGAGGCAAGCACTCTTGCCACTAGGCCATATCCCCAGCCCAGTTTTTCATATTTTTCAAAACATTATTTTTTGCTATAGCAAACACACACTGTGGTAAGAATAAAAATTTCAGTATTTAATTCAATGGTGAACTCAAGGCTGAGTTGTATTCTGGATAAGGAATTACCTAGGAGCTTTAGTTTTCTTATCTGCAAAGGAGAGGGGTTAGAGTGATAGAGTGATGATAGTGTGATGGTCACATCCTAAATTCTCAGTGTTCTAGGACTTAGTTAGAAAAAGAGGACCAAATTATCTACTTGTGTATAACCTGCAAAGATGCTACTTCTTGCTCTCCTATGAGGGAAAGCTTTCATGTTTCTCCTGTGTATTTGAGTAACATGAAAGATGAGTTACTATTGTATAATTTGATTAGAATACTGAACCATCGTAGTTGGGACAAAATTTATAACAAATTAGTGTCTAGAAAATTTAGATTAATGATGGAGGAAAAAACACAATCCTACAAGTTGAGGAGAATCCAAAAGATCTCATTTTTACTACACTTGCCTGGCCTCCCATGTTTCTGGGAGCTGACTTACCTGATCTGATGCATACACAGCATCAAACAGCCCAAGAAGGGTGACCGGGATTCCCACAGCTGGACCATTTACCACTGCAACCAGAGGCTTAGGAAAATCTATAAAACAGTCTACGAATTCTCTACAGAAATGAAAATAGAAAAGCATTGAATGTTCTAAAGCAACATTCCCAAAGTACAGGCCAGGCAGTCTGAGATGAAGATACTAACTAGCATTGCCTTCCTGTCTGGCCACATCTGCTCTTCCACCCCAGATCTTTCCAGGCCATCCCTATGCAAGGCACTTGGTGGAGCAGCAAATCCTACAGGCTGAGCCTGGCTGTACACTAGCTATGGTCTAAAAGATTGAAGTGGGTTCCTAAGCACATACAGCAATATCAGTGGGATTCAGAGATGATAGAATCAATCTGACAGGAAGAGTGATGCCTCCATTCTGCTTTTTGTGGCTCTCTGCATGACTTCATGTCTCCTATAGCCAGCAATCATGGAAGTCATCCATTCATCTGATCAGATGCCAGCCTGCTAAAGTTCTCTTCCTCAAATAGGAGAACCTTACTTACAACTCTACTTTATCTTTTGCATTCTAGTCAATTTGACAAAGTGTCAAATGTCAAATAGAATTAATGCCTGTATATTCAAGGACAGGATGGAGACACATGCCTGTCTAAAGTCACAATAAATCGAGGCCACACAGAGAAGTAGGCATTTTACTTTTGCTCAGCTGAATACCACTTTGATGCATAAGAGTAAGCCCTCGGGATCAGATGAATGTCACTCTTACCTCAGTAAAATGGCACCACTTTTGGCTACTTCCTCTATTCCACCTGGGGGAATCTTGGTAAAGTTAGTTAAATCATTTCCACTGCTGTAATAGTCACCATTTCCTGGAAACAATAAAAATAACAGATCTAGCATGCATTCAATCTATGCATTCAGTATAGAATTGTGAAGAGTCAGCGATGTCCTGGTCCTGTGCTAGTCACTAAGAATACACCAGTGCAGCCATGGTTCTGGTCCTCATTGCAGACTAGTGAGGTGCAGGCCCTGGGTTTATCTTATCCCTGAAGATCATGGGGGAAGACTGTGCATACATACCCATGACAAAGTTAGGTAAGATGAGAGCAACAATAATAAAAATAAAACATTAACAATATACGATAACAAATTTAAAATGTGTGAATAGTTTATTTTACGTAATTTTTAATTTAGTGTTTTTGGACCAAGGTTGTCTGTGAGTAACTGAAATCCAGTGAAGGAACAGTCAGATAAGCAGGGCTACCATCTACAGCATCTTCAGCATCCCAAAACATTCCCAGAGTGCTCCTTGAGACATGGCACCCCATCTGCCCAAAGACAATCACTTTCCAGCTTCCATCATCACAGAACAGGGCTTTTGCCTAACACTATAGAAATTCATATGAATTGATTTAAACAATATATACTTTCTTCTACGTTTTATTGATTTTTTTTTTTTTTTGGCCAGTCCTGGGGCTTGGACTCAGGGCCTGAGCACTGTCCCTGGCTTCTTCTTGCTCAAGGCTAGCACTCTGCCACTTGAGCCACAGCGCCACTTCTGGCCGTTTTCTGTATATGTGGTGCTGGGGAATCGAACCCAGGGCCTCATGTATATGAGGCAAGCACTCTTGCCACTAGGCCATATCCCCAGCCCCGTTTTATTGATTTTTCTGAAATCAGGACCTCACCTCAATACTCACACCGTGCTCCCAGTCCTTGCTGACCTATCTTAAAGATTCATCCATGTGCTTGTGTTATCTCTCACCCACTGCTTTTCACTGCTGAGTACTGTCTTATTGTATGAAGAATAAACAATTTGTTTATCCATTTGTTTTTGGACTCATAAGTAGTTTCATGTTCTGACTACAGTGACTTGGCTACCATGATTATTGAGGTACAAACCATATCAGAATATATTTTTCACCTTGGGTAATTATCAAAGACTGCTTGTCCTGTGTATTTATAAAATGACTGTGCTGTAGTACTGGAAAAATATCTTGAGTTTTCATTCAATTCCCTATCAAGTAAGACCCTTCCCCAAACAGAAATTTAAATAAAAGAACCCTGTACTATAAAATTGTCCTCTGAGAGGACACCATTGGACTTTCTTTGGAGCCTCTCTATTTAGTCTTGTTTCTTTCTTTTCACTTTCAAATAAACTTGCTCTGTCTGCTTAAAAAAAGAGAGAGTAAGAAAGAAATTTAAACAAGAAGTCTGAGAAAATGTCTTACCTGTTATAACAGTGATGGCTGAGTTATCCTTGCTTGCAGTTTTAAGTGCAAGTATAACCTCTCGATACATCTGTGAATGGGAAGGCAGGAAATGAAAAGAAACTGAAACGGATTCATTTTATCAGTCTACAAGCCTGCTCCCAGAACAACCCAAACATAAATACTGGTTGGGGAGGGGCGTGTGTGTATGCATGGGTGTGTGTGTGGTGGATACACAATTTGTGAGCACATGCCTGAAGAACTTAGGCTTGAACTCAGGGCCTTGCACTTTTATGCAGCACTTTTGTTCATGTATGGAACTCTACCATTTGAGCACAACTCCAGCCAAGCACTTAGCTACTTAATTGGAGATAGGAGTCTCAAGACTTTCCTGTCCAGGCTGGTTTCAAACCTTAATCCTCAGATCTTTGCTTCCTAAAGAGCTAGTATTACATGTGTGAGCCACCACTGCCTAGCTTTATTGATTGTATTTAATTTTTTTTTTCCTGCTGGTCCTGGGGCTTGACTCAGGGCCTGGCTACTGCCCCTGAGTCTCTTTGTGCTCAAGGCTACTGCTCTTACCACTGAGCCACAGCACCACTTCCATATTGGTTGTATTTAAGTACCTAAAAAGTTGGTTGGTTACTCTCTAAGTCATTTTCATTCCTTCTGTGATTCCTCAGTACATGCTGTGTCCCCATGCTACAGCAGAGGCAGAGGGGTGGTTCCCAAAGCAAACAAAAAAAGCATTGCTGAGCTTCTGGAATTAGCAGGAGATTATTTTTCCACATCTTTAACTAGAACTGTGCTCGTGTGTGTGTGTGTGTGTGTGTGTGTGTGTGTGTGTGTGTGTGTGTAGTTTAAGCAACAGAAGGTCATCTGAGATCTGAGGTGCTGATGTTTGTCTAGAGCAGGTGAGATGGTACCTGTCCAGAAGAAACATTCTCAAAGCTGCATCTCAGTTGTCACTTCAAGAAACAGCAAGTGTTGAAGGCAGTCTGGGACATGTTAACAAATGCCAAAAGGATGGGATTTTTGAGCAGCTGCAAGGAGATTCTGGGGCAGTAGTCTCTAAATTCTAAATCAGTAACATTTCTGAAAATGTTGTATGTATTGCTTTACTTCCGAATGTGTTCCACTGTGGGAAAGAATGATAAAGAGGACTGATATTCACATTAAGGGAGGGATTTTACATAATGTACAACTTAAAGATATAATCATTTTCTCCTAGGGAAGGAGGAGAAAGTTCTATTATTGTTAGAATACTGATGACCTAGCATGGTAATGTATCTGGAAAGAGCTAGGATTAGGAGGGGGATATATCCATCTGGGTTTCAGTCTTCCTGCTTATTCACTTTGGGAACTTGGGCAAGTTACTTCTTAACCTGTCTATTTAACTGATGGTAACAAGCTCCTTGTAGAAATTAGGGCAACTCCTGCACAGACAGTACAGAAATTTATTAGATACCTATAATGAGGAGCTATCATTGCCATAGATACAGAGATATGAGGAAGGTTAAGCAGAAACCAAACTCTCAGAATTCAGTGCATTATCAATTAAATGGCACATACCAATTTCAAACAACTCTTACTTAAAACTACATCAAGTTAATAATCTGTACCATGATGTATCTTAAAAACCCAACAAAAACCCAGAAAAAGAAGGACGAAAAGGTTAACAAATGTAGCAATGCTACTCACTGAACACCATGCGAAAAACGAACTATATAACTTGTGGGTGGAGATAGGAGAGAAAAACTGAGAGTGAGGGAAGGGGTAATACTGTCCAAAAAGAAGTGTCCTCATTACTTGACTTATGTAACTGTAATCCCTCTGTACAACACCTTTATAATAAAAATAAAAAATGAAAAGAAATATAAAAAAAAATCCCAACCAAAACAGTCAGGCACTGGTGGCTTATGCCTGTAATCCTAGCTACTCAGGAAATTGAAATCTGAAGATGGCAATTAAAGGCCAGCCTGGGCAGGAAAGGCTGTGAGACTCTTATCTCCAACTAACCATCAAAAAACCAGAAGCAGAGATGCGTCTCAAAGTGGTAGAGTACTAGTCTTGAACAAAAGAGCTCTGGGATAGTGCCCAGGCCCTGAGTTCAAACCCCACAACCGACACATATACACACACACACACATCAACACCCCCTCCCACAATGATTACAGACCTCTTAAACTTGAACCCCAGTTTATCTCCAAGGATTTGATGAATTCCCTGTAATTTATTTCAAAGGGAAGGAGCTAAGGTGGTTATCTTGCTATCAGTCTAGGTCAAAGGCAGATGCAAAATCCTCAGAGCTGCTTTTTCAAAGAAAAGCTGGGTTATGTTCTACTTTTATATTATTTGTTATAAAGAGGAGTTACAGTCTGTGAAACTTTTCAATTAGCCAGCAAAAAGCCAGAAGTGGAAGTATAGCTCAGTGGTAGAGAGCCAGCTGTGATGGAAAAAGCCAAGTTCAATCCCTAATAGTGCACACACACATGTGCACACATGCACACAAATTACTAGCATGCATTTGTTATTCAGGAGGGGATTTCATTGTGAAGTTTTCCTGCATTTGTGCAATCAGTCTCACCCTTCTGTTGCCCTCCCTCCCCTCCTTTCTAAAACAGCAGGTTTCATTGAACTATTTTCATACATGTAAACCATCTACTTGGGTTATATTTGCTATTGGAGGTGAAGTCTCTCCCCTCTCCCTCTGCCTGTACAAAATAAAGCTCCATTAGAGCAGAAAAGATAATTGTCTGTGACATGAAGACACACAGGGAAACATTATACTTAAGTCTAATCTTAGAGGGCTTCTCTGTACATTCTCTCATAGCCACATGTATTTCACTTCTCCTGATTTAAATGATCTGTACTTCCATTCACAGGAAAGTCACCATGCCTTCTGGATATGTAGACCCTATTTCAAACAAATTCTAAGCAAAGATTTCATAGTTCTGAATGTACTCTCACTTACCTTGTACAAATCAAACCAGAGAAACATAAAAAAAAAGTTTAATGTAGAAACTGTGATGTTTTGAATGAGACAAACAGAAGACAAGAAGAACAGGAAGTACTTCCAGGAGCAGAGTCATTACCTGAGTGGTGATGGCATTTTTCTGGGCAGGACGGTTAAACATGATCTTCGTGATGCCATCCTCAGAGGTCACAACTACATCTTCAGACCCAGGAGTCTTCTGGTCAGCCCCAGCCTCTACCTGGCTAGAGGATTGAGATGGAGAACTCAAACCGGATACCAAATCCACATAGTTCTGCCTGGCAGTTTCCTGAAGCATAGATGACAAAGAACTCAGCCGTAGTCAAGGAGTAAGCATTTTGAAGACCATATTGTGCTAATAACTAGCACTTAGCAGTAGACAAAAGAACTTCGGCCTTGATCAATAAAAGCACATTAAGGTTTCAACAGAGCTGGACATGGTGGCTCACACCTCTAATCTCAACACTGGGGAGATGGAGGCAGGAAGATTAGAGTGTGAGCCCAGTTCAACTACATAGCAGGGATATAGGAGGGGAAAGCAAAGGAAAGGGTGACATCATCCCAAAAGAAATGTACTCATTACTTGACTCATGAAACAGTAAGCCCTCTGTAATAATAACAATAAAATTATATTAAAAAGAAAGATTTTAAAGACTCATTGAAACACCAAGCTTCTTTAGAAATCCAGCAAACAAACGCAGAGTAAACAAGTAAATTCACCTTGGGCAGGCTGCCAAGGGCATTCCACGCATCCCACTTGGCCTTGTTAACAAAATCAAATACACCAGGTTTGGGTATACTACAAGGTCCTTCCGTAGCCTGTGAAGAGGGTAAGGGTGATTAGTGGTCACATATTTATGCAAACCAAAGTCTTAAATATGTAACAAAGTTCAAAGCTAGCAAAAATACCTCTCTAAAATCTCTTCACAGGATATGCAAAATGATCTGGAGTTTTTCCTTACCTATATTCAGGCCGTAGCTCAAGTGATAACAGTGCTACCTTTGAGTGGAAAAACTAAGGCCTTGAGTACAAGCCCCAGTACCATCACACATATACACAATATGCACAAAATATATGCTCATTCATTTTGCTGATGACCACATTTTTCACAAATGATCAAAACAGACATGAATATTCAAAAGGAACTAGTTAGCATTTGAAAAACCCACAGGATATTCGGCAATATCCTGCCCCAAACTGTGCTACGGATTAAATCCAGGGCTTCACACAATAGACAAGTGCTTAACCACCAAGCTATATCCAAAGCCAATCTGCATATATTCTGAAAGCTTGTGGACAGATACAAAAAACACCACCAATTCCATGAACACAGCACTATAGCTAGTAGAGATAAGTTGTGAGCAGTTAGAACCACAGGGCCTCAGGAAACTTAATTGAAGAGCATACTAGTAGAAAACAAAGTAAATTTTATCTATTTGAGGTTGGGTGCAACAAGTGTTTTGAGATGAATAAAATGTCCTGTTCTATATTTTAGAGATGGCAATTTAAAACCCCATTCTAAAATTTCTATAATTTTGTAATAAGTTAGCTAACAGAGGAAAGAGGCTATGAAAAGCAAAGGTAGTAAGGTGTCCTCGACTTAAATAGGCCTTTAAATAGAAAGTCAAGTTGCAAGAGTTAGCAGAAGGACAAAGGGTTTGCCTTATCTTCTGACTGCTCTCATGTCTCATACCAATTGCAAGGTAGAGGAAAGGGCAGTTCCCAACACTAGCCTCATCTTCAATAATTTGCTAGGAAGACTCAGAGCCCACAGTAAGCTATCTCATTCATGAGGATGACTCAGCAGAGATGGGGAGGGGATGGGGATGGGGGGAGAAATCTATTCTTTAATACCACTGGGAAAGACTCATAGCCTTGACATAGCTGGCTGGTAACAAACAATATAGATGATACTTAGAAATAAAATCAAGAAGCAAGTCATTCCAGGAAATATATCAGTACAGAATTGTGATTGGTTACAAGATAGAGACATTTCCATTTGACAGATTGCTTTTTCTTACTATATAAGTTCTTTTTTTTTTTTTTTGGCCAGTCCTGGGGCTTGGACTCAGGGTCTGAGCACTGTCCCTGGCTTCTTTTTGCTCAAGGCTAGGACTCTGCCACTTGAGCCACAGCGCCACTTCTGGCCATTTTCTGTATGTGGTGCTGGGGAATTGAACCCAGGGCCTCATGTATATGAGGCAAGCACTTTTGCCACTAGGCCATATCCCCAGCCTACTATATAAGTTCTTGACCATTCAAATGAAATAATTAAATTTGGCCTTGTTTTGAATTTCCTTCCTTCACTTTTCTTTTGTGCTCTTTCTTTTCTGTTCTTCCTTCCTCCTTCCTTCTGGTTATTGGGGCTTGAACTCAGGGCCTCTCACTCTTTCTTGGCTTTTTCACTTGAGGCTGGTGTTCTACCACTTGATCATTTTCATTTGTGCCTTTTTGCTGGTTAATTTAAAATTCTAGTTTGTCCAGGCTGGCTTTGAACCATATTCCTCAGATCAGCCTTGTGAGTAGTTAGGATTATATGTGTGAGTCACCAGAACCCAGCCTTCATGTGTTTATTTTAGTGAATGTCAAACATCATGTCAAACAACATGTTATTTCACTCCTACATACTCAGTATTCATTAAAAAGCCAGTACTTTTTTTATATAACCATGACACAACAATAATTCCCAGGGAGCTTCTTCGAAAACTCAGTCCATATTCAAATCGCTCCAATTGTTTCAAGATATCCTTAAGTGGTTGTTTTGTGCCACAATAGTATTTCAAGACATAACAAACCACAAAAAAGAAAAGAAAGTAGAGCTCACATGCACACATATTTCAGAAGAAAGGCAGAATATACTTAAATATTAAATCTCAATTTTAGTAGCCATACAATGTGTGTATTTAAGAAATCATGAGTTCAAAATGTCTCTAAAGAATGTCAGACTGTAGGCATTACCTGCTTATACAGGGCATAGAGTTTCAGCTTCACTTCATTTCCTGGATCCTTCTTCAAGAGCTTCACCTGATTCATTGCATTTTCGAAGTCCTTCTGACTGGCCCCCATGGTTCTGCTCAGGTGCAGATGAGCAACCTGCAGAAGACTACAAAGAATGCACTAGGTTCTATCTCTTACCTTACATTTCTACAGCCTAATTTCTTTCTTCTTTGTTTTTTTCTTTGTGGCCGTTGTAGGGGAGGGGGGTCCTTTAAACTTTTTCACTCAAGGCTACTGTAATTCTACCATTTGAGCCACAGTTCTACTTCTGGCTTTTTGATGGCAAGAGATAAGAGTCTCATGGACTTTTTTGCTTCAACTGTCTTCTGTGTAGCTAGGATAACAGGCATGAGCTACCAGCATTCAGTAACACAGCCCTTACCAAAATTCAATGTTTGTTTATAAATACATTCTCTCTACCAGTCCCAGCAAGCTAGCACCAAATGAGCCCTATATAAGAAATCTGTGCAATAGCTCACTGTAGTAAGCTTGAATAATAGAAAAGCAGGCGACATCCAAGAAATATTGGTAAGCAATTCAAAATGAAAATGGCCAATTACAATTTTCCCATAAGTTGAAAATCAAGGGCATGGAAGGTAGAGCTAGGGAAGGGGAAGAAGGGAGTAAAATATACAGAATTTAATCTTTAATCCCACTGTCTTAAAATATCCTTTGCTGAATGAACAAAGTTTAACTCTTATCTGGCCAATTCTTGCCATGCAGTTGTCAAAATACCTGTCCTAACACACACACACACTCTTTGAAGGATAGAAGGAAAGGAGACTGGGTGAAGATAGAAGATACAAGAAACGGTTCAAGGGACAGAGGAGCAGTTGCTGGCATTGGACACACATCTTTCTCAACTGCGAGGGAAGGACTCTAGTTGGCTGGAAGATAGGGGAGAGGGCTCTGGCAGGTCTATCTTCACCTCAGGCAAGATATTTAAATAGCCAGACAGGAGCCCAGGAGAAACAGGAAGCAATGCCTGGTGACAAGCAAATTTTTTTTTTTTTGGCCAGTCCTGGACCGTGAACTCAGGGCGTCCCTGGCTTCTTTTTGCTCAAGGCTAGCGCACTGCCACTTGAGCCACAGCGCCACTTCTGGCCATTTTCTGTATATGTGGTGCTGAGGAATCAAACTCAGGGCCTCGTGTATCCGAGGCAAGCACTCTTGCCACTAGGCCATATTCCCAGGCCCGACAAGCAAATTTTTAAGCTAGGGTATATCAGGGAGAGGGTGGCCCACCTCAGGGGACAGCACTGAGACCACAGGCCCAAAAAAAAAAAAAAAAAAAAAAAAGAAAAGAAAAAGAAAGAAAAGAAAAGAAAAGAAAAAGGATAACAATATCAAGAACATTAAGGGTAATTAGTTAAAATAACAGTTACAAATAAAATCCGCACCTAACAGATTTATCACCTTTTCTGCATTTATGTAATTTGTATATGGTATAATGAACCCTACATTTCAATCTTGAAAAGTTAGTATGTAACTTAATGAAATTCACTCACAGTAAGTTTGATGTGTTTTTTTTTCTGGAAAGAAAGGAAAATAATATGCATTTCACTTGAATTTGTCACAGGAATAATTCCAAGTACAAAAGAAAGGAAGCTGGGTGCTGGTAGCTCCTGCCTGTTACTACTGGCTACTTGGAAGGTTAAGATCTGAGGACTGAGGTTCCATGCTAGCCCAAGAAGCAAAGACCATGAGGTTCTTATCTCCAATTAACCATAACCAGCAAAAAGCTGGAAGTGGAGCTATGGCTTGAGCAAAAAATGCTTAAGGGGCTGGGGATATAGCCTAGTGGCAAGAGTGCCTGCCTCGGATACACGAGGCCCTAGGTTCAATTCCCCAGCACCACATATACAGAAAACGGCCATAAGTGGCGCTGTGGCTCAAGTGGCAGAGTGCTAGCCTTGAGCGGGAAGAAGCCAGGGACAGTGCTCAGGCCCTGAGTCCAAGGCCCAGGACTGGCCAAAAAAAAAAAAAAAAAATGCTTAAGGGACAGCACCCTGAGTTTAAGTAAGTGCTTGCGCTTGCACGCACGCGCAGGCGCGCGCGCGCGTACACACACACACACACACACACACACACGCACACACGGCCTAAATTTGCAACTTCCCATAAAATGTGATGCAAACCTTTTATTTCAAAATGAAGTTTCTTTTTAGCGGAGGGGGGTAGTTATTGTTTTTGTTTTAAAGTAAATAAAATCCCTGGGAATTCCACCCCGGTCAGGTGGGGGGTCCTGGGCACGGATTTGTTTTTGGCTGTTACACTGTCGGGACTGCGGAGCTTTCACTCAGCATTGCAAGACACAGATTCTGTATGAAAACAGTTCTAAGTCCGAACACGCCAGCAACAGCCCACTGACTGGTTTTCCACAGCGCGCAGCGACGCACAGAACACCCCGAATGTCCTCCTCGCTTCTTCAAGGCGCACTCTGCGCCCTGGAAAGTACCCAAGTGGGGCACGGAGGCCGGAGGGCAATGGGTGGCGCAGGGGGGAGCGGGCGGTGCAGGGGGCAGCGGGCGGCGCTGAGCGGCGGGCGCAGTGGGCAGCCGGCAGGCGGAGCGGCGCGGGCCCGGGCTCGGACGCGTCCGTCACGGCTCTCCCAGGCCCGAGAAGGCGGACGCGGGTCTCCGGGCACTCGCTAACGACCTCTCGTTGGAAAAGCAAGGAAATGCTGCTACAGAGCGCAGACAGAGCGTGCCCCGCGGGCGACACCCTCCCCAGAACGTCTGGCAGTGACCCTGGGCTCGGCAGCCAAAGCTCCAAGCTTACCTCAAACACGAAGGACGCCCCAGTCTCCAAGCCACAAACGCCATCGCTAGTCCGGACCGCGCAGGAGCCGCGGCTCGGGGGCGGGGTCTGAACCGGGGTTGGGATCCAGTCCAGTGTGGGTCGGGCCAGGACCGTAGCTCCGGTGTGGGCGGGGAGAGAGGCGGGACCTTCGCGCGACAGAGGCGGGATTGGGGCGGGGCCTGGACACGCAGTGGGCAAGGCCGTGACGAGAGCCCTAGGTGGGCGGGGCCAGAGCCCGGTCTGAGCACGTCGTGGGCAGGGCCAGAGTGAGGGCGGGATTGGGGCGCGGCTTGGACTCCGCCCTGGTGGGCCAGACGGAGTACTGGGCGTTGGCCGGTGTAAGGCGGGGCGGTTGTGACCCCGCCACGTAACTCAGAGAAGCGCGTAGCCGGGGGACTGGGCAAATATCCAAGCTGGGAGCTCGGGTTGCGGCTTCTAGCCCTGCGGTGAAGGGGAGCCAGGGTGTTGGCGGAACCTGGGAGGGAGCATTTATTTACCCTGTATTATGGCAGTGAGCTAAGGATCGCGACCTCAGCTTTGGAAGCTCGTGGGGGAGAGAGCACGTGGTTAAAAATAACCAAGTTAAGCACCTCACAGTCCTGGAGGGATGCCTGAGGACCAGGAATAGGCTCTGGCATGTCTGCGTATGTGTGTACCTGTCCTAAGGTTGCCCCAGAGCTTCTGTGCTCAAGACTGGCCTTCTACCACCTGAGCCACAGCTCCATTTCCAGCTCTTTTGGTGATTAATTGGTGTTAAGAGTCGCACGGGGGGCTGGGGATATGGCCTAGTGGCAAGAGTGCCTGCCTCATATACATGAGGCCCTGGGTTCGATTCCCCAGCACCACATATACAGAAAATGGCCAGAAGTGGCGCTGTGGCTCAAGTGGCAGAGTGCTAGCCTTGAGCAAAAAGAAGCCAGGGACAGTGCTCATGCCCTGAGTCCAAGCCCCAGGTCTGGCCAAAAAAAAAAAAAGAGTCGCACGGACTTTCTAACCCGGGCTGTCTTCGAACTGTGGTCCTCAGATCTCAGCTTCCTGAGTAGGATTACAGGATTACCAGGACCCAGGGTTCTCTGGAATGTTTTGAATCCATGCTTTTATGTCACTAACCACCCGTGGGTAGTGAATCATTTAAACAGTATGATCTTTGACCTGGGCGCCGGTGTTTCACACCTGTGGTTCATGCCTGTAATTCTCAGAAGGCGGAGGTCTAAGGATCACTGTTCAAAGCCAGTTGGAAGTTGGTGAGACTATCTCCAGTTAACCACAAAAAGCTGGAAGTGGAGTTGTGGTTCAAGCAATAGAGTACTAGCTTTAAGCAAAAGAGCCTAGGAACAGCTCCCGGGCCCAGAGTTCAAGCCTCATTAACAACACCAAAAAAAGAAAAAAGTATTTACTTTGGAGAAGTACTCTTACCACCACCCTCCTCCCCCCCCCCCAAAAAAAATCACTATTCCGAGGTAGATGTGGGGAAGCATGACTATAATCCCAGCACTTGGGAGGCTGGAGCAGGAGGATTGCATATTCTAGGCCAGCCATACAGTGAGACGTGCAAACAGCTACGAACTCACTACTGCACTCTTAAACTTTGTGCTTAAGGCTGAGTACCCACAAATGTTTCCATTTTGTGTGTGTGTTAAAAATATATGTAGCTGACTGAAATGTAGGTTTCCTTTTCCTTCTGAATAAGTTCAGTCTTCTTATTCTGGCATATAAGAACCCCTTGCCTGCCTGCTCTCTGTGTAACACCAGGATTGAAATTTCCATTTCAGATGAGCTGGAAGGCTCAGCTTCTGTGAGTGTCCCCTATTCCTTGTTTTCTCAGTTCAAACACTAGGATATCCAGGACGCTTTGACCTCCCCATTGCATCCATTTGATCCTTCTGAGACAGACCTTGTTTTCCAGGCTTGTCTCTCTCCTATCTGTATGTCACTGTGCTCACTTCTGATGAACACACAGGGCACACTTTGGGAAAGGTGACCTGTATTAACTCAATTTCTTGCATCCTAACAAATTGTTGATACAACACTTTGAAGATGTTTATTGAATGTTTCTCTTTAGCCTGAGTTTCTTCATGTGATACAGGGACAGATCAATTGCTACCTTTTTATTAAGTTATCAGCAGATGTTTACATGGGTGTTTTGGGTGTTTGGAAGTATTTCTTTTTCAGTGAGTGGTAGCTAGAATTTGACTTTTTATCAGGTTCCTGTGTTGAAACATACTAGGAAAACTGGTACTAATGAAATGATGATGATACTTATTTCTAGACAGTTCAGGGAGAGGGAGATCTGTTATAGCTTCTTCTCTTAGTAAAGATTATTATTCCGTCTTCTTTCTATGTTCTACATTATAATTTTTTCTGGCTCTTTTAATAGTGGGATTTGAACTAGGGTGGAGCACTAATTTGAGCCACACTTCCAGCCTGGCTTTTTGCTTGCTGATTATTTTGGAGTGAATATCTAGAAAGCTTTTCTTCTGTGGTTGGCCTCAAACCTCAATTGTCCAGACCTGTCTCCTGAGTAGCTAGAAGTATAGGAATGAACCTAGGACCTGGTTCCCTGCCTTAGTTTGATGACAAACTAAGATAATTTAAACCAGTATAGTGTAATAGAGAAAACAGAAGCTATTACTATGTTACCCTTTCCTACTTATTCAAAGCTATGCCCTCACTATACAGCCCAGGCTGGCCTCAGAGTCCTGCCTTAGTCTCCCAAGGGCTAGAATTACAAGGGTGTGCTACCATATCTGGCTTTTCCCTAATGTTCTAATGATCCATCTCTTTCACACAGTATTTTACATTCTAAAGGAAGGCCTCAGTAACTACTCTCTCTCTCTCCTCAGCTATAATGAATTGACTTGCTCAAAAGTAATGTTTTCTGGAAAGAAAATACAGATTCTGGCACAGGAGGCCAAAGTATAGGAAAGAGAGATAACTGATCTCATCCAGTTGTGGGGAGCAAGATCAGCACAGGGATTTCCTGACTCATCATACCCTAGTCTGTCCTAGAAAAGCCCTTTGCACCCCATTCTACCAAGATGGAGATTTTGGTTAGGAAAAAAATCTCTACTTTTGTGGGGATGGCAGGGAAAAACTGGGAGAATGTGAAGGAAGGGGTCACATTGTCCAAAAACCAATGCACTCTTTACCTGATGTATATAATGATGACCCCTCTGTACATCATCTTTATAATAACAATAAAAATGTTTTAAACATCTCTCAGAAATGGATTCAAATCAATCTATTCCCTTCCACTACCTATATGGTTTATAGGTGGCTTTGTATCACCTGTCCTAACTATAGCATGTGTTCAAGTCAGAAGTACTAAAATAATATGGTAGAATCTTACCAGTTTATGCATATTCTCTCTTTCTTCTTATAGTTACAATTTAATGAGAGAAGTTATTTCAGAAGTAAACATTTGACTCATTGGATCATTTCTGCCTAAAGCTCTTACATCTCTACGGTTTGTTCTATTTTGTCCACTTTTATTTGTGTTTGTTTTATTAACTTAACCTTGTACTAAGTGGTTTTCTTTCAACTGTTTTATAGCAAAGAAATCTCCCTCAGGTATCTTTCTCCCAGGATTCGAACAGGTAAATATCACCATGGGGGGAAATAACTGTTTTCTCCCCAAGGAGTCATTCCATTTTTTTTCTTGTTTACACGAAGGTTTAATCTACAATCTGTTCAAATCCAACAGAAGAGAATGGAAATGGCTATAAAAATTCAGTCCAGGAGAGCCACAAAAAGAATAATAAAATGTGCATCATTCATAATGTTGCATTGGATATAACAGTGCGATGTTAACTAATTAATTCAAGGGCTGAGAAAGGTATTGGAGAAGATCACCCATTATTGATGGAAACAAGTGACATCGGTTGACTAAGCTCAGGTGACCTGGCCTTTTTCCTTCTATGCTAAATTAAAAATTCCATCTGTAAATCATCTACTGGAGTCTTGACAAGCATTAAGACTCAATACTTCCTCTTTATTTACAAATTCAGTGTTTGTGAATTTGCCTACTTACTAAAATTCATCTTTAATCCTCCTCAGCCCTCATAGGTTTCTCAGGACTATTCATAGAATGCACGAAGAGTTAACTGACCAGAAGTAATCTGTGTGTGTGTGTGTGTGTGTGTGTGTGTGTGTGTGTGTGTGTGTGTACCAGTTCTGGTGCTTGAATTCAGGGCACTATGCCCTCACTTAGCTTTTTTGCTCAAATCTGGGGCAGCATTATTAACCACAGCATTATCAAGATATGGAACCAACCTAGATTCTCCTCAGTGGATGATGAATGGATCAAGACATTGTGGCATGTATACACAATGGAATTCTATGCTTCCATCAAGAAGAATGACATCGCCCCATTCATAAGGAAATGGAAAGACTTGGAAAAAATCTTATTAAGTGAAGTAAATTAGTATATGCCTAGGATAGTCCTAGCAGCAGATCACAATAGCTCAACAGCTATGTATGCATGATCATATAAAATGATGCTAATTGAAATGAGCTTCAAGATTAGAAACAAGGGGCTTCGTTTTTTGTACTTTTTGGGGGGGGTACTGTGTGAAGTTATTTCTGTTTTCTTTCCTTTTTTTTCTCCATTTGGTTTATCATCAGTTGTCACTGTTTATTATTTATTTATTTATTTTGGTGCCCTGTGTGTTGTATATATGTTTATCTAATTTGAGGAAATAAAGAATGCTGAGACATAGGACAAAGGTTGAACCAATGCAACAATGATACTCACAGGACATTTTGTTGGAAATGAACTTTAACAACTTGTGGGACAGGTACTCAGGGGCAAGGGAAAGTGGGAGTAAATGAGGTGGGTAACAATGTTTGACAAGAAATATACTCATTACCTGTCCTACAGAATGGGCATATACCCATCCATCTCCTTAGGGCTTGATGAACTGCCTTTGTGCCAGCTTATTCTTTTTCCACCATGTGTGGATTCCCCCCGGGGCCTGTCTCACCATGCATGGACCAGCTAAACTGTACCTCTGCACCACTCAAACCGGAAGATAGGCACACAGGCCCATCCTAAGTTTTCCTGTCCTTTCCTCTTGATGTCTGACTGAGAAACCCAAAGCAGTTCTTTAATAGTGATAAACATTAAAATCCAAATTTCTGATACTTAGTCCCAAATTTTTAAACAGTGGAGGGAAATAAATTTCAAATTCCCAATGCCTTTTGCTAAGCCAGATAATTTGATTACAGTGCAAGCAGCCTAGCGCATTAAGATACCAATATTTTTCAACCGCAAATTAAAGAAATCTTCTGTTTAAACTATAATTCCTCTTTAAAGCAATGCAATAATCCTTTACAACATTTGGTAATGCCCAAACTTGTTGATCT
Organism: Perognathus longimembris pacificus; assembly: GCF_023159225.1. Lineage (NCBI taxonomy): Eukaryota > Metazoa > Chordata > Mammalia > Rodentia > Heteromyidae > Perognathus > Perognathus longimembris. The sequence goes on along the minus strand of NC_063166.1, from coordinate 34,971,412 downwards.
TTTTGGAGTTTAAACTGAAACTCACCCATTTTTACATCAAACTGACAGTTTTAATCTTGAACATGCACACACTCACATACATTCGTGAAAAAGATCTTAAAGCGCGCAAAATAAATAGGGGCCGTATGTTTTCCAGTGGCAAGAGATATTTTTGCCAATCTTACTCTTGCAGGTGACCAAGATTTAAGACAAAACTTTTTTTAACAAATGGCTTTAGCATTCTCTTGCCTCTCTCTGGCCTCTCTCTGGCCTCTCTCTGGCCTCATTTACCAGGGCTTGCTTGTGTAAGCAAGGGATTTTAGTACACCAAATACTTTTCCATTGGAGAAAGCTGGGTGAGGGTCCCCACCCAGAACTTGACTCTAGTCTTTAGCCTAATTTTGACTAGAGCATTTTTCTTTTATTTGGCCAGTCCTGGGCCTTGAACTCATGCCCTGAGCACTGTCCCTGGCTTCTTTTTGCTCAAGGCTAGCACTCTGCCACTTGAGCCACAGTGCCGCTTCTGGCCATTTTCTATATACGTCATGCTGGGGAATCGAACCCAGGGCTTCATGTATATGAGGCAAGCACTCTTGCCACTAGGCCATATTCCCAGCCCCTAGAGCATTTTAAATTCTCACTTTACCTTTTGAATACCTTCAGTTGGGGAAAGAAAGCGGTTATCTGAAGCTGATCTCTGAGCCCACCAGGTGGCCAATTTGCCAGTTTAAGCCAGGAGTACTTTACAATTTCAATTTACACTAAGACTGAGATTAGCCAATGGTTTGAGCCAGGCCCTCAGCTGTCTGCACCCTTCCAACTGCCTCCTTAGAGAAGGGTCTTCCTAGTCCATTAACATGAATAAAAACATCTTTATCCACTTCAGTTGGACAAATGAGGATTCTTTACTCTTCTTATATTATTTTAAAATAATGCATTTTCATTTAGCATCTCAACTTTTGAAGGTTAGAAGCCAATTTTGTCACAAGGGTACTTTGAGTTGAATTGAAAAAATAAAAATCAGGTTCCAGAAAGCTGTGTTGGCTGGGAGTGTAAATTAGTGGTAGAATTAGTGCCTGTTAATCCCAAAGCCCTGGATTCTTCAACACTGAAGAGAGGGAGCTGCTGGAGGAGAGGGAGAAGGGGAGGGAGAGGAAAGTGGTGATGGCATAGAGGAGAAGTAAGATCAGAGACAGGGAACGCCAGGGCAAGGAATGTAGCTCAGTGGTAGAGTACTTGTCTGGTATTCCTGAAGCCTAGGGTTTGATTCCTCAGGTAGGGCTAGGCTAGGGCAAGGCTAGGACAGGACAGGCTAGCGATAGGACAGGGGAGGAAAAAAAGGGGAGGAAAAAAAAAGGGGGGGAGGAAAGGCAGCTAATCAAGGCAAAGCATGGCATTAAGGAATTAGTATGGCACCTAGCTGTGTTCGGGTACTGTGCTTAAAGCACACATAGTATACTGTGTGTGTGTTTGTGTATGTGTATGTGTATGTGTATGTGTGTGTGCATGCGCGTGCGTGCATGTGCCAGTCCTGAGGCTTAAACTCAGGCCCTTCATCTCTTGCCTGGCTTTTTTTCCCATCAAGGCCAGTCCTCTACCACTTGATCCACAGCTCCACTTCTAACTTTTTGCTTGTTCATTAGAGACAGCTGTGTTACAGACTTTCCTGCCTGGGGTTGCCCATTCTAGAATTTGACTGTTTTGACTCATGCTGTAAAAAACATGTACGCCGACAGCTCTGGTATAAGCTGACTTACATTATATATACGTGAGTGTGTGTGTGTGTGTAACTTCCACACTGAATTCTATTGTGGCTGCATTGATTTACTCAATTGCCAACATTGCATAGTGCATCTTCCCCCATATCCTTGCCAGTATTTCTGTTTTCCTTGAAAATAGGTGTTCTGATTAGGCAGATATGGAATTTCAACATAGTTTTGACTTGTGTTTCCTTGATTACTAAAGATGGTGAATATTTTTCATGTATTCCATAGACACCTATACTCATTTGGGGAACTGGTTATTCCATTCACTTGCTCATATAGTGATAAGATTACTTGTCCTCTAGGTGTTTAATTTTTTGAGTGTATATATTCTGGATATTAGAATTTCTTCTGTTATTCTGAAAGCTGTAGCTTAGACTTATTTTACTTATTCTCACTAAAAGATGTCTTGTAAGCTTTAAATTGTTTAACAGATAATTGATTGAGAAAGGAGTGTCTGTGCTCAGTGTGTCCCTTTGTCCTCAGGCAGTAAACAGGTTTACACAATCCTGTATGTGCTAGTGCCTGCTGTGACCCCAAGAGCCTCCTACAATGGTGAGAATGAATCAACGGTAGTCACAAAATGATTGTTGATTGGCTCAGCCAAGTAGTTAAGAGATTTTTAATATAAAGAAACTTGCAAGATTAGGACATAGAAACTGCCGTTATAGACTGGCATAGTCAAGAGAAGGCCTTAGGAATACTGGATACATAAGGATTGTGGAAAGAAAGATGCTCTCTTCAGAACAGATTTTATCTCCATTTTTAAAAAGTGAGCTACAGCTCCAGTCTATATACCAGGAAGCAGGCTTTTGTCTGAGTGGCATGCACTCTGGTAGGATATGTACTACTATTGACCCTCTTTAGGACTTCCCATGTATGATCTGAAGTTATCTATGTCTGCTAGACAGTTCTGCTGTACTGTCCTTCCAAAAGAAGAGAATTGTGATGTACAGCAGAATGAAAAACTGTGTCTCTTCTTTTTTTGGTGCCAGTTCTGTAGCTTAAAATCAGGATCTGGGCTCTGTTCTTGAGCTTTTATCCTCAAGGCACAGCTTCACTTCTGGCTTTTTTGATAGTTAATTGGAGATGAAGAGTCTCATGGGCTTTCCTGCCCATGCTGGCTTCTAACTGCAATCCTCAGACCTCAGCCTCCTGAGTAGCTCAGATTACAGGTGTGAGCCACCAGTACCTGGCAGGAACTGTCTGTGTTGGAGAGTTCTATTACATCATTGCTCCTAGAGAGTATTCTTAGTAAAGAACACATCTTAAAATTAAGAGTAGTTGGCTTCTGGTGGCTCACACCTGTAATCATAGCTACTCAGTAGGCTGAGATCTGAAGATCAAGGTTTGTTTCAAGTCATCCAGGACAGAAAAATCTTAAAGACTCTTATATCCAACTCACCATTAAAAAGTCAGAAGTGCAGGTGTTGCTCAAGTGATAAAGCACCAGCCTTGGATGAAATAAAGCAAGAGAAAGCTTAGGATCCTGAATGCAAGCCTCCGTATAGGAATAAAATAAAATGAGATGGTCTATGGGCTATTTCTCCTTTTCTGTCATTGATGTTGAGTATTGCCATGCAACAAATGCCCTTTTAATGATGGATAACCTAAAGCTACAAATATTATTAATGTAATTGGGAATAAGTGGTTCTATGGCTCAAGTGGTAGAGTTCTAGCCTTGAGCTGAAGAGCTCAGGGACAGCGCCCAGGCCCAAAGTTCAAGCCCCATGACCAGCAACAACAAAAAGTTAAAGACATGACTATCCCTCACATATAAAATAGGCATGCTTTAAGAACTCGTATTATTTCTTGAGGGTTTCCAGGCATAAATAAAAATCATGCTAGACCAAGACAGTTGGGATATGAAACTGGTTACTGGTCTGCAGGCAACAAAACAACTATATTTTCTGATGGGGAGAAATTATGTTGCAGCTTTAGTGAACAAAACTCACTCTCACCTGCACACAGGTATGGAAGTACCTTGTAAATATGGCTCATAAGTATGAATGGTTTTCTGTGTTTGTTAAAAATAAATTTCAATTCAAAAACTCATTCCACCTTGTAAATCTACAAGTTACCATCTTGTTTCACAGACCCTACTCAGTAGGAAACTATCAGTGAAACAAAGATACAATTGCTCTAGACAACATTAAGGTCTGCTGGAAAAAGACATGCTTTCCACTTTATTTCCAGGCCTTAGGTACTTTTTCTTAACACTGGCATAGGTAGAATTATGAATGAAATCATTTTTTTAAAAATTGCTGATACTGAGGTTTGAACTCAGGGCCTTACACTCTTGCTCAGCTTTCTTGTTCTCAGCTGGTACTCTCCCACTTGAGCCACACTTTAGCATGGCTTTTTGTTGATTGACTGGAAATGCAGTCTCCCTGATTTTTTTTTTTTTTTGCCTGGGCTGGCTTTGAATCACAGTCCTTCATATCTCAGCCTCCCGAGTTGCCAGGATTACAGGCATAAGATGAGGCCCAGCTGAATGAAATAATTTCTTAAGGATTTGGCCTTTTTAATCTGTCAGTGGCAAAACATTTCTCTGGGGTTTATGTGCTTATTGGTACACTGAATTGTTTCTTTTTACAGGAGGTCGGAGCTGTCTTGCTCTTCTAGGAGGAACCATTGGAAATCACTCATCTCCTTTCCTTTGCTTGCCCAGTGGCTTCAGGAGGACAATGCTGCTGGAAGGAGTAGAGTTCAGTTCAGGCACCTGCTACTCAAACATAAGGAAGTGCTAAAATGCCCCTCAAGAAAATTAGAGGAGCAGGGGTGGGCACCAGTGGCTCATAGCCACTTTGGGTTTGACTCACTTCACTTAGTTTGATTTTTCAAAGTCTTTCCATTTTCTGACGAATGTGACAATATCATTGTTTCTGATAGAAGCATAGAATTCCATTGTGTATATATGCCATAATTTCTTGATCCATTCATCTACTGAGGGGCATTTGGGTTGGTTCCATATTTTAGCTATGCACCCAAATCAATTCCAAATGGATCAAGGACTTTAAGGTAAAAGCAGCTACCCTGAAAACATTGCAGGAAGGAATAGGAGAAACACTAGGACTCCTTGGCACAGTGGAACCTTGCTTAATAAAGGCCCAGAAACACAACAATCAAAGAAAGGTTGAACAAATGAGACTGCATCAAACTTCAGAGTTTCTGCATGGCAAAGGACATAGCTTGCAAGATAAAGAGAAAGCCCAGAGATTGGGAGAAGATCTTCACTAGCCATGCAACAGAAAAGGGCCTCCTATCTGAAATATACTCAGAACCCCCAAAATTAAATCCCCCTAAAACAAATAGTCAAAGAAACAACCACTCCATTAACAAGTGGGTTAAAGACTTAGAGAGAAACTTCTCTGCAGAGGAAATGAGAATGTCCAAGAGACACATGAAGGAGTGCTCAACATCCTTGGCCATAAAAGAAATGCAAATCAAAACAACATTGAGATTCTACCTCACTCCAGTTAGAATGTCCATTATCCAAAATCGAGAGACACAGGATAAAAAGACAAATGACTACAAAAGCAATACTTGCAAAACTGTTTGGTGTAAACCAACTGAACAACTCATGGGGGGAGAGGGAAAGGGGGAGGGGGAGGGGGGAATGTGGGAGGAGGTAACAAACAGTACAAGAAATGTATCCAGTGCCTAATGTATGAAACTGTAACCTCTCTGTACATCACTTTGACAATAAATAAGAAAAAAAAAGTGTCCATTATCAAGAAAATGAATAACAACAGTTGCTGGCAGGGATGTGGACAAAAGGGAACTCTACTACACTGTTGGTGGGAATGTAAACTTGTTCAACTACTCTGGAAAGCAGAGTGGAGGTTCCTCAAAAGGCTAAACATAGAGCTCCCCTATGACCCAGCAATCCCACTTGTGAGAATTTACCCAAAGGATCACAAAGCTACCAGCACAACCATGTTAATAGCAGCATTATTTACCATAACTAAAATATGGATCAAACAATGTAATTCTTTAGAGAAACTAACTTTGTCCAACAAAATGAATGCCAGGAAACTGGTACTTGAGAGGTGCTGAGAGGTCAGAGGGAAATGGTAGATGAATGAAAAGAGGAAGAGGGAGGAGAATGTAGTTATAATATTCAATGCATAGCCCATAAAACTAAGAAACTTCAGGGAAGAGGGGGGTGGGAGGGATGGGGAAGAATTATGAAAAGGTTGCTATTATCAAGATGCATTGTATTCATAAGATAATTTATTTATTTATTTATTTATTTTTATTAATTGAACATAAATTTTTTTACAAGATGTTGTGCAAAGTGGGTGCAGTTACATAGTAGGGCAGTGTGTACATTTCTTGTGATATCTTACAACCTGTTTTTCCATGCCTTTTCTAGGTCAGGTAGACACATATGCAATATACAATGTATCAAGCACATATACAGTGTTCACAGACTTGGTCTCTACTGTCTCTCCGTCTCCCTTTGTTAACAGTCATATATCAGGGAGATCATGCCCCTTTGTTTTCTGTGTTCTAGGCTTGTCTCACTCAACATTATTTGTTCGAGTTCTGACCATTTCCCTGCGAATAACAATATTTCACCATTCCTAATCGCTATGTAGTATTCCATTGTGTATAAGTACCATATTTTTTGGATCCATTCATCTGTGGAGGGGCATCTGGGTTGTTTCCAAATTTTGGCTATTGTGAATTGTGCCGCGATAAACATGGAAGTACAAATGTCCTTTTGATATCTTGGGTTTTTCTGTTTAGGATAGATGCCTAGGAGTGGTATGGCTGGGTCATAGGGTAGGTCTATATTGAGCTTTTTGAGAAACCTCCATACTGTTCTCCAAAGTGGTTGTACTAATTTGCACTCCCACCAACAATGGAGAAGGGTTCCTCTTTCCCCACAGCCCCTCCAGCATTTGTTGTTTCCTGAGTTCAGAGTATAGGCCATTCTAACTGGGGTGAGGTGGTATCTCAGGGTGGTTTTTATTTGCATTTCCTTTACTAGCAGGGATGTTGAGCATTTCCTCATGTGTTTCTTTGCCATTTTTATATCTTCTCTTGTGAAGTCTCTCTTTAGCTCTTTTGCCCATTTCCTAATAGGTTTATTGGGCTTGGAGGGGCTTAGTTTTTTGAGTTCTCTGTAGATGATCGATATCAGGCCTTTGTCTGTTGCTGTGCTGGTAAATATCCTTTCCCATATCGTTGGCTGTCTTTCTATTTTGGTGGCTATGACCTTAGCTGTGCAGAAACTTTTTAATTTGTAGTAGTCCCATTTGTTGAGTCTCTCCCCTATTTGTTGTGCCCCTGGGACTCTATTCAGGAAATTCCTTCCTGTGCCTATAAGTTCTAGTGTCTTTCCTACTCTGTCCTTCAATAGTTTCAAGGATTCAGTCTGATGTTGAGGTCCTTGATCCATTTTGAGTTGATCTTGGTGCATGGTGATAGGCTTGGGTCTACTTTGAGTTTTCTGCATATGGCTGCCCAGTTTTCCCAGCACCAGTAGTTGAAGAGGCTATGTTTATTCCATTGTATGTCTTTAGCTCCTTTGTCGAATATCAGTTGGCTGTAAGAGTGCGGTTTTATTTCTGGGTCTTCAATTCTAATCCACTGGTCTTCTGATCTGTTTTTATACCAATACCATACTGTTTTTGTTATGATGGCCTTGTAGTAGAGCTTGAAATCTGGTATTGTGATACCTCCTGCACTATTTTTTTTGCCTAGAATTGCTTTGGCTATTCTAGGTTTTTTGCTGTTCCATATGAATTTATGGATTGGTTTCTCTATTTCAGTGAAGAATGTGGCTGGGATTTTGATAGGTATTGCATTGAATTTGTATAACAATTTGGGCAATATGGCCATTTTCACTATATTGATTCTGCCTACCCATGAGCATGGGAGGTCTTTCCATCTCCTTGTGTCTTCTTTGATTTCCCTTATTAGATTTTTGTAGTTTTCATTGAATAGGTCCGTCACGTCCTTGGTTAAGTTGATCCCTAGGTACTTTATTCTTTTTTTGGCTACTGTAAATGGAATTGTTTTCATAATTTCATTTTCTGTTTGTCTATTGCTGGTGTACAGAAAAGCTGCTGACTTTTGTGGATTGATTTTGTATCCTGCTACTTTGCCAAATTGGTTTATTAGGTGTAGGAGTTTGGGGACTGAGTCCTTCAGATATAAGATCATGTTGTCTGCGAATAGGGATAACTTGATTTCTTCCTTGCTGATGTGGATCCCTTTGATGTCCTCCTCTTGCCTTATTGCTATGGCTAGGGATTCCAGCACTATGTTGAACAGAAGTGGGGAGAGTGGGCATCCTTGTCGTGTTCCTGAGTTTAGGGGGAATGATTTAAGTTTCTCTCCATTTAATATGATATTAGCAGTTGGTCTGTTGTATATGGCTTTTATTGTTTTGAGGAATGTTCCATCTATTCCTGTTCTCTCCAAAGCTTTTAATAGGTATGGATGTTGTATTTTGTTAAAGGCTTTTTGGGCATCGACTGAGATAACAATGTAATTCTTAATTTTAGTTCTGTTTATGTGGTGAATCACGTTGATTGATTTAGGGATGTTGAACCATCCTTGTGACTGAGGGATGAAGCCTACTTGGTCATGATGTATGATTTTCTTGATCAGTTTCTGGATCCTGTTAACTAAAATTTTATTGAGGAGCTTTGCGTCTGTGTTCATTAGTGATATTGGTCTGTAGTTCTCTTTTTTTGTTGGGTCTTTGCCTGGTTTGGGAATGAGTATGATATTAGCTTTGTAGAATGAGTTTGGGATTTCTCCCTCTGTTTCTATTTCGCGGAAGAGTTTGAGGAGTATTGGAATTAGCTCCTCACTAAAGGTTTTGTAGAATTCATTGGTGAATCCATCTGGGCCTGGGCTTTTCTTAGTAGGGAGGTTCTTGATTACCTCCTGTATCTCACCGTAAGGTATTGGTTTATTTAGTTGATTTATTTCTTCTTGGTTCAGTTTGGGCAGGTTGTACTTCTCTAAGAATTGATCCATTTCTGTAAAATTATTGTTTTTTGCTGAGTAGAGGTTTTGGAAATAGCTCCTTATGATTGTTTGAATATCATGTGTACTTGTTGTAATTTTTCCGGTGGAGTCCCTGATTTTACGTATATGAGTCTCTTCTCTTCTTTTTTTGGTAAGTCTTGCAAGGGGTCTGTCAATTTTGTTTATTTTCTCAAAGAACCAGCTTTTAGTCTTATTTATTTGTTGAATGGTCTTTCTATTTTCAATCAGATTTATCTCTTCTTTAATCTTTGTGATCTCTCCCCTCCTACTCGTTTTAGATTCTGTCATTTCTTGTTTCTCCAGGTGTTTTAGTTTCACCGTGAGGGTATTCACCTGCTCTGCTTCCATTCTTTTAATGTGGGTGCTGAGTGCAATGATCTTGCCCCTCAGTACTGCCTTAGCTGTGTCCCATAGGTTTCTTTGTGATGTGTTTTCTTTGTCATTGCGGCTTATGAATTCGTTGATTTCATCTTTAATTTAGTCTGTGGCCCAAGTGTTGGATAGCAGCGTGGGGTTTAGCCTCCAAGAGTGTGTATAGTGTCTGTGGTTTCCTTTGTTGTTGAGGGTTACCTTTAATCCACTGTGATCAGATATAATACATGGGATGACGTCAATACTTTTGAATTTGCTGAGGTTCTTTGTGTGGGCTATGACGTGGTCTATTTTGGAATATGATCCATGGGCTGCTGAAAAGAAGGTGTATTGGGTTTCTGTAGGGTAAAAGGTTCTATATAGGTCTGATCCATTTGGGAAATGGTGTTATTTAGGTCCTCAGCTCCCTTACTAATCCTCTGGGTGTTGGATCTGTCTCTTGGAGAGAGAGGAGTATTAAAGTCACCCACTATGATTGTGTTTGCATCTATGTTGCTCTGTAATTCTGTGAGAATTTGCTTGACATATGTCAGGCCTCTTTTGTTCGGTGAGTATACATTTATCACCGTGATTTCTTGATTCTGGATTTTTCCTTGTATTAATATGTAGTGTCCTTCTTTGTCTTTTTGAGTGGACTTTAAAGAGAAGTCCAGCTTGTCTGAGATCAGAATGGCTACACCTGCCGTTTTGGTGGGTGCATTTGCTTGGTAGATCTTGCTCCATCCTTTCATTCGAAGCCTGTTTTTGTCCCTTGCTGTAAGGTGGGTCTCTTGTAGACAGCAGATGTCAACTTTTTGTTTGCGAATCCATTCTGCCAGTCTGTTCCTCTTAATCGGGGAGTTTAAGCCATTTATATTTAAAGAGATCAAGGATAAGGGTGTTTTTTCTCCTTCCATTTTCTTGTTGGGCTGTTTTTCCTCTTTTTTTTTTCTTCTTGTCTTTAGTGAGCTGGTCTTTCTGCTGGACTTTGGCTATTGAAGTTTCTGATTCTGTCTGTGTGTCTTTTACGATCTCTGTTGGGTGGGGTTCACCTCTTAATATTCGCTGTAGGGCTGGTTTTTTATTCACATACTCCTTTAGCTTCTCTTTGGTGTGGAAAGATCTGGTTCTCCCTTCAAATGTGAATTCCAATTTCGCTGGATATTTGATCTGAGGTTGTAAATTGTTATTCTGAAGTACTTGCATAGTGTTCTTCCACTCACTTCGAGCTTGGTAAGTTTGTGTGGATAAGTCGGATGTTATTCGAATCCTCTTCCCATTGAAAAAAGTTTCCTTCTTCGCTTTGGCTGAATTCAGAATTTGCTCTTTAATCTTGAGGTCTGTAGTCTTGAATATTATGTGCCTTGGGTGGTTTTCCTGGGGTCTGGCCTGCCAGGTGTCCTATAGGCTTCAGTTACCTGGATGGGGTCCCCTGTGAGATTGGGGAAGTTTTCTGCAATAACTTTATTGAGAACATGATTAAGCCCTCTGTTCTGATATTCGGCTCCTTCTTCTATTCCAATTATGCGCAGATTATATCTCTTGTCTTTGTCCATTAGTTCCTGGATTAGTCTTCCCTGAATCTTCACCTTTTCTTGGAGTGTGGTCATTTTCTGGTTGTTGTCAGCTGCTTCATCGTCCAGGCAAGAGATTCTGGATTTTATATGGTCCACTCTTTGTGTTATGGTGTCAATTGCGGAGTTTATGGATGTCAGAGAGCTATTTATGGTTGTCATATCAGCTCTGATCGTGGAAATTTCTTCCTTTAAAGCGTTGTATTTTAAATCTATTTTTTCATGCATTTCAATTCTCAGGATGTGGAGATTTTCTTTAAAGGTGGCTTGCATTGTATCCATTTTTGCTTCCATTTCTTTAAAGCAAGCTTGCATTGTATCCATTTTTGCTTCCATTTCTTTCTTGGCTTCCTGGGTGTCCTTCCAGATTTCCGCTCTAAACTCCTGGAATTGTTTTCTGATTTCATTTCTGAAGCTTTCGATCATTCCTGTTAACATAGCCTCATTTGCTTTTTTAGTCTCCATCTCCTCTTCAGTCGTGCTGCTTTTTGGAGTTGGCGAGTTGGCTTGTCCTTTGATGAACTGAGTTATGTTTCTTTGTGATTTGCGCATCTGGAGATCTGTGGATAGCTTCTCAGGTTTGGTTTGTAGCTCTTTCCTCCCTCCTGTGTAGGCGTATCTACGGCAGCAGGTGCTGCCGCTGTGGCCCCGCCCACCAGTGCAGGGTACGCCTACCAGAGTGGGCGCTGTCGCTGGGGGCCCCGCCCTTCTGTGCACTGTTGTCCACTACAACATGCACTTTAGCGGGACATGCTTCCCAGAGTGAGTCCTGGGTTGTTGGGTTGTGCTTGCGCCCTCCCGCGAGTCCGTTGGGGGAGGCGGTATGTGTGGGGCCCAGTGGGATCGACTGTCCGGGTGTGGCTTGGCACCCTCAGACCTCGCCTCCGCTGCGAGGGGGGGGGACGTGATCAGGCTCAAGTGACCCTGCTGGGCTGGTATTGCCCACCAGCGCCTGTGGTTTTAGTTGTAAGAGTCTTCGAGGTCCAGGCGCCTCGAGTGGGGCTTGCCCTGCTGGCCATCCCCCGGCCCCTGTTGGGAAGGGGGCAGGGCCGGTTCTGCCAGTTCAGGAACCTGTGGGGTCTTGGGGCTGTTCAGCCCTTCCCCTGCTAAACTGGCTTCCCAGCGCCTGATGGGAGCTTCCCGCCTGATTTGGGGAATCTTTGTTCCCTCGGGGGTGGGGAGGGGGAGGGAGGGAGATCTAGCTTCTTTGTCAGGCTTGGGTCTCTGATAGCTGGTCTCCCATTGGGGGAAGGGATAATGGGGCACTCACTTTTGCTGCTTTGTGTGTGTGTCCCGCGCAGCTGTTGGCCCTTCAGGGGTTGGCAAAGTATCGTGGTGGTTTCCCCCGTTCCCTCTTTCTGCCGCGCTGGGTTCCCTTGTCCGAACCCGGTGTGGACCCGAACTTCTCGTCACTGCCGGTGTGTGTCTTGGTCCGCACCCTGCCTTGTGTCCGTGGGGTCTCCCGCTATATGAATTCTGCACTCCTGGCAGCCTGTCCGCCGATCGCCGGGTTCCCCTTTCCCAGCCTGACCCTGTTTGGGCCAGGGTCGGCTGGTGGGGGGAGGGTGCCCTGGAGAATCTCCGGCTCCGTGTAGGTTTTTGGTTCTTCTTTTTTGCTCCTTTTTGTTTTCCTGCGTTTCTCCACTGCTTCAGGATGCTGGTTTTGCTGGGTTCTTGATGGGGTGTTGGGTGTTGGAGTTCCCAGCTCGCTATTCAGTTGGTGCAAGTCAGGGTGCCTCCCTATTCTTTCGTCACCATCTTTCCTCAATCCCATAAGATAATTTTTGAATGGCAATTCATTTGTATAACTACATAAAGACAATAAAAATATAAGTAAAAAATAACTAAAGCAAAAAAGGACTGGAGGCTTGGCTCATGAGGTAGGACATCTGTCTAGTAAACTCAAAGACTTGAATTTATACTCTAGTATCATTAAAAAAAAGAACTGGGGAATGGTTCAACAAAACACAGACATTTTGCTACTTATAAGGAAAAGAGAGATGTATTTGGTTCACAGTTTTGGAGATTCATGTCCAAGATCAGGTGATCCTATTGGTTTGAGCCTCTTGCAAATAGGCTCAAACATACTAAGCAGGTGCTCTACCCCAGTTCTAGCCACTGTTTTTTTGCATCATTTCTTCATTGTTGTAGTCTTTCTTCATCTCCTAGAGCTCAAGTAGAACAAAGCAGAGCTGTCCACGGTCTCTGAGGATGCCTTAGGTTTTGTCATTTAACTTTCTTCCTCCCTACCGATTTATTTTCAAGCCTACTCTCCCTATCAAATCCTTCATGGTATTGATCTGGTGAGGCATTTGTTATTGTTTTTTAAATTGGCTATTGTATTTTTAAAATATTAGATATTATATTTTTAGTTCTAGCATTTCTATTTCCTTCTCCTTTATATCTTATGTTTCTCCAATGATACTTTGTATTTTGATTGTTTCAAGAAACTTTATGATGGCTCACTAAAAAAGTTAAAAAAAAACTTGCCAGATAATTTCAGCTTTATGTCCTGGCATATCTGACATCTATTGATTATCTTTCTTTATGTATGTTGATGTGTTCAGGCTTCATAAGTTCAGTGGGTTTGACTTCTTAGTGGAAATCCTTTGGAACATGTTGATGCTTATATTTTGATGGACATTTGGTTTGCTTTAAGTTCAGGCATCAAGTTTCAGCATACTTTCGCTGGGCTGTCATTCCAAAGTCAGCTTAGTTTTCCAAGACTTTCTGTGCTATTTAGAGGGGACCCATGCATGCACCTCTGGCTGGCTGGTCCAACTGGACCCATGAAAGGCCTGGCTTTTAGCTCTCAAAGTCTTCAGAAGGCTGATTATGGCTGTTCCACATTGTGGCCAGGTGAGCCCAGGATTCAAAACCTCTTTCTGCAACTGCCTTCTCAAGCTCCTCTTTCTCTGCTATCTTCCCAATGTCTCTGGCATTCTGACACTCCTTCTGTGGTAGTGCAGCTTGTAATAACCCAGCCACCTCCACTGCTGTGCAAAAGCACAGGGGCAATGAAGGGAGTCCTGCAGTAGTGTAGGCGGGTGCCACCTTCCTTGAACTACAGTGATGTCCTGTTCCTGGCTTGTTGCTGGGGCTACAGGCCCAGTTCCAGGCTTGCCTGAGGGTTGGCTGCTAGAGAATGGAGGAAAAGAGGAGTGAAAATTGTGAGTGTTTCCCATGGCTCTGTGACTCAGAGATCAGAGCCACTAAACCTGCCATAAATGACTAAAACTCCCCCTTTCTGGAATAACAATAATTTTCTTATTCCCATTCCCTTCTTTCCTTCCTTTTTTCTTTCCTTCCTTCCTTTCTCTCTCTTTTCTTTCTATCTATCTTTCTTTCTTTCTTCCTTTCTTTCCTTTTTCTTTCTCTCTCTTTCTTTCTTTCTTTGTTTCTTTCTTTCTCTTTCCTTCCTTCCCCTTTCTTCCTTCTCTCTCTCCTTCCTTCCTTCTCTCTCACTTCCCTCCTTCTCTCCCTCCCTTCCTTCCGTCCTTCCTTCCTTGTCTCTTTTTCTCTCTTTCTTTCTATGTGTTCATACTGAGGCTTAAATTCAGAGCCTTGTGCTATCACTTGGCATCTTTTTCTCAAGGCTAGCACTCTACCACCTGAACCACACCTCCACTTCTGGCATTTTGCTGGTGATAACAGTTGGCTTTGAATCTTAATTCTCAGATTTCAACTTCCTGAGTACCTAGGATTAAAGGTGTGAGCCATCAGCACCCATCGGTGCTGTATTTTTGTTGTTGTTTTTTATTTATCTCTATTGGACAATTGTCGGGAGCTGAGCGAGCAGCTAAGCTCATCCTGACCTCTGGCCGTACTGATGTCAGGAGCCAAACTTGCAGCTAGATTCATTCTTACTTCTGGCTGTGCTGTTATCGCTAGGATGAACCAGATGCAAGAACCTTTGCTCACGGGCACTATCTGGAATTGCTTTGCCATTGTCTGCACCTTGCTATGTCCGCCAGAGTAGATTCCTATGTTAATCTACCTTTTCCTGTGTTTACCATAATCAAATGTTTGCCAACTTCAAAGCCCCTGTGTGTTCTTAAATTTTAACAACCCTATGCTATTCTCTGGTTCCAAAACTGCATATAAGCTGGAAGTTAAGAATAAACTGTTGCTGTAGTCTTGAGGTTCAACCTTACGGCTGCAGACCTCCCGTACCCCATCTTTGTCTCTTGTCTTTTTTTCTCTTGCCTTATTTTTCCTTTTCCTTATCCCCACCGCCCCTCAGTCAGGATTCCTGTTCCCCTGCCGGCTGGCCCGGCAGGGACAATGAGTCCTTAAAGAGAGGAATGGTCTCAAGTACTGTCTTCCCAACATATGCACATTATAGAGGTTATTAAATGTCTGATACATAAATAAAAATGGTGTTTTCATTTTTGTTGTTGTTTATGATTGGGGTGCTTGAGTTTGGGATATTGAGACCCCAAAAAAAGCTCACCCTGAACATGTCCTACACTGAGCTCCCCTCTTATCCCTTCCTCCACCTTCATCCCCTTCCCCATAAACCAGAGGCCCTACCTTCATCTTAGGATGTGCTTCCCCATTTCCTATCAAATAATGGTTTTCCTCTTTAGCAGTTCTTAGTTATCTTCCCTTTCCATTCCCCTCACCCCAAGTCCTGTCTCAGTACTCTATACTCATCCCCCTGGGGCCTGCAGTATCTGGGTCCTGTTATGTCTACCTCATTCACAGTTCCTCCATCTTTGCCTGGAACCTTTGACCTGCCTGGGACCCACCTGCTGGGATGCAGTGTAGATGGATAAGTTTTCTGTGGCTGGCCCTTGCTCAGTCTTTGTCTCTTACTGACATTGGCCATTTGCTATGGTCATTTGCTATCCCACCAACATGTCTCCTTCTCTACAATGTGGAGCTCATCTCTTCTCCCTTGCTTAGGTGACTTCTGCTTTGCTGATAATTTCTTGTCTTACCAGCAGCTCTTCTAGTTTATCCTTTAGGCCCCGTATTCTCTCCACTGTGCCTAGGTCGAGGAGTGCCCTTTGCAGGCACTGCTTCCCTAGGCCAAGGAGAAAGGGTACACACCACCACTGGATCTCACCTCAGATTTGGAAGCAATGTATACAAGAAGATCCATCTTCTGTAAATGCTTCAAGCTGAATAGGGGCTCTGGCTCTGCCTGGTCAGGGACCTGAAGTCTTGTCCTATCTTATTATGGAGTGACATGAGAAATTCAGTTGTTGGATTGCCTGGATCAGATGTTATTAGGAACATTTGCATTTATTTTACTCCAAATTGCAAATGAGAAATTAGGGAGGAAAGCAGGTCATGGAAATAATATAAGGAAAAAAACCCAATATCCCCCGGCATATTAGTACCATAGAAACAGACAGCAATTTTTAACTAAGTAGTTCCAGAGAACTACAGGTAAGGAGCTTGTTAAAGCTAAGAGCAGAGTTATACACAATACAGCATTTAACTGTTTACAATTGTGCATGCTTCTTCTTGGGTTACAGTAACGATGTTTAAAACCATCCTATTTTGAATGACAGTCTGTCTCATTGTTTTTTTTTTTTGGCCAGTCCTGGGGCTTGGACTCAGGGTCTGAGCATCATCCCTGGCTTCTTCCCGCTCAAGGCTAGCACTCTGCTACCTGAGCCACAGCGCCCCTTCTGGCCGTTTTCCGTATATGTGGTGCTGGGGAATCCAACCGAGAGCCTCATGTGTAGGAGGCAAGCACTCTTGCCACTAGGCCATATTCCCAGCCCACATCGTTTTTTTTAACCTCTGAATTTAACAAAGAGATCCCTTTGGCAGTATCCTCCAGACCAGCAGGTGGAATGGAGACAGAGGCCAGGTGATCACACTAGTGCAAAAACAGAACTCATTCACATAGGTCGTAATGTCGGAAGATTTTCAGGACTTACAGTTGTAGGAATACTGAGAAGAACTGCACAGGGTTGCTTCCATCTAGGTAAAAGTTGATCTGAAGGAATATGAAAGACATTTTTATACAGCAGTCCAGTGCAGCCTCTTTAGCACTCTGTTTGTAAAAGCATATTCCTGTCTAACTGGGGAACCTGATCTTTGGTGACTTTCACAATGCATAACAGTTACCTGTGAAGGTCCAGGCAGTTTTTAACAGCAGCAACACAATCTCAGGTCCATGTTTTATTGGGTGTCATCATTAGCTAATAAACCCCTTTGTAAATGTCTTCATGGACATGTAATATCAAGGAAGCATATTTAGAATGGTGTAGATATTTATTAAGATCTCTTTACATTAGTGCATGAGGCCTATTAGACCCTAGAACCAGATGTTCCTAAGATTGTTTTGATTTACTAACACTCCAGCTTTACCTTCTTTCCCTGACCAGATGAACTCGTGTGGCTGTTGCCAGACCAAAAATTTACTGCACTTAGGGCCTTAAGCAGATACTGGGGGTTGGGCTTTTGTTAAAGTTATCCCCCATTGACAACACTAACATTTCTTTGTAGACTTACTGAAAATAGAAATAACAGTTGATAGATATAATTTCCTGCCTAGTTAAAAGGTAGACAGGTAGACAGGAATGGGCACTAGATAGGCATGCTTATGAACTATTTTCTTTTGACCTCCAGGCTTCACTTTTGGGGGGGAAGCACAAAGTGTTACATTTTAGGAAGGTTGGACTTTCATCTCCATATGTTAGAATAATAACCTCCCACTTAGCTACCCAGAACTACTGTCTAAAGGTCAGGAGCAGCCAGACAACATGACCACATGGTATATTACCCAGCTCAGAAGAAACAAGAACTACTCTCATCTTGGTTCTTTCCTGAGTGATGAACAGAAAAATTTCTTTCCATTCTTTACATTTATTTCTACTTTATCCTGCTACATTAAAACAAATCATTGCTAAAATTTCCACCTTGTAAACTCTCCTGTTTGTGAGACATTCTAAAATGCTTTTCCTGAGCAGTCTGTAGAAGTTGGGATTTTGTGTGGAACCCCTTCAGTCATGATCTGGTGTCAATGACATTGGGAATTTTAGTTCCCAGCCCCAAATCTCAGGAGTTCCTACCACTGACCCTATATTCCAAATAAAGAGATATGGTGAAAGGAGAGTTATTACATGGCAGCCACGGTAAGACAGCACTTCAGTACAGCTCCACTCATCTCTAGGGAAGTGGAGGGAGGAGTAAGAAAGGTATGTATAGCTCCAAGTTTCAGTCACAGGTATGGCTTGGTGTGGCTGCTATTTCAGTCATGCTGTGCAGAGAGTTCTGAAGAAGTTATCATTTCATCATTTGCGTCAGTCACTGCTGCCTGGAAGTGTCTGTGCTGAGCTTTTGGCTATTCTCCCTTTGGGAACAACAGAACAGAAAATAGCTATGCTAGTCTTCATGAGATTTCTGTCATCCGTAGCCAAATAAAAAGTTCAGACAAATGTTCAGAGTCTGAGACTCTGGGGTGTTTACTTGCTTTGGGAAAAGCACAGGAAGCTAAGCAACCTTACTTGGCAAACAGATGTGCAGAGCAGAATAGTCCTGAGGGCCCAGTGGATATTGTCACCCCAACCTACTTGATGTGTATAAGCAATGGATGCACACATCTGAAATAGCAGAGCATATTGAGAACATTAAGTGTATTAGAAGCTGGGTGCCGGTAGCTCACATCTATAATCCTAGCTACTCAGGAGACTGAGATCTGAGGATTGTGGTTCAAAGGCTGGGCAAGAAATTCTGTGAGACTCATCTCTAAGTAACCACCAGAAAATTGGAAGTGGCGCTGTGGCTCAAGAAGTAGAGTACTAGACTGGAGCAGAAAAGCTCAGGCATAGAGTTCAAGTCCCAAGGTGGACCAAAAGAAATTAGAAGCAGTTAAAGCCACACACACTAGGTCACCTGGTGACCTAGTCTCAGAAGAGGGGCAGGGTCACTGTGTTCCAAAACTTGTGTCCTTCACACAATGACTGATCATCAGCAGTAACCCTGCCTTGCTTTGCTTTGAGGATATTGCCTCTGTACTCTCAGAAAGTACAGGGTCCTGGCTGCCAAGGAGACAGGCAGAGTGTACTTTCTATAACTGCCAAGGTCACTTGAAAAGGCTGGCCCATGAATCCACCCACTAAATAGCCCCTGCCTGAAGCAATTACTCTAAGACCCTTCAGAGGATGCTTTCAGGACTATCAAAGGGTGTTGTTAAAGGTGCTGAAAAACATCTGTGGGGCCAGACAAATTAAGATCCTGATGGAAGACCTCATCCCTTAGATTCTCACCTGGTACTTTAATAGTCTTTTATGTACTTTAAAGATGGCTAAATGTCTATTGTGTGATCATCTTTCTCTACTATATTTGTTTCCTCATAAGCTTTCCTATCACTTTCATTACATATCAGGTCTTTCTTGAACTCACTGGACACAAGGGCCTTGGGAGATCTGCACTGACTTTCTGTGACTATATAGAACACCTGTTGCTTTGGATGATTACACAATTACTACCCAGGCAGAGCTGTTTGGCTTTGCTACTTGGAACTTCCTTGGTAGTGTAGTCTTGAGCTACTTGTGACTTCTTAGTATGTGGCTCCTCTCTGTGGTTGGTTCTGTCTTTTTATGCCCAGATAGAAAACTCCAAGGGAGCCTCAAAACCTCAAGACAACTCACAATCAGCCAATGCTCTTTAATGAAGATAATTTAATGAATGTTAAGGATATTTTAATGTCATTTAAGGAAAATCTCAAGACTTGTAGGGAAAACAAAAGCCCAGTGGGACCTGGGCACAAGCTCTTGGAAAGTGAAAAGCTAAAGCAATGAAAAGGAGAAACTTCTGGCCTCCCAAACTGAGCATGGAAACCATAACTAAGCAAGAGCATCTGGAGCCAGTTGCTCTTGTCACAAACCCTAGTGGCATAGTCACAGATGCTGTAGTGGGGGTGGGGGGAATTAGATGATTATCAGTCCTTCTTTTGAATAGGCAAGTGTTCCTGGAATAGCATCTGCTCCCAACAGCGGAGCTCAGCCCTAAGCCCCAGCAGTAGACAAAGTACAGCAAAGGCAATCTTTGGATTGCCTCAACACCTCGATTACCTCAATTCCTGTGGTGAAAACAGCTCAATACCAATGTGGACTCTGTTTGTCCCTGAACTTTGTTTTCCCCTTCCACACTTCTCAGGGCCATTAAATGGATCAAGTAAACAGCCAACCTTTGGAAACATTTGCATCTCCTAGTGTAATCAAATGGAGCACATTCACATTGTTAGAGTGAACTCAGTTGTGAGAAACAGAGAAGCCACATTTTGAGAAGTTGAATTGGGAGTCTTTATTGGAAAACCAGTGACTGCAGGTGGATTCTTGTCACAAAGACCTACAGCCCCTTGAACACAATACTGTCAGAAAACTGAACCCCAAGAGCAGGAGAGGAAAGAAAGAGCAGAAAAACAATACCAACAAACCAGATCAATTCCAATGGAGGGCTGAAGTGGGAGTCTGGTGACTGGACGAGAGCCAAGAAACAGGAGATTTGGGAACATGAGGCCTGGAGTAATGGTGCCTGAGCTGGTCTGGGCCTAGATAGAGTCAAGAGCAGGGGGCAGGGTCAAAGGAAACTCTAGAGTCTCCTAGTTCAAAGCACAGGACTGACAGGCCCAATAACTTATTGTCCAAGCCCCTGCCTCTAGGAATTCAGGCACACCCATCGTTTGGGAGGTGGGAATTCACCTTCCTCCACCATAAAGACAAGATGGCACTGGTTAGACCCAGCATCCCACTTCAACATCTTAGTGACTGCAGAGCCAAAACAAGCATGGATGAGACATAAATTAGTGGAGAAATGTGTAGTGTCCACAGCAGGGAAGGAAATAACAGGATTATCTTCAAAGTAATATCCTCCAATGAAGGAAGGCCATGCATAGAAATTCAGGAAAGCTCTGTAGGGGTGAATCCATTCCTGAGCATGCTCAGTTTAAGGTCATGATTTGAGAAGGTGGCAAACACATTTTCAGACAGACTTCACTCAAGATCATGGAGCACATGTTTGAAAGGTCAAAATGGTGGAGAGGAATGCCTCTGGATATGTTCAGCTTGTGACATAAATTTGTAACTGAAAATAAAGGAAAGGATACTTTGAAGATGTGTTAATGTAGGAGTTTGACCTTAAATGTACCTTTCTCACTTAATGGCTAACAAAAGTGTCTAGAATGTATTTGCTTTTTTGTTATACTAGGACTTGAATGCTAGGGAAGTTCTCTATCACAGAACTAATATCTCCATCCTATTTTTAACATTTTGAGACCAGCTTGCTAAATTTCCCAAGCTGGCCTCAAACTTTGATTGTCCTACCTCAGCCTCTCTAGTAGCTGGGATTACAAGCATTTCCACTACACCCAACTCTGAACATGTTTTCAATGGCCAGATTCACCAAGATGGAAATGGGTCCTTATGCTATCATGGGCCCTGTTATTCCTTTTGGGCTCGCGTGTGTGTGTGTGTGTGTGTGTGTTTGTGTGTGTGTGTGTGTGTGTATACATACATACATATATGTGTATATATCCTTGTATGTACATATGTCTTTGTATGTATATTTACATATGTGTATAAAGTGGTTTCTTACCACCTGGAAGAGTTTTTGGAAAAGCATTTTAACAAATGGAATGAAGAATAGGAGAGAGATCGACTCAGTAACATTCCTCCATTGAGATTTGTGATTTCTTATCTCTGGGAACAATCTCTTACCATGTGCTTTCTTTATTTGCCACAAGAAAATTCAAAGACATGAATAAAGACAAGATACATAATATATAACATATAATGTAATATGTAATTATTAATTTTTGCACCAGTACTGGGGATTGAACTCAAGGCTTCATGCTCTTGCTTAGAGTTTTTTCTTTTATGCTAGTCTTGGCACTCGAACTTAGGGCTTGAGCACGTCCTTGGGTGTTTTTTGCTCAAGGCTAGAATTCTAACAATTGAACCATAGTTCCACTTCTGGATTTTTGCTGGTTAACTGGAAGTAAGAATCTCACAACTGTAACTACCTGGAATGGCTTTGAACTTGATCCTCAGATCACAGCCTCTTGATTAGCTAGGATTATAAGTCTGTGTTACCAAATTTGGCTGGCTTAACTTTTTTTTTTTTTGGCCAGTCCTGGGGCTTGGACTCAGGTCCTGAGCACTGTCTGTCCCTGGCTTCTTTTTGCTCAAGGCTAGCACTCTGCCACTTGAGCCACAGTGCCACTTCTGGCCATTTTCTGTATATGTGGTGCTGGGGAATTGAACCCAGGGCCTCATGTACAGGAGGCAAGCACTCTTGCCACTAGGCCATATCCCCAGCCTCTGGCTTAACTCTTTTGATCAGTACTGGTTCTCTACCACTAGAGTCACACCTCCATTACTGGCTTTTTGTTAGCTAACAAGACAGAAGAGAGTTTTTGGATTTTTCTGCTTTGAATCATCACCCTCAGATCTCAGCCTCCTGGATCGCTAGGATTCCAAGTTTGAGCCACCATCACCCAGACAAGATGAGATACTTTTGATGACACAGAAGTGCTACTTTTTCTGAGGAAAGTAAGGAAAGTGAGTCTCCTCTAGGCCACAGCCTTGACAGCACCCAGAAGTGGCATGTCACAGAGGAAATTGCTAGAAGGAAATGGAAAGAAGTGCAAACCGGAAAGCTCCAGTGGAATGGCCCTGAATGATTGCTAACTTGGTTCTAGTACAGGTTTCACAGTCTGGGCATGTGTGTAGGGAAATGCACAACATTCCAGCCTTGAGGGTGGGGAGCAGACACTGAGAAGACATCCTTACCTGGTTTCTGCAGCCTGGATCTGAAGCAGATGGAATTAGTCTTTGTGAAGCTCAGACCCCAAGTAGCCAGTTCACTTCAAACTGGCCAAATCCAGATAAGCAAGCTCCAAGTGACAATGTCCCTTCTGACTTCCAGTATAGGGACAGTATTCTGGGCAGTCCATGAGAAAACTTGCAGAATATCCAGGACAAACAAGGCATGTTTCACAATCACCATTTAAAAATGTGCTGACACAGAGAGATGGAGAGGGAGATGGTGGCAGAGTAATGGCTTTCAGCAAACCCTGGCTCCTTCTTGAGTTAGTCTCTTAAGAATAGTTTCAGCTGGGCACCAAAGGCTCACGTTTGTAATGGCTTCTTGGGAGCTACAATGGGGGATGATGGTTCAATCCAATCTGGGCAGAAAAGTTCATGAGACTCGTCTTCCACTGAAAGCTGGGTGCAGTGGCACAGTCCTGTCACCCCAGCAATGATGGAAAGCCTAAAAGTAGGTGGATCAGTGTTCATGAGAGGAGATATGAGACCCTATCCTCAAAATAATCAGCAAAAAGCAGGGCTAGCAATGTAGTTCAAGTGGTAAAGAGGCTGAGCAATCTTGAGGCCTTGAGTGCAAACTCTAGTACCCTCCTCCATGACAAAATGAAGAATAGCAGTTGCTGAGTGGCCCTGCCCAAACACTGCCAAGGTCACTAGTGAGAGCACAGGTCCTTGGCAACTGGTTGAGGGATCCAAAATCCTTGGAGCAGCATCCAACTCATTCAAGCTCAATCCCAGGCTTTCAGGAAGAGTTAGATAGGAAGGATGTTTATTATTCTATGGTTTCACTCCCATACTAACCCTATGAGAGCCCGTGGCCTTGGCTTGCCAGGTTCCAATCAATAATTTGTAAGCTCCAATGAACAACTCAACAGACTGGCTTTTGGTCACTCATTCCTTTAGCAAATTCAGCCATTTCTTAAGCCTGTGCAAATAGTACAGTTGCAGTCATGGAGGGTCCAAGGTAGTGGCTGGTGTTAATGTTTATTAGGGCCATCCCGTCAGGTGTACTCTGAACAAGAGGCTCACTGAGCTGTTCCACCCCATCTCCCTGCACCTGCTACCCTGTACACCAGCTAGTCTCCTGTACAGGGGGCTGAAAGAGGCTATTCTGGGAGTGAGCCTTTAGGGCACAGTGGGACAGAAGGAGAGAGGATGAAGAAACAACCTGCCCTTTTCTCAACCAACAGATGCCTGTAGAGTGGGGTAGGAAGGAACTTTGGAATGCAAAAGACTTTGCCAGGAGTTCCCAGACTCTGGGCATTTCAGCTAGAAGAACACATTCATTTGGAGAATGATGCAGGAGTGAAAAGTGGAGAAAGGTTCCTGAGGATTTTTAAAAAATCGTTTCACAGGGGCAAGAGAATTTGCATGATGCGATGGCAGGCTCTGAAGGAGAGAGAGAAACAAAGACAGAGACAGATGGAGGGGAAAAGAGAGAGACAAAGACAGTGAGAGACAGAGATAGATGGAGGGGAAGAGACAGACACAGAGAAACAGAGAGACAGAGAGACAGAAACAGAGACAGACAAACAGAAACAGATGGGCACTGTTATTTCAGGCTGCTAGTGATCTTGTGTAAATCTGGCATCTTTTCTCCAAGAATTATACAATGTCGTGCAAATACGACATTGCCAGTGCATGAATCCTCTAAATTGAAGAATACAACTGAACAGTTCAGAACAGTACCAATGGCTCTTGCCTAGGTTCATCCAGTCCCAGATTGCGCAATGGCTGATGGAACTCATTCTCCTGCCAGTAGGGCATGGAGTGCTGGGAGAACCACTCCGCAGGGATGCCCACAAGCACGCAGTTCTGATTGCTGCACATCCAGGGATTGTTGCTAACAGCCAGACAAGTGTTTCTCTGACAGACGTAATATCTTTGGGGAAAGGAATCCTATAAGCTCTCTATTCAGACTCACATTTAGACTTCTTTTTCAATAAAGAATCTATTTGATATTGAATTATGTACATATATGTAAATTTATACATTTAGGTATAGTCTTCAGGAGAGAGGAGTAATTCAATTTTTTCCTTGTATAAACCATAGTTATAGAAAAAGTATTTTTATTTATTTAATTAAATTAATAATATATATTTTTCTACCAGTACTGAGGCTTGAACTCAGGACTTCATGTGCTTATTTGGCTTCTTTGTTCAAGGCTAGCACTCTACCACTTGAGGCACACTCTTACTTTTGGCTTTTTGTTGGTTAATTGGAGATAAGAGTCTCTGGACTTTCTTCACCTGGTTGGCTTCAAACTGTGATCCTCAAATCTTAGCCTCCCAAGTAGCTAGTATTAGAGGTGTAAGCCATCAGTGCCCTGCAAAGAAGGCATTGTCTTATGGTGAGACCTTTGATATATAGAATGATGTGCACACTTGTAGCCAACCAGGTCTAGAACCTCTGTGTAGCCCCTAATGTAGTCCCATCAGGTAGGTAATATATGTACAACACACATACACAACTCTGTACTCTCCTGTCCTTGGCAGACATGTACAATCAATCACAGCATGGTCTACATTCAATCTCACCTAGAGATCCAGGCAGCCCTTCCTTGCCCTTATTGGCAGTAGGCACAAGCAGAGTGATTGAGTACAGAAGATAGAGTCAGTGAAATTTTGTGACCTGTTATCCATTGCTTGGGACTTAGGCAATACATCCTAAGCTTTCTGAGTTCTAGCTTTCTCAATTATAAATCAGGAATAGTAGTTATAGTTTCCCTATTGGTAGAGGATTATCTGTGTCACATCATGAGAAACTATATGTGTATATAAGTGAACAATACTTGTTGGCTGTGGTTTTGGTGATGGCAATGCTGCTGTTCCTGCTTCTGGCCCATTTGTGCCATCACACTGTGCCATACTCTCATGTTACAATTGAAACCAAATGGATGACACTATCCCTTCATCCTCATCCCTCCTTGGGAGAGGTGCAGCTTTGCTCTTTGGTCCTGCCTGTCTTTTCCTCAGCCCCTTCAAGCTAGGCCCACTGATGTGTCCTAACTGATGCTAGAGGCTGAGTCCAGACCCCAACACCAGTTTGGGGGCTGTGTCTGCATTGATTTTTGACCTCTCAAAACTCATGAATTGAAGTCTTAGTGTCCATCACTTCAAATGTGACCTTATTCGGAAATGGTGTCCATACAAATATAATTAGTTAAGTTAAAATGATCTACTATGGCTGATATCTTCATGAAAGGGTAAAATTGGATCCATGAAGGACACAGTTGGAGTATGCATGGCCATGACTAGCTTCTGTGGAGAGGGAGCCTTGCAGACTTTGCTGCCTGGAAATATGATCCTCCCGATCTCAGCCCCCACCCCCCTGTGTAGTTAGGATTATGGGCAGAAACCACCAGCATCTGCTTTAGTTTGTTAATTCCTTCTTCCTTCCTTCCTTCCTTCCTTCCTTCCTTCCTTCCTTCCTTCCTTCCTTCCTTCCTTCCATCTTCCCTTCCCCCCTCCCTTCTTTTCTCTCTTTCTTTCTTTTTTTGTTCTGGTCCTGGGACTGGACTTCAGGGCCTGGGCACTTTTCCTGAGCTTTTTTGCTCAAGGTTAGTGCTCTAATACTTGAAATCCACTTCCAGTTTTCTGTGGTGATTAATTAGAGATGAGTCTTCGAGTCTGTGAGACTCTATGTCCAACCAACCATCAAAAGGATAGAAGTGGAGCATGGCTCCATCTTCCTCTCACATGTACCTCTTTCCTGGTGCTGATTTTCCTGGGGCTTTGATCTAGTTTTTCTGAAAGATTATATTATTTGAGCTCTCCATAGACCCCATTATGCTTCAGATAATGCACTTATAACCAGTTGCATACCTACCAATGTATTTACCAGCAATCATTATTTTTCTGGTTCTGGCTTGCTTAATTTAATATAATTTTTTCTTTTTTTTAATTGAGCAAGAATCTGTTAACAGTTTATCTTTTTATGTTAAATACCATGGGAAAGGATTGTAAGGATGAAAATTCAGTTAACAACTGCCTCACAAGGGATAAGAAAAATTCTGCCATGATATTGGCAAAGGTAAAGGAGAAAATCTACACGGTAAGAGGCACCATCCCCCACACAACACCTCTTGGCATTTCCTGAATGAGTGGGATCAGCAATCTAAAGAAATGATATTTCAAGAGGCAACAGCAACAAATAAAATTTAAAGGGTTATTAAAACAACATTTACAAGACTCTGAACAATTCTTGAACTCTTATTAAGCCACAAAGCAAGAACAATTCTTTATTTATGAATTTCATGAAGGACTGAATGTGCAGCTGACACCTGCTAGGATGATCTGGTATTATACAATTTGTCCAGTAGCCCAACAGTTTGTCTTATTGTGTTTTCTAACCGTAAGAGATCATTAAAGGCAAAGCCTATGTCGCTGTACACACAAAAAAAATGGTCACCGTGGGCCATACTACCAATGAAATGGTAGGTAAACAAATCCTTTTCTGGTCAGAAGAAAATAAAAGAACTAGTACTCGGCGTGCTTCACTCTACAAGATGAATTTCCCCAGAAAGAATCCAATGAAAATGGCTGCAATCACAACCAGAAGAGAAGGAAGAGGACTGGTGACATTATCTCTGAAGGTTGCAGTTGAGGTTGATCCAGGTTTATCCGAATGTGCTACCTTTCTGAGCCTTAGGCCTTCATCTCTCAGATGTCGATTTTCTTCTGATAGCTTCATCATTTCTCCCTGAAGTCTTTTACATTCTTCCATTAGTTTTCTTGTTTCAGTATCATTGAGTGAAACACTATGCGGTTTTGGCATGGGTCCATCTTGCTTAGATGCATTTAGTGGAACAGCTTTGCTAGGTTCCATGTCATTCAGTTTATCATTTTCATTGGGCATTTCAAATACACATCTCAACTTAGAATCCATTAATTCATCAGGTTTTGCCTCCTTCCACACATCTTCCATATCTGTAAAGTTTGGTGGAGCAAAAATTGTCTGTACCGTATGTGTTTACTTTTTTCATTCGGATCATAGTCAAAGGGTTGTAGCATTACTGAAACAGTCACAGTTGAGCCTGGGTCGATAATTCCACTGTTGGGCCTCACACAGTACCGGCGAGGTGCTGTCGTCTTCACTTTGAAACATACTTTTCTCTCTGACGGATTTCGCAATTTAAGATTTGTAGTGACTACATCTGTAAAGGGGCCTTTGAATTTGAGGTCTGTGGGAGGGTCGAGGACCAGGATCTGCTCGTACTTTGCCATGGCCCCGGAGGCGGACGCCATCTTAGACAGTGCAGAGTGGGGGCGCGCCCGCGGCGGCGCCGGTTCGCTGACGGGGGCGGAGAGTGGGAGCGGCGCCCGCACTGTCCGGAGCTCTAGGATGGGGCCAGGCTCGCGGCTCCCGGGTCTCCCATCTGCCGCCCAGCTGCGGGTTCGGTAGGCCGCCAGCAGGGTCGCAGCTCCGGGTGTCACAACTGACTCAACCCCACACCCTAATATAATTTTTTCAAAGTCTTTCTTTTTGTTTACACCACTCAATTTACAATACAGCAGTCCCCACTTATCAATATTTTTCATTTTCCATCGTTTTGGGCTATGGTCAACCATAGCTTAAAACATTAACTGGGAACTTCCAGAAGTAAACAATTCATAAGTTTTCATTTGCATACCATTCTGAGTAACATGAAGAAATCTTGTGCAGTCCTGTTCCATATAATCTAGAACCTGAGCCATCCCTGTGTTCATGGTATCCACAATGTTGATACTTCCCACCCATTAGCCACTTAGCAGCCATCTTGGTTGTTCAATAGATGTAGTACTGCAATCTTGTGTCTAAATTACACTTATTTTACATAACAGTCACCTCAAAACACAAGAATTGTGTTGCTGGTAATTTGAATATGTTAAAGAGAAGTCAAAAATGTGCTCCTTTAAAAAAAAAGGTGGATATTCCCCATTTAGTAAGCCTAGAAAAAAATGTCTGCGGAGAACAGAAATGGGCACTGGGAAACTACAGTAAGTTCTTCTTTTTCTGTTTTGTCTGTGCTGGGATAGAACCCAGGGCCTTGACATGATAGGCACGTGCTCTCTGATTCACACCCCTAGTCCAGCAGTAAGTTATTTTCATTAATCTTTTATGTGACTAATTTAAAATGAGATTTTTATCATGGAGATGTATGCTAAGGAAAATATCCTATTGGTAGTTTTGGGTATCTAGAGGGGGTATTGGAATGTGTAAAGAGTAAGGACAGAGGTTCCCAGGCTGTGTACAGCAATCCTACAAATTAACTCTGTAATTTACACCTCCAGGTACCAGGGGCTCAGCCATAAAGCCTAGGCTCCTCAAGCCCCACTTTGCCCCTCCAGCCCCTCTCACTTGCCAGAGAAATGCCAAGTTTGGAGTCCAGGAGAACCTAACTCCTCGTGGTGGCCTTTCCTGAACTTCCCAAGTGTAGAAAGCTTGCTTCCTGAATCCTATGGTTTCTCATGTTAAGGCTGAAGTGCCCTTGTCCCCCACTTAGCTGACTCTCCCTGCACTCTCCTAGAGAATGAGTGGTCAGCCTGAGAGGCAGGCCTCCTGGTGCCCTGATAGGATCTCCTAGGCAGCTAACCACTAAACCCTTGGGCTATACCTCTGCCTTCCTCCCACACACATCCTCCACCTACTCTGCCTGTATCTGCCCAGACTTCCATCGAGCACTTCAGAAGCTCGAATCCAGTCTGATGGTCAGTGTAGACACTTCTTGGACCACTGGATTATTCTTTTAGGCCCAGCAACATCTCCGCTGCCACCATTTCTATACTATGTTCTTGTAACAGTGTTACAGACAAGCACTTCTCACTTTATTTGTTTTTGTCTCTTCTGGCCCCATAACAGCCAATCATTTAATTCTAAGATATAGACTTTCTGCACTAGCTACTTGTTGTGAAAACAAAGATTTAGATTTCTTATAATTCATATAATGGCTCCACCTTCCATCTGATCACTCCAATTTAGCAGAAGTGATATTCAGAATATCAATGTACATGAGTACATACTTATCACAGCTGAAATTTGGAGAATACCATGACCATTTCCTTCTGCTTTTTTTTTTCTTTTTGCCAGTCCTGGGCCTTGAACTCAGGGTCTGAGCACTCTGCCACTTGAGCACAGCACCACTTCTGGCCGTTTTCTATATATGTGGTGCCGGGGAATTGAACCCAGGGCTTCATGTATATGAGGCAAGCTCTCTTGCCAATAGGCCCTTGGCTCATGTCTTAATTACTTAGTGTTTGGGACCTTACACTCTCATTGCTCATTCTTTGGATATCTCTCACGGACTGGCCTTAGAATTTCCCTTTAAGTGGTTCCTATCACATCACTGATCAGTTTCACACCCTCCCCCAAGGTGCTCCAAGAATACTTCACTGTGCAGCTTGCCCTCCAGTCCCTCTATGCAGCTGGTAGTTCCTTTTGTTTCCATTCTTGGAATTGTCTATCATTTTCCTGTGTTGTGTTTCTGGTTTTTGTAGCACTGGTAACCTTTTTGCTTGCTGTACAAATATCATGGCTGTGAATTCTTCTGTTATTTGTGCCACATGTATGCACAATGAATGGAATGGGATTTCTGGGTCTCCAGGGCTCGATTTTCCCAGCATTAGTTGCCATCTGTTTCTGAACTCTATAGTATCCTAGTATCCTATGGGCCTCTCTATTTTCTCAATACTATGATGCTATTTTAAGTACTGTGGTTTTATGATAGATTGATAACTGTGAAATGTGTCTTTTGAAAACAATGAAGGACCGTCTTATTATTGTGGGCCCTTGTTTTCTGCTTATGCTTGGCTATTAAAAGGTTCTGAGGAATTTTGATTTGGAGCACATTGAATATATTAATCCATTTGTCAAGAATGGAATATATACAATATTCTTTTTTCCCCAATTCTTGAACATGGGATAAATAAGTCCCTTAATTTTTTTCTCTAAAGATGTTTTTCAGGGCTTTTTGTTTGTTTGCCAGCCCTGGGGTTTGAACTCAGGGCCTGGGTGCTGTTCCTGAGCTCCTTTTTTGCTCAAGGCTAGTATTCTACCACTTGAGACACAGTGCCACTTCTGCTTTTCCTGTGATTAATTTGGGATAAGAGTCTCTTGGACATTCCTGCCCATGCTAGTTTTGAACCATGTTCCTCAGAGTAGCTAGGATTGTGTGAGCCACCAGTGCCTGATTTGCAGTCTTTTTATATAATAAAATCTCCCACTACTGCTTTATATTTGTCTATTTAATTTTTAGTCAATTTTTGCCTTATGTCTTTTGAAGTCATGTTATTGTATGCACATGTGTTTAAAATAGATAACTTCATGGATTATTGAAAATTATATGGGTTCAGAACTGATAAAATTATATCTTCATCATTATATTGTAACCTTATTCATCCCTTGTACGTTGGTTGATTTAAAGTCATTTTATACAATTATAGAATAGCTGTATGACTTATAAGTTATACTTATAATTTCATTTTCAAAGTTTTTGTCTAGTCTGACTTAGCCCTTCAATTGAAGTATTTAACCCAATGAACATATGTTTGGGTTTGTATCTATGGTATGGTTTGGATCTTAACTATTCCTCCAAACTCATCTCTATGAAAGGCTTGGTTCCAGCTGATGGCACCATTGAGATCTGGCAGGACCTATCAGAGGTGAGATCTGGTGGAAGGAGGCGAGGTCACTGGGTGGATTTTGCAGGGTTTGGATTTTGCAAGAGTTTGCAGGGGAGGTTGGGGCTTCGGCCTCTCCTCCTCTCAGCTTTCTGGATACCACAAGGTGGACAGTTTTGTTCTACTGTGTGCTGCTGCCATGATTTTCTGCCTGACCAACGGCTTCAAATGACAGAATGCAGTGATGGATTGAAAGCTATGAAACTATGAGTCAAAACAAGTCTTTCCCCATAGAAGTTGCTCATCTCAGAATTTTGTCACAGCAATTGGAAAGCTAACAATCTGTCATCTACTAATTGCTTTCTATTTAAGCTACTTAATCTATGAATCTGTGTTTTTCTTTTGATGGCTCAACTTTGTGTTTTACTGCTTGTTAGTTACATCTTCCTTCAGTAGCTAAATTAGTTTGTAACACACAACTGTGCATAATTACAGCCTAATTACTTACTACTTCTCTGAGGTTAGGACTTCGATACATTGTAAACCACTTATTCCCTCCTACCCCACCTGTCCTCATTTTGTTTTAACTGTATTTTTTTAAATGTTTTATGGGCTGAATTGTGACTTCCCAAAATTTATATTTGCAGCCCTAGCCTCAGCCTGACTGTATTTGGAGATAGGGCCTTTAAAAAGGTAACTGAGGTTAAACAAAGCCATAGAAGTAAGCCATAGTCAAACAGGAGAGGTCTTCTTATAGGAAGAGCGAGGAGCACCAGTGATGTACAGACACAGAAGGGAGCTCATGTGAGGATGCTGCAGCAGAAGATAGCTGAATACAAGGTGGCAAGGCCTCAGGAAAAACCAATTCTTCTGCCAATTTGATGATGAGTTCCTATTACCCAGGCTAAGCATTTTCTTCTGGTTGCCTTAGAAGAATAACATAATCTTCTTTGAAGAACAATAACTATAATTACTTTGCAATCCAGTATTAATTTGTATTTTAAGAACATCTTTATTTTAGTGCTCTTCATTCCTTTCTATGTGTTTGAATTTCTTTTTGAAATTATTTTTCTGAAGAATTTCTTTCAGTGTTTCTTTTAGTGCCAGTCAGCTGGTGGTAATTTTACTTTGTTGTTTTTGTCTTGTTTTGTGATAGTACCACATCTTGAACTCAGGAACTTGAACTATCACTTGGCTTTTTTTTTTTTTTTTTTTTTTTTGCTCATGGCTAGGGTTCTATCACTTGAGTCATGCTTCCAAGTTCAGCACTGTGCTTAAAAATTGGAGACAGAGTCTGTGGTCTTTTCTACACAGTCTGGCTTTGAACTTTGGTCCTCAAGTAAAATATAAAAGAGATCATTGATTTGGGTTAAGCTCTTACATGGGGCCCCAATAGAACAAAATGGAATCATTCATGCTAAGGTTATATGACATCAAACTGAAACCTCACTGTTTGTGAAATCACATTTGGGGAGAAATCTGGAGAAAAATAATAGCCAAATTCTATTAAGCCAATGAAATTTCTTATAATGGAAATGATCAATCACTTTTCTTTGCTTGTTTCTCCCTTCTTCAGCCACTTCTGCTTATATACCCACCCCTCTGCTGAGCTCATTAGCACTCCTGTCTACATTGTAGGATGGATGCTGCCCTGTTAATGAATGGCTAATAAAAGTAAATTGAGCTACACATTTAAAACTCAATTTGTTGCTGTGTACTGGTGGCTTACACCTGTAATCCTAGCTACTCTGGAGGCTGACATTTGGGGATTGTGGTTCAAAACCAGTGCAGACAGGAAAGCCTGTGAGACTATTTATCCAATTAACTACCCCCCCCCCAAAAAAAAAGAAGCCAGATGTGGAGCCTGGCTCAAGTGTTAAGAGTGCTGAGAATTCAAGCCCCAGGACCAGCACCAAAAACAAAAACACGTCAAACCAAACCAACTCTCAATATGTTGAAGTTTTGTTATTTGATAGCTTGCAAGTGGGGAGAGACTAAGAAACCAAGACTAAAGCATGAAGGGTTTCTTTTCCAACCAACTCTGAGCTGACAAAAACCTGCATGCGGGTGGGGATCCCCAGGCTGTGGGAGGCCAGGCAGGAGATCCTCTCAAACTCACCAGCTTTCATGCTCTGGGAATGACAGCAAAGATGTGGCACACCATACTATTGGACATGAGCTTTAAAATACTTTCCACTTGGGGTGAGAATGGTCGAGTCTGGTGTCTGGCGAAACCCTAAGTCGTTAGGAGAACAAACAGTTGTGACAGCAAAGCAGGAAAGGGATTCAGGTGGGAACTGATGGCTCGGCTTTCCTTGACTTGACTTGCTCTCACAGAGGTGGAACATCTCCAGTTCTGAGTCTTGAGTAGAGCTGATCCTGAGAGTCCCTGCCCTTTCCCCCTGCCTTACAGAAGGGCAGCCATGGACCAAGTCAGTAACCACCTTTAAAGGGAGCTGTCCTCTCTTCCCCAGAATTCTTCACTTCCTTCCAGTACATATTTCCAACACCAAGATGAGAAATGAAGAAACAATGAGACAGGGAGCTGGGCTTGGAAAGTTTTCTCTGTGAATGCCACAGCAGATAGAGGGTCTATCTGGCTTTGCAGGCAGATAGGCTGCAGTTTACAACCCAGCTCCACCTCTGGGACCTGTGAGGACCTAACCCAAGCATCATCCATCTATTTGTAAAAAAAAAAAAAAAAAAAGGGAATAGAAATAAATGATGATGAATAAATATCCTAATAAAGACATAATTCTATAAATAAAATTACAAAGCACATTTAGTAAATTACAAACGTAATTTATGCACTGAAGATTTAATTAAATTATCAATCAGCACTAATGGCCAGCGGGAGAGGCGGGGGAGCTTACCCCAGACAAGGTAAAGAGTCTCGAACCGCCCCCACACACCCCTGCCCTCCCCCCTCCCTGCCCTTTACCAGAGGACAATCAGGCGGCTTAGGAGAAGGTTTCATACAGTCTCAGTTTATTCAGGGAGGAATCACATCTATAAAGGCCAGATGGCGGCAGGAAGGGGAGGGGTGTAGTGCTCCTAGCTAGGAGCTATGATTGGCTGCCTGGGATGTCCGTCAGTGGTGGGCCAAGGGACCTCCCGGCCTACATCTATGTCAGGGCCCACAGGACTGCCTCCAGGTTCCCCCCAGCGGCCATCTTGGCTGCACGTGGCCCAGAGGCTGGGAGGCGGGGCCAGTTAGAGCCGCCTCTTAAAACTGCAAGGAATCTGGGGCAAATAAATGAAATAAAAGTTTATAAAATATACATATGCTCTTTGGTTTATTTCATCCAAGGTTGATGTCCAATAAATCCATGGTTGAGCTCTTTTTTTCCCCCTTTCTATTCTATGTCAGTACTGAGGCTTGAATTCAGAGCCTGAGCTCTGTTCCTTAGGTTTTTTCCAAGGCTGGTGATCTACCACTTGAGTCATAGTTCTGCTTCTGGAGTTTTGCTGGTTAATTGGAGACAAGAGACACACTCATATTGGCAGAGTTCTGAGACAACTTGTAGGCCTCTCCCCAATGTTTCCCCATCAAAAATAGTTCCACAACCATGTATGTGGCTGTTCAGCTGTCCTTTCCTTTATAGTCCCCCTTTATCACACCTCCCCCATTACCTGCCTGCACACAAAGTCTTGCCTCACTTCTAGAAGAGCTGAAGTAGGATGCATGCCTCTATTTCCCGGGTCTCTGTTTTGGGCCATTGTTCCATCTGTTGGTCTTGAGTTATTGGACTGGACCCTGTGACCAGTGACATAGGAAGGAGTCTCACAGATCCTTCGGTTGTTCTCAGCTGAGTCTGAGGCAGGGTAGGTCTGGGAAAATGAAGCATGAGAAACAACTGCCTGGAATTCAGAGACAAACATTGCCTCAATGAATAGCTGTATTAGAAACACATAAGCACCATTTTCTTTGCTTTGAGCTTTATGTTCCCTCATAAGCTACAGTATCCATGGAAACCGGGGGAGAAGGTAGGCATGAAAAGAGCAGCTCTCTCCCCTTGACCTTGCCTGTTTGTCCACAGTAATTAGTGTGCTCTGGAAACTGAGCAAGGATATCTTAAAGGAAAACAAACATGGGAAAATGACTCCTTGGTGCAAAATGTGTTTAAGAGTTTTACTTTTCTCAAGTATGGACACCTGTGTGGAAGGGCATTTGTGGTAGGATCCATCTTTTCTTTGAAGGGATGCCCAGGCCTCAATGGCCCCAAAGAGATCATTCTTAAGGTCTCTGAGCCCAACTAATAAAAAATGCAACAACGTGAGTGAATAAAGTTGGGAACAAAGGGGCACACTCATCCTAAGGTGAATGAGGGCCAAACTCTCAACCTACTTTTTAACTGTAACTACCTGTAATGATAAAGCACTTATTGTACATGTTATCAGATGGGTCTACGCTTTACTCATAAACTTTGATGTGTCTTCAAATGCCTTCCTATGATATAAATAACTCAGGCCCAGTGGCAGTGGCCAATGCCTTGTAATCCTAGCTACTAAGGAGACTGAGATCAGAGGATCCTAGTTCAAAGCCAGCTGGTGAGGGAAAGTTCTTGAGACTCTTATCTCTAGAAAGGTAGAAGTGGAGCTGAGGTTGAAGTAATGGTAGAGTGCCAGCCCTGAGTACAAAAGCTAAAGGGCAGGGTTTAGGACCAAATTTCAAGTCTCAGTACTGGCACAGAAAAAGAGAAAAGAGCTCAGTCCTCAGAGCCAGGCAGAAGCCTCCTTCCTTTGGGAGACCTCCTCCCTGGAGCATCACTGGTCAAAGATCTGGCCACATGCTGTGCTGCTCACCCTCTGCTCTGTTTTTGACTCTCCAGCTCCTGTCATCATGATTCACCTCCCCCAGCTCTTTTTTTTTTTTTTTTTTTTGGCCAGTCCTGGGCCTTGGACTCAGGGCCTGAGCACTGTCCCTGGCTTCTTCCCGCTCAAGGCTAGCACTCTGCCACTTGAGCCACAGCGCCGCTTCTGGCCGTTTTCTGTATATGTGGTGCTGGGGAATCGAACCTAGGGCCTCGTGTATCCGAGGCAGGCACTCTTGCCACTAGGCTATATCCCCAGCCCCAGAAGTCCCCCAGCTCTTTTCATCATTACACAATCACATTTCCCTGAGTCTCTAGACTAGCCTCCCTGGAGATAGTTCACATTTTCCTGTATGCTGCTTTTTTTCTATTATAAAATTAGAGTGGGGAAGGACAGAGGTACAGATAATTGTATCCATGAGGTACCCCTTAGGATCTTTCTTGGATAACTTCTATCTGCTTTCATTATTATTCTAGGTAAATGTCTGAGTTCAACAGTTCCCATTTCAACAGTGGCAGTTAAAATCCTGTCTTGCTAAGTGGGTAGCTTATGCCGGCATCCTAAGCTATGGGGAAGGCTGAGGTGAAGAGCATCACAGTTCCGGCCTGGGTAGGACCGCATGGAGGGAGTCTGGATGAGGTAGCATGTTTATGGTCCTAGCAGTGACCATAATGGAGCCCCAGAAGGCAGGTCATGGCTCAAGAGTGAGCTTGGGCATGACCCTACCTAAAAAAATCAATCCATGGAAAAAAACAGGGATGGAGGCGTGGCTCTCCAGTACTGCCCCAACCTGGCTAGCTTGAAGCCCTGCGTTCAAACCCCAGTGCCACCAAAACATTGTTTTCTTTTTAGTCCAGTATTAGCAAAATGATGGCAATAACCCTCAAATAGAATTCATGAGTTAATATTGTAAATTTTTCTATTTCTATCTTGGAGACAGAAATATTGTACTATAGTACAATATTCTTTCATATTCTTACTGTAGTACAATAAGAAATAAGAAATTTTTCACTTAGAACCGGACTTAAGGAATTGTAAACCCTCTGTAAAATTACTTAATAATAATATTACAACAACAATAATAATCTAAATATCACAAACCAAAGCAAAATCCCACAGATAACCAAGAAGGCATTATTTCTGTCAGGAGCTCATCACAGTGGGGCGAGGAAAGTTAAAGGTGAAGTAAAATCTAATCCATTCTTAGTGAAGATTTGTGAAAACTGAGAAGTACAACTCTGCCCAAGTTCTAGCTGTTTCCTTCAGGGTTCGCCTGAGCAGTCCTCAGCCCTGAGTGCAGTTTGAGAAGCTACTATGGGTTTCTGAAGTATAAGCTTATTCCAAATTGTGTAGGAAATCTGACATTGTTCAAGTCATGTTAGAACCAGTCTTGCTCACACACAAACAAAAATATTAAATGACATCCATTAAAGTATGGTATGTCAGCCAGCTTTTAGTCACTATAGCAAATATCTAAGGAAATCAGTTTATAAAGAAGAAAGATTATTTTGGCTTATAGCTTTGGAGGTTCCAGTCCATGACTTGTTTTGCTTCTGTGATGATGGCTAATCTTGCTTGTCAACTTTTTGATTGGTCGAGAGACACCTAGGAGATAAATACAGCATACGTGTGCATCTGTGAGGGTGTTCCCAAAGGTAGTTAGATCATGGAGACTTTAACATGATCAATGACATCATTATTAATTCACAGGTTAATCCCAAATATGAGTGGACCATTGGGAGATAGTGGATCTGTAGGAAGTGGGGCCTGGTTGGAGGAAATTGCAGGGGTCCCTGCACCCCGGGTGTTCTCCTGACCAGCGGGAGAGGAGAGGAAGCGCGCCCTGCCAAGGGTGAACCCAGAATAGGTAATGAGCCTCGAGTTGCTCGCAGGCAGCCCAACCCAACCTTTCTGCCGTGGTTAGACAGTCAGTCGACTTGGGAGAAGTTCAAGACTGCTCTCAGTTTAGTGGTGTGGACCCAATCTTAAGTATGGGCAATGGAAGCAGGAAGAGGAGGGTGTAACATACCTAGCCAGGGGCTATGATTGGCGGTCCGAGCTGTCAGTCAAGGGCAGAAGGCCATGGGACCTCCCTAAGGGGCGGCCTAAGTCTACTTCACTACTAGCAGGACCGCCCCCAGGTTACTGCTGGCCGATATCTTGCTGCACGTGGTCTTAAGGCCGCCTTTCCAGTTCAGGACCCGGCAGGCGGGGCTAGCCGGGATCCCTCTTCTAGGTGGTACAAACAAACACGTCCCCAGGGACTGAGGCAGGCGGGGCTCTTCAGGGCCTCACTTCCCCATGGTGATGTCATTGTAACTGATTTTGGTACCCTGGGCATTGTATATACATTTATCAGAACTAAAGAAGGGAAGGGGAACATCAAAATGGAGAGATAAGGGGTAAAAGGAGAACCAATGCAACAACAATACTTAGACAAGACAATATGCTGCAAACCAACTGGGGGACCTGACGAGGGGGAAGCTGGGAGAAAATGAGGGAGGAGGCAACAAGTTTGAAAAGAAATCTACTTACTGCCTTGTGTATAAAACTGTACATCATTTTGACAATAAATAAATAAATAAAAATTTAAAACTGTAAACGATTTTATCATGCCCCCCTCACCATGATGGTTTCTAAAATCATTAGGCAAAAGAATTCTTTCCTTCTGTGTGTGTGTGTGTGTGTGTGTGTGTGTGTGTGTGTGTGTGTATGTATGTATGTACTGGGGCTTAAATTCAGGGTTTTGTGCTCGTTTGGCTGTTTTGCTCATGTTTGCTCAAGTTTTGCTCAAGTGGTGTAGAGCCATACCTCCACTTCTAGCTTTTTCTTGGCTAATTGGGGACAAGCATTTCACAGATTTGTCTGTCTGGACCAGCTCCTTGGATGTCAGCTGTCTGAGTAACTGGGATTACAGGAGTGGTTTACCAGTATTTGGCCTTGGGTTGCTCTCCTCCGGTGGTTGGATACAGCAATACAAAGTCAGCCCTCTACACTTTGGGACTGTAGTGATTCAGTGAGGGACTTTACAACAGAGCAAACCTGCTCATCTCATGGCCAGGAAGCAAAAGAGAATGAAGAAGGAACTGGAAGATGAGGGTCCCAGTCCCAATATCCTTTTAGGGGCACATCTGCAACTTGGGCTCACTTCTTCTTGTTTCCACAACCACCCCATAATGCCAAGCTGGGGAGGAAGAATTTCACATGTGAGCCTTGGAGGTCATTCAATATCCAAAGTAGAGCAACATGACAAGGAAGACTGCTTCAGAACTGCTAAGAGCCACAGGCACCATTGCAACAGGGGCTTGCTGTTTGGGAGAGAGGCTTGGGAGAGAAGCTTGGCAGAACTCCTAATGCAGCTTGGGTAAGTAAGCATTTATAGCCAATTAGCAGGCAGGGTTAAGTGGGTCAAAGTTTACCAACTGAAGGTAACATGAATAAGGAGGACTCCAGCTAAACTAGCTTAACAGCATCCTTGCTATGGGCTGGCCAACATAAGCAGTCACTAGTCACCACCCAAGGGACAGTGGAGGTAGAAGAACCTGATCAAAAAGGGAGACGTGGAGGGTAGTCAGATACTGGTGTGTGTGCACGTGTGTGTTTCTCACTTAACAGGATTTTTATTTTTGGCTTTTTTTTTCTTCAAATTTTTATTATCAAACTGATGTACAGAGAGGTTACAGTTTCATACATTAGGCATTGGATACATTTCTTGTACTGTTTGTTACCTTGTCCCTCATACCCCCATCCCTCCCCCCCCCTTTCCCTCCCCCCCAGAGGTGTTCAGTTCACTTACACCAAACAGTTTTGCAAGTATTGCTTTTGTAGTTGTTTGTCTTTTTTTTACCCTGTGTCTCTCAAATTTGGTATTCCCTTTCAATTTCCTGCATCCAATACCAGTCTACACAGTTTCCAATATACTCAGATAAGATTACAGAGATAGTGCAGGTACAACCACAGGAAGGTGATACAAGAACATCATCAATAATAGAAGCTACATATACACGGGACGTTGAAAGTAGTTACACCTGTGATATAACAGTTGTTCCCATAACATGGAGTTCATTTCACTTAGCATCATCTTTTAACAGGATATTTTAATGTTGTTGTTTTGTAAACCTGAACTTTACAAGGAAGTACATTGGTGGCTTGATGAAGCAATGATCCTTGACAGTTAGTTTTTTTTTGGTAGGTGGCTGCATTGCTATCTGTAATAAATATTACTTTTGACACAGATAAGTAGGTTTTATTTATTCTACCTGTGTCCAGAGTTAGTGCCAGAACCTTATTTTTTATTTCTGCAAATGCTGTTAGTGCTCTTAGTCTGTTTTCCCACAGTCCATCCAGATTTGAGAATGATTTTTATTCATTTCTGCTGTACAGCAGTGTAAGTCTCATGTAAATGCAAAGAATGAACTGCTCAGTGCAGACCCTTGGGCAGATTTCCTCCAGGAACCCTGCCATGATGGCATTTGGGCAGAAGTGGGGCTCTGTAGTGAACAGAGCCAAGAGCTCCTGCAGGCCAGGGCAAACACAGGCTCAGCCTTGTCAGGCAGTTTCTTCTGCCCACTGCCTCCCCAGCTCCATCTTCTGATCCAGTAGCTTTAGTCACATGTTTGGAGCTTGCTTTCATCCAGGTGACTTTTTTTTTTTTTTTTTTTTTCGGCAAACCCAGTAGATTCCAAAGCAATGTGCTCAAGGAGCAGAAATTCATTCTAAGACAATTGAAAGGAAACCTCAGCATGCATGGTTTTGCATGCATTTTCTTTTATGTGTTTATGTATTTAGTGCTGGTACTTGGGGCTTGAACTCAGGGCCTCCCCCTTAACTTTTTTGTTCAAGACTGGCACTCTCCCACTAGAGCAAAATCTCCACTTTCATCTTTTTGCTGGTTAACTGGAGATAAGAATTTCTCAAACTTTTCCTGCCTAGGCTAGCCTCAAACCTCTATCCTCGGAACTCAGCTTCCTAAGTAGTTAGGATTATAGGCATGAGCCACCAGCACCAGGCATGTTTCCCTCTTTAAACCCATTCTCTCCACAAGCAAGGGAATTCATGCTAACCCACAGCAAGCCCAGCAAGGTTTGCAGCAGCTTGTTAGCTTTGCCCTGGGGATCTCTGCATGTGGTTAGTTCTCATCCTCCATGTGCAGCTGTGCCGGTGCAATGGGCAGACCCCATGGTGACTCAGTACCTGTGGCCATGATGAAGCCCATGGGCCAGCACCTAGGCAATTTTTTGTGTAAGTCTCATTGGCCCTGAAGTTCCAGGTGGCCATCACTCCCAAATACAAAGCGTGTTCCTTTGCTCCTTTCCTTTCTTCATATCTTCTACCCTTCATTGCCAGTATGAAGAACTTCTTTCCTTTTTTTGTGCCAGCACTCGAGCTTGAACTCAAGGCCTGGCCTCTGTCTCTTAGCTTCTTTTTTTCTATTCAAGGCTGATGATCAAGCACTCAAGCCACAGCTTTGCTTCTAACCCTTTGTACTTAATTGGAAATTAGGGTCTCATGGACTTCCTTGGATGAGTTGGCTTTGAATGGCAATCCTAAAATCCCAGCCTTCTGAGTAGCCAGGATTACGTGTACTCACTGGTGCCTGGCCAAGAAATGTCTTCCTGGAGCTTCCACACCGCAGTGTTCCTGACTCTAAAGGAATCCTGCCACTCTGTTATTCCTCAGTTCTCCAGGCTATCCCTGAAACCAGTGGAGTCATCTGAGGGCATGAGCCCCAACTCAGGTTGCTGAGCTTCTGGCGGGGCTGCAGGGTGGCGTTTTCATGACACGGATGCCTATTGAACTGGTGACAAAAATCACAAAAAGGAATTTAAGGATGAAATTATTTAGGTGAGAAGTTTGTGGAAGTTTTATTTAGCAAAACAAGAGGCAGAGTACATGGCAGCAGGCTGGAGATACCCCAAATCCTTTG
This sequence comes from Perognathus longimembris pacificus, assembly GCF_023159225.1. Lineage (NCBI taxonomy): Eukaryota > Metazoa > Chordata > Mammalia > Rodentia > Heteromyidae > Perognathus > Perognathus longimembris. The sequence goes on along the minus strand of NC_063166.1, from coordinate 34,929,601 downwards.
TGGAAGGCCACATTTATAAGGCTCAAGTCAGTCGTGGGGCTTAGGCCCTAAGCTTTGTGCATGAGCTTTTCTTTTTGCATATGTTACAGTTAATCATTTTCTGTGACAACCTTCCTTTCATTGTGTCTTAGGTTTTGGAACTACTTGAGAATCTGCCAGATACTTCCTTTCAGAAGATGTTTGTTTAAGGGGAAAAAGTGCCTACCTTTAGGAGATATTTATTTTCCTTAGCAAGGTCATTCAAGGATGTTTTTCCAGAAGTTTTCCTTGAGATCTTCACCCAGAATGAGCTTCCTTAGACCACTGGGCAAATAATCATTGGTGATGACACACACAGCTTACTCCTTCCTCTTCTCCTCTGGGTTCTAAACAGGAAGCCATCATGAATGTATCAGGCAAGCGAGTTGGGAGTTCATGACTAAGGAAGCACTGACTGTGGGGTGCCTTTCCCTGATAGTGTATGTTAAGGACTCACATCTAGTAAATTCTGCTTTCCTTCATTCACAGAACACACAGAGATGGCAGAGATGGAAGGAGAACACTTAATCCCTTTGCTTACTGGATCTCAGTAAAGGAACAGGTCCTAGATGGCTGGCCAAGAGTTTCAAGTTTATCTTAGCCAAATCCCTATGCAGATGTGCCTTAACATCATCATGGAGACATGTTAGCAGTGAACCAAGGAGATAGCCATGGAATTGATGGGTATAGTAAAACCAATGTAATAAACCAAAGAAGTCACCTTTATTGTTGGGATAGAAGTGTAGCGATATCTGTTAAAGGAGGTGCCAGAAAGGTTAAAGAGAGGGAGATTGAATTGTATGAAAACTCAGTATCATGATTTGGAATTTGAGTGTTACAAGTTTGGAATCTATCAGAAGTCTCTCTAAGTTGACTACATTTAATGAATGATTAATTGAGTTTTGATTTGTGAACTCAATTCTCCTGAGTTACTAAGGTCCCCAGGATTCAAATGACAAATGGGGCTTAGAGTGAGGTACTTAGAGTGAGGTCTTAGAGTGATTTAGTTTCTGCTAGTCCTAAGTCTTAGGTTGTTGGAGGGAGTGCTGAGATACTGCTGGATAATAAACAATATCAGGGGAGCAATGTAACCTTTTGGATCAGAGAGGAGCCTATGAATCTCTACATCACTCAAAAGCAAATGTTTTTCTTTTAGGAAACTTCCCCAGAGTGAGAGGTGCCCCTTGTGGGTCATTGTTTGAGAGTAAATATTAGGGTTCCCCCCCATGATTCATGCAAATACAGATCATTCCAATAGCCACTACATTATTCAGTATAAAACCTAGATCTTGCTGGACACTGGTGGCTCACATCTGTAAATGCTAGTCTCTCAGGAGGCTGATATCTAAGGATTGTGGTTCAAAGCCAAACTTGGCAGGAAAGTTCATGAGACTCTTATCTTCAATTAGCCCAAAAGCCAGAGGTAAAACTATGGCTCAAGTGGTAGAATGCTAGCCCTGAGTAAAAATGAAAAGCTGAGGGACAATGTTCAGGTTTGAAGTTCAAGCCACAGCACCAGCACAAAAACAAACCAACAAATTACCCCCCTCCCCCATACTGAGTTCCTGGAGAGAAGGTCTCCAGTATAATTTATCCAAGAGCCCTCAGTATCTTGCACATTTAAAGGTATATAGTTACTTGGAAGCTAAGTACTTATTTAAAGCTTAATTACAGGAGAGAGGGAGAATATATCTATGTAACTGATGTGGTTTTATTGCCAAGTGTGCCATTATAGTCAAAGAAACTTTGTGAGGTAATAGGTAGACATTTCTACCAGGTCTGGGATAATTTCTAAGGATTCTGAAATACAATCAGCCATATGCTATTGTCCTATATCCTCTGACAGCTTATTTCCAAACATTTTTGTTAAGTTCAAGCATAGTTGAAGCACATATACATATTTAAAAACAGATGCAAGCATTAAAATGTATGATAGGTGTTATGATGTCTCTACCTTTCTCTGTTCCTGATAATAGTGGATCTGAGCCCCACTTAAATTGTGGGTCCTCCTTAATGGTGGAACCTCACATGTGGTGTTGCATCTTAAAGGTGGGTCCTACTTGATGATAAGCCCATCTGTGATGGACTGGAAGGTGCTGCTCACAAGTGGGTTCCCTTCCAACCCACACAGTGGCCCTTGCAATGCTCCAACATTCCTGGACTCTGAAGCCTTCTAAAACCACTAACCTTATGTTGGGCCACTGCGACCCCTCGTGGCTAACTTTGGAACTACATGCCAGTCTTGGATTGTAAATGATTTCTAGTTCTCTTGCTTTGAGGCTGACCAGCCATCTCTTACTGCAAAGCCTGCCAGCCTGGTCCCCTAAAGAGCAAGCAATGTGGAAAAGGATACACTAAATTAGTACAGTGGGTCAGTGTGATCAGGTGACTCTTGGATTTGCTCCCGCCTTGAATTGGGCTTGTAAAGAGCTGCTCCTTGTTGTTGAAGTTAGAGAAACTCTTCCCTAACACTTTACCTCCCTTGGTGGCTTTTCTTTTTTTTTTTAAATTTAATTTATTTATTAATTGAACACAAATTTTTTTGACAAGGTGTTGTGCAAAAAGGGTACAGTTACATAGTAGGGCAGTGTGTACATTTCTTGTGATATCTTACGCCCTGTTTTTCTTTCCCTTCTCTAGCTCAGGTAGACATATATACAATATACAATGTATCAAGAACATATACAGTGGCCACAGGGCCAAGCCCAAGAAAATTCGCCTAGGGCTTTAAATGTAATGTCGATATTAGACAATATGTCGACAGTAGTCTTATATGAACGTACATACACAGCTTTTGAGCTATTGTATTCCACTGAGAGGTCAATTTTTGACCTTTGTATGTTGAGTAGTTGTTTGGTTTTAGTTACATACTGTTGGGTCGCTGCCCCAATCCTGTGGGAAATACCATTTGATAAGCAGTTTTTGGTTTCACAGACCTGGTCTCTACTTCTCTACTGTCTCTCCGTCTCCCTTTCTTTTTCTTTTTTTTTTTTGGCCAGTCCTGGGCCTTGGACTCAGGGCCTGAGCACTGTCCCTGGCTTTTTCCCGCTCAAGGCTAGCACTCTGCCACTTGAGCCACAGCGCCGTTTCTGGCCGTTTTCTGTATATGTGGTGCTGGGGAATCGAACCTAGGGCCTCGTGTATCCGAGGCAGGCACTCTTGCCACTAGGCTATATCCCCAGCCCCCCGTCTCCCTTTCTTAACAGTCATATATCAGGGAGATCATGCCCCTTTGTTTTCTGTGTTCTAGGCTTGTCTCGCTCAACATTATTTGTTCGAGTTCTGACCATTTCCCTGCGAATAACAATATTTCACCATTCCTAATCGCTATGTAGTATTACATTGTGTATAGGTACCATATTTTTTGGATCCATTTATCTGTGGAGGGGCATCTGGGTTGTTTCCATATTTTGGCTATTGTGAATTGTGCCACAATAAACATGGAGGTACAAATGTCTTTTTGATATCTTGGGTTTTGCTGTTTAGGATAGATGCCTAGGAGTGGTATGGCTGGGTCATAGGGTAGGTCTATATTTAGCTTTTTGAGAAACCTCCATACTGTTCTCCACAGTGGTTGTACTAATTTGCACTCCCACCAACAATGGAGAAGGGTTCCTCTTTCCCCGCACCCCCTCCAGCATTTGTTGTTGCCTGAGTTCAGAGTATAGGCCATTCTAACTGGGGTGAGGTGGTATCTCAGGGTTGTTTTTATTTGCATTTCCTTTACTACCAGGGATGTTGAACATTTCCTCATATATTTCTTTGCCATTTTTATTTCTTCTCTTGTGAAGTCTCTCTTTAGCTCCTTTGCCCATTTCCTAATTGGTTTATTGGGCTTGGAGGGGCTTAGTTTTTTGAGTTCTCTGTAGATGACAGATATTAGGCCTTTGTCTGTTGCTGTGCTGGTAAAGATCCTTTCCCATATGGTTAACTGTCTTTCTATTTTGGTGGCTATGTCCTTAGCCACCAAACTTTTTGGCCACAGAAACTTTTTAATTTGTAGTAGTCCCATTTGTTGAGTCTCTCCCCTATTTGTTGTGCCCCTGGGACTATATTTAGGAAGTTATTTCCTGTGCCTATAAGTTCTAGTGTCTTTCTTACTCTGTCCTTCAGTAGTTTTAAGGATTCAGGTCTGATATTGAGGTCCTTGATCCATTTTGAGTTGATCTTGGTGCATGGTGATAGGCTTGGGTCTACTCTGAGTTTTCTGCATATGGCTGCCCAGTTTTCCCAGCACCAGTAGTTCAAGAGGCTATGTTTATTCCATTGTATGTCTTTAGCTCCTTTGTCAAATATCAGCTGACTCTCAGAGTGCGGTTTTATTTCTGGATCTTCAATTCTAATCCATTGGTCTTTCGATGTGTTTTTATACCAATACCAGGTTGTTTTTGTTATGATGGCCCTGTAGTAGAGCTTGAAATCTGGTATGGTGATACCTCCTGCACTGCTTTTTTTGCCTAGAATTGCTTTGGCTATTCTAGGTCTTTTGCTGTTCCATATGAATTTATGGATTGCTTTCTCTATTTCAGTGCAGAATGTGACTGGGATTTTGATAGGGATTGCATTGAAGTTGTATAACAATTTGGGCAATATGGCCATTTTCACTATATTGATTCTACCTGCCCATGAGCATGGGAGGTCTTTCCATCTCCTTGTGTCTTCTTTGATTTCCCTTATTAGATTTTTATAGTTTTCATTAAATAGGTCCGTCACGTCCTTGGTTAAGTTGATCCCTAGGTACTTTATTCTTTTTTTTGGCTACTGTAAATGGAATTGTTTCCATAATTTCCTTTTCTGTTTGTATATTGCTGGTGTACAGAAAAGCTGCTGACTTTTGTGGATTGATTTTGTATCCTGCTACTTTGCCAAAATGGTTTATTAGGTGTAGGAGTTTGGGGACTGAGTTTTTTGGGTCCTTCAGATATAAGATCATGTTGTCTGCGAATAGGGATAACTTGATTTCTTCCTTGCCGATGTGGATCCCTTTGATGTCCTCCTCTTGCCTTATTGCTATGGCTAGGGATTCCAGCACTATGTTGAAAAGAAGTGGGGAGAGTGGGCATCCTTGTCTTGTTCCTGAGTTTAGAGGGAATGATTTAAGTTTCTCTCCATTTAATATGATATTAGCAGTTGGTCTGTTGTATATGGCTTTTATTGTTTTGAGGAATGTTCCATCTATTCCTGTTCTCTCCAAAGCTTTTAATAAGTATGGATGTGGTATTTTGTCAAAGGCTTTTTGGGCATCAACTGAGATAACAATGTGATTCCTGATTTTAGTTCTGTTTATGTGGTGAATTACGTTGATTGATTTACGGATGTTGAACCATCCTTGTGACTGTGGGATGAAGCCTACTTGGTCATGATGTATAATTTTCTTGATCAGTTTCTGGATCCTGTTAGCTAATTATTGAGGAGTTTTGCGTCTGTGTTCATTAGTGATATTGGTCTGTAGTTCTCTTTTTTTTTTGTTGGGTCTTTGCCTAGTTTGGGGATGAGTATGATATTAGCTTCATAGAATGAGTTTGGGATTTCTCCCTCTGTTTCTATTTTGAGGAAGGGTTTGAGGAGTATTGGTATTAGCTCCTCACTAAAGGTTTTGTAGAATTCATTGGTGAATCCATCTGGGCCTGGGCTTTTCTTTGTTGGAAGGTTCTTGATTACCTCCTGTATCTCACTGTAAGTTATTGGTTTATTTAGTTAATTTATTTCTTCTTGGTTCAGTTTGGGCAGTTTATACCTCTCTAAGAATTGATCCATTTCTGTAAAATTATTGTTTTTTACTGAGTAGAGGTTCTGGAAATAGCTCCTTATGCTTGTTTGAATATTGTGTGTACTTGTTGTAATTTTTCTGGTTGAGTCCCTGATTTTACGTATATGAGTCTCTTCTCTTTTTTTTTTTTTTTTTGTAAGTCTTGCGAGGGGTCTGTCAATTTTATTTATTTTCTCAAAGAACCAGCTTTTAGTCTTATTTATTTGTTGAATGGTCTTTCTATTTTCAATCAGATTTATCTCTTCTTTAGTCTTTGTGATCTCTCTCCTCCTAGTCATTTTAGATTCATTCATTTCTTGTTTCTCCAGTTGTTTTAGTTTCATCGTGAGGTTATTCACCTGCTCTGCTTCCATTCTTTTAATGCGAGTGCTGAGGGCAATGATCTTGCCCCTCAGTACTGCCTTAGCTGTGTCCCATAGGTTTCTTTGTGATGTATTTTCATTGTCATTGTGTCCTATGAATTCGTTGATTTCATCTTTAATTTGGTCTGTGGCCCAAGTGTTGGATAACAGTGTGGGGTTTAGCCTCCAAGAATGTGTATAGCCTCTGTGGTAACCGTTGTTATTGAGGGTTACCTTTAATCCACTGTGATCAGATATAATACATGGGATGACGGCAATACTTTTGTATTTGCTGAGGTTCTTTGTGTGGGCTATGACATTGTCTATTTTGGAGTATGATCCAGGGGCTGCTGAGAAGAAGGTGTATTGGGTCTCTGTAGGGTGGAAGATTCTGTATAGATCTGTCAGATCCATTTGGGATATGGCGTTACTTAGGTCCTCAGCTCCCTTGCTGATCCTCTGGGTGTTGGATCTGTCTCTTGGAGAGAGTGGGGTATTAAAGTCTCCCACTATGATTGTGTTTGGGTCTATCTTTTTCTGTAATTCTGTGAGAATTTGCTTGACATATGTAGGGCCTCTTTTGTTTGGGGAGTATACATTTATCACCATGATGTCTTGATTCTGGATTTTTCCTTGTATTAAAATGTAGTGTCCTTCTTTGTCTTTTTGAGTTGATTTTAATGAAAAGTTCAGCTTGTCTGAGATCAGGATGGCTACACCTGCCGTTTTGGTAGGTGTGTTTGCTTGGAAGATCTTGCTCCATCCTTTCATTCGGAGCCTGTTTTTATCCCTTGCTGTAAGGTGGGTCTCTTGTAGACAACAGATGCCAACTTTTTGTTTGCGGATCAATTCTGCCAGTCTGCTCCTCTTTATCGGAGAGTTTATACCATTTATATTCAAAGAGATCAAGGATAAGGGTGTTTTTTCTCCTTTCATTTTCTTGTTGGGCTGTTTTTTCCTCTTTTTTTTTTTTCTTGTCTTTAGTGAGCTGTCTTTCTGTTGGGCTCTGGCTATTGTAGTTTCTTTCTGTTTCTGTCTGTGTGTCCTGTATGATCTCTGTTGGGTGGGATTCCCCTCTTAGAATTCGCTGTAGGGCTGGTTTTTTATTCACATACTCCTTTAGATCCTCTTTGCTATGGAAAGATCTGGTTTTCCCTTCTAATGTGAACTCCAATTTTGCTGGATATTTAATCCTAGGTTGCATATTGTTGGCCTGTAGAATTTGGATGGTGTTCTTCCACTCACTTCGCGCTTGGTAGGTTTGTGTGGAGAGGTCTGCTGTTATTCGGATCCTCTTCCCATTGTAGAAAATTTCTTTCTTCGCTTTGGCTGCATTCAGAATTTGCTCTTTATTCTTGAGATCTGAAGTCTTGAATATTATGTGCCTTGGGGTGGCTTTTCTGAGGTCTGGCCTGCCAGGTGTTCTATAGGCTTCGGTTACCTGGCTGGGGTCCCTTGTGAGATTGGGGAAGTTTTCTGCAATAACTTTATTGAAAATATGATGAAGCCCTCTGCTCTGGTATTCGGCTCCTTCTTCTATTCCAATTATGCGCAGATTATATCTCTTGTTTTTGTCCATTAGTTCCTGGATTAGTCTGCCCTGAAGCTTCACCGTTTCTTGGAGTGTGGTAATTTTCTGGTTGTTGTCAGCTGCCTCACTGTCCAAGAGAGAGATTCTGGATTCCATATGTTCAATTCTTTGTGCTGTGGATTCAATTGCGGAGTTTATGGATGTCAGAGAGCTATTTATGGTTGTCAGATCAGCTCTGATCGTGGAAATTCTTCCTTTAAACAGTTGTATTTTAAATCTATTTTTTCATGAATTTCACTTCTCAGGATGTTAAGGTCTTCTTTAACGGAGGTTTGCATTGTATCCATTTTTGCTTCCATTTCTTTCTTGGCTTCCTGGATGTCCTTCAAGACTTCCACTCTAAACTCCTGGAATTGTTTTCTGATTTTGTTTCTGACGCTTTCCATCATTTCTGTTAACATGGCCTCATTTGCTTTTTTATTCTCCATCTCCTCTTCAGTCGTGCTGCTTTTTGGAGTTGGCGAGTTGGCTTTCCCCTTGATGAACTGTGTTATATTTCTTTGTGATTTGCGCATCTGGAGATCTGTGGGTGGCGTCCCTGGTTTGGTTTTGTGCTGGTTCCTGCTGGTCCATCAGTGGGAGCCTTGTGTCCTGGTGTCCTGGCTCTGGGTTTGGGTTTGGCTGTTGAACCTTGCTTCCCAATGGGTGAGCGTGACCTTCTCGATTGTTACTGAGGTGGTCACTTTCCCTGCACTTGGGGGCCGGTAGGTTCTGTGTCTTTCTCTGCAGGACAGTGTCCTGCCGCTGTGCTGTGCTGACCCTAGCGTGCCCCTGTTGGGGGTTTTCTGGTTGCTGATTCAGTGCGGCGTGGAAGCTTATCTCTTCTTTGGTTCTTTTTTCCACTCCGTATCTTGGTCAGAGGAGCTCACCTCTCAGGCAGTTCGCCTTCCCGTGTGGACCACTTTGGGGCTGGTGTTGTTGAGGGGGCGGCCCACCCACTTATGCGAAATGCGCCAAACTGAGTGGGCATGGGCCAATGGAGAGCTCTGCCCTCCTGTGTAGGCGTGCCTACCAGAGTGGTCACTGCCGCCGTGGCCCCATCCACCTAAGTGGGGTACGCCTACCAGAGCGAGCCCCGGGTTGTTGGGTTGTGCTTGCGCCCTCCCGCAAGTCTGCTGTGGGTGGCGGTATGTGTGGGGTCCAGTGGGATCAACCGTCCAGGCGCGGGTTAGCGCCCTCAGACTGCACCTCCACTGCGAGGGAGGCACGTGATTGGGCCCAGGTGTCCCTGCTGTGCTGGTATTGCCCACCAGCGCCTGTGATTTTAGTTGTAAAAGTCCTCAAGGTCCTGGTGCCTCGGGTGGGGCTTGCACTGCTGGCCATCCCCCGGCCACTGTTGGGAAGGGGGCAGGGCCAGTTCAGCCAGTTCAGGCTCCTGGGCAGCCTTGGGGCTGCTCTGCCCTTCCCCTGCTAAACTCCTGTGACTTCCCAGAGCCTGATGGGAGCTTCCTGCCTGATTTGGGGGTTCTTTGTTCCCTCGGGGTGGGGAGGGGGAGGGAGGGAGATCTAGCTTCATTGTAGGGTTTGGGTCTCTGATAGCTGGTCTTCTGTTGGGGGAGGAGGTAATGGGGAACTCATTGGTCCTGGATTGTGTGTGTGTCCCGCGTCACCGTTGGTCCTTCAGAGGTGGTGAAAGGTTGTGGTGGCATTCCCGGCTCTCCCCTTCTGCACCGATGGGTTCCCCAGCCGCTCTGTTCCCAGTGTGGACCCGAACTTCCCGTCGCCACTGTCGCTGTGTGTCTTGGTCCGCACTCTCCCTGGTGTCCGTGGAGTCCCGCTGTCTGGACTCTGTGCTCCCGGCAGTCGGTCTGCTGATCGCCGGGTCCCCTTTCCCAGCGTGGCCCTGTTCGGGCCAGGGTCGGCTGGTGGGGGGAGGGTGCCCCATAGATTCTCCGGCTCCGTGTAGGTTTTCGGCTCTTCTTTTTTGCTCCTTTTTGTTTTCCTCCGTTTCTCCACTGCTTCTGGCTGCTGGTTTTGCTGGGTTCTTGATGGGGTGTTGGGTGCTGGAGTTCCCAGCTCGCTATTCAGTTGGAGCGAGTCGGGGTGCCTCCCTACTGTGGTGGCGCCATCTTCCTCCCTCCCTTGGTGGCTTCTTGACACCAGGATGCAGCATGTCATTTGTGGAGTTCCTTCCACAAATACATTTTTCTCCCCCAGAGATGAGTTTCCATGGAAGCCAAACCCAGAGGGAATGTTGTGGAGAGGCAGAGGGTATACATACACCACAAAAGGGTGTGAGGAGAAGGAGCAGTTAACTATGAACCCTTATCTTCAGGGGGGCAGAAAAGCGTGTTCAAATTTAAAATGGCTTTAAGTGTTGCTATTTAATGGAAGTGAAAGACTTTAGAGAAATCATGGGCCGCAGAGAACTTAGTGTGTAAAGCAAGTGTGAAGGGCTGGAAGGATCCAGGCAGCAGGTGTGATCTGCTTCAAGGAATTTGTAGCCTCTTGTAACAGGTACAACCCAGACAATAATAAGAGGGACTCACAAAACCCAGCAGTAGGCAGGTCTGGAAAGGACAACCATTCACTCATTCATCCATTCATTCATCCATTTAAAATTTGTCTCCTCTACTATATTAAATTAAACAATGATAACTTAATCCATGTTGGCATGAATTTATGGGAACTCAATCTGTATCTATTGTTGTCAACCCAGTCAAAGGAGGAGTTCTAGAATATGGGAGAGAGTAAGACAAGATTTTATTACTTTGGTGATAGCACAAGAGCAGACAGATTACAGAGAGGACAAGAATTTACAGGTGCAGAGAGTAAATTGCCACAAGAGTTTTAAATACTGCTGATGTCTGATTCACCCCAATGAGAACTGATGGATTTAAAATGGGTCCAGAGAGCCCAGGGATTCATATTTTTTTTTTTTTTTTTTTTTGGCCAGTCCTGGGCCTTGGACTCAGGGCCCGAGCACTGTCCCTGGCTTCTTCCTGCTCAAGGCTAGCACTCTGCCACTTGAGCCACAGCGCCGCTTCTGGCCGTTTTCTGTATATGTGGTGCTGGGGAATCGAACCTAGGGCCTCGTGTATCCGAGGCAGGCACTCTTGCCACTAGGCTATATCCCCAGCCCCCCAGGGATTCATATTTTAAACATTTCCCAATGATTCTCCTTCATAGGCAACTTTTAGAACCACCAGAAAGCCATATTCTTAGCTCCTTCTACTTCCAGCTACTTCAATACTCTGCTCTCTTACTCTTTTTCTCTCTCTTCTGTTCTTATAATTTTCAGATTTGCAGAAAAATGGATTAAATATAAATGCAGTGGGACAGTGAGATTTCAGTACATTCAGATTCAATAGGCACTTCATTATCTGTCTAATATGCAAATGAAGAGGCTGGGTAGCTGGAGGCTGCAGTAGAGATTGGGAGAGACTTGAATTCTGCGGTTGCTATAGTAACCTCTGACCCTTGACACATTTCCTGCAGCCATTGCAATTTGGATCCTGTGCCCATGTTGGTAGAGGAAGATCTGTGCCAAGGGTTATGAAAATAGAACCAGTGTTTCAGTGTCAGTTATACAATATTAGGTGTCCCTGTGCCTCCTCCTTGCTCTCAGTGTCCTTGTGGTGTCTTCTCTGTGTTTCATTTCTACCTACCCTTTTCCTTCAGAGTCCAAACCAAGCATTCAACAGAGCAGACATACCTAACTTGTTCTTTCTGCTGACAGTGGTGAACTTGTGCCCATAGAAGACGAATTTAGTTGTTCTGTGTTTTCTAGTGGTAGAAACATTACCCTAGCATGTAACATAATACTGATCGTCCTTGGTCTGGGTGATCATTTGCTGTAGTTGGTGAGGAATTGCTTCTTTGGTATGCTTTTGGGAACAGAGACTCTGAGAGAAAACCTAAACAAACCCTCTAGCTTAATTAGCCCCTAGTTCCTTGCTTTCATCCCTCAGCTAAACAATAAAGCAATAAGCCCTACCTAGCATATCATCTCTGATGTTTGTTTTCTGTGGTAAATGATGGGTCTTCAGGAATTTCACTTAGAACCTGACTCCAAGTTCCACTTATGGTCATGGTAATGCTTCCATTTCCTGACATGTCTTATGAAGAACAATGGTACTTGATTACATATACCTAATTGTCCCTCAGCACAATTTATACCACCCTGCTTCCTTGTCCATAAGTACTCCTAAACCCTACCCAGAGGAGGGTGCATTTGGGGCTTGTTCTTCACACTCTCCATGATTGGCACTTCATGAATCACCCCTTTTGTTAAAATCATTTTTTCAATGGTTTATATACTGCCTAATGGGCAGAGCAAATCTATATGAATAAAGTCCTGCTTCCACTTACAGGGAGATTTGCAATGGAATGAACAGAGTAGTTAGGGAGGGGTTGTCATAGGCTGGGGCGAAAGAAGGAGAGGAAGCAGGAGAAAGAGACATTCTGAAGGCAGATTGCATAGGCTATCATACTCCACAGGCAGGAAAGAGAGAATAATGTCCAATCATCATAAGATTTTAAGTTTCTGGGGAAAAAGAAATACAGAGAAGCAAGGGAGAGAAGGAAATGAGGGCTGGCAGCTGACATACTTCGTTTCCTACATTGAACTTGATGGACGGATGGAAATCCAGGTGGAAATGTTTAGCAGCAGTTGGGAGGAAGGAAAAAACCTTCAGTACTCGAGGTGTGGATCAAAAATCTTAGATGTGATAGCTAATAATGACAGTACTGGACATCAGCACAGGACAATGGTTAAAGATGATGGAAAAAGAGAATGATGGCAAAAATTTTGGAAGAATTCCAACATATGTGGTATTTTTGTAGGAAAAGAACTCAGTGAAGAACCAGGCAGAGGGTAAAAGTCAGACATAGGTTCAGTTGTGGAAGGGGGCACCCCAGGACGCGGGGACCTCCTGTGAAGGGCAGTAGGGGGCTATGAGGACTAATTTGTTTTCCTCCAGATTGCTTTACAATAACAATCCTAAAACAATTACAAAGGGGATCACTGAAGATAATTAAGATTCATAAAGAATTTGTATGTCTTCCATCCTTTGTTCTTTGTTTTGTAAAACAATTGTTCCACAACCTACATCATCAGTTCACAGGGCTGTTTCATGCTTTCTCCAATATCTATTCATGCTTTCTCTGATATTTCAGGTAGCTTTCATTGTACATTTAAATATATACTAATACTATTTTAGTATCTAAGTGGATGTTTGTCCCATGTGTTTTGATGGACTGAAGTCCTTCTCTAGAAGGTTTCAAAGGACCTGCGAGAACAACATTCTTTTAATTTTTAATGGTCATTTGTCTGTTTCCTTTACACTGGAAAACTAATTTGCCACATATAAAGTCCTGGCTTACTATTGTGAGGGAGCTATGTGAGAAAAAGATGTGAATTGTCACAATGTCAGAACCTGTTGAATAACCAGCAAGACTCAAGTTACATTAGTTTCTTTGGTTTTAGTTCATCAAGTACTACTGATTTCACTTGCTATTTGTGACCTTTAGAAATTGTAGTTTCTTTTATCCCAATGTTAATTAATAATTTTAAGTCTTAGATCATACATTGCATTTTACACAATTTATATATGAATATGTATGTATATGTGTATATATCAAAACACATGCACGCACACACACACACACACACACACACACACAAAATACCTATAAAGGGTTAAAGAGGCTGGGTTCAGAGGGCTAGACTGAAGGCCCTAGCGGAAAGCTGATACAGGTGCAAGGAAAGACTTGGTAGGGGACTAGATAAGAAGTTTTATGAACTAAGTCAGGTACCAGTGGGTCACAATTATAATCCTAGTTATTAAGAAATCTGAGATCTGAGGATTACAGTTCAAAGCCAGCCTGGACAGAAAAGTCCATGAGACACTTATCTCCCAAAAACTGGAGGAAGAGTTGTGACTTAAGTGGTAGAGTGCCAGCTTTGAGCACAAAAAGCTAAAGGAGAGTGCCCAGGCCTTGAGTTCAAGCTCCAGTACCAACACACACACACACACACACACACACACACACACACACACACACACACACACAAACTTTTATGAAATGCAGGCAGTTCTGTCCAGGGTTCAGAGATGTCAAATGCAGGTCTGGGCAGAGTAGGTTTGCAGTGTTGTGTGTGTCACAGGAGGGAGACCCTGTTGAGCTGGAGCCAGGCTAGGGCAGGAGCCTAAGTTTTTTGCTGTGGCAAGGCTTGTGACAGTTCATCGTGCCACCTCTCAGTCTTGGGGCATTCTTTCTTTTTCTAACTTCCAGGTAAGAGGTTACATATGCTGTTATTTATAAGTCCACAGACATGGCATGTCTGATATGGGCTTGATATCCCCCTGTGTCCAAATGTTCCTGATTTAATTTGTTAAGCTCCTAGAGGGTAATGTTTTTATTTGTGTAAGTCAGCTATTTATAAGTATCTGCTTCACAGTGTGGGCTGGACAAGGTGATTGTTTATTTGAACAAATGAGATGTAGAGTCATTCTGCCTACACATTTGCCATCACATGGAGCAAATGCTGTTTATAAAATGGATGCACCCAGAGCAAGGCAGATCCTGAAAACCACTATTCAGTACAGTGTGGAGTGATCTAGAGCAGGGCATGACCTGACTATACAGACCATCTTCTTTCTTTCGTACTTTAAATATGTTAGTCCATTTCCTTCTAGTAAAAATTTATTGCCCTCAAAAAGTCTGACCATGCCAGGTGCCAGTGATTCATGGTTATAATCCTAGCTACTGAGGAGGCTGAGATCTGAGGATCGTGGTTCGAAGCCAGCTCAAGCAAGACAGGTCATGAGATTCTTATCTCCAATGAACTACTTGGAAGAAGCTGAAAGTGGTGCTGTGGCTCAAGTGGTAGAGTGCTTGGCTTGAGCACAAAGAGGCTCAGGACAGCCCCCAGGCCCTGAGTTCAAGCCCTAGGACTGGCAAAAAAAAAATCTGACCATGATCATATTTTCTTAGATGTAATTTCATCTTTAACCTACATATTTGAAGATTTTTCTCTCTCTTCTTAAAGCCTAATAACATAGTAGACTATCTCTGGTTGATTATTCCATCTTTTTGTATTTAAGAGAAGTCTTTGTAAAGTCCAATTCATAGCATTTGCTTAGTTTTCCCACTTTTCCTCTTCTTTTATAGGAGTCTTATTATTCATATATTGCATTTTCTTTGCCTGCTGTCTATATTTTTCATTTTATAGTTAACCAAGTTAATCTTTTGTGTTTTTTGTTTTTCTTGGAGAAAATCTGTTGTCCAGGCTGGCCGTGAATTGATGTATTTATGATTCTTCTGTCTTGGCCTCTGAAGTGCTGGAATTGTGGGCATGTACCATAACACTTGGCTTCTTTCTCTACAGTTTTTAGTTTTTATTTCAATAGTTTAGGTTTATTTATTTATTTATTTTTGCTCAAGGTTAGTGCTCTACTATAGTTGAGTCACAGCTCTACTTCAAGCTTTTCTGGGGTGGTTAGTTTGAGATAAGAGTCATGGCCTTTCTTGGTTGGGCTGGATTTGAACTACAAACATCAGATCTCATATAGTATGAGTACCTAGGATTATAGGCATGAGCTACCAGTGCCCAGCTTAGTTTTAAATTTTCATATTCTGTTTCTCTTAAGATATCATCTATGTTTGTACGTTTCTTTTAATTTAATCCTTATTTCTGAAAACTCCTTTCTTATGTTTCTAGTTTCTTACTGAGTTTTATCATCTTCTGAGATTATTTCTTTTTTTGCTCATTTTGATGTATCAGTCTACACTTTATTGTGCTATTCTGGATTTCTTGAACTCTTTTTGAGGGGTGTTATTCTGTTTCTTTATCTGTTTGACCTCAATCACTTTTTATTGATCCTTTCTGTATGAAATTAGTTTTTCTGAACTTTCCAGATCTGATAAAGATCAGGGAAGCACTTCCAACTTCACAGATTCCTCTGTCCTATTGATTTTGCATAGTGGGAAAAATATTGTAGTTTGTTTTCTTAAGTTTCTTGGTCCTCTTCCCTTCCATATCCACACTTCTCGGTATTCCTTTTTCCCCCTTGTGCCCATTGTTTAGGATTTGCTCAATTTATATTCCATTTTCAGAAGTTTCTTCTCAGCCTAGAATCTGACCTGAAGGAGTTTTTGACCATTTTGTGTTGAAAATTTGTAGACCATTTCAGACCTACTGGTCTGCCTTCGGGCCCTTAAACTCATCCATTGCTGAGGGTATCCAAACTCTTTTTTTTTTTTTTTTGCCTGGCCTGTCAAGTTTGTCAAGTGAGCCACTGGTGGCTATTTTGTGTTTCTTGGGCCCATCAGGCACCTGCTACTTCCCTTGAATTTCCATGGCACAGGCGTTGGTGCCACACAGATCTTGTATGTGCCAAGCTGCCACCATGGCTAGTATTATTTTCCATCTTCATTTCTGCAAGTGATGATTAGCCAAGTTCCAATCCTTGACCCTTTCTTTTCTCCCCTCCCTCCCTCCCTCCCTCCCTCCCTCCTTCCCTTCCTTCCCTTCCTTCCTTCCTTCCTTCCTCCTTCCTTCCTTCCTTCCTTCCTTCCTTCCTTCCTTCCTTCCTTCCTTCCTTCCTTCCTTCCTTCCTTCCTTCCTTCCTTCCTTCCTTCCTTCCTCCTTTCCTTTCTTCTTTCCTTCCTTCCCTTCTCTTTCCCTTCTTCCCATTGAGCTACATCGCTAGCAACTTGAATAAAAATATTTTAAAATTTCTGATAAAAATCACTAATGTTTTCTCTAAGAGTTGCACACCAATTTTCTCTCTTACCATTAAAGCATAAATTCTAAAGTTTCTTCATGAAATCAATGCAGGTTATTTGAAAACATCTTTGCAAATCTAATAAACAACCTCTCACTGTTCTTCTCAATTTAACTTTGCTCCATTGCTAGGATGGTTTAATATCTCACCAAGTACAAAGCATCCATTTGTATTTCTTTTTTTGCATTACCGCCTGCACATGATTATAAAGGCAGGGAAGATCTCAATTGTTGTAATTTCAATTGGTTGTGCTTTGTTTCTGATTTGATCTTGAGGTTAAGAGTAGTGTGAGCTGAGCAAGGCAGTCTGTATGATAGCACTGCCTGGGGACAAAGCTAGGCTTGAGTATCAGGTGACCACAACCAGGAAATGAAACCAAACTGCATGGAACAGAAGAAATTCATTGCTCACAGGTCACTCCCAGACAGGTTGGAAGAGCAGAGAAAAGAGAGAAGATGAGAGACAGGAGGTGATGGAAAGCTCAGAGGCTGCAAGGAGCTCAAACAACACAGGGAGAGAAAGAAGAAGGACAAGGGTAGAATGATCCTTTACCAAGGCTCAGGGTTGTGTCCCTCAGGCTTCCTTGCCAGGATTAGGGATTGGCAAGTTGAAAGAACCATGGCACAGGAAGGAACTTAATTACAGGACTTGGTGCTGATCATTAGGATTGTGTTGTTTTATTTTGCAGTAAGGAGTTCGAATTCAGGGCGTTGGGCTTGGTTGGCTGATGTGTACTACTTGAGCCATATCCTCAACCCAGCTTTTTGCCAGTTACTTTGAAGATGGAGTCTAGTGAAATTTTCTGCTTGGGCTGGCCTCAAACCTTGATCTTCCAGATTTTTATCTCCTGAGTAGGTACAATTATAGTTGCCCAAATGACCATTAGGTTTCTTTCAAAATCATCATTGAGCTTTTATAGGGCATAAATTTGATATTA
Source organism: Perognathus longimembris pacificus (assembly GCF_023159225.1). NCBI lineage: Eukaryota > Metazoa > Chordata > Mammalia > Rodentia > Heteromyidae > Perognathus > Perognathus longimembris. Next base: position 34,912,212 of record NC_063166.1, on the reverse strand, counting down.
CCCTGCCTAGGCAGATTAGGTAGTACTGTCTTCAGCAGTGAAGGAGACACACACTCAATCATGATACCAAATTTAAAAATAAAAAGAGGGGGCTGGGAATATGGCCTAGTGGCAAGAGTGCTTGCGGTTCGATTTCCCAGCACCACATATATGGAAAACGGCCAGAAGGGGCGCTGTGGCTCAGGTGGCAGAGTGCTAGCCTTGAGCGGGAAGAAGCCAGGGATGGTGCTCAGGCCCTGAGTCCAAGGCCCAGGACTGGCCAAAAATAAATAAATAAATATAAATAAATAAAAAATAAAAATAAAAAGATTTAAGATGAACTGATTCTTTTATTTTTATTTTTTGCCAGTCCTGGGGCTTGAACTCGGGGCCTGAGCACTGTCCCTGGCTTCTTTTTGCTCAAGGCTAGCACTCTACCACTTGAGCCATAGTGCCACTTCCAACTTTTTTCTGTATATGTGGTGCTGAGGAATTGAACCCAGGGCTTCATGTACACAAGGCGAGCACTTTACCACTAGGCTATATCCCCAGTCCCTGAATTGATATTTTTAAACAATAGTAAACTTACTGACTATTATTATTCTTTTGGTTTATATTGGTTATACACTGAATCATTAGTTATTTTTGGTATCCTTCCTTCCTTCCTTCCTTCCTTCCTTCCTTCCTTCCTTCCTTCCTTCCTTCCTTCCTTCCTTCCTTCCTTTCTTCCCTCCCTCCTCCCTCCCTCCCTCCCTCCCTCCCTCCTTCCCTCCCTCCCTCCCTCCCTCCCTTCCTTCCTTCCTTTCTTTTTCTGGTACTGGGGCTTGAACTCGAGGCCTGGGCATTATTCCTGAGCTTGTTGGCTCAAGGCTAGTGCCCTACCACTTGGGCCACAGCTCCACTTCTGGCTTTTTTTGGTATTTAATTGGAGATAAAAGTCTCACAGACTTTCTTGCCCAGGCTGGCTTTGAACCGTGATCCTCAATTTTCATCCTCCTGAGTAGCTAGGATTACAGGCAGGAGCCCCACCACCCCACTGGGACCATGAGGTTCTTGGTTTTGGTTTTTCTTGCAGAGCTAAGGCTCAAACTCAGGCTCTTGCACTTGCTAGACAAGTGATTTTCTATTTCTTTTTTTGCCAGTCCTGGGGCTTGGACTCAGGGCCTGAGTACTGTCCCTGGCTTCTTTTTGCTCAAGGCTAGCACTCTGCCACTTGAGCCACAGCTCCACTTCTGGCCGTTTTCTATATATGTGGTGCTGGGGAATTGAACCCAGGGTTTCATGTATAAGAGGCAAACATTCTTGCCACTAGGCCATATTCCCAGCCGACAAGTGCTTTTTCACTGAGCTAAACCCCCAACCCTGAGCCTTCATTTGTATCGTGGGACATTTTGGGGTTTGGAGTCAGGAGGACTAGGAACAAGCAGCCTGTGTCTCAGCCAGCAAGCAGAGGGAAGTTCTTAATAGGCCAGAGGTGACAGCTACAACTAGGTTTCAAATAACACATCAGTCCTACAAATGGATGTCATGACAAACTATGTCAAATAAACTCGGGACACTATTCTGCATGTTACAGTGCTCAAAAACTTCAACTGTGGGCTGGGAATATGGCCTAGTGGCAAGAGAGCCTGCCTTGTATACATGAAGTCCTGGGTTCAATTCCCCAGTACCACATATATGGAAAACGGCCAGAAGTGGCGCTGTGGCTCAAGTGGCAGAGTGCTAGCCTTGAGCAAAAAGAAGCCAGGGCCAGTGCTCAGGCCCTGAGTCCAAGGCCCAGGACTGGCAAAATAAACAAAAACAAAAACAAAAACCTTCAACTGTGATTCTGTCTTACCAAGGTGATTTAGTAAAGAATATTTCTAATTCAGTACCCATTTTATAATATTCATTAGAATATATATGCATATATAAAACATAATTATAAAATGGCCTATTATATTTTGATTATATTAATATAATAATCAACTACATATGATAATGTATACACAATTAATTATTATATACATTCATTATTTGTACATGTGATGTGTGTACATAATTCACCATTAAGTATGCACTTTTGCATAAATACTGTATCTGGTAGGATTTTAATGTGGAAGCTTAAAGTGTGAGTTTTCAATCATTGGATGGGATAATGAATGCACACCACGTTCTCCCTCTACCTTCTGGTAGTCTTAACAGCCGTCATGTATTCCATACTTGTTAAACTCTTTAAAAGCTGCATCACTTATTTGTCCAGGGCCTCCTGAAGTAGATGTTTGCTCGGTGTTTTAGGACTGAGGAGCCTGAGGCATTCTGGGTACCCTGGCTGAGTCACGTAGCTATAGGGTGACAAGGCTAGGTTGGGAGCTCAGGTGACTGCAGGCAAGTCAGCCTTTCCATCTGTTCTCCACTAGTTGTTGCTCACTCAGTGGCTTGTCACCCCATGGCACATGCAGACAGCTTGTAAGGGATTCGTCTCATGTTGTATCACATAATCCAGACAAATGGTCTTGCAAGTCTCTGGGGCGGGGCCCAAACATGTGTCCTGAAGACTTCCTAAGAAATTGTAATGTGCAGCCCAGTAATTGAAATGTTTAATTGGGAGTCATTGCTAGTAATTAGTAACTCATGTGATGAAGAAAAATAGTCTTGATTTATTAGGTTCTAATCCTCAGTGCTCAGGGGATTATATCCCAATTTATGTGTGGGGACAAATCCCTTTTGCTCAATTCAATTCAGTCTTGCTATTATTACACACACACACACACACACACACACACACACACACACACACACACACACACACCCCCCTAGGAATTTCTCTTCGTAAGAGCAGCAGAAGGGATGCTGGGTCCAAGTTACAGTCTGTTATCTGGATGGTAAATTCAAACAGGGTTCGAAATGTCAGCCATCCAAATCTGCAGTGATCCAAGTCAGGAAAGATGATTTCAAAGGCAAGTCTTGGGGGACTGAATGAGATATATGCCCCAGTCTTCTGTACCAAGAAGCAAGACAGGAAGAGATCATCTGGGCATGAGGTATCTAGGGATGAAGACCAGATGGTTTGAAATAAGGACTTTTATAGCACACTGGTGTTACTGGACATAGGCCGAAAGGGAACCATAAATTCAGAGGTCATTAACGATTGGCTCATAGATGGACTGTGTGTGAGTGCATGTGTGCATGCCAGGACTGGGCCTTTAACTCAGGGCCTCCAGCTCTCACCTGGCTTTTTCACTTAAGGCTGGAGTTCTATGACTTGAAGCACAGTTCCATTTCCAACTTTTTGCTGGTTAATCTTTCTGATTTGTCTGAGTGGACTGGCTTTGAATTGCCATCCTCATATCAGCCTCCTGAGTAGCTAAGAGAAGAGATGTGAACCACCTAGCTTGATGGCTTTTTTTTATCTTCTTTTATGCCTAGTACTAATATTTTTAAACAATTAAGAAAAAGACAAACAAAGGGAATTGTACATACAAGATGAGATTCTATCTTAAACATTGATCTATAGGCCAGGCACCGGTGACTCATGCCTGTAATCCTAGCTATTCAGGAGACTGAGATCTGATAATCACAGTTTAAAGCCAGCCCAGGCAAGAAAGTCTTGTGAGACTCATGTCTAATTAACCACCAAAAAGCCAGAAGTGGAGGTGTGGCTCAAATGGTATAGCACTAAGCTTGAGCAAAAAGTTCAAGCACAGTGCCCATGTCCTGAGTTCAAACCCCAGGACAAAACAAAAACAAAACCCACAAATTGACCTGTACATATGGCACATGTCAGTCCTGGGAGACAGGACAGTCCCAGGCAGGGAGTAATTCTAGGTTTGTCCACTTTGCATGGACGAGGAGTTTCTAGTCCCACAGAACCCTTACCACTATTTACTTATGTGGCTACTTATTTAGTTATGTGGCTGACAACACTGACATTTTTGAGGGGAGAGGCCTCCCAAATAGCCAGACCCAAATAGCCTGGACACCAAGTTGTTATAGAATACCTGTTATCATCTACTAGTTACTGTGGTCCTCTTTGCCTCTCTCCAAATAGTTGCCCAAGTTGTTAAAGCTGCTCCTTTCATCAGCTGCTGGAACTGGACCAGTGTTCCCATGTCCCCCCTCTCTTTACCTCTGGGCTACCCTCTGCCTTGCTGTCCTCTCCTGCCTGGGACCTCTCTGGGAAGTAATTTTGTGTGCAGACTCCTGGGGTTGCACCATGAGCCTCCTGGGTGATACCCTTGCTACCTGCATCTCGACAGCACACGAGCAGCAGGGGCCTGATTCAGTGGCTCAGCTCACACTGGCTACTTTGGCATCTGTTCAGGCCTTTCTTAACTACTTTCCAGAGTTCAGGCAAAGGTTCATGTTTTTCTTGCTCTCTGAGTTGGCGTGGGCTGTGTTCCTGAATTTTTTTTCCTCTCCCTCTTTTCTTTTGTCCTTTCGTTCCTTCGTTCCTTTGTCCCTTCCTTTCGTGTGTGTGTGTGTGTGTGTGTGTGTGTGTGTGTGTGTGTTGGTGCCCGCATGTGCACATGCCAGTATTGGGGCTTGAACTCAAGGCCTACCACCATCGCTTGGCCTTTTTGCTTAAGGATAGCACTTTACCACTTAACCACAGCTCCACTTTTTGGTAGTTAATTGGAGATAAGAGTGCATGGGTTTTCCTGCCAGGGCTGGCTCAAACTTTGATCCCCAACCTCCCAAGTAGCTAGGATTATAGCTGTGAGCCACGGGTGCCCACCCCTGCTCCTCTAATTTTCTTGAGGGGCATTTTAGCACTTCCTTATGTTTGAGTAGCAGGTGCCTGAACTGAACTCTACTCCTTCTAGCAGCACTGTCTGCCTGAAGCCATTGGACAAGCAAAGAAGAGGAGAGACTTCCAATGTTTTCTCCTAGAAGAGCAAGACAGCTCTGACCTCCTGTAAAAAGAAATAATTCAGTGTACCAATAAGCACATAAACCCCAGAGAAATGTTTTGCCATTGACAGATTAAAAAGGCCAAATCCTTAAAAAAAATTATTTCATTTAGCCAGGCCTCATCTCATGCCTGTAATCCTGGCAACTCAGGAGGCTGAGATATGGAGGACTGTGATTCAAAGCCAGCCCAGGCAAAAAATCAGGAAGACTGCATTTCTAATCAATCAACAAAAAGGCATGCTAAAGTGTGGCTCAAGTGGGAGAGTACCAGCTGAGAACAAGAAAGATGAGCAAGAGTGCAAGGCCAAGTTCAAATCCTGGTATTGGTAATTAAAAAACAAACCAAAATGATTTCATTCATAATTTTACCTATGCCAATGTTAAGAAAAAGTACCTAAGGCCTGGAAATAAAGTGGAAAGCATGTTTTTTTCCAGAAGACCTAAATGGTGTCTAGAGCAATTGTATCTTTGTTTTGCTGATAGTTTCTTACTAAGTAGGGTCCAGATTCTGTGAAACAAGATGGTAACTTGTAGATTTACAAGGTGGAATGAGTTTTTGAATTTAAATTTATTTTTAACAAACACAGAAAACCATTCATACTCCCCTGAGTAGCTAGGATTACAGGTATAAGCCACTGGCACCTGGCATATCTTTAACTTTTGTAAAACATTTTACTTTGCGGCTAGCCGACTCCCTGCCCAAGTTTCAGGTGGCCCTGGATTCTTAGCCCTGCACAGAGCTGCTTTTCTCAACTGCTGTGAGCTGCACCAGAGAAAAATGACAGGTGTTACTTTGCAATACATTTGTAAGATTAACTCTTTGTTGAGCCAGGTGTTAGTGGCTCATAGCTGTAATCCTAACTACTCAGGAGGCTGAGACCTGAAGATCACGATTCAAAGTCAGTCCAGGAAGAAAAGTCTGTGAGGGTCTCACTGAAGGAAGGAGCCTGGGTCTGTGCTTCCCCTAGAGAATCGGCCCTCAGTTTCCTCTCATTGCTTCTCCATATGGTTTGCTTTCATTTAACATTGCTCTGAGGTTTAAGAGTCTTCAATTGGTTTGCTTTGCTTATGTATAACACTTTTGTTAGGTTTTCCTTTTTTTTGGCCAGTCCTGGGGCTTGAACTCAGGGTCTAAGCACTGTTCCTGAGCTTCTTTTGCTCAAGGTTAGCACTCTACCATTTGAGCCACAGAGCCACTTCTGGCTTTTCTGTTTATGTGGTACTGAGGAATCGGACCCAGGGCTTCATGCATGCAAGGCAAGCACTCTACCACTAAGCCACATTCCCAGCCCCAGACTTTTGTTAGGGGTAATCCCATACCTTATATGGTTTTGGCTTCTATAAGCTTTGTGCTCGCTGCATTTGGGACTGCTAGTCTTTGAGACAAGAATCCTCTAGTGGTCCTCTGGGTCTCCAATGAAGACTCAGAACTTGGCTTTTTAAGGGGTGGCTTCTCTGTTTCTCATGACTGAGTCTCATCAAAACAATCTCCAATTGTCCTGCAAAAACAAACAAACAAACAAAAAAACAGATGTGGGGATATGATTGAATTGGTAGAGCACCAGCCTAGAATGAAAAAAAAAGCCAAGTGAAAGCATAAGGCCTTGAGCTCAAGTCCCAGTATTGGAGTGTGTAATGTGTGTGTGGACACACACACACAAATTAACTCTTCGTTGAGAACGTTGGACCCAATAAATTCATTCAAGTTTAGGGGAAGAACTAGATGAAATAAGCAAAAGCCACTTAATGATGTCTATCATTACTACAGTGTCAGCACTATTACCATGGTCAATCAGCAAAGGTGCATTCTGTGCTGAAGGTAGAGTGTTTGCTGCTTTTCTTGACACATTCAAATCTTCCTGGGGTCCTCCTCCTCCTCTTTCTCCTTTGTCTTCTTCCTTTTCCTCCTCCTTTTTCTTTTCCTCCTCCTCTTCCTTCTCCTCTTCCTTCTTCTTCCTCTTCTTCCTTCTTCCTCATCTTCCGTCTTCCCCTCCTCCTTCATCTTCTTCCTCCTCCTCCTCTTTTTTTCTTTGTCTTCTTCCTCTTCTTTCTTCTTCTTCTTCATCATCATCATCTTCTTCTTCTTTTCCCTCATCCTCCTCTTCCTCCTTCTTCTTATTCTTCCTCCTCCTCTTTCTTTCCCTCCTCCTCTTCCTTCTCCTCTTTCTTCTTCCTCCTCTTCCTTTCCTTCTCCTTTTCCTTCTCTTTCTTCTTCATCTTCTTCCCCTCTTCTTCTTCCTCCATTCCCCCTCCTCCTTCTCCTCTATCTCTTTTTCCTCCTCCTCCTCTTCTTCACCCCCCTCCTAATTTTCTGCTTCTTCTACACATTCTCCGATATTGGTCTCACTCTGGAAATCCCCTGCCATCACCTCTTGAGTGTTGCGATTACAGGCTTGGTTGCCATACCTAGATCGCTGAGGTTCTCCTCATTCTCATTCTTGTCTGTGTATCATAGTATCTGAGGGAGGAATTCACTGGTTGTGCCACCATAACAAGCTCTCCAACAAAAATGTCCCAGAAAAGCCAGGTATAAATTGCATTTAAAAATCTATTTTAAACAAACTGATGTTTGCTTTATTATAAATAAATACAATATGAGAAATTCCTGTGTAGGTTTATTCTAAAACGGTATTTGATTCTGTTTAATATCTTTAAACAGGTTTTTTTTTTTACTAAGGTAACATCTTTTCCAAGATAGATTCAAAGAATAAAACAGTAACAAATTATCTGTGGAAATGCCATGCCACAAATAGTCATCCAACGGGAGATTAATATCCTGAATACAAAATACTAAAAAAAAACAACCCCAAAACCAACACCTGCTGAACACCAGTGGGCCATGACTTTAATCCTAGCTCATCAGGAAACTGAGATCTAAGAATCACAATTCAACACTAGCTGGCTCAGGAAAGTCCAAGAAACTCATATTTCCAGTTAACCAGCAAAAAGCCAGAAGTGGAGATGTGGCTAAGTGGTAGAGTACCAGCCTTGAATGAAGAGCTAAGAGACAGTGCTGAGGACCCAAGTTCAAGCCCTAGTACTGGAACAAATAAAAGGAAAACAAAATCAAACACCAAAATATCAGATGACCAAAAATGGGCAAATGAAATGGGCTGGAACGACATGAGAATGGGCTTATCACCCTCAGCATGAGGGAAATGCAGATAGAAATTGCACTGCATTTCCACTTCAACCCAGACATCAAGAAAATAGACAACAATATGTAAACAGTCCTATCCTCAAATAAGAGTTTTCCATATAAACTTTCCATTTATTTATTATTAATTAATTCATCAATTCATTTTCTGCCTTATTACAGAAACTAAAGCAACCATTCCAAGTCGAAAGGAGGGAAGCAAGTATGCTCCCTGTGTGGTTCTGAAAACCTGGAGAAAATGTTCATTATTTTGCTAGTTGTCTTTTGCTGACTACACTTTAAGATCTACCCTTTATCACGTTGAGGACAGTGCTTTTTAAGTTCTTGTTTGCTGAAGGTTTTTAAGAGTCTATGAATGCAAATAAAATATATCAGATACCTCTTGAGATATTTGATTTGAAATTTGAGATGTATTTGACAAATCTCTATTGATGTGGTGAATTATACTGACTGATATTTTAATGTTAGATCCACCTTGCATTCTTGGGGTAAACCAGACTTTCTGGATTTGATTTGTCATTGTTTTGTTTTGAAATTTTGCATCATAGTCTGAATGAAAGTGCTCTATAACTTTACTTTCTTGAAATGTTCTTGACAGATTAGACCTCATGAAACAAATCAGAAAATACTCTCTTGCGCTCCATTTTCTAAAAGACGTTGTATAAGACAAGTGCATTTTCTTACTTGAGTGATTCATCAGAGAGGAGATCTCTCTTTGTGGAAAGGTTTTTCATTATGCATTCAATTGATCTGACAGAAGAGGAGACATTTAAATTTTCAGATATGTGTGTGTGTGTGTATGTGTGTGTATGAGTGTGTGTTTGTTTTTATAAGTAATGCTTTTCAAGATATTTGTCCACGTCACCTAAGTTGTCATATATAATGGCACCAAATTGTTCATAATTTTCTCTTCTCTTTTAGATACATATTGGATCATGGTGCTAGCAGTTTGTATTCTCTTCCCTGTCTCTTAGTGAGTTCTCTCTAGGGAGTTAACAATTTTGTTGATCTTCCCCAAACATCAATTTCTGACTTTGTGGATTTTCTGATCTGTGTGCCTTTTTTCTTTTCATTTATCACTATTACTTTCTCTCTACTATTTTATCTGTGCCTTTGTTTTAGCTTCTAGATAGGAACACTGGGGCAAGTAACTTTACAACCTTTTGTGTTTCTTTTCCTTTTTCTTTTCTTGTTGGTCTTGAACTCAGACCCTGGGTTCTGTCTCTGGGCTGTTTTGCTCAAGGCTAGTGCTCTACCAGTTCAAGCCATAGCTCCATCTCTGTTTCTTGAGTGGTTAGCTGGAGATAAGAGTCTCACAAGAACTTTTCTGCCTGGGATGGCTTCAAACCATGCTCCTCAGATCTCAGCTTCCTGAATAACTGGGATTACAGGTGTAAGCCACTGTTGTTCCCCTCTTGGCCTTGACACTTATGAACAGACAGATTGCTGCATCATCTGGCAGTTCTGATTTTCATTTATCTTCCTCCCCCTCCCCCTCTTCCTCCTCCCCCTCCTCTTCTTCCTCCTCCTCCTCCTTCTTCCTCTTTTCCTCCGTCTCCTCTCCTTCTTCTCCTCTTCCTCTTCCTTCTCCTCCTCCTTCCTCCTCCACTTCCTCCTTCCCCCTCCTCCTCTTCTTCTCATCCTCCTTCTTTCGTCTTTGCCAGTATTGGCTTTTGAACTCCAGGCCACCCTCTCTTGTGCAGCTTTTCTGCTTGGCTGGTGCTCTACCACTTGAGCTGTATCTCCAGTCCAATATTTTGCTTGTTAACTGGAGATGGAGTCTTGTAGACTTTTCTGCTCAAGGTGGCTTCAAACTTCTATCCTGAAGGTCTCAGTTTCCTGAGTAGCTAGGCTTGTGGTCAGAGCCACAGGCTTGATTTCTTTGAAGACCTCCTCCTACTATTTTCTAGAGGTTGAGCCAATCTGTGTCCCATCAGCTGTGTATAAGGCCCCCTTCCTCTAGACCTGCCAGCACCGCTTACCTTCTGTCTTCCTGATGACAGCCATTCTTACAAATAGGGCTGATATAAATTACAGTTTTCCTATGTACTTCTCTGCTGTGCTGTGATGTTGAGCCTGTTTTCATCTACCTGTTGATCATTTTAATATCTTCTCTGGAAAAATATTCAGATTTTTCTTTTTACCATTTGTCAGGCAATATGCATTTTTAATATTGAGTTTTGTGGATTTCTTAAATATTTTGGATATTAATTCCTTATCAGATCCACAATTTGCATATATTTTGTCCTAAACTACAGAACTACAGATTCCTGTTCCTTTTCCTTCCTTTTTTTTTTTTTTTGCTGTGCAGTTTTTGCAGGTTTTTTTTTGTACTAGGATTTGAATTCAGAGCCTTGAGTTCACTCAGTTTACTTGCTCATGGCATGGCTCCAGGTGGAGGACATGTCCTCTACTTCGGGCCATGCCTCTAGCCTGGTTTTTTCTACATGGCTATCAAGTTTTTACTTGATGTGGGTCTACCACTTGAGCCATATGAATGAATAAAATGAAAGTGGAGACTTTCATTTTGGTGGAAGTCTTCTGGACATTTCTGTCTAGGCTTTGAATTGTGATTCTCAAATTTTAGCTTCTTGAGTTGTTAGGATTACAGATGTGAGCCACTGGTGCCTGCCCGGCTGGAATGCCTACCTTGTCCCATTGGTTTATGTGTGTTTTTATGTACCTCCAACTGTTTTTATTACCATAGCTTTACGGTGTAATCTGCAAGCTGCAGGAAGCCTGCAGCCTGGCTTTTCTTCCTCACCATTGTTTTCCCCATTGAGAACCTCCCTTATATGTGGGTCCATCAAAACTTCAGAAGTTCTTTATGTATTCCTTTTCTGATGCTTTGGTAAATGGAATTATTTTACTATCTTCTCATTTCCATTGCTATTCAGAGAAATTAACAGTCTGCCTAATTACTGTTACTTACTGATGACCTCTTTGTGTGTGTAGGTGTGTGTGTGTGCGGGGGGGGGGGGGTCCTAGTGTTTGAACTCAGGGCTCCACACTATTTTGGCAAGTGCTTTATCACTTGAACCACTCCTCCAGCCTTTTTTGCTCTGGTTATTTTTGAGACAGGGTCTTACTTTTTGTTAGGACTCTCCTGGACCTTGATCCTCCTGTCTCTCTGTGTTCTAGCTCTGTTGCCCTAGCTGATCTCAAGTTCCTGGGTTCGAATGATGGTCCTGACTCAGGCTCCCAAGCAGCTAGGATAATGCATCTTGGATTTCTTTCTAAAGAATGCTCTGAAATCACCCTATTAATAGTACAGGTTTTGATTTGAAAATATGTTAGTTGGGTTTCCTACATTTGAGTATTGGGGTATTTCAATACTGTAGAAAATTCTCAATTATCTATAAACCATTTTCTATTTCCCTACTGTCTTATTCTAGAATTTGATTAGTCAGAAGTAGGCATTTTAATGTTTTCTCACATTAGCTTCTATTTCAACAATAAATTTTAGAAATCTTAATGAATTCTTGAAAAATCTTTGGTCCATTTGAAAATATTTTTGTAGCTTGATGCCACTGCTAACGTTTTTGTTTCAATAACCAAACCTAATTGTGAATGTTCAAAAGGAATGATTTATATTTGCCTTTTTCTCTTAGTTCTTTTTTACTTCCTCACATTCAAAGAATCATTATTCTATCTGTTCCTTTCTATTTAGAGACTTTCCTCCAGCCATTCATTTAGGCTAGGTCTGCTGGTGACAAATTCTGTTCATTTTCCCACATGAGAATGAGAATAATATATATATATATCAAGGCTTTTAGTTGCACTTGGTGGAGAAAACAAGAGAAAGTTCCCAGAACTAGAAGTCCCCCACCACCCCATCTCTCTCTCTCTGTCTCTCTCTCTTTCCCTCTCTCTCTCGCTATTTAAAATCAGATTTTTTCCACATTAGTAGATAACAAAATCATCAAAGACACAACAATATTTCTTTGTGTGTGTCTGTGAGTGTGTGTGTGTATACTTCTTTTACTTTTGATTGTAAACTGCTTGGTTTTACAGTATTGCCTTTTTCTGGTTCCAAAGCTTAAACTCAGTACTTTACAATTGCTTGGCTTGCTCAGCTGGCATTCTACCACTTGAGAAGTGCCTCCTGTCTAGCTTTTTGCTGCTTATTTTGGAAATGGAGTGTGATGGAGTTTTCTGGCCAGGCTGACTTCAAACTTGGCTCCTTCAGGTCTCAGACTCCTGAGTAGCTTGAATTACAGCAGAGCCGCCACTGCCCAGCTGAGCCGAAGAGCTTGGCTTATATAAGCTTAGCTCATTACACAATCTTAATCACTGCTTGGAACTTTTTTCTGAATAGCCTACATTTTCTATTTTTAATTTGTTGCCAACTTTCTTTCTCCCTCTTAACCCAATGATATAAAACAGGCTCTTGAAAAATGAGCCTCTGAAAATCAGTGTGGTTGGGTGAGGTGGCATGGGAGTAATATGGTCTGATTCTTTTGGCTGCCTAATAACCTCAGGCCCCTTGCATGAGGGCTGAGGTTGAGGAAGAACTTGAGAGATCAGAGGTAATTTATCATCGTATTTACACATGAAGCAAAGAGGGAAAATCACTATGCACTTAGCTGGGAATGATCACGAGAGATATTGTCTCATAAGAAGTAATTGGGGATGTGGGGATTAAAACAAGATCCAAATGGTTACAGAAAAGTTATTTCAGCCAAATTAACACAATTAACGTAAGAAATTATGTTAGGGTGTAAGAAGATTGCTTTCCCTTGGATCTGTGGAGCATGAATCTGGGATTGGGCTCAGGAGATAGCTCAGCACAATTGACTTTCTCCATGTACACACATGTACACGCACATTAGCACACCCACACACACACACAGACCCCTACAAATACACAAATGCGATGAAGGGAATTCCAAAAACTAGTCATTGGAGTTTGGTTTTTGTTTTATCTTGCTAATCCCTAAAGTACCAGGCACTCATTAGAAAACCACTGGAAAGGCAGAAAACCCAACACTAATGTTATTTCCTAATAAAAACAGCAGGAATATTTTAGTATATTTTTCCTTTGCCCTTATTAAATATAGGTCCTCTGATAGAATAATTACAGTCAATCTTCTCTTTCCCACTTATGTTTCTATATTAGGTTTATGCCCATGTTTCTCTTTCTTTTTTGATGATACTGGAATTTGAACCCAAGGCCTTACATTTGCTAAGTAAGCACTCTACCATTTGAATCCTTTTGTGTTTCAGAGTATTTTTTGTTTCTGTTTTTTAAAATCAGAGTATTTCTCTTTTTCTCCAGGGCTTGTCTGATCTGCTCTACTTACATCTTCTGCTTGTGTGGCTTGCTTGCTTCTCACCAGCACTTCTCTACCACTTGAGGCATGCCCCCAGCCCAGCTTCTTTACTAGCTATTTTGGAGATGGGGTCTTAACAGACTTTTCTCCCAGACCAGCTTTGAACTTTGACCCTTAAGATCTCAGCCTCATGAGTTGCTAGAATTATAGGTGTGAGCTACTGATGCCTGGCTGGATAATGTTTTTTATAATGGCAAAGCATTCTTTCATGTGTGTATGTGTGTGTGTGTGGGTGGGGGGGGATCACAGTTTCTCTAAAGCTGTTAGAATTCTTCCAATAATAAAGCAAGTCACCATTGTCCTCTGCCTTGGTTCTAGAAAGCTAACTAAAAGTTACTTTCAAGTGTCAATGAAATCCCTGACAGGTTCAAGGTTGGCATCAACATGTGAGCCCTGCGGTTTTTTTACCCAAGCTTTCCCACCCCTATTTTTAGCTCGGAAACTTGTCAGAGGATTTCTGCCACCTAAATGTGGCTTGTTCCCATTGATAGTTATTCCACTGTATCCTCACTGGAACCTGAGGCAAGCACTAACACATTGTTTGCCTGAACTTTAGAGCACTTGGGTTGCACCAATTCAAACTGAGATACTCTGTGAGCATAAAATATATAAAGACAAAGTATGATAAAATTACGTAAATTGTCACAGTTTTCTTATTGATTACATATTCAAGTAACAATATTTGGGGCCTATTGGGTTAGATGAAAATATTTTATTAAAATACATACTTATCTTTATGTTTTGAATGTGGCTACGAGAAAAGATTAAATTAGGGGCTGGAGATATGCTCTGGGGGTGTAACTCTGTGAGATGCGCTTGCTCAAGGCCCTCACAACAATGAAATATACACAGTGTGGCTTTGGGTTTGTGGTTCGCATTGGGTTTCTGTTGGATGGACTGACTTAGAGCTTAGTGATGAAGTGCATCTTGCAGCTTGGCCTTAAAGGAGGAGACTGTCATGGGCCAGGCCCTGACCCTCCCTGCTGTCCCTTGACCTTATGTTCCAGCCACCAAAAGCCTGCACAAAGGAAAAGTACATTAGTAGGTTCTTCTTGCAAAGACTCAGCCTCCAGCTTGCCATGGTGCATTAATAGAACTGTTCACTACAGGTGCTGTGGCTCATACCTATAATCCTAGCTACTTGGGAGGCTGAGATCTGAGACTCACTAGGGGTGGCCTGAAATTTAAGAATAATTGTGCTCATGGAGTTGTTTTCCGGTACTGTCCTTTTAAACATATGCCATGGGTTCTTTGTTTTCATTTTCTTTGCCCCATCTTCTCTCCTGCTTCCTGGAAATCTGAAGTGAGGGCCTGGAGTTCTATCAGCCTTCTTGAGCTGTGAGGATGAGTGTTCTAGTCTAGAATAAATGGGATTTTGTGAGTGACTCTGACATGCAGAAAAGATGAACCATGACCTTGTTTAAACCACTGCGGTGATAGGTCTCCACTGCTTCCAGCCAAGCCTAATCCCAACTAACAACACAAGGAGTAGCAAATAGGGCTTATGAGTGCTGATCAGTGGGCAATATGGTGTCATGGCACTATTTGTGGAGGTTCTGGAAGTTTCCAGAGGTGAGGCATAGTTGGAAGAAGTGGGTCTTGTGCAATATGTTCCCTCTTGCTGACCACCATGAATGAGGGACCTGCTTGTGCCACCGTGATATGCAGAACTAAGAACAAGGAGCTCAGGGGCTGAACTGTGTGAAGCAGCCAAAAGAACTCTTTCCTCCTTCAGTTGTTTTTCTCAGTTATTTGGCAGCAGTGGTGAAGGTGAAGCCGCAGTCTCTCATAGATGGCTAGACTCTTCTCTCATAGTTCCCCTCCAGTTTTCTCGGCATACTCATAGGTGCAGCATCTCCCTCAATTTCTCTCTGTTCCCTGGTGGCTGGGTTTTCTGTGTCCAGCCCATTGCCTGGCAAGGAGCAGGAGCCATCTCGGTTCAGGAAGGTGGCATCTTCTTGCAGGCCTGCACAGAGTCACTTGACACCCCTCTTTGTTGTTCCTTGTGTGGCAGAGGCTGCTTGGCTATTGCTGTGCCTTTGGCCTTTCAGTGTTTCCACCAAGAGAGGGTTGAGGAGCTTATTTGTGATGATTACCTTTGTTGGAGTGATGAGGGTCTTCATGCTTCTATTGCTTGTTGAGGCCGGGGAACCAATTGGCACTGTAGGACTCAGCAATGTGCCTCTCCTCACCCCAATCAGCCCTTCTCCCACAGAATCCCCAGAGCTCCTATGCCTGCCTGTGGAGATGACAAGCAGGCCCCACCAACCTCACCACAGAGCTCAGGAGGTTTCTGAAGCCCCCGAGAACCTTCATGGCACAGGTGCTGCCAAGGGGTTCCACATTGGGATTTACCTGCTCGAACCTGCTCTGGCTTCACCTCTGCCTCCCCCTCATAACAGCTCCCACCCCGGTGAGAACCCCAGTTTCTCCACATGTGCTGGCACTCTTGGCACTGCCTCTTGGCTCAGGTGTCCCCAGCTCCTGCCTTCCAGATGCTACAGATGCTACTCATTTTTGTTTTTGTCCTTCCTGGGGCTTGAACACAGGGCCTGGGCACTGTCCCTGGGCTTTTTTTTTTTTTTTTTTTTTTTGCTCAAGGCTAGCATTCTACAACTTTGAGCTACAGCTTTATTTACAGTTTGGGGGTGGTCAATTGGAGATAAGAATCTCATGAGGATTTCTCTGCCCAGGCTAGCTTTGGACCATTATCCTCAGATCTCAGCTTCCTAAGTAGCTAGGATTACAGCATGAGCCACCAGCGCCCAGCCAGAGGCTACTCAGTCTTAAGACCTATATTAAGTCCCATCCCTTCTGGTTACCCTTCAGAATGATAACAACACAAACTGTCTAATTTTCCTTTGAATTAAAGCAAAGCAGTCTATCTGTGGTGTTACTGCTATTTTTACAGGAATATTCAGCTTTCATAATGGTGCTATGTTGGGCTACTAGGTGGCCCTTGGCTAGATAATAGACAACTTTTTCTTTTTGTACAAAGAGGGCTCAATTCAACATGTCATTTTGTGAGCACACTGCTCTGCACCCACCTTTCCCAAACCCACACATCTCCTCAAGTTATCTAGGCCCATTTTCACACATGCACATTGAATGATATAACTGTATTTGCCCATCTTTCTGACTCCATTTGTCTGTTTTCCTCCCCTGGAGCACCCTAGCTCTCAATAACACATATTTCAGCTTCCTGATATTCACTTTAAAAAAAGCAACTGTACATTAGTTGCTTGAAGGAGTTACACTATTGCTATCCTCCCGGGCATATATCATAAACTTCAGTCAATATGCTTTTGTATACTTGCATATGACCCTAGCAGACAGCTTTGTACAAAGCTGTCAGTAACTAGCTGCTGGGTGACTGATGGTAGCATCTTGCTCCTAAGCTATGCTATCCTTTTGCTGAAGTGGAGAACACACACACACACACACACACACACACATATACACATATACACTGCAGTCTCCAGCTGAGAAGCTCCCACAGCTTCATGGTGGACTGTCACGTAGACATATTACAACACGTGGGGAATGTAATTTATTTTCCTGTCCCTTCCAAAAAAAATCACCTGCAGTGGCTCCTAACCCATAAACAGTGGTAGATGATTAGAAGTGAGAAGCATGTAATTGTTCTCCAGCAAGCTTTATATAAACACATAAATTTCAGTGTCTGTTCTTATTGCATTTCCTGACATGTTGGAAGTGATCAGAGACCTAATTGCAATGGAAACTATAAACTAGCTCCTCAAGCTCTTACATTCAGAAAGAAAGGGCCAGGGGTAACAGAATGGCTAGCCCCTTTGAGGAGCCCACCTCGTTAGGAGCATGGCTCCAGAATAGCAGCTTCATTTTCCCCAAGTGGTCTCTCTCAGTCCCTTCTCTCTGGTCCAGGCTTTGGGCGGTGTCAGGGGAACCTTGGGCATGATCAGAAGAAAGGCCTCCTTTTGTGACACAATTTAGATTTTCATTATCAAAACTCATTTTGTAACCATTCATCATGGTGACAGTCCTGAGTCAGGGCTCATTTTAAGCAGCTGGGTCATCTCAGAAACATGGCCCCAATGTATAAGCCTGGTTTCAACAGAGACAGAAGTAAATACCTGTTTGGCATTCATGGAAGTAATATGTAGAAAGGTGGCTGTGAGATGGTCTAGGGACAACACACGTGGAGCCTGCCAGGGGTGTCGTACTGGCCATCATTGTTCAGCGGCATGGTTGAAAGGGCTTGTCTCCCACTCATATTTCTCATACCTGGGCTGGGCTGACCTTTTTCCTTCCAAGTTTGAAGCTGTTTTATTAGTTTTAAGCAGGCTATAAAATGTTACAGATAACCCTACATTGTTATTGACAACTTTCTTGCTAAAGCATCATGAGTCAAAAATGACTCATGATTCCAAAGGAAACAAATGTTAGGAACAATTTAAGTGACAACTTTGCAACTTTGCCTAGGTTATTAGAATAATTTTTTGTGTGTGCTGATACTGGGGCTTGAAGGCAGGGCCTCATGGTCTCCCTTAGCTTTTCCACTCAAGGTTGGTGCTCTACCACTCAAGCCACACCTCCACTTCCAGCACAGGTTATTAGAAAGAGAAATGATTTCCTATCATTGTGGATCCCCATAATTGGCAATACTGCATGGCCCCTGATTGTCTGTATTTGGAAGAAATTTCAAGGACATTTGGTTTACATCTGGTGTCAACCAAGGTGACAATACAATGTCTTTTACTTGGAGTGGGAGCTTTGTTACTAACAAATAAAAACCAAGAAAATCAGAAAATAAAAAAGAAAAAGAGAAGGCCAAAGACCAGAAGGGAGTTGTGGGCAAGAGTGTGGTTGTTGTCTTTCCCATAGATGTCTCAGAGTGTGCAACCTGAAGAAAATGTTGGCCTGCTTTAGATAACTTTATCGTCCCAACTCAACAAGACAGGAGTCAAGGTAAGATTGATAATGGTTGTGGGTTTCATTTTCCCTCTGATTTCTGAATCAGAGCAAAGTATGGCTGCTAAGAGATGGATTTTAGGGCTGGGAATGTAGCTGAGTGCTAGAATGCTTGCTTAGCATACACAAGGCTCTCGCTTGCATTGAGAGAGATTGGAGGGGGTTCTGTATTCTGAGGTGGAGGATCCTGGAAAATTCACTAATTTTTAGTTCTTTTGGATATTTATGTTTATCTTTTAAAATAGTTTGCTTTCCTTTCTTTTCTTGTGCCAGTACTGTGGCATTAACTCAGGGCCATATACTCTCTCTGGGCTTTTCCCTCCAAGACTGGCACTCTGCCATCTGAGCCACAGCTGCATTTCCAGCTTAAAACTTTTTAATTGTTTTTACTAAGGAGTTGTAAAACAGTTATAGTTCCATAAGTCAGGTAATGAGCTCAATATTTCTTGGGAAATGTTACCCCTTTGCTTTCCTCCATTTTCCTTTTCCTATTCCTGCCTACAAGTTGCATGGTTCATATTTTACATAGTCTATATTGAATACAATGACTGCATTTGCTAGTAAATTGGAGCTAAGAGTCTCATGGACTTTTTTGCTCAGGCTGGCTTTGAACCTCAATCCTCATATTTCAGCCTCCTGAGTAGTTAGGATTGCAGATGTGAGCCACCAGCATTTAGCTAAAGTATTGTTTCTATTGAAAAATGAAACGTACATTGGTCAGGAAATTTTAACATTCACTTAAATGTAGTTGAGAAAAGACTGACTCAGATCACAGGAATTAACAGGCCTTATATTAAGTCAGTGGTAACCATCTGGACTGTAGGCAGTTATACGGGAAGAATGCTTACCTATTAAGGGCAAAGCTCTCCAGTGTTCAAGGCAGTGTTCAATGCCATGTGATTAAAGGAAACAATGGATTTATGTAAACTCAACATCTTTTTCTTTGAAACATAATCAGAATTAGAAAAGCGGGCAGTCAGACAGAGAGTTGTGGCTCCTACAACTTGCAAATGGCAGGGTAAACTGATAAACTAAAGCCTGCCAAGGGACTAGGGGACTATAAAAGAATAAGGAAGTAAGACACCTGTTAAGTAAGGGCAAAAGAATGAGGACATAAGGACCAACACTAAAGCTTTGGTTCCCTTATAGTGATCAGAAAGCCATCTTCAAGGACTCTCATTCTGACTAACCCAAAATGAATCTTTGTAACTCTGAAGATGACATGAGATAGCTGAGATGAACATGTCTATGCCATATGTTCTCATTCTCTGCAATATTTCTTTTCTAACAAACTTTCCTATACCCTTATTATGTTCATGCCTTGGCTGAACTCTTGCCAGATGCAGAAGTCGAGGTCAACTTAGCTGCCTTAAATTTCTGGTAGCATATTTGATGCATTGGCTGAGAATTTGGGGGATTGAGTGTGTCTTTTCCTGACTTAGCTCTATCAAAAGGTATCAGAAATATGGGAGGAAAAGCCTTCAAAAACATGTTTTAAATAAGAAAGAAAGTATATTATATACACATATAAAATATAATGAAACTCATTAAAATGTACCCTCCAAAAAAAGAGATCCAGAATCAAAGGCCATTCTTAAATATTTTTTATGTTACAAAGTGACAGAAGGAAATACCTAGATCCATGGCAGCATTTAGTTCTCTCAATTTAGCAGCACTTCTTTTTTTTTTTGCCCCTGGGCATTGGACTCAGGGCCTGAGCACTGTCCCTGGCTTCTTCCCGTTCAAGGCTAGCACTCTGCCACCTGAGCCACGGCGCCCCTTCTGGCCGTTTTCCATATATGTGGTGCTGGGGATTCAAACCGAGGGCTTCATGTGTTGGAGGCAAGCACTTTTGCCACTAGGCCATATTCCCAGCCCTTAGCAGCACTTCTTGAAGTTCATGGACAGCAGATGGACCCAGGAAAGAGACATCGGATATCCCACTTTCTGTCAACTTCCTCAAAGACTACACCTACATTGTGATGAGACAATAGCTAAAGTTAAAAGGGTTAGACAGCAGAAACTTAGGAGGTAGGGAAAGAAAGAAGGGGCTTCTTTCACCATAGCAGCAGAGTTGAGCATCTGTGACAGAGACTTATGTGGACAACAAAATCTGAAATATTTACTACTTGGCACTTTATAGAAAATGTTTGCATATTCTGGATCTGGATAAAAATTACCCATTGAGTTCTACTAGAGAACAATAAGCAATGTTAAAAATAGAGAAACTACAGGATATGTTATAAATAATGGATTAGTAGTTTTAAAATAGCATAAAATTAACAGCTATAAAACGCAAAAGTCCATTGATTTCTAAATCAATAAGAAAAACATGAATAGTAGCATGAAAAATGAGCAAAGGTCTCACATGGCTACTTTACTCATGAAGAACTCTAATTGGCTTTCTACTTATAAAAATGATATAATTGGGTGCTGATGGTTCATGCCTGTAAGCCTAGTTATTCAGGGGGCTGAGATCTGAGGATTGTGATTCTAAGCCAGCCCAGACAGGAAAGTCCAAAAACTCAGACCAAAACAGCAGGAAGTGGAGCTGTGGTTCAAGTGGTAGGGTAACTAGCCTTGAATAAAAAAGCTCCGGGACAGCACCTAGGCCCTGAGTACTAGCCCTAGGACTGACACACACCCTACACACATATACCTCTCTCTCACACACATGTGCAGGTACGTGTGCACGCGTGTGTGCACACACACCTAAATAATCAAAGAAATGAAAATGACAATACTATGCTGTAAGTACAGTGGCAATATCTCCTCTTCCTCCTCCACTAATTTCTTTTTCAACTCCTTTCCTTTGTAGTAATACTCAAAATTGCTGAGCTATAGGGAAAGTGGACTCTCCACATCAGGGTATCTGTCCCCACTGCTCTCTGTGAGCTCTTTGAGAACAGAACATGCACATTGACTGTATTTTTCTATGTCTTTGCAATTGAGTGCTGCATAGCAGGTGTTCAGATTATTCAAGAACACTTGTTTCTGAGTTGGGTGTGGTGACTTAAGCCTGTAATTCTAGCTTACTTAGGACACAGAGTTCAGGGATCACAGTTTGAGATCAGCCTAAGCAAAAGAAAAGAGAGCGAGAATGAGCAAGAAAGAGTGAGAGACAGAGAAACAAAAGCCAAAACAACAGAAAAGAATAAAAACCAAACATCTTTGTGTGAGATAAACAGTGGTTGAGCATCTATCCATATTTATATTAATATAACATAAGTCAGTGACTGTGGGAAAGCACAAATAAGAGAATCACAGTCTAGGTCACCAAGAGTAAAGTGAGACTTCTCAAAAGTAATCAACACAAAAAGATGCTGGTAGAATGTCTCAAGGAATACAGCATTGCTTAGCAAGTGCAAGGTTCTGAGTTCAAATCTTAGTACAGTCCAAAACAGAATATATCCTTTCCTTCTCTTCAGTTTCCTTTCCTTTCCTTAAATTTTTTTCATTGTTATTATAGAGTTGATATACAGGAGGGTTAGAGTTACATGAAGCAGATAATGAGTACAACTCTTTTTGAACCAAGTCTCCCCTTCCCTTGTTCTCTCTCAATTCTCCCCTCATCCCCACATACAAGATGTACAGCTCCTTTTCCACATAGTGTCTACTAAGTACCACTGTTGTATTTGCCACTCTTTATTCCACCTCTCACAAACAAACAAACTAACAAAACAAAAGGAAAAGAAAACAAATACAGGGCTGGGAATATAAAAAGCTAACCAATGGGACAGCAGTACTTACAAGACAATATGCTGTAAACCATCTGTACAACTTGCGGGAGGTGGGGAGAGAACTGGGGAGGGGAGAAGGTGGGAGAAAAAATGAAGGAGGAGGCAACAAGTTTGATAAGAAATGTACTCATTGCCTTACATATGTGACTGTAACCCCTCTGTATGTTACTTTGACAATAAATAATTTTTTTAATGAAAACAGAAAAAGCAACAACTGCAACTAAAACCTAGCTCTTATTTCCTTTTCTTGGAGTTCATTTCATAAAATGTTATATTATTATATGCACTTAGCTATTGAGTCTTTGTCAACCACTCTTATGCATAGCTTCCTTCAGCCACAGTGTGTGAATGTCTACAGTTCTTAAATTTATCATGTCCTAGTGTGTGTGTGTGTGTGTGTGTGTGTGTGTGTGTGTGTGTGTATTCAGGGTGTTTACTTGGAGAACTATAGGCCCATTCTAGTTACCACAAATGAGGAAAACCATGCAGTTTCTTTGGCTCTAGCTAACTTTGCTTAGTATAATTTTTTTCCAAGTCTTTCCATTTCCTTACAAATGGTACAATGTTGTTTTGTCTGATGGATAAGTAGAATTCTATTGTGCATATATACTACATTTTCTTGATCCATTCACCTACTGAGGGGCATCTGGGTTGATTCCTTATCTTAGCTATGGTAAATAATGCTGCAATGAACATGGTTGTGCTGGAAGCTTTAGTGAATAACATTGCTTGTGTTCTTTGGGCAAATGCCCAGTAGTGGGATTGCTGGGTCATAGGAGAGTTCTGTTTCATCTTTGAAGGAACCTCCATACTGCTTCCAGAAGGGCTAAACAAGTTTATGTTCCCACCAATAGAGAAATAGAGTTCCCTTTTGGCTACGTCCCTGACAGTATTTGTTATTGTTAGTTTTCTTGATAATGGCCATTCTAATTAGGGTGAGGTGGAATATAAATGTTGTTTTGGTTTGCATTTCTTTCTTTATTTTTTTTTGCCAGCCCTGTCCTGGGGCTTGAACTCAGGGCCTGACCACTGTCCCTGGCTTGTTTTTGCTCTAGGCTAGCACTCTACCACTTGAGCCACAATGCCACTTCTGGCTTTTTCTATATATGTGGTGCTGAGGAATCAAACCCAGGACTTCATGTATGCAAGGCAAGTAATACCGCTAGGCCATATTCCCAGTCTCTGGTTTGCATTTCTTTTATGGCCAGGGATGTTGAACATTTCTGCACAAATGGGAGATCTTTACTAGCTATGCATCAGATAAGGGCCTCGTGTCTAAAATTTACTTACAGCTCAAAAAGTTAAACCTCACCAAAAATAAACCCTTTATTTGGCAGTACTGGGATTTTGAGCTTTGGGCCTTGCTTCTGCTTGCTCCATTGGTCCTTTACCATTTGAGCCATACTTCCAGCCCTGTATTTATTGTCCTATATTTTTACTTGGTTGCCTTGGTCTTCAGTCAGGGCTGGGGATTTTAATAGTCATTGTAGCATAGATTGCTTCTGTTTTTCCCATAAAGAAGAGGCAAAGCTGAGTGTGGAAAGCTAGATGGAAGCTTGCTGGGCAGGAGGATAGTTGCTGGGGCAGATGAGTATGCATGGCCTTGAACTTGGTCACACACTTACCTAGATTGTGTGGTTTTTCTTGCACAGTGTTTCATTACTTGGAAGGAACACACACACACACACACACACACACACACACACCACTCACACAACCATGCTCAAATTTGTTCTGGTAACTCTAAGGAAAGGAAAGAGGAACAGAGAGCTGAGGGTGATTACAAGTTGGAGCTTATAATTATGAGATGGATTTTGAAAGGCATTTCTCATGGATGGGTAGTCTTGATGAGGTGAAAAATATGTTGTGGGCTTACTAGAGCTGACATACTTGAAAGATGAGAGGCAACAGACAGGTTATGGGAGACTGTTGTCCTTCAATACCCACAGGACATCAGTTCTAAGGACTCCTACAGACACCAAATCCATGAATTCTCAAGTTCTTTATATAAAGTGTCACATTGTATAGTTCCTATGCTCCTCCTGCTGTATTCTTTAAATCACCTCTAGATTACGTACCAGCCAAATACAGTATAAATTCTGTGTAAATCATGGTTATGCTCTGCTGGTCAGGAAGTAAGTTGGTCATGGGAAAAGGCCTGTACATATTCAGTACAGATACAGCATCCTCCATCTAACTGTGCTGTGTGTGTCAGTAAGTGAACCTTTTCTTTGAGTACTTTCAGTTGGTGATTGGTTGAATTTGTGGGTGTGAAACTCATAGATATGGAGAGCCAAGTGTATTTGAAACGGAGAATTCAGACATGGTGTGATCAGTCGTGAAAATAAGGGTGTGATCTCAGGAAAGAGGGAGGAAAAGATCTTGAGTGAGTGGTAGGGATGATTCTGTTTCTGAAATGAGGAAGTCCAACAAGAGAAGATCACCAGAGAGCCAGGAGCTGAGGCTCTAAAAGGATGGCAGCAGGGGTGGGGCAGGGTTGGGAGGTGGTGAGAAGGAAGAAAGGAGAAACCTGTTCCAATCGTGTGAGGGAGAAAAATTCCTGTCACTAGGTCCAAGGAGAGTGTGATGTCAAAGGGCTCTGTTAAATGTGGGCAAGGCTCAGGAGAGAGTCAACATGCATCAGGGCAAAGGTGGAGCTCCTAGCTTAGAAAAGGGGATCCCTTCCCAGAGTAAAGGGGCAGGCAATTGGGTCTGCTGGCTCTGATCTCCTGAAGTGGGAAGCAAGTTTGTCTCAGGGACAGAGGTTGGTGGTAGAAGGAGGGCTTAAGGTTTGGAATTAATGTTGACCAGAATGAAAAAATGTTTCTTCCCTCATGACAAGCAGAAAGACAGTCACTGCCAAACCCTTCGGAGGTGACAATGATGAGCTTTCTGATACATCAGTTAGATCCTGTCATTGTTCACATTAGCGGTCAACTTGACTCAGCTATAGGATGGCCAGATATTTAGTCATATGTTACTCTAGAAGTGTCTGCCAGGGTGTTTCTAGGAGAGATTAGCATTTGAATCAGTGGTCTAGGTAAAACAGTATCACCCCAAATGTTGAGCCCCTAAGGAGAACAGAAAGGAGGAATTCATGGGCCCTGATGAGCTGACAGGAATATTTTGCCTTCCATGCTCCTGGCTCTCAGGCCCTGCAGCTACCCCAGCATCTTTCCTGGGGCTCTATCATTTCTAAGTTAACACTTAGGAATGTGTAAGTAGATGTAAAGGAAACAATTTCTAATACATTATAAATACTGATACAGTCACATATTGCACAATGTTTCAGTCAACCAAGGGCCAAATATATAATGATGGTCCTGTATGATGACATGGCCCAGTGCCCTAGTGCCCTAGCCATCTTCGTGAGGCTCCATGACACTCACACAACAATGACATTACCCCAGGATGCATTTCTCAGGTCATGTTCCCTTTATGCAACACCTAATTGTTTTAAAAAATAAAAGTCCTGTTTCACTTTAACAAAGAGATTTTTCTTAGCACTGCTTTTTGCACCTCTTCATATTTTTATTTCACTATTTATTTCACTAAAGAATGTGAACCATCTTGATTCTTCTGCTTGAAAGCCTTTTATTATTGACCTATAATAAAAATATAGACATAAGTTAAGATTATAGATATATATCTATAAACTTAAACACACACATATTTCCTAGGAACATTAGCTCTGAGTACTAACCTTTTTTTCTGGATTATCATTTCCTTTAGCGCATCACTGGTTAGAACAATAATTCTACTTGAGCCTTGTTGGTAAGTCAGGGAATATCTGTGGAGATTGTGTTGCCTTGGTATCCTGGCTGAATTTCTAACCTCCCTAACCTTGTTTCTCTCTGAGGATGGGGTGCTTGTGGGCCTGAAGTCCTTCTTCAGGTAGGCTAGCCCAAACCAGATGGGTCAGGGGACTTTCAATGTAACCAAAGACAACCTCTAGCTCCTTAGAACCCCATCTGCAAGCTAACTGACACATCCTTGAGCCCAAGAGCCCTGCCCACAAACACAAAAGAACCATAAGAGGAGAGAAAAGAAGTGGTGCCCAATTTCCAGAAATTTCCACCCATTCCCACAAAAGACATGAATATTCATCCCTTTATTAGCATATCCCTCAACCTCATTTTTAACCCTGTATCTATAATGTCTTGATGTCCACAGCTGAGAAGTTGGTTCCCAGCTTTACCTCCCACTTCTTCTATTCTTGGCCAAGAACAAACGTTTCCTTTAGGGCCCAGTCAGAAGTTGGGCTTTTTCCTGGTTACACGATTTCAAGAGGGTGTCACAAACTGGAAGCAGTACAGATCGCAGCCCACACATGAGGCCATTTTGGAACAAGTGCTGTGGCAGGTTGAAGGTCAGTCTTTTTTTTTTTTTTTTTGAAGGTCAGTCTTAATTCTGTACTTCCCATCTAAGACTTACGCTTACATACTCTTGCAGGAAGTTTAGTTTGGCCTGCAATACTTTTCCAGTTGCTATGAGAAGGGCCAAACAGCAGCTGCCCTTCCACTGGACCCCAAATGAGATATAGAACCTGCCCACAGCTTACCACATGCATGCAGAAGGAAAATGTGGGGGTCAGGTTGGAGGCAAAAGTCAACATCCCTTTAATCCAGACTGGGTAGAAACCCCCCAGAACCAGCATTTCCCTGCTGCAATGTACTCAGCATCTGACTGCAGGTGAAGAGAAGTTTTCTCTCACTGCCCACCAATTGCATCATGACAACACAAGCCCAGAGCACGGATGGCTACCACGTTACCTCCCTCAGGGAACTGTGAGTTGGGTGTGTACTAGATACAGACTCACCTTCTGTCTGCGGCGAAGGTCTCTGCCCTGTCTGCCAGGGCAAAGGATGTCAGAGCCCACAGGGCAGCAATCCAAGAAGGCAGGCAGATATGGCAGAATCTATTCTGGGATCATGAGGCAGGGCTGAGGGGTGAGACGAGAGCTTTGGCCATTGACTGTGCGTCACTGGCCCATCAGACTTTAGGTACCAAACCCCAGTGTGTTTAGTCATCTCCCAGCACTGCTGGTCAAGTTAGGGAGCCTTAAAGCAAGGGACTTGATCCACAGCATGGAGAGTCAGTCTCAGCCCAGCCAATCCAGACCTGCAGCCTAGAGCCACCCAACCTAGCTCTCAGTTATCACAAAAATAATTAAAATGTTGCTGTAAATCATGCAATGTTTGAGGTATTTTGATCAACAACATTATTGTGGCCATACTCAAGGATTAAAATGCCATGCAAATATCTGAAAGTTCAGGATCTAAAGGTAGCCATTAAAGGTAATGTACAACAGGTGACCTGGGTTAGGACTTCAGCCCTCTACACTTGCCAGTGTGACAGGGGCATGCTACTTATCCTCTGGAGACCTTCATTCCTCAGCTGTAAAATAGGGGTGACACTATACCTCTTATATAGTGTTCTCCTGAGACACATATTGCTACCCCATCGAAAAGACTTAGCATATTACCTGACACATTGTAAGCACCCGACACAATAATAACTATTTATTATTTTGCAAGATGAAGGGAGTTAGGAGCCTGTATTTGTTTCCTACAGTGGCTCTGGAAAATTGCCACAATCTGGGTGGTTTGAAATTTATCATCTTACCATCTTAGAAATCAGATGTCTGCAATTCAGGTCTTCTTGGGCTGCATCTCTTCAAGGGGTACCAAGGAGGATCCAATTTCTTGCCTCTCTCAACTTTTGGAGCATGTAGATGTTTGGCCAACATTACTTCAATCTCTGTCTCTGAACACACTGCCTCCTTCTCTTCTATCTAACTGCTTTCTATTTCACTCATGTACAACACCAGCATTTGAGTATATAAATCACCAGGATAATCTCCTTATTCCAAGATCTATGACTATACCTGCAAAGGTCCTTTCTCCAATAAAGGTCTATTCACAATTAACAGGATTTTAGGAAGCAGATATATTTGATGCTGAAAGGGTAAATTGGTTAGGAACCAGGGACCCTGGACAGCATCTGGGCCTACCAAGCTAAAACCAACAGCAAAAGAGACACGTGTTTTGGAAAATCTTGCCTCTGCTTTTTCCCAGTCCCTCCTAGTTTTAATAACCTGCCCATGATCCTGGAGGATTTGCAGAAGGGGCCTGTTTATGAATTAGCAACCAGTCAGAATATTGTTAGACCTGACTAATAAAATTGTCACTTTCCCAAACATCCAAGGACAACCAATCAGAGCACAGTCAAGGCTATAAAAATCCTTTGACTAGGAGCCATCAAGATGACAGAAAGAACACATAGAGATAGATACAAAGTTCCACAGAGAACACACAGAGATACAAAGTTCTTCACACTCATCTTCTGTTATCCTGTATTTTGTTCATCAAATCCCTGAGACAAGAATCTAGTCAATGGAGCTGCAACACTGGCAGGCATTGACTGCAGCTCAACTGTAATCCTGCAAGGCATTATCTATATAGCTAAACTGCAACACTGGCAGGCATTACCTGCTGCTGAACTGCTAATCCTGGCAAGTATTGTCTGTACCTGAGCTGCAACACTGGCAGGTGAGTGGCATTGTCTGCTACAGGGCTGTAACATTAACAAGGTCTCTGGTGCTGGCTGTGGAGCCAGGAGGACTGAGTAGGCTTTGCCCATCTCAAGCTACAGTAGCAAAATTCCATTATCATTGTCACCACTCAGCCCATGACACTGGCTGAGATTCCAATGAGTGTCCTGGAAGTACCAACTGGAAAGAGAAGGTAGAGTGTGGCAGAACTAGACGACAGGACATTTCACAATGATTAGTGAGTAATTAACCCCTCTCAGCTGAGTTGGAGGCTGACATCAACACCCAGAGACAGAGAACTTCAAGATAGATTCCACGCATGGGAAAGTTGGGTATCCATGAAGGCAGGGGAGAGAAGGAACAAAGTAGTGATCACACAGGGCTCTTAGTGCAGGCAAAGTGAGCCAGCTTGAAAGATGGAAGATGCACTAACATGCAGGGAACTTCAGAGCACATATTGGGACTGGAGGCTGCTGAGGCTGCATTTGGTAAACCAACAGCCAACATCCTCATCGCTCTTCATCTGTGCCACCAGTGCCCACCGTCCCTACTTCACACTTCTTGAATTCTTCAGCTAACCTCATGGTGCTCCCCAAATACTTCTTCCAAGACTTCATTTGCCCTGGGACCTGTGTGCAGCAGGAGTGGTCTGTTTTGCTACCTGGAGGGTGGTGGACCATTTTTTTTCCCTCTGTGTATTATACTGTTGTACCATTTTTACAGATGAGAGTGTAGTTTTCTTTTTAAGACATCCTATCTGTATCATAAAAAAGTGATTAAATATATCTACTCAACTCTATGTACTTTATCACACTTGCCCATAGTGCTAATAGGAGGATGTAAATCAACTCTGGAGGGGGTGATTAAAGTTTGCAGATAATTGTGCTATCAATTGAGATAAGTTATGGAATTATTTGCATATATAATGGCCACCCTAGGAATAATCTTGCTTCTCCCATTTTGAATTAATATTTGGAAAGAAGAGAATAATGAGACTGCTCTAAAGGGGGAAATTTGCTAAGTCTCAATGTCAGAAGTTGGGTTTAAGTTCTGAAGAAAAATTAAGAAATATAGCATTAGGTAGGTGGAATGGAGTGGGAAGGACAGTTGGGGCAAGGGGAGTAAAAACAAAGGAAGCTGAAAGTTAACCTCGTATTAGTGGAGGGGAAGTATTGTAGACTTTTTGAGGGGCTGTTGAAACTAAATCCTCTCCCTAGACATGTATGCATCATCCATGCATATAAAATGTCACATGTGTCCCTGCAGGAGCCTGGAGCCCACTCTTTAGCTCCCAGAGACCAGAGGAGGCCACTTAATGTCTTCTGAGGCAGAATAAATTCAGAGAGCATAGCAAAAGAAGCTCCATTGGAACAGGGGGCCAGGACTGATACAGAAGAGCAGGTTGCAGAATTGAGGAAAATTATGAATAAACATCTGGTTTCACTTGCTTTTGTTTACTTGATCTCACTACCAATTTTAGAGCTCCAGAGCTAAGTGACCACTGCTCCCATATCACTCTGGCCATTAATAGCTGTTGCCTCAGTTGTTTTTCAAGAATTTGGAGATAGCTTTGGACAGTTGTAGCCAGAGATGGCTTCACTGGTCCTGTACAAGCATTCGGGGCGGGGGGGGGGGGTAAAAATCCTCTTCTCTCAGAGGACACCGATGCATCATTTTCTGAACAGCCACTGTGGGAAGAACACCATGAGCTTGGACTACATATCACAGCATGATTGCTTTGCTTTGTGTCCATTCACTTTCCCCCATGATTCAGATCACTCTGTTTCTTTATCCCATAAATAGTCACTGAAGCCTAAACTCAGGACTCTCCCATCTCTGTACAACTGACCACTGCACGAAGAAGCTCTTACACAAAACTAATCATTTCAGTGATTGGTCCATTAAGTCAGGGGAAATAGAGTAATCATGGGAAATTGGATAGAACGTATTGGATGCTTAGGGCAAGGGAATTTCTAGGTTTCAGTCAGGTTCCCTTTCTGGGCTTTTCTAGTGTCACCTCCAAAATGAGGATAGCAGTGACTGGTCTTCCTGTGTGTAGGGATGTTCTCAGGTCAACGGAAGAACACACTGACATAAGAGAAGGAAATCTTCTTGTCATTGAAAGATAGAATAGTGTTCTAAGAAGGTTAATTATCTGGTTTCTGGTGGCTCATGCCTATAATCCTAACTATTCAGGAGGCTGGATCTGAGGGTTGTGATTCAAAGCCAGCCTGGGCAGGAAAGTTTGTGAGGGACACTTATCTCCAATTAACTAAACATCAAAATTCTGGAAGTAGAGCTATGGCTCAATTGCTAAAATGCCAGCTGTGAGGGAAAAAAAGGTAAGGACAGTGCCCAGGTCCTGAGTTGGAGCCCCAGGATTGGCACCTATACAAAAAGGTGACTTAAGTGAATATATTCACTCACAGTCCTCCACCACAAGGCAGGAAATATTCAGTGACTAGTCAGGGGAAGACAATCAGACCATCCATAGACATATTACAAAGTAAACTAGGTGGAATAAACTTATCATTTTGAAGTAAAGGGTAATACTATAGATAGATTCTTACCTCATGTGAATGGAAAGGTCTTGAGTGAAATCAGGGAGAAGATGGGGAATAGTAATCCTGCAAGTCCCTGAATTTTTCCAAAGGTCTTTGTGAAGCCAGATGGTAAATGAATTAAGTTCTCTGTGAATTACAGAATATTAAATTTTATAACCAAATCAAGTTGATGATGCCTGTAATCAACACATGGCTGAATCTATTGAGAACAACTTAGATAATCTTCACTGTTGGTTCATGAAAAAGTTTTGGGTAAGTGGAGTCAGGTAAGGAATTCAGCCAGGAAGAACATTTGTCCCACCAGATGAGTGGACTCATCCTTTGGATGGAAAATTTCACCTGTCTACTTCTGAAGACAGATGAAATGGCTTAGTAAATGGACCAGACACATGTGTTAATGAATGAGTCCTCTTTATCCAACATATATGATACTTCAGTTTGGGATACTTCTGTTTGGTGATGTGTTACCTATAATATTAATCTTTCAGATATACTTAGTAAAAACCTTTCTGGATATCCAAAGGCTAGATATCTGGTAGAAGACACAGGAAGCTGGCACATAGCCACATTAGGAGAAAGAAGATTGAGAATCTTACTATATATGTGCAAGGGGCAATGAGAAGTTCTGCTGTATGGGTTAGTATGACTAACCCACGTCTCTTGTTTAGGGATCACAGAGGAACCTTCACCTCCTAAGGCCAAAAGGTAACTCCCTATAATCTTACTTTCATTCAATTTTTTGAAGATTGCTCTTCCCCTAACTTTCCCTGTCTGTCAAGTATAGGCCCTGAATTCAAAATCCAGTACTGCCAAGAACAAAGGCCAGGAAAGACTTTCCATTGGATCTCACCTCTCAAAGTTCTACGACCTTCCAATAGCACTGTGGATTCTCTTCCTATTCTCCTCCCATGCCTACTTTCCTCTTCCCTCCTGTCTTCCTCTCTTCTCCTCTCCTCCTCTCTTCTCTCCTCCTCTGTTTCTTTTCTTTCCTTTCCTTTGTCTTTTTGAATGGTTTTGTTATATGCATTTGCAATGTGAAGGGGTTGTATTGTGACGTTCCACACATGCACAGGGCGTACTTTGAACAAAATGATGGACCACTTTTGGATTCTTGTTTGGGTTCGGATTTATTTTAAAGCCATGCAAGTGCCAAACATCCTGGTTTATATTAGTCATGATTATTGCCAAGGGGAGAAATCTGTCTTCTGTTGGAAGAGTTGTCTGGTAAGTGGGTTGCAGGTTGACTGGTTAAAAACAACCACATAAACTTTGATGAATTTGTCCAGTGTATCCCTCAGCTTTGTCAGGTGAGCAGGTGTGCTAAGCCATTGCTAATTTGAGGTTGATCTATCACTGCTATGAACTAGAGTTCATATTGCTAATTCATATCATTTTCTTTGCCTAGGATAATACTATTTATCTCAAGAGTTATGAAAATAAAAAGAAATTAAGAATCCATACATTTTCATCAACTTGATTAAGCAATCTAGTTGTAGGCTTAGCAATTCTCTACTTGTCCCACACAAATGTACATCCTATCCAGACTCATTGTGCTTTCACACAGAATCTGCAGAGCAAGCCAGGGGCCCATAGAATTTTCGGATTCATCTCTCTTGACACATCTAGTTTTGTTAAGAAATGTAATTTCCCCAGATAATGAAATGATTCTGTACTGTTTAAAATATACAATATCTAAGCTGGGCACCAGTGACTCACACCTGTATTACTAGTTACTTTGGAGGCTGAGCTCTGAGGATCACTGTTTGAAGCCAGCCTGGTCAGGAAAGTCCCTAAGACTCTGAGCCTCAATAAACTACTCAGAAAAAGCCAGAGTGATGCTGTGTCTCAACTGATAGTTTTGAGAGTCTAGCCTTGAGTACTAAGAGGCTCAGGGACCATGCTCAGGTCCCAGGACAAGCAAAAAACAACTAGAACAAAAAATCATCTATCATCTGTATATATCTACCATCCATCTATCTTCTAAGATCTATTTACTTATCATCTATGTATATCTACCTGTATATATATATATATATATATATATATATATATCTGTCTTTCATCTACCTGTTGATTTTCTCTGGAGAACTTGAATGAATACAAGGGACTGTGGAAGCCCCCTCCCCTCTGTGAGTCATGCTGTCCTTTCTATATGAGAGACACTGCAATTGTCTCATCACCTGAAGACCAGACAACTTATTCTTGAAATTTATCCCTTTGCCTTTTTTAAACCTGTATTGGAGTATGTTTTATAATTGAGGTATGATTAACATACCATGAATCTCACCCTTTTAAAGTGCAGAGTTCAATGAATTTTACACAGAACTTCCCAAGGATCACTACTTGTTGTCAGCACCCCCATAAATAAACTCTGCCTCATAGCATCTCCATATTTTCTTTCCCAGCTCCTGGCAACTGCTAATCTACTTCCTGTCTCTGTGAATGTGCTTGTCCAGACTTCAGATGAATAAAATCTGTAAGACAGGACCTTTTGGTCCAACTTATTTAACATTGTGTTTTCAAGGTTCCCCCATGTTATGATATATGACATATTCATAAATAAACATTCTTTTATTTATCTATCTCATTGCTTCATTCTTTTTATATCTGAATAGTATTTTGTACAGACATAACTACATATTATTTATTCACTCATCACTTGATTGTGACATTTGAGTTGCTTCTACCATGTTGATAGAAACACTAGTATACAAGTCATTGCTGGATTTAGCTTTTCAATTATTTTAGATTTGTATCTCGGAGTAGAATTACTATTTAATTGTATATTGAATTCATCAAAGAACACCCTAAGTAGCTCCCAAATAATACCATTCTGCTCATGTCAACTATTAGTAGATGAAGTCCCAGTGTCTCCACATTCTCTCATCTTTACTGTCCCTCTTTTATGTTACAGTTAGCTTAAACATGGGAAGTGGTAGGTGTCTGTGGGTTTGGTTTGCATTTTCTTAATGAAGGATATGGAACATCTCTTTCTTTCTTCTTTACTTCTTTCTTTTCTTCTTTCTTATTTTGTGCCAGTACTGGCCCTCAAACCCAGAGCCTGGGCACTGTCCCTAAGCTTTTTTGCCCAACGCTCATTTCCTACCACTTGAGCCACACCTATATTTCTAGATTTCTTGCTGGCTAGTTGGAGATAAGAGTCTCACATCTGGCTGATTCCATACATTAGCTATAGTGAACAGTACTGCAATGAACATGGTTATCCCAGTGGCTTTACTGTAACCTTGTTTGTATCCTATTGGATAAATGCCCAGGAGTGAGATAGCTGCAACTTAGGGTATTTCTATGTTTAGTTTATTGAGGAACTTCCATACTGCTTTTCAGAATGCTTGAACAAGCTCATATTCCCACCAACAGTGTATTAGAGTTCTCTTTAGGCTGCATCAACACTAACATAACCATGTTCATTGCAGAACTAGTCACCATAGCCAAGATATGGAATCAGCCCAGATGTCCCTCAGTGAACAAATGAATAAAAAATGTGGTATATATACACAATGGAATTTTTCTCATTCATTAGTAAGAATGATATTATACCATTTGTAAGGAAATGAGACTTGGAAAAATTATATTAAGGGAAGTAAGCCAGATTCAGAGAAACATAGGTTGCATGATTTCCCTAATTTGTGGCAGATAGAATGTGCCTACAAATCTATAAGTAAATACCTGGGTAGAAAGCAAATGGTTACACATGAACTAATTGAAGTATAATAGACTCTATAGAGAACTCAAATAGTATAATTTTTTAGAAGGACTAGGTCAAAGCCCAACAAAATCAGCTCTAGGGAATGGGTACATGCAAGAGTGGTGTGGGGCCAAGGGAAGATGGGTAGATGAATGAAGGGAGGAAAAGGGAAACAATGCAGCCAAGAATTTATTATATATACTACAAAATTAAGAAAAGTAAGGTAAGGGGTCAAAGTTGGGTGAGAATGTCAAAGTGGTAGCATTGATCATAATGCATTGTATTCACAAACTGCTTTGTTAAATGGCACCTCCTTTGTACAACTACTTAAAGATAATTTTAAAAAGTGTCTCACAGACTTTTCTGCCCAGGATAATTTTGAGCCATAATTCTCAGGGCTTAGCCTCCTGAGTAGCCAGAATTACAGGCATGAGCTACCAGCGCCTGGCCTGGAACATCTTTTCTATTAGCCATTTTTATATCTTCATTGGTAGAAGTCTGCATATCATTTCTGTCTATGCAAATCCTTGCCCACTTAAAAATCTATATATTTAAAGTTATAAAGTTATTCTGTCTCCTGCAGTATTCTATCCCAACCATTCTTGCCCCCTTTTCACCTGCTTCCCTTCCCACACCCATTTCAGCAAGCTTTGTCTACGCATCATCAAATCCAGAAAAGAGTGCAGCTTCCAGACCCCTCCCAAGCTCCCATTCTCTGGGTAGCAAGGCTGAGTGTTTCCTAGACGTTCTCCCCCTCTATTAGAAGAGGAGCAAGCAAGTCTTCCCAGGCCCAGAATCCTTGAGTCCTTCCTGTCAAACCCTGAAAACACCTCGCTCTTAGATTCCTAATTGTACTCTAATAAGACTGAAGGAGGCAGTTAGAGGTGGAAAAGACTCAACATCATCTTCACCTTTCCCAGGCTTTTAACCCCATCCAGCCTAGCCCTGCCAGAAGCCCATATCAAAAGGAATGGGGCCAGCTCCCCTGCTGGCCACTAGCAGTGGGCATCTGTTCCCAAGAGGGAAATGTGATTTCTGGAATGGTTAAAAGTGGTACATCCCTCAGAAGGTAAGGTGCCATGAGCCAAACGAGGACAAATAATTCCACACATAACACACACACACACACACACACACACACACACACACACACACACACACACACACAATCTATTAACTTCCTCAAGGTTCCAGAATATCAAAGGTGATGAGTCTCATTTCTGGTAAAAGGTACTTTTACCTTCTAGCTTCTTCCTACTGTCCCAGTGGCAATGTATTTGGTCCTGTGATTCCAGGAGGAACCAATCACCTTCACCCCCTTCTGCCTATTGGTTTGTATGGCTGTGCCTGAGGCCAACATGCACTACTACTTGGTCAGGCACTTGACTTCTTCTCCCTTTCCCATTCCCCCTCCTTCTATCCTCCCTTCTTCCTCTCCCTTGCCTTCTTCCTCTCCTTCCCAGGCCAGGTGCACTTGGGGAGGTTGGTCCCCTTGGCTTTCATCCAAAGTACAGGCCTGTTTTGTGCCCTTAGGCCAGACCTTTCTCCTGACTCCTCTGCAGAATCAGAGTTACTAACTCGTTCATCCTCTGACCCCATGCATCTCACATCTGACTCCCCACTTCCACCCCTCTAGCTGAATTGTGGGGCACACCAAGGCTGTGCTTAGTCCTCACCATCCTTCACCAGACTTCCCTTGTTCCCTGCAGTTGAGGGTCTCCTGACCCTCAGCAGGTGGGTGGGCTGCACAAACCACAGGCTAGGCCAGGGAGGGACAAAGAAGGGCAAAGTGATCTCTGGCAATGGGTTAGGCAGGTGGTTTGGGTGAGGAAGTGGCTGGCCAGGAGTCTGGCCATGGGGAACCCCATTTCTGCTTTTGATTTCATTTAAGCAACTGCCAAGGGATGCCTAATGTGCTGGCAAAAGTGTTAGAGAAGCTTCTAGATGTCTGCACACAGCTAGAGGAAGGGGCTCTGTGAGTCCAAGATAGTTCTGAACTTCACAGTCCAGAAGAGTGGGACTCAGGAGGTGCTGAGCACAACACAGAAAGACATGGGCCACAGTGACATGGACCATAGTGACATGGGCCGCAGTGACATGGCCACAGTGACACAGGCCACAGTGACATGGGCCACAGTGACACAGGCCACAGTGACACAGACCACAGTGACACGGGCCGCAGTGACATGGGCCACAGTGACATTGACCATAGTGACATGGGCTGCAGTGACATGGATGGGCCACAGTGACACGGACCACAGTGACATGGGCCACAGTGACAGTGCATAAGGACAGGGTCCTTCTGAAGATCAGAAGGCTTCAGGGAAGGAAGGAACTGCCACAACCAAGGCAAAGGACAGGTACAAACTTGCCAGATGATTAAATGCTGGTTAGAGGAAAACAGGGTCAGAGGGGCTTGGGTGCTTCTCATAACCTCTTTAACACTTGTCAGAGCCACATTAAATAAGCCCCTGAGGTAGAAATGACTCACTTGCTATGTTGTGCACTTTAAGACACATCAGTCCTGGCCCCTCAGTCCTACCCATAGACTTGAGATGTCACAGGTGTGGGGGACCAAGGAATGACGGGGCAGAGACAAGAGTGGCCAAGACCAAAAGGGCTTCAGATGCCATGTTGGAGGCTTGAACTTCATCTTGTAGTTGGAGCATGTAAACCTGAGCCATGAGCTTTTGCCTTCCCTCCCATCCCATCCCTGCCCTTCCTCTCCCGCTCTCCCCCTTCCCTTCCCTTCCCCTCTGTCTCTACTCTCTTTTTAAAGTCCTAGGGACTTGATTTGCATAACGGGAAGCTTTCTGGTGTCTCTTATGTAGGAAGTGTGACATCCCTGCGTTCATCCTGCAATGACTTGGCTCCAGGACACTCTAGCTCCCTGAAAACCAGGCCCTACCCTGGGTTTGCCTCGGTGCACCCTTCTGTGTCCCAGCTCTGCAGTTGCTCAGCATCCTCCCAAGCGGCCTTGGGAACCACCTGGGTTTCAGGAGAGGGTCCATAAAAGTATGGATTGGTGAAATGCACAGGTGACTGGATTTGGCAGGAGGGCATTGGAAGCAGGGAGCGGAGTCAGTGTGCCTTGAGAGGAATGATAGATTCAGATAAAGAGACAGATACAAATGAAGACATAATGTACCCCCTCCCCCCAGCATGTAACAGACACTTAAGGGTACAAAGTGGAAAAAGCAATCTCTCCTTTCTGTCCGTCGAGCTTGACTGCTTAGAGTTTTTAGGATTCCTTTAGTCAGTCTGGAATTATTCCTATTCAACTTTAAGATGGTTTTCTTAAAACGGTCTTAAATGATGGGAAGGAAGTACAGATACCAGTTCCCCAGGCTCCCTGCCTCCCCCCTGTCCCCACTCCTAGAGAAGGGGTGGGTTTGGTCCAAGGAACATTGATCAAATCTTGGAGCATTGATTTTCTGAGCTTAGAGGGGCTCTGGCAGGATTAAACTTCATGAATACTATTTCAAAGCTTTCCCAGTGTTCATCCTCCATGGACAAGGGTAATACTCTTCCTATGATTGCAAACACTGGTTAATTAACTGGAGAGGATCAGGAAAAGGAGAATTGTAAGGGGAAGCGTGGCCAGGAAGTATGACTCCAGAACTGTGTGTGACCCATTGTAATCCTTTATAAAGTATGATTATTATGATTATGATTGTAATTATTTTGTGCCAGTACTGGGGCTTGAACTTGGGGCCTGGGCACTGTCCCTGAGCTTTTTGCTCAAGGCTGGCACTCTATCACTTGAGTTACAACTCCACTTCTGGCTTTTTGGTGGTAAATTGGAGATAGGAGTCTCACAGACTTTCCTGCCTAGGCTGGCTTGAAACCACTAACTTCAGACTTCAGCTTCCTGAGAAGGCACAGGCATGAACTATCAGTGTCTGGGTCTCTTTCAAAGATCTAACTACAGCCAGTAGAGGAGAGAAAAAAAACAAGTATGAAATTTCATTCCTGCCTCTGACATTTGCATTCAGCCCACTGCTAGAATGGCCCTAGGTCTCTTTTCCAGCAAGGTGGGAAAGCTGAACCATGCCAGTCACATGTCAAACTTACATTATTTGTGTGGCAATGAACCTAGCTGGGCTTTGTCTATTACTGGAGCTAATTCCATCCACAGGTACTACCTCATTATTTGCTGATTTAATCACTCAAGCCATGCTACTTTTCAGCAGGGTACTTTTAAATAAAATGATGTTTCTTTGCATGTGTCTCTGTTACAAATGGCATAGAAGCAGAAATGAAGTTTGAAGTTTCCTGCTGTGCTATTGCTCTCCCTGGTCCAGAACTTGAAAAGCCGCTGGCTGGCAATGTTTTCCATGAACCAGCTGTGATAGATTAAGTGTGTTAGGGGTACAGAGGCAGAGCATCACTCAGTCATTTATTCATCCAACAAATGTTGAATCAACCTTCTCAGGAAAGTGAATCCTGACTCAAGAATATGGAAGTAAGAAAAAAAATAAAAAATAAAAAAAGAATATGGAAGTAAGGAGTTTGTTGGCAGTTTAGGGAATGAAATAAAACAGAAAGAGAGGAAGACAAGAAAGAATGTCTTGGTTGGGCCTGGTGCCTCAATCATGTTAACCTAGCCACTTGGGAGGCAGAGACTGGAGAATTGAAACCAGCCTTGGCATCTCAATCAATGACAGGGCATGGTTGTACATGCCTATCATCCCAAACTACTGGGGAAGCACAGTGGCTGGATACAATGGCATGTGCCTGTGATCTTAATGATAAATAGAAAGATCATAGTTGAGGACAGCCCCCACACAAAATCAAGACCCTACCTCAAAAGTAATCAGTTTAAAAATGGGGCTAGCAGAGTGTCTCAGAAGGGAGAGTACCTGCTCGGCAAGCAAGAATCCCTCAGGACCACCAACAAAGGGCACAAAAGAATTAGCTCCTCACTGCACCAGTTCAGTCATGCTTTGTGGCCTGGAGTTACCCCTCCCAAGGAATGAGGAACTAGGGTATTTACGCGCCAGTTCCCATTAACCATTGGCTGAAGACAGATCCCAGGGAACCTGGATTTCCTGGAACTTTTTTTTACTGGCTGCTGGAGTAGGCAAACTGGCTTTGGAGGCGAGAGAAAGCCCTGGGGCAAAGGAAAACAGATAATGGCCAGTAGAAAGAGAATAGGCTGTGCCAAAGAGATGAGGGTGAGGAGTACAGGCAGGCAGGGACAGAATCTGCTATATGCTCTATCAGGTCTGTGTGCTGGACAGCCTGGGATAGTCATGATGGAAGTGGGCTTTGTCTCTAGCCTTCATAGAGCCTATATCATAGTGAAGGAAACAAACAAGTATCCAAGCAGAGCCCCCAAAGATGGGACATGCTGTGACATGTGTTAGGACTTTTAAGTCTTTATAGGTGCTGGAAGAGGGAGGACACCATGTGCAAAGGGCCTAAGGAGAGTGAGTTGCCAGTAAGTTTGAGAAATGACAAAGAATTAATGTGCCTGTATTATAGAGTTCACGAGAGTAAAAGAATAAGGGAACAAGGGTGGGTAAGAAATCTGGATCATGGAACTCGGGTAGAGGAGAAGTTGGAAACTTCTTGAGGAGCTCCTAGAAGCCATTTATTCTCAAGACCAAAACTTCTAGGTACAAGTTCACAAGTGTTTCCTATTTTGATCTTGCACACAAATTTTTCTCTCCAAATTCTAATAGAGCTTTGAAAAACATTTAAAATACAAAACTTAGTAAAGGTTTCCTTGATTTTGCTACAGATCAAATTAGGGACAAATTACTCCAGTCCTCAGATTCAGCGACTAATTCAAATAATGTTTATAAAGCAGGCCCTGCCCTTAAAATATGCAGCATAGAGGGCATGGCATATTTTCCAACCACAGTTGTAATGGTATCTAATAACTTACATGTTTTTATTCGTAATAATGCATTTGAAGTCCTCCCAAAGAAAAGTGAGCACTCTATTCTTCCCCTTGAAATTGGATGAGCAGTGACTATTATCATAATCATCCTCCAAGATTTTTGAGGCTGAGTCAGAAAAGGTGCTGTGTTTTAGATATGAGTTGAATGTGTCCCCCAGAGATTGTGTGCTGTTTGCTAGAGCTTCAGCTTGGTGGTATTCACAGGTAGTGTTCACTAGTGTGGTCAAAGGTGGTAGTCAAAAGAAGTAGTCAAAACAGTAGGAGGGGGTTAGGTCATTGGGGTGCTAACCCCAGAAGGCATCAATGGTGGTTTTATGGAACACATTAGTTCTCATGAGAGCAGGTTGTTATAACCTCAGGCCATTCTAACGGTTGGTTTCTTCTGCCTGTGGGCTTTCCACTCCTCATTTCTCTACCATGTTATGATACAGCCAAATAGGGCTTTTTCCTTACTAGAGACCTAAACTGATGAGGCCCCTTGATCTTGTATTTCCAGTTTCCCAGACTGTATAATCTTCTTTACTTTGAAAGTATCTGTCTTCAAGTATTTTGTTATAGTCACATAAAATGAAGTAATAGAAAATGTTAGATTGCTAGGAATGTGTGTAGAGTCTTGAGCCTTATTTAGGATCTTTGAGGCTGTCATGCCACATGAAGAGGTCAACAGCTGTCTGAGATTCCCCTGGATAATCAAGTATGAGATACATGAAGAAAGATGCTTTCCAATGACTTCTGTCCCAAGCTCTTGAGTTATTCCTCACTACAGACTCATCCTCAACTTTTATACCCTCCTACCCAAGGCTCCAGACTTTAAGGAACAGAGATAAGCCACCCCCATCATGCCCTGTTTTAATCCATGGGCATAATGAGTTTGTTGTACTTTGTCATGCAGAAATAACTTAGAATGAAAGAATAGCTGAGCACATATCTGAGTCACTTAGACAATTAAACACTTCATGAAAGGAGTGATATGTGTGACAGACCATAAGCACCATATAGAATGAAGGTCACAGAAAGGAAACTTCACCAATGTCTAAAGTTTCGGGGGAAAGGCTTTTGGGGAAGTTAGGACTTGAGCTACCTTATGGATGATTGGCCATGCTGAATTCACTTCCACTTCCAAACTGAGCTCAACATTTCCTTGAGCAAATCACTCCTCTCTCAGCCTCAGCCACTTAGTCTCCCCAGGTGTTTCTACCCCTGTCCCAGGCTAAGCCAAGATTGGATGAAACCATAAGGACTGGTTGAAAGCCAAATAAGTTAAGGTTACATGACAAGAAAAGCTCTTGTCTGGAGGCAAAAAGAAGACACATGGGATACTGTGAGGTAGGACAGACCCTTCTTCCTCTTCAAGAAGAGCCTAGAGCTGTTTTGCAACTAGGGATGGAGGTTGGAAGGTGGAATGCACACACAGAATGAGGTCAGGAAAAGACCAGGCTCCTGGGGGCAGAATTTCATTTGCTGTTTAAACCCTTGCTGGAATCTCTCATCTTCAGCCCTCTGTCTCATTAAGCTGCTTAACTGAATTCTAGACATCTTCATTGATAGCCAGGGGCCCTTACCTATTAAGGAAGCCACAGAAATGTAGAGGAAGGGAGAGAGAAACAACTCTTAAAGTATGTGGCACAGGAAAAGGGTGTAAGTTCCAAGTTAGAAACAGTGGTTGGTATAATATTTGTTCACATTACAGTTTT
This sequence comes from Perognathus longimembris pacificus, assembly GCF_023159225.1. NCBI lineage: Eukaryota > Metazoa > Chordata > Mammalia > Rodentia > Heteromyidae > Perognathus > Perognathus longimembris. Next base: position 34,869,735 of record NC_063166.1, on the reverse strand, counting down.
TTATTTGGTTGGTCAAAAAATATGTGAGAGTCCATGAGGCATAACTGTTCACAAGTGTTCTGTGCTCTGGGGACAAGATGCAGAATAAGAAAACTGGCCCCTACTTCTGGGGAACTGACATTCAAATAGGAAAGGCTGGTATTCAGGTAGCTGTAATTGGGATAAGAGGGATGCTGAAGTTATCGAAGATGCTATGTAAACCACAGTGGGTTCCCACCTGCATGGGGAGCTGTAGCTAGATTTTTCCTGGGTTAGGAGGTATATTTGGGTCCCACTTGGACTAGGGCCTATAGTGGTATCTACAGGATTAGGAACTATAGTGGGGTCCCACCTATGTCAAGGTCTATACTGAGTTTCCACCAGGGCTCAGAGCTATAGTTGGTTCTCATCTAGATGAAGAAAAGAAAAGTGACCTGAAAGCAGAAGCTTAAAGAGGAGTTAGGGAGGGGTAAGGGGGTTGAATTTTTTTGCTATAAAGAATGAATAGCACACATCTGACCAAAGGACTTCCTAGGGCCTTTAATGTGTAAATGTGCATTTTGAACCCCAGAGGGCCTGTGATATACAACACTTGCCACAAAGCTCTGATTGATTTGAGGAAAAGAAGTAGATTAAAACAGGCATGAATTCAGGAATGAGCAGAATGTTTTGAGGGCAGAGGGAATATGGTCTTAACTCCAATAAAGTACATAGCTAGATACCAGATAGATGATTATAGATAGATAGAGTTAGATAGATGCTAGATTATTAGAGGATGGATGGACAAATAGAGTGGAGAGAGAATATCAGTTTGATTTTTAATGCTGTAACTAGATCTTGCAGTCTAGGTAATTTATAAAGTGTGGAAGGTTATTTAGTTCATTGTTCTGCAGGCAGGGAGGGAAATCCAAGAGAATGGTATTGGCAAATGCTGAGGGGCTTTTACCTACATCATAACATGGTACATACTAGATGGGGAGACAGAGCAGGGTGTACCAGAGAGAGCTTGCTATAAATCATCAACTCCATTAGTCCAGAAATAGACAATGAGTCCAGTCATAAAGAAACAATTTTCATGGCAAAGTCCCACCTCCACTACCATTAACATATAATTTGGGAATTTCCTATACAAGAAATGTGGCCCAGATGCCCTACAATAAATGAGTGGGTCAAAAAATGTGGTACCTATCTATATACAGTGGGATTTTACACCGCCATTAAAAATAACAATATTATGTCATTTTCAGGGAAATGAATGGACCTAGAACAAAACATGTTAAGTGTGGTAAACCAAGCTCAGAGACAGTATGTTGAAAATTACCACTAGTAGGTGGAGATGGGAGGGAAAAACTGGGAGAGGGTGAGGGAAGGGGTGACATTGTCCAAAGAGAAATGTACTCATTACCTGACTTACGTAATGTAACCCCTCTGTATATCAATTTTATAATAACAATTTTAAAAAAGAATTTTTGAAATGTGGGTGCCACATTCAACCCTTAGCAGAGAGTCACATTCAACAAGGCTCAGATATCAGACTCCTGGATAATTTCCATGTGGGTAGAAACAGATGGTAGCATTTGTAAGTAGATGCATAGGAGGTTGCCTGGGAGAGATATAGGCAGAGAGAATATTGCCATGGTCCAGGCAGGGATTAATGAGAACTTTAGCACTATAAATAGTATGGGGAGAGGAGGAAGAAAGGAATGCTTTTCAGTAACTCCATGAGAAAGGATCAGGGAATTATTAAGGAATAGGGAACCTAGAATGAAAAGAAAGGCAGGGGCTGGGAATATGGCCTAGTGGCAAGAGGTGCTTGCCTAGTGAAGCCCTGGGTTCAACTCCTCAGCACCACATATATAGAAAATGGCCAGAAGTGGCGCTATTGCTCAAGTGGCAGAGTGCTAGCCTTGAGCAAAAAAAAAAAAAAAGAAAGAAAGAAAGAAAGAAACCAGAGACAGTGCTTAGGCCCTGAGTTCAAGGCCCAGGACTACCCCCCACCACACACACACACACACACACCCAACAAAAAAAAAAGAAAAGAAAAAGGCAGGATGAAGGAGATTAAAAATGGAGTGTTGAGAAAGAAATGAAGCACCCCTTTCTGTACAGTTATGAGTAGTTTGGTGCACAATGACAGAAAAATTACAGGACTCCCTGCTACAAAGAATTAGCAGGGCTGTAAACCCAGGAGGGCAGGGGAGCAGTCTTTCTTTTTGGGAAATAGAAGCTTGGAGATGCTCAGTATTTTTTTTTCTTGCACTGGAGTTTGAATTCATGGCTTTATACTTGCTTGGCTTTGCTTGTTCAGCTAGCAATCTACCGCTTGAACCATGCTGCCAGTCTTGCTTTTTGTTGCTTATTTTGCACATAGAGTCTTATGGATGTTTTCTTCCTAAGCTTGCTTTGAACGTCAGTCTTCTAAGTATCAACCTCCTGAGTAAATAATATTATAGACCTGAGCAACCAGTGCCTGATGATTTTTGTCAATTTTAATCATCCTGTATCATCATTTTTGCTCATGGCCTCAACCCTTGAGCGCAGCCTTTATTTTTGCTCTCCACATGAGTCCACATGACTGGCACTGCCCACCTCAAACCTGCATAGCCCCGTTTCATTAAAGGAGAGATCACAGAAATGTTCTATCATGTCAGTCTGTTTTAACAGATGAAAAGAAGAAGACATTTAAGAAGAAAATTCAGCATACACCATTAATCAATTTTCCCCTCTCTCATTCTATCTCCCACTTTCATCATGTCTTACCTAAGTCCCCTGAGTCACTCACAATAAGAAGTGGGAGCAAGAAATGTTTCCTGGTGTGGTTTTCTTCTTGAGCAGTGGATCTATGTAATTTATACACATCCACACACAACAGATATCTTCATTCCAAACTACCATGCTCTCTCTCCTTTGGGGACCTGACCTGCCTTGTGCTACATCAGAGTCAGGTTCTGTCCTCTGGGTTTCCTGCAGAAACCCATAACATGCCCACTGCATCCTTGAAAGAATTTTCAGAAACCCATGATCCAGAATCTGCTACTCCTTAGTAATTACATGGGAGTCTGAGCTCCACCCCTGGCACACAAACTTTGCATGTTCCTCCTTCTAATAAAAGGCCATGTGCGTAAATCTGTCCTCCTGAATCCTGATTCAAGGCCGCTTGAGTCTAGCATATGGGCTAGAGCAAGTATTAGTATTATTATTTTTGGTACTGGGACTGGGACTTGAACTCAGGGACTGGGTACTGTTCCTGAGCTCTTTTGCTCCTGAGCTCAAGTGCTCCAGCACTTGAGCCACAGCTTCAGTTCCAGCATTTTGTGGTTAATTGGAGGTAACAGTCTCACAGACTTTTCTCTTGCCTAGGCTGGCTTTGAGCAGAAATCATCAGATCTAAGCCTCCTGAGTAGCTATTTAATACCATTTGGTTAACATTTCCTGAGCAGCGTAGGACTCAGTACTGGGTTACCTATCAGGGTGATGGATAGAGAACAGCCAATACCAGACTCAATCAGACTGTAGTAGAATCTTTAGGAGCCTCAGAAGGGAAACTGGTTGACACCAAGAGGGAACTAGGGCTGCTACTTGACTTTGGAGATTACAGTTGGTGGCAGGAAAAGGTGACATTAACCTTGAAGAGTGAGTAGGACTTGGGAATCGGGAAAAAGATACCCAGGCAGAGATAATTGCATAAGCCTATGACCTCGTTAAAGGAAAAGAGCCTCGGATATCAGGAGCTGGTGTGGCCCAAAGCCTCGGCATTTACAAATGGCATGCTCTCTTCTTCGTGAAAAGTCAATTTAATAGCTGATTTCTAATGAGTGTCTGCTAGGTGCCAGGAAGCCTGAGAAGTGCCATCCATGATTTTTCTCTCTTCATTCCATACAGCCTAATGAGGTAATAAATGGTATTGCCTCCTTCCTACAGATAAGGAAGTTGAGACTTTGAGGATTTCAGTATGGCTTACCTCTGTGTCCATGGGTTCCAAACCCACAGTTATGGATGGAAAATATTCAACAAAAATGTTTGTAATGAGAATGCCCAGATTGACATGTTATTTACATTGTTCAGGTGTGGCAAGTCATCTACAAATAATTTAGAGCACACAGCAGGTGTGGGTGTGCATGAGTTCTGTAGGAACATATGGTGGGCTTTAGTATCCTCAAAGTCCTGGAAATCAGACTCTACAGATGCCAGGTCACAGCAGTGCTGTGCCCAAGATCATGCAATTGGTACCCTCGGTGAAGTCTGTTAAGCCCATCCTCCCACTTATAATTATGATATACAATGTTGTACAAGTGTTTCCAAACTTACAAATCAACTGCAGTTTTAACACATTGTAAATTCTTAGATCCCAATCAGATATGTGATTCAGAGGTTCTAGGGGAAAGGCCAATATTGTACTTTCCTAAATGTCTCAGATGATTTTGGTGGGTTGTGCTGAGAGCCTCAAAGGGCGTTTTTCTGCCCACACTGACCTACAGTGCTCAACCATTCTTTCAGTTCTTTCTTGTTTCTTAGAAACTTTTTTTTGGCAGTATTGGGGTATGAACTCAGGGTCTTGTGATAGCAAGGTGGATACTTCACCATTTGAACCATAGCCCAAGTTCTCTTGCTTTTAGGTTATTTTCACATAACTTTGCCCTGCTGCCTTTGAACCTGGATCTTCCCATCTCTGCCTCCCAAGTAGCTGGGACACCAGACCTGTTCCATCACACCAGCTTGTTTGGAGATAGAGTTTCCAAAACAAAAACCTGGGCTGGTATTGAACTGTGGTTCTTCTGCTTCTACCTGAGAAATGGCTGAGATTCTGGCTTCTCTTGGTTCTAACACAGTAGAAGGGATGTTCTGTGGAATCCTAAAGGTAGGAGGGTTTCTATTCCTGGCCTTACGCCTAACCAGCTGCATGAGTCAGGTGGCCTTTTGGGATTTTTAATTCTCTGTGTGCCAGAGCTTGGGGATGGACAATCTGACTCCTGAGACTCTCTCATCATGTTTCATAATTCAGTAATTAGGCTGAGCTGTTGTTATTAGGTTATGACAAGCTTGTAATAAAATATTAGAAGCCTGCATTAGTTTCTTGGTTTCAAAGATTAAGTATGTTAAACAACAGAAATTGGTCACCTTATCCCAACATTGGTGGCTCACAATCCTAGCTATCGAGGAGGCTGAGACTTGAAGGATCTCATTTTTGAAGCTAGTCCAGGCAGAAAAGTCCTTAAGACTCAATTGCCAAAATAGCTAGCAAAAGGCAGGGCTGGAGGCATGGCTCAAGTGGTAGAGCACCAGCTGAGCAAGCAAGTCAAACAAGTTCAAGACTGAGTTCAAGCCCTGATACAATGTTACCTTTTCTAGATAAATGTTTATAATTCTTCCTTTACTATACTAAAATAAAATTCATAAATAATATCATCTACCCGTGAATTGAAAAAATGAGGATCTAATGGCCTATACACACTGATTAAAAACCAATGCATTGCCTTAGCTGTAACAAAGGAAAAAATAAAAGAAGAATCATAGTAAAACAAGTGCACAGGTGTGAGTGCAGGAGAGAACATCCTGAGATCAGAGATTGGCTCCAGGTGTAGAATTTGTACCAGTTTCCCAGCCAAGAGAATTCCTTCTTCAGACATGTGCATGGAGAGCTCAGGTCACAGGAGCTGCATTTCTGTGGATGGTAGGATTTTCCAAAATGAACAAAGCATCTTACAATTCTCCCTTAACCTCCCTAGTATTACTGGAAAATGAAGTGTATTTAGAGGCATGGAAAAGTAGTGTCTAAATTAAAGTGAAATTGAATCTTGGCTCAGATTATTCAAGGTGGGTTTTAACTCTTTGAATACCTAACTTCACTGGAGGAGACAGATTACACAAGAGATCCACTATCTAGGACCAGGAGCTCCCAGCCAAACAACCCTCCAAAATTCCCAATTCACTGAATACATGGCCAAATGGCATCTCTGTGAACTGTGGCCACAGATCTGTGCTTGCCCAAAGGAAAAGATGTCTACTATATATTGTAAATGATGCATGTGGTCTAGTAAAGTCATGGGTTCAAGGAGTATACAACATGATTTCATTGATGAAAAGGGAAATTCACAGACTATGTGACTGAAAAAAATCCTGTTTGTGTATATGTCCATAAGAAAATCCAAAGCCATGTGAACAAATGTCTTCACCATTGTGGTCCTCAGTGAGTGAGGCGACATGTCCTTTCTACTCTCCTTTTTCTATTTTGCAAGGTTAAAATAGACTTTATGGTTCCACAGGAGCCTAGGGAGCAAGACCAATGAATGTGTATGGTCTCAGATGTTATCATGGCAATCTTAAAACATTGCAGTTGTAGAAAAGGTGACTGAACTTGAAAGACCTGATCCAGGCAGGGCAAGCCAGGAATGCAGGAGAGAGGACCAGGATGGGCTGGTCAGGGTGCTGGGAGGGCAGACCAGGGCGGGCCAGCCAGGGTGCTGGGAGGGGAGATCAGGATGGGCCACAGGGTGCTGGGGAGGGGAGAATAGTCCCTTTAGTCCAGTTCTCTGTTGTTTCCCAGATATGACAGGACCCAGCCCACAGGCAGGAAGACACATGGTGGTGATATCCACGCCAGGCCCCTTAGCAGCAGCGACTGATGGGACCACACAGAGAGACCAAAGATGACAGCCAGTGGCAGCCCAAGGTTCTTTTCTGCTTTCCTGATGTCTATTATTCTGTATTGGCTGAGCTCTCTGTTGTTGCTGTTTTCAATACTTTGAAACAGGGTCTCATCCCCATTGTCACCATCCTTCTGCCTCTGCCTCCCACATGCTGAGAGCCAGGCCTGCATTATCAAACTAGCTAGCTTTACTAAAGAAGTAATGATGTAGCCAGGGTCCGGTGGCGTATGCCCCTAATCTAAGCTACTAAAGGCTGAGACCTGAGGGACTGAGGTTGGAAGTCAGTGTTGGAAGAAAAATTCTCGAGACTCTAGATCCAATTTATCAACAAAAAGCCAAGCTAGTAGAGCACCAGTCATGTGAACATGAGACTGAGTTCTAACCCCCACACTACCAAAAAGTAAAAACAAATTATTTGTGTAAGCAAAAAGAAAACTATTTTCAATTTGGAAAATAGATAAAAAGGGGAAGTAATAGGACACTGTTTAAAAACCAGGCCACATTCTAGGATTCAACCAAGCAGTAGTGGATTGAAGATATTCAGACATTTGCATGTATGTAGACTATGTCTCCTCAGACATTTTTTTTGTTGTGATTCCCTAAACACAATATGTACATGTATGTGGTGTGAAAAAAGTGATCTTTTCTGTCTAAAGCGTCCTCACCACTTGGTATTATTTCCTGGAATTATTTGCTTCTTGATTTCAATGTTAACTTTCATCTGTGTTGTTTATAACCAGCCAAAGGACAGTCCTCTCCACCCACCCAAGTAGGAGCTTCTCATCAATGGTAAGAATGCTTTCTAACTTCCTTCCATTACCTCATCATTCTGGTAACCAATTGTAAAAAATTGTGAGCCTGACTCCTTAGCAACAAGGAGAAGGGACAGCATCACCTCTTGAGTTAGGATAAAAACCTAACTTGCATACTCACTTCCTGGTGTGCTAGCCTATCTCCTGGGGGAGTGATAGCAGTATAGCCTTCTCTGCACAAGTAAAATTCCCCGATGAAATCTCTTATATCGCTTGTTTATCTGTTTGTGTTCTGACACCAGAGTTGTGTGTGTTTCCAACAGTGTCAGGCATTACATCATGTAGAGATGGCTTAAAGCATGCAGGAAGATGTGGGAGGGTTCTATACACATACTGCATGGTTTTACATAAGGGAGAAGCCTCCACCAATTTTGGTGTCTTGGAGTCCTAGAAGCAGTTCCCAAGGATGACTTTGTTGACATTTGGGGCAGGATAATGACTCTAGGAGATATCCTGTACTTTGCAGGATACACTCCCTACCCCTAGTCCTTACACCCTAGATGCCAGGACTCCCACACAAAGACCTCCAGATACTGCCAAATAACCTCATGGGGACTATATCACCCCAGCCCCAGGGAGAGAACCTCTGCTGCAAAGAATTCAGATCTCCAGATCTGGCTCCCACAGCCTAATTTTAATTCCAGATGAGCCATTTATAACCTGTTGGAATAACTGAACATTCCATTCTGAATAACAGAACGATCTGCTCTATGTCACCAGTTCCTCATCCATACTATCAATGATCCTTCACAGCATAGTGTGAGAATTAAGTTAGCAAATAAATAGATGTGGAGTCCCAGTGGTTACTGAATAGGCTGAGATCTGAGAATCACAGTTCGAGGCCAGGCTGGACAGGGAAGTCTGTTGTTGGGGATTATTATGGCCTGGGAAAGACTGCCCTTCCACCAGCCTTGGGACAATAGAAGTCCCTCCCACCTTCTGACCTCGCCACCATGATGGGGTTGTCCCGCCCACAAAGGGAAGTTTCGTGATGTCACTTGATGAGCGTGACCCCTAGCCTATGACTGACCCTTTGGCCAGCCCCCTTTCTTTCCCGCCATTACTTCTATATAAGTGCCCTTCCATATTAAAGTCTTTGAGACGCATTCCACCACCGCAGCGTGTCCCTGATGCCTTCCTTTCGCCTCCGCCCTCGGTAACATGTGGGGGGAACTGGGGGGAGGGGAAGCTTCAGCAACCCGTCCTCTACTTAGCGTTTGCCCATGTGAGCACGCCTTTGGCCTTCCGGCGGCGGAGGGCCAGGCTGGGTGCTCTTTCATAGAGTTTGTGGTTACCATTCTCCCCGTGGGGGGAGAAAGGGGGTGTCCAGAACCCCAACATAAATGGCGCCCGAACGGGGACCGAATTGTACGGCCGAGAAGTTCGGGGTACAGTATCCCCACAGATTGCTAAGTAGGGTTTTAGAGGAGGGTCCTGCCCATCCAGACGGGGCAGAAGCATGGAGACATGGGCTCGCGGGACGCGGCGCCAGAGAGTTGCCCCGCCGTGGCGATTTGGCGCCGGGCGGCGGAGGGAGCGGGGCGCGCTTCCCGCGGAAACATGTCAGTGGAGCAGTCGGGCCGGAGCAAGAGGAATGCGACCCCGGGCTGGGGTCGGTTAGTTCTGCTCTGCGCGCCCCGGGCCAGACGGCGGTCCCGGCACCCGCAGTGGCGCTTGAGAAGCAGTGGGTGGCCGAGCGCCGGAGCGGTTTGGCTTGCGCGGGCTGAGCGTGAGTACACTGTGCTCCGCGCCACCCCGGGTTTGCGAGGTGCGTGGGCTGGGGCTCGTGTGGCCCCGGGCGGCACCAGGCGTCTTTTGTGGTAGCATTGCACGGCGTGGCGGAAGCGCGGTTCCGCCATGTGGGAAGCTGTGGCATGGCGGCGGCAGAGCGTTGGGGATGGCTGCTGCTTTGGCAAGGCTTGTATTTACAATGGCTGGGCTGGAGCCAGTGCGGCCCCAGCCCGCGGATGGAAAAAAAAAAAAAAAAAAAAGGCGTGGTGTGCAGTTTAGACCATGGGACGGTGTCCCGCTGGGGTGCGCGGGCGGCAGCGGCGGCTGCAGCCCGGCAAACTGCTTTATGCCCGCCGATGGTCGTTAAGCTCAGAAATTCGGGTGAGTTGGTTGAATCCTGATTTCTCTGACTTAACACACACGTGGAGCACAATGGGGCGCGCCATATTGGAGGCGGGGCCCCACCCATTCCCCCCAGGTGAGGGGCGTGCCCAGGCTCGCCTGGGCTGGCCGATTGCGCTGCAGGTGAGAGAGGCAAGCACCCCGCTGTGCTTGCCTGCACGTTCTCTCTGTGTCAGACTCACAGCTGCAGACGGGGTTGGAGCCAGGAAAGTCTGAAGTTATGAACTAAAATGGAATATTGAAAGGAAAACAAAGAGTTTTGATACAGCAATAGGTAATTTGATTAAACTTCCATGTTTACCAGTTCAAAGAGATAAAATCAACTGGAGTTTTTCTAGATGGATAAAAGGGTTTGCTTGTCCACTGTGATTTAAAAATTGTCATGTTGGGAGTGTGTAATTAAAAGGTTTCCCTTTTGTTTTTTATTCAACCACGTGGTTCTATTATGGGCAAATTAATATCATTTGCCGCTGGAATTCCAGAAAATTTAAATGGCCAATCAAAGCAATTTTAAAGAGCGCTCAGGTATTTTTGTGTGTGTGTGTGTGTGTGTGTGCGCGCGCGCGCGTGTGGTTGTTGGTAAGATTTAAAAGCATAACAATAGGTTTCCATCCCGGTGTTCGATGGAGATAAAGGTGCCTATAAAAATTTCCATAAGGTTCAAATATGCAACATGTGGTAAAAGTTCACCAGTATGTTATTTTATATTCAGTGTATTTCCATAAGGTTCAAATATGCAGCATGTAGTAAAAGCACAATGGTATAAAATCAGCATGTTATTTTATACTCAGTGTGTTAAAAGTTAAGTGTGCATAGCCTTAACAACTCTTTGGCATAAATTGAGATTTTAACCTTCCCATTTTCTCTCCTGTGTTCTCATAAACTCTCAAGATCAAGAAATTGAGATTGCTTCATACAAATGTGACTATTAACCTCAACTTTCCTGACCCAGGATTAATATACTGCTTTATAGGATACAGGTGGACAGATGTTCTGGCCGCATGGACGGTGGCAGCTCCTGGATATAGGAAGATGCCACCACATTCTGTTCCCAAACTGCCTTGTTTCACTACTAATGATTCTTTGCTCTCTCTCCCATTGGAAGCTGCTCGAATGATTTATGAGCCTTGAGTAGGATGTGAATAGTTCCATCTTAACAGTTACTCCAGGTTAAATCACCATAGTTATGTTAGTGGTCACAGCTAGCCAGGTAAAATTTTGGGATTAAGAAAGTCTTAAAATTTTGGGATTAAGAAAGTCTTTTCACCCTGCTTAAACCAGAAGGGCATCGATATACCAGAGCCAGAAGTGCTGAAAAATTTTGAACACTCTAACCAATCTATATAGAAATTTTGCAGGCAACCCAGAGCAAGATGTGAGCAAGAGATACCACTACAGCTTTGCCTCGAGTTCCCCATCGCATGGCATGGAACTTGCCAAATGGGGATGAGGGACGCAGCCACTTCCGAGACTGAGGATTCCACAATGCTTTAATTTAACCCTTTGCCCTCGGTTGTCATTTATCTGTGTTCTCTTTCACTTGCCAGTGGGATTCAACGGCGTGATTCAAGTTGATGGCATGTAAATCTCATGTTTTCTAAGTGTTATAGCCAAACCTTCACAAGCAGTTTTTGGTCAGTTCTCAACGGGTTACAAATGGATTATCTCTGTTGTGTTTTTTCCTTGTTGCTCAATTGGGAATAAAAAGGGCTTGTAGGACTATGACTCCCTGGATAGTTCAAAGTCAGCCCGGGCAAAAGGAAAAAATCTCTCCAAAATCCCACCTCCCAGTTAACAGCAAAGAGCCAGATTGAGAGCTCAACCACAGAGAGCGAACAAAAGGCTGAAGCAGCACCGTGACTCAAGTGGTAGAGCACTAGCCTTGAGCGAAAGTGCTCATGGACAGTGCTCAGGCCCCGAGTTCAAACGCGGATGGAAAAATGCAATTCCAGCCACAAACGTTGAAATTCCTGGGACTTAGCCAGTCCAGGAGACGGAAAGGTGGAGTGGAGTGAGAGGAGAATGGTGCCATATTATCCTAAAGGGAGATGCCTTGTTTCACCCTTTCAAAATGGATCAGAGCCGGGAAATCGAGAGAGATAATTCCTGTCCATTTTCTTCTTTTTTTGCCAGTTGTATATAGGTGTATATATATATTTATTTATTTTGCCTCTGACTGGCTATGCCAAACCAGTTTTCTATCATTAACCACTTCTTTCAGTCGTTTCTCCTTACTCGTTCACTTTACAATTGGGTTTATGCTCCAAAAGGGAACTGTTCCTGGCTTATGCCCAGGGTGTGTTCTATGCCATTCATGCCAACCAGCTCTGAGAACTTGTTGATACTTTGCCTGACCTTTTCAAAAGTGTCTTTTGACAGAATAACATCTCTTGCTGAGATCACCAATGGGGAATTTGCCGTTCACAGTCGTCACCCTAACACAGGCCTGAACCCTGGAGGCACCAGCCTTGGAAACTTCTGGGTATGCCCAAAGACTCAGGGGGGGCTGGAGAAAACCATAGCGCTCTCTGGCCCTAGTGACCATACTCATGGTAATGATGGGGACTTTTTGCCAGCCACACCGGACTGCCAGGCTGACCAGGGGCCCTTGATTTACGTCGCCCCCTTGACAGCAGGAAGTAGCTACAGAAGACGAGACCTCCATCCATACTCCCTGCCTGGTGGCCGCCGGTGTCATAATTTTAAAAAAACAAAAGGGGGAGGTATTCCCCAGGATTAATTAAGGATTCCCTAGGATTAATTAAGGATTAGTTATGCTTATGTTAATTATCCAGAAATTTTAAATCATCCCGAATCAGTGTGGGATGGAGTACAGTATATGTGTTTTTCCAGATTGGAAAATTAAACCCAGAGCACCCACTCTGGAGAAATGTTTTCTTGTTTTCTCCAGGAAAAGGAGGACCATGTTGGACTTCTGCTCTCCCATGAAAATATGGAAAGTAGGACTGCCTACGGTAGGAGGCAATCAAGCTTCCTTTCCTTGTCTGCTTTCTAGATTCCTTCTTGAGCATCTCATGGCTCATGGAAAGTAGGACTGCCTACGGTAGGAAGCAACCAAGCTTCCTTTCCTTGTTTGCTTTCTAGATTCCTTCTTGAGCATCTCATGGCTCAATGTTTTGCTGTGGCAATACTGCCTACAGCGTCACACAAAGAAACCAAAGGAATTTTGCACCATGCTTCTTCCTTTCCTCTCCCCCTGCTGCTAGACTTGGGGAGTCCCGTTGGAAAGAAAATAGGAGCTGAGGGTATTGACACTCAACCCCAATGTTTTATGATAGAAATGTTTAAAAGGGTAAATGCAAAGGTTTAACACCTTGGCTTCAATGTTTATATAAAAGAATGTTCTACTAATCACTTATGTTTGAGTTATCAGCTACTGTGAACTGCCGGGAATGCCAGAGTTTCAGCTTCTACCTCACCAACAAAAGAGGGCTGCTGTCTGCACCTTCCTGCACTTGGCAGAAACCAGCTGAGGATTCTGACTTCTGGACATAGCCAGATGGATGGACCCTTACCTACCCCTCACCCCAGTTTTGTGGAAGGGGCCCCACAGATCTTATGTCAGCATTTGCCTTATGCCCACACATGCCATGTGTTTACAGCATCCCCTGCTTATTGAAAAAAACAAAAAGGGGGAGATGTTGGGGATTATTATGGCCTGGGAAAGACTGCCCTTCCACCAGCCTTGGGACAATAGAAGTCCCTCCCACCTTCTGACCTCGCCACCATGATGGGGTTGTCCCGCCCACAAAGGGAAGTTTCGTGATGTCACTTGATGAGCGTGACCCCTAGCCTATGACTGACCCTTTGGCCAGCCCCCTTTCTTTCCCGCCATTACTTCTATATAAGTGCCCTTCCATATTAAAGTCTTTGAGACGCATTCCACCACCGCAGCGTGTCCCTGATGCCTTCCTTTCGCCTCCGCCCTCGGTAACATGTGGGGGGAACTGGGGGGAGGGGAAGCTTCAGCAACCCGTCCTCTACTTAGCGTTTGCCCATGTGAGCACGCCTTTGGCCTTCCGGCGGCGGAGGGCCAGGCTGGGTGCTCTTTCATAGAGTTTGTGGTTACCATTCTCCCCGTGGGGGGAGAAAGGGGGTGTCCAGAACCCCAACATCTGTGAAACTCTGATCTCTAATTAACGACCAAAAAGCTGAAAGTGGAGCTGTGGCCCAAGTGGTAGAACACCAACCAGCCTTGAGCAACCAAAGTTAAGGGATAGCACTCAGGCCCTGAGTTCAAGCCCCAGTATCAGCACAAAACTAAATAATTAAAAAAAGAAAAAAGAAAAGAAAGAAAGAAAGGAAAAAAGAAACACATTGACATGGTGAGCACAGTTCCCAGCCAGTGGTGTGGATGAGTGCAAGAAAACATAATAGATAAATCCTAGTGCTGTGAGGAAGGCAACTACTCCAGATAGAGTCTTTTCTGGACCACTAGCCATGAAACAGTCTCATTCCCACAAGTACAATATTCCAGCTAATGGATATTACTCTGGACTTGATTTAAGGTTCATATTTCCTCCTTACCAACCAGCATGACAGGAAACCTTCCCCACCTTGTCCTCCAGGGGCTGCTCCGGGGCTGCTCCAGGCCTGCGGGGAGGGTGGAACCTTTCCTGCCTGGAAAGCATGTTCTGCTTTGATGTTCCCTGGGCCCAGCAGAGGCTCACTGCCATCCCCTTGTGCATCAGGGAGGATTTTTTCTCCACTTGTACACAGCTGACAGCATTCCCAGTGCCACTTCCAGCATCTGAGTGTCTCCACTTCACTCCTGGCCTTGGAGTCCACCCTCTGGCAGTTGCCTTGCCCCTGCCTGCAGCCTATGGGGACTGACTTGTCATGACTCCAGGCAACTGCACCTTGTGGTAGGGAGAGCCAGTGTCCTGCCTTGAGCTTCAGGGCTGGTGTGCACCAGAGCACAGTCTTAACCCAGTGGAGTCTTTCTAAACCATCCCAGAAGACCCCAAAGGCCTGCTGCGTAGCCTAGGGCTTGGGGGAGCAGCACCTAGCTTCCTCTGTGCAGTGGCAAAGGGCAGGGGCACAGAGTAGAAGTTGAGGAGCTTTCCCTGGCCTCTACTGCAGAGGCTTCAGATGTGGTAGAATCTGGAATCTGGGTACCACCCCTCGGAGGTGTTAGCTTCATGTCATATAAAGAGGTTCTGGAAGATCCAGACAAAACTGAGAAAGAGCTAACCCAGGCATCTAGTTGGCCTCTCCTGAGTCACTTGTATTACAAATGGGCTTTTCTGTGGTTCTGAAGGGGCTCTGACCACATTCTTGGGCCCCAGGTAACATCTGGGCTTCCAGGGAAGGTTGCATTTTATGATTACAAGAGAGACTTCTCTAAAATCTAGGATGTCCTTCAATGTACCAAAAGACTTCCCTACTGAGAGGTCCATGGGAAGTACCAACAGCCTGAGCACCCCACCCCCCTCAAGTTACATTCAAATGTGAGCTGGACTTTCAGAGCCAAGCTAATAGTGGTTCTTAACTTACTCCTGTAACTCTAGCTATTCAGGAGGCTGAGGTGTGAGGATGACAGTTTGAAGTCATCTTGAGCAGGAAAAGACCCTGAGAATCTTATCTCCAATTAACAAGCAAAAAATGGGAAGAGGAGCTATGGCTGAAATGGTAAGAGAGCCAGATGAGCAAAAAAGCTAAGGGACATGCCCAATCCCTGAGCTCAATGGCTCTGTGATAACGGGGTGGGGAGGGGGGAGAAGGTACAAAATGAAGAGTGAATTGAGGTAGATAAGGTAGATCCTTCAGAACCAGAGAGGGCTGCTTCAGTCCCCAGAGGTGTAAGCCGAGAGAAAGAAATAGCACAGAATAGATGTTATGGCATGTAAATGTTCTCAAATATGATCAATGAATTTGGTGAGGACTGAGCTAGGACAGCAACGGTAAAGGGAGTACATTGATGCTTGAAGTGTCCTCAAGCTAGCACCAACCTTGTACCACCTGGAAATTTGCATCACACTCAAATTCACAGCCTTGCCCCACACCTATCCAAGCAGTGGTGGTGTTTGGGGAGGAGAAGGGCTCAGGTTCAGCAGCTCTCCAGGTGTGACTGAGGCAGTGCAGTCTGAGAAGCTTGCTGAGTGGGGGCAGGGCTCTGCACAGTGACCTCTGGGACTCAGGGGTCCTGAGGATAGAAATTGGAGCTCTGTCTCTGTGTGAGGTCAGCACACCTTGTGTGCTAGTGGGATGGCAAGAAATTATGTTTAATTAATTATGACTAGATGCCTCTAGAATGTTCCTGAGCCCAAGAAGAAAGGAAGAAAAGTTTAAGCAGAAGGGGCTCAGTGCTGTGGAGCTCAGACAAGGCCACAGGAATCACTGTGGACCACTTGGTCAGTGTGCAAAGGGGAAGCTGGTGCCATCCTGGTCAGGAAGATCCAATCACTCAGCCAACAAGTACCCAAAGGCACCAATCACAGGTCCAAACATGGTAGACTCATGTCATTACTGCCTTCCTGGGGCCTCCAGTTTAAGTAGGGATTCAGATTTGAGTCATAACATTATATCCACAGTTATACTTGGAAGAGTCCACAAAGGAGAGATTCAGGTTCTTGTGAGTACTGTTGGAAACACAAGCCCTCTGGTGCCAGAGAAAAATAGACACACAAAGGATAAAGGATATCTCATCAAGGCAATTCACTTTTGTGCAGAGCATTCAATCCAGAGTTAGTCAGGCACACTGAGCAGGTGTGCTTGGTTTTTATGGCAAGCCAAGGGGTGACACTGTTCCTCTTCTTGTTAGGAATGAAGTTTACATTCTGGTCACAATTCACTGTCAGGGTGATGGGGTGAGACAAGAAAGTTAAAAAACACTCTCATTGTCAATGAAAAGGGTCGCACTTGGGTGGGGGGAGTCCATTCTCTAATCCCACGGGTAAGGAAGGACTCATATACTTTACAGAGCTGGCTAGTTACAAGCAACACAGCTGATAGTTATACTTGAAGTCAAGAAGCAAATTATTCCAGGAAACAGCAGTGTAAAATGGTGACTGGTTACAAGATGGAGACACTTTGGTTTGACAGAAGATTGCTTCTTCTCACAGTACTCCTGTAAGAAAGTAGATGAAGGGGTTGTGAGGAACACAGGGTCAAAAGCCGACAAAGGATCATACCTGTATCTGCATCCACGAACAGGAGGTGACACATAGGTGGAGAGAGTCTGGAGGAAGCAGAAAGCTTCATGCTTTTGTAAAGCAACACGATCACTATCGATTGCTCACTAGATGTTTGAGGACTACCCAAAGAATCTTAAGAACAGAGCAAGTGTCAGGCACCAGTGACTCATGCTTATAATCCTAGCTACTGAGAGGGCAGAGATTGGAGGATTACTGTTCAAAGACAGCCAGGGCAGCAAAGTCTGGAGGTTTGGCTTAAGTAGTAGAGTGCTAGCTAGCCTTGAGCAAAAAGGCTCAAGGATGACAGCAGAAATTCAGTAGTAGTAAGAAATTCAGTAATGACATCTCTTCTATTGACGACCTTTGGAGATAGGCATTTGCAAATGAATCCACACAGAGTGAAAGGGAGGGTGATGGGTGGGTAGATGAGATCCTCAAACAGCTCTCAGGCTATAGCACCTGGGAAACATTTGAAGCAAGAGTGAGTGACCCTCCTCCCCTCATTTGGCCCAAAGTCATCACTGAATCATACAATTGAGAGAATTTCTCTTATCCTTACCTATGAGGGATATGCTCCAATGTCCCCCCATTCCTGAAGCCATGGACAGTAGCCAAACCTCAGTATTCCATGGTCGGCTGTCTGCTACATAGCCCCACCGTTCAATTCATTTGTTTTCCTTTTCTTTTTTTCCCCCTTTCTTTCCTTTTCTTCTTCCTTCCTTCTTTTCTTTCTTCCTTCCCCCCCCTTTCTTTCTCCCTTTCTGTTTCTCTATCTTTCTTTCCTTCCTTCTTTTTATGTGAGACTTGAGGCTTAAACTCAGGGCCTGGGCACTGTCCTTGAGCTTTTCTTGATCAAGGCTAGCACTCTACTTCTAGCTTTTTGGTAGTTAATTAGAGATAAGAGTCTCAAAGACTTCCTGCCCAGGCTGGCTTCAAACCACAATTCTCAGATCTCAGCTTCCTGAATAGCTAGGATTACAGGTGTGAGCCACTGGTGCCCCAGTTCCATAGTTCATAGTTCATTTATCATTCCATGTTTGTGGTTTTTTTGTTTTGTTTTGTTTTTGTTTTTTTGGTTTTTTGCCAATTCTGGAGTTTGAACTTGAAGTCTGGGCCTGGGTGCTGCCCCTGAAATTCTTTTGCTTAAGACAACTGCTCTACCACTTGAGTCACAGTGCCACTTCCAGCTTTTTTGAGTAGTTTATTGGAGAAAAGTCTCTCATGGGGTTTCAAATCATGATTCTAAGATCTCAGCCTTCTGAATAGCTAGGATTACAGGCATGAGTCCCCAGCTCCCAGCTACATGTTTGTATTTTATGGCTTGTGCTTTCTTTGCATCACTACTCTTATAGGTTGGTGCCATTATGAAGCATAGGATTACTTGAACACAAGCATTGTGATGCCATGATGACTTGATAAGTGAAGTTCTACTATGTAATCGGTAAGAGGGTAGGTAGTGTATATAGTATGAACACACTGGACAAGGGAATCATTCATATCCTGAGTGATATAGGGAGGGCAGTGCCATATTTCATCAAGATACTTAGATCAGTGTGCAATTTTAAAATATATTGTTTATTTCTATGGTTTTCCATTTAACACTTTCAGACTGAGATTTAATCTTGGGTAAGTGAAACCACTGATATGGGAAGACTATTGAATATTTATCTGCATTTGAACTGCAAATCAATAAAAGCTAAACTGTAGTCATGCTATTATAGTAATAAGATGAGAAAACAAGAATAAGATAAGAAGCAGAAATGTATACTCAAAATGGTGAAAGCATTGTGCTTGGGATATTTTTCTCTTACATTATTTTGTGCTTTTTGATGGCTTCTCAGATGATGATATTTGAATTTGTCTCTGGGAGACTAGAACTAAACAGACCATTATTTGTTTTGATTTGGGTGTCATTCCGGATTACAGCTGCCATTTTCTTCTCCAGAGGGAAGAATAATTAGTCTCCTGCAAATGGTCCCATTAACACTTAGGTTATAGCCCCTCTGGAAATAAGAGGGCATCTTTATGTGTTCATCCTACATCATAATTTCCGGAAGACATCAAATCTCCATTTAACCATCACCACACTCAATTAAAGAAATTGTCAGGAGTTTAAAAGGGCCTTCAAAATCCATTTAGCTTAAATAATGCATCATTGAAAGGCCATCCCTCAACGGATAAAGCCTGTGCAACAAGGCAATTTCACCCAGTGGCCTCAGGGAAAATGTTTCATTTAGGCCAGGGTGTGTGTGCCACAAGATTGCTATAAGTAGGGAGGCTATTTCCAGAAATAAGGCTTATTAGGGATATTGGGATATTGTCAATCTGCTTTCAATTTCTGTATTAAAATCCATATAGCCAGAAGCAGGTGGCTCATGCTTACAATCCTAGCTACGTGGGAGGCAGAGATTGAGAGGATTCTGGTTTGAGGCTAGCCTAAATAAAAAAGCTTGAATGATGCAATCTCAGCCAAAACAAGCTCAATATGGTAGTGTACATCCAGCTATTTGAAAAACACAAAGAGGATTACAGTGCATATGGCCTGGGAGAAAGATAGAAGGGGTAACGCTGATCAAACTCTGATGTGTGCACTGCACACATGAATACAGACATGCTAAACTTTAACCCCCTAGTATAACCAATTGTAGATAAAAATACATTAAAAGAAAAATAACTAAAGCAAAAGGGTTGGAAGCATGGCTTAAGCACAGGGCCCTGAGTTCAACCCCCACCCCACCCCAATCACCCTGCCCTCCCTTCACACTATTTCAGATAAACTAGTCTTGTTTGATAGGAAGGTCTTTGAGTTTGGCAGTAAATGGGGAGGTCTTGAATATTTTTCAGACTTGAGCTCTTGAAGAATTCTTTCTCCACATTTGAAGCATCATTGTCCTAGACTCCAGTTCCTTGTGTCTAAAGAACAATAGACATTCAAAGTAATGCAACTTCAACCCTCTTTGCACTCACCTTCCCAGGATAGAAGTCCACACTGCCTGCCTGCTGCCCCTTCACACAGATGCTTGTTTTCATCACCAGGTGAAATTCAGCCAGACTTCACATTTGAGTCATTTGGCCTTGGAATAGAAAGGTCTTACTGGAGTTCTAGTTAATGCATGTACTATACAACTAGATCTTAAAGCACTGCAATAAAATTGTACTTAAAAGAAAAAAAAAACAATGCAAGTCCCCCTACTGTTCTATAATGCACCGAAAAGAGTGTGTATTTCCTTCTCATCATATTGGAGTCTCATGCTCAAGAACACTCAGCTGTAAGGAGTAATGTGCTTTTTATTCTTTCCCATTGCTGGCTGTCCATGTGAATCTAATCTCATAGAGATAAAAAGATTAGAATGGGAGCTGGTGGCTCACAACTGTAATCCTTGCTACTTAGGAGGCAGAACTCAGAGGATCATAGTTTGAAGCCAGCCTGAGCAGAAAAGTTAGTGAGACTCTTATCTCCAATTCACCACGAAAAAGCTGGAAGTGTGGCCCAAGTGGCAAAAGAAGCATCTAGGCCTTGAATGCAAGTCCCAGGACCAGCACACAGAAAAAGGTTGAGATGGGGATGAGGAGGAAGGGTTCTCCAGATGGTTTGCAGCACACAAAGAATCCCTTTACATATGTGTGTGTGTGTGTGTATGTGTGTGTGTGTGTATGTGTGTGTGTGTGTATGTGTGTAGGTTTGTGTGTAAAAGTGAAAGAGAGAATACTGTGGCTTGAACTCAGGCACTGGCACTATCCCTTCGCTTTTCCATTCAAGACTGGCACTCTACCACTTTAGCCACTCTTCTTCTGGCTTTTTGCTGGTTAAGAGTTTCAGAGGCTTCCACACCCAACTCCTTTACCCTCTTAGCAGGTTCCAATTTGGCTCTATTTTGAGGACTATAAACAGGGTTCTGCAAGCAAGATTGGCTCTGGTGTGAGCTATGGCAAGACAAACTGCAGAGATGACCACCTATTCCTTTCTGTGGCAAATGCAACATCTTGCTAGACAGGGCCCTGTGTACCTGGATTCTGGTTGTACCAACAGACACTGACCCTTTCTCAGTCTAGGATTTTGACAGCTGGGGTGAGTAAAGAAAGCAGGTGACTTAGGACAAGGAGGAGAAAAGGGTGTCTACAAAAGAAAGAACTTCCCCAACCAATTGCAGAGAAAGAAAAAAGTGGCACCCAATGAACACCATGGAAGGTGTAGGGGAAAAGCCCGAACTGACCCTGATGGCCACAGTGCCTCTGTCCCCTAGAGCTATCAGCCCAGCCCAGTGTCTTAGTCTGAAGTCTGAGCAGGGACAATCAAGCAGTCTTCAAGACTGGAGCAGAGTTTGCTGGACTCGGGCTTCAAGGCAGTGCAGCTATTCATGCATTCTTCTGTATTGTTTCTTGGGCCGTGCATTTCCTTGTAGAGCTACATGTACTGCCCTTTGTCCTGGAACAATTTTTCTTAACTGTGTAAAAGCATTACTCACTCTGTCTCTTTACTTTTGTGTGTATGTGTGTGTGTGTGTATGTGTGCACACACCTGCATGCAGTACATGTACATGTGTACTGGTACCTGGGCTTGAACTCTGGACCTTGCATTCCTGCTCAGCTTGCTCGTACACACTGGTGCTCTACAGCTTGAGCCATACTTTCAACCCAGCTTTTTGCTGGTTAATTGGCGTCTTGCAACTTTTCTACCCAGGCTAGTTTCAAACTGATCCTCAAGGTCTCAGCCTCCTCAGTAGCTTAGATTACAGGCGTGATCTGCCAAGGTTCAGCTTTTCATTTTTCACATATTTTGGAGGGTGTCATGTGAAACCACTGTGCTCAGAGCCTAGTGAGGTTCATATCCCATCCAACCCCATAAGCACAACTATACAAAGAAAAGGTAGAGAGGATACAGGAATAACCACTTATGAAGAGGATGACAAGTGATGCCTTCTCCTGCTCTTGCCCTATGTGCCCGGCCTATGTCTCAGTGTGGCAGTTGCTGTGGCTTTGGAAGGGTTTGGAACTGGAAAGCCCTGCAGAGGTGAAGGGCTTTACTTTGTCCTTGCATGAGCTATGGTGTTTTGCAGCACACTTGGTGACTCTCTTTTCCAAATAGAGTCACAAGACCAGTGAAAGCCACTAAGATGTCCTTACCCTGTCTTTGAAATCAGTGCTTTAACCCTAAACCATTTAAAAAGTGAATGTTTCAGAAGTGGAAAGATAAAATGTAGTTCAGTGAAGGGCTTTAAGTGAAGAGTGGGAGTGGAGACCTGTTGGCAGGGGAGTGAGGTACACTGAGGTGAGAACCACAGAGTCACCCTTGTGGCTCAAGTGTCTCCCTGCCTGCCTCTGGACCATCTGCTTCTAGGAAGGAAGGCAGGCCATGTTGGCCAAGGTTGTTGAGCTACTCTGACTTTGTCCTTGGCAGAGCAGCCCCTGCCCAGGGTCACACTAGGGCCAGACTTAATGACTTCCTGTGTGACTTTGAACGTTTTGTTCTTTTCTTTCAACCAAAATAAATATGCCACTCCCCAAGTGATAATAGGGGGACCAGTGCTCTCTGTAGGGTTGTGCATTGTATTAGTTTGTGTGTATGTATGCCAGACTCGGGGCTTGAACTCAGGTCCAAGGCACTCTGAGACACATCTTCACTTCTCGCTTTTTTTTTTTTTTTTTTTTTTTTTTTGGCCAGTCCTGGGCCTTGGACTCAGGGCCTGAGCACTGTCCCTGGCTTCTTCCAGCTCAAGGCTAGTACTCTGCCACGTGAGCCACAGCGCCGCTTCTGGCCGTTTTTTCTGTATATGTGGTGCTGGGGAATCGAACCTAGGGCCTCGTGTATCCGAGGCAGGCACTCTTGCCACTAGGCTATATTCCCAGCCCCCCACTTCTCGCTTTTTGCTGGTTAATTAGTCTCAGGGATTTTTCTTCCTGGGCTGGCTTCAAACTGCAACTCTCAAGTCCCAGCCTCCAGAATAGCTGGTAGGTGTGAGCCATTAGCACCTGTACACATTGTACTTTTTAACATTACAAGCAGCTTGTTCCCAGAGGGAAGATGGCCCAACTCTGTCCTTCACTCTGTAAAACTTGGTTAGGTCAGGAAAGTTATTTTGAGTAATAACTATTTCCTTCCTCTGGAGTCCCTACAAGGAGAGTGATACTTCCTTCTTAAGACTTCGTGTAAACATAGCTCTCTGTTCTGGAAAGAAAAATAAATTGCTTTCTAAAGGGCAGGGGGATGGTTGCTCCCAGCATCTATCATGCGGCCTTTCAGTCTGGGTGGTTTCCTGGTCCTTTGTGTCCAACCATGTATCCCAAAGCCACAGGAAGACCTGCACCTTAAAAACATTTAAAGCCACTCTAAGCAGGTGGTGAAACTTTGCAGTAAATCTGAAAATATTTTTGTACTCAAGTGATGAGCTGGGGGGTATTTGAAGCACATAGAGAAATGGCAATGAAAGGCTGGCATGCTTTTGAGCTGGAATATTTGGGATGTCTCAGGCTCTGTGGAAGTGAGGCAGTCTCTTGTGGCTGTACCCTCTAATGCACTCACTGAGAATGCCTCATGGCAATCTCTCCCACCCTCTACCTGTGGCTGGAAGGCTGCTGTGCCTTTTGGACAGTTTCCAAGGTCAAGACACTTGCTCCCTAGGATTTCAGAATGGGGTGAACAGGAAGTGGCTGGACTGACCCTGGGGGAAGCACTTTTTTATTTTTAGCATTAGCAGGCTTTGCTGAAAGCTCTGGGTCTGAGGCCAGGATCTGGAATGAGGCCCACATTTAGGACGAGGCCCGCCTCTGGGACAAGTCCCCCAACAGCAGCCTGCTACTTCCTCCTCACCAGCTGAGTAATGGAGGGCAGAGTATTTAATGTTCTTGTTCTTCATTGAGAAAAGAGAGCCCCAGACTAGATGAGTATTCCAGAGTCATCGAGGAAAAACATTGAAAACAAGGATGCTAAGGACACTTTCCCAGAGATCCTGGTTTCAAAAGGTCCCCATTACCAGTGGTGAGGGAAATGGGGAACAAGAGGGTAATTAATGATGATATGAAAATACACAAAACCCCTTATAGAGCAAAGGAAGAGGTGACATTGTCCAAAAAGAAATGTACTCCTTACCTGACTTATGTAACTATAACCCCTCTGTGCATCACCTTTATAATAACAATTATTTAAAAAACTCATTCTCAACATGGATGAAAATGGCACAACAAAAGGCATTATTTTTATAATTAATATACACGATAAAACATTAAAATTATAAAAATCACTGTTCTAGATGCTGATGGGCTCCAGATCACCATAACTGGGTAAAAAAAGTTACTCATGTTTGGTGGCTGTGATATTTAATTAAATGTTCTCTGGTTGGCTTTGGTATTCTATTATCAAAAGCCTAAACTACAGGCTGGGAATATGGCCTAGTGGCAAGAGTGCTTGCCTCATATACATGAAGCCCTAGGTTCAATTCCCCAGCACCACATATACAGAAAATGGCCACAGGTGGCACTATGGCTCAAGTGGCAGAGTGCTAGCCTTGAGCAAAAAGAAGCCAGGGACAGTGCTCAGGCCTTGAGTCCAAGCCCCTGGACTGGCAAAAACAAACAAACAAACAAACAAAAAAAACTAAACTACATACCTTTTAAAATTATTGATGAATAATATTGATAAACAATTGATGAACTGTTTTATTTGGGCAGAGTTAAGACACTAATCAATAGCTCTTGGGACAAAGGGCTAAATATACAAAAGAAAGAGGAGAGGAGCTGGTGCTGTGTCAGGCGTTCCAAAGAAAATGCTCTAGCACTGAATTTCATTGTGGTCTCTTTTCTGCTCCCTCCCTCCTCAACTCTCTCAGTCTCCATGCTTTATTTTTGGCCTCTCCAGATTAGAGATGGTTAAAGCATTAGGGTAACAGCTGCTGTGGAATGTTCCAGCAAACAGAGCTGTAGGCTCTGAGCTTCCCAGCATCCCATCTCAAAGCCAATGTGTGGAGAGACATGGCCTATGTCATTGAGAGTGCCATTCCTTCAGCTTTGGGGGATTTTTATCTTACCCGTACAGCTCTAAAGCTTGGATTAAAAGACTTGAAAAAACTCCAACACCTCTACCCAGGGGGAAGTAGAGGATCCATCTTTAAACCTAATTCAGACAGAATTCCCAGATATTTTTTGACTCTTCATGTCTGCTAATTCAAGTACCTCAAAAGCAATTGCCAGCAGGCGACCAGTGGCTCATGCCTGTAATTCTAACTATTCAGAAAGCTGAGATCTTATATTACAGTCTGAAGTCAGTCCAAGTAGGAAAGCCCATGAGACTCTTTATCTCCCAATTTATCTCCCATTAATCACCAAAAAGCCAGAAAAAGAGCTGTGGCTCAAATAGTAGAGCATTAGCTTTGGGCAAGAAAGCCACGGGAGAGCATCCAGATCTTGAGTTTGAGACCCAATACCAGCACAAATAAAGCAATTTTTCGCCTGTCGATTTCATACCTTCTTCTTAACATTCATTCATTCAGTCGGTCATTCATTCAACAGGTGTGCTGTAAGCATCCTGCAAGTACCAGTTGCCACATTCCAGGAACCCAGTGTGGACAGAAAACAGGTCTGTGTCTTGCACCTGCCACTTGTAATAAATGCCACAAAGTAAGGTGATGCTCTGATCTGAGAGGTCAAAGGAGCCCTGCTAAAGAAGTGCCACAGATGAGACTGGAATAGTGTGAAGGGGGTGAGGAGATGAAGAGGGCACGAAAGGGCATTCCGTACAGACAGAACAGCATGTATGAAGCCACACTGGGAGAGGCAAGCTCCTGACAAATGTGCAAGGTTGTCTGCCTTACTTGGGGAGCAAAGATGCTGTCAGAAGTATCTTCTGGTCACAATTTAATGTGACTCTTATTGTTGAATTGTGCAAAAGGAAATTTAAGGCCCATCTTGTGCTTGTTAGGAAATTTCTATTAATTTTTTCTTTGACCTGAACTTCCAAATAATAAACCAAATAGTGCTTCATTTATTTTTCAAGTGGTTGAAGCTTCCTTCCCTGTGACTAATTTAAGTCATTTAAATGGGTTTTGATTAATCTGGGGTAGGAAGTTTTGTCCTTATTAATTTAAAACATTTTGAACCAACAGAATACAGCACTGAATTATTAAGGAAATGGCAGGATTCGGGCTGGACTTGATGGTTTTCTTTTTCTTCTTGTGATTTTTTTGGGGGCAGGGGGCCAACTTTAGTTGTCAAAGGATTAATTTACCCCAACTTAAAAAGCTGTTTACTAGTGACTTATCTCTACTAATTAAAAATCTTTCTGCTCTTGCTGTGATGTGCAACTCCAATAATGACTGTGTTCTATGTTCACACAAGGCCAATATACCACTTCCTAAGTCAGTTGTTCTTATTTGAGAGAGAGAAAGAGAGGGGGGGGAGAGAGAGAGAGAGAGAGAGAGAGAGAGAGAGAGAGAGAGAGAGAGAGAGAGAGAGAGAGACTGACTGTGCTGGTCCTAGGGCTTGAACTCAGGGCCTGGGCTCTGTCCCTTAGCTTTTTGACTCAAGACTGGTACTCTACCACTGGAGCCACAGCTCCACTTTTGGCTTTTTTCTGATTAACTAGAAATGAAAGTCTCAGGGACTTTCCTGCCCAGGCTGACTATAAACTTTGATCCTCTGATTTCAGCCTCCTGAGTAGCTAGGATTACAGGCATGTATCACCAGCACACACTGGTCTTGTTGGGGGTGGTTTTACATGCTTTTTATCTAGTGCTCTGGAGCTGAAGCCAGGAGGATTTTGAGTTTGAGGCCAGCCTGGACAAAGGTGAGACCTATCTTTTTTGAGACCCTATCTCAAAAAGAGAGAGAAAGGGAAGGAGGGGGGGAGGGGAGGATGAGGTTAAGAGAGGGAAAAAGATACAAGAAATGTATTCACTGCCTTGTGTAACTGTGTTCCCTTTGCGCAGCACCTTGTCAGTGAAATTTAATAAAAAAGAAAAAAAGAGAGTGGGAGAAAGAGAGAAAAAAAACAGAAAGAGAAATGGAGACAGGAAGAGGGGAAGGGAGAAATAGATAAAATAAGTAAACAAACAGTTAGGGGAAGGTTGAAATCCAAAGTCCTTACTAGGGTCACAAGCTCAACTCCTACCTGACCTGTGCCTGCTTATGTCTCCAGTTCCATTTCCTGTCATTCTTTCTCTCATGCTCATAGTCCTGCTTGCTTCTTCCAGAAAACTTATTTCTGCCTCAAGACGTTTGCACACCTTCCTGTTTGTATGAGCTTCCTCAGAGCTTCCTTGAGCAGACAAGTATCACCCTCCCCACTTCAGCCCTTTCTTCCCTAATGCATATCCACAAGTGATGTGTTACAGGTGTGCTGTATAGAAATATAGATGTGAGTGCTACATATAATGTTGAGAGAGATTAAGTTACACTGTATAGGGTGACAAAGCCCCTTAGTCATCTCAGGCTGCTATAAAAACACATGCTACAAGAAAAGAGATATTAATAGATTAATGCTTTCAATTACTTACTTTTTGTACCAGTCCTGGGGCTTGAACTCAGAGCCTGGGGGCTGTCCCTGAGCTATTTTTTGCTCAAGGCTAGCTTCCTACCACTGAGCTACAGCTCTAATTCCAGCCTTTTGATAGTGAATTAGAGATAAGAGTCTAACAGACCTTCTTACCCAGGCTAGCTTTGAATTGCAATTCTCAGATCTCACGTTCCTGACTAGCAAAGATTAATTACTTTAAAAAATTACAAACCTATGCCTGCATGTTAGCTTATTACAGTAATAAAAAGTAATGAACATTTTACTTACTGAGTCTTTAACTCAACAATATTTTAATGCCTTGATCAAAATAACAATACTAGCAAGGTTTGTCAGGCTTGCTTCACTTATAAAAGGAGAATTTAAAAGTTTATTAAAATTTATTTTTTAATCAAATTTGTTACCTCCTCCCTCATTTTTCTTCCACCTTCCCTCTACCCAATTCCCTCCCCTCACCAGTTGTACAGTTGATTTATAGCATATTGTCTTGTAAGTATTACTATTGCAATGGCTTGCCTTTTACCCTTTGTCTCTCCATTTTATAACAAGGTTGGTAATAAATAGACTCACTGCCTTACATATGAAATGTTAACCCCTCTGTATATCACTTTGACAATAAATAAATTTAAAAAAATTTAATTTAATTTTTTTAAATTTAAAGTTAAGAATCAAAAGTTTCATATGAAACAAGATCGAAAAGTCTTAAGACTTTAAACATATGAATTAATTTAGCAATGAATCATAAACATTCCATTTAACAATAAATTCTAGAAATTTCAGAGGCAAATAAAAACTTCAAGTCGTTGCATAGACTATAAGAATAGGAGTTCAATTTTTGGTTCTTCATTTTTTTTATAATCTCTGTGCTATTTTTGTTTAATTCAAATCTAGTGTCTAAAATTACTTTCTAAAGGAATGTGTAGATAAATCTGTGTATCAGATTGGCTATTTGAACTAAATGTTCTCCAAATTAACACAGAACATAATTCAAGGACTTGTTTGAGAACTTGCTAATTTAGCATCTCACCTGTATGCCATTCATCCCAACAACGACATCAGGAAATGATTAAAATTTGGACCAAAGAAAGGAGCAGGGATGGTTCAGGAAGGAATGTACCCTCACTACTATTTAGAGCTGCTGCCACATGGTGAGTATATAAAGCAAATCACACCAGTGTCAGTGGCTCATGCCTGTATTTCTGGCTACTCAGGAGCTTGAGACCTAAGGATCACTGTTCAAAGCCAGCCTGGGAAGAAAATCTTTAAGATTCTTGTCTCCAATTAACAAGCAAAAAGCCAGAAGTAGTATGGCTTAAGCGGTAGAGCACTAGCCTTGAGGAAAATATCTAACCAAGAGTGCAAGGTCCTGAGATGAAGCTCTAGTACTGTTACACACACCGAAGAGCAAACACCTCCTAGGTCATGCTCATCTTAAAAGTTTTCCACAGAGGAGCATGACACCTTTGTCACCAGCATCCGAGGTCACTCAACACCATGGTTGTTCTTTAGGAACATGTTGTTTATAGATCAAAACCAGTTCCCACAGGAGCCAGAATGGCTGAGTGGGAGGGCTGATGAGAAGAAGCTGGAGCCAGGCCCAGCCAGGCCTGAGTCTAGTGTATATGGATTGAGCATCCATCCTCCAACAAATGAGCTGTCAACCACTGTGGAGCCCAAGGTGGGTACTGTTGCTGCTGTACCTCTCTATAGTCAGGCCACCTGAGATCTAAAAAGAAACACACTAATCATATTAAAGTACTCCCCTCTGGAGTGAGAGGGAGAGG
Source organism: Perognathus longimembris pacificus (assembly GCF_023159225.1). Classification (NCBI taxonomy): domain Eukaryota; kingdom Metazoa; phylum Chordata; class Mammalia; order Rodentia; family Heteromyidae; genus Perognathus; species Perognathus longimembris. The sequence continues at coordinate 34,840,722 of NC_063166.1, read as the reverse complement.
TGGAGGGGACCCACAGTCAGGGAGGCAGCAGAATACAAGCAGAACCCTTGCATGGACCTCAAGGACAACAGGTTACAAACTAGGGACTGCTTTGCCTTTTTGTTCAAGGGAACTAATCCCATTCATGAAGGCTCCAGCCTCATGACTCACTGCCATTCTATGGGAAGGGATTATATTTGAACATGTAAATGTAGAGGGAATATAAACACACACAGTCTACAGCAAATGGTTGGGCCTGAGCCTGAGCAGGCACTCAAACTCTTCACTGCTCAATTGACTGCAAGGGAACACAGAAGCCTCACCTGGCTGGTGGAGGAGCTGGTTGGGCTGAGCCCAGAGTCCAGGGGCTGCAGAGCTTTCAAGACCTTCATGGAAGCACAGGAGAAGAGTAATGCCTTGTATTGTTTTCAGAATACTCTGGACACTGCAGTATTTATTATTCTCTCCATACCCCATATGAGGAACCAGCAGAGTTAGCAGCAGGGGGAAAAAGCATGGAGTCTCCTGCTCTTCACTAGTGCTGCCAAATTCCTAACAGACATCAGTCTTTAGAATCAGGGGAAATAAATGGGGAAATTATGCTTACTGATATATTTTATTTAAAGCAGCATATCTAAAATGTTATTTCAACAGCTATTAAACATCAGTTAAGGAAATATTTTGCTTCTTTTATTCAGACTCATCTCACAGAAACCTAGAACCCACCCAGTCATAGTTAAAATATGAAATAGACATTGTGTTCATCTTTTGTCACTTTGACAAACACCTGAGAAGAAACATTTAAGCCAGATGATGGTGGCTCACGCCTGTAATCCCAGCTACTCAGGAGGCTGAGATTGCAAGTTTGTGGTTTGAAGCCAGCCCAGGCAGAAAAGTCTGTGAGACTCTTATCTCCAATGAACAACCCAGAAAAAGCTGGAAGTCAAGCTGTGGCTCAAGTAGTAGAGTGCTAGCCTTAAGCACAAAGAGGCTCAGGGGCAGCATACAGGCCCTGAGTTCAAGCCCCAGGACCAGTGGGTAGGGGATAGAAGAACATTTAACAAAGAAAAAAGGGTTTATTTCCTGGTTTGAGAGATTTCAGTCCATGGTTGATAGGCTCCATTGTTTCTGGGTTGTAGTGAGGCAAAACATCATGGTGAATGGTGGAATAAAGTTGCTCACCTCATGGTGGCCAGGAAACAGAGCCATAGGCCAGGAGGGGACAGGACAAGATCTACCTTTCAAAGACACACCAGTAACCCACTTACTCTAACCAGGCCCTACCTCTACCACCTGCCACAGTGACACTTTCTATAGTCATGTACCTCCCATGGTTCTACTACTTGACCAGAGTCTACTCCAATTGCAAATCCAATGGGTTAACCCATTGATGAAGGCAGAACCCTTATGATCTCATCTCCTCTCAAAACTACCATAAGGCTTGATCAGATACCAAGCCTTTAATATACAAGCCTTTTAGGGTAAGAGACACAAATGGTAAGAGACACAAATGCCAGCAGCTAGGGAAAATAGTTACAGATAATATTAAAACTGGAAATTACTGAGGCAATAAGATAGACCCTTGGTGCCAACAGGTATATTGTTCCAAGCTTGAATACTCAGGATGTAGAGTTCAATGCTGTGATACAGGTACTTGGTGAATTTTTCCCATAAAACTACCCAACTTCCACTAAAGAAATGCACCTTTCAAAAAATCTCCAATGTTCATTTTATCATTTCAATTAAACACAACAACTTTACCTTGCTTTGGATATACCATTTGGGGAATGGCATATTGGCTTCTCCCTCCCTTCCTCCCTCCCTCCCTCCCTCCCTCTCTCCCTTCCTTTCCTCCTTCCTTCTTTCCTTTTTTCCTTCCTTCCTTCCATTTTGCCAGTCCCAGGGCTTGAAATCAGGGCCTAGGCATGGTCCCTGAGCCTTTGTACTCAAGGCTAATACTCTACTGCTAGAGCTGCAGCTCTACTTCTGGCTGTTTTCAGTAGTTAACTGGAGATAAATGTCTCATGAACTTTCCTGCCCAGGCTGACTTCAAACGGCAACCCTCAGATCTCAGCCTCCTGAGTAGCTAGGATTATAGGTTTGAACCATTGGTTCCTGGCAACATAGTATATTTTTAAATATAATTGAAAGCAGAGAAACACTTGTAAAAATGTAGAATGGTTTAAAAACTCTATAGGCTCATGATAATGGGATGGACCGAGTGCTTCTGTGCAACAGCTAACTGTGTGATGTGCAGGGAACGTTTAAATATTTTGTTTTTGAAATTGTTTTTAAATCATACTTCCTCAGAACCACTTGTAATAAACGTGCAAATAAGGCCAAGTTACTGTATTTGAGTAATCTAACACTCAAATATCCTAGAGAGGCAGGCTGATAAAATAGGTTTCATGGTTGCCAGGACCACCCAAAAGACCAGCTTCTAGATTGGCCCCTGCCTAAGGAACATCCCAAAGCTACCCCAAAAGGTGTATCCCAAGGTTCTAATAGAACTGTGTGGCATATCCTGCATCAGAACTAATGGGCATCATGCCTGGCAACTAGGATGTTTATCCAACAAAGTAGAACCTCTCATGAAGGTACATGCACAAGAGACAACATTTGTGTTTCATACAACATTTTGGAGAGAAAGCCCTAATTTTATGTGCATGCACTGTATATGATTAATATTATAACATAATGTACAGTGGGAATTACCATCTTCTACTCAAACCTATCTATCAAAGGACCTCTCCTGTGGAAGGAACACTGTCATTATTTATTTATTATTTACTGTTCACTTTATTATTTATTTATTTATTTTGGTGCCAGTACTGAGGCTTGAACTCAGAGCCTGGGCACGGTCCCTGAGCTTTTTCACTCAAGGCTGGCACTCTACCAGTTGAGCCCTAGCACCACTTCTGGCTTTTTGGCGGTGAACTAGAGATGAAAGTCTCATGGAGTTTCATGCTGGCTTTGAACCATGATCCTCAGATCTCAGTCTCCCATGTAGTTAGGATCACAGGTATGAGCCACCAGCACCTTGCACTTATAAATTGCTTTAAGTTGCTGTAAGCTTCAAGTTCCTCAGCGCCTCGGAACTGTCTTGTTCAGGCTTCTCCTTCAAACCCATTGTTTACCTACCATCCTTTCACTTCAGGACACCTGGGCTACTCTGATTACTCATGGGTATTTCGATCAGTTCTTTGTTGGAGATGCCAAGAACCCAGACCCACCCTAAACTGAGACACCGTGGCACGAACTAGAAGAACCATTTTTTGAAATTGACAATGAATTGCTTTTTCATCCAAACTTCCTATTTCTTAGATCACCATTCATAGGCCATATACAACATGTGCATAGTTTTCAGTATCTGGTTTATCAGCAAGAGTGACTCAACACTAGCAGAGAGGGGCCACAAAACCACACACAGCAGGTCATGGCATGCTATGGCTACACCCACCTGTAACTGACAAGATTCTTGTGTTTTTTAAATTTTATTTTATTGTAAGAGTGATGTTAGAGGGGTTACAGTTACATAAATAAGGTAATAAGTCCATTTCTTGTCAAACACTGTTCCCGTATTTTTTCCCCTTCTTATTCTCCCTGACTTTGGTCCCTCCAAGTTGTAATATTCATTTCCAACACAATGTTGCATTGGTTCACCCTCTGTCCTTTGTCTCACCATTTTGTTGTTCCCCTTCACTTCCACAAATGAGATAAATGTATATACAAGACACAGTAACAAAATAAAAAACAGTGACAACAGGGGATAAGCCAAATGAAAAGAGAGAGAGAGAGCAAAAATAAATTAAAAACAAAGGATTAAAAAAATCCTCTTGTTCCCATATCTTGGAGTGCATTTCAATTAGCATCATTTTATATGGTCATATGTACATAGATATTGAGCTACTGTGATCGTCTGCTAGGACTATCCTAGACATATACTAATTATTATAAATGAGGGAAACCATGGAGCCTATGTTTCTTTGGGTCTGGCTTACTTGCCTTAATATGTTTTTTTTCCCAAGCTTTCCATTTCCTTATGAATGGGGTGATGTTGTTATTTCTGATGGAAGCATAGAATTCCATTGTATATATATTTCACATTTTCTTGATCCATTCTGATGATATTCTTCAACTCATCACTTCAGTCCTGGTTTCTAGAAACATCAACCTGCATTTCACCTCTCCAAGTCATTTCTGGCTCAATATCAGTGAATTTCTTAACACAGGTGGAATCTTTAAGTGTATGGTTAAGCTTTAATCCTTGCAGGAGAATTGTAGTATTTTCTTTGCTGACTGTTGGGATTTGGAACGCATTTCCCAAGAAAAACTGGGAAGCAATTTCTGCCTGGAGCAATCACAACAATCCCACCAATGATTCCTGATATATTTAGATGACTGGTGGATGCCAATGGGATTTGGAAGGTTAAAGAAGACTTCATTTTTTTCTATCTTTAATATATTTAGTTTTTCTTTTGTGCCAGTCCAGCCTAGTCATGCCACTGCAAGCATACTACTATGTTCAATTTCACTGTGTATGTACCAGTGTTCACTTTCAGGTTGTGCTCAGACAGAAGGGTTTGTTCAGGGGGGAAATGCTCACTTCATGGCATCCAGAAGCAGGGTCTGGGGAGGATGTGGGGGATAAGATGCAGCCTCCAAATACACAGTTCTAGCTCTCTACTTCCTTCAGCAGGCCACCTCTTCCAATAACCTATTCAGCCATGAATTCACCAATGGACTAACCCATTGAGGAAGTCAGCACCTTCATGACTCAATCATTTCTCAATAGCACCACCAGCTAGAACCGAGCTTTCAACACATGAGCCTTTGGGGCCATCCTATGTCCAAACTATAGCAGTGATACTTAAATGGGAGGAGAATGAAGAGGTCTGTCCCACTCACAAAGGTTGAACACCAGAAAATTAAATCTGTTAATTAAACCTAATTGCCACTGTCTTGCTGTTGTTGCACAGCAACACTAAATTGGGAACAAACACCACATGGTCTTCATACTCTCCTTTGTTTTTGAACAATACTGTACTTATGCTTGACATCCATTTGCATCAGTGGCACATGGAGCAACCTAATGCCCAATGTGACTTGTTCTAAGGAAAGAAAGGTATGGGCATTGGAATCCTAGCTACTGAGGAGGTTGAGCTCTGATAATCGCCATTGGAAGCCAGCCCAGGAAGCAAAGTCCATGAGACTCTTAGGTCCAATTAACCATCAAAAAGTGGAAAATGAAGGTGTTATTCAAAAGGTACAGCTCCACCCTGAAGTAAAAAAGCTGAAGGACAACCATGAGGATGCAACTTCAAGCTCTAGTACTGACTCAAAAAAAAAAAAAACTAACAAAGAAAATAAAAATAACATATAACAAGATATTAAGAAAATTTATCTCAAATAAAGATACTTTGCATAGTAAAACTTGAAACCCAATACTTTTTTTTTCAAATTTTTATTATCAAACTGATGTACAGAGAGGTTACAGTTTCATACGTTAGGCATTGGATACATTACTTGTACTGTTTGTTACCTCGTCCCTCATACCCCCCTCCCTCCTCCCCCTTTCCCTTTACCCCCATGAGGTGTTCAGTTCACTTAGACCAAACAGTTTTGCAAGTATTGCTTTTGTAGTTGTTTTTCTTTCTTTTTTTACCCTATGTCTCTCAATTTTGGTATTCCCTTTCAATTTCCTAGTTCTAATACCAGTTTACATGGTTTCGGAACCCAATACTTTAAAGAATAACAAATAAGTACACTATCATAAAAGGTCTCTAAAATTCTATTCAGTGAGATCATGAGTTAAGTAGTAAAATTTGTGATTAGTTGCTTAAAAATGTTAATACTCTTCTTTAATATAAAATATATAAAGGTGAGTTCAGCAATGTGTTGATGCAAGGCCAGAATCTTCTCCTCTCACCTGATCTGCGAATTGTGTTTTCTCATTACCTTTCATGAATAAATCCTGACCACTATACATTTTCTAGGAACATTTCAGTCATTTTCAAGTGGAGCTAAAATTTAAAGCACTTTCAAAAGAATCTGAGGAAAAATTAGATTTGTAAAATTTAATACTTCTAATATTTTAAAGTTAAATTGAATACACCTAGTCTTAATTTTTTTTGTTTTCATACAGTAAAATGGACATTTTTCTTTTCAGTTCCATTAGATTTTTTTCTTTCTTTCTTGTATGTATGTCAATACTGGGGTTTGAACTCAGAACCTTGAGGTTTCAATTGGCCTTTTCCATCAAGGCTAGAACTCTATCACTTGAGCCACATCTCCACTTCTGGCTCATTGCTGGTATAAGAATCTCACAGGGCTGGGGATATAGCCTAGTGGCAAGAGTGCCTGCCTCATATACATGAGGCCCTAGGTTCGATTCCCCAGCACCACATATGCAGAAAACGGCCAGAAGCGGCGCTGTGGCTCAAGTGGCGGAGTGCTAGCCTTGAGCGGGAAGAAGCCAGGGACAGTGCTCAGGCCCTGAGTCCAAGGCCCGGGACTGGCCAAAAAAAAAAAAAAAAAAAAGAATCTCACAGCCATTTCTGCCTGATCTTGCTCTGAACCAGGATCCTCTGATCTCAATCTCCTGAATAGCTAGGATTTACAGGCATGAGCCAACAGCCCCCAGCTTCGTTCTGTAAGTCTTTAACACATGCATAGATTTATGTAACACCTACCATACTAAGGATCCAAAATATTTCTAGAACTTTGAAATTAGTCCCTTTTATAGTGACTCCTCCCCCAGTACGTAACAGCTGGCAATCATTTAGCAATGATATATCCATCATGACAGTCTTGTCTTTTCAAGATGGTTAAATGAAGGATTCTGAGAGTATAGGATTATTTATTTATTTATTTTTAATTTTTAGGGTCTGGCTAAGTAGTACAGATTGGCCTTAAACTTATAATCCTCTTGCCTCAGTTTCCTAAGTGACTGAATATATGGCCCAGTTTCTTTCACTTGTTCAGTGCCTTTGAGATTCATCCAAAATGTTACATGTTGTTCAATAAACCATGTGTTTTTTTATTGATAGGTAATATTCCACTGTATAGATACACTAGTTTGCTCGCCCATTTGCCTGTTGAAGGGCACATGAGCTCTTTTCAGTTCTGGAAAATAAAAACAGACCTGCTAAAAATATTTGTGTATACATTCTGTGTGAATGTGAATTTTTATTTTTCTAGGGCAGATATCTATTGTGAAGTTACATATTAAGTACATGTTTATTGTGTGTGTGTGTGTGTGTGTGTGTGTGTGTGTGTGTGTCCAGGTCCTGGGAGCTTTTATGCATAAGACTTTTGTGGTGATCAATTGGAAATAAAAGACTCATAGACTTTTTGCTTGGGCTGGGTTCAAACTGTGATTCACATATCTCAGCTTCCTGAGTAGCTAGGATCACATATGTGAGCCACCAGCACCCGGCCATGTTTAATTTTACGATAAACTAACAAATTTGATGAGTGAATTCCTGCCAATAATACATTAAAATCTCATTTGCCTTGGTTTATACCAGCACTTGGTATTGTATTTTTGATTTGAGCTCTTCTAGAAGATGGGTAGTGTAATCCCATCATGGTTTAAACTTAGGTTTCCTTCCTGGTTCACAGTATTGCACATATTTTTGCCTTTTTATTTGTTACTACTATATCCTCTTTAGTAAATCTAATATCTTTTACCTATTAATCAAAATGTTATTTTGTTTTAGTTGCGTATGTGGGGTTCTTTATATGTTCTGAATAAGATTTTGTCAGTGTGCGATTTGAAAGCATTTCTCTTGTTTTGTAGTTTATCTTTCAATCTTTCAACAAAGTTTTTGCAGTGAATGTTTTTAATTTTTCAAGCAGAATTTATGTTTGCTTTCATGGATTATGCTGTTGATGTCATGTCTAAGATCTCTTTGCCTAATCCCAGAATTTTACCTCTTTGTTCATTTCTAAAAGTTTCATAGTTTTACACTCTACATTTATCTAGGGTCCATTGTGAGATAGTTTTTATATGAAGAGTGGCATATAAATTTGAAGCTCATGGTTTCACATATGGATATCCAGTTGTTGTAATATACTTGTTGAAAAGTTATCCTCCACCCATTTATCTTTGTATCTCTATTAAAAAATCAGTTGAATATATTTGTTTGAGCTTATGTTTAGATGATCTTTTCCATTGATCTGTCTCATTCAATAGTCATGTGATTAACCCAACTTTATTCTTATTTTCAAAAATTGTTTTACCTGATCTAATTACTTTGCTTTCTTGAACTTTAGAATCAACTTATCTACATAGCACACAGCTAAAATTTCATTGGAAACTACACTATGTCTATCAGTCTATTTGGGGAAAATTTGATATCTCTGTGATGCTGAGTTTTCTCATCAATGAACAAAGTCCATTGCACCTTTTATTTAGATCTTTGATTTCCATTAATTTGTGCCTTCTGGTCTTTAGCACACAGATCCTGTACATGTTTTAGGAGATTTATACTTAAATATTCTGTCTTTTGTGAACTATTGTAAATGCTACTTGAAGAAGTCAATCTCAAATTAGATTGCTAGTTCAGAGGAATGACTGAATCTTCCACATGCATATTTTATTTAGCAAAAATATTTTGTCTTTACAGACTATTTCCAAAGCATTTTACTTTATATCCATAGATAGAACAACTCTTTTTACCTACGTTTTTTTTCTCTTGGTTTGTGTAACACATAATTAAATTGTGCAATTATTTTTATAACATGTACTGGTGTGATAAACAGGTTTAGAACTAACTCATCTGACTCTTGGGAAGCATGAAAACCAACTAGTGAGAGCAGAAGTGTATCAGTATGTTACAGCCAGGCAAGAGTCCAATGTGGCCAGTGGGTAGGCTCAGAGAGAGTTGCTTAATCTAGAGTTCACTTTGTGCTCACTTAAGAGATCTGCTTACAGTTCTACATGAGAGAACAAGAATGTCATAGGAAGGCTCAATTGTTGTATACAAGTACAAAAATATATTATGATAAGTATACCTTATCATAATAAGCATAGCTTGTACTTACCACAATATTTCTACCAAAGGAGCCTCTATAAAAAGAAAGAAAAAATCTACACTCCAGTGGCTCACATTTATAATCCTAATTACCTACTCACGAGGCTGAAATCCAGAAGATCAAAGTCTGATTCCAGTCTGGGCAGAAAAATTCATAAAATTCCACCCCAACTAACTCAGGCATTGGAGTACCAGCTGAATAGGCAACCTAAACAAGTGAGAGGCCCTAAGTTCAAACCTTGGTAGAGGCAAAAAAAAAAGGGGGGGGGAGGGGCTGTTAAAAGAAAAGAAGCAAAACTCTTGGTATATAATGTCATCTCAAATATGTAAAATAATGTATGTTCACTTTTAGAAAAAATGAGAAATACAGCAAAACTCTTAAAATTAATTATGACTATTGGATTATGGTAATTTATTTCTTTTTAAATCTTTTTTCATGTTTTTACTGTTGTAACCAGCTGTGCATTTTGAGAGAAAAGGTTACAATCACAAGAAAAGTTAGTTGTTCAAAGACAGTAATCCTTTCCCTGCTTTATTGGCCTCAATCAAATGTCTGAAAACAATACCTCCATTGTACTCTTGGAATCTAATAAAACAATAATTGCATCTGGGTATTTCCTACCCATGTCCTATGCCTTTTAAGGAATCATTGAGCTGCAGCAGTCTCTACCATTTGCAAATTACATTACTGATTATGAAAGCCATAATTACACATGCAGTGCCAAGCTATGCATTTAATAGAATCATTATGATAGAGATTTTAGGGAATTACAAGCAAAGGTCAGGGCCGATTTCAAATTTGTCCCCCTTCACAGATATCCAACTCTTCTTTTCAGCTAAGGTCCTGAGTCCCATGTGGAGCTCAAATCAGCAATGATCCAGTAGATATATCAACCTGTCTCATTTCCCTGCATGGGCTATTCCTGGAGTGTGTTGAGAGGTGTTAGGGGATATCATAAATGCCAGCTCCCTAACAGGAGCATTTCAAAGGAAGCTGCAAAATACCACAGATTTTGAGGTAACTTTGGTAGCTAGTGGCAGTTTCCTTAGACAAAAAGTTCTCAACATTCCCTGGATCCTAGCATTTTCAGTCCTCAACCATAAACAGTAAAATTTCCCTAAATTTACCTGCTGCCAATGGCTTACATCTGTAATCCCAGCTACTTGGGAGTTTGAAAGTGGGAAGATTGAGGTTCATGGTCAGTCCAAGTAGAAAAATTCTTTGTAGTCTTCATCTCATAGCTGGGTGCAGTGGTATATGCTTGTCAACCCAAGCTACATGGGAGGATGAGACTGAGAGGATGATGACACCAGGCCAGCCCAGGCAGGAAATCCTAGAGACCCCACAGAAGGAGGCTGGCTAGGGAGTGTGCACCTGTGATCGCAGAGATGATGGGAAGTCTTAAGTAGGTGAACTGCAGGGCAGATGCCTGACTGTGTGGAAAGCAAGACCCTGTTCTAAATGAACCAGTGAAAAACAGGGCTGGAAAATTAGCTCAGCATTATTTTGCCAACCCAGGAAGCTCCAAACTCTTAGTTCAAATCTCACACTTTGCAACAAAGAAAACACATCCCCAAATTCTTCCATTGCTTGAGTATGTCCCCTCCCTCAATCTATTGTCCAGTGTGCTGAAGCTATGGCAGACAAGACCCTCATATTGGCCTCCACTAGTGGTCCTAGATTAGGCTGCCTTCTTCTCTCATATGTACTATATTACAAAGATGTATTTCAAAGAGAAGGACCATTTTCAGGGAGCCATTGGTGGCTTTCTGGAGACAGATCCATCTGTCCACTCAGAGACTGGGCTCTGGTGCAGATCAGGGACACATTGGGGTGTCTATCTTATATGCAAACACACCCAGGAACATCAAGGTTGAGTGTAACTAGGAAAGCTGGCAGACAGTAAGAAAAGGGTTTACTTTAACAGAGGTGCTCACACTTTTTTGCACATCAGAGCCAACTGGGAGCTTTGAGAAACCCATGCCCAGGCCCTGTAACTTCAAAATCCCTGAGCCAGATTAGGCATCTAGTCCCCCAGGCAAGGCAATGCCCAGCAGGCTTGAAGATTCAGAATTACAAGGAAAGCTCCTGGCAGATACCTCCCCCACCCATCTTGTTAACTAGAAGTTGTGGAACAACCATTATTTTGGACTCAGCAATTACAGTAGGTCCCAACAGACCAGATTCAACCAGTCAGCATTTCATTACTATAATAAATTAATGGAGACAATCGACTTATAGAGGGAAAAAAGGGTTCAAAAGTTCCTGTCCGTGATTAAAAGCCACATTGATTTGGACCTGTGGCAAGGCAGCACCTCATGGAAGGTACATGAAGTGGAGCAAAATCAACCACCTATTGCCTGGGAAACAAATAGCCATGAACAAAGAAGACTGGGCTCCACAATCTCCTTTGAGATTACATCTAGGATTGTTCCTACCATTCAAAGGTTTTACCACTTCCTAATAGTGTCAGCCAGGGAACCACACCTTTAACAAATGGAGTTTGGGAGACATTTAACACCCAAACTACAGCATTAGATTAAAAATCAAGATGGAATTCCTCACACTAAAGTTCTTGAACTGAGCCAATTTTCTGAACTGCCAAGAAAATAAAACAAAAACAAAAAACAAGAAACCTTGTTGGGAGAGAAAACAGACAAGTTCCCCCAAAAGATTAGTGTTGATTGGGATGATAATGAAGTTTTTTTTGCCTGAGTCCTTTAAAAAACAAGACCTCTAAAAGGTAATCCAAACCCAGCTGATCTTAACCAACGTGTTCTGCATGCTCGTGTAGTTTTATTTCCCTGTCCTCACATTACAGAGGAAACCTGTCAATCAGACTTTTTGTCACTCTAACCAAATATCTGAACAAGACATCTTAAAGGAGGAGGGGTTTATTTTGGCTGACAGCTTCAGTCCATGGTCAGCTGGTTCCATTGTTTTAGAGCCCCCAAAATGGAAACAGGTGTGGAGCAGAGCTGCTCATTTCATGGCAACCAAGAAGAAAGAGAGCAGATACACCCAGAGAGAGACAGAGATGTACAGAAAAAAGGAGGCACAGAGAGACAGAGAGATGCAGACACAGAGAGAATGCTTATGCAGCTGGCTCTGCCCTTTATTCTATCCAGCCACAGCCTATGAGATGGTACTATCCAAAATTAATTCCCTCTGGAAATGCCCTCATAGACATAGTCAGAGGTGAGCTTCACTAACCTAGGAACTCTCAATCCAATCAAATTGACAATCAACAGTAACCATCACAGAAAATAACCATATCTGTTTTCTTCAGCATTTTTCTACCTACAAACTATTACCCTTTGCCCACTGGAATACCTACTCTATTCTGTAGAATACCATGTATTGTTTAATTCTAGAATAAAAATAAAGCCAATTAAGATTTTAAATATAACAGAGTGTGATGTTTCACTTCTATAATCCCAGCCACTTGAGAAATAGGGATCAGCAGGATTGAAGTTCTGAGTTTTGAGACTCTGGGTCAAAAGTGGTCAAAACCCCATCTCAACAAACAAGCTGGGTATGGTGGATTATAAGGCTGTTTTCCTAGCTAAATTCCTTGAGAGGCATTAGGCCCAGGGACCAAAGCATGCTTGTGAAGAAAATAGCATCAAGACCTATCTAAAAATCAACTAATGTAAAAAGGGCTGAAGGTGTGGCTCATATGGTGGTAAGCCAGCCTTGCAAGTAAGAGACCTTGAGTTCAAACCATAGTACTTCCACCAAGATTTAAAACTTTTTTTTTTTGGGGGGGGGGACAGTCTTGGGGCTTGGGACTCAGGGCCTAAGCACTATCCCCTTTTGCTCAAGGCTAGCTCTGTACCTCTTGAGCCACAGCGCCACTTCTGGCTTTTTCTGTTTATGTGGTGCTGAAGAATTGAACCCAGGGCTTCATGCATGCTAGGCAAGCACTCTACCACTAAGCCACAGTCCCAGCCAGATTTAAAACTTTTGTAGTCTTGTCTTCTCATGGCAGGATATGCAGATGAAACTCTATATACATTTGTACCAGATCTGCTGGTGATTTTTTTCAACCTTTCATTGTTCCTTCCCCCCTGCAGGGAAAGTATTTTATCCATCTTCTCTCTGACACACACTTCACCTTTTAAGAGAACTAGCCCTCTGGGGGACAGTGTGAGATGAGTCCAGCTTGCTGGTGAAAAGGAAGAGCAGGCTGCCAGCCTTGGTTGTTCTCCAGGGAAGCAGAAAATGAGCATCAGCCATGTTCAATGTCCCTTTCTCTCTAGCTGCTTGCACTCCACCCCAGTTCTCTGAGCTCTGACCACCTTTCACCGCTTCCTCCTGGTATCTGTCCAGACGTGGCTACCTGTGACAATCCCTTCCCCTACTTCTTGCTCATCATGTGCTCGTTCCTGAGGAATGAGCCCATGTCTACAGGACAGTTGAGATACAGGGGCGGAGATGCAGGCAGCAGTGACATTGGCTTCTCTCCTGTTCAGCACCTCCAGCTCTGCAGGAGGTCTTCACTGAGAATTCGTATAGCAGAAAACGTAGTCACCAGAAGCACATTATTTACATTAGTGTGGAAAGCAGTCATCTGGAATGTGAAGTCACATCCGGGAAGACAGCATGTTCAGGAAGCCTATTTACACAGCACTGCTGCCCACGATTACCCAGGCTATTGATACTCAAAGACTAATCTCTGCCCAGTCTCTTGACAGGCTCTGCCTGTCACAGGCTGGTGCACATGCACACATGTACTCTGTAGAAGCATCATTTTGGCTTGCTGGATGTCAGGATTCTGGAAATAGAAAATGGTTCGATTTCTAGGCCAACATTCATGCTGAAGGTGGCATCTTGGGGGAGATCAAGATTGAGCTCCTGCATTGATCATAGTTTCTCATAAGGAAATCATTTTGTCTCTAAGGAGAAAGCAGCAGTTATACAAATTTGTTCTTTGTGACATAGTAACAAAATGTCTGTCTGTCCCTCAGTTCCAGATGCAGGCATCTTGTAATTTCCCGAGCAACAGAGTTATTTGGAACATCCTTTGTCCTAATGTATTCTGTAACTGGGTTTGTATTCTGTGACTGGGTTCCTGCCACAGAGCTCCCAAGTCCTTTAGAATTTCCTGGGTGGCAGGAGCCTTGTCTATTCTCTTGCAGTGATTCTCAGTGAGTCCTGGATGCCAACTGGTTAGCAGAAGGCCAAGCCTTGATGACAGACTTGAGGCTTTGAGCCCCACCCAATTCTTTGGAGGCAGAAAAGAAACTGGAGATGGAGTTAATAATCCAGCATGCCTGTGAGGTGAAGCTTCTCGATTGCTGAGTGTATCCAACCTGCCCAGAGGGCGGTACACCCCAACTCCACAAAAGCTCTTGCGCTTGAGATCCTCCCAGACTTTATCCTACATACCCTTTGTAACACCCTTTGTTAGTACTAGATTTGCTTATTAGGATTAGTATTAGATTACCCTTTATTTACTAAGCCAGTAAATAGAAGTATTTCCCTGAATTCTGTGAGCTGTTCTGGCAACTACCCCACGAAATGAACCTTCAGTTTACTACCGAGTCAGACAGGTGGGTAGCCTGTGATTATTATCTGAAGTTGGATACAAGAAGTTCCTAAGGATTGGAGCCATTAACCTGGGAGGGAGGCTCTGTGCTAACTGCAAGTAGACTGTGTGGGATTTGAATTAAATTCTACTACGCTCAGCTGGCATCTTTGGGGAAAATTATTGATAAACAGGAAACCCCCATATATTTGGTTTAAAAAATGGGGTTATGTTGAGAATAATTATGGGAAAGGAAGGAGATTTGCTTACTTATTTTAATTAACTTTCTTATTTTATCTGCCTACCTGTCTGTCTATATGTGTGTGGCAGTTCGGAGGCTTGATCTCAGGGCCTTGCACTCTCTCTTGGCTTCCTCACCCAAGGATAGCACTCTACCACTTGAGCCACAACTCCCCTTCTGGCTTTTTGGTGGTGAATTGGAGATAAGAGCTTCCAAGCACTATCTCCTTAGACCCCAGCCTCCTGAGCAACTAGGAGACTGAGGTTGGCTTAGATTATTTTTCTTGAGAAGAATGGTATTGCAAGTAGCATTCACTGGGAAGATTGTTTTTGGGTCAGGATTTTGAGTGTTTTAAGGTGAAACCCTATTTAGGAAATGGGCAGCATGGGACATCCTCTGGGACATGGGAGGCTCACTTTTAAATAAGGACATGGGGAAAAGTCTTAGAGGTCTTGTGGGTGGGTAACCTTGACTTTCATACAGCCCCTTGGAAAAACATTGAGTCAGCTTCAAGGAGAAGTAGAGTTGAAAGCTTTTAGGCTACGTCAAAGTGTAGGTTGTGGAATGGCCTGAAGAGCCTTTTCCTGCCCTTGGTGATGGGGGTACCAGAAAGCATTTTCTTGTTGGTGCTGGTAGTGGTGGTGGTAATGGGGACTGAACTCCGGTGCACTCTACCACCTGAACCACAGGCAGACCTGTGGTCCCCTTTTGGGTTTGATGTTACATAGAAAAATTATTCCTAAGAACTGGGTGGACATGGGAGATGCTACAGATACACTTGTAAACCAAGGAGAAAAGAAAAAAGACGACCAGCAGAAGAAGAGAGAGAAAATAGAAAACAACTCCTGCTTGCTCAGTCTGTTTCCTCATTGATTATATGGATAATAAACACTATAGCCCACTTCTCATAGCCCAGGCACTGTCTAGCAGTGTCCTGCATGTGATCTCATGAAAACATGCATGAAGAAAGCTCCATGTCCACTGAAAGAAAAAGGACAGAGCCAGGCCACTCAGCCAAGCCCATAGAAAAGGAATGTGGATTTGAATCCAGGTTGGCTGGCTCCTAGATCTGTGCTGTTCTTCTTTGCTGGGTCCTTTTGCCCTCCTATGTCACAATGGCATGTTTTCTGAGTATTTTACAGGGAGATGGTAATTCCGATAATGTTGAAGATTTCAAGTCACAATGAAAAGCTGCCTGGTTGCCTGTATTGGGCTCTGGGAAAATTGCAAATTCTCAGAGCTTACCCAGCTCTGTTCATTGTTAAGTAACTAATTGAAATAGAGTCAGACGTCGTTATCTAAACCTGACAATTCTGAAAAATAAATATACTAACACATTTCAAAGTTCAAATTTTGTCTTAAAAAAAATAAGTAGAAGTATCAGACAACAATGGCTGCTTTCCAAGAATAGCTTTCTTAGTGGGGGAAAATTGGCCTCTAGGGTGAAAATTGGCCTTTAGGGTTACATTAACTCTTTGAGGAAGTACACTCCATAAAATTGGTGCGATGTTGTAGCATCCAACAGCTGGGCCATAGTATATTTTAAACCAATGTTTAAAAATAACACCCAACAATTGCATTTTAGGAAGAACTAAACCTTGAGGGAGTATCTGGCTTCCTTCAGGCTTGTCTCAGCAGGCAAACCCTCTTTGCTCTGATTGGCTTTCTAGCATCATTATGCAAATGAATGGTAGCCAAGCATCCTGGGAGGGAAAGTGGTTCCCTGGGACCATTTGGGCAATCATAGCTTCTGAGAATTATTTTCTCACATTGACAGTTTTCTTCCAGCTGGTCTGGGATGAGAGCAGCCTGGACTTGTTTAGGAATATGATCCTACTAGCTACTTTCTGAGTGTCTACCTAAACCCAGATCCCCTGTGGATCACGGGGATTTAATACTTCTAAGTTTCAGGATATTAAAAGCAGGAAGGACTTGAAACAAGTACAGAATGTATTCTCTATTTGTGGCATCTTCTAACTTGAGTTCAAACAGATTTCGATGAGAATGATTAAAAATGAGTAATTCACACATTTTCAGCAGAGTATTTATCAGATGCGTTGCTAGGCATGTCTGATATCAGAAAGATCAATTCATTGTCTTCTCCCTATCTTTTTCTCACATACAAGTTCACATGGTCACAATCTTTTTCCATTTTCTTCCCATTGCCTCGCAGCCCTAATGAAACAGCTTATTAAGTAGCTTGTCTGTGGAATCAGTGCTGAGCTGGGAATTCACTTGAATGTGAGTTGTGATCATGTGTCTTCCTGTTTATGTAGCAATGAAAATTATCAAGATGAATGGAGAGGAGACAACTGCCTCTTTATTCATCACAAAGTCATCTGGCCCTGTTATTTTTCATGCTGAGAGATTTATTGGTAATTATTACAGGAGATAGGCTTTCTTGAAGGGAGCAAAAATGTTCAGGAACAGAGGTGCTTCTGATCCCAGGAAGCAAGGAATGTTGTAACTCAGATGTGGAATTACATAAGGATTAATAAACATTTAAAAAGCAGCAATCAGTATGTATGTGTTGATCTCAGCTAGAGAGTAAGTATCCTACATGTTCCAGGGTGTTCTATACCCTGTTGGGGGGAAAATGTGCTGGAGTGGTGAGTCTGTATTCAAATATCCTTAAAAAATATGTTCAACTTGCTTTTCTATTTTAACCTAATGAATGTGCACATACCACTCATTTTTTTTCTTTGTGTTAGTCCTGGGGCCTGACACAGCCGTGCACTCTAGCTTGACTTTACTGCTCAATGCTAGTGCTCTATCTCCGGAGCCATACTTCTACTTCCAACTCTGTTGGTTAATTGGAGATCAGAGTCTCATAAATTTTCTTGCTGAGGCTGACTTTGAACTTTAATGCTGCGATCTCTGCCTCTTGAATAGCTAGAATTACAGGCTTCAGCTACCAGTGCCCATCTAACATCCATTGTTGCTGTTTTCAAAATAAACTTCATTTAAATTTCTCCAACTAACCCAAAGATGAATAACAACAACAACAGCATGAGTACTTGTGAGTTCAGAGGAATAACAACAACAGCATGAGCAATTGTGAGTTCAGAGGAGGTTTTTCTTGCTGTTTTGTATAAAGACTGATATCAGATCAGGGAGTAGGTAACAGAGATGCGTTTGCTAATGAAGATGAACAGCTGACTGTCCAATGTAGTCATCCACCAGCTATTTGGCTCTAATTCAAGACAAAGACTTTCCATCCCCAAACCTATTTCTACAACAGACCTGCAGAGACTTAGTATTTTTGGCCTGGCCTCTAATTGCCCAATTAATTGAAGTCTATTCATAGTCTATTATTTGATACTAATGGTCAAATGGGAATTTGATGTAACTTCTAAAAGCCACGTTGAGTGACTTGTAAGAAGAGGTTGTTGTGTTAAAGGAGAGAGGAGGAAGAAACCATTTCAGAACAATAAATTGGATATTACTTATCTCCTGGTTTGAGTTGAAAAAAATTTCTTGAGCTCTCATTTTCTTCCTCTTTAGGACCTAGGCAGAATGATGTTCAGAAAAGTACAGTCACAGAGCAGGAGGACTACTCAAACATCTTCTAGTACTTCAAGTTATTGATTGCCAAGTTTATAAAAAGTGTGTGTTTTTTCACAATCAATTAAACCTGACCCTGAGGACCAGGGGCCAGAGGCTAAGCCAGTGTTTGCAGGGACCAACTTGGTTGTTCAGTCTTGAAAGCTGATTGTTGATGAGGCAATAAACTTTTACTAAGCTGTCTCTCATGCCTTGGGCTGTGAAGGTCCAACAGGGAGGTCACTTCCCATGATTGCTGCTTGACACTGCATGCTCCATGATCAGAAGACTTCAGAAGAATTTGCTGCTTCTGACAACATCACCACAAGGAAGACCTTGTGGTTAGCGTAGAAACGAGTGCTGGGGAAACAGGACTCTCATCTAAGATCTGCCATTGACTCCATCTAGCACCAGCCATTTCCTCACTTGTTCTGGCTTTGTTTCAACTGAGAAATGTAAGGCTGGATGAAATAGGCATAAGTTCTGTGCTTGCTCTAAGCTTCCAGCAACTTCATACCTTCTAATTACTCTTGCCATCCTCAATGGAACATTCTTGATATATCCCCGGGCTCTTGCAGACCCTGTCTCCAGCAGTTTTTATGCCTTTCCATTGGAAAGTTCGAATTCTTCAGGATTCCCACTCTGCTTGCAGGCTGCATAGACCTTCTCCACAGCCACCTGAAGTCTCTGTGAACTGACAACTGCCAGCTTTCCAGTGCTGCCACTAGCTCTTAATCTAACACCTGCTCATCCTGCCCCAAATGCATTGTACACATCTCTGTCCCCACAACTTTCTTTTCGCTACTTTCTGAGCCTAGATTTTCCCCCTTATTCCTTGCTCCAGTCAGTGAGCAGTACTGTGAGTTTTAATCTTTTTAATCCAGGATGCATTCTGAAAACAAGCAAATTTTATTACCTGTATGTTATTCAGATATTTTCTTCCTGTCTGTGGCCTGAGTTTTTAGTTTTTTTATTTAGCAGTGTCTTTCAATGCTCTGTTTTTTTTTTTTTTTTGTAATTTGGGAGATGTCCAACTTGTCATTTTTTTCTTTTATATTTATTTATCTTTTGCCATATCTAAGAACTATTGGCCTAACTCAGGGTTGCAGATATTTCCCTCTATGTTTTTACTTTTTCTGGAAATTTCATAGTCTTAGATTTTATATTTAGGCATATGACCCACTTTGAGTTATTTTTTATATGGTGTAAGGTATGTGTCAAAGCTCATATTTTTCCATATCTCAGATATTGCAGCACATTTGTTGAGAAAACTGTCCTTTCCCTGTTGAAATACCTTGGCAGCTTTGCCAAAAAAAGCCGTTGACCATATGTGTGTGATGGAGCTCTCATTCTGCTCCGTGGTACCATATGTCTGTACTTACACGGTATTTTTATTATAGCTTTGTACTTGTTTTAAACTTTGTAAAAATCCCCAAATTTGTTCTTTTTCAAAATGTCCTGACTATTCTGGATCCCTCACCTTTAAATATACACCTAAAATTTTATATATAATTAATTAACATGTTAAAAATTTGTTGGACACATGCCAGATGCTGATGCCTCACCCCTGTAATCTTAGTTATTCAGGAAGCCAGGGTCTGAAGATTGTGAGCAGACAAAGTTGACAAACTCTTATCTCCAATTAACCACCAAAAATATGCAGGATATGGCTTAAGTGGTCGAAAGCCAGCTTTGAGTGAAAAAGCTAAGAAAGAGCACCCTGGCCTGAGTTCAAGCCCCAGTAGTGGTACAAAAATAAACAAACAACTTGTTGGAATCTTGACTGTAATGATATTGAATCTACAGGTCAATTTGGATAACATTGGTATAATAACATTGAAATTAACATTCAAATGAGGCCTTTAATTTCTGTTGACAATGCATTATGTTTTTTGTGCATAGATTTTTATCATCATTTGTCAAATTTACTTGTAGATACTTCATGTATCAGATATGTTTACAAATGCTTTTTGCAAATTCAGATTTCTACCTTTCTGCTGCTAGAAGACAAAATGCAGGCAAGTAATCATAAAGGCTCTGCTTGCGGGATCTGAAGAGTTGAAGAATGAGGTCTAGAGCACCCTCTGCAGGAGGAATATAACCCCAAGGGGGTAGGGCCTATCACTCCTTCAGTGTAATATACCCAGTCCACTAATGAGGAGACAAAATTTCATGGGATGGAGAAATTATGAAAAATTGTCAACAAATATCCTAGGTTAAGATGAGTGAGAAAAGACAGAGAAACTCTGGTTCAGAGTGTAATCACCCCTGATGTTGTACGTGGTAAATGTATATTAAGAACTGGATGCAAGTCCGTTGACATACAGTATCATTGAATTTCTTATATGCTGATCACATTCTGGTTTGGGAAATACATTTAAACAAAATTTAACTCAAGACTCCATGAGTTTTGTAATGTATTATAAATAAAACTTAAATGTACATGAACAATTTCAGATTACTGGATGCTAGGTTTTGTTAAGGAGGTTTAAAAAAATATATTTGCGTAGTTATAGAGGCTTCAATTCAACATGTCAGCTCATGAGTAAAATATCTCAACCAATGTTATCCCTTTAAGGAGTTAAGTTCTTTTAAGTCTGTGTTCTTTTAGCGCCTAAGTTACTTTCACATAAGCTTAAATCTTTTCTTTATTTTGCATCTATATTTTGCATTTATAGGGCTTGAACTTAGGGCTCCCGGCCCTTTGTTGCTTTAGTTATTTTTCAGATAGGATTTTTGCTTGAGTGGCTTTGGCCCTCAATCTCCCTACTTATGCTTCCAGTGTAGATGGGATGACAGGAACAGACCACTACATCTGGCTGTTGATTGAGGTGGGGATCTCACTAACTTTGCCAAAGCTGACCTCAGACCATAACCCTCCCTATATCCACCTAGGGAGGGTGATCTTTTCATGTCTTATTTTTTTTAACTTATATATAATCTTTCAGTTGTACAAAGGAGTTGCCATTCAACAAAGTAATATATAAATTCAATAAATCTGGATGAATGTCACTCTTTCATCAGTCTCCCCATTCTTCCCAATGCTACCACTTCTTTCAATTTTTAAATTTTGTAGAATATGCATTGAATTTTACTTTTCAAGTGTGTGTGTGTGTATGTGTGTGAGCATGTGTATGCATGTGTGTACACGCACCAAGCCTGAGGCTTGAACTCATAGATTGGGTGCTGTACCTTAGGTTTTTTTTGCTTACAACTAGTGCTTTACCATTTGAGCTGTACTTTCACTTCTGGCTTTTTTGGTGGTTAATTGGAGATAAGAGTCTTAAGAACTTTTCTGTATGGGCTAGCTTCAAACTGATCCTCAGATCTCAGCCTCCTGAGTAGCTAGGATGACAGGTATGAGCCACCTGCACCCCAATACTTTATAAGTTTGTAAGGCTACCTGGAATGTAGTCTTTACATTAGGGCTAACAGCTTTGCTCCAAAGGTATGGGCTTGGTAAGGGTTCTAACCAATGTCCTGTGTATTATGTAGTCTTTCATCCTTGTAAGCTCTTCATAGTCCTACAAAAACTCTAGGACATTCATCCTACTGCTTATCTATCTATCTATCTATCTATCTATCTATCTATCTATCTATCTATCTATCTATCTATCTATCTATCTGTGTCTGTGTGTGCACACACACGCTGGTCCTAGCTTGAACTCAGGGCCTGGATGCTGTCCCTGAGCTTTATTTACCCAAGGCTAACTCTCTACTACTTGAGGCACAGCTCCACTTGCAGCTTTTTTTTTTTTTTTTTGGCCAGTCCTGGGCCTTGGACTCAGGGCCTGAGCACTGTCCCTGGCTTCTTCCCGCTCAAGGCTAGCACTCCGCCACTTGAGCCACAGCGCCGCTTCTGGCCGTTTTCTGTATATTTGGTGCTGGGGAATCGAACCTAGGGCCTCGTGTATCCGAGGCAGGCACTCTTGCCACTAGGCTATATCCCCAGCCCCCACTTGCAGCTTTTTGATGGTTAATTGGAGATAAGACACTCGTGGATTTTCCTTCCTTCAGATGACTTTGAACTGTTATCCTCAAATCTCAGTCTCCTGAGTAGCAACGATTACACGTGAGCCACCAGGACCCAGCTCATCCTATTGCCTTTTAATGATCCTTCACTCCTAGTACTGCATTTTCTTTCCCACCTGCTCAAATTACTATGAAGTCAAGAGACTCCAGGGGACCCCTGATTTCTGGCGCTCCATCCAAGCAGCTAGGTCTTCCACATTCATCTTCCTTGCTGATTTTCAGCTTCACCAACCTCTGAACTCTCTGTCTCCCTTCAGTGAGTCTTCTTAGCTTTGAATTCTTCCCCTCCCTTCACTGTAGCCTAGAAACTGCCCTCAGGCAGAAAGCTGGGCCAATAACTTTTATTGTGTTTTGCTTTGGGCTAGTTTTATTGTGTTTTGCTTTTTCTGTTCTTATGTTACCTATTGTCTAAAAACAGTTGTTTAACATATTTTGTTTTCTAGTTTTCCAATTATTTATGGTTGTAGATTAATTACTAGCTTTGGTACAACCAAGAAAATATGAGTTTAGAAGAAAAATAATGACATATTTAGAGAGTGTAAATACCATAAAGGAACATAATGAACTGAATAAATTATACTAGATGAATAAAAATTAATTGACCATATAGAGAAAAAATTATAAAAGCTTATGCATACTTTCTAAATAGCTAGAGAGTGTTATTCCAAAGTGGAATAGTGTTTAAGAGGGACAAAACGAAGTTACTGGTTTTTGCATATGAAACATTTGGCTACTTCCTGAAATACTATAGGGATTTTTTGCAAACAATAGTAACAAAAATAATCCCAAACAAATGAGAAAAACCTTCTCATGGAAACTATCTAGAGCTGGGTAAATTTTGCAATGCTTTGAAGTATAATACTAAATCCATAAGCAAAGAAGTCTAGCCACTAGCCACTAGGCACTGGTGGCTCATGCCTGTAGTCCTATCTACTCTGGAGGGTGAGATCTGAAGATTTTGGTTGGAAACCAGCCTAGCTAGAAAGTCTAGGGGACTCTTAGTTCCAATTAACCAGCCAAAAGCCAAAGTGGAGGTATGACTCAAGCAGTAGACTGACAGACTTGAGCAAAAAGGCCAAGTATGGGTGCCAAGGAGTTCAAGCTTTAGTACTGGCCTCCAAAACCCCCAAGCCAAAACAATAGCAATAACAACAAACCAATGTTTAGGTTAGCTTCCCTTCCCTCAACACATGAAGAGATGAAACAAGTGATGGCAACATGAAAACAAAGTGTGGGTGTGATCCCTAGTGTATAACCTCAATGAGGCAGGAGTTTCTTAGTGGTTTTTCTGGTAGAGCCCAGTTTCAGAACAAAGCTTAAAATAGAGTAAGTTAGAGCTGAGTGCACATGTACTGAATGAATGATGAGTGAGTGAATGAATGCTCTCAAGAAGCAGAAATGCAGCCTAAGATCCTGGATCTTGGAATATTAAAAGCTTGTCAAACCAGGACCGGGGAGGAGGTGTAGGGCACTGACAGGGTTGTAGTCACTGACCACTGCCCCTCTTTCTATGATCCCAGTTCTCAAAATTGCCACTTTCAGTAAATAGTTACCTAAAAAAAAAAAAATCCATCTTCTCAAGAGTGATGGGAAAATCCAGCAAAAATCCCTCAAGAATTTCAACCATTGACCTTTTTTTTTTTTTTAACACTTGGGTCTAATGTTGAATTTATACTCCCTGAATCATCAAAGAAATATTAACCTGTAATTAAATTTAAATTACTCCAAGTTGTAGCAACCTAGGGATTCCAACAGTATCAAATAGTCTCTTTGGGGCAAACCATACTAGAGTTAAGCCTTTAAATCTCTCATGGATTAAATTCAGCCAAAGCAGACCTCACAGTCTACAACTAGTGGACAGATACAAATTACAAGGAAGGGAGAATTCCCAGATGTAGAATGGATTTGGTCTTCAAAGCTTTCAGACCCTGGGATTACCTGTGGAGATGTGTCCCATAATTAAGGACTATCTATTTGAAAATAGAATCAAGAGTGATAGCACACTTCTGTAATCTCAGCTACTTGGGAGGTGTAGGTTGAAGAATTGTGATCATAAGTTAGCCTGGGCCAGAATCCTGAGACCCTACCTAAAAATAAGCAAAAGAAAAATGGCTGAGGGCATGGTTCAGCTGAGGGATTGGCTGCCTAGCAACTGTGAGACTCTGAGTTAGAAATAGCTCACTTGCTAAATAAATAGATAAATAAATAAATAAATGTAAAGATTTAAGGAAATAATCAAGAACATATAGGTTATTATATACAGTCAGAAAGATTTGAAAAAGAAGCAGAGATTCTAAATGTTATATACAACTAAAGAATTTCTAAATATAATAATAAAATACAGATATTTTCAATCATATGAGGTTTTATAACTATTTTTGTGGTTTTGGGGATCACACCAGTGGGCTCATGTTTGCCAGGCAGGTGTTCTTCAACCAAGTTCCATCCCCAGACCTTCAGTCCTTGTGACTGTTAACATTCTGCAAAGTGGTGCCTACAAAGAAAAAAATCACAAGGAAGCAATAATATCTAGGAAGAAAAGACAAATAAATAACTTAAAGTTCTATTGCTTGGACATATGGAGTTAAGTATTACTTGAATTAATTTCACTTGGAGTTTCCATTTATCTGTTTTACTTTTTAATGTGGCTACAAACACAAATTGCAATAGACAAAACCCAAACTGAATGTAAGAACTTAAAAGGAAAATTATTACTATTTCCAGGTGATCTTTGTAGAAAAGTGAGCAAACAACAAATAACCTAATCCATGTATTTAGAAAGCTCAGCAAGAGAGTTGAATACAAGTTCAATTTCCACATAACCTTCAACCACATGTAATCATTTAGAGAATGTGTTAGAAAGTCAGACACATTTTACAACAGCATCAACAGCAAAAATTATGCAAACGTTGAAGATGCAATGAAATGAGTCTAGGAATGTGTCAATTGAGGAAAGAGAACCAGGTTGGAGGTACATATAAGGAATCAATTGAAGAGTGACTGGTATCTTAGCCATTAGACAGATTGAGCTCCTAGGAACAGTGAATATAAAAACAAAAGTGGTGTGAAGATGGAGCCTGGAGCCTCTAACATGACCAGAGAAAGCCTGGAAGAAAATAAGAGCAAAACATCAAAAGAAAGTATCTGGTGAAGAGATCAATCATTAAAAATAATAGGCAACTTTATTTTGTGTAGTGTTCATTTGTCTATTATATGTGTAGCAACATTTTGTGTCACTCATATTTTCTGCTTTTAATGGTATTATTATATGGAAGTTCAATTGTTCTTTGTTGTCTTTTGTTTCTTGCTTTCTGCCCCAAAGGTGTTAAGTATATTCCTTTCTCCTGATTAAAAAAATAGGCAACATAAAATAAGGATGGAAGATGTATCTAGGATTCAGGATTAGAAAGTTTCCTATCCCAAGGTGACTTAGAAAGAACAATTTCCATTAGCAAATATTCTCATCCCATTCTGAGGGTAGTTGAGGCAAAACTATGATCAGAGTAGGCTTGAGGGCGGGTCAAAAGCTAAAGATTTGAGACTGGACTATAGACAATTATTTGGAGATCTGCTGAGGAAGAAGGTGAGAATAGCTACCAGGAAGGAGAGGGGCAAGAAAGCTTGTTGTGGACTTTGAAGGAAGAACTAGCAATATGTACTATTGTGATTTAGCCTCATCAGAGAAGGAAAAGCTGACAGTGGAGGAGAGAGGGAGCTGAGTGAACAGGAAAGGTGGGGTCGAAGTTTCCAATGGAGAGGTTGCTTTTGAGGGGACCATGAACAATTCACTGCTGTTAGCAGCAGAGCATTGGAGATAAGGGCTCAGACTGGAGTAGCTGTGCAAATAAACAGGCCAGCAGCAGTTTGGAGATATGTTTGTCTTATTGCTTCTTGGCTCTCTGTGAAGTTAGCATTGCAGTATAGGAAGGGGAAAGCAGATAAAGGGTCAAGAAGATAAGAGAAAGCATAAAAGTCTTCTAGAAAAGTGGAAAAGAGTTCTACTTTGTATCATATACACAAATGATGATTTAAAGATTGAAAAATGTTAAGGACTGGAACATGATCAGTAAGCTGGTATCTGAAGACCTAGGTTTGAAGTCAGTCAGAGCAGAAAAGTCTGAGACTCTTCTCCAACTAAACAGTAAGAAGCTGGAAATGGGGCTATGGTAGTGTACTAGCCCCAAGTGAAAATACTAATTGAGGGCACAAGCCTTGGCTTCAAGCCCCAGTGCCAGAACATGAAAGAAAGAAGAAAGGAAGTGAGGGGGGGAGGAGGGGAAGAGAGGAAGGGAAGAGGGAGGGAAAGGAAGGAAGGGAGGGAAGGAAGGAAGGGAGGGAAGGAAGGAAGAAGGAAAGAAGGAAGAAAGAGAGGAGGAAAGGAAGGAAGGTGACGTGGGGAAGGAAGAAGGAAAGAAAAAAGAGGAGAAAAGAAAGAAAGAAGAGAAAAAGGAAATAAAAGATAGAAACAAAAATACAAATCCCCCAAGTAGTGAAAGAAAATAGAAAAGAATGATTTTTTAAAAATATAATTTGGAGCAAGAATAGATTTCTTAAATAAGACCTTGCTGTGGTTTGGACATGGTTTATTCTTCTAAGAGCACACGATGAGGTATGGTTCCTGGAAAAATAGTGCTGAACAGTGTGGACCTTCCACTGGTACTTAGAACATGGGGTTTGGCTCTCATAAAGGACTTACATGATTCCTGACAAATGTGGTTGATTGTCTTGAGACTGGGTGTTGTAAAGTGATGCTAGCACTTCCTCTGTCTCTCTCAAACATGTCCCTCCTCCTTGTACACCCTGGCTTCCCTGAGCTTCTTGCCATGTTGTGGTACACTGCGAGGCTGTCATAAGAAGCTAGGCAGATGCTGGGCACCAGGCTTCTAAATACACCTGTTTCCAAATCCTGGACTTACTCATACTCTGGTTTCTCTTCAGATCATATAAATCTTTCACCTTTTACCAAATCCAGGACTTAAAACAAACCTCTTTGCTTTAGCAGCCAAAGATATTTCATTACATCAATACAAAATAACTACAACAGATCCCGAAAGTAAAGACCATAAGAAGAAAACTGGACAGATTACCTACAAAATGCCTTTAGTGCAAAGAACACCATTTTTAAGTGGGCAAAAAATCTAGACATTTTATAAGGCCAAACACAAATGTTTACTAAACAAATGAAAATATACTCGATGATATTCAGTCTCCAGGAAAATCAGCTGATGTTTGGTTAAAGTATGTTCATTCATCCAAAGGAGTACATATACACAATGTGCATGCAGGCATATATGTGTACAGGAAACTAGCTGAAAGATTCTTAAAGACAAACTGAGAGAAAGAGCAAGACATAAGTCTGCACTGTTCCAATTCAGAAGAAGCAAGTCTAATGCACTACCGAGTACATAAAAATCAGAACAAGAGGGGCTGGGGATATAGCCTAGTGGCAAGAGTGCCTGCCTCGGATACACGAGGCCCTAGGTTCGATTCCCCAGCACCACATATACAGAAAACGGCCAGAAGCGGCGCTGTGGCTCAAGTGGCGGAGTGCTAGCCTTGAGCGGGAAGAAGCCAGGGACAGTGCTCAGGCCCGGAGTCCAAGGCCCAGGACTGGCCAAAAAAAAAAAAAAATCAGAACAAGAGTTATGGCTGGGGCATGAAGAAAGACTAGAAAATTTATGAGGAAAATTCTGGTAAGATGGAAATGCTATGTAATTTTGTTTGGGTGGTGACTATACTGATTACACACACACACACACACACACACACGATGTCAAAACACATCAGTGACTATGTGATAAACCTATAGCTAACATTGTACTAAATAGAAAAAACATTGTACTAAATAGGGAAAAAAATGGAAGTATGTTTTCTAAAGTCAGAAATGAGACACAGGTGTCCACTCTAATGGAGTGGCGCTCTTATTTAATAGCATGGATTCTTAGCCTAGAAAGAAATAAAAAGGGATACACACAGGAAAGGAATATGTCACATTATTTCTATTTGCAGATGTTAAGATTCTGTACTCAAAAAACCCTAATGATTCCACCAAGAAAACTCAGATTTGATAAACACTTTGGGTGAAGTAGCAGTATTCAGAATCAACATACAGAAAACCAGTAGCCTTTCTCTATATATGAACAATTAAATACTAGAAAAAAAATCAGAAAAACAATTCCTCTTACAATAGCATGAAAAAATTAAAGTACTTAGGAATAAATTTAAATTAAATGACCTCTACAATTTTGAATAAGGTAACTGAAGAAGACATTAGGAAATGGGGAAAAAAAGGCTCTGCGTTCCCAAGTTGACAGAATTAATATCTTAAAAATGGCAACACTGCCTTAGGCAATCTACAAATTCAATGCAATACCCATCAAAATACCAATGACATTCTTCACTGAAATAGAGAAAACACTCCAAAAATTCATAGGGAACCATAAAAGGCTTCAAATTGCAAAAACAATCCTGAACACAAAAAGTAGTTCTGGGGTTATCACGATGCCTGATTTCTAATTATACTGTAGCTCTACAGAGCTATAGTAGCAAAAACAGCATGGAACTTGCACAAAAACAGACTGGAGACCAATCGAAGAGAACAGAGGGCCCAAAAGTAAGCCCACAGCACTATAGTCTTCTAATTTTCAAGAAAGCACCAAATTCTATGTTGGAGAAAACACAGCCAGTTCAACAAATTATGTTACAAAAACTGGGTATCTACACATAGAAAACTGAAGATAGAATTCTATCTCTCACTGTGTCCAAAAATTACTTCAAAATAGCTCAAAGATTTAAATGTAAGGCCTGGAACATTTAGTCTACTAAAGGAAATCACTTGAAGATACAGGCATAGTAAATATTTTCTGAATAGGACTTTAATGGCTCAGAAAATAAGATAAAAAATTGACAATAGGATTGTATCAAATTGAAAAGGCTTCTGTAAAGCAAAGGAATCAAGAGCATACAGAATGAGACAAAAGTCTTTGCCGGCTATTCATCAGATAAAGGATTAATATCCAGAATATATAAAGAGCTCCAAAAGAACAAACAATACAATTAATAAAAGGGCACATGAATTGAATAGTTACTTATCAGAAGAAGCACAAGTGGACAATAAGTACATGAAGAGATGTTTATCATTGTTGGCCACTAAAGAAAGATGAATCAAAATGACACTTGAGATTCTAGCTTACTTCTGTCAGAATGGTAGTCATCAAGCACAAATATTGGAGGGGGTGTGGGGGGAAAAAGTAGCCCTTACACACTGTTGGTGGGAATATAAATTATTTCAGTCACTATAGAAGTTCCTAAAAAAAAACACAAAACTAAAACAGAGCTGTCATACAATCTGGCTATAACACTCGTGTGCATATATCCAAAGGAATGTAAATCAGCATATAAGAGAAGCACCTTACACACCATGTTTATTCAAAACACTACTGACAATAGCCAAACTATGGAATCAGCCCAGGTGTCCATTAACTGATGACTGGGGAAAGACAATATCACATTTGTGCATGTGTGCACATGCACATATACACACAATGAAATATTATTCAGCCACAAGAAGGAGAGTATATTGCCTGCAAGAATGTGGACAGAACTGAAAATTATAATGTTAACTAAAATAAACCAGATGGAGAAAGAGAAGTATTGTATATTTTCTTTCATGTGTGAAATCTGAACCTAAAAAGCCACATGAATGACACAACTGTAAAATGAGGGAACTGCTTGGGGGTGATAGGAGGACCAGGGTTACAGAGGAGGGTAAAAGGAAAGGGCAAAGTGAGTGTCATTAGTGTACTTCACGTGCACATATGAAAATCAAATGATGAAACCTTGAATGTTAAACAGTAAGTTGTTTTAAAATGGAGGAAGGGGGTCAGGAAGAGTAATAGAGAGAGTACATTTGATTAATAACACATTATGTGCATGTATAGAAATATCAGAATGAAGCTGCTTTGCACAGTGAATATATGCTAATTTTAAAAAGAGGAGAAAATCTACATTGCAGTGGGTTATGTCTGTAATTCCCTGTACTCAAGAGGTGGAGATGAGATAGATTGCAATTCCAGATCAACTCAGGGAAAAAGAAGTTAGTGAGACCCCCCATCCCAACCAAAAACGATGGCGGTGGTGGCTCATATCTGTTATCCTAGCTGTGCGGGAAGATTAAGCAGGAAGATCATGGCCCGGTCCAGCCTGGTGTGGGGGAAACTGCAATCTGAGAATAACTAGAGCAAAAACAAGTGAGGATATGGCTCAAATCATAAAGTATCTGGCTAGAAAGCATGAGCCCTGAATTCAAATGTCAGAAACACACACACACACACACACACACACGCACACACACACACACATACACACACACCCCCCAAACCTAAAACCAAACAAACAGAAAAGCCCACATCAAACTAAATAATTAAGATCTGAACATTTAATGGAAACTATTACAAGTATGAAAGACCTACACATAGATATTTGTTAGGGATCATTACTAACTTAAGTACTGGCATTAATCATATTATAAATGACCTCTGTCAGGGGATGGAAGGATATGAGAATAGCATGTAAAGTACATCATATAAAATGATAATTTTGTACCTGGAATCTCAGCTACACGGGAGGTGAAGATTGGAGGATCTCAGCTCCAGACCAGCTGTGAAAACATTAGCAAGTCCCTTAAGCTGAGTGCTGATGGGTAGTTCACATCTGTAATCCTAGCTACTTAGAAGACTGAGATCCGAGGATCACAGAAAGTCCAGGTAAGAAAGTCACAGACAGGGAAGTCCATGAGTCTCTTACCTCTTATCTCCAATTAATCACACACATTTTTTTTAAAAAGCTGTCAGTGGAGCTGTGGCTCAAGTAGTAGAGAGCATCAGCTTTGAGAAAAAACAAAAAAGCTCAGGGACAGTGACCAGGCTCTGAGTTCAAGCCCTAGAACTGGCACACACACACACACACACACACACACACACACACACACACACACACACAGAGTTAACAAGTCCCTATCATGAAAGACAAGCTAGGATTGCACATCTGTCATCCTAGTTCGTTTAGAGGTACAAGTGAGAGGATTGGAGTCTGAGGCCAGCCCCTGAAAAAAGTGGGACTCTATCTGGAAAAAAAAAAAATTAAAGCAAAAAAGGCTAATGATGTGTCTCAAGTGAAAGCATACTTGCCTGAGTTCAAATCCTAGCATTGACACATAAATAAGCAAATAAATAAATAAACTCTTTGAACAAACGAAGACAATTTGCTATGAGATAAGAGCAGTTATATATGAACTTTGTCCTTTCGGTGACCAAAGAAAGTAGGTAGGGGGCTGGGAATATGGCCTAGTGGCAAGAGTGCTTGCCTTGCATACATGAAGCCCTGGGTTCAATTCCCCAGCACCACATATATAGAACACAGCCAGAAGTGGCACTGTGGCTCAAGTGTGCTAGCCTTGAGCAAAAAGAAGCCAGGGACAGTGCTCAGGCCCTGAGTCCAAGGCCCAAAAAAAAAAAAAAAGAAAAAAGAAAACAAAGTAGGTAGGAAGGCAGGAAATGAAGCAAGACAGAGTGGGAAGGAAAGGAGAATGGAAATGGAGGACTGCAGGGAGAAAAGAGAAGATGGAGGAGAAGGAGGAGGAGGAGGAGGAGAAAGGAAAGAGAAAGGGAAAAGAGGAGGAGGGAGAGAGGACAGGGAGAGGGAGAAAAAGAGGGGGAAGAAGAGGATGAGAGGGGAGGGAGAGTAAGAGTAAGAGGTTCTTTCTTCCATTCTGACCTCCCAATCTGTAGGTCATAGGTCTTGAGGAGGAAGGACTTCTTAATTTTTTTAGGCAAGTCCTTTCACATGCCAGTGGCAGAACTGCTGGCTGGCTAGTTAGTTCATGGGTATCAAGAGACTTCATATCAGATGTCAGATGTGCATCTTGATGCACAGACTGCCCTTTTATTGGAATCCTGGAAAGGAAACCCCTGGCAGTGTTTTATTGGAAACACTGTAAAGGCAGGGGCCTCTGTGATTTTACCCAGAGGGTGACCACAGACCACAGGTGGCCTTTTAATTACTGGATGGGTCCCACTACAGGTGCATGAGGGCTGGTCTTACACATGTACATTTGTGGTATGTGTAGATCTTTCAGAGAACCCACCACTCTTGCTTCCATGTGCTGTGTCAGGCCTGTAGCACCCATACTGGATGCTTGGACTCATATTTCTACCAGTAGCTTAGCTTCCCTCTCCTGCCTGCCTCCAGCTCACCATGGTAGTTCCCTTGAGACCATCCTGCTACACTCTTGGGATCAGTGCTGGGCTGTAGAGATTGAATTTGGCCCTTTAGGAGCTCAGATCCAGTATGGAAGACATAGATGGAAAGACAAATGTTGAAAAGCGACCACGATCCTAGATTCTAGGGACCCAGAGTCAGGGTCTGGGATGCCCATTAGGGCTTGGCTTGTGACTCTAAGATTCCCATTACCTGGGCAGAAACTCCAAAGCTTAAGAAGTTTGGGACTCTAATAGAGCCATTCTCCATCTCTAGATGCCTGTAGGTATACGGGGGTGAAGCCTGCAGGGCGGAGGCTCACAGAGGCGAGGCCAGGCCTGGCCAGGCCAAGGCTAGAATGCTTCTGGAAGCCCCTGCTGCTGCTGGCCAAGATGAACAGCCATCATAGAGACTTTAATGAGCATCATACTCTAGACTTTCCATCATATTCTAGACTTCAATATCAAACAGGGTCTGAACTACTACAGGACCAAAAGACTTAGGTTCAAGTTCCAGTTTCAGTTCTTTCCAGCCAGGTCACTTGTGTCAAGTTACTCAAGCTCTTTCAGTTGAATTTCCCCATTTCAAAAAGAAGGTAATGCTGGTGGCTCATGCTTGTGGTTACTCAGGAAGCTGAGATTTGAGAATCATGCTTCAAAGCTAGTCCAGGAAGAGAAGGCCTCTTATTACAGGTTACTGAGCAAAAAGTTGGAAGTGAAGGTATGGCTCGCACACATGGCAGACACACACACACACACACACACACGAGGTGGGTGACACCTGCTACAGAGGGAGTACTGCAGATGAAGGAGCACTGAACTCCAGGGGCACTTCTGTGACTGAAGCTCCAGGTGCCAGCAGTGCTGCTCCCAGACTCCAGTCAATGCATGGAGCAGCCCACAGGCCATGAGGAGCTAGTCACAGAGGGCACTCAGCCTCCACTTACGGTGAAAATGGCATTTTCATCTCCTAAGCATCAGATACTATTTATAAATCCAATTTCTTTTTGTATTCTACCTGCAAATTACATTCTTATTATCACCCAGAAGAGGTAAACTTATTTCCCCAAATAATTACAGATTACCAGAAATCAATAAGTATTGTCACCTATGGGTTTTATATGGGAATTTATTACATTGTTTTATAGTGACTCAGATAAATATAATGAAAGAAAGATACGAGGGAGAGAGAGAAAGGGGAGAAGGAAAAGGAAGAGGAAGAGGATGTGGAAAGAAGGAAGAGGAGGGAGAAGAAAGAACAGGGGAGGGGAGGGGAGGAAAGGGGAGAAGAGGAGAGGAGAGCTACCTGGCGTCTTGCTTACTTATTCATATCAACTCCAGCTTCACATACCCTAACCAAAAATGCTGCCCTAGGCTTTCAGAATATACAACCCCTGAAGATATTCCCCTCTAGATTTTCCACAGAAAATCAATTCACTGGGATCCATTTCATTGAAGGACCTATTTCTACAACAACCAGTTCATTCAAATTTCTCAACTCATAAATTGCATATTTCTTTTAACATATAGCCATTCATTCAGATGCTTGGCAGAACATAGGAGAGCCATGGGGCCCAAACAGGGATCGCCCGATCTCCATTCTGTTTTGCTCTGCAGTGTCCTTAGTCTACAGAACCAAATTGTGCCAAAACACACATTTATTATCTCCCATGGTTTCTATGGGTGAGTGGCCAATTACTTGGTGATTACGGCTTGCAATCTTTGTGGAAGGTCACTTGACAGTGAGCATCTGGAACAACTATTTCCCAGAAGGACATTTGTAGGCTACTGGCAGGAGATTTTGGATATTATCACATGCACCTGTCCTGGGGGCTGCTGGACAGGGGCAGCTAACCAAGAGCTGTGATCCGAGAATACAGAGGGGTGGGTACCACCCCTGGGTCACACAGGCCATCTCTCCCCAGGGAAGGGAGCCCAAGGATGGGGCTACTGGAGGTTGGGTTGCCTCCCAGACTTCTTTCTCTCTCTCCTTCTTTGCTGTCTCTAACTCAGCCACAGTGTGGTTTATAAGAGTGGGCCCACCTTGCTTACCCAAGACATTAAGTAGCATCTTGGATTTGCACATCAGGGCTGACTGACTCTAGTGCAGTCTGGCATAGTGGACAGGATCTTAAGTTTGAACCTGAAAAGCTGGAGAAGCTAACTTGTTGGCTTACTTGTTTTTCCTAAAGCCACAGGCGTTGACTTTGGCATTCCAATAGACTTGGTGGCAATACAGAGCAAGGCAGGGCTTCCCTAACTGCCACAGTGGGCATGGTCATTTGAAGGAAGTAGCTGCAGTAAATTGTGTTTTCTTTTAAAAAGTGAGCAACGTCTCCAGTAGCCCTGCCTACCACCTACTGCTCTTAAACCACAGGGACACCCCTTCCCCCAAGAGCATTTGCTCTGAGCTTCTCCAGTGCAGGACTAATACAGGGTAGGGGGCAGTCATTCTCCAGCATAGCTGCTGGCTGGAACCCACAGAGGCACAGCTATATCAAACTGACATATATGTCTGTGACAAGTTATGAGCACTCCATTTTTATTAAGTACATCAATAAACTATTTTCCTATTCCTGGAGCCTTATCTTTCCCTCTCTGTAATGCCCTGGGAAAAATTCCTAGTTATTTAGAATAAGACATTCATCAAATTCCACCCTGGAGGTGATTTCTAGAATCTGTTCACTGCCTCCATAATGGTAGCTTGTTTCTTCCTCAAGTGAATGGTTCTTCTTTACATCTGTCTTATTTACTTGAGCTTTAAATGAAAGAACCTCTAGCCAATTCATTATCCTCAATTGTGCATAATAAGGAGGGTCTGCTGAATGTCTGTTTTAGTTAACAGATTCAGTGACAATGTCTACACTTGGATTGACCAGATAGAGAAGGACAGTGTTGAAGAAATCTCAGCACAGGAAAAAGTGAGGTGAAAACAGCAGAGCATTATCTGCAAACTCAGTGATCTGAGGCCCAACCAAGGGCCAAAGCTTGCCTGGGACAATACTCCCAGCTTCAAGTTTGACATTCCCGGCTAATTTTCTTCCTGAGGTACTGAATATATACTTTTTATACATTGTCAGGATTAAAAAATAAGGTGACGGTTTTCATATTTTGGTAAGTTATAAAATGCTCTGTTAAGGTCTGTTCTTGTAGAACCATAGGGTTTTTATATTTATTATTAAAATTTATTGTTATTATTATTTTTGCTGGTCCTGGGGGCCTGGAAACTGTCCCTGAGTCTCTTTGTGCTCAAAGCTAGTTCTCTACCACTTGAGCCATAGAACCACTTCCACCTTTTTCTGATTAGTTTATTGGAGATAAGAGTCTCACAATTTTTCTGCTTGGGCTGGGTTCAAACCACGATCCTCAGATCTCAGTCTCCTGGTAACTGGATTATAGGCATGAACCACAGGCAGCCAGCTATTCTTATTATCTTTAAATGGTTATACAAAGGAGTTGCCATTCAGCAAAGCAGTTTATGAATACAGTGTGTCTTGATGAATGTTACCTCTTTCAACATTCTCACCCAGCCTCCTAACCCACCCTTTCCTCCACTTTTCTTGATTTTGTAGGATATGTGTTTAATTTATTTTTTTCCATTTAACAAAGCAGGTATACAAAGTATCTCTATGGAGAGCTCAAATAGTAAAATTCTTTTGAAAGACTAAGTCAAAGTCCAACAAAATAAGTTCCATGAAATGGTTACTTGCAATAAGGGAAGAATGGGGCCAAGGGGAAAGGAGTAGATGAATGAAGGAGGGAAGGGGTGAGAATACAGTCAAGAATTCATTGTGTATATACCACAAAATTAAGAAAAATAAGGGAAAGGGTGGGTTGAAGGAGGGGTGAAAATGTGAAAGGGATGTCACAGATCAAGTGGTTTTTTTTTGTCTTTTGTTTTTACTATAGACATCTCCTAAGTGAACAGGATTATAACTCAATACCCAGAGATTAAGGAAAGCCTCACTCTAACCATCCACTAGCCTGTGGGCACAACAGAATGCTATGTAGTCCTAGATGGAGTGACCAGGCCTCAGTGCCCACAC
Source organism: Perognathus longimembris pacificus (assembly GCF_023159225.1). Lineage (NCBI taxonomy): Eukaryota > Metazoa > Chordata > Mammalia > Rodentia > Heteromyidae > Perognathus > Perognathus longimembris. The sequence goes on along the minus strand of NC_063166.1, from coordinate 34,804,056 downwards.
TGGCATTGAGTATGGTGTTCTTGTTGGAGGAGACCACTGATATGAGAAAGTGAATTTAATTCTACTAGACTGTACATCACTGTCATTGATGTGGTGGCAGAATAATCCCTTAAGAAAATGGTATTGCAAGGTTGGATGAGGAGTCCTGCCAACACTCAGGCTTTATCTAGAGAAGGAGATAAAGTGTGAGGATACGGAAACCACAAAGCATAAAATGGCAAGTGCCTTAGAAATTCCCAGAGCACTGTGTGCCTGAGAGAAGAGGGTGGGTGACAAAAGGAAGGTTTGCGGGAGCCCGTGGCTGTTGCAGTGAGGGATGCATAGTATTCACTGGGTGTAGGGACCAGAGACTGGATGTCCTTGAATGACAGACTATGGAATTTGGCTCCATCTAGTAGGGTAAGAGAAGGGATGCCACACACACTACCATGGGTCCCTACCAGTCAAGGAACATCCAGCGATCCATTGTGGGATGTTGGACTATGGCCTCAGAATGCAGATGCTTCTTAGTGTACCAGTGCAAAAAAAAAAAAAAAGCATTAGGTGCCATGGGGGAGCCCCCTTCAGATCTCCCTGCAAGAGGGAATCTGTGTGTGTGTGTGTGTGTGTGTGTGTGTGTGTGTGTGTGTGTGTGTGGTCTGAAACTCTCCAGTTGCTGCATCTCTAGATCCATCACAGCACCCATACCTGCTCAAACTTCTGCCAGCCGCTCCCAGCCAGTGATTGACCATGATGCTAGAACATGGTCCATATTGCCCTTTCAGAGGTCCCTCATGCAGGCAGCTTTGGCCCAAGGACTCCCCACCAGCCCACCTGAGACTTGCTCAGGATTACTGTGAGGGCCAACGCCCAATCTGTCTTTCCTCCCTGTCCACTTTCCTTCCACTTTTATCCTTCCCATGTACTGCCTTTCTTGCACTTTGAATTCTTAGAGGACACATGCTTATTTCTAAATGATTAAGTTGTACTGAAGTAATACTCTTTATACCATTCTATTCTTGAAAATGAGAAACAACTGACCATGGTGAGCTATGTGTGTATGATGGTAGTCTTATCTATAATAGTGTATAAAGAATGTGTTTGTTCAGAGATAGGGAGACCAATTAGGGCTGTTTCCCTAAATCACATGGTAAAGGCTTAGACTGGGAAAGGGATAGGGGAAATGGAAGAGGTGTGACTCCAAGTGATATGGCCACTGACTGTCCAGGTAATTTCCAGGTCTCCTATGAGCCTGGAAAACCATGGGGAATAGTGGGACACCGAAGAAAGAGCACTAATAGAAGTCAGGAAACCAGGGCTCTATCCCAGCACACCCCCAGAAATTACTGAAACTTCCGTGACTTCACTTTCTCACAGCTGGAAATGGACAGGGTGAAATGGGACAGATTATCTGGACATCCACTCCTGTTCTAGCATGAATGCAGCCCCTAATGAAACACATAATAAAAAATGACTATCTTCTGATGTGTGTTTGTGTGTGTGTATGTGAATGTATCACAAAGAATGAGATTCCATCATTTGCTGAAAAATGGGCAGAACTGGAAACTCTTCCACAAAGACAAGCATTGTGTACTTTTTCTCATTTGTAGAAGCTAGGGAGACACAAAGGAAAACAGTAACACCAAGGTCATAAAAGTAAAAGGGGAAGAGAAAAGAGGCAGGATGTAGGGAAGATAAGGAAGAGTATTGGACTACTCAGGAGGCTGAGAGTTGAGAATCATGGTTCAAAGCCAACCTGGGCAGAAAAGTCCCCATGAGGCTCTTATCTCCAATTAACCATTCAAAACAACGGAACTGGCTCTGTGCTCAAAGTGGTAGAGCACTAACCTGGAGCAAAACAACTTAGGGACTATGCCCAGGCCCTGAGTTCAAACCCCACGACCAACAGCAACAAAAAAAAGAGTATCAGAGGGGTGAATATGAACAATATACACTATGTGCATGTATGAAATGTCCTCATGAAATCCTGCAAATACTGTATACAATACAATTTACCATCTTAAAAGTTTACGTGCACATGTGTATATGTGTATATGCTTTTACTGGCCTTGAAATCAGGGTCTCATGCTCTTGCTTGGCTTTTTGTTCAAGGTTGGTACTGTACCACTTAAGCCGCCTCTCCCCTTCTGGCTTTTTGCTGGTTAACTGGAGATGAATCTCTTGGGTTTGTTTTCTCAAGTTGGCTTTAAACCAAGATCCTCAGGCCTCAGCCCTTAGAATAGCTAGGATTCCATGGGTCAGCCATCAGTGCCTGCCTGAAAATTTATTTCTTAAGAGTACTCTTCAGGGCATTAAGTAAACGTGCAATGCCAAGTACTCCTCATAACTATCCATCTCTGTGATTTTTCCAGCACTGAAGCTGAAGCTCTAGAACCTTTAAAAGCTACTCCTCATTTTCTTTTTCCCAGCCCTGGAAACTCGGATTCTATTTCTGGTCTCTATGAATTTCTCATTCTTAGACACATGACATGAATGAGATCATATGACTATGGCCTTTGTGACTGGCTTATTTCTCTTAATGTGATGTCCCCAAGGTTCACTGTGGTATACCATGTGGCAGAATTTCTTTTGAAGTCTGAAAAACATTCCACTGTGTGCACTGATTACATTTTATTCATTTGTATAGATGATGGGTTGCTTCTACTTTTTGCTGCTTTCAGTTCCAGACTGCTTTCAATTCCTTGCCATAATCTCAAAATTCTGGGTAAGACTCAGAATTGAGCCTGCTGAATGTCATGGTAACTTGCTCTTTTCAAAGCAGGGCCTTTCTCAATTTTTCAAGAAAAGGTCCACAACCGCCGTTGTTAGTAAACTGAGGAATAGAATCTGTCTGGTTTGGCATTCTGTAGCATGCTTAATCCTTATTTGCTTTCTTTTTTTTTTTTTTTTGGTAGTAAAACTAGAACCTCAACTCAGGACCTTTCACTCTTGCTTACCTTTTCTGGTAAAAAGGCTGACTCTACTACTTGAACCACACCACCACGTCTAGCTTTTTGTGAGTTAATTGGAGATAAGAGTTTTTCTGATTTGTCTACCTAGGCTGGCATTGCCCCAGACCTCAACCTCCTGAATAGCTAGGATTACAGGCATAAGCTACCATTGCCTAGGCTGCTTTCATATTAACATGTTTTAAACTGCATACCAGTTTAAGGGATTTTCCTCTGTGGAGTCTAGGAATGTTCTGTATTCCACAGTGAGCTGCATTAAGTCTGAGGCTTTCGCAGCCTCATCAGTGATGATAACACCAGCTTTGATGTGCACACACAGTTGAGTTAACTTTAGATCCCTCATAGCTTTACCATTCTCTGACTTACAGCAACATCCTCCTAGGGTAATCTTCACTTTAAACAAGGATGAAGTGAGAGGAGGGCTCTTACTCTCAAGCCACACACAAGAAATGAGTTACCAGTGACGGGAATTCCAGACATTTTGTGAGTATGATAGAGACTGGGAAGCAGTGGAACATGTCTAGATCTGAAATATCACAGAGACACGGCCTCTTGGTGCATCTGGCCCAGGAATGGTGTTGTATTAAGGGAGGCTGAGCCCTGCTCTGGGCTTGTTTCCCAGCTTCTGCATTTCCAGGGAGTTCTAGAAGATTGTCCAGACTATGAGTCAGCCACAGAGAAGTTAGAGGTGTCACCTGATTCCATGGAGAATTAGTGAAGACTCTCTGTGTCCAGTAAAGTGGATTTTATGCTGCCTGAACACACAGTGTCTCCTCTGGGGATGCTGATAGGAAGATTAGGAGATGGTGGGCACAGGTACCACTTTCTGGGAAGAGGTCCTGAGAAGCTCCGGTGACCATCTATGTGGTTGGCTCTGGGTAATGTCTAAGGAAACAGAAGCAAAGGCTACTGGAAGCCAATGTAGACAAACCTCAGCAGCTCATCCAGCCAGCTATGGGCTTGTTGGTGTCTCCCTGCTCCTAATCTCTCCTTATACTCTGAAGAAGTGTGAGTAGGCAGCCAGGAAGTGGTAGAGAAAGTGAAGGCCAGCAGAAGAGGTTCCAAAAATCCCCCTCCAATGGATTAAGCAGGCTGTAGTCCATGAGTGAATTGCTTCTTGCATGTGAACACATCCCCTGGGGAAAATGTACATATCCCAGTACTTATATGTTCTTATTGATACTATGGGCACCATAATGCTAGGACTGGCATGATACCCACTTGCACACCAATATATGTGGCTAGAGGCCCTCTCCCAGATGCCTCTTCAAAGTGGACTATTTGTTTCCTCATCTACTTGCCAGTGTTACCAGCAGACAATCTTCAGCTGCCAGCTCTCCACTGGGAAGATAGATAAGGAGAGACACTTGACCAAGGCCATGGCCTCTTCCAAAGCAGGCTGAACCTAGTACATGCAAGCTATCTCATAAGAGAGAAAGGGAGAGCTAAACAGAAATGACTTGGGTTCATGACTGCCCCTACCAGCAATGGCTGTGAGGTAGATGTTATAAACTGAAGATCTTGGGTAACCATAGGTAGCTTTGGGAGTAGGGCTGGTGATCAAGACTGACACCCCAGGCACTCTGATCTAAGGATATTTCTAAGGAACCAGAGAAGCTGATAGGCCAGGACCCCCATATGAAAAAGAGATTGGGTGGAGGGAGAGAAAGATATCATAGACAGACAGACAGACAGACAGACAGACAGATAGATAGATAGATAGATAGATAGATAGATAGATAGGCAGACAGATAAACAGGAAAGATTTTTTATTAGCCTACATTAGTTACACAGAGGATTTCATTGTTACATTTCTGCATGTGTTTACAATATATTCCAATCAATCTCACCCCCCTCTACTGAGAGTCAATTTGTTCCAGAAACTGGTTCCTGCAATTACAGAGGCTGAGAAGTCCCACGATAAGTCCCTGTCAGATATTTTCCCCTGCTGGGAGAAGTTGCATGTTTTTTCTTAATTTCCATGGTAAAACATTAGTGCTTTATTAAATAGAAAAGGATGGATTGTGGACTTTCTGCAGAGCTCACCATATCCACACAAAGATGTTTCTAGAAAGCCCATCACCCACCAACTGTCAACTTGATCAATGAGATTACCAGGGATTTTTTTCCTTATAAAAATATATTCTTTCAAACCTGGAAAAATTTCCCCCAGAATAAGAGAAGTCATTTTCCTCTTTTCAAGCTTATGGACAAGGTTGCATTTAAATTGTATACATTTTCTGAGCTTCCCAGACCTTGTATCATAAAGATAGCTCACAAGCAAAGGACCAAAGTGTAATTTCTCTTGCTAGGCCTCTACCTGCATGGGGGGAACTCAGGACCCGCAGATTTCTCCACACAGTGGCAGGCTTGTCCTCTTCTGCCATTGTTCTGGGTTTCTGCTTCCAATCTTTCTGTGACATGCTGTGCTCTGCCAATACTAGAAGCACCTGCGGATGGCCTTTTAGGCCCCACAGGTCCCTCTCTGTGGTATGGATTTGTCACCAGTGTCCTGGTGGGGTAGAAAGGAGTCTTTGTGGATTGCAGCTGTGGGGGTGGTTGGTAATCTCTTCCTGGTTTCATTCCACACCACTTGCTGGATGAGCAAAGTGAGAAGGAGAGGAGAGCAATGCTGGCTGGGAGGTTGGCTGGCGTGCCAAGCTGGATGCAGGAGGAAGGGAAGTGAAAGATCAATTTGAAAGGGTGGGATCATCCACATATGAAGAAAAAGGCATTCCAAAGAGGCTATGAGTCTTGAAGAACTAGTTTGGTGAGGAGGGAGTACAGGAAGAACCAGTCTGGTGAGGAGATCAGGAAGGTTTTATTTGCCATGGTTTAGATTCCCCCTGTCCAGAGAGGTGAGTTTCACAGAAGGAATGAGATTTAAAGAGGAGTTCACTCATGGCTATATGTTTGTTTTTTATCCTCTTAGAAATGCTTATTTGTTTGAGTTATGCTCTAAAAACTCATGCAGACCTCCTGGCTTTGGCCAAGTGCTACTCTTCTGGATCACCGTTTAATCTGTTTTGAATCCAGATGGCCAAACCAAGCTCTCCTCTGCAGTGGTATTAATGAAAGCAAGTCCTTTTGCAAATGTCCAAACCAAGCCTTCATCTGGGTGAGGTCCCAGTTCTAATAAAAGCCAACAACAGGATAGCTCAGCAACTGGGAAACCTCCCCAGCCTCTCCCTGCAGCCTCCTAATCTCTCCTTACCCCATCATCAGGGATGTGGGAGGCTCACATTTCTGGAATCTGCCCTGGTTTTCCTGAGGCCGAGACCCAAGGTAGGCCAGGGAGAAAGGAAAAACAAGCCACTTGGCATCACAGTCCAGGTCACTGTGCATGGGCTGAGTTATAATGAAGGATAGAGAAGGGACATCAGAAAGTAGGCAGCAGCTCCCTGCTGGCCTGCTAGGAATATCATGTCTGTTTGGCAGCAAGGAATGGGTATCCCTTACAAGACCATGGTTGTCATACAAGGGAGATGTGCAAAGGGCCAGATGGGTGGCATTCTGTGGTAGAGCAGGGAGAAGGCAGGAGTAGACTCTGCTTTTCCTTTCCTTCATAACAAAGGGAATCCTTACCTATGTGCTTTCTTCTCATCTCATCTTCTTGAATAGTCCTATCTCCACTTAAAATGATTTTGAATCTTTATGAGCTCTTGTTGTTGCAAGATAAACTTTCAGCTGGGCACTAGTGGCTCACAGCTATAATCCTAGCTACAAAGGAAGCTGTGATCTAAGGAATGTGGTTCAAAGACAGCCCAGGCAGGAAAATCTGCGATATTCCTATCTCTAATAAACCACAAAAAAACACAACACAACAACAAAAAAACCCCAAACACCTGGAAGTGAGATATGGGTCCAGTGATAGAGTGCTAACCTTGAGCAAAAAGCTCAGGGACAGTGCCCAGGCCCTGAGTTCAAGCCCTAGGACTGGCACAGACATTTTTTAAAATTTAAGCTTCTGACCTCTAGCCTGGTAACTATCATGTGGAACACACACACACACACACACACACACACACACACACACACACAGCTGGCATTCATTTTTCTCTGCTGATTAAAGAATTAAAAGACAGGTACTTCCAGGAAGATGGCGGAGGAGCAGCAGAGCCCTAGCTAAGCTCCCTCCGACATCGCAGCTTTACCACTCCAGAGAAACTTTTACTCCTAGAAAGACAGCCCAAGTAAGTTATAACAGTATACAGATTCTGGCCAGAAAGGAAAAATCGACTTTGCTGGCCTGAAAACACAGATTTGACCTCTGAGCTGTGTCCTGCTGCCACACCAGTGCCGGCGCCAGCATAGCGCAACACATTCCACACACCTAAAGCACACAGCAATGACCAGGGAGAAATCCTCCAGACAGTGGCAGAAAGACGCAGATCGCAGGCTGAGCATGGACAGGCTGAAATCTCAGAGAAAGCGTTAGTATCCCACAAAAGACACTCTCACTTGTACCCACGGAGCAGCATCTGGAAGGTAGCCCTTACCCACTGCCAGAGCAAAGCACCATCTTTGACACTGGCATCGGGTTAGACCAGATTAGAACTAAAGCGAGCCTTGGGAAAGCAAGGACAAAGGGGCCATCTTTGAAAAGGGCAAGAGGGACCAACAAGTAAGAGCCAGCTCCACCCAGTAGAACAACCCCTGCCCAGGCAGGAGGCTTGTCCAGGGCAGCAGCTCACATACTCAGGTGAACTCAGCCAGAGGTTCCCTGCCCTGCCTGCCGGAATTTCTAAATTAAAACCAAAAGTGGCGAGCAGCTACCAGCGGCACGGAACAACCAGAGGGGAGAACAAATAGTTCCCGAGACAGATAAATGGTCCCATCACAGAGGAAGCCCAATTCCCAGCGCGAAACAGAGCTGAATTCCATAGCCAGCTCCGCTCAGGAGGCAGCCCCGTCCAGGAGGGAGGAACCTCCCCCAGGCAAGCAACTCTCAGCCCAGTAAACCAGGCCAGAGGCACCCCGCACTGCTGAGTCCACAGCCTATTCAGAGCCAGGCATTAAAGGCAGCCACCCCACAACAGACGGGAGGAGCCACGGTTCCCAAGACTGTTCAAGTCCCCGATCTACAGAGGACACCCAAGTCCTACCTGCAAGCTGTGTGAACCACAGAGCTCCAGGATTTCACTAAAGGGGGGGAGGGTCAAAGCAGATACACCCCCTGCAACTGAAAGCAAGTCAAACCAGCCAAGCAGCAAAATAGACTGCAGACCATCTAAAGGAAACCAGAGACTGTAGAACAAGGACGATTCAATTTTTTCAAACATTGTTTAAGCTTTTTTTTTTTTTCATTTCTGAGATGTTGTTTGTTTTTTGTTTTCCATTTTTCTTTGCTTTATCAAATTTTTTTTTTGGTTGTTCGTTTTTCTGGTTTTATTTTATAATTTTTCTCTGTTTTGTGCATTTGTCTTCCAGTATTTTTCCTTTATTTCTCCCTTCACATTCTCTTTCTTTAAAAATTATTTTCCCGGGGCTGGGGATATGGCCTAGTGGCAAGAGTGCTTGCCTCATATACATGAGGACCTGGGTTCAATTCCCCAGCACCACATATACAGAAAATGGCCAGAAGTGGCGCTGTGGATCAAGTGGCAGAGTGCTAGCCTTGAACAGAAAGAAGCCAGGGACAGTGCTCAGGTCCTGAGTCCAAGGCCCAGGACTGGCCAAAAAAAAAAAAAAATTACTTTCCTACGAATATTACCTCCACTCTTTTCTGCTAACTCTCCATTGTCTATCATTTTAACCTTGTTCTTTCTATTGATTTTACTCTACTCCACATTTCCATGTCACTGAAACAAAACCAAAATCATTACCACCCCCCCCCCATGCATTTTACTCTATTCTCTTTACTACCTCTAACTTACCCTCCTGATTTACTTCCAGGACTTCCAGATTTCATTAACCCCTGGTTATTGGATAGAGGGTATCCCTGCTCAATCTGAGTGAATCAAAGGGGTTCTAAGAGAAAGCCAGCCAGTCCAAAAAGAACTTAATATAAGAACAAGAATTGCTCATAGGGTTGTAACAGTAAATAAGTAACTACTGAATACAGGGCCCAGGATTGGTTGTTATATCAAAATTGTATTCTTTAGGAACACCAAATCTAATTTTATATACAGATATACAAGGTATCTGTATATAATTGTGAACCTCTAAGATTTACACAACAGGGCTTGGTAAAGTCTGCTTTGAGTCTTAAATGGTGTTCACAGGTGCTTGTAGATTGGCATTTCCAATTCAAATGGGCAGAAGAAACACAAGAACGATGGCAAACAATGGAGTCTCATCTCCCACTCAAAACAAGCAGGAAGCAGAGCAGTCAATCAAAGAGATAGAAGAGAACCCTCAAAATACTCTACAAAGTCTACTGATAAAAATGATAAATGAAAAGTTTGAATCTCTTCAGTCAACTATTCTAGATCGTGAGGAGGCAAAGCAAAAAATTAATGGAGAATTTCATGGTCTCTACAAATAGAAAGATAAATGAACTTCAAGAGTCAAATGAAAAGATAGCTACCCAGTTAAAAGATTTGAGAGACAGCACTCAAAACCAAATTAATGAAGTTAATGAAGTAAAGAAGTCCATGCAGGACTTAAGAGATAATTATAGCAAGGACATGGAAATCATCAGGAAAGACCAGTCAGAAGGAAAAGAGATTTGAAATCAAGTAGCTAGCCTACAGTCCCGACTAGCTGAAGCAGAGGATCTAATCTCAGGAGCTGAAGATTCCCTAGAATCTATGGAGAAAGATAAAAAAAAATCAATACAAACCCAATCCAATCGACAAAAGATCACTCCAGGAGCTCCAAGACACAATCAGGAAGCCCAATTTAAGGTTAATAGATATTGAGGAAAACCTAGAGAAAGAAGTTAATGGAATAGGCAACCTATTAAACACAATACTAGCCGAGAACTTCCCAAATATCCAGAAGGATAGGCCTATACAGATACAAGAAGCATTTAGAACCCCAAACTGACCAGATCAGAATAGGACATCCCACTGACACATTGTGATAAAAACAGGATCAATAGAGTCAAAGGAAAAATCCTTAAAGCTGTTAGGGAGAAGAAAATAATCACATATAAAGACTTCTCAGCAGAGACCATGAAAGCAAGGAGAGCCTGGAATGAGGTATACCAAACCCTAAATAAAAATAACTACCAACCAAGAATATTGTTCCTGGCTAAACTCTCATTCATAGCCGAAGGTCAAATAAAAGTCTTCCACAGTAAGGAAAAACTGAAACAATGTATCTCTACCAAACCAGCTTTACAGAAAATCCTAAAAGTTGTACTATACAGGGAAAATAATCAAGATCACAATACAGACAGAGAAATGAACCCTGAATAAAAAACAGAATATTACATCAAGAAATGGGAAGACACAGCCTTTAACAAGATAGCTATAATGAAAGGAACATATGATCATCTCTCAATCCTAACTCTCAACATTAATGGACTTAATTCTCTAATTAAACGACATAGGCTCATAAGTTGGATCAAAAATCAAGATCCACCTTTCTGCTGTCTTCAAGAGACACATCTATCCAGTAAAAGTAAACATCTTCTAAAAGTGAAAGGCTGGAATAAAATCTACCAAGCAAATGGCCCGCATAAGCAGGCTGGCGTTGCAATCCTAGTATTAGATAAAATTGACTTCAAATTAAAAATGGTAAGAAGAGACATAGAAAGTTACTACATACTAATAAAGGGATCTCTCCTACAGGAGGATATAACCATCCTAAATATCTACACACCAAATACAGGAATACCCAACTTCAAACAAACACTGCTTACTCTAAAAACACTCATAGACCCAAACACATTGATAGTTGGAGACTTTAACACTCCACTGTCACCTCTGGAAAGATCAACAGGCCAAAAACTGAACAAAGAAACCACAGAACTAAACAACTGCATAGCCCAACTAGACTTAACTGACATCTACAGAATATTCCATCCAGCAACAACATAATACACATTCTTTTCAGCAGCACATGGAACATTCTCCAAAATAGATCACATCTTAGGGCATAAAGAAAACCTGTACAAATTCAGAAGTATCAAAACCATTCCCTGCATTCTCTCATACCACAATGGAATAAAATTAAAGCTCAACTCAAATAGCCACTGCAGAAAATCCTACAATTCAAAGAAACTAAACAACACATTGCTGAACCATCAGTGGGTCATTGAAGAAATTAGAACAGAAATTCAAATGTGTATGGAATTCAACCAAGATGAGTACACAAAGTACCATCTCCTTTGGGACACAGCAAAGGTAGTACTCAGAGGGAAATTTATATCTCTGAGTGCCTTCACCAACTAACTGGAGAAACAGCAACTCAACAACTTAAGGAAGCACCCTAATTTCCTTGAAAGAGAACAACAAGCCAAACCCCAAGTCAATAGACAGAAGCAAATAATTAAAATCAAGTCAGAATTAAATCAATTAGAGACAAAAAAAAACCATTGAAAGAATCAACAAAACAAAGAGTTGGTTCTTTGAAAAAATCAACAAGATAGACCCCTAGCAAACCTGACCAAAAAATGAAGGCAGCACACCCAAATAAACAAGATCAGAGATGAAACAGGTAGTAACATCACCACAGAGAGTAACAACCAAAATTCAGAACACAATAAGGGACTATTTTGAAAACCTTTATGCCAACAAATTTGAGAACCTGGAAGAAATGGATGATTTCCTAGAAAAAAGTGATATCCCCAAACTCAACCATGAAGATTTAAACCTTCTAAACAGACCCATATCCAGCACTGAAATAGAAATGGCAATAAATGATCTCCCATCCAAGAAAAGCCCAGGTACAGACAGATTCACAGCAGAATTCTACAAGGCCTTCAAAGGAGAACTCACTCCAATATTTCTCAAATTCTTCAATGAAATTGAAAGAGAAAGTTCACTACCAGACACATTCTAAGAAGCCAGTATAACCTCATCCCAAAACCAGGCAAGGGCTCATCACGGAAAGAGAACTATAGACCGATTTCCCTGATGAACATAGATGCAAAAATTCTCAACAAAATTCTGGCCAATCAACTTCAACAGGTCATCAAAAAAAAATCATACACCATGATCAAACTGGATTCATCCAGTTTGTGGATGCAAAGTTGGTTCAATATATGCAAGTCAATTAATGTAATCTACCACATCAACCGGAGCAAGGTAAAGAGCCAGGTGGTTATATCTCTGGATGCAGAAAAGGCATTCGATAAAATCCAGCACCCATTTATGCTAAAAGCCCTGGAAAAGCTGGGATTCCAGGGAACACTCCTGAATATAATAAAAGCCATTTATGACAAACCAACAGCAAGCATAATTCTAAATGGTGAAAAACTAAAGCGGTTTCCTTTAAATTCAGGAGCAAGACAGGGCTGTCCGCTCTCCCCTGCTCTTCAACATAGTACTAGAATTCCTAGCCAGAGCTATTAGGCAAGAAGAAAATATAAAGGAGATCCAAATAGGAAAATATGAAGTTAAACTTTCTCTCTTCACAGAGGACATGATCCTATACCTAAAGAACCCCCATAGACTCTACTCCCAAGCTAATAGAGCTGATCCAAAACTTTGGCAAAGTTGCAGGATATAAAATAAAGCCTCAAAAATCAATGGCCTTTCTATATGCTAATGACCCGAACACCAAGGCTGAAAACAGGAAAGCAACTCCTTTTGCAATAGCCTCAAAAAACATAAAATAACTAGGAATAACCTTAACCAAAGAAGTAAAAGACCTCTATGATGAGAACTTTAAAAACATGAAAAACAAAATTAAGTCAGAACTAAGGAAATGGAAAAACCTCCCATGCTCCTGGATTGGGAGGATTAATATAATCAAAATGGCAATATTACCAAAGGCTATCTACAAATCAATGCAATACCCATTAATATCCCAACACCATTTTTTAATGAAATAAAGGAAGCAATCCAGGAATTCAGATGGAACAATAAAAGACCAAGAACAGCAAAAACAATCCTAAGCAGAAAGAACAGTGCTGGAGGAATTACAATACCAAACTTCAAGCTGTATTATAAAGCTATAGTAATAAAAACAGCTTGGTATTGGCACCAGAACAGGCCTGAAGACCAATGGAACAGAATTGAAGACCCAGAAATGAACCCACAGAACTATGCCTACTTAATCTTTGATAAAGGAGCTAAAAAAATAGTCTGGAAGAAAGATAGCCTCTTTAACAAATGGTGCTGGCAAAACTGGCTCAACACATGCAACAAACTAAAACTAGATCCTTATATATCACCCTGCACCAAAATCAATTCCAAATGCATCAAAGACCTCGAAATCAAAACAGATACCCTGAAAACACTAAAGGAAGGAGTAGGAGAAACACTTGGGCTCATTGGCACAGGACAGAACTTCCTTAACAAAAACCCAGAAATGCTACAAATCAAAGAAAGGATGGACAAATGGGACTGCATCACACTGCAGAGCTTCCACAGGGCAAAGGACATAGCTTGCAAGATAAACAGAAAGCCCACAGATTGGGAAAAGATCTTTAAAGGCCTCATATCTAAAATAAATGCAGAACTTAAAAAATTACATTCCTCCAAAACAAAACTGCAAAGAACCAATAGCCCTCTCAACAAGTGGGCTAAAGACTTACAAAGAGACTTCTCTGATGAGGAAATGTGACTGGCCAAGAGACATATGAAAAAGTGGTCTACATCACTGGCCATAAAAGAAATGCAAATCAAAACAACATTGAGATTCCATCTCACCCCAGTAAGAATGTCCTATATCAAGAAAACTAACAATAACAAATGTTGGAGAGGATGTGGCCAAAAGGGAACCCTACTTCATTGTTGGTGGGAATGTAAACTGATTCAGCCACTCTGGAAAGCGGTATAGAGATTCCTCAGAAGGCTATGACCCAGCAGCCCCACTTTTGGGCATCTACCCAAAGACCACAAACAAGAACACACTAAAGTCACCAGCACAACAATGTTCATCACAGCACAATTTGTCGTAGCTAGAATATGGAACCAACCCAGATGCCCCTCAGTAGATGAATGGATCAGGAAAATGTGGTACATATACAATGGAATTTTATGCCTCTATCAGAAAGAATGGCATTGCCCCATTTGTAAGGAAATGGAAGGACTTGGAAAAAATTATACTAAGTGAAGTGAGCCATACCCAAAGAAACATGGACTCTATGGTCTCCCTTATAGGGAATAATTAGCACAGGTTTAGGCTAGTCACATCAGAGGAGCCCATGAGCCCAATAGCTATACCCTTATGAACACATAACATGATGCTAAGTGAAATGAGCTCCATGTTATAGAAACAACTGTTATATCACTGTTGTAATTACTTTCAACATCCCATGTGTATCTGTAGCTTCTACTATTGATGATGTTCTTGTATCCCCTTCCTATGGTTGTACCTGCACTATCTCTGTATCTTATCTGAGTACATTGGAAACCATGTATACTGGTATTAGAACTAGGAAACTGAAAGGGAATACCAAAATCGAGAGACACAGGATAAAAAGACAAACGACTACAAAAGCAATACTTGCAAAACTGTTTGGTATAAATCAACTGAACAACTCATAGGGGGGAAAGGAAAAGGGGGAGGCGGGAAGGGGGAATAAGGGAGGAGGTAACAAACAGTACAAGAAATGTATCCAGTGCCTAACATATGAAACTGTAATCTTTCTGTACATCAGTTTGATAATAAAAATTTGAAAAAAAAGAAGAAATGTATCCAATGCCTAATGTATGAAACTGTAACCTCTCTGTACATCAGTTTGACAATAAAAATTTAAAAAAAAAGAATTAAAAGACAGAAAAGTGATTAAAGCAAACAGAGAAAGTTTATTTAATTTTTTTTTTTTTTACCAGTCCTGAGGTTTTGAAGTCGGGGCCTGAGCACTGTTCCTGGCTTCTTTTTGCTCAAGGCTAGCAACTCTACCACTTGAGCCTCAACGCTAATTCTGGCTTTTTGTATATATGTAGTGGTGAGGAATCGAACACAGGGCTTCATGAATATGAAGCAAGCACTCTACCACTAGACCATATTCCCAATGCAAGTTTATTTAAATCATACAATAAATTTATTTAAAATAGAAAGGAGATCAGTGAAAGACTCTCCTAAGAGAGGGGCCCAAAAGGTGAGCCCAGTGGAGTCCTCTTGGAGGGCAATTTTTATAGTATTGTTTTTATAGCTTCCACCATATATCCTCCCCTGTACTCTGCACTGATTGCTTGATGGCTTGTGCATG
The DNA here is from genome assembly GCF_023159225.1 of Perognathus longimembris pacificus. NCBI lineage: Eukaryota > Metazoa > Chordata > Mammalia > Rodentia > Heteromyidae > Perognathus > Perognathus longimembris. Next base: position 34,788,834 of record NC_063166.1, on the reverse strand, counting down.
TCCTACCCTGACCCTTCATCACCTTACGGGAACAAGAAGCACTATGATGTTATCAGCCATGTGTTGTGTTCACTGTTTTATCCCTATCTACTTAACTTCTCTTTTCTGCCCCCACCTCTGTGTCATGTACTATAAACAACTCTGGTTTGGGAAAGGCTTCATGAGGACATGATGATTTGGTTCTTTGACAAACTAAACCCCACTACTCTGCTGGGAGGCCCTCTCCTCCAGCAGACAGCCCTCTCCTTCCTTTTGCCTCCTAAGTCCTAACTCAAAGGACAGCTCAATTGCTCCCTTCCCTGTGTGATCCCTGAAGGCTCAGCCAGCACTCCTGTGAGACTTTAGTGGCTTTATAGTAAAGCTGAAGAGAAAGAATGGAGACATTGAGATCTGCAAGTCTAAACTCAAGTTCTAGATAGGGAAAGGCTGAAGTGGGCGTATAGTAAGGACTTGGCCAATGTTGTTCACTCCTTTTATTCTCTTCTTATTTTACTGGTACTGAGGCTTGAACTCAGGGCCTACATGCTATCCTTTAGCTTTCCTGCTCAAGACTGGCACTCTCTCACATGAGTTACACCTCTACTTCTGTATTTTTGGTAGTTAAATGGAGGTTGAAATTTTCACAAACTTTCCTGCTGAGGCTGGCTTTGATCCTCAGATCTCAACCTTCTGAGTAGCTAGGATGACAGGCATGAGATATCAGTGCCCCATTTTGAATTAGGTATCGTGAGTCATCTAGAGGTGAACTAAAGGCTACAAGATGATTGTGTAGGTGCTGGGTGGACACTGTGCCACGTTTCAGTGTCTATAAGGTTCTGAGTCCCTGTGGATTTTGGTGTTCTTGGAGGCTCTAGAGCCAGTTCCTGTGGATACCTTTATTATGCATGCATCCTAACTCCCTCACAGAATTGCATGTGTGGTCTTCATTCTTTGTTTGAAAGACCTTTTCTTGGAATTTGGTAATATTTATTATATATGTATTGCTTTGTAGAGGTAATATACAGAAGGGTTATAGTTACATGAGGTAGATAATGAGTACAATTCCCTTTGAACCACCTTATCCCTTCCCTCACTTTCTCCCTGTTTTTCCCTCCCATCTCCACCCACAAGATGTACAGTTCATTTTCCATGTAGTGTCTAGTGAGTACCATTGTTGTATGTTTTCACCTTTTGTTGCACCCCCTTACCTGTGCTCCCTCTTTACCCTTACAAAGACAAATAAACACACAAACAAGACAAAAAGAAAAATGAAAACAGCAACAATAAAAAAACTCTTGCTTCCTTTTCTTGGAATTCATTTTATAAGATATTATTTTATGTGATCATATGCACATAGCTATTGAGCCTTTGTGATCTGCTCCTATGCATACCCTCCTCTGGTCTCATTGTGTGAATGTCCAGAGACTCATATAATTTATCACATTCCAGTGTATTTGTTTTTCATCATCCAGTGTATTTACTTGTAGGTTTATAGGTACATTCTAGTTACCACAAATGAGGGAAACCATGCCAGCTATGTTTCTTTGGGTCTGGCTTATTTCATTTAATATCATTTTTCCAAGCTTTCCATTTCCTTATAAATGTTACAATAACATTCTTTGAAATAACTTTTTAAAAATGTAATTTTATTGTCAAGGTGATGTACAGAGGGGGTTAGAGTTAAATATGTAAGGTAGTGGGTACATTTCTTGTAAAACTTGTTGTCCCCTCCCTCATTTTTCTCCCACTTTCCCTCCTCCTCAATTCCACCCCAAGTTGCACAGTTCATTTCCAACATATTGTCTTATGAGTATCACTGTTGCATTAGTTCACCCTTTATCCTTTGTCTCACCATTTTGATGTACCTCGTCCCTTCCCTAATTCAGATAAATGTACATTCAGTACCCTGGGTACCAAAATCAAATACAGTGACAACAGGGTCTAAACCACAGGGGGAAAAAGAATAATTTCACATTAAAAATAACAACAACAATGGAAAATCTCTTGTTTCCATATCTTGGAGTTCATTTCTCTTAGCATTATTTTATATGGTCATATGTGCATAGCCATTGAGCTATTGTGGTCTCCTGCTAGGACTATTCTATGCATATACTAATCATTACCAATGAGGGAAGCCATGAATTCTATGTTTCTTTAGGTCTGGCTCACTTTACTTAATATGATTTTTTTCCATGCTTTTCCATTTCCTTTTTATCCATGTCTTTCCATTTCCTTATGAATGAGGCAATGTCATTCTTTTTTTTTTTTTTTTTTTTGCCAGTCCTGGGGCTTGGACTCAGGGCCTGAGCACTGTCCCTGGCTTCTTTTTGCTCAAGGCTAGCACTCTGCCACTTGAGCCACAGCGCCACTTCTGGCCATTTTCTGTATATGTGGTGCTGGGGAATCGAACCCAGGGCCTCATGTATATGAGGCAGGCACTCTTGCCACTAGGCCATATCCCCAGCCCACGGCAATGTCATTCTTTCTGATGGAAGCATAGAATTTCATTTTGTATGTATACCACATTTTCTTGATCCATTCATCTACTGAGGGGCATCTGGGTTGGTTCCATATCATAGCTAAGGCAAATATTGCTGTAATGAACATGGTTCATAAAGCCATAGTCTCTTCTTATAGACCGGCAAAGTGAAAAATAAGTTTTCTCCACACAGAAATTAGTGTTATAGGTGCCACAAAATTTTGTTTGAGTATTTGGCTGTGGAGTTTTAGATATAAGATGTGAAATACTTTCATGATACTCTTATTATTTCACTTTTGAACTTAACATATTCCAAGTTTGCTACATAGAAAAGACTAGAGCTTCTAAACAGAAACACCAGCGAATCATTAAGTATGATTTAGATGGTTTTCTCTAAAAAAAACATTAGACTGTCTTGCACTGGTGGCTCTTGCCTGTAATTTTAGATACTTAGGAAGCTGGGATTTGAGAATCACAGTTTGAAGTCAGGCCAAGCAGGAAAATCCATGAGACTCTTCTCTCTAGTTAACCACCAAAAAGCCAGAAGCAAAGCCTTGAGCAAAAAAGCTCAGCAACAGTGCCCAGGCCCTGAGTTCAAGCACCAGGACTGGCATCAAAAATGGAGGTTGAGATTCGGAGGATTAAGATTCAAAGCCAGCCTGGGATCCTAGATAGAAAGTCCAAGAAACTCTATCTCAAATTAATGAGCAAAATTATGAACCACAAGCATGGTTTAAGAGATAAAATACAGCTGGGGATCTGGCTCAGCGGAAGAGCACCTGCCTGGCGAGTGCAAGGCCCTGAGTTCAGTCCCCAACTCTGGAAAAAAAAAAAAAGAGATAAAATACAAGCAAGCTGACTAAAAACAAGGTCCTTAGTTCAAGCCCTGGTACCAGCAGAAAACAAAACAAGAGTCCATTAGCCTGAAATGGCTCTGTGAGTGCATGAGTGCCTGCCTGAGTGTGTGTGTGTGTGTGTGTGTGTGTGTGTGTGTGTGTCCCCAGGGATACATAGAAGGTTCCAACAACCCACTCAAAGGGGAAAAAAATCAATCTAAAACCAATCAATTATAGCTCTGTGATTCAAATGTGCATCAATGGACAGAAAAGATTCAATTTACAAAAAATTTGAGTTACATGCAACAGTATTTTTGTTTGTGTATGTGTCTGTCTGTGTGTCTGTGTCTGTGGGTACATCTGTAGGTCTGTCTGTGGTTGTGTCTGTCTGTGGGTGTGTCTGTGCCTGTGGATATGTTTGTAGGTCTGTCTGTGGGTGTGTCTGTATCTGTGGTTGTGTCTGTGGGTATGTCTGTGAGTTTCTGTCTGTGGGTGTGTCTGTAGGTCTGTCTGTGGTTGTCTGTCTGTGGGTGTGTCATTGGGCGTGTCAGTCTGTGAGTGTGTCTATGGGTCTCAGGTCTTTGAGCTTACTAGGCCAATATTACACCCACATTACCCACCATTTTTGAACTTCATGTAACTATTTGGGGGTAAGGTCTCATATTTTTTCCCCCAGAACTAATCTCAGACTACCATCCTCCTACCTTCTTCTAAGTAACTGGGATTATGAGAATAAGTCACCATGCCCAGCTACATGCAAAATTCAAGTCACAAATCCTCACCTAAAGTTCAACTTTCTTCCAGACACACTAGGCTGAGGGTTTAAGTGGCTATGTGATAAGTATAGGAGTTGGATCTACCACTGATGAGTAATTACTAGTGTATACTTCTGCTCTTGGATTTACCCAACTGTTTTCTGCCAAAAAAAGACTTCTAGTAGTTAAAACAATGCCCTACTTCCCTCACTCTTCAGAACTCTCTCTTACCCATTCCCTCCATGGAGTCCCAGGCTTCTCTACATTTTTCATATAGATCCTCATAGAACCTCATTGGTGTAGAATAGCCCTGTCAATTAACCAGCTTTGTGGACCCAATTGAATTTCTGCTGGGTAGAATTAGCCATGAATGAATAACTGAATTTCTTTTGGGCAGAATTGGTGGGCTTGAGTTCATGACTCTATTCCAGGGGTGACCTATTGCTCCTCACTCTTGCACCCACTGGTGCATAATTATGGCCTCATGTTCATTATCTCCACCTGCAAGCTAGGCTGTCCTGGTGGAGCAGTGGGAGGATACTGCTCTTGCTTTTAGGATTTCTCATTAGCTCTACAACCCTTTGTGCAACCTAATGTTTTCTAGCCTCATTGTGTGCCCTCTATTACCTGTGGTTAACAATAATACAGTGAACCTTTGCGTTTCCACAGGAGTTTACAGCCTACAAGGGCTTCCCATGCATCATATCCTCTAGTTACACATCTGCCCACGGGGTTTCCCTGTCAATTGTCCCACCTTTAGTGGTTCTTCTGCCCACAGGATGAGCTCTGGGATCCTCAGGTGGCACTCACAACTTTCATCAATGGATCTGGCCAGCTCTGTCACTCATCTTTCCTGACTTACACAAGCCATCTCCCACTTCATGTCCCAGTAGTAGCACCACACTATAGTTCTCTCTCTCTCTCTCTCTCTCTCTCTCTCTCTCTGTGTGTGTGTGTGTGTGTGTGTGTGTGTGTGTGTGTGTGTTGTACTGGAGCTTAAAATCAGAGCCAGGGCTTTGCCCCTGAACTTTTTTGCTCAAGGCTAGTGCTCTACCACTTGAGCCACAGCTCCACTTCTGCCTTTTTGGTGGTTAATTGGAGATAAGAATCTCATGGACTCTTCATGGCCAGGCTGGCCTTGAACCTCGATCCTCAGATCAGCAATTACAGGCATGAGCCACCAGCTCCCAGCTCAAGCTATAGTTCTTGATACAAAGCCCTTTCTACCATTCTTCATGCTCTGGCTTTCACTTGACCATTTTGTGTCACATATCCCCTGTGCCCCAGCCACTATCATACCATTCATAAGCTTTCTCAAGCCTCATAATGTCCTGTGAGCAGCCCTGTGGTGGCAGGGACCACTGTGGGAGTGGGTGTGTAGATATGGAGTTTTCTACAGTGGTTAAATGTGCCCCCCTACAGTTCATTATTTTGGCCACTTTTAAGTGCATGGTGCAGTAACAGGAAGCAGTGCACATTGTTATGCAGTCAGCATCATCACCATCTCCAGGAACGTTTCATTGTCCCAAACATAAGCTTCATACCATTTGTATCACTCTGCTATGGCTTCCACAAGAAATTCTTTCCTCATGGTTTTGGAGGCAAGTTCAAGGTCAAGATTCAAGCAGAGTTGATATGTGGTGAGACCTCTCTTCTAGGTTGTAGCTGGTCATCTTCTTACTGTGTCATTTATATGTGCCCTTAGACAGAACAAGAGAGGGAGGAAAAGAAGTAGGAGAGGGAGAGAGACAGAAATGGGGAGATAAATAGAAACAGAGAGAAACAGAGTGTCATGTGTCTCTTCCTCGTCCTTAGGACCTCATTTAACCTTAATTATCTCCCAAAATGACTAATCTTTAAGCACAATTACATTGAAAATTAGGGCTCCAATATCTGGATTTGGAGGGGGTAGACACAACTCAGTCCATAACACTAATGAAGAATAACATCTCATTCCCCCTCTTTGCCCTATCTCCTGATAACCACTGCTCTACTTTCTACCCCATATGTTCAGCTACTCTGGATTTGTCCAGTTGTGACTGGCTTATTTAACTTAATATTATACCTTCATATTCATACATGTAATAGTATGTGACAGAATGGTCTTCCTGTGTAAAGCTGAATAATATTCTCTTACATGAATAGACCACATTTTGTTGCTATACACATCTGTGTTTGATAAATGTCTTTTTTAAAACTCTTTTTCCTGAGGTTGGACACTTTGGTACAAACACAGCGTAGCATGCTGTAGTCCTGAATATTGAATGAATGGGAGAATGGGTTGCTCAATTGGCATACTAATTCTCACAACAGCCTCAGACTTGGTAAGCTCATCTCTTTACAACTTTCAGAGGAAGAAGTCAGGTTGGAAAGGTAGAGGACATTTCCAATATCCTCAACTGCCTTCCTACCCTCTTTAAAGATTCACTAAGAGAAATAGTTCTGCTTTATTTGACGCCTATGTTATATTGGACTTCAATTGTTTCCATCATGGTGACTGGATTTCCATGGGAAGAGGTGATCTTGGGACAATGTAGAAGCAAAGCCAAGCCAGAGACAACTTAGTGAGATAGGTAGGAAACAGGTCTCAGGATCCATGAGGGTGCACGATCCTAATTGAGAAACAGAATGTATTTGTGTGTGTGTGTGTGTGTGTGCGTGCATGCATGCATGTATGTGTATAAAGTTTTATGTATAAATTATATATACATGTATGTTATATATGTATAAATTAAATATATATAAATTATTTTAACATATACACATATAAATTGTGTGTATATATGCATATATACATATATATGAAATCCATCTGTCTATCTGATATTTATTGTGAGGATTGGTTCACATAGAAGCAAAAAATTCCCATCATCTGTCAGTTGTGTACTTCAATTCCAGTCAGAAAGCCTGAGGGATCAAGGCATCAACGGAATAAGTCCTTTTCTGAGTCTAAAGGCTCCAGAGCAGGAGTACCAATGTCAAGTACATGTCTGTTCAAATAGAAATAATAACATTGCCTTTCCTCTACCATTTTTGCTTTGTTGAGCCCTTGGTGGATGGAATAATGCTCATCTACACTGGTAGAAGGAGTTTGTCTTCTTAGTCTACTGACTTAAATGACAATGTCTTCCAGAAACACCCATACAGACACATAGCTAATGTTTTATGCCTGGTGTTGGTGGCTCATGCTTGTAATCCTAACTACTCAGGAGGCTGAAATCTGAGAGTCACTGTTCAAAGCCAGCCTGGGCTAAAAAGTCCAGGAGACTCTAACCCACATAAAATTGGAAATGGTTCTGTGGCTCATGTGGTAAAGTGCTAGCTCTGAGCTGAAGAGCTCAGGGACAGTGCCCAGGCCCAGAGTTCAAGCCCCACAACCAACAACAACAACAACAAAAGGAAGTAAAGAAGGAAAGAAAAAAGGAAGGAAGGAAGGAAGGTTTTACCAGATCTCCAGGTGTTCCTTAACCTATTCAAATTGACATATAAAATTACCTATCACATTTTCTCCTTTGCAATTTGGCAGCTCTGCAAATAGTCTATATGACCTTTGGCCTCTTTTGTGGTCATAACCTTTAAATTTTAGCTTTCACATGATTAAATACCATGATCTTTAGTGCTCTGATATTATGACCTGTATTGCGTCTCAATCATTTCATAAAATCAAAATGAATTCCAAGTGGTGTTTGTCAGGGTCCACAAACAGAAAAAGTAATGCTAACACGATCAAGTCTTAACAGCAAATCTTTCCAAGGGTCTAAGCCATCTTCAGGGAATATTCCTTTCTTCATTTTCTCTGTGATAATTGAATAGTTCAGGTACTTGAAATGTAAATGACATAGTACTATCTTTTTCAGAAACTCTGATCACAAAGTTGCTGCTCGAAGGTCATGCATTGTCCAGGACAAGCAATGTGGCCAGGCCATGCACCTTCCTGTGAGCCTGCAGAATACATGCAGCTCGCTTTGCTCTGTGGATCTTGCCTTCCGTCAGGGTTCCCAGCAGCAGCAGAGTCTGAGACACGGGTTTGGTACATTGTTATGTTCCCCAGAAATAATGAAAGGGATTGAAGGACACAGAAGAGGACGGGGTGGTTCAGGATGCTCCCCTTACCCACAGGGGGAAGCTTTGGAGCACAAAACTCATCCAAGCCCTAGCCCCCCTTCTCTGATAGGCAGTGAGTCATGCATGTGGGCTGACCATCTCCTGTAATGACAATGGAACCTCCTCAATGTGGGACACCTACATGAAGAGCCAAACATCAGCCAAGGGAGGAGCCAGAGAGAGGAGAAGAAAGGAGAAGGGAGAATACTGGAGGAGGCTAGAAAGAGGTAGAAAATCAGACAAGGAGAGTCAAGGGGCAGAGAAGGGGACCAAGAATATCTACTAGAGTTCTCTTCTCTTTCTAAAATAAAGCATGGCTAAAGAACCCTGTATTATAAAAAGTTCCTATATACAGCATGACTTTAATAAAATATGCAGGCAGCTACAATAAAATACCTTTCTTACTAGCCTTTTATTGTTGCAATTCTTGTTTTAATCTTATTCCTATTCATTAATCATAATAAGGTCATTAACTCTATAGCTTTTTTCCTTGCAAAACTCTAGCTTATTGACAGGTATCATGAGGAGCTGCCACCATTTTGAAAACTATCAATTACTTCCTTGAAGAAACTAGATTGTTTTGGTCTTATGTCTTCCACCTTGGTGTCTGGGACTCTTGCCATTCAATTTATAAGTGTCTAGACTCGGTATATGATTATAATTTATCCCATCATCATCATCATTATCACCTTAACAGTATGATAGATAACTCATAGGTTGGTCTGTGTGAAGAGGTGAGATGTAAAAGCATGAAGAGGAGATGATACAGTAGGATGAATCTTCATGGGTGAAGATTTGATTTCTTAGCAAGAAGAAGACACTTGAAAGGGTGGAGAATATCTAAAACCTTAGACTCTACCCCAGTTTCACCACGTAGGTGCATTAAAGAGAGAGCTTGATGTCACTGGTCTCATCTAGTCAGTAGTAATTCTCCTGGCTATCTTCATCGATCAGAGGAAAAGTCAGCCATACCCAACCACCTGTTCATCTATACCTTTTAAGTATGGAGTCACCTCCCCCCAGTCTGTTGCCTCTGATCAAATCACAGTCCTGTGTCACATATCATGTTTCAGTCAGCAATGAACAACATCTATCATGGTGGTCCCATAAGGTTATAATGAGGCTGACCAATTCTCATCAGCTAGGAATGACATAGCTCTATGCATTCCTTGTGTGTTTGTAGAGATGGTGGTATAACAGAAGTACTGTGCTGCTAGCCATATAAAATATAGCACATCTGAACACTTACCATACTTAGTGGTTGACAATGATTGTTACAGGTTTGTGTATTTACTAAATTGTGTGTGTGTGTGTTACCAGGGTCAGTGTTTCAAGCTCTTCCATTGAGTAGTCACTCAAAGCTGGTGCTCTACTACTTGAGCCACAGATTCACTTCTTGGGTTTTGCTAGTTAATTGGAGATAAGAGTCTCTAGGATTTGTCTTCCCAGGTTGGCTTTGAACCATGATCCTATATCTCAGATCTCAGTCTTCTGAGTAGCTAGGATTATAGTAATGAACCACCAGCTCCTGGCCAAAACATTACTTTTTGTTATTTTACACTGTATAAAACATTCTTATTAAAAATAGTTTACTATGCAGGTCTACCGTGTGATGCCAGCATATTGTTTTTCTTGATTGCTCCGAAGTCTGTGTGGAGCAATTGGCTTAGACCATCTGGGTTTAGGTAAGTACCCTCTGTGATGTTTACACAATGCCACGATTGCCTAACAATACATTCCTCAGAACATATCCAACATTAAATGATGCATGGCTACAGTCAGGCCTTGGGAGGAAACAAAATTTGCCTGTGATGGTCCCCATAGCAACAAGCACCCTCAAGCCTCTTTCCTGACACCAAGTGCTTTCAGTTAACTATTGTTCCAAAGCCTCCGTTTAAACCAGAACATTACTTTTTAGAAGACATTTAAATGGAGTTTGAGAATAATTTTATACAAACCTATAAAGTCTCACCACAGTGATTTGTAAATATCTAGACTTGGTCTATGATTCTGGTCCTTAATTTACCCCATAATTGTCATCATCATCTTAAAGACATGATGGATGACACACGGGTTGGTTTGTGAGGATATTTGTGTTCTTGAGATATAAAAGCATTTAGAGAAAATGATACAGAATAAAGAATCTTCATGGGTAAAGACTTGAAGAATAAATTGGTATGTCAAGACCTGAACGATAAGTTTGTAATGGGCTTCTGCATTTCCAACTTATAAAGCCGTGATTTTTCACAAAGTAGGAAAATACCATTACAATTTTTTTTTGCCTGCTCTCAAATGAACAGAGTCTTTTTTGTCCATTTAAAGAGTCTCCGTCCCATTCTCCTGCTATAGGGCCACCTGCAAGCTCCACTTAAACATTATTGCCATCCATCATGTAGTAGTTTAAAATGGACCTACAAGAGATAGATAGCTCATAACTGAACTATCAGTGACAGCTGAGATCAACCAGACCACCTAGCAGACAGAAACTTCTGCATTCAGCCATTCAGTTTGTGGAGCATTTCATTCATTTGGATGACCTGTAGTGTCTGCTGCCAAGTTTTCCTATAGGCTATGCCATGAAACAAAGCAATGCCCAGCAGCTGATTCCATGTGAAGAAGAGTCTGAGCTAATTTTCATCCACTGCGTAAAGGATGGTCCTCTAAATTGTGGAGGCATTTTCATGTACATGTGGGTTCATCAGTTCAATTCACCGACATGAACAATGACCACAGTGTAGGCATTTACTAAGGCTGAAAACTATACTTAAGAACCCTTAATTCCTGTCAAGGGCTCTAATCATCGTTCACATCTGCCCAGTGCCTACATCTAATTAAACAGAAGGTTACATCTCCTGTTGGGGTTCACTAAAGTCCGAGAACATGCCCTATCTTGCAGCTACTGAAGCAAGGAGAGCCTCACTCCTGCTGGGAATGTTCTGCAGGGACGGGGGTAGTGAAGAGAGAGGTCTTTCACTCTGATGCTTGAAAAATGAGCATATGGATGAACTCCAGCATCCTAAGCTGGAAAATCTCCATAGCAACACATTCCTTCTCTAACCTCTCTTGGTCCAGACCTTCCAAACCAGGTTTTTTTTTTTTTTTTTAGCACAATTGGGTGGTGGGACGATGCTCTTATTAAAAAGAGCCTTTTCCTCTCTTCTAACATCCTATCACCTATCCATTGCACACAGACAACCAGACATACCACATGCCCACAGACTTTTAAAGAGGAGAAATTCTCTCACGCCTATATTTCCTAGGGCAGAAATCTAACAGGGTTCTCATCTGATGAGGTAAAAGAATCAACAAAGAATCATAATTTCCCAGCACACTACTGTGGCCATTTTGAAAGCAAAACAGGAAGGTAATTTCTTCTCCATATCATGGCTCCAAGTGTGTTGGAAGAAGTGATTCCAACTCTGTGTTTGCTTGAAAAACCTACTGGATTCCTAACCCATGCTCAGGCAAGCTAAGTAACTGCAACCCTTGTAGAGCTGGTGAGAAGTGCTGAAAAGCAGAACTGGCCTTGAACTACGTGATGGGAACATGTACTACAGTACCCATGGAATGGGAGAGTAAATTCAGCCAATGGACAACCTTAGCCAAAGACAGAACAGTGTAATTGACCATTTCAGAAGTCACCAACAGAAACATCTAGACCCAAGAGTCTTAGACTTAGTATGCTTTAGAATCCTCTGAAAGGTTTGTTAAAATACTAACTGCTGAAACCCATTCCCAGAATTTCTGAATCAGAATTCTGGGAGAATATGGATTTCTATCAAGTTCCCAGGTGATGCTTTGCATTACTCAGGAGTCATTGGTCTAGGCCTGCTAGTGACCTGCCTTGTACTTTCTGTCCTATGAAAGCATGAGGGCTGCTGATGGGAAGGAGGTGAGAAGCAGATGAATCAGGAGCAGTCATCTCTTACTTAGTCAGGCTTCACTTTATGCAGTTCAGTTCCTTGCAGTTAACAGTGATCTAAAAATATAAAATGGAAAATCCCCAAAATGAACAAGTCATAAGCTTTAGATTGTACAGTTCCATCCCTCTGGGGACATAAGTGATGGATTTGCCTGGCATATCCATACTACATGCACTACCTGCCCCTTAGTCACTGGGTAGCCATCTGGATTATCACATCAACTGGCACCGTTTTCCAGTGCCCATGTTCAAGTACCCACATTTTACTTAACAATGGCCCTAAAGTAAGAAAGTACTGATGTGGATAACTCAAATATGTCAAAGACATACAAACAAATATATCCAAGCAAATTGACTGAAGTACATTATATGCAGAGAAGGATTCCAATAACATAACTCCTTTGAGCAACTAATTTAAAGTTTTACAAAACGAATGCCAGGAGGATGAAGCATGCTTCATTGGGAATAAGGGGAAAGAGGTCAGACAAGTGGAAAGAGGAAGAGTGGGTGAATACTGTCATAATATTTAATGTACATATGTGAGAATGGAAACTTGAAGGGATGGGTGAGAGTTGGCAGAGATGAGGAAGAATGACGGAAGGGGTAACATTAATCAAGATGCATTGTACTCATAAATTGACACACTGAATTGAAATTCCTTTATGCAATTACTCAAATATTATTTTAGAAATTTTCAACACTTGCCAAGGAGAAGCCAAAAAGTTCCTGCAAGTAGAAAGGTAAAAGCTTGTTATAGGTATGTATTACAAGGGGGAAAAAACCCTACAATATACATAGATTTTGAAATGTATTCCTTCTGATAGGAGCCTAGCATATGATTTGTGTTGGCCTCCCAGTGAATAAGACAGGTATGGGCTTGCCATCTTTCTGCTGAGAAAAGTGGTTTGGAGAGGTTAGATCTCAGGCTTATACAGCTGGTGTGTACTGGAATCTATTTAGTTGACCGGGGGTAAAGGACTGTCTTGGATTTTTTCAATAGCTCTAGGTGATTGTAATGTGTGGAATAGGCTGTGAGCCCCAGGTTTGGGGCTTTTATACTCTGAACCCTCTTCTCAAACAAGGTTATGGACATCATATCAAGGATTAGTCTTCCCTAGTAAGTATAATGTGAGGGTTTCCAAAGTTATATTTTGAACAATTTTTTTTCCATGCTGGGATTAGAAGTACTCTGGAGGAAAGGAGATGTAAATGGGCAAAGATGATAATGATGAAAAGTGTACAAGTGGGGAGTTTAGATGTTATTTCAGAGTACTGATTTATTCGTGTCCATTAAAGCAATGGGCTTAGGTTTTAAAACTATGGATGGAAAGTCACAGCAATTACACCTCACTCCAAAATATGAAGCATCCAATGATAATGACTCATCTGTGTCCCACATGTACCAGCCACAGTTCTTGCAGGAAACAAATTCCTTTCTTAAGGTGACACCATCAATGTTTGTTCCACAAAAGTCAACTCACAAAGCTGAGTCTGGTTAGAGAACCACAAGAAATAGTACAGACCCAGAAGGAGAGAAGTGTGCAGAGATGGCTACTTTGAGAAGAACCATGACCTTTGGTTAAGGGCTTCCTGAAACTATTCCACAAAGAAGAAACTAGGAGAACATAAAGCCCAACACTCCAACACAGTGGTGATCGGACAATGACCAATAACTTACTCTTGGACAAAAATTCATTTGTAATATTTTCTTGATGCAAATATACTCTTCATGGCCTATTTCCTGCTGCCAACATGAGGCTGTGAGGTGAATGAAGCATTAGCAATAGATGTATACCATCCATCCTTATCAGGTGGCAGAAGGTTCCAGCCCACCATCGTTCCTTCTTCATTTATCCTTCTTCATTTATCCCTCTTAGTTCGGGTCCTTATTCATCACACCCAGAGGGTGGAAACTCAGAGAGGAAGAAACTCTTGGAAGTGATCCACGTGGACAGCCTCTTAGCCTCTACCAGGAAGAAAAGGGAAGCAGAGCATCACAATGTGATCCTTAGGGAAAGAAGGCTGGCCTTTTCCTCCAGGCTGCTCAGGCTTTGATGTCTTTCTGTCCAGTCTAAACCTTTTCCTGGTTGTGCCCTAGAGTGTCTGTGTGCTGCTAATGAGACCCAAGTACTACTTTTGACAAGATGAGGCATGGGCTGATGTTTGAAAAGTAGGAGGACATTTCATCTGGAGACTTAAAAAGTTTAATTGTTATTATAAAGTTGATGTATAGAGGGGTTGTAGTTATGTAAGTCAGGTAAACAGCACATTTCTTTGTGAGCAATGTCACCCCTTCTCTCACCCTCGCCCAGTTTTTCCCTTCCATCCCCAACCACCAGTTATATAATTCATTTTCAGCATAGTGTCCAGGGAGTACCATTGCTGGATTGGTTCACCCTTTGTCTCACCTGGAGAATTTAATCATCTGGTTTTGGTCTTTATCCATCATGTAAGTAAAATTTGTCTTGTTGTAGAGAGCTCAGGGCTAGGAAAGTCATGGTTATTGGACTTCCTGTGAGTTAGAAACCTTAGCATAGGTTCTTTAACTTGGTTCATTTTGTAGGGTTTGACAATGTGCAGGACACTGTAAAAGCTGAAATTAATTGTACCAGCTATAAGTTCACAGGAGCTCCTCCTCCACACTCCTCTTCCCACTTGTCATTTTTCAGTCAGATCTGTCAAGAAAGAGAAACTGCTCTAGGTCTTTCATACTGAGGGGATTTAATTTAGGGAATTCTTGGCACAGAGATGGGAGACCTGGGAAACAGAGGACAGATTAGCAACATAAAATGCTGCTACTACTCCTAAAGCTGTGAAGTAATGAGAGCTCACAGATGTGATTGTAACAAGTCCATAACCAGCATAGTCATGTGGTACATCTGTGCATTTCTTTTCTTTTTTATTTTATTTATTTATTTTCCTTTATTGTCAATGTTCTTCTCTGGAGCAAACAAATAACTTTTGAGTTTGAAGAAGCTGATTTGTCACAGGGGAATTGAGAGATTGAGTTAGCTCCATCAGCTCAAACTGAGCACGTGTGCTGTCAGTCTCCTACAGTTTTGTTTAGTAATTAGGGTTCACCACAGAAGCATAACCAATAGGAGATGTCAGATAGACAGATGATAAATAAATAGATGATAGAGATAAATGGTAGAAATAGGAGACAGATAGTAGAAAGAAAGATAGATAGATGATAGATAGACAGTCAGACAGATAGATAGATAGATAGATAGATAGATAGATAGATAGATAGATAGATGGATAGATGGATAGATAATAGATTCTGGGAATTATGGAAACTGAGAATTTCTAGAGCATGCAAGCTAGGGACCCAGGAAAGCTGGTGTTATAATTCAGACCAAGTTCCAGGACCTGGGAATTGGGGAAATGATGGTGTAAGCTCCCATCTGGGGCAAAGCCTTAGAACCAAGAGAAAGTGGATATTTCAGACAAATCAGAGAGAGTAAAATCATTCATCTCCTTTTCTTTTGAACTAATCAGACTCCCAGCAGATTGGAGGATGCCCAGCCATGCTGAGGAGGAGCTTCCCCTCTCATCCATTGATTCACAAGCCAGCTCCAAAATGGAGAATAAGGTCCCAATACCTCCTTCCAGGTCATACCCTCAGTAACCTAACTTTCTTTCACTAAGCCCTACTTCCTAAAGTTTCTTCCAGAAACATCCTCACAGGCAGATGCAGAAATAATACTTTGCCAACTGTTAGATATCTCTTAGCCCAGTCAACTTGACCTAGAAAATTAGCCTATCAACTCCATACCCTTCCTTATAGAACCTGCTTCATTCACTTTCTATCTACCATGTCCAATCCCTCTCCTCCCCACACAGGACATAGACCACCAAGCAATCCCTAGATCCTTATGATTCATCTACCAAAGTAGACCATTTGATGTACCATGCTGTGTTCTCTAAGTCTCTGCTGTAGAGGAAACTGACCTCTAGTGGGTTGTTGAGTTGCCTAACTTCAACCAACACATCAGCAGGAGTTTCAGAACTGGAACCCATAGTTTCCGAATCATGACCTAGAGACCAGTTGGATTGTACCAGATAGCCCTTTGTGGGTATAAAAGGGCCATGCTTGGAGAAAGCTTCCGCCAATGTTTGCTGAGGTGCTTGGGTGCTAGTGCTGTATGTATGCTGGGCAGCATACTACCCTTCCCCTGACAGGAGGAGTGACTCTCCAGAGGACAGGAAGGGAGATGCCTCAAGGAAGCGCTGGAGGAGGCATCTTTTTCCTTTGGACAGCTCATGCCTAGATCAAGACATAACACAATTGTTACGTCTACATGATTGCCTCAGCTGCTGCAAGCTGAGACATTTCTTTCTCTATAGCATATCTATTGGTCACATATTTTTCCATTTATTTTTCCTTCTTCATGGCTTATTTCAGCTACCAACAGGAGGTTCCTGGACACAGAATTGGAAAGAGATGGGTGTAATTAGCACTGGAAATCTGGCTAGAAGATGCTTTATCTCACGTCTGCTGTAGTTCAGTCCTCCTTTCAACAGCCCCCAGTCTCCAACTCCCATGGGTCATGAATTTTTCCATCCAGAGTTTATCATGTGTGATTGCCATCTAATGAAATTATATTCTGATGGCCTGGTGTACAAAGTGGGCTTGGATAGTCTCTTTGTTACATCTAGTAGTCAACAGATCCATCCTCACAGGTCTTATGTACAGCATTAGGACATCTTCTGTAGTTTAGAGATTAAGGGCAGGATAAGGTCTCAAATCTTTGCTTTCATACTTATTAGTCAGAGAATTATTTTCTCTGTACCTAATGATAATACTAATCTTGGGGATTCTACAAATAGTGTTTTAGTCAGCTTTCTGTCACTATAACAGAATACCGGAGATAACTTAAAATGAGCAAAGTTTTCTTTTGGCTTACAGTTCGGGAAGATTTCATTGTGGTAGAGTTGGGATAGGGCTCTCTTGCTTTGGGTCTGTGGCAAGGCAGCATATCATGTCAGGAAGATGTGACATAGGAAATTTTTCATTTCATAGTGTCCAGGAAGCAGTGAGACAGGAAAACAGAGGATGAGGTCCCAATATCTTCTTCCAGGTCATGCCCTCAGTAACCTAACTTTCTTTTACCAAGCCTTGCTTCCTAAATATCTTGCTATCTCCTTATTAGCACCACAGCCTATATACCAAGCCTTCAACATGGGCCTATGGGAGCATTCCAGATCCAAATACAGCAGGTGATTATAAAGACTAAATTATTTAGCAGCTATAAAACAATTAAAATAATGCCTGATGAGTAGCTCTTGATAAATGTCAAATATCATTGTCCTATACACAGACCTGCTGAATGTTGCCCCTGTTAGAAAATAGGAAAGGCATGACAGGGGCAAGCTTGCAAGTAACCTGTTCTTAGGCACAGAGAAAGTCAGCCTAGTACCTATAGAATGATAGACTCTATTTTAGAATAGGGATGTCGAGGGCTATTACTTCAAGCTCATCCACAGTGGAAAATTCCTTCTAATGTACTAAATTCTGCTTGCATGCCTCCCAGAGCAGGAATGCGTCACTCCTTAAGGCTGCTGTCTAAGTTGTAGACAGCATCCTTGCCATGCTGAATCTGAATCAAGCTCCCAGTATTGTTAAGCTCATTGATCTGAATTGGACCTCCTGCAACTTTCCCTCCTGGGGAAAATTGATCTGATTTCCATGTGAGAAGAAACCAGTTAGCATTCTTGGCTCCTTAGGAGGAATTGCAAACTTGAAGTAAGCTTACACACATTCAGAAGCCAGCTTGCAAGCTAATTCCTCTGGAGCTCTGAGGATCTCAGCACCCAGAACTATGAACAGGTCTAAACATAGTCTGCCTTTCCTCAAGCTCTTTGCACCATTGAAAGAGGTACAGCTCTCTTGCCACCCGGTCTCAGTGAGGAGAGTAAACCTTCATTCACAGATCTGTCAGAATTGCACACAATTCTGGGGATGAAGTAGGGCTTCTACAACAACAATAAAATACAAAACAAAATCAGCCCAAAAGTAAAGTAAGGGAACAAGATGTGTATTATGACAAGTCTCCCAAACTTGAAGATGACTGGGAGCTAATGGCTCATACCTATAATCTTGGCTATTCAGGAGGCTGAGATCTGAGAATTGTGGTTTGAAGCCATCCCAGACAGGAAAGTCTATGAGATTATCTCCAGTTAACCAGCAAAAAGCTGGAAGTAGAGCCATGGTTCAAGTAGTAAAGCTCTAGCTTAAAGCCAAAGAGCTAAGGGACTATGCCCAGGCCCTGAGTTCAAATTCCAGTACTAGCACCAAACAACAACAGAAAATAAAACATAAACCTTGATGATACCACCTTGATTCATGGAAAGTATTTCTTCAGCAGGCTAAGTATTGTACACGGAATCTATAGAAAATAGTAGAAAATATTTGTGATGAATTAGACTCACATATAAGACAAAAAATAATCCTAGGCCAAAGACCTAAAAAGAGACTTCTCTGAAGAGGGAATGAGAATGGCCAAGAGACACATGAAGAAGTGCTCTACATTACTGGCCATAAAAGATATGCAAGTCAAAACAACACTCACCCCAGTAAGAATGTCCATTATCAGGAAAACTAGCAGTAATAAATGCTCGAGGGGATGTGGCCAAAAGGGCATCCTACTACATTGTTGGTGTGAATGTAAACTTTTTAAACTACTCTGGAAAGCAGTGTGGAAGTTCCTCAGAAGGCTAAACATAGAGCTCCCCTATGACCCAGCAGTCCCACTTTTGGGCATCTACACAAAAGATTACAAGCAAGACCACACTAAAGCCACCAGCACAACTATGTTCATTGCAGCACAATTTGCATTGCTAAAATATGGAACCAACCCAGATGCCCCTCAGTAGATGGATCAAGAAAATGTGGTAAATATACACAATGGAATGCCACTATCAGAAAGAATGATACTGCCCCATTCTTAAGGAAATGGAAAGACTTGGAAAAAAATCATATTAAGTGAAGTGAGCCAGACCCAAAGAAATATGAACTCTATGGTTTCCCTCATATGGAATAATTAGTACATCTCTAGGATAGTTATAGCAGAAGATCACAATAGCTCAATAGCTATGCCCATATGGACACATAAGATAATGTTAAGCAAAATGAACTCCAGCTTATGGAAATAAGTGGTATATCATTGTTGTAGTTATTTTCAACATGCCATGTGAAACTGTACCTTTTTTCCCCCTTATATTCCCCTCCTGCTATTACTGTAACAGATCTTAGTATCCTGGATATATGTGTATTGGAACTAGGGAAGGGAAAGGGAATACCAAAATCGAGAGACAAAGGATAAAAAGACAAACCATTGCAATAGCAACAAAACCAATTGGTATAAACCAACTGTACAACTCATGGGAAGGAGGGAAGTGGAGAGGGGGGAGACAGGGGAAAAATGAGGGAGGAGGTAACATGGATAAAACATGTACTTGCCTTATATATGAAACTGTAATCCCTCTGTATTTCACTTTGACAATAAAGAAAATAAAGAAAAATAATCAATGGAACCCTCATTTGTGATTTGTGTGCTTAAGGACAAGTCTTTTAGCTTTTAAGGGTAAGTTTCATCAACAATAACGTTGAGAACCACTCATAGAGTGGTTGAGAAAATGGTATGACTATGTTTAAGGTGTTGGTGCCCAGGAAGCAGCTCTAGTATTCCTGTTCTTGCTGTGCTCACATTCTGTCCATAAATGGGAGTCACCTGTATCCCATACGTACCACAGGCTGCCATGAATACATGCTCTTACATGTCTTCCTTAATGGCTTCCTAGCTCTAGAAGACACTTTTGGTTACTTCTGAGGCATACCAGGAATGAAACAAAATTAGTGATGAAACAAATGAATGGTGAAATGATGAGTGAACAACTTGTGTATTCAAATACCACTTGAAGGCAACATTCATTGATGGATTCCCTCTAAGCATGAACCACAATGGTTGTATTGAAGGATCCAGGCATCCACTCCTGTAAACACATGGAGCTGAGAGTGGTGCTGTACTGTAGGGTAAGAGCCCTGCGTGGACAGCAAGCCTGACAAGGAGGCACTGAGGGTCAGTACTGAAGGGAATGTGGCTGGTGCATTGGGGAGGGTGAAGCTCTTGATATCAGTAACTCATTCCAAAGCACTGGTACTGGTGGCATGGAACCTTCATTCATCTGGGATTTCCTCCTCACTGTCCAGGCGGTGGACCAGGGAAATGGACCTTCACAATGACTTTGATATGTCTCAGCACTGTACTTTTAGAGATTTCCTTCAGTGAACGTGTGTGTGTGTGTGTGTGTGTGTGTGTGTATGTGTGCATGCGAGCATGAGTGCATGCATGTAACGGAACTGGGGTTTGAACTTACATCCTGAAGCTCTTGCTTGGTTTGTTTTGCTCATGGTTGGCACTCTACCACTTGAGACTTGTCTCCAGTCTAGTATTTTTTGTGCTGGTCCTGGGGCTTGAACTCAGGGCCTGGGCACTGCTCTTGAGCTCTTTTGCTCAAGGCTAGTGCTCTACCACTTGAGCTAGAGTTCCACTTTAGCGCATATATATACATATATATATATACACACACACACACACACACACACACACATATATATATATATATATATATATATATATATTTCAATTAATTTGAGATAAGAGTCGCATGGACTTACCTGCCCAGGCTGGCTTTGAACTGCTATCATCAGATCTTACTGGTGCATGGCTCCAGGCAAGAATTTTTCTGGTTAATTGGAGATAGATTCTCATGGATTTTTCTGTCTAGGCTGACTTTGAACCCTGCTCCACTATATCTCAGCCTCCTGAGTAGCTAGGATTACAGGCTTGAGCCATTTGTGCCTAATTTGAACTCTTGTTCTTTAAGTTTAAAAGCAGTCCTAAGTATGGCATCTAGATTCAGAAAATTGAGGCAATGCTCACTCCGATGCCTTAAGCAGAAACAAAAATGCTTTCCACACAGCAGGTCTTGGGGACATGAAGCAAGAGGAGCTGTATTTTTCCACGCAATTCTGTGACATTTTCAGCATACCTGCTATGAACTGAATTCCATGTTTGAGGCTTTGGGTGTGGCAAGAAAGGAAGGCAAGTCCCCTGCCTGAAGTGAGTGTCCATGAAGACTGTTTGGGATGCACTACTCAGATCCTGCTTTGCTCTGAGGTAGAAACTCAGCCTTTGCCCTGAATTCTCCTCTCTCCATCTGCTCATCCCACCTGGGCTGTGTGTTAAGCTGCCACTTACATGGAGTTGTCATCCAATAGAGTATGCCACCTACTTAATTGAACATCCTTCCAACCTCCCTGCAGATTTTATTCTGGCTGGCTTCAGGGACTGAATGCAGATGGCTCGCCATGAGCAACTCTGTTCCATGCCAGCTGTTGGACTCAGGGGTGGGGGCCTGAGCTGAGCCCCAGTCTGTGAGCTCCAACTGGGCTCCTATGCTCTCTAGAACATTTGAGGCATTTCCCCAACAAGTGTCTGCCAATGTCATCTATGCCTGTGTCCTCAGGCTGTCCTGAACAGCCTCAGGCGTCCTCACAATTACGGGAATAAGCAGAGGGCTCTGACATTGCTTCACAAGCCTCTAACCACCAGCTCCTTTCCCACAATCTGCCCTATCCAGTCCTTTCTCACTCCTTCCCCTTCTCCTTCCCTCAGAGACCTCAATGACCCAAACTGGTAATTCCTAAATCCATATTACAGCCCCATTTCCTAACTCCATGTCTAGAGGTCGATAGCCTTTCACTGGCTTCTGATGCCAAGCAACTGCAACACCTCACAGCCATGAGCCCCATACTCTTCTGAGGCATGCAGCCAGGGCTCACTTAAGACAAGGTGCCAGTGTTTCTAAGTTGTCCTTCTGAGGCTTTCTCACAGGCATCTGGTCACGAAGTTGGGCTGAGTCTCCCTAAAAATTACAGCTAATCTTATCTTGGCCACTTTTTCCTTAAGGCCTTTTTCTTCTGGATTTCAAAGGATATAATAACACTCTGTAATAATTTCTCAGCTGTTTCTTAGCACCTTGGCCTGGATTCATTCCCCACTATATGATCAGACAGAACGCGTGTGTGTGTGTGTGTGTGTGTGTGTGTGTGTGTGTGTGTGTGTGTGTCTGTGTCTCTGTGTGTCTGTGTGTCTGTGTTGGTACTGGGCCTTGATTTCAGGGCTTCATGCTCTTGCTTGCCTTTTCACTCAAGCCTGGAGCTCTACCACACTTGTGCCATACCTCTACTTCTGGCCTTTTGTTGGTTAATTGCAGATAAGAGTCTCATGGACTTTTCTGTCCTGTCTAGCTTGAAACTGTGATCTTCAGATCCCTGCCTCCTAAATAGCTAGGATTACAAGTGTGAGACACCAGTGCCCAGAAACAAATGGATTTTCAAATGAGGGACATACCTGCTCAGAGCTTCCCAGTGGTTCCCTTTAACTATAATGGTAGCCATCATAATCGGCTCTGGTTTTGTGCCAGAGTCCCTTGAAACAATTTGCCCATAATAGATCCAACCCTCTCAAAACCTACAGAAAAGTTCTGTATCATACCACCTCTGACATGAGCAATCAAGGTATGAAGAGATTACTGGGTAGTCAGTGGCTTTTCCTTTTGCTATGTCTCAAGCTGTTGTAACTTACTTAGAAGATGGGCTCTTTCAATTCTCAAACAAAACCTCTTATGAAATCCTCAAGCCATACATGAAACCAAAGAAAATGAAGATTTTAGGATTAGAAAGGGAGAGGCCCCAAGCTATGCTGATTCAGTGTCTGCCTTCCTTTTGGGGTCCTTAGGCCCTAGAGGTAAGGCCTATGTATAAGCATTGGACCACGGGTGAAATCCAGATCCATTGTCTATGGTGCAGAAGCAGATGATTGAATCCTGGGGCTGAGTCCACCAAAGGTCAAGGAGACATGGAATAGCAAATGAGCTCAAAGCCAGGGTTTAAGAGTGAACATCAGTGCCAGAGTAGTAGGGGAAGAGGAGAGTAGATCCCAGTAAGGAAAGGGAAGGATATCATGACTTAAGTACACGACAAGTGGGGTCCCAGGATAGGGTGGTGCAGGGCAGGCCCTGGGCCAGTGTTCATAATGCCAAGTAAAGCTTTTGTTGCATACCAGACAGACAGTATCATCAGGCTGCACTGCCTCCTCCGTGTGCACACTTCACCGTTGCATGGAGGTCTGTCCTCCCTGCTTGTTAGGCCAGGCCAGGCTTCTGTTAGACATTACCAGGCTGATTTCATCATGACCTGCTCTGTGCTCCCAACACACCTCAGGCATTCCTCTTCTATGACACGTTACTTTTTATTTCTTTTTGTGCCAGAACTGAGGCCTGAGCTCAGGGCCTGGGCACTGTCCCTTAGCTTTTTCAGTCAAAGTTGGCTTCTACCACTTGAGCTGCAGCTCTACTTCTGATTTTCAGGTGATTAATTGGAGATAAGAAACTCACAGACTTTTCTGCCCTGGCTGACTTCAAGCCATGCTGCTCAAGTCTCAGCCTCCTGAGCAGTAAGGATTATAGGTGTGAGCCACAGTGCCCGGCAACCCCTAGCATTTGGTTTATGGGCTGAACGCTGTCCCAGGCCCCAGAGTCATTTCATCACATGGTGGGAGTTGAGAACCCTTAAGCTTTCAGCACTCCTGCTGTGAAGCATCTCTGAATAGAAGCTGGTGGCAATCGGCTGGTAATCCAGCACCTCCAGCTTCCCTGCCCAGGCAGGGCCTGATGATGACAGGCCTTTCCAAGGGAGTCAGACAGGGGCAGACAGCCTCTGGGTGCCCTTCAAAGGCTGCCTGGGCTGGGTAACATCCTCAGCACTGCCTTCCATAGGCCTTTCAGTCATTTTCTGTCCCATTAGGCTAACTTCCCATCAATCCTCCTGTAGTCAGCAGAAGCCCCTGCCTTTCATAATGCAGCTTGGACTTCAGTGGGATCTGTTCATTTCCTCACTGCCATAGGTATGTGTATCCTATTAATTGCACCCCAGCATTCCTTTGCATCTTCTCATCATTGATCTCCCACAGGGAGTCTGGGTTACTGTGGTCTCTACCAATAGCCTCAGGAAGCAGCAGGACAGGGGTTGGAGGGTGTGGTATTTAGAACTCACCCAGGTTTAATTGTGTGGCGCTTTCTCCATCCGTATCCCAAGTTCCCAACCCACAATGTAAATTCACTGCACTTGAAGAAGCCTTGAAGAAGGATTGAGCAAATTAGTGAAGGCAATGTATGTGAAGTGCTTTGTACCTTCATATAATTAATACCTCACTGAAGGGAAGGATAATGAATCAGAAACAGAGGTCAACACTGTTCCCCACTGTTTGCATCCCCTTTTCCTTTCTGAGTCCCATCAGTCACATTTCCTGGGCTTGTTCCCTAGGAGAGCAATGAGATGGAGCAGAAAGTGGAAAAATAGCATGTGACATTTTTCCTGGCTTGGATTCCAAAAGCTCTTGTGGGGAATCCAGTGCACTAAGCAAGTAAGAGAAGGGACTTGGGGATTTCCCCTAGAATCAGGAGAGAACAAGGGAACACTGGGGGACAGGAGGTTGAGGAGTCTGCAGAGAGACCGCAGACTGAAGTTCCCAGAGGAGTAGAGCTTCTGGGAGGAGCTGAGTTCAGCCTACTCTGCTCGGCTTCTTATGGGGTTTCCCTAGTAGTCGGGCTTGAGTCTCATACTTCCTCTCATACTGCTGGCTGGGAGCCCAACGAGGAACAAGAGGGACCAGGCCTAGGCTGAAGGCTGAGAGGCTGCTCACCTGCACCTAATCAGTATTCGCTGTCTGCTGTTCCTGGGCATAAATCCAGTGAGTGATTTGCCTGATAGGGACCCCAAGAATGCCCTTCCTTTGCTCTGAGACTGTGTCCTTGTCCAACTTAACACCTTACCACATCTCAAAAATCCTACAACCCTAAAATAAGGAATGTGCATGAGTGGGGATACAAATGTCCCCACCAGCCATAAAGGAGCAAGAGTGGTCAATTGGACACCAACTTTGTAGAGATTCTCTGGCTTCCAGAAGCACAACCTTTCCTACTAATTCTACCATTCTCCTCAGATGTGTATGTGTGTAAGAGAGAGAGGGAGAGAGAGTCAGAGACAGAGAAAGCCAGATAGGTAGACAGACAAGCAGGCAGACAGAGTGTATGCAGTGGTGCTGAACTCAAGGTTTGATGCTTGTTTTTTTTATTCAGGGCTGGTGCTCTACCACGTGAGGTAGGCTTCCACTTCCTGTTTAGGGGGTTCTTTATCCCAAATTTGCTTCCATATCAGTGGCTACACTACTGGTCACTGTTATAACTTAAAGAATAGCCCCCAATAAGCTCCTATTTGTGGGTTACTGCTATGTGGCCCAAGATTCCTGTGTGCGTGTGCGTGTGCATGCATATGTGTGTGTGTGTGTATGTTCCTAATCCCTATAATAAAAGAAGGATCCAGAGCCTTTCCCATGTTTCCTTCAATTCCTAATACCTGCTCTGGTTTGTTATGTATCTAAGTGTAGTGTCCAGGCTGGTCCTGATGATGTCATCTCCTAGGAGACCCACAGCAGTGGGGAAGAGCCTCTGTAAGCAGACACAGCTGAGATGGATGCTGTCCCTCCTTCCCTCAGCACCATCCTCAGAGGAAGGACGTCCACTTGTCACAGTGTAGTGTTGGGGTCAGCTGCACCTTTAAGGGGCCACAGCTGACCTCAGCCTGTCCCTCCCCTTCCTGTCTTTAACAGGAAGAGAAGGAAGTCTGACGTCACTTGAGGTACAGCCCCTTGGGACCAATCAGGGGCCCCTCTCTTGTACCCGCCTTTGGAGTATATCTGGGAGGCTCCTCATTTGAATAAACAGAAGCCCTAGAGGCTTTCTCCAGGGGCCCACGCGTCCGTGTCGTTCTTGGCGGCTTTGGGGCACCCTGCGACCACATGCCACCGAGGCTACCCGTGGCCATCGCTCCCGCGTGAACGATAAAGGACCACCCAGGAAGGGGCGGACAAGCCCCTTTCCCCCCTCAAGCGAGGGGAAGTAGAGAGAGAGAGAGAGAGAGCCCACAGTGTAGCTCAATTGTACATTCGATATTCTCCCCAATCATCAGTAAAGCCAAAAGAGGGAGCCCCTTTGGCCAAGTGTGGCCAGTTCTTCATCTAAAACAGAAACCACTTCCATGAACATGAGATAGACACTCTTTTTCTTTGTTTTACAAGAAAATTCTTTAGCCTTTGACATGATTTTCAAAACTTGAAGTTGTTATTGCTTTTACGAGCACCTAATACATCTTGCATATGGATCCCAGCAATAAAGTTTGGAGTCAAGTCTGCTCAGTCTAATTAAGTGCCTTTCTGTTCCTCTCTCCAACGTATCAACAGAGAGACTGATATATTCAATTTGTTATCTGTAAACTGGCCATGTATAAGAATGTACATCCAATCACTCAGGATATCAGGCTTGCTCAGGCTACTGAACATAATGGCGATCCTTGAGATAAGCCAGGGAAGCTGCATGGGGAGAAGGAATGGGAAGAGACAGTGAGTAGCAGGTCTTATGTGGTATGGCTGCACAGGATAGGGAGAAGGATGCAAAGGAAGCTTGGTGAATGACATGTCCCATCCTCTTCTCTGAAAACCCGCAGTAGAGTACTGGTAGAGACCCACTAGGCAGAAGTCTGAGTACTTGGCTATCTGGAACTCTGGCAGCCGGAATACCTGCTTATTCTAGAGATCTGCTGACTTCAACCTTTCCCAGTCAGGGAAGCACATGAGTTAAGGGACCATCAGTAAAGATGCCTTCATTTAATAGGTAAGGGAACATGTGTAAAGATGCCTCTACTTGACGACTGGTTTCTGGGAGCCCCCTGGGACAATAGAGCGTAGCCCAGCACTTCCAGAATGCCCAGTCATAAGGCAGGCTGAGGAAGGTGATAGAAATGTAGATTGATTGAGTACCTGCACGCTCGTGTGTTTTACATGTACACTGGAAAGAATGCCCATGTAGACAGGTCAGATGCTGAGTGCAACCCAGGGAAGCTTCCTCCATTCTGACTTGCAGTCAGAAGTTCACCTTTTCTGTCCCACTTGATCATAACAGTGACATTTCACAGATGAGGAGACTGTGATTCAGAGTGTGGGAATTACATGTGCCAAGACCACTGAAGCCCAAAACCAGTTTGCTGACTCCAAATCCAGAGCTTTTAAACAATACTGATAATCTTCAGAGAACCAGGAATGTCAACAGTATGTCTAGAATGTTGTTTATTCCCTTTAGCTCACTTACAATCCCGCCAGTGAGAACTTGTCCACATTACTGAAAAGGAAAGCTAGCTTAGCCACAAGCAATTTGGCCAACAAGAAAATGGCAGGAAGTTGAGTTTAATCTCTGTTCTGCCCATCTCTGGGGCCAATCTTCTCCCCACTCTGCTGACCCACTCCTGTTGCATTCAGTATGAACAAACAGGAGGTTAAGTGACTTTTGGTGTCACATAGCCATTTCTACAAAGAGCTGAGTGGGAGGTGGATCACTGCAGCTAAAACTCTTGGCCGGGTTTACAGCTTAATCATTGCTGCCCTGAAATCAAACAACACAGTCATGCAGTGTCTGGTTGGTAGTTCATAAGCAGCTGTAATATTTAGTAGAACAAAATGTGGAAGGAAGCCTTAGACCTCAAAATGCCCCAAAGAATGATATCAAAGCCTGTGGCTAGGGTTGTTCCAGGCTGGTTCTATATATAGATGTAATTGTTCCCCAGGGTTTGTGGCTAACTTGTCTGATCAGTCTCACAATCTCCCTTCAAGCCTGTCATCGCCTGCGTGGCCATGAACTGTGCTGTGAATGTCAGTGTGTGCTGAATCATTATGCCTCTCAAGTGGTTCATTGTTTGCTGGTAGCACAGGTGTGACTATGGAGACAAATAGAGGTGCAGTCACCTAACAGCAGCCACCTGAATTGCTGAATTGCAGGGCATATGGCCCAAGTGGTAACCAGAGATGGCCTCTGTCTCTAGGCCACAAAGCCTGCAAGAACCTGGGAGGATAACAGAATGCAGAGGCTATTTGCAGACTCCCACTGGAAGTCCTTTTAGCAGCGCCAAAAGGAGACACAGATGGAGGAAAGGGCGGCAGCAGATGGTCTCCTTCCAGGGAGGAGCAAAAAAACCCAGTTGACGTCAGGGGAGAAGCGGGGGCTGTGTGCCTCGTGATGCCTGCGACCTGTTCTAGGCTCCCCTTACCCAGCGGGAACCGGGAGAAGGAACAACTTCCTCATGGTGGAACCTTCCTGTTTCCTACTCTTCATAGCTATTTGAGTAGCTGAAGAGATGGAAGATTCTTACAGCCAGAAGAGGAAATTTTGCCTGGCTATTTGTCAAGGGTTGCTGTCAGGGGTGATGTTGTGGAAGTATCTCTCTGACCTTACAAAAAAAATTTTTATCATGGATAATTAGTACTCTGGAGGAAGGAAAAGAAAGAAATTGGAGCCCTCAGCTTCTCGAGAGGCAAAGACTTGGAGGTAGTTCCCGTGTGCTGGGCATACTGCAGTGAGGATGCAGAACCCAAAAAGGGGCATAGTTAGGCAAACACTCAGAACCACCACAGACAGCTATAAAGCTTGTGCACTGCACAACCCCAGGAAGCCATTTCTTTTGTATAGATTTGTTCAGTGAAAATTATGTAAATTCAGTATGGAACCTAGGCAGTGAACTATATACAGCTTCAAACACAGTGGTCAGAAAAGGAGATTGATTCTATAGAGGACTCATGGCTAAGAGTGGAATCCTCTTGACCCAGTCACCCAGGAACCCTCATACATTGGGAGGAAGAAGGCTTCAGGGTTATATGAATTTACAAAATGGTGATACCAAATGTTATCACAACTTAGCGCAGAAACAAATTTGTTCTGGAACACACCATTTTCCCTCTCAGTTCTGCAGAGTGGATTAAGGACTTCCCCCAAGGCTAGCAGGAACAGCTGGCTCACTGGAGCCCCGACCCTGGAGGATAGTGGTCCACTGATAGGACTAAGAGCGGAACCAGTGTGGCCCAGAGGTGTGTGCATGGGGGTGGGGAAGCTGTAATACCCCAGCTGCTCAGTAGGAGGCAAGGCAAAACTGGATTTTGGCCACACCAGCTGTGCCTCACAAATCCAAATAATCCCACAGGAGGGAGGGAGGTAAGCCAGGGCCTCCAAGAGCCCCCACAGACTTCCCACTCAGCTGTCCAAGTGTCAGGTTAGCACTAGTTCAAGAATCTATGGAAGCAACCTGGGGTGCCTAACACACATTTGGGAAAGGGGATCTGGGAAAAAACAAACAAACAAACAAACCTGAAACTCTGCAGAGAGGAGTCACTCTGGTTCATGTGATATGGCTGCATCTGCACACAGGCTGTTCAAGCTTCAGGCAGGCCAGCCACACACAACACAACTTACACCACAGAGGCAGGGAGGGGCCTTCAGATGCTATCCTTGGCATCTTCCACCACAGAGGAAAGGCCCTAGACCTGCACATGCCAAGAAGAAAGTGCCGTGTGCTGGCCAGGGGCCACAGTGGAGCCAGTGCCAGGATGGCTGTGTGGGATGGGCCAGAGGGAAGCAAGGAGCATCAGAAAGTGGAAGGGAGCTCAGGTCTTTATCTCCATCATGTCTTGGTTGGTTTGATGCTGTCTAGGAAGAAGACTTAGGGGCCTGTGCAGTCATTTCTGAAACTGCTTCATCTTGTGACTATGGCCAAATCAGGAAGAGGATCAAACCTACATTCAAGGACAAGTGATAGATGCTCAGATTACCTGGCTGAGCGGATAGGATGCTTATCACAAATGTGCTAAACTCTCAGGATCTGAAAAACACCATGCCAGCCTTCTCTTGGGAGAAAGTGGACACAGCAATGGCCTCTTCTTTTCTGTTCAGAATAATGCAGACAGATAAGGGAAATCCTAGAATTTGTAAGATGCATCTGTTTCAGTGAAGCAGGGAAAAGTCACAGAATGCTTGCAGCAGTAGTGCTCTGAAAATCAGGAGTGCGAGGTTCTGGCATCGAGGGAAGCCCCACCTCACAGGAAACTCATGATGCTATACAGGCTTTCCTAGAGTGAATTATCTAAAGTGCACATTTGGCCTGCTGTGGCTCTCAATGTGGTTTTCAGGGGCCCTGAGTTAGTTCTTCTAAGAAAGCTATTAAGACAGAACAAGATTGTTCCCCCTTGTTTAGGCTTCTGATCTGGCCACATCTTCTCTCTCTCTTTCATGCATTCCCACCATTGAGATGCCCTCCATCCTGACGTCTTACCAAAGCCAAACAGATTCCTTTTCACGTCCAGAACTTTGAATTGAGTAGTCTCCTTTTTCTCTATTAGTTATCCAGGCACTGGTGTTTTCTTACAGTAGTAGAAATTGAAATTATCTTTTTGTTATTTATTTTTAAGATTCAGAGAATATAGGGCATTTGAAAGAATTATGGGGACAAAATAAGCTAGGATGTTTGCTAAGGACCCCATACTAGTGAAACAATGAGTGTCACATAATTTTATAAACAAATAGCAGTAGACAAGACCTATTGACCCTGTATGGTCTCTGCTTTGAAGGAGCCATGGGGACAATGGATTGGAGGAAAATAGGAAGAAACAGATGAGCTGGTCGTATTTAGGGGTCAAGAAAAAGCCTTTAATGTAGTTGAAGAGATGTTAACTACCGCCATTATCCACTGCCTCAGCGACTTACTTGACAATTGTCAGGTATCTTTTCTTTTGTTGTCTTGGATAATTGGTTCCTGTCCTGTGAGACAAAAACCCCAGTGTTCCAGTCCCTCTGCAGAGCTTACACCAGCTGCAGATTCAGCAAATACCTCTCCCACATTATAGGTGTGGCTATTTTTTATATTAATGGGATTAATACAATACAAAACTAACAGAAAGCATTCCTGAAAGCTATAAGCCTCTTTTGTCATGCATTCCCTCAACAATGGATATTAAGTAAATCCAAATGTTATTATTAATGTCTGTCTTTCAAAAAGTATTGATTATTACATTTCCCTAATTACAAAAATGATAACTTGTTGCTGGACGCCAAAAGTTCATGCCTGTAACACTAGCTATTTAGGAGGCTGAAATCTGACAATCACAGTTCAAAGATAGTCTGAACAAAAAAGTCCATGAGACTCATCTCCAATTAACCACCTAAAACCCAGAAGTGGAGGTCTGGCTCAAGTGGTAGAGCATGAGCCCTGAGCACTAAGAACCAGTGTCCAGGCCCTGAGTTCAAGCCCAACACAAAACAAGTACCAACACAAAACAAAAACAAAAAAAGAAAGATTTCTTAGTTGACATTGGGCAATTATGTACAGCCTTCACATAAAGCATTTTATTAAATCCCCAAAACAACGTGAAAGGTAGGTATTATTATAACCCATATTTTATTACATTTTATTAGTATATGTAAATACATAAAATAATGGGCTTCGTTATGACATTTTCACACACGTATATTACCTACTTTGATGGCTTTCACCCCCTTCTTACCCATTTTATAGATGAATAATTTGGTTCTTAATAAGGTTCAGTAGCTTACCTTCTCTGGCCACACTGGTAGCAGGAGGCAGAGGAAGCCCCGACCAGGCCAACCAACCTCTGCACTCATTTGCACACAACAGGTTCTGTGCACACCATCAAAACATTTAGAAAACTAATAGTATTGTGTCATATACCACTTAAAACTCTTATACTCAGACATGCTAGCTTTTGACCTCCCAGTCCTATTTTTAATGTTTCCTTTTTGTTTTTGTTTTTTATAGCACATGTTTTGGAATATTTGTAAGGTTTCTACATATAACAATGTATTTCTCTATAACATATCCATTGTCCATTATCTGAGCTACATTTTATTTAACCATCCTTCCAAAATTGGCGACATGTAAGTGGTTTCTAGTGTGCATTATAAGGAATGCCATTTGGTAGATTCCAAAACCTGTTCACAAGTCCTGTTGAATATCCCCCTCTCATTAAGAGGTAGAATCCATGTCTCCATTCCTCAACCATGTGTTGGTCATATATCTAGTTCATATTCTGTTATTGTAACAATTACTTAGAATCAGGTAATTTGTGAAGAAAAGAGGTTTATTTTGGCTTGAGGTTCTAGAGACTGGGAGATTGAAGATCATGTGCTACATGTGCTGAGGGCCTCTTGCTACTTCAAACCTGGAAGAAAATAGAAGGGCGTGTTCTGTGTCTGTTTGAGAGAGAGCAAGACAGAGACAGAGAGAACCTCTAATAGCTTCTTCAGGGGAAACTGGACTGTTCACATCTGTACACACTCATGTGAGCACATAACATGAGTGTTTCTATTATCCTTTTGATCCTAAATTGCTGCTGACTTTCATCACTGCTGGTTTAGTGGCACTTTTGAAAGACTAGGACGACTCCATCTTGAAACTGCAACCATCTTGTTGTTTGTGTTAAGCTAAGAATAACCCAACACGTACATAAAACCTGGAAAATGGCTTGATTACGGTGAAACTAACTAGGCATTATACAGATTCCAGGAACAAAGTTGTTTGTGCTGAAACCAACCGGCCATAAAAACCCATTTCCTGGATGGACCAACCAGTTTGGGAACGTTCCAGATATGTTGACCACCCTGGAATGTCGTCAGACCAATTTTAGAGAACCCCTAGCCCTGAGCCAATCAGATTTGTCCTCACACCCCAACCCTGCTTGCACCTGGTTTATGTAACTTTGTGATTTTTTTCCTTTAAATACCCATGTAAAACTCTGTTCGTGGCCTTCCTCCTAACCTCTGCTGCATCGGAGTATAGGACGAGGTCCAGGCTGCAGCTTGCCTGAATAAAGCCTTGCTTTTGCATTTCAGAATGTCTGGCTCTCGGTGGTCTTCTTGGTGGTCTTCTAGGACGTGGGCACAACACTTTTAGATAACACACATGAAGCGCACCTTTCTTTAGCCTTCTTTTCAAGATTTTTTTCTGTCTTCCTACTAACTTATTATTTCTGGATGAACTTTAATCACTTTACCACTTTCTATTAACAAATAATAAATGCCTAGGGAAAGAAAATGAAGTCTTCAGTCATTCTTATTTTCTTAGCCTTTCTTTGTCCATGTGAGCTGTAAACACCCTAGAGACAATAGTCACATCCTGCATGGCTGTCATCTCCACAATGCCTGGTACATGGAAGATGACTAACAAGTTTGTATGTCAACATAGCAACAGATCCCAAATATCCATGCCACCTGGCTCAAGGGGTAGATCTCAGCTGAGCAAGCAACACAAACACAAAGTTAGAAGCCCTGAGTTCAAATTCTGGAACCAATGTAGAGAGGAATGTGGATCAAAAGACAGGTTCTAGTAGCTCATACTTGTCATTTTAGTGGGCTCAGATGGCTGAGATCTGGAAGACTGGCATTTGAAGCCAGTCTAGAAGAAAAGTTCTCAAGACTCAATCAACAATTAACCAGCAACATTCATGATTGGGGTTATGACTCAAGTGGTAGAGTGCCAACTATGAGCAAGCAAGCCAAGTGAATAAGAGGCTCTGAATTCAACCCCTGGTACTGACACAAAATGAAAAAAGAGGTAGAAAACAAACTTCTATATTATGAGACCCTCAAAAAAAAAAACCATCTTTCCACTGCCCATTCATAGGAGTGTGTTATACTTCAAAATTCAGTAGGTATTACACATGGAATTTCAACAAGTATGTTCAACAAACACAAATGAAACATTAAAAAAATGATACTACTTAGAACAATCTGAAATGTTCATTATGGCTTAAAGGGTGATAAATAAATAGCAGATAAAATTTCAAGTTAGTGCCAAAGACTTGTTTTTGCATTTGACTTCTTTAGCTATGTGAGCCATGACTGATTTTACATTTAAGTGTGTGCATTTGTGATGAAACTTAGGTTGACTTCAGTCATAAAGTGCTTCCTCATACAACTCTTTTTGGAACTAGGGTTTCAACCTCAGGGCCTCATGCTTAGTAGGCAGGTGCTCTACCACTTGAGCCACTCCTCCAGCCATTTTTGCACTGGTTACTTTTTTGAATAAGGTCTCCATTTATATCTGGACTTTAGTCCTCCTTTTGGTGCTTGCCCATTGTTGCTGAGATGCATGTATTACTGTGTCCAGCCCTTGTTTAAGATGAGTTATGTGAAGTGTTTTGCCCAGGCTGCCCTCAAACAGCAATCTTCTGATCTCTCCCTTCAATGTAGTTACGATTTCAGGCTTGAGCCACAGCAATTCACATCTTCTACACTCTTTTTGGTGTTAGTCCTGTAGCTTATCTCAGGGCCTGGGCACTATTCTTGAGTTAGTTTGCTCAAGACTGGCACTCTACCACTTGAGACAGAGCTCCACTTCTGACTTTTTTTTTCTTTTGGTTGTTAATTCGAGATAAGAGTCTCACAGGCTTTCTTTCCCTGTCTAGCTTTGAACCTCAATCCTCTGATCTCAGCCTCCTAAGTGACTAGGATTATATATGTGAGCCATCAGCACCTGGCCTACTTTTTTATAGCACAAAATTCTTAAAGAACGTGAACTAAATATATTTGGCTAAATCACAGTCCTAACTTTTTCATCTTGAATGTGTCCATTTGTTAGAGAAACTGAAAATAGCTGAGAGAACCAATTCTTTTCCTTTGGCTAAAAGAACACCTAGACCTGGAGAAGATAGATGAAGGCTGTGTGGTTAAGGATGGCAGAGCTGGGACTCAGCTTAGTGCCACCCTAGTGATGTCTTCATTGCATTAGGGAGTGGGATTGCAAACTTATTTCCCTTTTCTTTGAACTGAAAGTTACTTTTAAAAAGCAGGTCTTATAAAATTTTTGCTTTTGATTTTCAGGGGAGGGATGGTAACGTTTCATGCCATTCAATTAACATAGATTCTAAAAAGAAAAAAGATGAATGTTTCCAAAAGCTTAAACCTTCCTCTTAAAACCAGTAAGACAGCTTTTAACCTCAAATAGCTGATGGATAAAGCTAGGGAATATAATGTATATGCTGGATAAAGCTACTGAAAATAGTGTATAACCCTTATAAAAAGAGAAAAGGGGAGAGAAAAAGAAAACCTGGCACTATCCTTTAAGGAGAAATGACTTCCATCAGACACTGTAATGACCAAATCAACCATGCTAACAAAGAAGGTGAGTAAAATGAAGAGGATGATGAGGGGGACAATCAGGGCAGGATGAAAGAGAAAGGGGTAAAAATGACAAATCACAGGACAACTGTTCATATCTCAGGATCTCACAAATGACTTCAACTGCTGAGATAGATGCTGGCTGGAAGCCAGGTATGAAGGGACTTCCTATATCATGCAGAAGACAGCTTTATGAGCTGGAGAGTAAATAATCAAACCCAAGGAGCACTGTCTAGCCAGAGGCAGTACAGCCAGGAGGCCACCTGACCAGAGACCATTCATTGTATCCAGCCAGTGAGCATGAGTTACAAAGGACAAGTGACAGCCAGGTGACCCACTATTCTTCATATTTAGACCAACAAGACAGGAGTTCATAGGCCTAGACATTACATGTCAAGTAAAGGAAATATTTATGTCAGTCTCACCCTCAGAAAAATAAATAACAAGCAAAAGTATAAGATTGAAAGTTTCATTTGAGCCAGGCACTGCTGGCTCATACTTGTATTCCTAGCAACTAAGGAAGCTGATATCTGAGGGCTGAAGTTCAGGCAGGAAAAGCCATAAGACTCTAATCTCCAGTTAACCAGCAAAAAGCCAGAAATAGAGATATGGCTCAAGTGGTAAAGCACCAAGCCGTGAGAAAAAAAGATAAGAGGCAGGGCAAGGCCCTGAGTTCAAGCCCCAGTACCAACATAAACACACACACACACACACACACACACACACAGAGAGAGAGAGAGAGAGAGAGAGAGAGAGAGAGAGAGAGAGAGAGAGAGAGAAAGAGGTTCATTCAATCTCTGGAACCATCCAGAAACCTGGGTACCTCAACAGTTTCCTATTGCTCCCATTGCTACTGGGAAAATGAGATTTATCTGGCTTCATTTTTCTGCAAAATGAGGTGAAATAAAAGCATTTTCTCACAGGGACAAAACTAATAAACAAACATGGAGGTTATTCCATGATGTGTCTGACTTACTTAGCCTAAAACATGACAGGGAGTGGACATTGTAAAAGCAGAGTGAGATGTGTTTCAGTGAGTTTAAATATAGGTTGGAAAACAAAAGGCCTCTGGAAAAAAATCTTTGTGGCTCTTAGGGTAACACATATTTCTCAAACTGGGTACAAGGAAAAGTGTTAAAGGAAAATGGTTATCTGAATGTATTAAAAGGAAATCTGCTAAATATAAGACTTCATTAGAAGAGATTCTGTAAAGAAAGCTAGGGAATTATACTAGATACTTATGGTTTGTTTATTCCAAACAAAACACTTGGGCATATAATATATAAAGAACTCTTATAAATCAATAAGAAAAAGGAAGTGTTTCTTGTTGTGGAATTTAGCTCTTTATGGAAATATCCCACACAGAATACCATTACCTCTTGAATTCCTATCATTTGTGAGAACATCCTTTCTCCCAAGGTCAGGGTCTTCCCTCCTGCAGTGTTTCTATTTCACTTTTGGGTCTATTTAGTTTGCACTTCTGTGGTTGGTGCTGATTGTTACATTTTGTTTTCACATTAATTTCATTACCATTGGTTTTAATTTTTCATCAATATAATATTTGTACTTATTTATGAGGTACAGTGTTTTTGTTTTTTGTTTTTGGCCAGTCCTGGGCTTTAAACTCAGGGCCTGAGCACTGTCTCTGTCCTCTTTTTTGCTCAAGGCTAGCACTCTGCCACTTGAGCCACAGCGCCACTTCTGCCATTTTCTATATATGTGGTGCTGAGGAATCGAACCCAGGGCTTCATGTATACAAGGGAAGCACTCTTGCCACTAGGCCATATTCCCAGCCCACAGAGGTACAGTGTTATAATTTGATACAAATGTGCAAAACTATTTCTAACATATACAGTGGTGAGTAATTTTGTATAACAGAATAAAGAGAATTACTTGGGTTGGAGTTCACTATACTAGAAAATTAAAAATTAATTTAGGGATCTTAGTATATTGTATTTCTTTATACTTAGCTTCAGTGCAGAAATAATGCTGAAAAATGTCTCCATCAAATTTAGTATTTTAAGTTGTAATTAGCATTTATAATTTCATCTAATAAAGCATTTGTAAGACAGGTGCCATTAGTTAGGAAGGATATCAAAATGGCCAGGAAAAAAAGGATAATGTTTCCACCACTGTTTACCGGGAATGCAAGTTTGGATCTCAAGACCATTCTCCTTTGTAGTCTCCAGAAAGGAAACTGAAGGCAAAAATGAATGGTATCAACTGTTGGGAGGGAACAATCATTGGATCCAAATTTGTTAGGGAGAATATAAACCTTTTGGCCTCTAGGGAAATTTACTTGTTAAAGTCCCAGTCAATTTGAGCTGCTCTAACAAATGACCACAGACTGACTTAGAACCTAATTTATTTCCTCACAGCTCTGGAAGCTAGAGGTCCAAGATCAGGGTGCCAAAGGGTTGGGTTCTGGTGAGTGCTCTGTTCCTGGTCTGCAGACAGCACACTTTCATTGTATCTTTCATGGGGGAAGAGAAAATGAAGCCTTCTGAGACTCTTTTATTAGGGTACTAATGCCATTCCAGAAGTCTCCACCCCTCTGACCTAATTACCTATCTAGAGTGGCACATCTTAGTACCATCCATTCAGAAGGACCAGGCATTCTGTCAAGCATGAATGTAAGCATATCCTATCAGCAGCAATTCCACTCCTGGTGTGTATCACATATGTGCATGAAAGGGTATCTGAAAGAGGGCCATCAAAACATCCATTGTTCTGGTAACATTGTATATCCTAACCCCAAATAGAAGGCCAACTCAATATCCATTAACAACAGATTGGATAACCTGCTATCTATTACATATCCATCTATCTATCTATCCATGTATCTATCTATCTACACATACATACAATGGAATACTACATGGAATGAAAAGAATCAAACTAATGCTACTGTGACATGGAAGAATCCCTCAGACATGACATCGAA
This sequence comes from Perognathus longimembris pacificus, assembly GCF_023159225.1. Lineage (NCBI taxonomy): Eukaryota > Metazoa > Chordata > Mammalia > Rodentia > Heteromyidae > Perognathus > Perognathus longimembris. Next base: position 34,750,679 of record NC_063166.1, on the reverse strand, counting down.
CAAGAGAAGAAACAAGACATTAAAGGATACATACTGTCAGGCACAGTGTCACATGACCATAATCATAGCTCTCAAGAGGCTGAGGAGAAGGGTTGTGAATTCCAGGCTACATAAACACTCTTAGAAAAAAAAAGCTAGCTACATAAACAAATGAATGAAAGCAAAAGAGAATCTTATATAACTCTGTTTTTATAAAGTTAAAAAACAGGCAAAACTTACTTCTATGGTGATGGAAGGATCAAGGTGACCTTTGCGGATGGCTTGGGAGTGACTGCTGGAAGAACAAGAGCTGAGGTGCACTGGTGATGTTCTAGTTTCTTATCTGGGTTAGATTACACAGAACATTCACTTTGTGAAAACTCATTAGGTTGTATATTTAGAAGTTGTGCACTTCTCTGTAGCACTTATACAACAACTGAACAATTATCTACCATGGGTGTCATAACTATGGACATCACACTCCTGTGCAGTGCTGAGCGCTGCTTGTCAGCAGTACCAAGCACTGCTGATCCATTCTAAACACAGCTCACCAGTACCAAACACTGTCGACCAGTACTGAACACTGTTGACAAGTATCAAACGCCTCTAACAAGTATCAAACACTGCTGGCCAGTATCAAACACTGCTGACCAGTACTAAACACTATTTACCAGTATTGAATACTACTGACTAGCATGGTTTAAGTAGTTAAAATAGTTAATTTTACCAGGAACACAAGTTCAAATGATAGAGCCATTTTCTTTTACACTCTCCAGAAGATCAACCTGAGCAGCATGAATTGCTAGGGATAATATGGCATAAACATGTGCATTTTAACATAAGATTTTTTTCTATGGTACTGGGGTTTGAACTTGGGGCCTTGCACTGCCTCAAATGGTAGTGATGTTCTAACATTTGAGCCATGCTCCTGTTTTGCTTTTGGCTAGCTACTTGTAGATGGAGTTTGAGGACTTTTCTTCCATGTCTGGCTTTGAATCATTATCCTCTAGTTCTCAGCATCTTGAATAGCTAGGATTACTGGTGTGAATCACTGGTTCCTAGTTAATAGGCTTTTTAAAATAAAACCCTCTATTGCTGACACCCCACTTTCAGTTTGCTGGCCCCCTACCACTGGGAAACGCAATCCAATTTCACTCCATCACCCAATGTCATAATAAAAGTGTCACCATGATATTGTCAGAGAAACTAAAAGTGAATATACCATATGATCCATCTGTCCTACTTCTGTGTGTGTATCCAAAGGAAAGAAATCAGCAGCATATCAAAGACATACCTGCATACTCAGCACCATTCACAATAGCCTAAATATGGGATCAACTTAGGTACTTACTGATGGATGAACTTGTAAAGACAATATGATATACAAACACAATGGAATATTATTCAGGCTTAAGAAAGAATGAAACCCTGCCATGGTGGCAAAATAGATGGTACTGGAGGCCATTACATCCAGTAAAGGAAGCCAGATGCAGAAACACCACTGCTGCATGGCCTCTCTCAAATGCAGAAGCTGAAATTGCTGATCTCAAAGTAGAAAACAGTAGAACAGTAATTACCAATAAGCTAGGAACAGCGTGTATAAATAAATACTAGGAGGAATAAGTCCTAGCATTTCTCCAGCACAGTGGGGTGACTACAGCTCACAATAACTTATAATACATTTTATGAAGGATTGGAAGAGCTCAAAGGCCCCAAACATAAAGAAATGAGAAGAAGAAATGCTAATTACCCTAATTTGATCTATGCACATTAGATACATATGTTGAAATATCACACCACACTCCACAAATGGGTATAATTGTTATGTCTTAATAAAAAAAGAAAACTTCACAATTTGACATGTTTAATTGAAGCTAAATATAATATAAAGAAACAGAAAACTAAAACTTCTTTAATGCCATGACGGCATTTCATATTTAGTTCCACTGGGTTCTCGTGGCATTGGCTTTTGTCAGTTTCTTTCTAATTGTGTTGGTACTGGGGCTTGAACTCAGAGTCTCTGGCTCTTGTTTGGCTTTTTTACTTGAGGATGGAATTTACCATTTGAACTATATCTCCACCTTCAGCTTTTTGCTGGTTAATTGGAGATAATAGTCTCTCAGATTTGTCTGTCCAGGCTGGTTCCAAACTGTGATCTTTAGATCTCAACCTCTTGAGTAGATAGGATTACAGGCCTGAGCCACCAGCACCCAGCTGGCTTTGGTTTCTGAGCTCAAAATTCTTCTGTATATTTGTAACATGTCACAAAAAATACTTTTTAATAAGAAAGTATCTAAGTTCAGGCTAGGGAGTTTTCTTCCCTATACTAGTGTTCAGCAGATATGGCTGTGGCACCCTATCCTACTTGGATACTTGCCCTGGGATTATTCTTACAACCTTTGCAGGGAAGCCCCTGGCTGAGGCAAGTGCACAGGGCCTCCCACTGCCTACTGAAATGAGTGCTCGAAAAGCATTGCTACCCTCACTCGCATGGGATAGCACCGACCTGATGTCAGAGCTGGCCCTAGTGTTGCCCCTAGAAATGATGTCCAGGGCTCAATAAAAGGACAGAACAGGCCACAGCTTTACTGGGCCATAGTCCCAGTGTTATAAGGTAAATTATCAGAGAAGGCACATTTGGAAGGATTGAATCTTGGAGTCTATTAGAATGCTAGCAATCTGCAGACAGCCAATTGTTACAAAGGGCTGCAGCCCACAAATACATTTAACACTGTTAAGGCCAGAGAGGAAAGAAAGAACAAAAACAACACCAACTAACCAATTCAGCTCCAATGGAGAGCTGAAGTGTGACGCCATGGTGACCAGAGACAAGCCAGGAGACAGTACACTGGATGTGAACAGAGACATGTGGGTGGCATAATGGCACCTGAGCTGGTTTGCTCTTATATAGGATAGGGTCAGGGGGCAGAGTCACAGAAAGCTCCTAGTGGGCTGGGGATATGGCCTAGTGGCAAGAGTGCCTGCCTCATATACGTGAGGCCCTGGGTTAGATTCCCCAGCACCACATATACAGAAAATGGCCAGAAGTGGCGCTGTGGCTCAAGTGGCAGAGTGCTAGCCTTGAGCAAAAAAAAAGAAGCCAGGGATAGTGCTCAGGCCCTGAGTCCAAGCCCCAGGACTGGCAAAAAAAAAAACCCAAAACAAAACAGAAAGCTCCTAGTCCCAGGCACTGGACTGACAAGTGCAGTGACTTTTAGGCCAAGTGCCCACCCCTGTCTCTAGGGATTCAGGCATACCCATCACCTGGGGGTGGGACTTACTTTCCTCCAACGTGAAGACAAGATGCCAGATTCTATAATTCACCATGTGGCCAAGATGGTGCCAGCCAGACCTGGCCTCCTTACTTCATCAGCCCTACATCCAGGCTAAGTGACATGTTTGTTTATTTATTCTTTTGAGATAGTTTCTCTATGTAACCTGGACTAGCCTTGTACTTGTGATTCTCTTGGTACAACCTCCTTACTGCTGGAATTACAGATAATCCTGCACCTCCATGCCTCATCTACCAGCAACATTCTTAACATTCCTTTTATCTTTTTTGGTGGTGGTGCTGACATTTGAACTCAGATCCCTAGACCTGTTCCCATTCCACCATTTGAAGCACACCCTCTGCTCCAGCATTATTCTTTAGAATACATATATTGTTTGCTTCTCAGTGACAACCTCCTTTAACTGTATCCAACAGCCCATCCTTCCTTCATGTTTATATATCCCACAGACATTGATTGAGTTTCTGTATTTGAAATCCTCTCCTTTGTTCTAGCATAGGAAGTAGGTCTTGGCACTACGTGTTGTTTTTAAAGGTGTCAAGAATCTTTTCCATAGGAATATCCTCTGGACAGAATTGCTGGGACGATGACAAAGAATACATCCAAGGGTCTGTCCCTTGGATGTTCTGTACCCTTCCCTAGTCACTGCCTTGCCTGCCTCTAAAACATTTCTTCAGGAGTGGAAAACAGCAAGAGGAGCAGGAAGTAGAGACTTAATGTTGGCCTTCATATAGCTCAGAGCACTCAGGGAACCTGTACGCTTACTTAGGATAACAGACACCTTTGGGATTCTCTGTGAGCATGTCATTTCTCCTAATCAGGGAAACAACCTGTGGTTGACACTGGCTGCTTTTCTCACATCTGTTTCCTCCACACACTTCTTTCAAAACAGGAATAGCTTGTGCTGGTCCTAGGGCTAGAACCCAGAACCTGGGTGCTGTCCCTTAACTTTTTTGTTTGAGGCTAGTTATCTGCCACCTGAGCCACAGCTTCAATTCTGACTTTTAGGAAATTCATTGAAGATAAGAGTTTCATGGGGCCAGACACCAGTGGCTAATGCCTGTAATCCTAGCTACTCAGGAGGCTGAGATCTGAGGATCATAGCTTGAAACCAGCCAGGGCAGGAAAGTCCATGAGACTCTTATCTCCAATTAACCACCAGAAAATCAGAATTGTCACTGTGGCTAAAAGTGGTCAAGTGCTAGCCTTGAACAAAAAGTTCAGGGACAGTGCTCAGGCCCCGAGTTCAAGTCCCACAACCAGCAGAAAAAAAGAGTCTCATAGACTCTCTGTGTAGGCTGGTTTTGAATCACGACCCTCAGATCTCAGCCTTCTGGTAGCTAGATTACAGGTGTGAGCCGTGCGTGCCTGGAAAAATCCTGAAATTTTTTTTTCAAATTTTTATTATCAAACTGATGTACAGAGAGGTTACAGTTTCATACGTTAGGCTTTGGATACATTTCTTGTACTGTTTGTTACCTTGTCCCTCATACCCTCTTCCCTCCTCCCCCTTTCCCTCCCCCCCCCCCCCCCGGAGGTGTTCAGTTCACTTACACCCAACAGTTTTGCAAGTATTGCTTTTGTAGTTGTTTGTCTTTTTTTACCCTGTGTCTCTCAATTTTGGTATTCCCTTTCAATTTCCTACTTCTAATACCAGTATAGACGGTTTCCAATATACTCAGATAAGATTACAGAGATAGTGTAGGTACAACCACAGGAAGGTGATACAAGAACATCATCAATAATAGAAGCTACAGATACACATGGGACGTTGAAAGTAGTTACAACTGTGATATAACAATTGTTTCCATAACATGGAGTTCATTTCACTTAGCATCATCTTATGTGTTCATAAGGGTATAGCTATTGGGCCTTGTGATGCTCTGCTATGACTTGCCTAAACCTGTACTAATTATTCCCAATAAGGGAGACCATAGAGTCCATGTTTCTTTGGGTCTGGCTCACTTCACTTAGTATAATTTTTTCCAAGTCCTTCCATTTCCTTACAAATGGGACAATGTCATTCTTTCTGATAGAGGCATAAAATTCCATTGTGTATATGTACCACATTTTCCTGATCCATTCGTCTACTGAGGGGCATCTGGGTTGGTTCCAGATTCTCGCTATGACAAATTGTGCTGCAATGAACATTGTTGTGTTAGTGGCATTACTGTGATTTTGTTTGTGGTCTTTTGGATAGATACCCAAAAGTAGGGCTGCTGGGTCATAGGGGAGTTCTATATTTAGCCTTCTGAGGAATCTCCATACTGCTTGCCAGAGTGGCTGAACCAGTTTACATTCCCACCAACAATGAAGTAGGGTTCCCTTTTGGCCACATCCCCTCCAACACTTGTTATTGTTAGTTTTCTTGATATATGACATTCTTACTGGGGTGAGATGGAATCTCAATGTTGTTTTGATTTGCATTTCTTTTATGGCCAGTGATGTAGAGCATTTTTTCATATGTCTCCTGGCCATTCTCATTTCCTCATCAGAGAAGTCTCTTTGTAAGTCTTTAGCCCACTTGATGAGGGGCTATTGGTTCTTTGCGGTTTTGTTTTGGAAGAGGGTAATTTTTTTAGTTCTGCATATATTTTAGATATGAGGCTTTGTCCGTTGAATGGCCGGAAAAGATCTTCTCCCAAATCCTGAAATTTTTTAAATCTGTTTTCCTCTACATGTTAGAGAAAGCCCTAGCCATAACTTGTGACCCAGTCCAGAGAAAAGATTCTTGGCTGTTATAGACTTGGGTTTACAATGAGCAACTCCAACCTGATTCAAGAGAAACACTACTGGGGGCTTTCTGAGACATATCACTCTCTTAGAGACTTTTTGTGGCTCTATGGTGGCTAAGCTACCACCAGCCTGCGATTAGAGCTGATGCTGGGTATAACCAGGCTGAAAGAACTTGATCTGTTCTGGCATTGTTCAGTCTCTGAATTAACCAACTCTGAAAACCTCTTGCTATAGAGAGAAGCTATTAGCCTGTTGGATGAGGCCTTCTAATTTTCTGCTAGTTACGGTTTAAAAATCTAAAATTATGGGCTGGGGATATGGCCTAGTGGCAAGAGTGCTTGCTTCATATACACGAGGCCCTGGGTTCAATTCCCTAGCACCACATATACAGAAAACAGCCAGAAGTGGCGCTGTGGCTCAAGTGGCACAGTGCTAGCCTTGAGCAAAAAGAAGCCAGGGACAGTGCTCAGGCCCTGAGTCCAAGCCCCAGGACTGGCCAAAAAAAAAAAAAAAAAAAAAAATCTAAAATTATACAGAAGCTCAGGGTCAAGGTCAGAAATCTAGTAATTAATTGTATAGTGAAACCAGGCCAGGACAGAAACCAGACAAGTTTCACACTCTGCTTTGGGCCTGTCCACTGACTTTCTTATTTGAAATAAACCTTAAAAGGGCAATGGCTGGCAAACTAGAATATAACATATTGCTATGGTTGAATATGTGCCTCAAATTTCATGTGTTAGAAACTTAATCTCCAAATTCATATGTTAATTACATTTGGCAATGGGACCTTTGGGAGAGCATAGCCCTCATGAATGGAATAATCCACAGATACAGTTAGTGCATTCAGAAAGGTAAACTCCCTCTAGCATGCATGCCCCCTATGTTAGGATACAGTGAGATGCCAGCACCACTCAGTCTCCAATCTGCAATAACTAAAAATTGTTTTCTATATAAATTTTTCAGTATCAGGTATGTGGTTATTGTGACAGAATACAAACTAAGAAAACATCTGCTTTGTTTGAATTACTTCATATTGACAAATCTTCCTCTGTCTAAGAAGAGTCTTCAGTATCTCACTTAAAGTCCTTTTAAAAGAAATAGATCTTCCTGGGTGCTTAGTGGTTCATGCCTATAATCATAGCAACTCAGGAGGCTGAGATCTGAAGGTTGCAGTTTAAAGTCAGCCCAGTTAAGAAAGTCCACTTAACCACAAGAAAAACCAGAAGTGACACTGTGGCTCAAAGTGGTAGAGCATTAGTCTTGAGCAAAAAGCTCAAGGATAGTGTCCAGGCCCAGGTTCAAAACACACACATACACACACACACACACACACACACACACACACACAAACACACACACACGTTCTCAACAGCTGTCAGAACACAAATCCCAGAGCATCAGAGATAACAGTTGACTCTCCAGTTTTCACCAAAGAAATAGCTACAAGGGATTCTAAGTTAGCAAGTTTGCAAATCTACATTTTTAGCAGATCCCACAAGCGATGATGATGTTGGTGATCTGAGGATCTTTCCTTTGGGACCATTGGTCTAAGGCACCCAGGACTGGGCTGGTTGTCTCTCCAGCACAGAGCAAAGGAAAAATGGAACTTTGAACTCAAGGCTCTACAGATTCTTGGCTGCTTAACCTTGCTTCACAGGCCCATTTATTTTTATGTAAAATGAGAATAACAATACTTCACTTTCCCAGCCACTCACTAAGTGGGAAGTCCATAGTATGGACGGCCTCACCACTTTGGTGCTTATCACTGTGTTCATTCTTGGGGCCCTTCATAGCTAGAGCCCTGTCCCTTCTCCTCAGTCTGAGGGGGCCAGCATCAGCTCTCTCAGGGAAGACTGTGTCTTCTAATAAACCCATCAGGCTTCCTTCTGCACATCTTCAACTTGTGCAAACCTGCTTGTTCATCCTTCCATATTCCCTTTGTAAAAGCTGCCCTAGGTTTCCAACTGTTGTCTGAAAGGTAGGCTTACAAGGACTCTCCTGTTAGGAACCAGCATTTGGGCTGTTTAGGGACTCACATCCAGCCATTTCCCTCTCATCTAGAAAGTAAGAAGGAAAGGAAGAAAACTGGAAACAAAAATCCATCTCCAGGAGGTTCCCAGATGACTTGTTCATTCAACGTCCAATGCATGTTCTGAACAATTTACTCTCACCCTCGCACTGCTACCATCTCTCTACTGTTTACTCTATAGGAATGATCTTACATTAACATCTTGAGCTCAAGAATAAGGTAATGGATGGAAATCTTTGTCCTGAATCTCCTCCTCTAAATCCGCTTTTGCAATCCTTTTCAAGTTTCCAGCCATCAGACAAATGCTGTATGGCTCCATTTGGGAGCTCTTCCCATTGTTCCTTGAGGAAACATCATTGTGCAGGTTCATTTAGGACAAATGACACCATCTAACACTGCCCAGCTATGTATCACATTGTTTCACAGCCCAAGGAGACTCGAGGTTAATTCATGTGCACCATTTTAGTTTCTCCAGTGCATTTTGGACATAGCAAAATAGGTGTGCACAAAACACCATCAACTCACCTCACTAGTCCTAAGGCTCAGGGCATGGCTGCTTGCCTTTGTCTTTGCATTTTTGGATCTTGGTCCTTTAAGAGCATCTTAGTCAAAATTCTCTATGTTGAAAGAACCTTGCTATGTGCTCTGCCTCTTCCCCAGACCCTCTACTTTCTCAGCCTCTTGAGGCAAAGCAATCCCCTGGCCCTCTGATCCCCTTGTGCCTTTTTGGTATTTTCACACTCTTTTAGTCTTGTTTAAAAGTGAACATTATGCATTAATAAAGGTCTGACTAAAGCACAAAGGAATGGGATTAAGTAAACTTTTGTTACTATTTCTCATAATGCAGCTAGTGTATGAACAGAGTCCAATTGAACAGGAGCAGCAGAGAGCATACCAGGGAAAGGGCTGATCCCAGGCCCTGGTGCCCTGAAGAATGTTTCCTAGATCCAGGGCTTTGGAGAGTGGCTGAAGGGAGACTCCAAGGCTGAGATCCATACACAGCCCATAATCCTGAGAGAGCCCTGAAGGACCAAGGGATGTGCTAAAGATGATCCTGGGCTCGTCCAAGACTCTGTTTCAGGGCAACCACGTCAGGGCCTGTGCTACCCAGGTACCCTGGAGTACCACCTCCTCATTCTGCAATGATCAAACTCCTCCTTACCTCCTTCCAAGAAAATGTCCCTTTGGTGAACAAATCTCAATTCTGGTTTGTAACTCTGGATTGGTTTCCAGAACCTTTTCCTACTGAGCCACCTTGTTACTTCCTTGGGAGGACCTAGGGTACATTCATTTTGGGACTGCCTTTACAGGTCAGCAGCACACATTTCATCTTCACTGTTCACTTCCTTAGGAATGCTCAGACTTACCCATTTCACAGATGAGACCCTCCAAAAGAAGTTAAGCCTGACTCCAAAGCCTGTGCTCCTCAGGTGCCTGTGGATGAAATCTTCTATTCATCTCTCTCTGGTCTTACCATCTGGCAGATAAACAGTGGCCTCCTTGTACATGAACAATTCCCATTTTGGCCAAATGCAAATGGAGACACACATCAACCCTCCCAGTCCTGATCTGCCACCTAAAGAAGCTAGGAGCTGTGCTGGCTGCATTCCTTCCTCCCACTCAGAGCGACCCTGGGGAATCACAAGCTTCTTCCTAAAGCCTCTTCTTTCTCCCTTTAAGGCCCCACCTGTCTGTAGCCACTCTGCTTGGGCAAGCTTCTCCTGCTCATTTCTTGCTGTCCTTCCAACTCTATTTCCATGTGTCATCTCACGGCTGGAAGCCACAGCCTTCTCCAAACTTGTCCACCATGATTTGTCCTGGGTCAAAGTCGAGGCTTTGCCCAGCCACACAGAAGGTGTAGGAAGCAGGTGAGGAACAGACACCATCACAGGGCCCCAAAGCACCAAAGTCTGTTTCTAGTTATTTCTCCAACTCTCCCTCCTCTGGCACATAGTTGCTCATATTCACCTGACACATACCTGCCCAGATACACCTGACACATACCTGCTCAGATACACATAGAATACAACTGCTTGGAAATGGCACTGTGGCTCAAGTGGTAGAGCGCCTAACCTTGAATACAAAGAGGCTCAGGGACAGCACCCAGGCCCTGAGTTCAAGCCTCACAACTGCAAAAAAAAAAAGAATACAACTCCTCAGATATACAGATACACCTGGTACTCACTATTGCTCAGTTACAACTGGCACATACATACTGCTGCTCAGATACATCTGGCACACATACCTGTTCAGATACACCTAGGATACATCTGTTCAGATACACCTGGCACACACCACTGCTCAGTTACAATTGAGATGCATCTGCTTAGATAAAGCTGGGTCATACCTGTTCAGATACACCTGGACACACTTGATCACATTCACTTGGCACATACCTGCTCAGATTCACCTGGGACATGCCTGGGACTCCTTACATGGGATACACTCACTTCCACATCCACCACTCACTCATCCCTGGTGCTTGTGCATTCACCTTGACCTCCAAGATCTGTCTTCTCTTCCACAGGTATTTTGATTAGGCCCTTCCTTCCAGAGCTTCTGCTGAGTTATAACCATGAGCTGGCAGGGAGACTGGCAGTTCACCTGGCCAAATTTAGTTTCCTGAGTTTGGCTTCCTGCATTGGCCATTTGACCTTGATGCAGTTGACTTCAGAAAAGCAAGCTGGACTAGGTAGTGGCCAAAAGGCGCCGGGGAGACAGTGTCAGGGCATGGCTTCAGAAGATTGGGTGTGTGCCTCTGTCCTGTTTTGGCAGCTGAGAGTCTGGGTCTGGCCTGGTGGCCACACAAAGGCAGGCAGCTTGGCAGTTGCTGTGACTCTTGCCTAGAAGCAGGAGTCTTGGCATGTGGCCCTCAGGCTTGGCATTCATCCTGCTGCTGACTTGGAATCTGTTCTGACCTTAGGGATCTTGGAGCAATATGAGAAAGCACAGGATTCTGTTCTGCTCAGGGTAGGCATTCTTGCTCTTGCTTTTAATTTTTGTTTGTCTAGTTGGTTGGTTGGTTTATTGGTGGTTTTTTGTTGTTGTAGTTTTGGGTTTTATTTTCCCTGAGGCAACCGAAAGCATCTAAAAGCAAGGATTGATCAAAGCACTAACACCCAGGACAAATTTCTCTCTCTCTTTCTCTCTCTTTCTCTCTCTCTCCCTCTCTCTCTCTCTCTCTCTCTCTCTCTCTCTCTCTCTCTCTCTCTCTCTCTCTCTCTCTCTCTCTCACACACACACACTTAGAAATGAGTGCTACCATCTCTATGGTGGTTCTGTGACTTAGGGCCTGTTATTTAATTTCACTGGCTGCCATAAGACCCAAGACCCAAATGAAGAGTGATTCTGTGCATGTATATATTCCTTGACTCATTTATATGTCTAGGTTTACACACACCAACAAAATGAAACACCTAAATAGCACTGCACCACCATGAAGTGGATGTAGTTAAGGTGTTGCATTTGAATGAGCCAAGATTAATATTTTTCTGTTTTTCCAGAAAGCTAACAGGAGACTGTTTCATTGCTACGCCAGCCTTCTCCATCCCCAGTGGGGCAAATTTCCTCAGTACCCACTTACTCAGAGGCATCAAAGTCACTAGCTTTGCTCATCTAGACACCAGCACTTGTTGGCAAAGCCCTCAGAACTGTTCCTTTCACCCTGTATGAGAGGTGGGAAAGTAGCTGGTCTTTGTTATCAAATGCCAACAAAATGAGGCAAATAGAGAATGCCCTTCCTCCATCCTACACCACTATCATTTCCAGGAAGAAACATTATGTGAAATAAATAATAGTGTTTTCCATTCCTCTGTCTGTATCAGGCTTAATTTACACACGAATAGTCAAGAAGTCATGAATCAGATGAAGAAGATCAGGGAGCTGAAATGTTGGAACAAGAGATCACAGCTAAGCCTCCTGCTGAATGCCAGCAAGCCAGCAGTCAGGACAACGGCCTGGCAAATCCATCATTGCCTAGCACCGAGGTCCTACCCCCGTTGTTATAACGCGCACTTGCATGTCCTCATCAGAGAGTGGTGATAAGGAAGGCAATAGGTGGCAGCCGCCGGGAAGTTTTTCAAACTGCTCACTCTTGCTCTTTTTCATCTACATACTGAGTTTCCCATTTTCTGGGTAGCCTTCTATTTGAGAAGCATTGTGCTTTCTGGGGGTCTGTTCCCCAGAGGGAGCTCCTTGTATTTTCAAACTGCGCTTCAACCACAGCTTAGAAAAATGAAATTCTGCCACTTCCTGCCCATTAAACTCTTCCCCACGCCCTAATCCAGCCCAAGCAATGGGATCTTAACACCAGCTCTCAAGACTCACCAGTCTTTATGAATAAAATCCTTTTCATTTAGTTAAAAGAAATGATGTAGGCTTCTATGCAATATTAAGTGTTTCGTAGCCATGGGAGACCAAAAGGTCATGGATAATTAATATCCATTAATCCCCCAAAACTCATTTGGATTGATAATTCTAACTCTCCCTTCAAAACAGCTTTTTTTTTTATTAGTGGAGCTGCTAATAATTCAGCTCTCATAACTGGTTCATGCCTATCTCTGCTCCTTGCCTCAACCCATCTCCCAATAGGAGTGCTAAGTATTGAAGAGGCCCTTGGGCAGCCAGCCAGGTGAGGAAGGAGCTGCAATATGCCACAGCAGGGTGCTGCTATATGTACAAATCTTGCAACAACAACAAATACTGAATAGTCACTTACTCAAAAATAGAGAATGAATACATAAATACCACTAAGTTACATATAGTAGAGACTTTTTATTTCATAATCAGACTCACTGTGAAATTCTTTAGACCATTGCTTACTAATTTTTACAGCTACAAATACTTTTCCCAGAATGTGTGTGTATACACACACTGATACATACAAGTATACATAAATATGTATATACACACATATATACATGTGTACACATATGCACATATTTTTGTACAACTTTGCTAATAATTTTGGGGCTTTTACAGAACTCCTAAAAAGCTTATACTTGCCATGCATTTTATTAAGCCTAATGCATAAAATAAATCAATGAGTAATGCATGGAATAAATAAACATAATCCGGGCTGGGGATATGGCCTAGTGGCTAGAGTGCCTGCCTCGTATTCATGAGGCCCTGGGTTCAATTCCCCAGCACCACATATACAGAAAATGGCCAGAAGTGGCACTGTGGCTCAAGTGGCAGAGTGTTAGCCTTGAGCAAAAAGAAGCCAGGGACAGTGCTCAGGCCCTGAGTCCAAGCCCCAGGACTGGCCAAAAAATAAAAATAAAAAAATAAACATAATCCCTTTTCCTTCAATTAGCTTATAACTTATAGGAAAGAACAATACACCAAACAAGGCCATGTTTGTAAGTATTATAGTGAACTAAAAAATGCCTGCATAATTTAGTTCCTTGGATCCTATCAAGTAGGATAGATATGCATTACCCAAACCTATTCAAGCTACTTTAAAATTTATACTCATATCTTTCTGAAACATTGCTTCAAAATATATACATATGCTATTAATGTCTAAAATTTATTGGGAACCTCTATATAGCCACCTATGCAGAAGATAGAGGAAGCATCAATTATTTCAGACAAGATGAAATTGTTGGGAATGACATTACAAAAAAAGGTGACATTTAAGCAGCTGTGGGTATGATTTGGAAAGAATTTCAATAAGTGGAAAGTCATAACCTTAATATGTTAAGAATCACAAACTGTGGGAGGGAACCAGAAATAAATACTCCTTGTCTCTGGAGTCAAGAGTCTTTGTCATTTATAAAAATTTAGGAGCACATCAAATGCACAGGTAATGGGTTCTTTTGAAAGCCATTTTCCCATGCCTTTCTTCATATGTTCATAATTTTATCTAAAGAACAAAGTAGATTCTTGCAGATAACAGCTAAAATGCTCTGTTGCAGCTTGGGTGCTGATGGTCACTGCTGATAGCATGAGATTGGAAGGAAGCACATCAATACACATAAGAGAACTTCCAGACTTGGACTGGCCCTGAGAAAGGACACGTGGTACCAGAAACAGCCATGGTTGGAGGAGGTACTTCCCAGGTCACTAAGATCCAGAGATGGAAGCCTTCACACACCTAATAGTTGAGACTTTCCACTTCTACAGTGAAGTCTGTGCACAGCAGTTTTACCAAAAGTACTTCTCTAATGAGCAAGAATTACTCCACTAAGGAATTTTAGAAGTCCTTAACCTTTCTAACCATGGAAAGTAAAATTACCTGGTCTTATATCTCCTTTTCATTGAAATGTATCATGTATATTTAGGTAAGATGTTCATTAAAATTTAAGTCTGTTTTAGAGTTTTCTGTTTGACCAATAAAAAAAGAAATGTTGGCATGTGAGAGCTGGAGCCCAGGGCTTCCTGTGTGCTTGACAAGTGCTTTACTGCACAGTCGCGCTCCACTTATACAACTCCCACCAAAAGGTAGTGCCACCCTGGTTGGAGCACAGTGCAGAGCTGGGTGGGGAGCCAGGACTCCTCTCTCAGCCCTCAGCCTATTTTTATAAACCCTGCCATGTGAAGTGCAGCCCTTGAGCCAGCAGCCTCAGCAGCACCTGAAGTACATGAGAAATGAAAATCTCAACCCTTCCTAGACCTGCACCAAGCGTCTGTAGATGGAAAGAATCCCAGGCAATTCAAATGAATATAAAAGTTGGAAAACTTTTGCTTTTAGGGACTTTCAGTTTTGTGATACATAGTAATTATAAGTGAAAAAGATGAGCTAGAGGCTGGGACTCATTTTTATTTGAAGGATTGGAGGCAAAATTATTTCCTTGAGAAATTTATGGAATAGGGAGGGATCCCACAATAAACCATACCCTACCTAGCCAGTCTGAATCAGTGCAGGCCCTCTGAGCAGTCAGTATAGGCCCTATGACCTCATGTTGACAAGCCATCTCATCATTCAGTATAGGTCTTTTTTTTTTTTTGGCCAGTCCTGGGCCTTGGACTCAGGGCCTGAGCACTGTCCCTGGCTTCTTCCCGCTCAAGGCTAGCACTCTGCCACTTGAGCCACAGCACCGCTTCTGGCCGTTTTCTGTATATGTGGTGCTGGGGAATTGAACCTAGGGCCTCATGTATCCGAGGCAGGCACTCTTGCCACTAGGCTATATCCCCAGCCCAGGTCTTTTAACCAATAAATATTGGCCCTCTAACATTTTCAGGAGCTCCTGCTAGGCCTTTGGCCTGGAGAATCTCATTGTCCCCAATGAAATCACAACTACCCTCCCTCCCCCTAGGTAACAATGGACAGACTCTATAGAATCTTTAAGGAGTGTTGGCCTGCCATGTCAGCCAACAAATTGCTTAATACCTCTGGGCCATCTTGAAAACATAGATGAAGGCAGATGAGTGGGTCATACTTGCTAGTTCCACTCTAATAGCCCTATCTCCCTAAGCGTGTATATGCTTCTGTTAAATAAAATTTTGTAAGCGGCACTTTGTACTGGGATCCTACATAAATAAAGCCCAATAGACCAAACTTGCATAGGGTTTTATCACAGTGACTAAACTGTGATTGGTTGGAGGAGGTCTTGTAGCCAATTAACTAAGCTGTAGCTAATTGACTGGTTGATTGACTAAGCTGTAGCCAATTAAGTTCTCTGCCTCATTTCCTACAAATGCTGTCAAACCAATTGGTTGGCTAGTTCTTTGAACCTGTTCTGGTTGTAGAAATTCCTTGATTCTCAGATTGTTTATGTTGTCTTGCATTTTTTGGTTCAAATAAAACTCTACTAATTTAACTGGTATGAATAATCTTCTTTCAACACTTGTCTTACTAAATATCTAAGAATTTATTTAATTTCATGTACATTTTCTGGGGTTTTTTGTGTGTTTTTTTTTAAACAACCTAGGCTTAGTCAACTAAGCGAAAAATATCCAAAAAAATCCAAACTCAAACCAGGCGCTCGTGGCTCACACCTGTAATTGAAGCTACTCAGGAGGCTGAAATCTGAGGATCACAGTTCAAAGCCATCCCAGGCAGGAAAATCCATGAGGTTCTTATCTCTAATAAACTACTCAGAAAAAGCAGGAAGTGGCATTGTGGCTCAAGTGGTAGTATGCTAGCCTTGAGCACAGAGAGGCTTAGGGACAGAGCCCAGTACCTGAGTTTGAGCCCCAGGACCAGCAAACCTATGAACCAGCAAACAATAAACTTCAATTAGTGTACCCATTTTGATCAACTTTCCCTTAAAATCATTACAAGAAATATGAATCTGAAGTCCTTAGAACTAAAATGGTTCTAGACAGCTCCTTAAGGTACTGGTGATTTTCCAGTTCTTTGATTTGGGCAGGTCACAGAAAGATTTCAGGAAAGGTAGGGATGGAGGCCATATTTATTTAAAGCCCTTTGTCCACAGAATTATCATCAACAACAATACACTGTTTACAGGCTCACATTCTCTACACATCAGACCACATGTAGCCCACTGTTTGATACTCCCATTAGACCAAAGTGGCATTTGACAAAGGATGGCCACACAAGGTTGAGCATGCACACTCAGTCTCCTGGCACATGCAAGGTTACCTAGGGTAGTGCATTGCATACATGACTCAAAGTTACATGAGTATGCTGAACCAGCTGAGTCCTAAAGTTAGAGGTGAGAAAGCCTGACTAAATCCAATTACCTTTCACCAGAAACTAAAGAAACAAGACAACAAAGCAACTAAGCCTAGTGGCTGTGGTACATTAGTATTGAGGGCTCCAGTCACTACTACAGTATCATAGCTTATCTCTCATTCATATGGTCAGTTCAGAAACACAAGATGGGGATATGATACTGTAGCATAAATGAGTGTGAACCTGTGAACAGACATAGCTGGTGCTGTACAGCGTCTGTGCATCAATGCTAAGATGGACCATCAAACAGTGTGCCACTATACTATGGGCTTCTGTTTACACTGCTAACGAGAGAGGACCTCCATCTATCCCCACCTTGCTGGGCATCTCTTTATGGCCTGCTCAGATCAAAGAGGAACCTAAGAAGAACAACAAACAACACAGGTATCTTCAAAGAAAAATACTGCCACAACAACACAAGGAGACAATAATCCATCTTCCCTTTGGTTTTCTTTTAAGGGACCTCTGGTCAGTTTGAAATACCCATGACATAAATAGATCCTGGCTTTATGCTAACGAGAGTGCCAAGGTGTAGAATGAGGCTGGAGATTTCCAGAGAGAGTGGAATCTTGTCATAGGGTAAAATATTTTGACTCAATTATTTCCCACAGTGGACTCACATTGTTGAGCTTATTTGTAGCGGTGCTAGTTCCTGAACTGTGTATCTGAGGCAGATACACCTGGGATTCTGCACATTGTCTCTCTGACAAGTGGAGTGAGGGTTGTATTACAATAGAAAGATGTAGGTGCAAATTTGTGGAACTACCTACTTCCCACTAAAGTAATTAATCAAAAGCAATATACCATCTGGGAAGTATTTCAAAGTCTCTGGCTGCATTAATGACTTGAAAGATTCAGGAGTAAAAACTCCTATTATATCCTCTTCTGACTCACCTGTGGCCCACGCAAAAGATAGGAGTATATTAAAGAACTGTGGTTTTTTGTAAACTGAAATAATAATTCCAATTTCAGGTTCCATTCCAAATTTATACAATTTGCTAGAGAAAATTAATATAACTTCTTGTATGCAGCTATTGATCCAGAAAACACTTTTTCCTGTCTTACAAAAAGCAGAGTATATAAAAAAAATTCTCTCTCTTGGGCTGGGGATATGGCCTAGTGGCAAGAGTGCCTGCTTCATATACATGAGGCCCTGGGTTCGATTCCCCAGCACCACATATACAGAAAATGGCCAGAAGTGGCGCTGTGGCTCAAGTGGCAGAGTGCTAGCCTTGAGCAAAAAGAAGCCAGGGACAGTGCTCAGGCCCTGAGTCCAAGCCCCAGGACTGGCCAAAAAAAAAAAAAAAAAAATTCTCTCACTTGTCAGGTCAGCAGTACACTTTTACTGCTTCATTCAAGATGACATCAGTTCTGTGCCTTCTGTCATGTTCAGTCTGCCAGCACTGACTTGCTACACTGATGGTTTCACACTGATAAGACTTGAAACACACAGAGAAAATTAGAAACCAAAAATTTCCTAAATCATTGCATAGCCTTTTGCCACATGATAGAATATGACTTTTGTAATTAAGACAAGTTCTGAGTTTTACATCCCTATGATTAATTTTAAAAGGTTCAAACGTATGAGCAGATGACTGAGGAAGAAAATGATTCACCAGTAGTGTGTGTGTGTGTGTGTGTGTGCGCGGGCGCGTGCGCTGACTATTCTGTATGATACATGAATTTGAATCAGAAGGGGCCATTATAACATTATATCCCCAACTGGAAATGCTCCTGAAGCATAGCAGGGAAGATAAGTTGTTTCACAGATGGCATTGGGAGTAGTAGATGGGGTTGTCCATGTTACCTGGAAGGATGACTGGCTGCTGGTTTAGACCTATGCCAGTCTGTCAGTAATGACTGTTTAATCAGATAGCTAAGTCAAATGTTTAGCTTAAAACCTGAGAATTCTTGGCAAGGAAGTTTGGGAAAGAAATTTGTAGATAGGTTACTCAGAGGGCCAGAGAATAATGACTTTTGCATCTCATATGATTCTCACATAAAGCCCTCTTTTGTTAGGCACCATGAACTATTTGTGGACACTTAAAATGAGAATCAAAGAAATGGGCCACTTGTATTACCTTATTATGTAAAGGGAACTTTCTAAAATGCTTTGGAAAATGAATTGGTTTAATGAATCATTCAGATCCTTTTGAAAATAATTGTATGTTAAGGTTCAAAGCAGATTGTATTTGCATTTAACAATGAGAAATGACTAAAAATGTGAACATGCTCTGTGGCTTGAGAGGCAGCATACTTTGGGTCTCTGATGTCCTATCATATGTCTACTTACTTCTGCTGCTAAGGGGGATAATGACAATATCTATACAGAGGGATGTGTGTGACTGAACTCAAGTAAGTAGAACACTTGGACCAGTATATGGTCCAAAAAAAATACTATACGTGTTTGTGTTGTCAGCACTTGTTAAGGGTAGCATTATTCCAGGAAGTGTTCTCAGGAGCCACGTTTAGGCTCTCATGTCTCTGGATGAATCGAGTCAGAGCAGACCATGAGAAGATATTTGGTGATATCTCCAAGATTCTCCAAGAATTCTAGGTATCTTGGTGGCTTTGTGAGAGAGCCGTCATCCTGGAGAGATAGGATTAAAGCCCATGCCTCCTTACCCCTAGATAGAGAAACACAGTCGTTGACTCTCTTTAGGATATTCTCCAAAAACAAAGTCCAGAGCTGGGCACTGGTGGCTCATGCCTGTAATTCTAGTTATTCAGGAGGCTGAGATTTGAGGACCGTAATTTGAAGCCAGCCTAGGCAGAAAAGTCCCTGTGAGACTCTTATCTCCAATAAACCTCTCAAAACCCAGAAGTGGTACTGTGGTTCAAGTGGTAGAGCTCTAGCCTTGTGCACAAAGAGGCTCATTGACAAAGCCCAGCACCTGAGTTCAAGTGCCACAACTGACCCCCCAAAAGTCTACCTTTTGGTTTAGATAAAAACATAACCACAGGTTGAGGCCACACTCCTAGGCTGTACAACAGTTTTCTTTTAGTCTTTGCCTCCCAGATACTTTTCCTTGAGTTTATACCCTTGTCACTGTAAAGGTCGTGATTCTGCAGAAAAATAGAAGCAAGAGGTTTAATAAAGATAACAATGGATTCCTCTCATGTTATATGTATGAAAGAGATTGAGAGATGGGTTGAGAGACAGAGAGATAATGGGAGAAGGAGGGCAAGAGGGAGCAGAAAGGAGAGGGAGATAGTTAACTTAGTTTACATAGTTATAAGAACTGCAAAGTCTGGAATTTGAAGGACAGGCCCACAGGTTGGAGATGCAAGGATTAGCTGACATTGCATCATAGATCCAAAGGCCTGTAGATGGGGAATTCCTTCTCCTTTGGGGGACATCACTGTTTTTCTCTTCAGGCCTTCAGTGACTGTGTAAGGCTCACACCTAGCACAGAAACTAATTTGCCTTTACCAAGATATACCGACTTCAGTGTCAAGTGAATCTACAATGTATCATCATGCTAACATTTGCACTTAAAGCCGATCAAAAACTGATAAAAGGGCTGGGGATATGGCCTAGTGGCAAGAGCGCTTGCCTCGTATACTTGAAGCCCTGGGTTCGATTCCCCAGCACCACATATACAGAAAATGGCCAGGAGTAGCGCTGTGACTCAAGTGGCAGAGTGCTAGCCTTGAGCAAAAAGAAGCCAGGGACAGTGCTCAGGCCCTGAGTCCAAGGCCCAGGACTGGCAAAAAAAAACTGATAAAAAATTGCTTAAAAAACCCAACTAGATATATATCTGTCAAGTTGGTTCATAATGTTAAACACCATAACCAGCTTGACTAAGCTTAATGTTAGGGTGCACTTTGTCAATTTTATGTTACCATGACAAAATACATAAGAAGAATCTGAGGAGTAAAGGCTTATTTGGGCTCCCAATTTGGGAGGTTTTAGTCTACAGTCACTTGGTTCAACTGTTTTAGTTGGTCTGTTAGTGAAAACATGACAGAGTAGGAAGGAGAAAGAGACAGACAGAGACAGAGATAGAGAGACAGAAACAGACAGAGAGACTGAGATGCTAGAGTCCCAATGTCCTTTTCAAGGGGCTCCCTCACCCTTCCCCCATGGCTGAACTTCTTCCCACCAGGCTTCACCTTCTGAATTTCTAACCCCTCCTGATAGTACCATCAACTGAAGACCAAGCCTTCATCACATGAACTTTTGGGAAACATTTAAGATCCAAACTATAACATCCTCCATCATAGAAACTTGGGAACAATTTCTAATGTCCTTGGCAACAAGCCATGACTCCACCTGGTTCACCTCATCCATTTTATATCAGTTCAGTTAACTTCAGCTTCCTAACTGACTCCCACATCCTCCTGTCCATGTCTTCTCTGGAGCATGCGTCTGCCCCACAGACCTCACTGAATGGAAGATTAATGATTATAGAAGCAAAGAGCTTGTATTTCAGAGTCAGCTATGGCTCTGCATTCTAGTTCTGCCGCTACACCATAGGATTGGAGCTGGTTATTTAAATTCTGAAGCCTGTTTCCAAGAAATAAAATAGGAGAGCTGTAGCATCTATGGATGTTGTGAGAAGTCAGTAGACTCATTCATGCTACTAATATTTATTTAACAGCTACACTGAGCCAAGCATTGTGAGATAGCCTGGCACAGAAGTGGCAAAGAAGAGGTCTATGTTTTAGAGTCCACAGTCAAGAGTAGAGCTTACATATAAAACACGTGGCACAAACTCAGGCCCACAGTTAATTGTAACAATTATTATTCACTGCCAAGAGTCATTGGTTGCTAGCAATATCCTTCTGTGTACAGGCAAAAAACCTCTGTACATTTCCTCAGGATGCAAAGAACTGCTGTCAGTTCAGTGTGGTCCCTGATCACTCAAACACGATTGTGGTCCCTCGGGATTCAGAGCAAAACAATTCAGAGGTGGGACTTTTAATTTGGTGGAAATGAGAACACAGCAGATTGTTCTGGAAGGCATAATATAACATCCATGGTGTTCTTTCTCTTATGTAATGGGGATTTGGTGCCTCAAAAACAGGACGCATGAACTCGATGTAGTTGGAGAACAGTGGGCCAGGGATAAATGAAATGAAGGTTGTCCCAGTAAACCCATGATGTGTGCACATCAAAGAAACAGGCTGTGCTGAAAGCTCATGCTGAGGATGCCAGTCTGCAAAAGCCTCTGGAAGTTTCTATCTTTTGTTTTACTCTGTTAAGTACCTTTCCCCCTCAAAAATACCTGGGTTCTAATTCCCACAGCCTATGATTGGGTCATGTCACATGGAAAAGAGTTGTTGAGTACAGGGATGGACTAAAAATAAAATAAATATGTCTTCAGACAAACAAAAACCCTCTCTTTCTCAAGTGTGCCAATTCAAAAAGAAATATTAAAGTTTATTATAAGTGAGGAATTTTTTCTTAAAAAGAACATAGTGATGAAGGAAGAAATTCCAAAAAGAACAAAACAGCTTAAAACAGTATCACTGATGTCTGATCTGGCAGCCATAATAAAGTGCTACAGATGAGGGACTTAAAGTCCAAACTCAATATGTGCCATGTGCAGTTTCTTCTGAGGCCTTTTCTTTAGCCTGTTGCTGACTGCCTTCTCCACACGTCCTCAGGCAGTCTCCCCTCTCTGTGTTTCTGGGTCTTAGTCTCTTCTTATTAGAAGGACATGAGTCATATTGGATTAGGATATACCCTGATGTCTGTAGTTAGTTCTTTAAAGGCCTCAACTCACATTCTGAATTCAGTCTATAAAATGTCTTTATGGACTTAAAAATATAAAATATTAAGATATGTAAGCAAAATATCATGGAAGGTATGAGAAAAATAAAGTTAAAATGTACATTTCTAGAGTGACACAGGAAGTAGAACAATTATAATTTTCAAAAGACTTACTTAGATAAGGATGAATTTTATAATCTCTAGACCAATCATCAAGAGAGCAATGAAAAAATGGCAATAGTTAAAACAATCCAAAAGAGGTCAAAAAATAGGAGAAAATTTAAAGCAGGCAAGTAGAAGTCAAGTTATAAATGTTATATTGAATTTGAAGAATATTTGAAATTATCTTCAATATAAATAGAATAAACTTTGCAATTTAAATCAAGTGATTATTTAAATTAAGTTAGGCTTTTCAATACTGGCAACGTGATATTAGTTACAAAAGAGACATTTGGTAAGTATATGAACACAGAAAATTTGGAATTATAGTGATAGAAAATGACGCCCTTCAAACACTAGCCAAATGAGGATTCTGGAGTGAGATGGTAGATTAGAAGTTTCCTTCATGAAACTCAGGAGTGACAGGGGACAAGGCACAACAAGGACAAGGAGACCCTAGCCAGGTGCTTGGGGCTTAGACATGTAATCCTCGATACTCAGGAGTTTGAGACCTGAGGATTGTGGTTCAAAGACAGACCTGGCAGAAATGTTTGTTAGACACTTCAATTAACTACCAAAAAAAAACAGAAGTGGAGCTATAGCTCAAGTGGAGGACTGCAGTACAAGGTGGCCCTGTCATAAAGTGAGAACCTACCTCAAAATAGCACAAAAAAGAGTGCCAGTGTAACACTTGCAAGAGTGAGTTCAAACTCCAATATTAATAGAAAATGAAAAGAAAGTAAAGAAAATGTTTAATACATCAAATGAAAATGAAATGTAAAATATCACCAGTGAACCATAACTGGTTGGAGAAAGAATATCATCAGAGATTGAAAACAAAGTTGAGGGATCACATATGGATAAAAATTCAAATGAATAAATTACAAGCAGCCAGGTGCTGGTAGCTCATACCTGTGATCCTAGCTACTCAAAGATCTGAGATCTGAGGATCATGGTTCAAAGCCATCCTGGGCAGGAAAATCTGGGAGACTCTTATCTCCAATAAACTATCCAGAAAAAAACTGAAAGTACCACTGTGGCTCCAGTGGTAGAGCACTAGCCTTGATTCAAAAAAACAAAAACAAAAAACCTCAGGGAAGTGCCCAATCCCTGAGTTCAAGCCTCAGGACCAACATAAAACAAAAAGATAAAGTAATCATGACCACAACATTTAAGACATCTGAGATACAATTAAAAGTTAAGACACATAAACCGGTATAGAAGAGGGGACTGAGATACAGACTAAAGGAGCAGAAAATCTATTCAATTAAACTATAGTGGATAAGTCCCCAAAGGTAGTGAGAAGTAGACAGTCAAGTACAGGAGACATTTAAAGACCCTGAGTAGATATGACCCCAAAAGAACCCCTCCACATCATACTATAGTCAAATGCAAACTTAAGAAAAAAAAATAGAAATCAGTAAGAGAAAAACCTCAAGTTACTTACTATGGCACAACAATCAAAACAACAACAGATTTCTAAGCAGAAATTCTAAAGGCCAGGAGAATATGGATTGATGTGTTTCAAGTTCTGAAAAAAAATACCTCTCAATCAAGATTAGTATATACAGTAAATTTATATTTTAATACTGAAGGAGAAATAAAGACCTTCCGTGATAAGTATAAACTGACACAATTCCTAAGCACTCACCTGCCTCTGTGTACAGATACATCATCATCGTTGTTGTTATTATTATTATTATTACTATTATTATTTTTGTTAGTGCTGTGCTCGTCCTGGGGCTTGACCCAAGAGCCAGAACACAGTCCATGCACTTTCAAAGCTGGTGTTCTACCAATTAAGTCACAGCTTCACTTCTGGCATTTTGCTGATTAATTGGAGATAAGAATCTTACAGCCTCTCCTGCCCAGGCTGGCTTCAGCCTGTGATCCTCAGATCTGAGCCCCTGTAGTAGCTAGGATTACAGGCATGACCCATTAGCTCCCAACCCAAATGCATTGTCTTTAATACATTTAGTTTTATTATCTTTAAATAGTTGCACAGAGTGGTTCAATTTAGCAACATTTTCATTTTTGTTGTTGATTTTGATATCAAGATTAGCTGGACTGATAAAATGAATTGAGATATGCTTCATCTTTTTTTGTCTCTGAGTGAATTTGTATTAAGATTAGTTTCACAGATCTACAAAGCACATATCAATTCAACTATGTCAGTTAAGAGTAAATGGTGGGCTGGGAATGTGGCTTAGTGATAAAGTGTGAGCCTAGCATGCATGAAGCTCTGGGTTCAATTCCTCAGTACCACATAAATAAAAAATAATATTAAATTAATATTTTTAAATGAGTAAATGGTATAAATATGTAAACTAAGAGACAGACTAGGAGAGTAGATGAAAATATGGGACCTCAAAACAAAGAAGGAACTATATTGCAACAGAGAAAAGATCAGAATCACGGCAGACCTCTCCACACAAACTTACAATGCACGAAGAGCCTGGAAGAACACAATCCAAGTCCTGCAGGCCAACAACTGCCAACCCAGAATTAGATACCCAGCAAAATTAGAATTTACTTTTGAGGGAAAAACCAGATCTTCCCACAGCAAAGGGGAACTAAAGGAATATGTGAACAAAAAAACAGTCTTACAGCAAATTCTAAGAGGGGAACCCCACCCAACAGAAAACATACAGAACCTCCAGACAGAAACAGAAAGGAACTACAATAGCCAGAGCCCAAAAGGAAGAGCAGATCAATAAAGACAAGAAAGAAGGGAGAGGAAACACAGCCTAACAGGAAAATGGAAAGGAAAAAAACCACATCTATCCATGATCTCTTTGAATATAAATGGTATAAATTCTCCGATAAAGAGGAGCAGACTGACAGAGTGGATCCATAAACAAAGAATTGCTATCTGTTGTCTTCAAGAGACCCATCTTACAGCAAGGGACAAAAACATGCTCCAAATGAAAGGATGGAGCAAGATCTTCCAAGCAAACGCACCTACCAAAATGGCAGGAGTAGCCACCCTGATTTCAGACAAGCTAGACTTCTCATTAAAATCAGTTCAAAAATATAAAGAAGGACACTACATTTTAATACAAGGGAAAATCTAGAATCAAGATATCCCGGTGATAAATTTATACTCACCGAACAAAAGAGGCCCTAAATATGTCAAACAAATTCTTCCAGAACTACAAAACAAGATAGATCCAAATACAATCATAGAGGGAGATATTAATACTCCACTCCCTCCAAGAGACAGATCCAACACACAGAGGATTAGGAAGGGAGCCGAAGACCTATGTAACACCATATCCCACATGGATCTGACAGATCTGTACAGAGTGTTTCACCCTACAGAGGCCCAATACACATTCTTCTCAGCAGCCCATGGAACATACTCAAAAATGGGTCATGTCATAGTCCACACAAAGAACCTCAGCAAATACAAGAGTATTGACATTGTCCCATGTATTCTATCTGATCACAGTGGAATAAAGATAACCCTCAATAAGAAAGGATACCACAGAAACTACACAAATACTTGGAGGCTAAACCCTTCACTGTTATCTAACACTTGGGTCACAGAGCAAATTAAGGATGAATTAATGACTTCATAAGCCACAACAATGAAAATACATCACAAAGAAACCTATGGGATACAGCTAAGGCAGTGCTGAAGGGCAAGATCATTGGCCTCAGTGCACACATTAAGAGAATGGAATCAGAACAAGTAAATAACCTCATGATGCAGTTAAAACGACTGGAGAAACAAGAAAAAATTGAATCTAAAACGACTAGGAGGAGAGAGATGACAAAGATTAAAGAAGAGATAAATCTGATTGAAACCATTCAACAAATAAATAAAACTAAAAGCTGGTTCTTTGAGAAAAATAAATAAAATTGACAGACCCCTTTCAAGACTTACAAAAAAAAAGAAGAGAAGAGACTCATACACATAAGATCAGGGACTCCACCGGAAAAATTACAACAAATACACACAATATTCAAACAATCATAAGGAACTATTTCCAGAACCTCTACTCACTAAAGAATGATAATTTTACAGAAATGGATCAATTCTTAGAGAAGTATAAACTGCCCAAACTGAATCAAGAAGAAATAAATCAATTAAATAAACCAACAACTTACAGTGAGATACAGGGGATAATCAAGAGCCTCCCAACAAAGAAAAGCCCAGGCCCATATGGATACACCAATGAATTCTATAAAACCTTCAGTGAGGAGCGAATATCAATACTCCTCAAACTCTTCCGTGAAATAGAAACAGAGGGAGAAATCCCAAACTCATTCTATGAAGCTAATATTATACTCATCCCCAAACCAGGCAAAGACCCAACAACAAAAAAAAGAGAATTGCAGACTAATATCACTAATGAACACAGATGCAAAGCTCCTCAACAAAGTATTAGCTAACAGGATCCAGAAACTGATCAAGAAAATTATACATAATGATCAAGTAGGCTTCATCCCACAGACGCAAGGATGGTTCAACATCCACAAATCAATAAACATAATTCACCACATCAACAGAGCTAAGACCAAGAACCACATCATCATCTCAGCTGATGCCCAAAAAGCCTTTGACAAAATACAACACCCATGCATGTTAAAAGCCCTGGAGAGAACAGGAATAGAGGGAATATTCTTTAAAACAATAAAAGCCATATACAACAGACCAACTGCCAATATCATATTAAATGGGGAGAAACTAAAACCATTTCCCCTAAACTCAGGAACAAGACAAGGATGCCCACTCTCCCCACTTCTATTCAACATTGTGCTGGAATCCCTAGCCATAGCAATAAGGAAAAAGGAGGGCATCAAAGGGATACACACTGGCAAAGAAGAAATCAAACTATCCCTATTTGCAGATGACATGATCTTATATCTGAAGGACCCAAAAAACTCACTCCCCAAACTCCTAAACCTAATAAACCATTTTGGCAAAGTAGCAGGATACAAAATCAATGCACAAAAATCAGCAGCTTTTCTGTACCCCAGCAATGTACAAGTAGAAAAGGAAATCATGGAAATAATACCATTTACAATAGCTAAAAAAAAGAATAAATTACCTAGGGATTAACCTAACTAAAGACATGATTGACTTATTTAATGAGAACTATAAAAATCTAAAAAGGAAAATCAAAGAGGACACAAGGAGATGGAAAGACCTCACATGCTCATGGGTAGGCAGAATCACTATAGTGAAAATGGCCATATTGCCCAAAATGTTATACAAATTCAATGCAATCCCCATCAAGGTCCCAGCTACATTCTTGGATGAAATAGAGAAAGAAACCCATAAATTCAAATGGAACAGCAAAAGACCTAGAATAGCCAAAGCAATTCTAGGCAAAAAAGGCAGCGTGGGAGGAATCACAATACCAGACTTCAAGCTCTCTTATAGAGCCATCATAACAAAAACAGCCTGGTATTGGTACAAAAAACAGACCTGAAGACTAATGGAATAGAATAAAAGACCCAGAAATAAAGCCGCATTCTTACAGTCAGCTGATATTCGACAAAGGATCTAAAGACATACAATGGAAAAAACATAGCCTCTTCAACTACTGCTGCTGGGAAAACTGGGCAGCCACATGTAGAAAACTCAAAGTAGACCCCAGCCTATCACCATGCACCAAGATCAACTCAAAATGGATTAAGGACCTCAACATCAGACCTGAATCCTTGAAACTACTGAAGGACAGAGTAGAAGAGATGCTAGAACTTATAGGCACAGGAAGGAACTTCCTAAATATAGTCCCAGGGGCACAAAAGATAGAGGAGAGACTCGACAAATGGGACTACTACAAAATAAAACGTTTCTGCACAGCTAAAGACATAGCCACCAAACTAGAAAGACAGCCAACCATATGGGAAAGGATCTTTACCAGCACAGCAACAGACAAAGGCCTCATATCCATCATCTACAGAGAACTCAAAAAACTAAGCCCCTCCAAGCCCAGTAAACCAATTAGGAAATGGGCAAAGGAGCTAAAGAGAGACTTCACAAGAGAAGAGATAAAAATGGCAAAGAAACATATGAGGAAATGTTCAACATCCCTGGCAGTAAAGGAAATGCAAATAAAAACAACCCTGAGAAACCACCTCACTCCAGTTAGAATGGTCTATATTCTGAACTCAGGCAACAACATATGCTGGAGGGGGTGCGGGGAGAAAGGAACTCTTCTCCATTGTTGGTGGGAGTGCAAATTAGTACAACCACTTTGTAGAACATTATGGAGGTTCCTCAAAAGCCTCAGCAAAGACATACCCTATGACCTAGCCATACCACTCCTAGGCATCTATCTTGAACAACACGTCTCAGGATATCATAAAGACATCTGCACATCCATGTTTATCGCAGCTTAATTCACAATAGCCAAAATATGGAAACAAGCCAGATGCCCTACTACAGATGAATGGATGCAAAAAATGTGGTACCTATACATAGTGGAATACTACCTAACAATTAGAAATGATAAAATATTGTTATTCGCAGGGAAATGGTCAGAACTTGAACAAATAATGTTGAGCAAGAGAAGCCTAGAACACAAAGAACAAAGGCGCATGGTGTCCTCGATGACTTATGGGGGCGGGGGGGCGGAGGACAACAGTAGAGACCAGGTCTGCAAAACAAAAAACTTCTTTTCAAATGGTATTTCCACAGGTTTGGGTCAACAACCTTACATTATGTATCTAAAACCAAACAACAACTAAACATAAAAAGGACTAGAATAGACCTATCAGTGGATCACAATAGCTCAACAGCTATGTACATATGATCATATAAGATGAGGATAAGCAAAAACAACTCCAAGAGAAGGACACTGGAGGATTCTATTGTTGACATTACAATTAAAGTTCTAGGTGAATTTCCTTTGGCGTACGCTACGTGGTTACTGTATATAATTTGGTATGCCTACCTGATCTAGGGAAGGGAAAGAAAAATGAGGGTGCACGATATCACAAGAAATGTACTCACTGCCTCATTGTGTAACTGTACCCCTTTTGCACAACACCTGTCAACAAAATTTAATTAAAAAAAGAAAATATGGGACCTAAGTATATTTTATCTACAAGAAACCCTTTTAAAATATAAAATACAAATACAGTAAAAAGAAAAAGATGAAAGAAGATATACCATGATAATCTTCATATATTTTTTAAGAAAAACAGGTGTAGGAAGTGGCACTGTGGCTCAAAATGGTAGAGCAAAGGGGGCTGGGAACATGGCCTAGTGGCAAGAGTGCTTGCCTCCTACACATGAAGCTCTTGGTTCGATTCCCCAGCACCACATATATGGAAAACGGCCAGAAGGGGCGCTGTGGCTCAGGTGTCAGAGTGCTAGCCTTGAGCGGGAAGAAGCCAGGGACAGTGCTCAGGCCCTGAGTCCAAGGCCCAGGACTGGCCAAAAAAAGAAAAAAAAATGGTAGAGCAAAAGATCTCAGAGACAGTGCCCAGGCCCTGAGTTCAAGTCCCATAACCAACAAAAAGTAACAAAAAGAAAAAAAATAGATGTAGCTGTATTAATTTTAAATTACAGTTTTTAACTTAATAACAATAGAGCAAGGAAGATTATTAGAATAAAAGGAAGCATTATATATTTATACTAAAGAGGTCAATTCTCAAAGACAGCATAAGCAAAGCACAAAAATTTGTTAGGTAAAAATGACAGAAAAAGAATGTAGGTAATTGAGTATCACTACACATAAACTAGATCTTACTGAAGTTTATAGTATACTTCATACAGCAGCAAAATATGCCTTCTTAATTTCACATAGCGAACTTTTAGTATTTAAAATAAAATAACAGCAATCACAAAAAAATGTCCTTGCATGCTACAATGGATTTGATCTAGAAATCAGTAACAGAAAGATAGCTAGAAAACATCAAAGTACTTGGATAATATGCTGTGTATTCCTAAATAACACAGGTGTCAGTGAAGATGACTCAAGAGAAGTAAACAATTTGACTTAACTGAAAATACAACTCAGCATTTGTGGAATGCAATTAGTGAAAGCAGAGCCTAAAAGGAAAATGTTATACTTGGGATGCCTGTGTTTGAAAAGAAGAAACATCTAAAATTAGTGATTTATTTTTCTTCCTGAAAAAGCTAGTGAAAAAGGACTATATGTGTCCAAGTCAAGTAGAAGTAAAAAGTAATAAAAATCTGCAACAGAAATCAAGAAAATTGTAAACAGGTAGTCAATAGATAAATTTGACCAATCTAACTGGTGGATTTTTTAGCAAAGATTAATAAATTCGTATATCTGGCCAGCTACTTGAGGCAAAGGAGAAAAGGCATAATTAATTACTCTTATCTAATGAAAGAGTGATCACACTACTGTCTTAAGGAGGATAAAAGTCTATGCGCAGTAACTATGGCTTTAATCTCAGTTATTTCAGAGGCAGAGGTTGGAAGGATCATGGTTTAAGGCCAGCTCAGGCAAAAAGTTAACAAGACCTCATCTCAGTCAATAAAAAGATGCCTTGTGACCTGGGCTTTGTAGGGGATGGCTATGCCTTTAAGACCTAGAACATTTGGCTGCTAGCCAACCCCCACCTCCTTTCAGGTCCGAAACAGAAGAGGTGCTAAACCAACCCCACCCTCTGGTCTGCAAGCACACATGTCTCCTAATGGCACTGGAGACCCCAGAGGCCCGATCCGTGATATCACCGTGATGGACAGTTCATTAGCCAATCGTTAATACCCAGTTAGTCCCTCCTCTTCCTGCTGCCATTACTGTTATATAAACCCCTCCCTTGAATAAAACCCTTTGGAAGCCAGTAGACCATCAGACAGCTCCCCCGGAAACTCCGTGTGCAATGCCTTCTCTTAAAAGTAAGGGGGGCTGGGGACAAGCAGGGATTTCGGCAGCCCTATCTCTTCTCAGCTTGGCCCGACCAGGACATGCTCTGCCCTCCCGCCGGCAGGAGCAGCGCGCAGAGCCGAGTGTCCCCCACAATTAGAGGCTTGACGTCTCCCCAGGGGGGATGTGGAGATTAAACCCAACAGGGCTACATGAGAGGTTGTAGGTAGGATGACTGCAATCTGTGGCTGGCCCTGCAAAAAAGCAAAACCCCACCTGAAAAATAAGTGAAGCATAAAAGTCCTGGTGGCATGGCCCTCATGGTGGAACACCTGTCTAACAAAGATCAGCCCTGAGTTCAAACCCCAATACCATTAAAAAAATAGAAAGGAGAATAAAGGAATACCGTAACAATGTTGTACGAATATATTTAATTATATGGATGGAAAGGACAATTTCCTTGAAAGATATTTCAAGGAATGTCTTGGAATGGACATATTCCTTTAAAGACACACAGAGAAATAGAATAAATATAGAAATAGGTCTATATTTATTAAAGTAATTGAGTGAATACTTAATAAGCTTTGAATAAGAGGCAGGCTGAGAAAATGAGAACCATGACCAGAGGGTTTCACTGGAGAATTCTAACAAATGCTAAAGGAAGACATGACACCAATTTTCTATAGTCTTTTTCAAAAGATAGAATTTTCTTTAAAAAATGCTTTCTAACTCAAGCTATGAGATCAGCATCACCTAATAACAAAACCAGGTCAGGATATTACAAAAAAAAAATTAAGGGCTGGGAATGTGGCATAGTGGTAGAGTGCTTGCCTAGCATGCATGAAGCCCTGGGTTCAATTCCTCAGCACAACATACATAGAAAAAGCCAGAAGTAGCGCTGTGTCTCAAGTGGTAGATTGCTAGCCTTGAGCAAAAAGAATGCTCAGGGACAGTGCTCAGGCCCTGAGTCCAAGCCCCAGGACTGGCAAAAAAAAATTAAGGTTATGGACTAATATCTCTCACAAACATAGATGGAAGTATCTTTAACAAAGTACTATCAAATTATATCCAACAGTATGAGAAAAGAATTAGAAACCATGACTGAGTAGGATTTATTCAATGTATAGGGACTGGCTCAACATTTCAAAGTCAAGTCATCTAATTCATCATATTGAGAAGCTGAGGGAAAAATACGATTATATAAATAGATACAGTGAAAAATAATTTGGCAAAAATCTAACATGCATACTGAAATCTCTCTGCAAACTTGGAAAACAAGATGCTTCTTCAGATAAAGACCATTTATTTAAATTTTACAGATAACATTCTACTTAAGCTTCCTTCATAACATCAGAAATGAAGATAGGACGTCTCCCTCACTAGTCCTGTTCAGTATTATACAAGAAGCTCCAGCTAATACAATAAGACAAGAAAAACCATTATGAGGCTAATCAATTATAGTAAAATTGCAAGATAAGGTTAATAGACAAAAGTCAACCACCTTCCTACATAGTAGTTATTCACAATTGGAATTGAACATTAAAACACAATGCTGTTTACATTACTGAAAACAGAATTTTAGGCATAAATCTAATAATATACTTATAAGAGCTAGGTGATAAAAATGGAAACCTCTGGTGAAGTAATGAAATCTCTAAATAAATGGATAGGTGTTTTATGTTCATGGACAGGAAGACATGATATTTCTGAGGTGTCAGATCTTTCCCCAATTGATCAATAAATCCAAGAGAAAACCCAATAAACATTCCAGCAAGTTGTTGTGTGGATATTGAGATAGATTATTTCAAAGTTTATATGGAAAACAAATGATCCAGAATAGCCAACAAAAATATTGAAGAAGAAAGTCAAAGAACTCCCACTACTCAACTTTAAACTTACTAGAATGCTACAGTAATCATGACAAGAAATTGGCAAAAGAAGAATTGATCAGTAGAAGAGAACTGACAGCCCAGAAATAGACTCACCAATGTAGTCATCTGACATTTGAGAACAAACAAAGGCAATTAAATGGGGAAAGGATAGGGTTTTCAATCATTGTAAGTGTTGAAGTAAGTAGACATCCATATTTTTGAAAATGGGAGATAATATCTAAACTAAAATCCAAAGTTTGAGCTACTTGCAGTAGGGCTTCCTTGAGAGCAATTTTTTTCTTAGGGTACTAGGGTTTGAACTCGGGAACTCAAACAAAACCATGGAGCCATACCTCCAGTCAGGTGTATTTCAGAATAGGGTCTTACTTCCACTGGAAAGGGCTCTCTCTGAGCTGGGATCCCCTACTTTACTGACTTCCCTTCTGCACTGGGACCACAAGGGCACATGCCATGTCTAGATTTCTTTCCATGGAGAGGCTAGCAGACTTTTCTCCCCAGGCTGTCACTCTGCAGGAACCTCTCAGTCTCCACACTCTAGGTAGCTTGAGATGACAAGTATGCACCCAGCCATGGTTTGAGAGAGAGTCTTGAAAACTTTTTTTGTCAGGGCTGGCCTTGAACTGGGATCCTCCATTCTCAGCCTTTAATTAGCAAGTGTTACAGGCATGAACACTGGTACTGGCTTTTGACAGTGATATTTGCAGTAGGAAGTAGGAAGAAAGTTGTTTTATTCTATTTGAGTAGGGTGGCTATGAAGAGTATGTCATTAGAAATACAGAAATGGGAGATTAGAGTCCTCAGAGAAAAGATACACACAACCTAAAATGGTGTCTCTGTCTTACAGCTCTATTAATTCTAGAAAGCCCAATGCTGCAAAATCCTCCCTGGTAATCCTAATATTTGGATGAGCAGATAAGAAGCAGCCCACTATTCCCAAACCTGGAATCCTTTCTATTTTCTTATGTTGTATGCTAGTCCTGGAGCTTGAACTCAGGGCCTGGGCACTGTCCCTGAACTTTTTTGCTGAAGTCTAGTGCTCTACCTCTGGAACCACAGGCCCACTGCTGGCCTTTCCAATGCTTGGAGATAAACATGAATCTCACAGACTTTCCAGCCCAGGCCGGCTTCAAACCACAATCCTCAGATGTCAGACTCCTGAGAAGCTAGTGAGCCACTGGTGTCTGGCAAGATTAGAACATTGGTATTATCTGTTGGGCCCTGGCTGGCTGTAACCTGTGAGGTTTCTCCCAGGTCGTCTTCTTTGGAGAGGAACCCAGGCTGCCAGCTCATAATGAACAGACTGTGGTATCTTCCTGGGGCCTGGGATGGCCCTCCCAGAACCCCACTCTGTTCTTCTTTGACTAAAGTCTTCTTACCAGTCCCATTTCTTGTGGCTATGATGAAAGTTTGGTATTTAAATTAATTAACCTCACCCATGTACCATTTTCTTCAAACAAATATTTCCCACATGTGGCTTGAACAAAGTACCAGGTCCTGGAGGAAAAAGGCTATTTATCCACCTTCAAAGCTTCCTTTCCCTCTAGAAACAGCAGTCTGGCAGAGATATTGCTTACAGCCATTCCTGTAGTCTTGAGGTCATAAATAGTAAAATATGCAAATTAGCCACTCTTCCACTACCACTGGGCAATAATCTATTAAATAAAACTGGACCTGGTGCCTTCCTATCAACCACTAGTGATCCAAGAGGGCTTATCAACTTTCATTGAACCCACATTGTTCTGGGCAACACATCTCTGAATGAGCCTAATCTTTGAATTTCAGATTTTTTTATTTTTTTTGGCCAGTCCTGGGGCTTGGACTCAGGGCCTGGGCACTGTCCCTGGCTTCTTTTTTTGCTCAAGGCTAGCACTCTGCCACTTGAGCCACAGCGCCACTTCTGGCCGTTTTCTGTATATGTGGTGCTGGGGAATTGAACCCAGGGCCTCATGTATAGGAGGCAAGCACTCTTGCCACTAGGCCATATCCCTAGCCCCAAATTTCAGATTTTTTGCACAAACTGAAGGCTGGCAGGGCACCCCTCACTGTAACTTTGCTAGACCAGCTATCTAAGGATAAATTATGTGTAAACTAGCAGAAACTCAATTTTCCTTTTAATGGTGGTATCACACAAACTCCCTACACCACAGATTCCAGTCCATTTATTTGCATTTATAGATGATAGAACCAACAAACGTTGTTGTTAGTTTTTCCTCTTTAAGGTACCTTCACAGAAGCCATTAGTTGATGTGACAACTGAGCAAAGCCAGGAGCAGGATGCAGTTTCTAGTCAGTGCCTGCTTTCATCATTCACTGAAGTTGGCCAAGCAGCTCTGAAGCACAAGGAACTAAATATTTTTGAAAGAGTGAACGTTCCTCCGAGAGGTCACCTTTGTGCTTGAATATTGAAACTTTGTTGTCCTGCAACTAATGTATATTTTCACAGTGCTGGGCCCCTGAGCCCTAGGACATTCTCTCACACTCAGGCTGGAGGACGCTCTTACATCTATGGTGTGATGTGCTCATTTTTTCCCTTAGCTTAAAATAGGCCAGGTGATTTGAAAAGTTTTTCATTTCTCTCTGTGTGTGTGTGTGTGTGTGTGTATGTATGTATGTATGTGTGTGTGTGTGCATGTGCGCGTGCCAATACCCAGGCTTGAACTCGGAGCATCACAATCTCTGAGCTTTAAAAATTCCTACTCAAATTAAGGAATTTCCTACTTTTCTGCTGAGACTACAGTCATTTTGCTAGATAAGAAGAACGAGTAGTAACAGCTAGTGTTCTGAGCTCAACCCCCAGTAGCACAAAAAGAAGGAAGAGGAAGGAGGAGGAGGAAGAGAAAGAGGAAAGATAAAGAGGTAAGAAAATGCTATCCTCTTACTACTGTTTCATAAACTACAAGTGAAATAAAAGTGTGCAGAGTAGGCTGGTGAGCAGGGGGAGAATAAAAAATGAATCCATATTTGTTTTGAAACATTGCTGCCACTACTCTGCTCTGTCTCTTTAACTTCTTACAAATGATTAGGATAATCTTGAATCAGAACAGACAAAATAAGGTCTTGACTCCATCCAAGACCTCTGTGACCAGGAAAAAATAACAAAGTACATGGAAGGAAGAAGTGGAGAAAATCATGAAATAAAACATCATCCCTTTGGGAAAGGGAGAAGATGGGAGAAAAATGAGGGAGGAGGTAACAAGGTGAACAAGAAATGTACTCACTATCTAACGTAACCCCTCTGTACATCACGTTGACAAGAAAAAGAAAAAAAACATCACCCTGTTACTATTCGTTCTTCTGCTGAAATGTGTCTCCATTATCTAGTAAAATGACTGTAGTCTCAACAGAAAAGCTACTTAATTTGAGTATGAGGAAATAGGTGCTTTAAAAAATTATTACAGGGGGCTGGGGATATAGCCTAGTGGCAAGAGTGCCTGCCTCGGATACACGAGGCCCTAGGTTCGATTCCCCAGCACCACATATACAGAAAACGGCCAGAAGCGGCGCTGTGGCTCAAGTGGCAGAGTGCTAGCCTTGAGCGGGAAGAAGCCAGGGACAGTGCTCAGGCCCTGAGTCCAAGGCCCAGGACTGGCAAAAAAAAAAAAAATTATTACAGGGGGGCTGGGGATATAGCCTAGTGGCAAGAGTGCCTGCCTCGGATACACGAGGCCCTAGGTTCGATTCCCCAGCACCACATATACAGAAAACGGCCAGAAGCGGCGCTATGGCTCAAGTGGCAGAGTGCTAGCCTTGAGCGGGAAGAAGCCAGGGACAGTGCTCGGGCCCTGAGTCCAAGGCCCAGGACTGGCCAAAAAAAAAAAAAAAATTATTACAGGGAGCCGGGCACCAGTGGCTCACGCCTATAATAGCTACCCAAGAAGATTGAAGCCAGCTCTGGCAGGAAAGGCCATGAGACTCTTACCTCCAGTTAATCACCAAAACACTGAAAGTAGAGCTGTGGCTCAGTTGATAGAGTTAGAGCCTTGAGAATGAAAGCTCGGGGACAGCACCCAGGCCCTGAGTTCAAGTCCCATTACCAGTATACAAAATAAATAAAATTGATTATTTGGGGGAAAGAGAGGATTGTTTGGATACTGAAATGATGGCACGTTGTTATAGAAAACGACTCATGTATTTAGCCCTAAATTTCCAATAATGTTGTAACCTCAGTAAAGAAAA
Organism: Perognathus longimembris pacificus; assembly: GCF_023159225.1. NCBI lineage: Eukaryota > Metazoa > Chordata > Mammalia > Rodentia > Heteromyidae > Perognathus > Perognathus longimembris. The sequence goes on along the minus strand of NC_063166.1, from coordinate 34,713,260 downwards.
AGAAATACTATTAGAATGAAAACTATAGTACACCATATGGAAAGAGAGGGTTGTTTGTTGTTGTTTTTTCCGAGAGTTTTTCTTGATTTCATTTTGATACAAAAATTATCATCTTTGCCAAATAATACTATATAGAGAACAACCTACCAAGTTATTAGGTAAGCAGTAATGCGGGCATTTCTACAGCACTTAACCAAAAAGAGAATTCACAAGTCTTTAATGTCACGGTGAAAAGCAAGTGGAACACTGCTATTTCAAATGCTGAAATGATGGAAATCTTTCTCCTTAAAACTTGTCCATTGAACACAGAAATATTCAAAAAAGCAAACAGACTTTCTTAGGGGTTTAAGAATATGTTTTTTTCATCACAAAATATGAATGGATTTCTCCATTTAATCACTTTTTTTTGTAGTGCTCGGGTTTGAACTTGGGCCTTTGTGTTTCCTAAATGGTATTCTTATCACTGAGCCACATCTCTTTCCCAATTTATTTTTTCATTCATGGGCATGAACTCAAAACCTGGGCACCATCCCTGACCTTTTCTGCTAGAGGCTAGAGCTGTACCACTTGGAACCACAGCTCCACGTCCCATTTTTTGGTGGTTAATTGGAGATGAGTCTCACTGAATATCCTGCCTGCACTGGCTTTGAACTAGGATCCTTATACCTCAGCCTCCTGAGTACCTAAGACTACAAGTGTGAGCCACCTATCTCATTTTTTTTGCTTGTTGTTTTTCAAACAGTCTCACTTGCTGCTCTGGCTTCCCCTGGGCAAGATTCACCTTCCGAGAGCTCAGATAACAGGTCTGCACCACTGCATTCACCTCTTTGTTGATGTAGAGTTTGATGGAATGTTCTTTTTCTTTCTGTAATCCCAACAGTCTCAGCCTCCCAAGTAGCTAGGACTACAGGTGTAGGCCACTGGCACTCCCATTTAATTTTTTACAAGCTGTTTTATAAAATCTCAAAAACACAGTAGAAGCCAAGTATCCACATTGAATCATCGTAAAATTCAGGTTGTACTAGCTAGCACTTCAGGTGTATGGATATGATGTCTGGAGGCTAAGTGAGAGAGAATATTTGTTGTTGTTTCTCTTGTTATCAGATTTTGTTACTTTTTTGAGACAAGACCACACTACAGAGTCCAGACTCCATAGCTGGCCTTGAACTTGAGATCCTCCTACATCAGCCTCCTGAATGCTGAGATTACAAGAGTGCACTTTCATGCCCAACTCATGAGCGAGAGTTTCACTTTCTGTTACCTGTCTTGAGAGAAAGAGACTTTAGCTCACACATTTCTTTTGCTAACTCAGTATCAGATATTACTTTTGCTATTCTGTGGCTCCTGCTTTTACATGCGTATTAACAGGATTTTATACAGTTTCTCAAACTACAAGGATGCAAGAGACTAATAACATGTTACTAAAACATCAGTAATAATAATGGATCTCCTGATGCCAACAAACAATAAGAAGAATAGAAATTTATTATTATTTCATCTACTTGTTGAGCAATAAGCCATGCTGTTTCCTTTTCTATAGTATTAAAATAGAGAAACTTGCGATGTGTAGTGTTTAGAGGCGCTGTAAGGTATATTCCATGATCCCATTGACATCATTGTATAAAATATACTACACCCTGAGGTAGATTTCTGGGAGTTTCCAGTGAACAAGGAAAACAAAATAAAAAACAAGAACAAACAAAAGAACTATATTAGGTAATCCTGAAAAATGAAGCATAAGTACCACTAAAATTCTTCTTATTCAGATATATCAATGATTCAAATACAGACACATTTTTAACTTCCTACTTCAAAGTAATGACTGCCAACATTAATTTGTTTTTAAGGAACCCTGGACCTTTCCAAGATGCAGTCAAGTTTGAGGACTTGGGCTGTATTTATTCTCTTCACACCTGCTCCAACTCGTATTCGCTCACTTCACTCTGTACTAATTAGCCCCTGTGTCTGCCTCCTCTCTATCTGTCCCAAGCCATGTACCACAGTGGGACAATCTACACCATCTCTTGCTCACTTTCTCAAATATTCTAGATCTGCTTCAGTTACTTTTTCATCCTTTGACATTCAGACATTTCTCTGGAAAGACTTTCCCAGAGAAAAAGTCTGTCTCTTTCCAGTGGCATGGTGTCAGTTTAGAATAGAATGTCTGGCTATAAAATATACAGACCTTTTGGGCCAGGATGCATAGTTAATTTTGTGTCAAGTTAGCTAGTCATGGGATGCCTAGATATCTAGTTAAACATTGTTCTGGGTATGTCTGTGAGGAGCACTTCTGGAAGAGATCAGCGTGTGGTGTGTGTGTGTGTGTGTGTGTGTGTGTGTGTGTGTGTGTGTGTGTGTGTAGCTTCATGTTAACTATTTTGTTTTGTGGCACTGAGTCCATTCTTTGTTTCTTTCAAGTCTATGCTCATAGAGAGGCAAGTATTCTGCCACTTGAACCATGCCCTAATTCCTTTTGCTTTTAGTAGCTCTGTTGGTATTTAAGATAGGGTCTTGTGATTTTGTTTAGGCCAGCCTCTGACTACCATCTTCCTACTTTTGTTTCCCTCCTGAGTAGCTGGGATTATAGGTTTGTGCCACCAGACCCAGCCTGGAGACGAGCATTTAAACAAGTAGATTAAACAAGGCTCCATCTCTTTCCACTGTGGGTGAGCTTCCTCCAGGCCACTGAAGAGCCAAAGAGAGTGAAAGAGGGAGAAAGGGAGAATGCTCTCCCTTCCTGATTGTTGAGCTGGGCGATACATTGCTCTCTCCTGCCTCTTCCCAGACTGGGATGTATACCAGTGGCTTTCCTGCTTCCCAGGCCTTCAAAATCAAACAGGAATTAATACCACAAGATTCCTGAATATCCAGCTTACAGATGGGAAACTGTGGGGCTTTACAGCCTCCATAATTATTCGAGCCAATGTTAAAGTACTTTTCCTACAATTCATGGAGACTAAACAACACATTGCTGAACCATCAGTGGGTCATTGAAGAATTTAAAACGGAAATTCAAATGCTTATGGAATTCAACCAAGATGAGGACACAATGTACCAGCTCCTTTGGGACAAGCAAAGGCAGTACTCAGAGGAAACTTTATATCTCTGAGTGCATACACCAACAAACTAGAGAAACAGCAACTCAATAATTTAAGGAAGCACCTCAATTTCCTTGAAAGAGAACAACAAACCAAACCCCAAGTCAATAGATGGAAGCAAATAATTAAAATCAAATCAGAATTAAATCAATTAGAGACAAAAGAAAACCATTGAAAGAATCAACAAAACAAAGAGTTGGTTCTTTGAAAAAAATAACAAGATAGACAGACCCCTAGCAAACCTGACCAAAAAACGAAGGCAGCACACTCAAGTAAACAAGATCAGAGATGAAACAGGTAACATCACCACAGAAACAACCAAAATTCAAAACACAATGTTAAAGTACTCATGAAAAAAACAAAGATTCTTTTAAAAATTAGCACATATTAATTATACAAAGGAATTTCATTATGATATTTACATGTATTTTGATTAAATTCACCTCTTGTTACTCTTTCTTATTCATCCTCTTCTTCTCCCTTCTGTTTCTTCCTTTCTTTCTGTCTCTCTGTCTCTGGCTCTCTCTCTCTGTCTCTGACTCTCTCTGTCTCTGACTCTCTCATTTTAACTGGGTTTAATGATATTGTTTGTATAGTTTCGTTTATGTACTTGATATGTCAAGGAGACATTTCTCTATCTCAAATACCTCACATGCCTGGTGTTTTCCTGTCTCCTGGGCCCTTTGTTGATTAGGAATACAAATGCTAGCCCAGGACAGCTCTGTCTATCCTCAGCCCTGAGGACACACCTGACCCCTACACTGTGACCAGAGCAGATGCACTGAGGAAGCCCCGGCTCCTAGAAAACAGAACTGAGGAGCTGCCAGAAAGCCAGGCTGCCTCTCACAAGCCAAATAGTGACCTCAGTGTTAATACTTCAATTCTCCATAGTGTGGAAATGAACTTCGTGTAACCAGGCCAGAGAGAAAAGTCGTAATAACTTTACTCTCAGTGCACAATTCATTTGATTTTAGAACCTCAGCAGTGCCATTTATATCCTGTCACTTGTTTCTCATCCGTCTTCATGCTGTAACTCATGACTTAGGAAATGATTTAGCATCTTGGCATAGCCATCCCATTCAATATGATTATAATAAAGAACTGACGCAAACTGAAAAAAAAAAAACCCCACAAATGCTGCCCCGCCCCTTTTCCTAGATCCTGAAGTTTCCGGGGGAGACTATCACCAGTTCTCCAGCCACCATCCTCAGATATTCACAGCAAATCTAATTGTTCTGCTTTTCCTCTACCTCCATAGTCTTCCCCAGCCCAGGAAAGCAGATCTAGCTACTGGAGGAAGGTGGAAGGGGACGTTTCATGTCTAAAATTTATATTGTTCTTGGATTGTATAGTATTATAAAGTAAAGCATAAAACCACAGGATTTTTGGAAGAAGGCTATTTGGAATGCAAATGGAGAGTCTCTTGGGTAGTACAGATAAACAATGCCTTGTGAAAGCTACCTGGAAGCATTTAGCTGTCTCTGTGTGTATGAGGGTGAGGGCACGGAGTTCTAGCTCTGACTGCTGATGTTCTCTTCCAAATGGATGTTGAGACTTAGTGTTTTGAAATTGAAAAGGCAGGAATTTTATTCTTGGTTTTTGCATCCTACTATTTTTATCTGACTACATGGCCATCTAGAAAAAGAATACATTTTCTAGCTTCCCTTGCAGCTAGATGTAGCTTTGGTATTTCTGATGCACCTTGCCTCTTCTCCACTTTCTACCTTCTTTTTGGATGGGATATGTGTTGTAGGGAGTACAGCTGACTCCATCTTGATTAGGAAAACATGGTAGAAAATGTTGGGGGCAGTAGATTAGGTCAACCTGACCCCAAAATTCTGCTTCTGTAAATGGCTTGCTCAACTTGTTTCTTGCTTGCTCTACTCCCTGCGGCAACCTCCTATATCTATACCACATTTAACTTTGTTGCTTGCTGTACCCACTGTGTCAACCCCCTACATCTGTGCTACATTTTTACCTTTATAAACCCCAATTTGAGGACTGCTCAGGATCACAGTGTTAGCTCCAAAGTCTGCATTGTGTCCCTGGCTGGTCAGCCCACTTTTCACTGTCGCAGTTTCAGCTCCCGAGTCTGTGCTGCATCCCTGGCTGGTCAGTTCACTTTATGCCTCCCCAATAAATCCATCTTTTTTGCTTGAGACTGTCTGAGTGGTGGACTCTCAGAGGGATGGGGAATGCCCTCCCTCTAACCCCATAACATTTCTAACCCTGTAACAATATGAATGTGATGATTGGAACTAAAGCAGCCCTTTTGAACCACACAGTGGGAGATAAATGACAATGGAGAATTAGGAGAGAATCAGGATAGATCATTGCTGATCACAATGCTGCCATAGAAACTTGTTTTGTGTACATTTACCTGAGAGGGAAATGTATATATTCGTACAGGATCTTATGTAAGATTATGATACTCTAGGTTTTACAGTTGAACTTGATCCTGATGTATAATTAAGTATGAGGAGAGAAGCTCTTGAGGTGGTTTGCTGAAATTTCACAGTGTAGCAGATGGCAATACAACAGGTTAAAAAATTGGTGGTTTCTATTGTGTAGATCCACAGTCAGAAGAACTGGCTTATCTACAGGCCCATGAAGGGGTGACCTTGCAGGGTCATCTGTGTTCCACAATCCAGATTCATTCTGAGTGAATGATTTAGACCTTCTGAAATAAAAAGTTATGTTATTATAAGCAGTGACTTGGAAGTGGTAGCCCGTGGTCATGGATCTTTTTAAAGCAACCTCCTTCCAGTTATCTCTGATGGACAGAAGGAGACTCCCCAGCAGCAAAGTCAACTTGAGGGCTTTCTCTTCCCTCTTAAGCCTATGCATCAGACGACCTCCAGGAGCCACTACAGAATCAAGTGGCAGATAAGCAGAGCCCAGAAACTTAGTTCCATTTTTAGGTTAAAAAAAAACCTCATCTAGGGGGCTGGGGATATAGCCTAGTGGCAAGAGTGCCTGCCTCGGATACACGAGGCCCTAGGTTCGATTCCCCAGCACCACATATACAGAAAACGGCCAGAAGCGGCGCTGTGGCTCAAGTGGCAGAGTGCTAGCCTTGAGCGGGAAGAAGCCAGGGACAGTGCTCAGGCCCTGAGTCCAAGGCCCAGGACTGGCAAAAAAAAAAAAAAAAAAAAAAAAAAAAAAAAAAAAACCCTCATCTAGACTTTAGAAAGACATTCAATTATGGTTGTTTGCACAATAAACAAATTCAAACCAAATAGACAGCTAAAACGTTTTTGCTTATTTTTATTTTTTGTTGTTTTTGGGAGAATGGGTCAGTGCCTCAGCTTATCTAATGGTGCTTTATCACTTTAGCCATACTTCCATCCTAGATAGCTTAAATTTTGGGGGATATCAAATCACTAAGAAATTATAGCCAGCTGTTAATGCCTATTATCCTAGCCACCTGAATGACTAAGATTGGGAGGACTGAGCTTTCTAGCCAACTTAGTCAAAATTGTTCATGAGACTCAATCTCAATAGCAGAAGGTAGACATGGCAAGGTATGCCTGTCACCCTCGCCACTTCAGAAAATTTAAACTGGCTGGATTGTGGTTCCGGTGCACATGAGGCAAAAAATAAGTCCTTGTATCAAAATAACCAATGCAAAATAGGGTTGAGGGTAAGCTTGAGGCCCTGAGTTCAAAAACTCCAAGTACCACCAAGAGGAAAAAGAAATAAAAAAATGGGAAAGAAGGAGGAAGGAAGGAAGGAAGGAAGGAAGGAAGGTAGGAAGGAAGGAAGGAAGGAAGGGAGGGGGCAGGGGGTGGAGAGAGAGTTACAGTGCAGATCAGAAATAGCCAGAATTATTTAGACATCTGGTAGATCTCAAGCCCTCAGTCTAAAGGTGTTTGCAAGGCATTTATAGAGCACATTCTCCAATCCCCATCCCCCTGGATATTCAAAAGTCTCTGTTACCTGTTCCCAACACAGAACTTAGAATTACTCAGAATTTCCTAGGTGACAGAAACATCTTTTTTTCTAATGAGGTGACTTTGTAAGGACCCCAGCAAAGAGACTGATCACCAGAAAGACCACCCAATGATTACATGCTCTGAATTTCCAGCCTCTTCCTTGAGGAAATGGAGAGGAGCTAGAGACTGGGTTAATAATCAAACACACCATGTGCTGAAGTCTCCATAAACATCCCTGAACAATGAGATTTGCTAGCACTGGAGACGTTGGATGCACAGTGGTGTTGAGAATTCAGTGCAGCTAGAGAATGGATAGAAGTTCTTTGCCTTTTCCCAAATGCCAAGCTCCACATATTTTTTTCTTCTTCCATTATTCATGGCCTTATTACCTAATAAAGGGAAATAAAATAAATTTTTTAGTTCTGTGAACTGCCTAGCCAATTATCAAGATGGGAAAATTGATTAAGAGCCAAAAGGTGACAAATTGAAGACGTAGTCAGGCACCAGTGGCTCACACCTGTAATCCTAGCTACTCAGGAAGCTGAGATCTGAGGATCACAGTTCTAAGCTAGCCTGGGCAGAAGCGTCTGTGAGACACTTATCTCCAACTAACTACTTAGAAAAAGCCAGACATGGCACTGTGGCTCAAGTGATAGAGCACTAACTTTG